>NC_082664.1:17912500-20312500 GCF_025265405.1 Mesoplodon densirostris
TGTTATCAAATCTGCAGCTGACAACAAGCTCAGGGAGATAACTAACACAAGGGATGACAGAATCAGGATTCAAAAGCATCTTGACAGGCTGAAACAGTGGATTGAATCTAAGAAGATGACATTTAATAAAGATGAATGTGATATCCTGTGCTTGGGTCAGAAAGCATATGGCTCAAAAGAGTAAGGGAGAGGCAAAGCTGAACAGCAGCATGGCTTAAAATGTTAGAGGCATTTTCACCAGCTCTAAGATTAATGTGAGCCAGCAGGGTGATGGAGTCACCACTGAAGTCAACATGGACCTCAGATGCATTCATCAAAGTATGGTATCCACAACGAAGAAGACTTCACTCCATATCTGGAACCCTACTGCCAGATCATACTTCCAGAAGGAAGTAGACAAACCCAGGTATGATAAAATGTCAGAAAAAAAGAGGACAAAAGATGTTGCAACTGATGAATATTTCACTTGTAAAATCCTGGAAATCAAGGATTTCCTATGATTCACATATTAGAAGGTCAGTAGTCTTTATGAGGAATTAGATTTATATGAATACAAGAAGTTTGAAATTGGGTCTGTAGAAGGAAGATATAAATGGACATTTTGAATGAATACTGAAAAAGTATTTCTTACAATAATTGTTACTTCAAAGTTCAGTGGGCTACTTTTCCAAATGGTGAGTTTTCAAGAATTTCTAGCGAAACCAAGCATAAGTACTCGAAGATTTGTGAGGCGCCTTTCAATTTCTAAGGTTTCATTATTCAGTAATTTGGTTACAAAAGTTAGACTGTCTTTTTTATTATTTATACCTCAGTCTTTTTACCCATACACAGGAAAATGTATTTTGTAAAAAAGGTTAAATGCAAACAAATGGATGCAGCAAGTTGATTTCTAAACAAATTGTTTCATTTCAACCACATTTTGCTTGTTGTACTGTTTGTTGTTGATACCAAGTCTGTTGTGGTTTGGACAAAAACGTCTATTTTCAGAGAACTCTCTTTTAAGTGGGGCTAAGGCCTCTTAACCATTTTCTGGTTTTATTCTAAACACTAAGTGTTTAAGGGACTTGATTTGAAATCAGTGCTGTGTATCACAGACTCCAACATCTGAGCTGGAAAGAATGAGTTTGTTTCTTTCTCTAGTAGAAAAGACCATCATAGGTCACTTGCAAAAGAGTCACCTGGGAACCACAATTCTTTCTAACTTACAGAGAAATGTCAGGGCCATGGATGTGAATTAAACATTCTAGCTTGTTTGGTCACCTATTAGCAGTTACAGCTACCAGTGTGATTTTGTAGAAGTTTAAAAAACTGTAAAGGTGAAATTAGTTTTAAGAGTTTGGTCTTCTTTTATATTTTTTTCATGATTGTGCCCATCAAGCCTTTAAACTTAAGAAAACAAACAAAAAACAAGAGTGACTTCAGTAGCTACAAAAGACTGTTTCATAATAATATTTTTCTCATTTTAAGGACAGAAAAATAAGGCAGGCCAATGGCAGTCTTTGTAGCTCATTTAAAACTAGCTGTGGCTGTGTTTTATTTTATGCTGGATTTACTTAATTTCTGATGTAGCAGAGATTTTTTTTGGCCTTGGTCTTCTAGAACTTTTCCATTCTGATGCACTAGTATATTTCTAATATGTATGTATTTTCTGCTTTTTTTTTCTTTTTTTTTTTTCATGAGTGAAAGCTTCACATAAGTTTTGTTACTTCATTGGATCTTAGGAACTTGTTATTTATTTTTAAGCCAATAAACACTCTGTTGCAATAAATTCTATGAGTGAAATTAGATTTTATCCTTATACTAAGTACTGATAAATATATTGGCTAGATTTCCCAAAAAGTGGCATGAAGCCTGATATATCTTATCACACATTTTCAACTATAATATGATGGCCTTAATTAAATAATTTTTGCTTAATCAATAATATGTCTCTTCCATTTTCCCTTTTAGAAATGAAAAATAAGATGTGGTGTTAAAATTAAATAAGTATAAATCAGGATTTATCACATAATTGAATTCATAGTTACAACATTTACACCTGTCAAAAAAGCCTTGTGTGAATGCTTCATGTGCTTTCCATTTTTTTCACTGTAGTAAAATCCTCTTCCTCCATGTATATTGATAGTACAAAGATAATGAAGAGCCTAGTATTGTCTAGGCCTTGTTCTCGAGGACAACTAATATGCATCAGAATGACTACATAAAGTAGAATCATCCGTGTACATAAAAATCATAATTGGAAGTAAAAATCATTAAAAAGAAATCTATAGGAAAATTGCTAATGCATATTTCCAGGTTTATGATGACTTTACTTTATATTTCAGAATTTTCTAAAAGTCTTGTTAAATATGGATCTATTATCTGTACTAATTGTCTAAGTTAGAGGAAATGTTACTAACCACATTTCAGTAAAACCACTTAGAATTTATGAGTACTGAATGTATTTGTTTCCTGGAACTGCCATAACAAAGTACCACAAATTAGATGGCTTACAACCACAGAAATTTACTATCTCACAGTTCTGGAGATAAAAAGTTTAAAATCAAGGTGTCAGGATGACCATAATACTCCCTCTGAGGACAGCAAGGAAGGATCTCCCAGGCCTCCTCCTAGATACTGGTAGTGCCCTGATTTATGGCAACATCTCTCCAATTTTCACATGGTTTCTTTTTGTTTTTGTTTTTGTTTTTTTCCTAGTAAGGGCAACAGATATATTGGGTTAAGAGCCTACCCTATTCGAGTATGACCTCATTTTAATTTATATCTGTAACAATTTATATTTATATCTGTAACAATGCTATTTCCAAATAAAATCACATTCTGAAGGTTAGAACTCCACATATAAGTTTTTTAGGAAACACGATTTAGGAAACACGATTTCCCAGCATGTACTCAACAGATAAGCTCTTATTAAAGTACTGTTCCTCTTCGCTCCATTGCCTCTGCCTCAGTCTTGACTTAGCATCATTAGCTGTATTCCACTTCTTATCTTTGAGTTGTAGAGCATCTCTGAGCCTGGTAAAGAAACCCCACTAAGAATTCATTGTAACTAATATCACTGTGATGTCATAATTGGCCTCTTATTTCATGTGTTCCTTCAAGCATCCTTAATTGAATCCTTACCATGTATTCTGCAGTTAAAGTTCAATGAATGGAAGAGAAGTACCTCTGGGTATTTTGAGCAGAAATTGATTTAATATAGGAATTCAGTTTGTACAAAACTGTTGGAAGATGGGAGCAGTCAGATGGACACCACTGAAATATCATTAAGGACATATCCCTATAGTTATACAGTGATATTCTAGAGGTCAGGGAGCCTCAAGGACTGTCATTGTCATGCAATATTCACAGAGCCACTGTCTAGACGTTGGAATGCCTATCCAACCACCACAATTGTTTTTAACATCACAGATCTCCTTGCCAGAAGAAAAAGGGATAGGAAGACAATCTGCACTTTACTTATACTTACCAACCCTCAAGCTATTGCTTTTATTGGGCAAAAATCTAACTCGTATACAGAACCATCTGGAAGGTGTGTGGGAAATGCTCTTTATAATTTTCCTGAACTTTTAGCATAAGAAACCTTTCAGAAGACGATGCCCATTGACTGAAACCATCACAGTGGCAACTTACAGAGGGTGTATTCTGACAGTCCTGAGGAGAAGTAAAAACAAAACAAAACAAATAATATGAATACCAAGAAGCTGAAATTCCAGTAAGGATAAGATACCTGTACATAATTTTGAGAAAGCACACAATGGGGACCATAAGAGAAGTAGAGTAAGGGTTGAGAGTGTTCTCTTGTGAGTGAAAATGTTATCTGGAATACAAAAAAAGCCGTGAAAAACAGAGAGAAAATATTAAAATCATGGATAATCTAAAAAATGAAAGTCTCAAAAGTTTGAATTTCATTCAATAGGAAATAGACTTACCTAGTACACATTCTTCAGGTTTTCTTTGAACCAGGACATTTCTTATTGGTCTCCTTCTCCAACTCCTCCTGCTTTGTACAAATTGTAAAATATGCAGTTTCTTTGGGACTAGTACTATGTTCTCTGATCTGCATGTGTGTGTGTGTATTATTTCCTTAACTGAGCTTATCCATCCAATGGCTTAAATCCTGTCTCTATGCTTGTAGCCCTAAAGTTTATATTTCTAGTTGTGATGGTTAATTTTATTTGTCAGTTTCACTGAGCCACTGATTGCCCAAATATTTGATCAAGCATTATCCTGGGTGTGTCTATGAGGACATTTCTGGATGAGTTTAATATTGGAATAGGTAGACTGAATAAAAGAGATTGCCCTCAGGGCTTCCCCAGTGGCACAGTGGTTAAGAATTTGTGTGCCAATGCAAGGGACACGGGTTCGAGCCCTGGTCCAGGAAGATCCCACGTGCCATGGAGCAACTAAGCACATGCATAACAACTACTGAGACTGTGCTCTAGAGCCCACGAGCCACAACTACTGAGCCTGTGTGGCACAACTACTGAAGCCTGCACCCTTAGAGCCCGTGCTCTGCAACAAGAGAAACCACCACAATGAGAAGCCCTCGAACCACAATGAAGATTAGCCCCTGCTTGCAGCAACTAGAGAAAGCCCACGCACAACAGCAAAGACCCAATGCAGCCAAAAATAAATAAATAAAATAAATACATTTATTAAAAAAAAAGAGAGAGAGAGATTGCTCTTTCCAATGCATCTCATCTAATCAGTTGAAGCTCTCTATAGAACAAAAGGCTGAGTGAAAAACAATTCCTTCTGACTGATTGCCTTCAAGTTGGGACATCACCTTTTCCTGCCTTTCAGATTCAAATTGAAACATCAGTTCTTCTTGGGCCTTCAACCTGCTGGCTTTTGGTCTGAAGTACACCCTTGGCTCTCATGGCCTCAGGCCTTTAAAGTGGGACTGAAGCTATACATCGGTTCTCCTGGGTCTCCAACTTGCAGACTACAGATCTTGAGATTTGTCAACCTCCATAATCACAAGAGCCAATTTCTTATAATAAATACCTTTCTCTCTTTTTTCTCTCTCTTATTGGTTCTTTTTCTCTGGAGAACTCTGACTAATATACTAGCATTGATCCCTTTTCAAAGCTCTAGAACCTATAATAACCTACTTGACATATTTAATTTTATAAACCAGCTTGCTCAAGTCAGAAACATGGGAAATGTTCTCAATTTCTTTAAACCCCTTATCCAATCCATCAGTAAATCTAATATATTAATAAGTTGCCTTGTAAATATTTGTCAAACCTTTCCATGTCTTTTTCACTCTGCACCTCCGCCACCATCACCATCTCTTGCCAACACTGTTACAATCATCTTACTGATCTCTTGTCTTCCAATTTTGCCTAGGTCCAATCCATCCATTCCCCATAAAATATAAATCAGGCATGTCACATACTCAAAACTCTAAAGAAACTCCATTGCTCAAATTAAGAACACATATAGGATTTGACACATAGTTTCAACGCCTCCTCTTTCCACTCTCCTCTTGCTGTTTTAATTCAGCCCAATTAGCATTTTATGTACTATTAATATACTTAATCTTCTTTATATTTCAAGACTTCCACTGTTCCTTTTCTCTCTTTTCAACAATGATGAAATGCCTGGATCCTTCTCATCATTCAGCTTCACTGTAAAAACAATTCTGTAATTTCTGGAGGATTTATTAGTATCATCTATATTTTTGCATCCTATTCATTTTCTTTAGATACCTTCACACATTGTGATTGATATTATTTTCTTGTTTTGTTATTTTTGGTCTGTCTCCTCTCCAAATTAACTGCAAACACCACAAAGCCAGGGACTTTTCATGTCTCTTTCATTCTGTACTCTGAATACCTAGAACCTTGTGCTTCATACATAGTAGGTTCTTAATAAATATTTTGGGAGTAAGTAAATAGCTATTCTTAGTTTATTCTCTCTTACCTTTTCTTATTTCTATTTTCTCATATTGTTGCTTTATCACCCATGTTCTCTGTTCCTCTTTTCTTCCCTCCTCCCTTTCAACAGTACTAAATTGAAGATTATTAGCAACATAAAAAACAGACAGGAAGTTTTAAGCTTCTGTCTTTGTGGCATTGAATAGGCTGCACTCAACTGCACTGTGCCAGGAGCAATCTACAACAGCCTTTGGAGGAGACCCCCTTCTAATCACCCTGGATTATAAACATCATTGGCTATGCTGCCTCCCAAGGTTACAGCAAAACTTAATCTCATTTCTGTTAATAGTCAATGCCCCCTCATTCTCTTATAATTAGTCACTGTGGAGTTTTAGAAAGGTCATTTGGTTGAAATATGAAGCTGCAATTTGTTTAAAGGGGAAAATGGGAAGAGGAAATTATCTTTCCACAATTCATTAGCCCAGGTCACAATTACCCTAGGCATTCTGAGTGTATGTTGTAGACAGTCTAGCACTGCCATAACCAGAATGTATGCTTGGCCCTGGGAAACACACTCATTAAACTGCTGTTAATGGGAACCACACAGAGGTTGTATATCTCCAAAACATTTATTAAAAAAGTAAAAAGTCCTCCACTTTATTACAAATATGGCTCATGTGAGGCCAGGCACACCATATTTGTAAACAGCTGGATTACTGGGAAAAAAAATAGTTTGCAACATCTGTGGCACTGATAGAATACAGGCAAGATCTTTAATCTTGCTTTTATTTTATTTTTACTGGTCATTCAAATCAAATAAATATATTTATTTCTTCTATCTAGGGAACCACCACACCACTTTTGCAACAAGGTTATCTTTCCAATACCCTTGCATTGCTAAACAGCAAATATAAGACAACAGCAAAGGTCAAGATTTTAATAGTCAAAGAGGAAACCATTTTTCTTCATTACATGTTAGTACAGTTGTATAATTTTATTCTCATGCATTTTTGGTAAGAAGTTTCTAAAATTGTATACAGTTCATGACTATTTTGAATACCTGTTAAAAAGGGAATGTTGAAATTCTAAACCAATTGATTTCTACTGAAACTTAAGAACAGTCTTCTAAGAAGTTAAGAAGAACAATGTTATTGCCATCTGGTTTAACACTATTTCACTCCTGAACATGAGAACAGATATAAGATTTTTAAAGGCTATGAACATTTACAGTGTTTTGTTTTTGTTTTCATTTTTCAAGCTGCTGAACTACCAGACAGTTAACACATTGTTTATTTAAAAATTGTAAGTCTGCATGTATCACTAACACAGTAAGATTACATTGATTTGCAATATTTACCTTCAATATGCATGGCATAATGCATATTTGAAATTTGGAGAATTAAAAATGAACTTTACAAATAAATTGGAAGAGAGTTAACAAATAATAAGGTTGGCTGCACTTTGGAGAAGGAGAAACTTTGCTTGAATTATTATCACTAAATGCAATAAATATGCACTCTTAGCTATTGTAGTAATAAGGGAGGAATAAATACTAAATACCCAAATTTTAAAGAGGAAGATAATTGAGGAAAAAGTTAATGCACAGTTGACTAACAATACTAGTGACCAATACAAAACAAAGAAAAATTCTTTAAAAAAAGTACAAAATCAAGAGTAATAAATGGTAAAATCAGGAGCTAGAAAAAAACCTTTACCAGCATTGTGGCTTTTCATACTCATCTTCTTCTGCTAAGGAATATAATTTTTCAAGGGTGGAGTCAAATGGCAGAGTGGGAGGCCACAGAGTTAATGTCTCCCCACAACTAAGGCCCCTACCAGATGCTGGTGGGGGATCTTGACACCCAAGGGAATGGGAGGAACTACCAAGTGACCAGGTAGGATATGGGGGCGAGTAAGTGGGAGGAGTAGTGGAGGCCAGATGGGACCAGTGTCCCTGTGGCGTGGCTGGGGAGGGAAGGAGTTCCATTCCTAGAGGTAACCTCTGGGAATCAGAGGATCAGGGAGAAATGCAGCTAGTGTTTCCCCTGCCCAATAAGTTCCTGGGAAGCTTGCTGGGGTCCCTGGCCTGGTTGTCCAGCCTCCGAGGCCCCCTATGGCTGAATGGGTGCTAGGGGCATAGGAGGGAAGGAGGAGTGGGGAAGAGGAGGGGCGGATGGGGGAGCCCTCCAGGACCAGAGGATCAGAGGAAGCATGGCTGGCATTTCCCCCACCCACTCTTGCTCTAGGAAGCCTGCTGGGCTTCCAGGCAGGGTCCTCCACCCTCCATGTCCCCCTCTAGCCATGTTGACTCTAGGGGTGTAGTGGGGGAAGAAGAGGAGAGGCAGATGGGGAGGGACCCTCTGAATCAGAGGATCAAGGGGGAATGTGCCTAGCTTTTTTCCCACCTACTCCACCCAGGGAGCCTGCTGGGGTCCTGGGCCTGTTCCTCTGACCTCTGAGGCCAGAGGCACTCCAGGGGCTCTCTAGCCACATTAAGCCTAAGTTCTGGTCCCCACCTGTCCAGGGTCTTTTCTGGCCATGTGAGTCCTAAGCCTAGACCCCGCCTGCTGCATAAACCCTGCCTCTGCCTAAGCCTAACCCCCTACAACAAAGGCCTTTTTGGCTTTGTGTGTGGGGGGGGCACCCTGCATGGCTTGTGGGATCTTGGTTCATGAGCCAGGGGTCTGGCCTGACCTCCTGTGGTGGGAGCTCCAAGTCCGAACCATTGGACTAACAGAGAACCTCAGACCCCAGGGAATATTCATCAGACTGAAGTCTCCCAGAGGTCCTCATCTTGGCAGCAAGACCCAGCTCAACACAACTGCCTAGAAACTCTACTGCTGGTAGCCTCAGGCTAAGCAACCAGTAAGGCAGGAACACAATCCCACCCATCAAAAAAATAAAGAAAAATTTAGATGACAAGTATGTTACAGATGAAGGAGCAAGATAAAAATCTACAAGACCAAATAAATAAAAAGGGAAATAGGCAACTTACTTGAAAAATAATTCAGAGTACTGATAGTAAAGATGATCCAGAATCTCAGAAATAGAATGGAAAAATGAACTGAGAAAATATAAGAAAATTTTAATGAAGACCTAGAAGAACTAAAGACAAACAAAGATGAACAACACAATAAATGAAATGAAAAATACACTAGAAGGAATCAATAACTGAATAACTGAGGCAGAAGAAGGAATAGGTGAGCTGGAAGACAGAATGGAGGAAATAACTGCAGAGGAGCAGAATAAAGAAAAAAAGAATGAAAAGAATTGAAGACAACCTCAGAGAGGACTTGAGTCAACACTAAATGCACCAATATTCGAATTATAGCTTTCCCATAAGAATAGAAAAAGAAAGGGTCTGAAAAAATATTCAAAGACATTATAGTCAAAAACTTCCTTAACATAGGAAAGGAAATACCCACCCAAGTCCAGGAAGTGCAGAGAGCCCCATACAGGATAAACCCTAGGAGAAACACACCAAGACACATAGTAATATGACTAACAGAAATATGAAAAGCAGCAAGGGAAAAGCAAAAAATACCATAAGGGAATCCCTATAAGGTTATCAGCTGATTTTTCAGCAGAAACTCTGCAGGCCAGAGGGAGTGGTTAGATATACTTAAAGTGATGAAAGAGAAAAACCTACAACCAAGATTACTCTACCCAGCAAGGATCTCATTCAGATTCCACAGAGAAGTTGAAAGCTTAACAGACAAGCAAAAGATAAGAGAACTCAGCACCACCAAACCAGCTTTACAATAAATGTTAAAGGAACTTCTCTAGATGGGAAACACAAGAGAAGTAAAAGACTCACAAAAACAAACATAAAATAATTAAGAAAATGGTAATAGGAACATACATAGTGATAATTACCTTAAATGTAAAAGGATTAAATTCCCCAACCAAAAGACACAGACTGGCTGAATGGATAAAAAAATGAGACCCATATATATGCTGTCTACAAGATACCCACTTCAGACCTAGGGACACATACAGACTGAAAGTCAGGGGATGGAAAAAGATATTCCATGAAAATAGAAATCAAAAGAAAGCTGGAGTAGCAATACTCATATCAGATAAAATAGACTTTAAAATAAAGACTGCTACAAGAGATAAGGAAGGACACTACATAATGAGCAAGGAATCAATCAAAGAAGAAGATATGACAATTATAAATATCTATGCACCCAGCATAGGAGCACCTCAATACGTAAGGCAAATGCTAAAAATCATAAAAGGAGAAATCAACAGTAACACACAATAGTAGGGAACTTTAACAACCCACTTACACCAATGGACAGATCATCCAAACAGAAAATACATAAGAAAACACAAGCTTTAAAGGACACAATAAACCAGATAGAGTTAATTGATATTTATAACACATTCCCATAAAAGTGGCAGAATACATTCTTCTCAAGTGCGCATGAAACATTCTCCAGGATAGATCACATCTTGGGTCACAAATCAAGGCTCAGAAAATTTAAGAAAGTTGAAATCCTATCAAGCATTTTTGCCGACCATGAAGCTATGAGATTATATATCAATTACAGGAAAAACACTGTAAAAAACACAAACACATGGGGACTAAACAGTGCACTAGTAAATAACCAAGAGATCACTGAAGAAATCAAAAAGGAAATCAAAAAATACAGAGAAACAATTGACAATGAAAACTTGATGACCCAAAACCTAGGGGATGCAGCGAAAGCAGTTCTAAGAGGGAAGTTCACAGCAATTTAATATCACCTCAAGAAACAAGAAAAATCTCAAACAATCGAACTTTACACCTAAAGCAACTAGAGGAAGAAGAACAAAGAAAACCCAAAGTTGGTAGAAGGAAAGAAATCATAAAGATCAGAGCAGAAATAAATGAAATAGAAATGAAGAAAACAGTAGCAAAGTTACTACTTTAAATTAAATAAAGCTAAAATTTGGTTCTTTGAGAAGATAAACAAAATTGATAAACCTTTAGTCAGACTCATCAAGATAAAAAGGGAGAGGACTCAAGCTAATAAAATTAGAAAGGAAAGAGAAGAAATCACAACTAACACTACAAAAATACAAAGGATTATAAGAGACCACTACAAAAAATTATATGCCAATTAAATGGACAACCTCAAAGAAATGGACAAATTCTTGAAAAGGAATAATTTTCCAAGACTGAACCAGGAAGAATTAAAAATTATAAACAGACCAATCACAAGTAATGAAATTGAAACTGTAATTAAAAATATTCCAACAAACAAAAGTCCAGGACCAGGTGACTTCATAGGAGAATTCTATCAAATATTTAGAGAAGAGCTAACACCTATCCTCAAACTCTCCAAAAAGTTGCAGAGGGAGGAACACTCACAAATTCATTCTATGAGGTCATCATCTCCCTGATACCAAAACCAGAAAAAAATATCACAAAAAAAGAAAATCACAGACCAATACCACTGATGAATATAGACGCAAAAATCCTCAATAAAATTCTAGCAAACAGAACTCAACAACACATTAAAAGGATCATACACCATGATCAAGTGGGATTTATCCCAGAAAAGCAAGGATTCTTCAAGATATACAAATCAATCAATGTGATACAACAAATTAACAAATTAAAGAATAAAAATCATATGATCATCTCAACAGATGCAGAAAAAGCTTTAGACAAAATTCAATTTTTTCCGATTTATGATAAAAACTCTCCTGAAAATGGGCATAGAGAGAATCTACCTCAACATAATAAAGACCATATATACAAACCCACAGCAAACATCATTCTCAAAGGTGAAAAACTGAAAGCATTTCCACTAAGATCAGGAACAAGGCAAGGATGTCCACTCCTGCCACTCTTATTCAACATAGTTTTGGAAGTCCTAGCCACAGCAATCACAATAGAAAAATAAATAAAAGGAATACAAATTGGAAAAGAAGAAATAAAACTGTCACTGTTTCCAGATGACATGATACTATACATAGAAAATCCTAAAGATGTCACCAAAAAACTACTAGAACTAATCAATGAATTTGCTAATGTTGCAGGACACAAAGTTAATGCACAGAAATCCCTTGAATTCCTATAAATTAACAATGAAAAATCAGAAAGTGAAATTAAGCAAACAATCCCATTTACCATCGCAAATAAAAGAATAATATACCTAGGAGTAAACCTACCTAAGGAGGCAAAAGACCTGTACAAAGCAAACTATAAAACACTGATGAAAGAAATCAAAGATAACATAAACAGATGGAGAAATATACCATGTCCTTGGATGGGAAGAATCAATATTTGAAAACGACTATACTACCCCAAGCAATCTACAGGTTCAATGCAATCCCTATCAAACTACCAATGGCATTCTGCACAGAATTAAAACTAAAATTTTACAATTCATATGGAAATACAAAAGACACTGAATAGCCAAAGCAATCTTGAGAAAGAAAAATGGAGATGGAGGAATCAGGCTCCCTAACTTCAAACTATAGTACAAAGCTACAGTAATCAAGACAGTATGGTACTGGCACAAAAACAGAAATATGGATTAATGGTACAGGATAAAAAGCCCAAACATAGGGGCTTCCCTGGTGATGCAGTGGTTGAGAGTCCTCCTGTCGATGCAGGGGACACGGGTTTGTGCCCCGGTCTGGGAGGATCCCACGTGCCGCAGAGTGGCTGGGCCCTTGGGCCATGGCCGCTGAGCCTGCCCATCTGGAACCTGTGCTCCACAGCAGGAGAGTCCACAACAGTGAAAGGCCTGCATACCACACACACACACACAAAAAAAGGCCCAAACGTAAACCCACACACATATTGTCAGCTAATATACCACAAAGGAGGCAAGAACATACAATGGAGAAAAGACAGCATCTTCAGTACGTGGTGATGGGAACGATGGACAGTTACATATAAAAGAATGAAATTAGAACATTACCTAACACCATACACAAAAATAAACTCAAAATGGATTAAAGACCTAAATGTAAGACTGGACACTATAAAGCCCTTAGAGGAAAACATAGGCAGAACACTCTTTGACATAAACCACTGTAAGATCTTTTTGGACCCACTTCCTAGAGTAATGAAAAGAAAAACGAAAAAATAAACAAATGATACCTAATGAAACTTAAAAGCTTTTGCATGGCAAAGGAGACCATAAACAAGATGAAAAGACAGCCCTCAGAATGGGAGAAAATATTTGCAAATGAAGCAACTGACAAAGGATTAATCTCCAAAATATACAAACAGCTCATGGAACTCAATATCAAAAAAATCACACAACCCAATTGAAAAATGGGCAGAAGATCTAAATAGACATTTCACAAAAGAAAACATACAGATGGCCAAAAGGCACATGAAAATATGCTCAACATGATTAATTATTAGAGAAATGCAAATCAAAACTACAATGAGGTATCATCTCACACTGGTGAGAATGTCCATCATCAAAAATGCTACAAACAATAAATGCTGGAGAGGGTGAGGAGAAAAGTAAACCCTCTTACACTGTTGGTGGGAATGTAAATTGATACAGCCACTGTGGAGAACAATATGAAGGTTCCTTAAAAAACTAAAAATAAAACTACCATATGACTCAGGAATCCTACTACTTGTCATATACCCTGAGAAAACCATAATTCAAAAGGACACATGCACCCCAATGTTCATTGCAGTACTATTTACAATAGCCAGGACATGGAAACAACTAATTGTCCAACAACAGATGAATGGATAAAGAAGATTTGGTACATATATGCAATGGAATATGACTCAGCCATAAAGAGGAATGAAACTGTGTCATTTGTAGAGAAGTGGATGGACCTAGAGT
Source organism: Mesoplodon densirostris (assembly GCF_025265405.1). Taxonomy (NCBI): domain Eukaryota; kingdom Metazoa; phylum Chordata; class Mammalia; order Artiodactyla; family Ziphiidae; genus Mesoplodon; species Mesoplodon densirostris. The sequence continues at coordinate 17,926,203 of NC_082664.1, forward strand.
CTGTCATAAAATGTGAAGTCAGAAAGAGAAAAACAAATATTGTATATTAATGCATATGTGTAGAATCTAGAATAATGGTACAGATGAACCTATTTGTAGGGCAGCAATAGAGACCTAGATGTAGAGAACGGACGTGTGGACATAGGGGTGGAAGGGGAGAGTGGGACAAACTGGAAGATCAGGAATGACATATATACACTACCATGTGTAAAATAGATAGCCATTGGGATCATGCTATAAAGCACAGGGAGCTCAGCTTGTTGCTCTGTGACACCTAGATGGGTCGGATGGAGGGGAGGGAAGGTATATATGTATACATATAGATGATTCACTTTGTACAGCAGAAACTAACACAACATTGTAAAGCAATTATACTCCAATAAAAATAAAATAAAATAGGAATATAATTTTGCCTGCATCTTCTTCTAAAATGAAATATCAGAAAAATATTTTTCTGTGGTGGTAATCACCAATCACTACTCACTTTTATTACTTAAAGATCTAGGCTTGAGGCATGTCGGGACCTGAGCAACTTGGGTTGATAGGAAATGGATGCAAGCCAGCATAGTTAGGAGGCTGGTCAGAGAAATCTGAGCTGAAGGTTGCCTGATGTTCAAATATGTTTGCAGGGAACTTAAGTACGTCATCAGTGAAAACGTGTGTATCTTAATGTAATTCTCCAGTGTCTTAGAGGAATAGCATAGGATGATTGAAAGGTCAAAAACACATGTGATATGATGAGTGAATTAGGAAAAGAGACCATGGCTGCATTTGTTTTATGTCAATTCTCTCTAATAGAATTTTCTGGGGTGATGGAACTGTTCTAATGCTCACATTGTCCACTGTTGTAGTCACTAGCCCACATGTAGCAATTGAGCACTTAAAATTTTATTTCATTTTAATTCATTTAATTTGAGATTTAAATAGCCACATGTGAATGGTGGATATCATATTGAATAAAACAGTTATAGGGCATGATAACAATGTCAGCATTTTCAATGAGAGAGAAAATAAAATTAAATAAAAGCCATATATGCTGGATCCTGATGAGATCTACCATGATCCACCTGTTAATTGAACAGTTATTTATTGAGTGGCAAGATGTTCTGGGCTCCATACTGCCATCACTATGTTCATTTTGCCACTGACTCAAGTCCTAAAAAATCACGTTTATCCAGGATTTAACAAAGCTGAGAGATCTGGAAAAATAATAAATAAACAACACTATCTGGAAGTAATAATTCATTTTAAACACACCCTTCTCTATCCTCAACTTTTTCAGAGACTACTCTTGACTTGGTTAAGGGCTCAGAGTGGAGCCTGATCATGTTCCTGCAGCCCAAAGACCAGGATATGTGGGTGCCATTCTCTGCTTTATCTCATATTCCTTCAAAACTCATTGTAGTGTCCACAGAGACAGATTCATGGTTTATTGTTTTCCTATGTGTTATGAATCTTGTTGATTTAAACAAGTATTTGGCAACTCCATCAAACTGTCTCTAGACCTTCACCCTTGGCTTCTTCTTCTTCTTTTTTTTTTTTTTTGCGGTATGTGGGCCTCTCACTGTTTTGACCTCTCCCGTTGCGGAGCACAGGCTCCAGACACACAGGCCAGTGGCCATGGCTCATGAGCCCAGCTGCTCCACGACATGTGGGATCTTCCCAGACCGGGGAACAAACCCGTGTCCCCTGCATCAGCAGACGGACTCTCAACCACTGCGCCACCAGGGAAGCCCCACCCTTGGCTTCTTGAATGACAATACTCTCACTTATACTTTATTTTAGCAACTGCTTTTGTGTTCATATTCTATATATTTTTCTCACTCAGGATTAGTTCACCTTTCAGATCTTCTATAGTCTATTTTCCAAGAATACACGTGATCAGGCTGCAAGTATTCCTTGAATCACTCTAAGGTGCCAGGCACCATGTTAGGAGTAAGTATATGATGACGAATGAGACCAAGTAAATGCCCGCATGCTGCCTGCTTTCTAACGAGTGGGACAAGTGATAAACACCAGGGTATTGAGAGAATAATGCAATGAAGTTACTATTTGTTTATGTGTGTAAGTGGGGAGAGCAACTGAGGAAGTCTCCATGAGCAGGTGACATTTGAGCTGAAGTCTGAATTACAAGAAAGAATCAGCAAGTAAAACTCTTGAGTTAAGACTCTTCCAGGCAGAGGAGATAATTGGAACAAGACCTAGATTGGGAATGTACTTGGTGCTTTCAAGGGACAGAGAGAAATTCAGTGTGACCTGAGCCTAGTGGTAGTGGTAGGGGTGGGTGTTTCTTATTAAGTTCTCTCACTTTCAGATTCTTTCTTATTTTTTATGTTCCATATTCACTTTATTGGCTGCTGAAGTTCAGTCTCTGATGCGTTTTCCAGCCTTCTCTGATACTGCCTTTCTGTAGATACTGCTTTTCTGCCTTTCGGTAGATATCGTAGAAGGTCTCCTGGCCCACACGCAGGAGAGAATCCTGGACCCAAAATAGACTACTTTGCTGCTTTCTCATCTGCAACTTCTGTGCCTCATTCCTTTACCCTTCTGCTACTCCTTTCCAACCACTTCTTATGGCTGAATTAATCATCTTTGTTTCTACATCTAATGCCTGGCACTACACAACTGTGCATTTTGGAACCACACAAATTCATACTCTCAGAACACAATTGGGATTTTAAATATTTAATTATTTTACTTTACTTAGGTAAACTCCTTTTATATCCATCTTCCTATCTGCCCTCCATGGCTCTCATTTTAAGCAGAGGAACTAATTTTCCATTTCACTGAGAAAAGCACAAGCCACTGGTCATGAAATCCTTTACCTTCCAAACTGCACATATACATATTTACTTGCATGTATGTCTATCATCTGGAGAAAAAATTTTCCAATTTTCTCCATGAAAGGGGTTGTTATTCACTTAAAACAAATTCTTTCAGTTCAGTTCTTGGTCACATTCCCTTCCACTTTTGAAGTGATTCAATACCATTAACCATTATTTTTTATATATATATAAAATAATTCGTTTCCATTTCTTCTGAGTAATAAGACCTTTATTTTTCTTTCTTTTGCCTTCTTAGATAGAAGATAATAGATCACAATCAGACCTTAAACTTTTTGAATCCCCACTCCCTTCTGAATCTACTATAGCTTGGTTTCCATTATTTTATGAAAACTATGGAAATCAACAGATACTAATAGTCCTTAAGTTACTACAGCTTCTCAGGGGTAAGAAAGACTACTGCCCACTTTCTCCTTCTTCCATTTCTTTCCTTCTTTGTTATTCTTTCCAACTTTTCTTCCCTCTGCATCAACCAATTTTTTTTATTATCTCTTACTGTGTTTACCTTTGTCTGTCCCTCTATTTCTGATGCTCGCCAGGTCTTATTCCCTTGCCTTCTTTTACATTACTCTTTATCAATTCAATATACAATCTTGACTTTTCTTACATTGTTAAATTAACCTTTGATCCTGTGGACAATGTTGCTGACTCTTAAATTCAATATGTCATGGATCTACTGTCATATTTCACACTGTGCCAACTATGCCTCTTCATGATATTCTCACTGTATCTGCTACTTAGTAGTTATGTGAACTCAAGTAAATTATTTAACATTTCTTAGTTTATTAATTGACAAATTAGGGGTTATAATAGCATCAACTTATTTCAAATTTGTTTTAAGGGTTGCAAGAAAAGATCAAGTACACATAAATCAACTGAGAATAGTACCTTACATAGAATAGCCAGTCAACAACAATTATTTAATGTTTATTATTATGTCTTTGAAGAGACCATGGATGAGGCACACATTCCTCATCTCCTTTTACTTGGAACAATCTCTGTATCTGTCACTATTGCCACAATAATGCTGTATAACAAATGCTTCCCCAAACATTGTGCCTTAAAATGACAATCATTTACTATTGTTTTTGAACCTGCAGGTTAGTGATCTGGGCTGGACTTGAATGGGCAGTTCTTCCAATTTCTTTCATCCTCCAGCAGGTTATCCTGGGCAAGAGAAAAATTCAACTGTAGAAGATTGCCAGCAAAAAAATTCACCTTTCAAGCTGCTGATTGCATCACATTACTAACATTGCATCAGCTAGAGCATATCACATAACTGAGCCTAAAGTCAGAGTGGTGGGGATCACAGAGTAAAGTTATATGGTAAAGGGCATAGGTGCAGGGAGACAAATAATTAGGGTCATTAATGCAGTCAGTCTGTCATAGTCCTCCCTCTCTGCCCTCCACATGCAAAATGAGTCACATCTAATCATAGAATAGTCCAGGGTCTTTTGCTTTACATCAGGTCAACATGAAGCTCCTCAGATTTGGCTCCTTTTGATATAGAGAATTATGAACTAATCCTTTTCCTACTGATCCACAGTGGTGAGACAGAGGCAAGATATCCATGACAGTCAGGGCCATTCACAGAAGGAAAGAGTAGGAAACATGGAGCAGTCACTTGTCCATAACTAACTGAAGACAATGAAGCACACATTGCCAAGTCCTGCAATTCCAAGGATAGAATTGTTCCTTTATTTACCTAGGTCTGAAGTTTTAGCCTGGATCCCTGTGAGCTACTTTCTTTTCATGGTATTCTTTAACCACTTCTTAAGAGAGCATTGGAAAATATGTATTTGAGAAATTTTCTCAGCATATTTCCTGCCTATATAAAGTTGGGGTCCCAGAGCCCTTAATACTAATTTACCTGTCTGTCCCTTTGAGTTTAGTTTAGGCTCCTTAGCCTCAACAGATCCATTACAAATGTTGTGGGCTTTCTATGGATCTGATTTGAATGACTTCATTGGAATAAAGCCAAACACACAATAGTTTTGGAAGTTGCATGCTTTTTATAAACCTCTGCTTCCACCAAACTTCTAACAGCTCATTGGCCTTAAAAAGTCATTTACTTAACCCAAGCCAGGGCCCCAAAGAACTACAAATTTGAAGGGAAAATGTATGGAAACAGATTGACCTTTTTAATTATGGTCATAAAAACAATAAATATACCACACCTTCCTCCCTTCTTAGCACCATTCATCAATTCTTCCTATTGAACTATCAATACCTCAAGAGCTAATACTTCACCCTCCCAGTCTCCTATTTCTCTTGATATTGTAGTACTCATCACAGTATTGGTTCTGGATTTACCTTTATATCTACAATGTTCCACTAAACTGTAAAGCATCCACATACAAGAATCCTGTTTTATTCTTCTTTGTATTCCCTAAAGCACCTAGCTAAATATATAGGTCATAGCTGAGTCTTTTATGTGCATCTTCAATGAATTAAATGTCCACAATGCTTTAGCAAAACTCCTCCTAGTTTCAACTAAGATTTTCTAAAGTATTCCATACTACTCAAATCTCCCTTTCTTCCCAGCTAATTTATTTATATCATGCAATTTAGAGTTTCATTCTATGGAATACTGAGGTTTTTTAAAACTAATTATATGTATGAATACATATAATTAGGTACATATCTCATCAGTTAGACAATCATCTTCTTGATCTTAGGTGCTATGTCTTACATTTCTCACCCATGGTTTCCAGCATAGGGTGGGAGAGACTTTAAGGAAATGAAAGTTATATGGGACGTTTAAAATTGTTATTACAAGGAATTGCTTCCTAATATCTGTTTTTTTAGAGCTTCAAGAAATCTGCTTAACAAAAATAGTGTCATGATAATTGGAATCTAAAGACTGAATAGAACTGTTGCTGCTCTTCTCCTAAGTATAGACATTTTAGACTGTCTTTATTTTAAGCTTCCACACTGAACATAAAGTAAGCTGCTTCTATTTCATTACTATGGTAACAGTGAAGTTGCTTATATAATAATTATTTACTTATGGTCTTAAACCATACATTTGATCAAGTTCATTAAAATGCAGGAAATTTGATTGCTAAATATAGATATTCCAACATAGACTGTTAAACTAATGACTAACCTGAATGAAAGGAATTTAATATTCACTTATATTTATGCTCAGGAGAGTAGAGATTGTTTGGATATTTCAGAACTTTCTGCAAGCAGATAGGGCCATTTTTAAACATTTCATCCTGAAATAAACTGGAAGCCCAGTGGATTCAAGGACTGTGTGTCACATTAAGAAAATACCAAAATGAATTATAACTTAAGCAGATAATCAATAAAACACAGGTTAGGAAAATAATTTTAGGATTAGAGTATATGAAAACTTAAACTATCAACATGTTCTCTCATGATGGTGAGAGAAACAAAAGTACATAAAACAGAACACATAATAGGCATGGGTTTTTAAAATATATTTATTTTAAGTAAAAAAGGTATTATCAGCTCAGGGGAAAAAAAATAAAGAAAACAAAAGTGTATAAGAGTCCTTCCCCCTCATCACCACCCACACTCCCATTCTGCTCAAGAAATCACTGTTAAAATTATATTTTCAAATTTATTCTATTGAAAGCTGTTGAGATAAATATATGTATCTCAATATATCATCAATGTGTATGTTATGTATGAATAGTTTTTATGTGTGTGTGTGTTTGTGTGCATATATACATGTGAGAAAGATATATTAAGAAATTTTGAGAGAGCGACAGAACAAGGACCCATTTGTTTGGAATAGAATACAAAATAATATTTGAAAGAAAATTTTGTAAATGCATATTTGTAGAATATATTTCTGGGGTAGACTGCCTTCATTCTGAGGAAACACTTAATGAACCCTGATGAGACTTTCTGATTGAGAAAATTCTGTAGGTATAGACTGTAAAGGACAGTGAAAGGAGTGAACTAGATTTTCCTGCATAAGAGTGTCATTGGATCCTCAGGATCTGAATCCTCTCCCAATTTTGCAGAGACCTTCTGGATGCAGCAAGCATGGAAACAACCTAAATATACATCCATGAATGGATAAAGAAAGAAAATATATATATATAGCTTATATATATACACATATGTGTGTGTATATATATACACACACATATATATATAATATAATATAATACAATGGAATATTATTCAGCTTTTATAAAGAAGGAAACTCTGCCAAGGGCAACAACATTGATGAATCTGGGGGTAATTATCCTAAAAAAATATAAGCTAGTCACAGAAGGACAAATACTGCATGTTTCCACTTATATAAGGTCTCTAAAATAGTCAAATTCATAGAAACAGAGAGTAGAATGGTTGTTGTCAAGGGCTAAGATGTGTGGAAAATGAGAAGTTGCTATTCAACCGGTACAAAATTTTCAATTATGCAAGATAAATAAGTTCTAGATATCTGCTAGACAAATTTTTCTTATAATTAACAAAACGGTATTGCACACTTGAAAATCTGTTAAGAGGGTAAATCTCATGTCAAGTGTTTTCTTACCACAATAATAAACAAAAATAACTCAAATGGCACTAGAAGTTTGGGATTAAAGACTGGGACATAGAGATGGGTGGAAAAGAGTGTTGAGGACTTAAGGAAGGGGCCAAAATTGATGATAAACTGCTGTGTATGCCCAAGAAACCTTTCCTGTGTGGGAGGATTTTGGACAATGGCATGGAATACTCAGCCTTAAACAATCACTTCCACCAAGTTTAGTCGTATTCGTTTTCTGTAATCCTAAATTGTTAGTAAGGAAAATGAAGAAACAGGGCAGTGCCCACCGTGTGTTCAAAGGGTACACATATATGAGCCAATGTAGGTGATAAACAGAATTTGCTTTAAGCAAGACATCAGAACAAGAGGCAACTCAATGTAAGAGAGTGAATTACTATTCCCCAAACATTCATTCAGATTGCTTTCCTCCATTCATTCCTCACTGACTTTGGGTTTAGCCAAAGGGTATGTATTTCTGAAACAGAAAAGAAAACTACAAAGGACCAGACTACCAGAGCAGAAGTTGATAGAGCTCTGGCACTACTGATCAAAGAATAAGAAATAAGGTACAAATGACAAAAATCAGGAATGAAAAAGGGGAAATCACAAGAGATACATTAAGAAGATAATAAGAGGATACTAAGAAAAATGATACAAAAATAAACTCAACAACTTGGATGAAAAAAATTTCTTGCAAAACATAGTTTGCCAAACCTAACACGAGAAGAAAGAACATCTGAATAAATGTATATGTATTAAAAGAAATTGACTTTCACTTATGGCCAGTGAGTAGCAGGGACTAAAATACTTTCCCACTATAAAACAACTGGAAAATTGGACAAAATCATTTTAAATGACTCATTTTCAGATCTTAGCAAACAACTAAGATATTCATTATGTCTTCACTAACTCTGCTGTAGGATTCTGAGAGAAGAAAGCCAAACAAGGTGAACATAGCAAAAAATCCTGGCTTTCTGTATGAAGGTACATTCAGAACCCAGGTACAGATTGAGGAAATACCCCAGAGATTCCACAAGAAGACTGAGATTCAGTAATAAGTCTTGTAACCCTCTAAGGAGATCTTCAGACTAGTTGCTACAAGAAGTAAATATACTTCTCTCTTCTATGCATACTAATTGCTGAGATTACCAGGGAAAACCTAAAAAAAAAAAAAAAAAAAAAAAACAGTTTCCTCAATTGCTCTCAGAAACTTGACTCTCAGAACCACCTCAGGTAAAAATCAAATACTAGAATTAGCACTTCATCCACAAGAACATTTTTCCACTCACATCCAAGTGATCCTAGAGCTTAGAGAAAATACAAGCAAATAATCCTTATGTTTCCCTCCCTGCCATCAGCTCTCCAGTTACTCTAGATAATTATAAAAAAACTATTCAGTTTTATTTTTCATATTAAACATTTCATTTATTTTTATTATTTTAATGAAAGTCATACACTCACATAACTTGCAGGATGAATGAAGATGAAATAAGTAGCATATGGGGACAAGCAGAAATTAAACAGCACATTATGAAGTGCTTTGAGCTATTAGTTTTGAGCTATAAGTAAAAATTATTATTATTGCTAGACCATATTCTGCCAAATGTTTTTACTGTAATATGTGTATTAATGGCCAGATACAGTGCATTGCCACTAAATGCACAGCAACTAAATGCTTTGGAATATTCATTATAAAACCAAAGCTCATTATGGCACTACCACTGAACTTTGTTTTGAAAATGTACATTCTAAAAATCTTTTCCTTGATTTATAACCTAGAATTACATCTTTAACAAATACACAATTGAGTTTTATTCTAATGATAATGGAAATAAATGTTGTAGACATATTTTTCCCAAAATTCTAAATATTTTCTTTACCAATCACATTAACCTTCTGTCACTCTGTATGTGTGTGTGTGTGGTGTGCGTGTGTGTGTGTGTGTGTGTGTGCCTGTGTCTGTGTGTGTGACACAGATAGATGACCAGGGCTACACACTTAGAGAGACTTAATTTGGTTCTAAGGTGACAGGAATTTCTCAAAGAGGGTATTAAGGGCAGAGCATCAGACAGGGAAAAACCAGGCACCACATGAAGTGCAGGCAATCAAAGCAGAAGACAAACTTTTTGGCTTCTAGGAGCTTCACAGCACAGTGGAGAAGATGAATCCATAGGCTAATAACCATAGTCAACTGAAAAGCATTGTATAATACAAGTATGGACTATGGAAGTACAGAAAAGCTAGTGACCACTTATGAAAGGCTTGATCCAGTTGATGACATGGAACTAGATCTTGAAGGAAATACTAAGAGGAGGAGAGCCAGAAAGGGAACAGAATGTACACACATTGTCTGGTAGGCTCAGGAAATTGCAGGGGTTTTAGGTGATGTAAGAAAATTATGTTTTCATGAAACTAGAAATTAGAGAGCCTTGAATGTCTATTTTATGTTTTGTGGGCCTTATGTTGGGGAGCTGCTAAAGAGCTTTTAAAAAAGGATCAAAATAATCCAACTTGGGCTTCCCTGGTGGCACAGTGGTTGAGAGTCCGCCTGCAGATGCAGGGGACATGGGTTCGTGCCCCGGTCCCGGAAGATGCCACATGCCGCAGAGTGGCTGGGCCCATGAGCCATGGCCGCTGAGCTTGCGCGTCCATAGCCTGTGCTCCGCAAAGGGAGAGGGCAAAACAGTGAGAGGCCCGAGTACTGCAAAAAAATAAAAATAAAAATAATAAAAATAATTCAACTTAAGTTTTTAGAAAGAAAATAGGAAAAGAGAGGTGGAGGGAAACAATTTCCAGCCTTCCGAAACTTATTTTCTTTTTTTCGGGGTGGGGGGCAGCAATCTATTAAAAATATATATATTGTAGTTTAGTTGATTTACAATGTCATATTAGTTTCAGGTGTACAGCAAAGTGAATCAGGTATACCTATATATATATCCATATAGGCCATTACACAGTATTGAGTAGAGTTCCCTGTGCTATATAGCAGGTTCTTATTAGGTATCAATTTTATATACAGCACATGAAAACATGCTCAACATCACTAATTATTAGAGAAATGCAAATCAAACTACAATAAGGTATCACCTCACACAGATCAGAATGTCCATCATCAAAAAATCTACAAACGATAAATGCTGAAGAGGATGTGGAGAAAAGGGAACCCTCTTGCACTGTTGGTGGGAATGTAATTGGTACAGCCACTATGGAAAACAGTATGGAGGTTGCTTAAAAAACTAAAAATAGTACTACCATATGACACAGCAATCCCACTCCTGGACATATCCCCAGAGAAAACCATAATTCAAAAAGATACATGCACCCCAATGTTCATTGCAGCACTATTTACAATAACCAGGACATGGAAGCAACCTAAATGTCCATCAACAGAGGAATGGATAAGGAAGATGTGGTACATATATACAATGGAATATTACTCAACCATAAAAAGAATGAAATCATGCCATTTGCAGCAACATGGATGGATCTAGATATTGTCATACTGAGTGAAGTAAGTCAGACACAGAAAGACAAATATCATATGATATTGCTTATATGTGGAATCTAAAAAAAAGGATACAAATGAACTTATTTACAAAACAGAAGTAGAACCAGAGAGGTAGAAAACAAACTTATGGTTACCAGGGGATAAGGAGGGGGGGAGGGATAAATTGGGAGATTGGGACTGATATATAACACTACCACAAATAAAATAGAGACATATTTTCTTAATGAACAGAGCAGCATGGAAATAGTGACCACAGAAAATTCACTGACAACAGTTTATCAACTAAGCAAAAGGAATCAGTGATTGCAAATGTACAAAGACAAATTTCATCAACTCACCAAACAATGGATTGGTGACCTGTACGGGCAATTACTCTTCTAGAGCAGAAGGAACCAGCAACGTGGGTGAGGAAGTTAATGGCTCTCCTGCCTAGTCAGTGTCACGAACAGGTCATTTAACTTCCTTTTGATTGCCCAGAATTATCATTCCCCTTCTACTTCAACATTTCTGAAATATGTTCTAGCCATGAGCCGTGAATTCAGGGAACACCATTCTTTTGATCTTTATATGTTTTATTCTCCAAGTGTCGAAACATAGAACCCAAATAACTGCACTATTAAACAAATTTTATGTTATAAATCACATGAATTGATCACTAGAAGCTGTCACAAAGCCAGTTCTGTGACCTTGCCTTAACTTGGGACACAGATCTTCCAAGGTGTTAAAAGTTTAAATACGCTGCAGTGTGAAACTTTCTTCAATACTGGAAAGTGTTAGATCAATACATTATTAGAAAGAAACATAATGTCTGCATTATAGAGAGCATGTTACTCATTGGTTAGATTGAAGTCAAGGAGCTTAACTACAAGACTATGGAATAAAACTGACACCATGGTCACAGTTTTAAATTCTGTTTATATAGTGATTAATATTTGCAAAAGGAGAAATATTATAAAATGTATTGAGTTGTACTTAATCTCCTTTTGACATATCTTAGTGGGTGCTAGTTTTAACAAAATATTTTTTAAAAGTTATCAAGTGTTCCTATGTCTGGTTGTGCCATGGATTTATGTCATGTTCTGACACCAGGAAACAGAATTTAGATATTATTCAATGTGACAGAAATGCATTCATGTTAACATATCATGAATATGTGATTTAAAATATAAAATGCTTACCCAGGTAAAGTTTTGTTTTCAAATGATAGTTTTAAAATACAACAGCTGGGTTTGGGAGTTACTGGGGTGGGATTTGAAGCAACAAAGGACATAAAAGTCTTTCAAGCTATGGTGGGGAAATAGTAATTAGCATTCAACTGGAAACATGAATTTTACTTTGCTTTGTGAATACAAGGATGTGTATGAAGTCTCCTTCCCTCAACATGGTTTCCAAAGATGTTTAAAGAAAACTTTTGTCAGAGAGGAGCAAAAACCTTCCCAGATTTTACCAGAAGGAATTAGGAACATAAAAAGATAGACCAATGGGAGAATAATAATATAATCTATGTCATCTGGCAAACATTTCTTTTATGTTGAAGTCTGAACTTCAAACAATAGAAACCAACATAATTAGCCTTCTAGCTCTGAAAATAGGAAATGAAAAATAGGACACAACATGAAACCGAAGCATGCAAGTAGAGAACAAGCCCAATGAAAGAAGGAAATCTTGGTCAGCAACACACTAACCTAACTATATTCCCCAACCCATCCGACTAAGAATTTTCCCACATTTTAATGAAGAGGAACTTTCAATTACTACTGTACTTACAGAATAGTTATAGAACAACATACTCATAATTATTTATGTCATGTCCAGCCATTGCAAATTTGTTGTGTCTTCTTATCCATGTCATGCTCTTGTTTATTTGTCGGTTATATTTTCCCCAACTAGTATGTATAAGCTCCTTAGGATCTGTGTCAATTTATCATCTCCAAATCCCTAAAACCTGAAAGAGTATTTAGCAATAACAAGCCTCAATGAATATTTATGAGTGCCTAAATCAGTATACACTTTAAACTTGGGATAGCATACAAATATGGTATTCTATTTTCATCTTGAACATCAAAAACAGGTTCTTTCTATGTGTAAAGCACTGTAATAAGTGCCTGTAAAGTGTTATATAAATCCTCATAACCACCCATTTTAGTGATAAATAGAGACTGAAAGGTTAAGTGGCCTGCCTAAGAACAAGAAATCCATTTTACAGATTGGTTGAGGGTCAAATCTATGTGTACATTACATGCATTTAATTCTCTTAAAAAATAAATGGATTTTTGTGCTAAGCACACCATTTCTTGCTTAGTGAAACAGAGTTTCTTGACCTGGGATTAACAAATCAAATGGATAGTTTTATCTTTGCATCTTGGTTTGATGGACCAAGTAAAGAAGTATCTTACAAAATGCTGCCTGGTTAGGGACAGTACTCATATGCCCCAGTCCTATGGACAGCGATCTGTTTAGAATTGTTGCATTACTGCTATATTCATTGGTAGCCAGGACTCTAGTTTTCCCTGAGACTCTGAATTGAGGCTTTAGAATCTGTCCATATTGCTAACAAAATTGACAATTCCAGCCTCAGAGTTGGCCACAGTCTGTCCCGTAGCAAATTTCCTCCTGTTTATTATTTTGGGTTAATTGTGTGCATCTCTGTTTCCACCTAATAAGTAGTATATAGTTTATCAGTACTGGGAATAAAACTTCTATCATCCCTCTATCCCTACCTCCTTAACATATGATACCATGGCTTTCATAAAATTGGTGCTTAGTAAAGGACTGTTGTTTTTATTATTATTATTATTATTAACATCTTTATTGGAGTATAATTGCTTTACAATGTTGTGTTAGTTTCTGCTGTATAACAAAATGAGTCAATTATATGTATACATATATCCCCATAGCCCCTCCATCTTGCGTCTCCCTCCCACCCTGCCTATCCCACCCCTCTAGGTGGTCACGAAACACTGAGCTGTTATTTTTAGAGCTATGCCTTGTGGAACCTCTCCCTCTCCCTTGCCTTGAAGCTGATCTACTATCAGTTTATCAATAACTGTTGGTAGGAACCTTACCAACTCACACGGGAATAAACTGGTGAGTTCTGAGAGGTTGCCAGGGGTTGCAGAGCAAACAATTACAGGGTTTAACTACAAACATCACTGACTAGCATAACTTCTCTGTTTGGCCTTCTCAGCCATTACTTTCCTCTCATGTAGCTATTAGATTTTTTTGTGAGTTGACTGAAATCATCACGTGCCAAGAGCAGATGAAGTCAGAATAATCAGATGGGCTTATTCGACCATAAATACATGCAATGATATCACCATAATCATGGAATTATCTAATATTATTGCCTTATTTTCAACTATTTGTATTTTTATTTTTAATCTGTTCTGAATTATCATGTTTAGTGACATTGTTATTTAATCTTTTCTATTATAAAAGGCCCCAGAAGTTATAGATTAGCAAAGTTGGATATTTCTCTTTGTTAGAATATTTTTCTCCAACTAAACCAAAATTTTCAAAGATAATGGCCATTAAAAGATTTTTACATGGGCATCTGCCCAAGATAAAATTATAGACTTTTAAAGACAGGATTTTCTTTTAACAAATACCAATACTATTTTATCAGGGCTTCGAAACCACAGTGACTCATCTACTGCTGGAAATTCAGTCCCTGCTAACTTCAAGGGACTGTGGCATGAACCTGTGAACGGAGAGGGATCTGTAACAACCCCTTGCCTGGCAGGGCCCCAGATTCTCTCAGGAAAGACCCTTCCTTTTACAGAACTCTGATCTTTAAGTTAAGATATGACCAAGTATTGTACCACAGTTATCTGTGATATGCATGCCAAGTTGCTAAGAATAAGAGGTAGAATACTGAAGTCTAAGGAACATTTATTTTTCTTTTATCAATTAATGTATTTAATAGGAAGCCAAAATGGGTTCTTTGTTTCTTTGGCTGAAGCCCCAAAGGACAAAAATAAAACATTTGTGCTAGATACCCCACATCCCTAGGTGAGACACTGGCCTATGTGTGGAGGGTTTACCAAGAAGATGCAAAAAATCTGTTTTTTTGACCTTTGGCACAGCACTCTAGAGAATGTCAGAGGACTGAAGGTGAAGAGATTAAAATAACTATGCTTTGCAGTCAACTGTCGGAGTGCTGGGCCCTGCCGTCATACTTGAGGAGAAGAGAGGGCTTCCTGCTTGTTTCATGCCTTATGAGTGGGGCTTCAAGGAGCACACTGAGAACTCGATATGTGTCACCCAAAGCTTGTTAGACACAGTGGACTACCCAACTCTAGTCTGAGAATTGTGGGATTGCCTTGCATTAGCCAAGCACATAGAAGATACCTGCACTGGGCCAGCTTTAAACAGCTACCAAGGTCATGGCAAGGATGAGTGTGTCCTGGGGACCAGAACCCATGTTAAAGAGAGCAGGCTTGGCACCATCTTCATAGATCTTTTGTTCAAGAGAGTGGAACCCTAACATAGAGAGTTTGTATGGATGTACTGCCAGATGCTTAGGCACTGAGCAGTGAAGCTTTATGTAGCCAGCTGGTAGTGTCATGGAAATTGCAACTGGAGATTTCCAGGAGGATAATCTACTTACACAAATTGGAGTCTTGTTCAGTCAATAAAAAGGATGTGGTGGATAGAAATCTACCTGTATAACAATGTCAACTAGTGTTTGTTCTTCTTTCTTGTAAGGAGGAAAGAGTGGAGTTGCCTACAACCTGAAACCTTTCTTATCTTCACCACAGCCATTAACAAGTACACTAACATTTGTGAGTATAACAAATTATTTTGGTTGTCTACATCTAATGGAAACTGCATCCGAGTAGAAATTATTTAAGATGTGTGTTTAGAAATAAAGGAGAACAAGTTCTTAAAGAAGTGAGAGTTCTCTGCCCTGTCGTTCTGAATGAGAGATCTCTGGAGATGCCTAAAGGTTTATTTATGATCATCACCCAACTGTGACACTGTAGCAACAGGGGAAGTCCTATTTACAAATATTGCTCTTTCTTTGATATCCCCTGCATCCTCTGTGTGCTTCCTCCATGAAATGGTTCTAGGAGGCTCGTCATATTTACAAGTCAATTACCCTAAATTTCTCTTCCTTTTCAAATTCATGTATATTTTACTTGTTGCTGATAATAAAAAGAATACATGTTCCTCAAAGATCTTTTATCAAATGTAGGAAAGCATAAGAATAATTTAAAATATCTTATAGCTCCAAAACCTAGCAATAGCCACAACTACTATTAGGTTGATCCATACAAAATTCTCTATATTTGACTATTTTGATCTATAAAACAGCAATTTCATACAGTTTAATTTAATTTTCATGCATACATGCCCACACATTTTTATTACTGTGTTCCTATGATATATACATTATATACATTGTAATAATGTGTAATAAGCAGCATTATACTTTACATGTTATACATATATATTAACTTACCTGACATTATAAGGCCATTATGTTTGAAGCTTCATAGATGCACATATACATCTTTTTGTAGCATTTGTATATTTAATAATGAAATCAAAGAATTTATAATCAATATTACATAATTATGAAGTGCTAGAGTTGGAAGGCAGCTTAGATATTTCCTTAAATTTTTCAAATTTTCAAATTACTTGTCATCATTTTATCTTTCTTTTTAAAATATATTTTTAAGTCCACATACATATTTAAGAGAGATAATCTTTGGCATCCTGTACTTAATCAAAGTCCCATTTAATCTAAAGGTGTGTGCTTTCAGATCCCACCATTGAAACAGCACAAAACCCAATATTCTAGATATTTGTAATTTTCAGTTGACAAAATCGACAAGGAGTTGAGGGATTTTAGTCCAAATGTCTCATTTCCATTTTCAATTTTGTGCACTTAAGATATTTTTTCTTCAAACTACATATATATAATTGCAGACATAAAAGACTTCAGACAAAATGCCAATCAACAGAGTTTCATTTGCTGCAGTAACAAATGAGAGTTCTGTTGAATTTATTGTACATTCTCGAGGGTACTCAGGTAGGATGCCAAAAAATCTAATATTTTTTAGTAGCTCTACTACTAAATTCTGTATATTTGAGTGGGTATCTTAATCTCATTGGCTCCTAGACTCTATTCTTAGGACAACAGCAAATTTGCACTAGAATGATTTCTAAAGATAATTTTGGCTTGAAAAATAATATAGACTTTGACTCAGACATATTTGGATTCAGTGCCTTCTATACATTGAGGGTCTTTTGTAAGAATTGAGATGATATGGGTCCAATGTTTAGAATAATGTCTCTACATAATAATGGCTACAAGGATGGAGGTTTTTTATTTTAATTCTACATAACATATTTTCCAGGAAGATCTCTAAATCTAACTTAAAGTAAATATAGCAAATAAAAAGAAAAGTCTGTATGAAAAAAGCTCATTCCATAGTTTAAAGACATTTGATGGTTTTATTTCACTTCTTTGAACTCCTACTCAGCAAAAACTTTACTCATCATCATCTAACACTAACTTATATTCCTCTTTGTGCTATTATTGAGCTTTCTTGTGATATGGTTTAGTTTGAGGTAGGAGGGCCCTTGCATGTATACTGCAAAGCTGAGATAAGAACGTGAAAAAAAAAAACAAAAAACTAAAACTAAATTTTCTCCTATTTTTTAAAATAAATAATTTAAAAGCTGTCTTTATTATTTTACATTTTGTTTTAGCTAGCCTCCAAGATGCCTCCTCACAATCCCCACTACCTGATATTCGCCACCTGCGTAGTCTTCCTGAAATTGTAATTGTACTAGAATTAGAGTGTGAAGCATAACATATAGCTAAGATGATGATGTGTTATTTACAATATTAGGCTATGAAAGCTGAGTCTTCCACCTTGGGCATCTTTCTCCCTCTCTCTCTCCCTCTGTCATATTATTTACCTGGAAGAAGTCAGTTGAATGTATTTAACTAATGCAGCCTATGGATAGGCATACTTGGCCAGGAATGGAGGCCCACAACCAACAGCCAGTGAGGAAGTGAGACTTGCCAGGTCAAGTGAGTGAGGTTAGCTGTGGATTCTTTACCTCAAATTGAGCCTTGAGATGATGCTAATCTTAGCTGACAACTTGACTCCAACCTCATGAAAGATCCTGAGTCAGAACATTTTGCTAAGTTTTCCCAGATTCTTAACCTTCAGAAGTTTGGTGAGATAAATAAGTGTCTGTTGTTTCAATATGCTATTTTTCTGAAGTAATTTTTTTAATGCAACAATAATACCTATACATACTTGAAATGTTTTCCATTGTAATTAGGCTGCCCATGATTACTAGCTTCTGAAAGAAAGTAGGCATTTATAATTTTACTTAGCTCAGTGTCCTATATTCCATGCTTATCTACTGCTTTCTAGGGAGAAATAGAAAGACATTTTTTCATTAGAAATTTGGAATGAATCTTTTATGAAGATTTAAGAAATAATGTGTTTAAAGATCTTGGGTTTTTAGATATAATTAAATCTCTGCATTTGAGATATTACAGGAATTATCTCTTTTTTTAAATTTTAGAATGCTTATAATATGTTTGGACTTTTATCTTCAAAATTTCATGAAATTAATTTAAAAATTTAAATCACTGATGAATGAAATCAAAGGAGAACTAGAGAGATAGTCAATGGTCATGGATCAGAATAGTCAATATTATCAAGATGTCAGTTTTTCTGTCAATGCAATCTCATTCATAGGATCCAGGAATTGTGATCCATCATAATTACTCAAAGGAGTTGAAAATGATGTCCATGACAAAATTTACACATGAATGTTTATAGCAGCTTTATTCATAATTACCAACTCTTGGAAGTAACCAAGGTGTTCTTCAGTGAGTGAATGGATAAATAAGTTGTGGTGCAGCCAGACAATGGAATATTATTTAGTGTTAAAAAGAAATGATCTATCAAGACATGAAAGGCATGGAAGAACCTTAAATGCATATTATTCAGTGAAAGAATCCAATCTGAAAGGCTACATACTGTATGATTTCAACTACATGACATTTTGGAAAAGGCAAAACTATGAGATGGTAGAAAGATCTGACCTCCTTGCTACATCTAATTCATGGACTCAAATGCTTTTTGCTAGTCCTTAAACTTATCAGGTCCTCACTTTCTTATTAGCTCAGTTTAGATTCTATCATTCCACATTATAGCCACTCTCTTGCTAATACATATAATTGCCAGTATCCTCTTCCTATGTTGTACCTTTATGACAACCTTCCACTCTTGGTTAAAACCAACTCTCCCCTTAACTTTTCACCTGCATCCAGGTAGCTGAATATTATTGGAGAAAAATCACATAACAACCGTGCTAATTCCACTTGAAATTTAGAATCATAACTCTCAACTAGATCATTCTAGTACCAGACAATCTTACTACCTCCCTTGTGAATTCATTTTTACTCCCGGAAACAACTATTTCATCCTTTCTAGTCTTTCCTCTAATTTCTAAAACCTCTTCTTCCTCTCACTCTCTGCAGATTACTTGGCCACGGCTAAAAGACAAACTGAGGCATAAAAAAAAAGTTAAGAGTTTATTTGAGCAAAAATCCATTCCAATACAACAGCACCAAATTGGAAGTGGTTAGGAGTGTTTTGCTAAAAGAAGCTAGGAGAAAGACTTACATAAGGAAGTTGCGGAAGAAGAGAAAGGAGATTATTTAATGACCATAGTTTAAAGCCTAGAATTGGTTGTCCTTAGCATTTTGATTTCATGACCTTGAGGCATTTACATGTTTGGGTTTGGATTTTGGTTTGCTTACATAGGCTGCCACCTCAATCTAATGACCACCTTGTTTAGTTACTTTAACATTACAAACAATGAAAAAAATAAATTCAATCAGAAAGCATAATTTTACATTGAATCAAAAGGAAGAAAGACACTTAGTTATTTTTGTTTCCTTGTTACAATCAAACATGTAATAGTTATTTTTGTTTCCTTGTTACAATCAAACATGTAACCTGGGACATCCTTTTGTACTTTGGATCCTATTCTCACTCTGAAGGACTTAGTTCCTGAATTTCTCTCTCTCTCTTCTTAGTTATCAGTTTCTTCTTGTCTACCAGATAATTACCATTGACATACAAACATAAGCCTTCATACCAGCCACAGGAAACCAAAGTATGACACCAACCTCCTGTTTCTCTGGCCCAGCCCCCCCATTCTGATGGTACTTTTCTGCCTTTATATTTGTCATTTTTTTATACTTTGTTATTTTTTTTATACTACTTTACAGGGTTTTAAGTGCTCCAGGGCTCTTCTCCTCCAGCTCTTCTTTTCTCTGTCTACACTCCTCTCACATGATCTCAGTCTGCCCCAAATCTTTAAATATCAACTATGTGTTAATGACCCCCAAATTTCCAACTTTAACCTATATATCTTACTCTGGGTGCTAGACTCACATTTAACTATATATTCACTTATCCTAGTTGGATTTCTACTAGCATCTAATTGTTAATATGACTAAAACACTTGTTCCCATCTCCACTCCCACCCTAAACCTTTTAATCCCAGCAAATTGAGCCACTGCAGTGATTTGCTGTCATACTTGATTGCTAACTCTTTTCTTTAAATCCTAACTTGCAATCTCTTATTAAGCCCAGTTGTCCCTTAGAAAATGTAACCTGAGTTCAAACACTTCTCACCATCTCCATTGCTATAATCTTAGTCCAAGTCATTCATTATCTGTCATCTTCCAGAAGATCCTAACTGCCCCATGGTCTGTACTTTGTACTCCAGTTTGAAAATAGTTCTAAAATACATATTGAATCTTCTTTTTAAGTC
Source organism: Mesoplodon densirostris (assembly GCF_025265405.1). Lineage (NCBI taxonomy): Eukaryota > Metazoa > Chordata > Mammalia > Artiodactyla > Ziphiidae > Mesoplodon > Mesoplodon densirostris. Next base: position 17,946,886 of record NC_082664.1, read on the forward strand.
TTTCATTGTTTTTTTTTTTTACTATAACCAAAAGAGAATACAATTCATTGTTGTCTCCAAACTGTACTTGTTACCTGTGAAGGATTCTTCTGAGTGCATCTATGAATTACTCTTCACCCAGTTCTTCTGTTTTCCTCCCCAAATAACTGAAGAAATACTAATAATTAAATTAAATGCCCATCTAAAGCTAGACTGATCAGACAGACCATTTGTAGAAGATTCTACATTACAACTCAAATTTCCTAATTCCTACCGCAACTATTTCCATTTTAAACCACCCATCTTTCAGTTCACAGTTGAAAATTCCAGAATCCTAGGAAGGAAAACACTACCTCCTCAGTTTGTGTTTTCTTTAGAATTCATTTGCAAATCATACATCTGTTTGTTTTGAATGGTATTTTGCTGAATATTTTATGTTTGACTTTGATATCTCTGACACTGATTGGAAAATTAAGCAATAGGAAGAAAAACAAAGCCATTCTCATCCAAACCATATATTTTTGTTTTAATTAAGTGCTCTTACAAAGTTGCTGTGTTCCAAATAAAATAGCAGCTCTTACTATTTTTTTTCTTTAAAATGGTTTAGCAACTCCTGTAGTTTGAGGAATTTAAAAGTTCTTGTTCAAAGTGCAGCACCTCTATTACGTACTTAACTGCTTTTAGCAGTTCAGCTGCAGAAAGGATCTCATCCCTAATGACTGTAACATGATAACAGCTTGCCTTCTCCAACAGGACACAGGCATTAATTGTGATGACTAGGTACACCTTACTGTATTGACACTCTTCTTAGTGTGATTTATTGCGTACTAATTGCACTTTTGTGGTATGTTAATTTCTATTTGGAAGGATGTTCTATTACAGTTCAATTGTATGATTATAATCTAATTTATTCTGTGGTAGTGATTGTATTCCTCCTTCAAAAGTCTTCATTTGGTCCAATATTTCCTCTTACTGCCCCCTGGATCTTTTAGAAAGGCAACAGAATAGTACCTTGGAAAAACTGAACGAAGCTGGCTTTTAGAGTGAGTCTGTTCAGATGGCTGAGATTTAAAATTCTTTAAATAAAATTAAAAAGTTGCAAGGTTTTCTCAAGGAATTTTCAGTCAAACTTTATTGACTATGTCAGTTTACAGTAGACAAATGATAAGTGACATTTGATTGTTTCACTTCTTTCCTGGATGCTTTTATAGAGAAAACATATTGATGGGAAAATATTTATAAAACATTAAATGGAGTCTGTTCTGTAAAACTGCTAGGGCTTCACTATGAATGACTGAAAGTCAAAAGACAGGAAAAGAGGAAGGGAAATAGAATAGAGGAGATTAGGTAGAAGGAAACCTGTGCTACGAGGCAGAAGACAATATGACATGCTTAGGAAGAGAACCAAGCCCATGGTCTTAATATAATTCTTCTTAAAGTTTGTATGTGTTGCTATTAAGTCAGATTAATCTCTCCTAAAGAATGAGTAAAAATAAGAAGAACAGATTTAAAAACTAGACAAAAATACATCATTGAGTTGTGTCAAATAACTTTAATAGTTTTCTAAAAGCATTCTTAACCTCACCTTACAGTAAAAGAATAGAGTTTAAACTTAATAGTTTAGAATACAGTGAGAGGATTCATTGAGCAGGGGAAAATATATGCAAGATATTTGATTTTATAATGTAGGAGAGATCAGTGACAAGAGAAAGATCTAGAACAATACATGTGATGAGTGACCTTCGGAGGAAAGGAAAGAAACGGGAAAGAAACCAAAATACAGGAGCATGTTGCTATGAACATAGATTCTTTATTCATTCTGATTCTCTAAAACCTTCTTTCCTTAGCTCGAATTTTGTGCGACCAACACACTATCATTGCTTATACCCTGGAGTAAAAAGGATTAGGATGGTGAATTCTTTCCCTGATCAAGATTCCTGAGAGACAACCATTTAAAATCCAATGAAATTTCCTATTACTAAGGTTTTCCCCCAATGGATTATCTCCACTCTTCAAGTCATTTGTTCACATGCAAGAACATTTATCTATATTCAGTTACACTGGTTTGCTGCTTTCATTTCTGCTTCACTCTCTAAAATGTCAGAAGTTAAGGATCTTGTATAGTTTCTCTCAATAGTACTTAGCACAATGCCAAATACAATGGCTCTTTTCTAGCATCAATCCAAGGCAGTAACAGTTTCTTTAGAAAGCTAACAGAATCTTCACATGAGGCAAGATGTGTATTCTTAAGGGAGAGTGAGTTTTTCTCTTTTACAACATGTTAGAGCTGGTATGGTAAAGCATAAGCCCTCATATAAATTGAAAATGTGTCTTGTTTACTGGCTGCCAAGAGGATGCCAGATGTGGAGACTGAGTGTTTCGGGTCTTTCAATTTGGCATGGACAAATTGTAACAATTGTGAGCATTAATGCTTTGCCTTTATGTAACATATCTGTTTCTAAGATGTTTTCATAATTATCACTGTCACATCATTCATTAGACCTGAGAAAGACACACAGCATAGAAGAGTTCTTAGAAATGTCCCCTATTTTTTACATTGCTAGGTCAGCTACTACTAATAGTTAATATTTATTAAGAGCATACTAGATTCCAGGTACTGTGCTAAGACATCCCAATAATTTTCTCATTAATTTATACATTAATCCCGGGAGACCAAGTAGTAGCCCTTCCTCTAATTGAAGACTGTTTACAGCACACAATAAGAACTCAATCAATATTTCAATGCATGAATAAACACTTTTCACTATTATCATTGTTTTAATTCAGTTTATAAATAAAATCTAAGGCTTAGAGGGGCTAAATTATTTACCCAAATTTACTCAGCTATTAAGCAGGTTATCCTGAAATTGCAATGAATGAACATGAGTCCATTGGACTCCAGGAATACTTTTCTTAACCATAAAGATTTTACTTAAAGATTATGAAATTTGGTGACCAAGCCTAGACTAGCACCTCTGCAAATTAGCACTCATCTTCATGCTTTTCTAACTTGTCTCACATGAGCAAGTCACTTACCAAAACAAAACCAGAAACCTTTTCTTGTGGCTCTCAGAACAAAGCTTTTTCCTTTTTCTTTCCTTTTCCTACCATACAAATTTACAAAACCTCATTGATAACCTGGAGAGTAGGAGGAGACTGGCATAGAAGTGGACATTTTGAATTAAATTTAAACAATTTTGAATGATTAAAAATAAAGTAGGGCTTCCCTGGTGGCTCAGTGGTTGAGAGCCCGCCTGCCGATGCAGGGGACACGGGTTCGTGTCCCGTTCCGGGAGGATCCCACATGCCGCGGAGCGGCTGGGCCCGTGGGCCATGGCCGCTGAGCCTGCGCGTCCGTAGCCTGTGCTCTGCAACGGGAGAGGTCACAGCAGTGAGAGGCCCGCGTACTGCAAAAAAAAAAAAAAAAAAAAAAGGAGTTTTATTTCTTCAGTATGTGAAGTAACACTAAGTGCTTCTTGATGAACCCTTTCTTTTGCTGTCTCAGATGTGAGAATTAGATTTTTTTTTTTTAGCAGTATTTGGGAGTCAGAGACAGATTAAGGGCAACTAGCTGGATATTCCACTGATAACTATTCTGTAAGGAGCACCAACATATCATTGATGTAAATCAGAGATATGAATCCAGTTAACATAGACTTCCAACTGCAGTCTCTTCTAATTGATGAAACATTGGTTCTGCTTCAACTAATTCAATATAATCCTTTAATAAAAACTATGTTTCAATGTCAGATCCAACTTTTTGTAATGAGAAGATATTTTTTGGTGGTTCTACACAAGTTGTATGGTACAGATCTATAACCTCAACTCTGAGATAGTCAGCTAACTGCTTCCTGAATTTGAGAGTTAGTGGTTGAAATTCTAAAACAAAATAAGACATGCACAGTACTGACTATTGGGAAAGAGTGGCATATTTCATTATTTATATTTCAGAGTCTTAAATGTAAATAACATCTTTATTTCAAAATACCACATAAAATCATTCAACAAATCGATATTGCTGATGTGTTACATGTATGGTATTGCATGCTAGACATTTGGGAGTCTTTGGTGAAAAAAAATTATATATTGTATCCGAAGATCAGTTTCACCTCACTAAATGTGTGTTGAAACAAAATGAGAGTCATGTATATGAAAGATGGTTAAGTTATTTATCTTTTCAGACCATCTGCATTTTTAAATTTAGTCCTGTTTCACATATAAACAATATTTTCAAGCATTCAGAACATGTCGAATTCTTAAGTAAATCCCCTCTGAGACTGACTTACTGGAAGATATTTCAGAATGGAGAAGGAGAAGTGTATTGTTTTCCTATTACTGCTGTAAAAAATTATCACAAACTTAGTGGTTTAAAACAACACAGATTTATTATATTGTAGTTCTCGAGGTCAGAAGTCCAAATTCAGTCTCACTGGACTAAAGTCAAGGTATCAGCAGGGCTGGGTCCTTTTGGAGGCTGTAAGGGGAGAATGCATTTCTTTGTGTTTCCAGGCGCTAGAAGCTGCATGAATATCTTGGCTTGTGGCTCCTTCCTCTCATCCTGCAGCCTCTTACTTCTGTCATCATATATTCTACTTCTGACTCTGATGCTCCTGCCTCCTCCCTTACCAGGACCCTTGTGATTATATTACTCCCTGCTGGAGAATCCAGATTAATATCTCCTTCTCAAGATAATTAATCACATCTGGAAAGTCCCTTTTGCCAGAGAAGGTTGCATATTCACTGTTTCCAAGGATCAGAATGTGGACATCTTTGATGCCTATTATTCAGTCTACCACCAGTGTATTTATGATAGGGCTGCCAGTAATAGGAGGTGAGGCAGAAGGAAGAGATTATGAAAATGCATATAGGGCTTCCCTGGTGGCGCAGTGGTTGAGAGTCTGCCTGCTGATGCAGGGGACGTGGGTTTGTGCCCCAGTCCGGGAAGATCCCACATACTGCAGAGCGGCTGGGCCCGTGAGCCATGGCCGCTGAACCTGCGCCTCTGGAGCCTGTTCTCCACAATGGGAGAGACCACAACAGTGAGAGGCCCACATACCGCAAAAAAAAAAAAAAAAAAAAGAAAGAAAATGCGTATACACTCCTTAAGAATACCAGAAAGGAGAAGAAGGAATAGAGTTATTAAAGCAGCAGCCTTAGTGATGGGAAGAAGGGTGTGCTAAAGTGACGTATTTCAAAGCCTGTAACACAATTGGGCAAGGTTGGGGACAACCAAGGACTAGAGTATTCACTCATCCAAGAAGCATTGTACAGGGAGGACTGAGGCACCGGCCAACTGCAAATGAGCAGATGTGATTGCAGTTGTACTCGTGGAGGAGAGAAGGGTAATGTATTTCTGATTTGAGCTATAGTATTGGGCTGGCGAAAAAGGTCGTTCGGGTTTTTCTGTAATATGTTATGGAAAAACCCGAACAAACTTTTTCACCAACCCAATACATCAAAAGGCTCCAGGGCATCAATTTAGTAAAAAAAAAAGTCATTCCTACTAGCAGCTTAATCATAAGAGAAAATGTTATTGCCGTTGTTGTTCTGTTTGGGCCCCAGGAGATTTGGATCATACTGCTGGATATGTCTATAGATTTAACCTCAGTGGCTGGCTTGTGAATATTAAATGAGATAATATATGTGACATTTACAGCCTCGTGCCTGACTAACCTATGGTGAGTGTCTGTTATGAAATAAATTGTTGTGCTACCCCTCAAATTCATATATTGAAGTCCTAACCCCAATGTGATGGTATCTGGAGATGGGGCCTTTGATAGGTAGTTAGGTTTAGATGAGGTCATGAAGGTGGGGCTTTCATAATGGCATTAGTGCTTATATAAGAAGTGAAAGAGAGACCAGAGCTATCTCTTCATTGTGTGAGGAAACAGTCAGAAGGCGGCTGTCAGCAAGCCAGGAAAAGTGTTTTCACCAGGAACCACATTGGCAAGCACCTTGATCTTGGACTTCTCAGTCTACAGAACTTTGAGAAATAAATGGCTGTTGTTTAAGCAACCCGTTCTATGGCAGCCCAGTCTGACTAAGACAGAGTCCAATAAACAGAAGATATTAGTAGAGAGAAACCGCAAAGTCACCATGGGCACTTCTCGATAAACCAGAGGCCACTGGCTGTGCCAGGCCTTGTCTACTCTCCTGGGGTCCAGGGTATCTCCAAAATCATCAGTTTCCAAAACTCCACTCTCTATGCAAAACATGGCCCAATATATCCCCAAAAGACCACCATAGAGAGAACCTTTTTGTTTATGCTTTATAGTACTGTCTTTTCTAGATTTTAACTCCAATCCTAGGGACACTTCCTTACTGAGGAAAGAAGAAGAGAATAATTCAGGAGTTCATTCTTTTTGTCTCTAAGATGGGATAATCATATAATCTATCTTATTAGCTTTACAGTCCATTCTCCCCCTGGGAAATAAAAAGAAGTGGAGGAAGGACCCTGAAAAACAGGGTAGAAGTCCTAGCTGAAAAGCATAGGAAATGTATGCAGACTTGCTCTGACCCACTCCCACTGTGGTCTGGAATAGTGAAGAAAACATGGGAACCAGATGATGACAGACCTGGATTTAAATCCTGGTCCAGGCAATAATGAGCTATGGGTGATTTTAGATCTTTTTTCTCCTAGACTTTTACTTTCCTCAAGTATGAAAGAGGAATAATAACCACGTTTGCTGAACATTTGTGAAACTAAAGGAGATAATATGGTGAAAACACAGCATAATACCTAGAAATAACAAGCTTATAATAGAAAATGTAAGCTTCCTTTCTCTTTTCTGGCCTCCCTTCCCCTCACCATGCTCTTTGTGCCAGACCCGTAAATCCTTGGATGTTTGTGCTAGAATCTGCCCAAGAATGGGATGGGTGGTCACAGGCTTCTATTAGACACTAAGAAGAAAAAATAGTGAGATATGAAACCCTTACAAACTACATTAAAGTGTTTGGACTTATCAAAAAATCAACAGCAAGCAATAAGTAGGTTTTAAGCAGGGAATTGATGTGATCACATGGGCACTTAAAAATCTGACCATGAGCACTTAAAAATCTGACCTGGCACTTAAAAATGTGACCTGGTGGAAACCAGATAGGAAGGGCATAGGATGGCAGATGGGGAGACCAGGTAGGGCACTGTTTTAATAACAGAGACTGGGATGATGGTGGCCTGAACAAGGATATTGGCAGTGGGAATCAAGAGAGAATAGCCATTCAGAGATATGTAGGGGGTAAAATATATATAAGTAGATACCTGAGTGGTTTTAGAGAGATTAATGAATGGTTCTGATCAGTTTCATGGTTTGGGTAATTCTGTAGACTATTGGTCATGTTGACAGATATAGGAAGTACAGGGACAATAGGAGAAGGGAAGAAGAGAAAGAGGATGGCTAAAATTTTGAACATGTTGATTTTGAGATGTCTGCATGATATCCATGCAGGCAGGTTTCTACCTAAAAGTAGAAGGACACACTGGATGTACTAGTTTCAGAGGAAGTCAGTCTCGATAGGACCAAGGTGACTTGGCTTTCAAGATGCACTGAAAATAGACATCTAGCTCACAACAGACTTTCCAACCAAACCCTCATGTCTGGAGAAACAGAAAGAAAAACACATAAGCCAAAACAATTTCTTAGATTTATCCTTTAAGGAAAAGATAATGGGTATGTTGACCTAAGCTATACTATTATTCCTCTAGTATAGGTTATGATGACATGGAACTTGTATTTTTTTAAGCTATGTGGGTTCTGCCACTGCCAATTAGAATGAGACAGTGAATGATGGTGACATCTCAGAGCACAGCTACCTACTACTATACCTCATCATTTTTAATGGGCAGCATTGCACAGCTTACAATGACCCTCTCAATAATTGACTTGCCTCACATAATTAAAGGATTTTGATTTCTTTACAAAGCTCAACAACCTTGCATGCATGTAAATTTTCCTCTTTACGTTCTGTAATTGTTTTCATCCGAGGCTATCAATCCCCGTTGCTGTCCACTATTGCCCTCCTTTTAAGATATCACAGACCCTATTCATTCTCTGGAGTTTTCAGGACCCTCTACTAGCAAGTTAAAAAGTTTCCACCAACTTATTTTTCTCCATCTGCATTCTACAAATATAAAGTTCAATAATGTGGTTTTCCTTAGCCATTGGGAGAAAAAATGCATTTTTCTTTTCAAACGGGGATTTCTTTGTTACCATTTTCTGCTCTGAAATGTTAAAACAAATCTATAGTTGTTTTCTTTTTTCCTTCTCTTACTCATATTCCCTTTTCATAGAGTAAGGCATATAGAAAAATGAATAATATTGTAATCCCTTCTGGAACCAGAAGAGAAACATGGTTTCTATTAGAGTTTATTGCATTTTTATTCCTTTCTTCAAAAAATAAAAGTTAAACAAAGTAACCCCTGGAGGCTCAAATCTCTCTGTTTATAAATGTAGGCAACCTGAGTTGCAGGACCAGCTTTCCCTGACATCATGCTTCTTTTTGATTTGGGCTGTTTTGCTTCTCTGAGAATATGTGCATAATGGTTGCTTTAGTGTTGGAAGATATTCACTTTGTGTTTGAGAGTGTGGGTGTGTGTTTGAGTCTCTATAGATATCTCTAAAAAGTCATAGTGTCTGTTTTAAAATCTGAATACATTCACTTTATGTGTTGGTGTGCAGTGGAATAGTAATTGTAAAGGACTTCTTACTGATGAGCCTTAGTTTTAAGGTCTTATAATTTCACATAGTATTAACCAAAGTGATTAAGCCTTTCTCTAGTAAATACACACCAGCTTATTAATGTATTCATTCATTTATTATCTTTTTATTTATTTGTTTCTCTGTTTACGCATTTATTCTAAACTGTGTGTGCTTTCCCCCTTTTCTATCTATAATTAATGCTACTAATAATCAGGGGACCAGGTTTGTAGGCTGCATTTTGCCACCTAATTGTAATACGACATCAGCAAAAAAGAGGGAAAAAAAGCATTTTCTATTTATTTTCTTCAGTAGTACAGAGGGATTAGTAAGTAGTCCACGCACATGTAATTCTTAGAGTTACCTGATAGTGGAATGCAACCTTAAAGCAATCTGAAAAGTGTAAGGGATCAGACAGTAGGGAGCTTTTTATACTTGTATCTACAATAGCCCAGGTGGAGCATTAGGGGCTGTAAAAGTATTCATTTAGTCCCAAAATAATCACACAAATTGGGTGCTGTATTTCTCATGTTTCTGATCACAAAGTGAGGCTTAGATAATTTAAATGACCTCTTTGTAGTATATCAGCTATTAAATGAGAGATTCATAATTCAGACCCCAGTCTAAATCCAGAGCCCAGGCTCCTCCACTCTACCATACATTAGTAGTAAAATTGCTGTGGTTTTAAAAGTGCTGGGCTATTTAATCTGCCTGTGCAGCAGTTCCCTGATTTCCTTGCCAGGTCTGGAGGCGGTGACATCACTGATGGATCAGTTGCATCACAGAATATTATTCTTGGGAGTGATCATTTTTCTGTCTATTGGGAACATCCAGAGCCCTTGAGTCTTTATGCTATGTTTGATTTTTTTTTTTTTTTTTTTTGCACTATGCGGGCCTCTCGCTGTTGTGGCCTCTCCCGTTGCGGATCACAGGCTCCGGACGCGGAGGCTCAGCGGCCATGGCTCACGGGCCCAGCCGCTCCGCGGTATGTGGGATCGTCCTGGACCGGGGCACGAACCCGTGTCCCCTGCATCGGCAGGCGGACTCTCAACCACTGTGCCACCAGGGAAGCCCATATGCTATGTTTGAGGCTAGGTCAAAAGCATGGATGGTGTCTGTGGATGCTCACTCCTTCAGCTGGGGCAAAAAGGCACTGAAGATTACCTGCTCAGTTACACTGACCTGTTAAACACATCCTGCGACAGATGAGGCTAAGTTCTTCCCTACTGTCTCTTGCCTCCACTCGTCTGTAAGCACAGGGAAGGCAGAGATTATGTTCATCGAGGTGCCCATTGTACTCCCAAAGCATAGAGCAGTAGTGTGAATGGTGTTTATTGTTGACCAAATGGAATAAATATCCATCTTTTCAGTAACTGGGTCCTTTTCTCCCTCCTTCCCAATATCTTGGTCCCCATGGTACAAATACCACACTGACTGCCTACAATTGCTTTTGTTAACAATCTATTTTCCTCTTTAGGCTGTAAATTATCTAAGAGGAGAGATGGTGTCTAATTCATGTTTTTATTTGAAGTATGCAGCAGTGCCTGTAATAAATATTTGTTTTCAATGCAGATTTCTAGAGTTAATTTAAATGTGAATACATTATTTCAATTCAGCAAAGAGTTTCAGGCACCTTTAGTTTTCCATTCATTTTGATAGGCACTGGAGAAGGCCTTAGCTTTCAAGGAGTTTGTAATTGAGTTTGTTATCTAATATAGCACCACATATTAGCTCTGAACTCTACTCTTCTATTTGCTACTTTGTGATGTTGGGAATAGGACTTTACAAAATCAATTTTTCTTTGTCAACTGGCTTCCTGGTTTGTTCTGCCCCAAGAAGTTATTAGAGGGAGTGGAAGGCAGGAAGAAGAGGAAAAAAAATAATTTACTTTTCTAACTTACTTGTCAATCCTGACAGTACTGTTCCAGCAGAGCACACAGCAGTAGCCCCAGTGGTTGGCTCCAGCCTCCAATTGGTTTCAGCACATAAGGAAGGTAGCAGCTCATCTTGTCCCATCAGAGATGAGAACTGCAAAATCGGTTCTTGTTCATCAGAAGCCTGTTCTGTGTTTTGCAGGGCTCCTCCTCTGGGCTCATAGATTCTGATCATCCCAGTTCCAATTCAATCAGTAACAACGTAGATGCTTATTGAAAGTAGATTGAGCCATAGTTGATTTCAGGAAAGGTGGGAGAAACAGAGTAGAGTTTCATTCATTTATGTTTTATTTAGGAAGGCTTTGATATTCATTCCACATGCCAAGAACCAGGAATATAAAAAAGAACTGGATTTAGTAAGAGCCTTCAAGAAACTCTTTGACTAGTAGAAGATTCAGACATGAAGAAGGTAAATTAGAAGATATTATGTGTTATACTGGCGACAATCACAACATAACAAGACATTATTTATATTATTTATAACATTCCCTTATTTTATTAGGGAAATCCATACAATCCCCCAATTTCTCCAAATTTATTCTGTAGTGTTTCTAATGCAAGGTGAGAATGACAAAGCTACTATTGTTCCTGTTTTTAATGTCTCCTCAATTAAATATTAAAAATCTCTTTCAGAATATTTTGTCCCCATCTAAAACTTAGTCATTCAACATGTAATATTTCTGGAGCCAGCTTTATGGACAAGATAAACATTCATAATTAGATATTAGAAATAATTTTGTTACTGCATTTCTTTTACTCTGCCCCACATTTTTCCCACCAAGCTCAAAACCAACTAGAAATATATCTAACTCTGTTGATTTCTGACACGAGGGAGATTATTTCCCACTATTTTGCTAAAGAATGTTTTTCTCTTCTGTGACCTTAATGTCAAGAGGCATAATTTCTCATTTTGTAGCACACCCTGGGGACTTGACCAAACCCAGAGTCCTTCAGACGTCAATGAGATCTCCATGCTTAACTGAGCAATGCCCACCTGAGCCAGATAAGAATAAAGAATGGGTATAAAATATGTGACCATTTTTAATGTTCTAAAGTATTAGGTTATTAGTAAAGAAAATAATCTAGCAGGAACTGATATTACAAATACTAGATTCTGACAATTCTATACATTTGATCACATTTTGATAATTTGCATGGGGCAGATAAGTTATTTTCAGTGAAACCTAGCAAAAATGTCCTCTAATGACCGTTTCATATTTTATTTTGAGCAGAAACTTCCATATATAAATTTAACTTTTGAGATTTTATAATTTTGTCATTATTAAGACTAATTTCCAAAAGTTCCTTTCTGGAGTTCTTTGAGTGCATTTAATATTATTTTGTAATACATTTAATTTGAATTAATGTGGTATAGATAGAAATCTGTGACAGTCATTTATTTGAAGAAATATTTAATAAATTTAAAATATCACTCTTAAATGCTTTGTGGCTATTTTATTGCAAATTCCTCATTAAAATTTGGTATTCATATACAAAACAATATATGAACAATATAAGGAAATATATGTTAAAATATATGTAGAACTTCAAATACAAAAATAAGCATCTCCACTGAGGAATAGATTATCTAACTATTGTTCTCCTTCAGGTCATTACATTTAATCAACAAACAAGCTGTTTTTTTAAAGAACAAAAAAGAAAGTTACTTGAATGCAACTAAACACATTTTTTCCTGAATTTTTTTATATACATTATTGAGAGCATGGTGACAATCAATGAATATATTCCCCAAATTCTACCCCCTGCCATGAAACTCTTGTGTTCCTGTTTTTAAAAAGTAGACCTCACAGTGAGGTTGAATACAAAGGAAAAAAGTATCCCCCAAATAAACTAATTAAGTATTGTTTATACAGTTTCCCATATAAATGTCATATGGTATATATACCATAATATGCAAGCTGTTTTTGAGGCCCTTGTATGTGTCAGGTGCTATTTAAATGCCTAACATACAAAGATAAATATTTAGTTATGGCTCATGGCATTGAGAAGCCCAGAGCCAGCTGGGGAAACAGACCTGAGTATATGAAAAATGATGATACTAACAGATGTGCTGAAAGTGCTAAGGTTCCCTGACATTGTCTGATAGACTTCAATATGTTTACATGTTTATTATTCATTCATACAAAAGTGTATAAAATGCTTACTCTATGCAAGGGATGTGTAGGCACAGTGGAAAACTAGACATGGGGATGCTTTATGTATGGAATGTGCAAACTGAAGGAACGACAAACTATAAAACTATCCATTTATTTATTTATTTGTTTGTTTGTTTGTTTGTTTGTTTGCTTATTTATTTATTTTACATCTTTATTGGAGTATAATTGTTTTACAATGTTATGTTAGTTTCTGCTGTATAACAAAGTGAATCAGCTATATGTATACATATAAACCCATATACCCTCCCCCTTGTGTCTCCCTCCCACACTTGCTATTGCACCCCTCCAGGTGGTCACAAAGCATGGAGTTGATCTCACTGTGCTATGCGACTGCTTCCCACTAGCTATCTATTTTATATTTGGTAGTGTATATATGTCAATGTTACTCTCTCAATTGGTCCCAGCTTACCCTTCCCCCTCCCTAGTCCATTCTCTACATCTGCATCTTTATTCCTGTCCTGCCACTAAGTTCATAAGAACCTTTTTTTTTTTTTGGATTCCATATATATTCCATATATAACATATGGTATCTTTTTTTTCTCTTTCTGACTTACTTCACTCTGTATAACAGACTCTAGGTACATCTATCTCATTAAAAATAACTCAATTCCATTTATTTTTATGGTTGAGTAATATTCCATTGTATATATGTGCCACATCTTCTTTACCCATCATCTGTCGATGGACACTTAGGTTGCTTCCATGTCTGGCTATTGTAAATAGAGTTTCAGTGAACACTGTGGTACGTGACTATTTCTGAATTATAGTTTTCTCAGGGTATATGCCCAGTAGTGGGATTGTTAGGTCATATGGTAGTTCTGTTTTTAGTTTTTTAAGGAACCTCCATAGTGTTCTCCATAGTGGCTGTATCAATTAACATTACCACCAACAGTGCAAGAAGATTCCCTTTTCTCCACACCCTCTCTAGCATTAATTGTTTGTAGATTTTTTTTTAACACCTGTACTGGAGTATAATTGCTTTACAATGTTGTGTTAGTTGATGATGGCCATTCTGACTGTTGTGAGATGATACCTAATTGTAGTTTTGCTTTGCATTTCTCTAATGATTAGTGATGTTGACCATCTTTTCATGTGTTTGTCAGCAATCTGTATATTTTCTTTGGAGAAATGTCTATTTAGGTCTTTGGCCAATTTTTGGATTGGGTTGTTTGTTTATTTGATATTAAGCTGCATGTGTTGCTTCTATATTTTAGAGGTTAATCATTTGTCAATTGCTTGTTTGCATATATTTTCTCCCATTCTGAGGGTTGTCTTTTGGTCTTGTTTATGGTTTCCTTTGCTGTGCAAAGCTTTTACATTTCATTAGGTCCCATTTGTTTATTTTTGTTTTTATTTCCATTTCTCTTAAGAGGTGAGACAAAAAGGATTTTGATGTGGTTTATATCAGTGTTCTTCCTAGTTTTCCTCTAAGAGTTTTATAGTGTCTGGCCTTACATTTAGGACTTTAATCCATTTTGAGCTTATTTTTCTATATGGTGTTAGAAAGTGTTCTAATTTCATTCTTTTATATGTAGCTGTCCAGTTTTCCCAAGACCACTTATTGAAGAGATTGTCTCTTTTCCATTGTATATTCATACCTCCTTTATCAAAGATAAGGTGACCATATGTGCATGGGTTTATCTCTGGGCTTTCTATCCTGTTCCATTGATCTATATTTCTGCTTTTGTGCCAGTACCATATTGTCTTGATTACTGTAACATTGTAGTACAGTGTGAAGTCTGGGAACCTTGTTGCTCCAGCTCCGTTTTTCTCTCTCAAAATGCTTTGGCTATACGGGGTCTTTCGGGTTTCCATACAAATTGTGAAATTTTTTTTGTTCTACTTCTGTGAAAAATGCCATTGGTAGTTTGATAGGGTTTGCACTGAATCTGTAGATTGCTTTGTGTAGTATAGTCATTTTCACAGTGTTGATTCTTGCAATCCAAGAACATGGTATATCTCTCCATCTGTTTGTATCATCTTTAATTTCTTTCATCAGTGTCTTATAGTTTTCTGCATACAGTTCTTTTGTCTATTTAGGAAGGTTTATTCCTAGGCATTTTATTATTTTTGTTGCAATGGTAAATGAGAGAGTTTCCTTATTTCTCTTTCAGTGTTTTCATCCTTAGTTCATAGGAATGCAAGATATTTCTGTGCATTAATTTTGTATCCTGCTACTTACCAAATTCATTGATTAGCTCTAGTAGTTTTCTGGTAGCATCTTTAGGATTCTCTATGTATACTATCATGTCATCTGGAAACAGTGACAGTTTTACTTCTTCTTTTCTGATTTTGACTCATTTTATTTCTTTTTCTTCTCTGATTGCTGTGGCTAAAACTTCCAAAACTATGTTGCATAATAGTGGTGAGAGTGGACAACCTTGTCTTGTTCCTGATCTTAGAGGAAATAGTTTCAGTTTTTCACCCTTGAGAATGATGTTGGATGTGGATTTGTCATATATATCTTTATTATGTTGAGGTAGGTTCCCTCTATGCCTCCTTATGGAGAGTTTTTATCTTGAATGGATGTTGAATTTTGTTGAAAGCTTTTTTTTGCATCTATTGAGATGATCATATGGTTTTCATCCTTCAGTTTGTTAATATGTTGTATAACATTGATTGATTTGCATTTATTGAAGAATCCTTGCATTCCTGGAATAAACCCCATTTGATCATGGTGTATGATCCTTTGAATGTGCTGTTGGATTCTGTGTGCTAGTATTTTGTTGAGGATTTTTGCATCTATGTTCATCAATTATATTGGCCTATAGTATTCTCTTTTTGTGACATTTTTGTCTGATTTTGGTATCCAGGTGATGGTGGCCTCATAGAATGAGTTTGGAAGTGTTCCTCCTTCTGTTATATTTTGGAAGAGTTTGAGAAGGATAGGTGTTAGCTCTTCTCTAAATATTTGATAGAATTCACCTGAATTCTGAAGCCATGTGGTCCTGGGCTTTTGTTTGTTGGAAGATTTTTAAGCACAGTTTCAATTTCATTGCTTGTGATTGGTCTGTTCATATTTTCTATTTCTTTCTTGTTCAGTCTCAGAAAGTTGTGTTTTTCTAAGAATTTGTCCATTTCTTCCAGGTTGTCCATTTTTTTGGCATAAAGTAGCTTGTAGTAATCTCTGATAATACTTTTTATTTCTGCAGTATCAGTTGTTACTTCTACTTTTTCAATTCTAATAGTGTTGATTTGAGTGTTCTCCCTTTTTTCTTAATGAGTCTGTCTAATGGTTTATCAATTTTGTTTATCTTCTCAAAGAACCAGCATTTAGTTGTATTGATCTTGGCTATTGTTTCTTTTATTTCTTTTCATTTCTTTCTGATCTGATCTCTATGATTTTTTTCCTTCTGCTAACTTTGGGGTTTTTTTTCTTTTTCTTTCTCTAATTGTTTTCAGTGTAAAGTTATGTTATTTATTTGAGATGTTTCTTGTTTCTTGATATAGGATTGTATTGCTATAATCATCCCTCTTCAAACTGCTTTTGCTGCATCCCATAGGTTTTGGGTCATTGTGTTTTCATTGTCACTTGTTTCTAGGTCTTTTTTGATTTCCTCTTTGATTTCTACAGTGACCTCATGGTTATTTAGTAGCTTATTGTTTAACCTCCATGTGTTTGTATTTTTTGACAGTTGTTTTTCCTGTAATTGCTATCTAGTCTCATAGTGTTGTGGTTGGAAGTGATACTTGATACAGTTTTAATTTTCTTAAATTTGCAAAGGCTTGATTTGTGACTCAAGATATTATCTATCCTGGAGAATGTTCCATAAGCACTTGAGAAGAAAGTGTATTCTGTTGTTTTTGGATGGAATGTCCTATAAATATCAATTAAGTCTATCTTGTTTAATGTGTCATTTAAAGCTTGTGTTTCTTTATTTATTTTCATTTTGGATGATCTCTCCATTGGTGAAAGCGGGGTGTTAAAGTCCCCTACTATTATTGTTTTACTGTTGATTTCCCCTTTTATGGATGTTAACATTTGCCTTAGGTATTGAGGTGCTCCTATGTTAGGTGCATAAATATTTACAATTGTTATATCTTCTTATTGGATTGATCCCTTTATCATTATGTAGTGTCCTTCTTTGTGTCTTGTGACAGTCTTTATTTTAAAGTATATTTTTTTCTGATATGAGAATTGCTACTCCAGCTTTCTTTTGGTTTCCATTTGCATGGAATATCGTTTTCCATCCCCTGACTTTCAGTCTGTATGTGTCCCTAGGTCTGAAGTGGGTCTCTTGTAGACAGCATATATATGGGTCTCATTTTTTTATCCATTCAGCCAGTCTGTGTCTTTTGGCTGGAGCATTTAATCCATTTACATTTAACGTAATTATTGTTATGTATGTTCGTATTACCATTTTCTTAATTGTTTTGGGTTCGTTATTGTAGGTCTTTTCCTTTGCTTGTGCTTCTTGCCTAGAGAAATTCCTTTAACATTTGTTGTAAAGCTGGTTTGGTGGTGCTGATTTCTCTTAGTTTTTGCTTGACTGTAAAGGTTTTAATTTTCCCAACGTATCTAAATGAGATCCTTGCTGGGTAGAATAATCTTGGTTGTAGGCTTTCCCCTTTCATCACTTAAATATGTCCTGCCAATTCCTCTGCCTTTTAGAGTTTCTGTTGAAAGATCAGTTGTTAACTTTATGGGGAGTCCCTTGTATGTTATTTTTTGCTTTTCCCTTGCTGCTTTTAATATTTTTTCTTTGTATTTAATTTTTGATAGTTTGATTAATATGTGTCTTGGCATTTTTCTCCTTTGGATTTATCCTGTACTCTGCTCTTCCTGGACTTGATGAACTCTTTCTGTTCTCATGTTAGGGAAGTTTTCAACCATCATCTCTTCAAATATTTTCTCATTCCTTTTCTTTTTCTCTTCTTCTTCTGGGACCCATATAATTTGAATGTTGGTGCATTTAATGTTGTCCCAGAAGTCTCTGAGACTGCCCTCAATTCTTTTCATTCTTTTTTCTTTATTCTGCTCTGCAGTAGTTATTTCCACTATTTTATTTTCCAGGTCACTTATCCGTTCTTCTGCATCATTTATTCTGCTATTGATTCCTTCTAGAGAATTTTTAGTTTCATTTATTTTATTTTTCACCATTGTTCACTCCCTTTTTAATTTTTCTAGGTCCTTGTTAAATTGTTCTTGTATTTTCTCCATTCTATTTCTAAGATTTTAGATCATCTTTACTATCATTACTCTGAATTCTTTTCAGGTAGGCTGCCTATTTCCTTTTCGTTTGTTTGGTCTGGTGGGTTTTTAGCTTGCTCCTTCATTGGATGCATATTTACCTGTCTTCTCATTTTGCTTAACTTACCGTGTTTGGGGTCTCCTTTTTGCAGGCTATAGGTTCGTAGCTTCTGTCGTTTTTGGTGTCTGCCTCTAGTGGCTAAGGTGAGTTCAATGGGTTGTGTAGGCTTCCTGGTGAAGGGGACTGGTGCCTCTGTTCTGGTGGATGGGTCTGGAGCTTGTGTTTCTGGTGAGCAAGGCCACATCCAGTGGTGTGTTTCCTTGTGTCTGTGAACTTAGTGTGATTTTAGGCATCCTCTCTGCTAATGGGTGGGGCTGTGTTCCTGACTTGGTAGTTGTTTGGCATGTGGTTTCCAGCACTGGAGTTTGCTGGCCATTGAGTGGAGCTGGTCTTTGCATTGAGACAGAGAACTCTGGGAGAGCTCTTACTGATTGATATTACATGGGGCCAGGAGGTCTCTGTCAGTCCAATGATTTGAACTCAGCTCTCTGCCCTCAGAGGTTCAGGTCTGACACCAGGCCGGAGCACCAAGACCCTGTCAGCCACATGGCTCAGAAAAAGAGGGAGAAAAAATAAAGAAAGAAAATAAATAAATACAATACATACAATAATTAAAATAGAAAAATAATTATTAAAATAAAAAAAAATAAAGTAATAAGATAAAAAGAAGAGAGCAACCAAACCAATAAACAAATCCATCAATGATATCAAGTGCTAAAATCTATACTAAGATAAACATAAAAATCAGAAACAAGTCAGCTGCAGACAGCAAACTCCAAGTCTACATTTGTTCCCAAAGTCCACTGCCTCAATTTTGGGATGATTTGTTATCTCTTCATGTATTCTACAGATGCAGGGTACATCAAGCTGATTCTGGGGACTTAATCCACTGCTTCTGATGCTGCATGAAGAAATTTCCCTTTCTCTTCTTTGTTTACACAGCTCCTGGTGTTCAGCTTTGGTTTTGACCCTGCATCTGCATGTATGTCACCCTCTTGCATCTGTTCTTTGCCCAGAAAGGAGGGTGTTAAATTGTTAAACTAGCAGCTGATTATGGGGCTCTGGCTCACTCAGCCTGTGGGGTGTGGGGAAGGGTATGGAATGCAGGGCCAGTGTGCTGGCAGAGACTGATGTGATGTTGCAACAGCTTGGGGTATGTCATGTGTTCTCCCAGGAAGTTGTCCCTGGATCATGGGACCCTGGTAGTGGTGGGATGCACAGACTCCTGTGGCGGGGGGGTGGTCAGGTGGGGAGGTGTGGATTGTGACCTGTTCTTGCGTACAGGCTTCTTGGTGGCTGCAGCGGCCTTAGCATTTCATGCTGGTCTCTGATGTCTGTGCTGATAGCTGTGGCTTGTGCCCGTCTCTGGAGCTCATTTAGGGAGTGGTCTAAATCCCCTCTCTTGTACACCATGAAACAATGGTCTCCTGCCTCTTAGGCAGGTCCAGACTTTTTCCTGTACTCCCTCCTGGCTAGCTGTGGTGCACTCGACCCCTTCAGGCTGTGTTCGTGAAGCCAACCCCAGTCCTCTCCCTGTGATCTGAACTCCAAAGACTGAACCTCAGCTCCCAGCCCTAACCTGCCCCAGTGGGTGAGCAGACAAGCCTCTCAAGCTGGTGAGTGCTGGTCTGCACCAATCCTCTGTGCGGGAATCTCTCCACTTTGCCCTCTGCACCACTGTTCTTGCACTCTCCTCCATGGCTCCGAAGCTCCCCCCTCCACCACATGCAGTCTCCACCAGCGAAGGGGCTTCTTAGTGTGTGGAAACCTTTCCTCCTTCACGGCTCCCTCCCACTGGTGCAGGTCCCATCCCTATCCTTTTGTCTCTGGTTTTTCTTTTGCCCTACCCAGGTGGGTAGGGATTTTCTTGCCTTTTGGGAGGTCTGAGGTCCTCTGCCAGTGTTCAGTAGGTGTTCTGTAGGAGTTGTTCCATGTGTAGATGTATTTCTGATGTATTTGTGGGGAGGAAGGTGATCTTCACGTCCACCATCTTGAAGCACCCCCCCATCCATTTATTTTTAAATTAACTTTATTTTTAGAACAATTTTAGATTTACAGAAAAATGGCAAAGGTAGTATAGAATGGTCCTGTACACCCAGCCAGTTTCGCTTTTTATTAGTCTCTTACATTAGTGTGGTACAGTTGTTACAAGAATTAACCAATATTAATACATTCTTATTAGATAAAATCCATTAATTTATTCCAACTATTTATTTTTTAGACAATTATTATTTAAAGTAATAAAGTGCAGGGTGACTTGAGAAATCGGAGGACACTCTGACTTCATATTAGAAAATCAAGGAGTGAGTCATCTTCGATCTTAAATGTATGCTAAGCTCTGACAGATAAGTAAGAATTGGTTAGAAAAAGGTGTGGGAGATAAGATCATTTCAGGTACAAGGAACAGCATGTGTAAAACTCCTGAGATGAAAAACAGAAGGTTTCTTTTGTGAAATTGAAAGAAAGCTAATGTGATTTGAAGAAAGATAATGAGGGGGAAAATAGCACTCCATGATGACATGGAGGCCAGGACTATATCACACATGGTCTAAAAAGTCACGTTAAAGATTTTGGCTTTCATTCTACAAATGCTGGAAAATTGTTGAAGGGTTTAAATTATCTAGCTGGTGTAACTGTTTTGCCATTTTTAAAAGAACACTATAAAAGTGCAGCAGTTAACAAGTGGCTGGGCTTATATGAACTCTGGTGTCCACTTAATGTACCTTAGGTTGAGTCCTATAAAGTCTTGGGTTGCTATTCATGGTTCAACCACTCCCACAGGTGGTGGATTTCTAAGGTAGGTGGAGGTCAGCAGAGGGTTCTATCTAGGGTGTCCATGCTAGTGTCAAACAGTCTGTTGTTGAACAACAGAGACTGCAAAAACACTTAGGGGTGGTCAAAGTTATAAAGCCACGTGAAAAGTGAGACTCCAAGACTCCATCCAGCTATATCAAAACAGGATTTGTGACCATTAAACACTATTTTCCCTGAGCTATTCGTGAAAGCTTGCTGTTGTAGATCACTTGAGGGTGCTACAAGGCAAATGTCGCATGGGTGCCTGCTGGAGAATCTGTTTTTAGCTCAGACCCCAAGTAAGACAGTGATTCTTCCTGATTTGAAAAGATTAAAAAGTTTCTTAGTATACAACTGTGTGCATAGTGATTAGGATAGGGAGAAGCCACTGAGAGAACACACAAGTACCCAGGAATTCTGTGAAGGTAAAAAGGAAGTCATATACCTATATAAAGGCGAGTTTTGCAGAGCTATTGAGAGAAGCCTACGATTTCTTAGAAAGCAGTTAACAAGAAGTGTGTGATATAAAGACAGTGAGAAGAGCAAGTGTCATCAAAATTAGGAGACTTCAGTACTTCCCTGGTGGCACAGTGGATAAAAATCTGCCTGCCAATTAAGGGGACACGGGTTTGATCCCTGGTCTGGGATTATCCCACATGCCGCAGGGCAACTAAGCTCACATGCCACAACTACTGAGCCTGTGGCCAGGCTCCACAATGAAGGAAGCCACTGCAAGGAGGAGCCCTCACACCACAATGAAGAGTAGCCCCTGCTCGCCACAACTAGGGAAAGCCCGCATGCAGCAACCAAGGCCCAATGCAGCCAAAAATAAAAATTAAAAAAAAATTAAATCTTAAAAAAAAAAAGAGAGAGACTTCAAAAATCAGTATGAGCACTGAAGCAAGAATGAGACTGTATGTACAAGATGCCATAGGAATTACAAAAGATGAAGTGAAGGGCCTGGAAAAAGAAGAGTCTAGTCTGAGAAGAGGTCAAAATATTTGCATAAGTTATTAGGAGCCAGCAGAAGTTAATATCTGAATCCCCCTGCATAGAACATAACTGTGCTTGATGTTAAAGAATAGAACAGAGATATTGTCATTTTGAAATGGAAGTTCATTCATTCTCAGTCTGTACTCACTTGTCTTATTGAAACTCCACCCAGGAAGCATCTGGGTGTGGATATATGTATAGTTATATCCCTCCCTTCCCTCCCTGCCCCCAGCTTTCTGGACCCCAAATTAGGCAGCAGAGCATGCTTAATCCAAGACAAAGTTATTCATAATGAATTTTTCTTTTTAATGTTAATACATATGAAAGTCAGAATTTTGAAAAATATAAATATATATACAACAAAGTTAATATTACTTATAATCTCCTTATGTAGAGAGAAATGTTGTTAATATTTTGTAGATAGATGAATAGATAGCTAGGCATTGAAGCAGCATAATTATCCTATAGTTGGTCTTTCTGTCAGTAGTGTCTCTCTCTGTCTCCTTCTCTCATACAAACACATACACCACACAGAGTATATACAGAAAAAAATACAATGTAAGACAAAATTAAACTCAGACTACGTATGTCATTTGCAACCTTCTTCATTCCAGTGCCTCTCATTATTTTTAAATAGAAACATGTTTAGGTGGAAGATAATTTAACCCATGGCTCATCTACATCACCAGTTTCCAATGAAGTGGCTCCAAAGTAGCATATTTTAGGAGTTACTGGTGATTTCATGTTTAATCCACATGTATCTAAACACATTAATATATAGTTTTTGGAAAAACACCAACTACAAATACTAGTTAGAGAAAAATACAGCAGTACTCACTGTAGACTCCATAGCAAACTAAAGTATACACTTGCAGTAAGTAATTACTGCAAACAAAGAGGAGCAGCAATTACAAATGTGCAACTCAAGACAACAGTGATATTTCTGGAAAACCCTCTGTGCCCAAGCCCAGAGGGAGAATTCACAGCATTTTCCATCTTTACATGGCAATCAGACTTTTTAGCAAAATGTTTACTGTCCTCAGTGAACTTTTTAAACTTGTGAATTCCAAATCTTAAGAGTGCGTAATAATTCAGTTTATTGATTATCAGGAAGTAGTTCTTATTTATTTATAAAAAACAAAGCCCATGGAATTAAGTGTCATGGACCAGTAAGAACAGTGTAAAGGACTGACATTTTTGAATTAGTTTCACAGTCCATTGGAAGGATTTTCTTGACCTAACAATAGGTCAAAGATTGTACATTGAAAACCATTGCTCTATCTTAATTCATGATTGGCAAAAAATCTCCCCATTATCCAACCTATTAATCTCTTCAGGGGAAAATATATTGCATACTCATTATTTGCCCCATATGTATATAACCATATTCTCAGATGAACATGATGATGTAAAGAACACGTAGAGGAGAACAGAAAAAAAAAATCGCTTTTCTGTAGGTTCAACATGACTTTTTGGGTAACACAATACAAATATGTAATTTATTAATTCTCCAAAATTAGTACAAGACCCAGATTATATGCTCAACTCTTTTGGTGTCTTTAACAACAAAGTTTCAATCTATCTGTACTGGAAATAAAATAATTGCTATGTCTCATTTTCTTGTGGTGCATTCCCATGTTTACATGAATACGTTTCTATTGAAATGCCAAATCTAATTTAACTACTTGTATTTCAGCCTACTAGTAAGACTGAGACATTTTCATCAGAATTGATTAGGTCAGTCAGGTCTTACCAATGTGTAGCATTTCAGGTTAAGATGGATTGGTCAGGGTTGTTGTAGGAAACTACATTTGCATTGCTATTCAATTAGTTGAACTTTTCTTTGTAGAGAATGGCAATAATGGGCTCCTAGCCTGAGCCCCACAGGTGAGAATCTTACTCTACTTTAAATTAATATCTGATGTTGTTTTGGGTTTTGTATGCATTTGTAGACATGTGGGTATACACATGCATATATACAATTTTATAACTGAAGATGGTACAATGATTGAAGCCTGTGCAAGTGAAGAGCAATGGGTAAGCACATCAGTGGAATTTATATTTTTTTTTCAAGCAAACCTTGAATTAGTTTAAGAAAGATCCTTTGCCTTTATTGTAATCGTACTTATAAGGCTCTTGACTGAATGTGAGACTCCTTTTAGTGAAGAGAAGTTAATAATTATTGTGTTCTGAAGCATTTATATTTAATCATGTGCATTAATGAAGGCAGAATGTCTTACATAAACAAATAATTAATTTTAACAATTGGAGTGTAAACATATTCTTCACTGATGCAGACATCTGGATTTTGGTATTTAACTATGGAACATGCACATTTTTCCCAGAGATATATTTTATATTGATTGACAAAAACAGGTGTTACCATGAATATATTACATAAACATGTGTTTATTATATTGTTATAGTAAGGCTAGATAAAATGCATATAGAATCATGGCACTGGAGAGCTTACTTTGAAAGTTTCTGAGCTCTATCATTTATTTCAGAGGTATGAGCACAAGAATATGATATTTACAATATCTAACATATATAATAAATATATATAACATAATGTAATATAATATATATCATGTAAGTCAAGAAAACAGGAACTCTGGAGTCACCAAAACTTGGGGTTGAATTGCAAGTCAACCTCTCACTGAAAATGTGACATTGAGAAACTTTTTTCTATGCCTCAGTTTTATCAATTATAAAATGAGAAATTCTTTTATACCTTAAAGAATTTTGTAAGGATGCAACCAAATCACATGTCTGAAGAGCTCAACATTGTTGCTGGCTGATAATAGTTGCTCTATAAATATTATTTTCACTACACAACAACATTGTCCCTGCCTCTAAACACCTAATATGAGGAACAAATGATGTACAAATCATATGTTATCAGTAGCTAATATGTTATAATGTGATGAATAAAAATTATAATGTGTGGTTATTTAGCATATATATATATATATATATATATATATATATACAGAGACAGAAATTATATATTATATAGCTATATATATAATATATCTTTTATATTTACATCTTGTTACTTTACACATGTAGTTGAAAGCACTAAACTAGGGATTTAAAAAAAACTATTAATTTTAGGGCTTATTGACTTAAAAAAATAAATACTTTTATTGAGCTATAATTAATATAACTATATATATTTAAAGTTTATAATTTAATAACTTTTGACAGAAGTATATGCTGCTCACACTATCACCTTAATCAAGATAATGAACTTAACCATCACCCCAAAGTCTCCTACCATTCCTTTATAATCTTTCCTGCCCATCCTTTCCCTTTCCCTACCCTTCATTCCAGTTCTCAGGTAACCATTGATCGTCTCTCTGTCACTTGTGTTTTATATAAATAGGACCACATAGTTTGCACTCTTTTTTTAATCTGGCTTATTTTCACTCTGCTTATTACTTCGAGTTTCATTAATGCCATACTGTGTATCAATAGTTTATTCCTTTTTATTACTGAATGATATCCTGTTTGGGGATATTCCAGAATTTGTTTATTTATTCATCTGTTGATGGACTTTTAGATTATTTCCATTTGGGGGCTAATACAAAGAAAACTTCCATTCATATACAAGTCCTTGTATGTACATATGTTTTCTTTGCATTTGGAAAAATATCTAAGAGTAGAATGCCAGGATCATATGGTGGGTGTATGTTTAACTTTAAAAAATGCCAAACTACTTTCCCAACTTGTACTATTTTACATTCCCACCACCAGTGTCTGAGAATTCTAGTTCCTCCATATTCTTTTAATTTTAGCCATCCTAATAGGTATGCTTTAATATCGTATTGTGGTTCTATTTCCTTTTCCCTAATAACTAATGATGTTGACCATCTTTACATATGCTAATTTGTTATCCATATATTTTTTTGTTAATATATCTGTTCAAATAATTTACTCATTTTAATTTTTTTGTGTGTATTGTTGAGGCTTGAGTTTCTTAATTTTCAGTAAACTAGACACAATCATTTATCAGACACAGTCAGTTATCATTATTCTTGGTAGTTGTGTTCTATAAAGTCACCACAAATCCTGAATTAGTGAATGCTGCACCATTGCTCTAGGGGTAATGCAGGGTTAGATTACTACAATACTACAAACCTGTACTCACAACATTTTTATCAACAAGTCAGTACATAACTTTGTTTTGTGTATTCCTGAATAAAGGCATCTTATTGGAAATATATGGGTGATTCATTAACACTGAACTCATCATGGTCAATAGCACTATAGCTCATATCATAGTGAAGCTTCTCAGACATGTACTTTCTCCCTGGGGTGTATCACAGCTTTCTTGTACTTAGTGACACTAGACAGAACTTCATCACTGCTACTGAGGGCCATTTTAAACAGCAAAGTCTCCACCAAAAGACACAAAATTGTGAAAAATGTGGCCCTAAATATACCACAAACAGGATACTCATTTATAATATGAGAGCTGAAAAAAGAAGACAAAGGATCATCTTGTTCCAGCTTAGCTGAAAATGTGCACTTGGAGAAATTCAAAACTGAAAGATGAAATCAGACATTTACTTTGCTTGTGACTTACTGGACACAACAAAAGTAAGGGAAGCTGAAACTCTAACTGTTACTATCCCAGCAGAAATTTACAAGTTGGCCAAGTATTCTTCTGGAATAATTTATTGTGCCCAACTCTATTTCTCCACATCATGTCACCTTATTAAACTCAATTATTAGTTCTAATAGCTTTTTTTGTGGATTCCATCAGATTATCATAAATAATCATGCTATCTGAGATAAATACATTTAACCTCTTCCTTTCAAATCTGGAGATTTTTATTTCTGTATCTTGCCTGATTTCACGGTCAAGAACTTAGAGCATAATGTTGAATAGAAGTAGTGAGAGTGGACATACTATTTTTGTTCCTGATAATAGGGGAAAAGTATTTGGTCTTTCACCAACAAGTATAATACTTGCTGTACGTTTTGGTAGATGCTTTCTATCAGACTGAAGAAATTCTCTTCTATTTCTAGTTTGCTGAGAGACTTTTTGATGAATGGATTTTAGCTTTTGTCAAATGCTTCTATTGTGTCTATTGAAGAATTTTTTTTCTGTTTTAGTTGTTCCAATGTGGTGAATTACATTGATTGATTCTAAAATAATAAATCAAACCTTGTATTTCTTGGATTGACCCCACTTGATCATATTTAAATTTTTATATTTAACATTTGTTTAAATTTTTTGCATCTATGTTCATGTTATTGGTAATAATAGTTGCATATTATTGCATGAATTCAGAAGTATTCCTTCCTCTTAAAATATTTGGAAGAGTTTACATAGAATTTGTATTATTTATCCTTTACACGTTTGATAGAATTCACAGTGGAACTATCTGCACCTGAAAGTCTCCTAGCCAGAAGGTTTTTAGCTACAAATGTCATTCTTTTTATATATAGTGGATTTTAGGTTATCTTGTTTTCTTGAGTAAGCTTTAGTATTTAAATAAATTTTCCCATTTAATCTAACTTGTCAAATGTATTGATGTAACATTGTTCATTAGAGTCACATATTATCCTTTTATTATCTGTAGAGTCTATAGTGATGTCACCTCTTTAATTCCTGATTTCAGTAATTTGTCTCTTCTCTCTTTTTCTCCTGAGGGTTTTGACTAAAGGCTCACCAATTTTAATGATCTTCTCAAAGAGTCAGGTTTTTTTTCCATTGATCTTCTTATTTTTTGTATCCCATTTCATTGATTTCTGTCTTGATCTTTATGATTTCCTTCCTATGCTTACTGTGTATTTCATTTGCTTTTCTTTTTCTAATATGTTTTCGGTTAAGTTGACATCACTGAGTTGAAACTTTTTCTCTTACCTGATATAGTGAGAAAACATTATTTTTTTTGTCTTATTTCTAAAATTTTATCTCTGCAATTTCTTTTAAATCATTTAACTTCTACGAGTCTCATTTCCCTTATTTGTCAAATGGGAATAACAGTTCTTGTCCAATCATACTCACCAAATATGCCTGGCAAAGCTCTCAAGAATCAAATAATGGTAATATGTGGCAACATGTTCAATACTGTAAAACATTAAACAGCCATATGGTATTATTGTATCTGGTCTTTTTTCACAGCTTTAAACTGCCTAAATAACATTTTTAAGTTTTATAAATTAAATTAAGAAAAATATTTTCTATTTTGTTTTTTATGTATGTAACTTGCTAGAAAACCTCTAGATAAAAGGCAGCAAGTTTTATCAGCCAGGATGCCTAGGGGGAAATATTGGCATGTCTTTTTTTATCAATTTATACATATTTACTTTCTCAGAAATCAGCTTTATGTTGTGTGAAAGAAACTTCCCTCCTCCTTTCCTTTTGAAGTGGTTTTAGGAGCAGGTGACATAGCTTTAGTGGGATCTCTCTCCCCTGAGGCAGGTCTGCTAGTAATCAGCACTGAAATGAATGTCCTGCTCTCAACAATACCCCATATCGATTATCTGCCCACTTCACCAATTAAAGCAGGCAGAGAGTTATATGCTTTACCTTATTCAGTTTGGAACCAGGCATCTTTGCTTTCTTTTAAATTTGCCTTTGATCCAGAATCCAGATCCCCTAAGGGCTTTGCCTTCATTGCTTCTGAATGCGTGGAATTTTCATTACAGAAGATTTTCAGATAACTTTGTTGATTGGCAAATAAGGAGAATGAGTTTAAAAACAACAACAACAACAACAAAACAGAATTAACTCCATGGACAGGTCTAACTAAATAAATCATGAAAGAAAAAAAACTTGAAACAACTTATTTGAGAAAAGTTAAAAATAAATAAAAATATCTCACATTTAGCAGCCATAGGTTAAAGGAAAAATTCACTTTAATTCAGTTAACAAATATTTATGAAGTGACAGCTGTATACCAGCCAGGCACTGGTCACACCACATGGGATAGAGTGATAACCAAGACAAGCACGGTCTTTTATGGAACTTACATCCTTATTCTTCCAAATGTCCAAATGTTAGTTACTCCTTTAGCTTGAGTTTCGTGCTTTTGTCTACAACTTAACTGAGGGTGACTGATACACTTGAATAATTTCTTCTTTTGCCTCCAGAAAGATTTAGTTGTTCATTTGCTCAGGTAAATATGGGGGACACAAAAATAAAAGAATTCCTTCTTCCCTCTGGAGGTCATAATTTTTGAGAAGAGAAACTCTGTTCAGCCCACACTAAGTAATTTATGAATCTGCACCAACATCACACAAATATATATAGACTTACAGTGGTCTCCTGACCTCATGACCATTCTGGAGTATCTTCTGTGGTGATAAGACAAGTGAGACTGCAAGGTATTGAATCGTAGGAAGTGATACCTCCCCACTAAATTGTTAGATCAGTAGAACTGTTCTCAAATTGCTATGCTAAGGTTGGACCTTTTGCCCAGCTTTACTTCTGGACTTTTATGTAGGGTTGCCTAGGGTGATTCTTCCCCATACATCTTGTCCTCAGTCATGGGTTCAAACAGTACAGCTTCAAGATGAATTCCGTACTTTTTCTTGACATTCTTCCCAGCAAAGCCTCTCCCTTAAGCTCTTTCTATACAAAAAATCTGGAGCTTCTAAATTGCCCCCACTTCCTCATATAGATTTCCTTTCATTTTCTCTCTTTTATGACACAATAAGATATGCTGATCCTTGAAAAAGGTAATCTATTCTGAGTCTGTGAAGTACACAGGTATACCTTTCATTCCTTCTCAGTGAAGGTCTCCACCTCTCCTTACTACTAAATAAAGATATACTGAAGATATTTTTCTGCAGCCAAATGAGAGAAAAAAAAATTAAATTGAGTTTCCTGGAGATAACCGTAGAACAAAGTATTTGAGGATATCTGGACTCTGCTGTGTTGATTTAATTTTTTGTCTGATAATGTACATTGGGAGCTTATGGACTTAATTATTGATCAGAGAGTCAGAACAGGTTAGCACTGAAGCTTGAGGATTGTACAAGGGGTAATGTGTTGAAACAAATCTATTCAAGCAGGGAAATTAAAAATTGTTTCTACTCCTCAATCATCATTAGTTGGTTAGTTATGCCACTCAAGGTGGCATGAGGAGGTATATCAATGAATCAACTCCTCAAATGGCCATATTAAAAGGTAGAAATAGGGAACAGGCCACTTTCTTTGTGGTCCCTTGTAAGAGTAGGAAAAAGAACATTCTCAGAAGGTGACTGAATTGTGTTCCCCCCAAATTCATATGTTGTAGTCATAATCCCCAATGTGACTACCTCTGAGGATAGAAACTTTAGAAAGAAATTATGGTTAAATAAGCTTGGAGCCCTAATCTGATTAGACTGTGGCATTATAAAATGAGGAGGAAAAAAGAATCTCTGTCTCAATCTCTCTCTCTCTCTCCCCACCTTATCATTCAGTCTCCACCACGTGAAGACAATGAAAATGTAATAACATGAAAGTCAGGAACAGAGCTCTCACAAGGAACCAAATAGAAATAAATTTCTATTGTTTAAGCCAACCAGCCTATGGTATTCTTTTAGGGCAGCCTTAGCAAACTAAGATGGAAGGAAGTCTCCCCAGAAGACTCTTCCTTGTTCTTATTGGTCAGAACAATATCACATGCCCACTTCTATGCCAGTTACTTTCAAGGGCGATCCATAGCTGAAACCAGTGGCTCTCACCCAATTGAGAGTGAGTTTGTTTCCAGGGGACAACTTGCAATGGCTGGAGAAGTTATTTTGATTGTCATAACTTACAATTCAGGAGAAGGGGAGAAGTATTACTGTCATCTATGAGTAGAGTTCAAAGTTATGTGGAAACATCCTACAATGAACAAGACAACCCTTTATTCTGTCAAAACAAAGAATTATCCTGCTCAAAATGTCAATAATTCTGAAATCGAGAAGCCATGATAAGTGAATCATGAAATTTATCACAGATCTTTTGAGTTTTGTATTCAAATATATACTGAACATTAATGATATACTGACATATAAAGTTGAATATCATTCCTGTGTTCCTTAAGATGTGAGAGAAAGAGCCCAGAAGGACCTAGTAACCCTAAAGAGCTCTCTCAGCTGCAACAAGAAAAATGCTAGTGCCTTTCTGCCTCTCTTTGGAAGTGTGATGAGGTTACTGAGGTTGTGTCTGGCCTTTGCAGTCGATACACAGTCCTGCTTGTCCATTCCACTGATGCTGAGACCTACAGAGAATGGAGATAGGTAAGTGGAGAGGAAGAGGAGGAGTGGAGGGTCAAGTGTGGATTTGAGACCTGTTGCATTCCCAGACTACACTCAGCAATGATACACATCTCTCCTACTCGCAGATCCTTACACTCATCTTTGTCCCATCCTTCCCAGATTTTCAAATTTGGACTCTAACTTAATGATACCTTAGGTTGGGTGTGAGATCAAAGGAAGAGGTGCCTTCACAAAGTTCACACTGGAATTTAACTCTTTTGCTCACCTCTCTGACTCTACCTCATAATCCCAGCCCATGGGATATTTTTCTCACCAGATGATAATATTGAACTTTGTGCTGCTGGGAAGCAATTAAGCTTAAAAAATCCCTCCATCATTTTCTTTCTCAGAAAAGGTTAATAGTAAAGGACCACCATATTCTCCCATATTCCCAGATAAAAGTCACTTTTACCTTTTCCCATGACTCAGTTATTTATCTGACTCTATAAAACCCAAGCCTCCTTTTTTTATTAAAAGATGTTTCTCATTAATGAAGTTCCTTACTGCAATGGCCTGAATAAAATCATCTCCTTAATTGTGTGGGGCATTTCATCTTTCTCTCTGAATATGCAGGAAGATTGGCTCTAACTGATTAGGAATTCTTTGATGCCTACTGTTTATGGCATAAATTTTATGCCTTCAGTCATTTCAGACTCTGGATTTTGATTCTAAGGAGAAAAAAAATTACTCTAAAACACTTTCTTTGATACAAAATCTGTGCCAAGAATTTAAGTGTCTACTTGAAACTCAAAAATAAAACATTGTTGATTCTTCCAATCCAAGAATATGGTATATCTCTTCATCTGTTAGTATTATCTTTATTTTCTTTCATCAGTGTCTTATAGTTTTCTGCATGCAGGTCTTTTGTCTCCTTAGGCGGGTTTATTCCTAGGTATTTTATTCTTTTTGTTGCAATGGTAAATGGGAGTGTTTCCTTCATTTCTGTTTCTGATTCTTCTAGGAGTATTGATCATAAACTAGTATAATCACCTAAAAGGATTTGGTACATCCTGAAATAAAGGAGAGACATTTTTTAAAGTCTAAATGTAATCTTCCCAGTGTTTTTAGTTTATCCTCAAGAAGAAAAGCATAATGTAGGAAAGTAAAAGGAGGATTACTGTACAGGGAGATATAATACCAACCTTGGGAAGGAATTTTTAAAGCTGGAATTTGTAAGTACTGGAAGCTTTGAAAAAAAACTCTGAAGTAAAGTTTTTGTGTGGTCCCTGGTTTAGAACATAAAATCTGCAGGAAATTACCACTGGGACAAGCAGTAGTATCTGAGCATTGTCTGACACAGTCTGAGAAATTAGAAATTAATGTAGGCAATAGATGAAACTGTCAAGTCAAAAAATAATTGGGAACATTTAGAAGGGAAATATGATGGAACTTAATGTAGAACTTAAGAATCTTTTAAGAAACTGAATAAAATAAACTTTTCATTGTAAATAGTTTTGAAGTTTAGTCCACTATTTTTTTTTACTTATTTCAAAACTATTATTTATATAATGGGAAGTTTAGGTATGCACTGGCAGTGGTATTAGTACAAATATATATATATACATATATATATATATATATATATATATATAAACATTCTAATACTTTTTCATATCAATACATTTTTTTCTGAGACAATCATGTTCTGAAGAAATAAGTAGCAACCTACTTTTCATGTACCATAACATAATTTGTCGAACAAAGAGAAATTACAGCTTTGATAGTGATATTTTTTACATACCACAAGATTGCATAATCTATACTTAAAAATTAAAACTTGAAGTGGCATTTTATGGGTTTTAAAGTAGTTCTACTGGACAAGATTACATTGGAATTAAAAGGGAAAGTTAGATGAAAACACACGATAGATTAGAATAGACCTAATTGCTATTCTCTCTGAAAACTTTTGTTTTTGATCTAAGAGGTTTAGATCTTTATGGGGGTGAATTATTATAAGTGCAAGGGAAACTGTATTTCAAGCGAAAGCAATGTATTGTCTAGAGCAAACCCTTCAGGGTTATCTGACTAGATTCTCTGGGAGCTATTTTACAACTCTGAAAGTTGTGGATAACAGAGAGCAATGCAAAATAGTTCTTGTCTCTAGACATGCAAATGTTTTCTGTCCAGTGGAGATTTCAGTTGACTTTCCTTCCTCTTCCCCTTGGGAAAAGCAGTGTTCATCGATTTGTACATTCTTTTCAACAGTTTTCTCCATATAAACTTGTGCATTTTTGACTTCTTCTTTGAACCAGTTATAACATCTACTTGGTTCTCTAATTAATTAGTTAAATAAAATATTGAGTTCATATTCTCTTTATACTTGTAGGAAAGTCATGATTTGACTTGTTTTTAAAAAATCAACATTAACAGAACTTATGCTGACATGTAATGAATAATGCAACTTTACTCAGTTATCAGTCTGAGGAAGAGGTGTTCAATCCCACATTCATTTGTTGCACATCTACTCTGTGTGCAGAAGTAAACTACCTTTTAGAAAGTGAAGGGACAAAGAATTAAGTTATAAATGTGTCTCACATAAGAAATTGAAAACATTACAGACTAGTGAGATTGGAGTGCTGATGGTTATATTTTGAAAGAGGGTTTGAACTGCAAGCTTAAATAAAGCACTATGAGAACTACTACTTCACATCTGGACAGAGCTGAGGTATGTGAACAAGCTCTTTAATCATATGGCTTTGTATATGCCTCTTGCAAGGTGGGCTGGATTTCAGCCTGTAGTACTCAGAGAAAGAGGTCAACCAAGTAACAGAAGCACTGAGGGCAAGGGCAAGTGTGAAAGTGAGAAGACTAGGCTCAGACAGAACAAACAATCTGCTCTTTCCTCCTGATAAATTATTCTTGTCTTTGACACCACTTTTCTATTGGTTATAATAAATTACCTTGGACATACCTTTAGGTATGGAAGTAATTAATTCAACAAGTGTTTTAACAATTCATTTTTGTTATCTATTTGTGCCTGTAGACCAAGTTTTCTCAATTGTGGCACTATTGACATTTTAAACAGGATAATTTTTATTATGTGGGGACACTCATGTACATTGCAGCCTGTTGAGTAGCATTCCTGGTTTTGACTCACAAGATACCACTACATCCTGAGTTGTAACAACCAAAAATGTCTCCAGATATTTCCAAATGTCCCTTTTTTGGGTTTGAAGGTATGGGTAAGTGCTCTCAGTTGAAATCCATTGCTATACATTTTTTTTCAAATTCGGCAATTAAACATCAATCCCATTACCCACTCCATCCCACCCAATGAATCTTACATCTTTATTCTCTATTATAATTAGTGAGTTCACTGACTCACTAAGTCTCAAAGATGCAAAACCTTGGAGTCTTGTGATACTAATTATTCTTTACTTTTAACTCATCTCTTGGAAAGCCCTCCATCATACATATAGCTCTAATCTAGTCACTTCTTTGCAGTTGCATTACCATTATTTTAGTTGTTTATTGGCTTTTACTCAGATGCTTTTGATAGGCTTTGTCCGTATTTTTCCACCTCTCTTCTCTGTTTTGGTTTATTCTACTGCTCTCACGTTTATGCTCTTAATGATTCATGTTTCATGAAATCATGCAAATATAAAACAAAACAACTTTAAAAGTAATTAAAGATAAAGTCTTTTGACTGCCAATTCCTAGAAAAAAAACCCACTAAATTTATTTCTTGATAAGGCAAGCCAAGTTTCTTGCTTACTGCAGTGAGGGAGGTCACTATTTTAACAGTTTTAGTAGCATCTCCAAAGTGGGAGGTCAAAGACAGAATATTTATAAACTTGGAGGAGGGTTAAGGTGAATTATCCAATGCAGGGATCTGATTGGCATCAACCAAAGTTCATGATATTATACTTTAGGACTGGAAGATACAGTAGACAAATATTTTGAAGTGAGCTTTAGAAATGTAAACAGTTGTATGAGTCAAGTGCTTTGAGAAGGTGCCGTTTACGCTGACAGATGAAAGTTGTTCAAATATATGGATTTTTAGGAGTTTCCTGAAGCAAACAATAAAGTTATTGAAGCTCCTTCTCCCTGGGCAAGAATTTCCTGAAATAGTAAAAACTTGCTTATGTAGTAGATCATAACCTGAGTGGTTATTGGTGGTTTCAATTCTCAAGTCCAAAATATCTAATATGACCAGTGAGATTTAGATAATCTAGTCCTGTCCAAATTTTCATCATTGCGTTCAAGTACCACTGGGATTGCTCCCTCCTGTTCGAGCCATGAGTAACATATTATGGCATAACCACGTGCTTCTCCACCTGCTAATCATTTTACAGGAAACAGAGAAAAGAGAGAGAGAGAGAGAGAAATGGAGAGAAGACATAAAGGGAGAAATCAAATTGAAAGAGATAAAAATATACAATGTTCCAAAACTTTCTTAGACATTTTCTCTATATCATATCACTTAAACTTCAAAGAAACTCCTTGGAGGTAGTTATTGTATTTTTTCAGAGGAGAAAATTAAAGTAGAGGATGAGATGTTTTGTTCAAGTGATGCAAATGTTATATTGAAAATATTGTACTAAAATCCAGGCCAATTTGAGTCTATGCCCAAGTTATTTACAAAATTGCACATCTTTGTTTATTCTTTACCTGAATTCCCCCATAGAGAATATGCCATTCTCTACTCTCTGCTCTCTGGACACTCGACCATTTCTAATACTCTGGCATTTAGACACACAAGCAGATAAGGTACCAGGATGCCTCCCAAATTGGACTAAAAGTTCATTATTGGCAAAAACTAGTCTTTATTATTTGGGATATCACCAACATATACCATAAGATCTGATACTAAGCTCCAAATGAATGTTGGATCGTTTTTGTAGTGAGGGTAACTGAGTGAATACTATACATTAGAACTTTTGACTTTGCTTGTAACTGAGTAGCTATTTTGCCTCTATGTCTATGTGTGTGAGAGAGAAAGACAGACAGAGAGAGACTATGCAATTTTTCTAATCTGAATTGCATTTAAATCTATTATTGCTATATGTTTTCCAAAATGGAACAAATCAAATAATTTAAAACTAAAGTTTATGGTATATATAAGAACAAAGACATTTCCTAAATACATGTGATATAAAATTAAGATATTAGAGTGTTTTAAAAGTATATACAAATAAATTGTGTTCTTAAAGTTGTAGGTGAGGAGAATTAGTGATGGAGCTGAAAGTGGAATACAATAAATAATTCTGATTTGATCCTTTTCTGTTCATATGTTGACAGTTTCCATGCTAAAACTTATACACAATAAGAGATACATAAGTAAAATCATTATCAGCAGCAGCAGCTAAAGAATGCTATTATTCATATTAATTATATTCAAGCAAACAATATCAATATTCCATTTTATATATAACTTAAGCTGACTTATATTTGATTCCAGAATGAATGATACTATTTCTTTAATCTTCCCTGGGGTCAAAGATACCCCAGACCAGGATTTTGAAAGACAGAGTCCAAAACTTATTAAAGAGAGATCAAGCTGCTCCTGGTCTCTATGTTCTCCCTTTTCCCTGATTTTCCTTCTTTTTTCTATTTTGTGAGCTTTCTGAGACTGCTGTCCATGTAAGGAAGATTACCCTTTAGTATGACAGAATGTAAGAGTGGTCATTGCTGGAGAGTGACTCTAACTTAAACTGACCAGAGTCTTCCTTCCCAGTCCAAACCTACATTACAAGGACTATGAATTTTTACAAGGAGTTACTGTAATGTGAAAACCTGAAAGCCTGCTTCAAAGTGGCTAGTTCAAAAAGAGCCAGCTGATGCTTATGGGGCATTGAAAATATTTTGTAGGGCTAAAAAAAAAAAAAAAAGAAATATTAAGATGAAACCCAGATGAGGATAAAAAGAACAGGGAAGAATCAGATCAAATATTTTGATAGAAAAACAAAGTTACAAACCAAAGGGTGTGGGAATGACAGGGGAAGAAATCCAAACACAGAAATAGGAGACTTAAAATAAATTGATACAATCAGGGAAAAATAAACTAAGTTGTTGGACCAACTAGAAATAAAGTACTAAAATTGGAGCCATGTGTGTGACAAAGGAGCAGATGACATATGAAGCATTACAGAAATTCAGCATACTCCTGAGGATGCTAAACTATTCAAAAGATACACTTAGATGGCTCCCACATCAGCACAATGAAGATAAAAAATGGGGCAAGAGTCTTCCATTTAAATGGAGAATTTAGTGGCTCCAGAAATGCAAGGACCAGCTCACTAAAATATAATCAGTCATTTGGTCCTGGGTCACTGCAGAGGATGATGAAAGGGAGAATGTGCAATGGTCCCTGGACAGAAAGAAAGGAAAGACTGATGGACAGTGAAACCACAATTATGTGAAATTTCAACATCTCTTCAAAATTAATTGTTAGGCCTCTGAGGCATAGAATAGTAGAGACAGGAATGACGAACAGGGCAATTGACTATTTCCTGAACCAAAAATGTCACATGTGTGGATTCTCTTCTGTCTGGATCCAGCCTTATCCAATAGCCAGGATAACTTTACATTTTATTATATTTAAGATTTAAAATAAGTTCATCCTCAAAAGTGAAAGTTAAACAAATTAGGATGGTCTACAAAGGAATAAAATTTGCATCGAACCATTTTCTTCTGACGAATCAGTAGGAAAAACAGAGAAAAGTAAATAATTTTAGTAATTATGGAGAAAATTTTTCCTTTGTGATGAAAGGTACAGATTTTAAAGAATATTTCAAAGGCAATTGTCACAGCTGGAAGAGCTTCATTAATGTTAAACCTCCATGATATTTTAGCAAGCCAACAATGATGTCGTAAGAACCCAACATATGTTATTTGGTGAGGAATAGGAAAATACAAAGATAAGTAGTAAAACATGAAGTTCAACAGGGAGAGAACATTCAAAATGTGGAGAAACTGGTCAGATCAAGAAAAAGTAACTTTCAGATTTGAGTCTTATTTATTTCTGAGTCATTTTAATGGTAATCATTTAGAAATTCACACTCCTTAAAAACTGCGAAGTGAAAAATTGTACTTCTGAGAAAAAATACCATTGAAATGAAATGTCCTTTTATACTTGTAAGCTGTATCATCGTTTATGAGCTTTTCAAAATTCTGTTATTCTCTTTAGCCAATGATTGCAATGATTTAGCCTTCCTTTCTTCAGAGGAATCTTGGGAAGCCTGCCTGTGATAGACCACAGAGAAATGAGGTAGGTATTGAACATCAGGCTTCTTTTTAATGTGAGAATTTATCTCCAACTTTAAAATGTAAACCTATTTGAGAAATCACACTTAAACATACAAGTTTTCATTGCATAGTTATAAATTCCAAACACATCCTTCTCACTGACTGTATTATAGAATATTTGTTGCTGTGATTATGCTGACCACTTAGAAAACTGAGAAAATTTACCTCAGAGAAATATAATTGGATAGCCTCTATCAAATCAATTGTTCATTGCAGGATATTTTGGAACAGATTAAAAGTCATCCCATAGGTGCACGAGGAGTGGAGATTCAGAGCACCGCCTAAACAGCCTCCAGAGATGGGCGCAAGCTGCAGTTATCAGCATGGACACCAGAGACGGGCATGAGACGCTAAGGCTGCTGCTGTAGCCACCAAAAAGCCTGTGTGCAAACACAGGTCACTATCCACACCTCCCTTCCCAGTAGCCTGTGCAGTCTGCCACTGCCAGGGTCCTGTGATCCAGGGACAACTTCTCTGGGAGAACACATGGCATGCCTCAGGCTGGTGCAGCGTCATGCTGGCCTCTGCTGCTGCAGGCTCGCCCCTCATCCATACCCCTCCCTCCCCCTGGCCTGAGTGAGCCAGAGCCACATAATCAGCTTTTCCTGTAACCCCCTCATGTCTGGGCAGGAACAGATGCCCTCAGGTGACCTACATGCAGAGGCGGGGCCAAATCCAAAGCTGAACCCCAGGAGCTGTGTGAACAAAGAAGAGGAAGGGAAATCTCTCCCAGCAGACTCATGAGCAGCAGATAAATCTCCACAATCAACTTGAGGCACCTTCATCTGTAGAATACTTGAATAGGCAATGAATCATCCCAAAATGGAGGTGGTGGACTTTGGGAGCAACTGTAGACTTGGGGTTTGCTTTCTGCATCTAATTTGTTTCTGGTTTTATGTTTATTTTAGTTTAGTATTTAGAGATTATTATCATTGGTAGATTTGTTTATTGATTTGGTTACTCTCTTCCTCCTTTTAAAAAAAATTATATATATATATATATATATTTCCCTTTTTCTCTTGTTGTGAGTGTGTATGTGTATGCTTCTTTTGTGATTTTGTCTGTATAGCTTTGCTTTTACCATTTGTCCTAGGGTTCTGTCTGTCTGTTTTTTCCTCTTTTTTTTTAAAGTATAGGTTTTAGCACTGGTTATCATTGGTGGATTTGTTTTCTTGGTTTGGTTGCTCTCTTCTTTCTATTTTTTAAATTACTTATTATTTTTTATTTTAATAACTTTATTTTATTTTACTTTTTTCTTTCTGTCTTTTTTCCTCCTTTTTCTTCTGAGCTGTGTGGCTGAGAGGGTCATGGTGCTCCGGCCGGATGTCAAACTTGTGCCTCTGAGGTGGGAGAGCCGAGTTCAGGATATTGGTCTACCAGAGACCTCCTGGCTCCATGTTATCAAAAGGCAAATGGACTTCCAGCGATCTCCATTACAACACTAAGACCCAGCTCCACTCAACAACCACCAAGCTACAGTGCTGGACACTTTATTCCAAACAACTAACATGACAGGAACACAACTTCACCCATTAGCAGAGAGGCTGCCTAAAATCATAATAAGGTCACAGACACCCAAAAACACACCACTGGACATGGTCCTGCCCACCAGAAAGACAATATCCAGCCTCAACCACCAGAATACAGGCACTAGTCCCCTCCACCAGGAAGCCTACACAACCACTGAACAAACGTAGCCACTGGGGCACACACCAGAAACAATGGGAACTATGAACATGCAGCCTGTGAAAAGGAGACCCCAAACACAGTAAGTTAAGCAAAATGAGAAGACAGAGAAACACACAGCACAGTAAGGAGCAACATAAAAACCCACCAGAGAAAACAAATGAAGAGGAAATAAGCCATCTACCTGAAAAAGGATTCTAAGATATGATAGTAAAGATGATCCAAAATCTTGGAAACAGAAAGGAGAAAATAAAAAATAATTAAAAAAAACATTTCACAGTGACCTAGAAGAACTAAAGAGCAAAGAAAAAATGATGAACAACACAATAAATGAATTAAAAATTCTCTAGAAGGATTCAACAGCTGAATAACTGAGGCAGAAGAATGGATAAGTAACGTGGAAGATAAAATAGTGGAAATAATTATTGCAGAGCAGAATAAAGAAGAAAATGAAACAAATTGAGGACAGTCTCAGAGACTTCTGGGACAACATTAAATGCAACAACA
The DNA here is from genome assembly GCF_025265405.1 of Mesoplodon densirostris. Lineage (NCBI taxonomy): Eukaryota > Metazoa > Chordata > Mammalia > Artiodactyla > Ziphiidae > Mesoplodon > Mesoplodon densirostris. The sequence continues at coordinate 17,987,394 of NC_082664.1, forward strand.
TTCGAATTATAGGAGTCACAGAAGAAGAAGAGAAAAAGAAAGGGACTGAGAAAATATTTGAAGAGATTACAGTTGAAAACTTCCCTAATATGGAAAAGTAAATAGTTAATCAAGTCCAGGAAGCACAGAGAGTACAGTACAGGATAAATACAAGGAGAAACACGCCAAGACACATATTAATCAACCTATCAAAAATTAAATACAAAGCAAAAATATTAAAATCAGCAAGGGAAAAATAAGAAATAACATACAAGGGAATCCCCATATGGTTAACAGCTGAAGTTTCAGCAGAAAATCTGCAAGCCAGAAGGGAGTGGCAGGACATATTTAAAGTGATGAAGGAGAAAAATATACAACCAAGATTACTCTACCCAGGAAGGATCTCATTCAGATTCGATGAAAAAATTAAAACCTTTACAGAAAATCAAAAGCAAAAGCACCACCAAACCAGCTTTACAAAAAATGCTAAAGGAACTTCTCTAGGCAGAAAAAAACAAGAGAAGGAAAAGACCAACAATAACAAACCCAAAACAATTAAGAAAATGGTAATAGGAACATACATATCAATAATTATCTTAAATGTAAATGGATTAAATACTCCAACCAAAAGATATAGAATTGCTGAATGTATACAAAAACAAGACATATATATATATATATATATATATATATATATATATATATATATATATATATATATATATGCTGTCTACAAGAGACCCACTTCAGACCTAGGGACACATACAGACTGAAAGTGAGAGGATGGAAAATGATATTCCATGCAAATGGAAATCAAAGGAAAGCTGGAGTAGCAATTCTCATATCAGAAAAAAATAGACTTTAAAATAAAGACTATTAAAATAGACAAAGAAGGACACTACATAATGATCAAAGGATCAATCTAAGAAGAAGATACAACAATTGTAAATATTTTTGCATCCAACATAAGAGCACCTCACTACATAAGGAAAAAGCTAACAGCCATAAGAGGGGAAATTGACAGTAACACAATCATACTAGGGGACTTTAAAACCCCACTTTCACCAATGGACAGATCATCCAAAATGAAAATAAATAAGGAAACACAAGCTTTAAATGATACATTAAATAAGACGGGATTAATTGATATTTATAGGATATTCCATCCAAAAACAACAGAATACACTTTCTTCTCAAGTGCACATGGAACATCCTCTAGGATAGATCATACCTTGGGCCACAAATCTAGCCTTGGTAAATTTAAGAAAATTGAAATCGTATTAAGTATCTTTTCCAACCACAACATTATGAGACTAGATAACAATTACAGGAAAAAATCTGTAAAAAATACAAACACATGGAGGCTAAACCATACACTACTTAACAACCAAGAGATCATTGAAGAAATCAAAGAGGAAATCAAAAAATACCTAGTAAAAAATGACAATGAAACCCCAACGACCCAAAATGTATGGGTGGCAGGAAAAGCAGTTGTAAGAGGGAAGTTTATAGCAATACAATCCTACCTCAAGGAACAAGAAACATCTCAAATAAACAACCTAACCTTACAACTAAAGCAATTAGAGTAAGAAGAATAAAAACACCACAAAGTTAGCAGAAGGAGAGAAATCATAAAGATCAGACCAGAAATAATTGAAAAAGAAATGAAGGAAACAATAACAAATTTCAATAAAACTAAAAGCTGGTTCTTTGAGAAGATAAACAAAATGGATAGCCATTAGCCAGCCTCATCAAGAAAAAAAAAGGAAGACTCAAATCAATAGAATTAGAAATGAAAAAGGAGAAGTATCAACTAACATGGCAGAAATACAAAGGATCATGAGAGATTACCACAAGCAACTGTATGCCAATAAAATGGACAACCTGGAAGAAATGGACAAATTCTTAGGAAAGCACAACATTTCAAGACTGAACCAGGAAGAAATAGAAAATATATACAGACCAATCACAAGCACTGAAATTGAGACTGTGATTAAAAATCTTGCAACAAGCAAAAGCCCAGGAAACGATGGCTTCACAGGTGAATTCTATCAAACAGTTAGAGAAGAGCTAACACCTAACCTTCTCAAACTCTTCCAAAATATGGCAGAGGGAGGAACACTCCCAAACTCATTCTATGAGGCCATTATCATTCTGATACCAAAACTTGACAAAGATGTTACCAAAAAAAGGAAAAGTACAGGCCAATATCACTGATGAACATAGATGCAAAAATCCTCAATAAAATACTAGCAAACAGAATCCAACAGTATGTTAAAAGGATCATGCATCATGATCAGGTGAGGTTTATCCCAGGAATGCAAGGATTCTTCAATATACACAAGTCAAACAATGTGTTAAACCATATTAACAAACTGAAGGAGAAAAAACATATGATCAGGGCCTCCCTGGTGGCGCAAGTGGTTGAGAGTCCGCCTGCCGATGCAGGGGATACGGGTTCGTGCCCCGGTCTGGGAGGATCCCATATGCCGCGGAGCGGCTGGGCCCGTGAGCCATGGCCGCTGAGCCTGCGCATCCGGAGCCTGCGCGTCCGGAGCCTGTGCTCCGCAACGGGGGAGGCCACAACAGTGAGAGGCCCGCATACCGAAAAAAAAAAAAAAAAAACATATGATCATCTCAATAGATTCAGAAAAAGCTTGCAACAAAATTCAACATCCATTTATGATAAAAATCCTCCAGAAAGTAGGCATAGAGGGAACTTACATCAACATAATAAAGGCCATATATGACAAACCCACAGCCAACATCATTCTCAAGGGTGAAAAACTGAAAACATTTCCTCTAATATCAGGAACAAGACAAGGTTGTCTGCTCTCACCATAGAAACTATATTATTCAACATAGTTTTGGAAGTTTTGGCCACAACAATCAGAGAAGAAAAAGAAATAAAATGAATCCCAATTGGAAAAGATGAAGTAAAGCTGTCACTGTTTGCAGATGACATGATAGTATACATAGAGAATCCTAAAGATGCTACCAGAAAGCTACTAGAGCTAATCAATGAATTTGGTAAAGTAGCAGGATACAAAAGTAATGCACAGAAATCTCTTGCATTCTTATACACTAATGATGAAAACTCTGAAAGAGAAATTAAGAAAACACTCCCATTTACCATTGCAACAAAAAGAATAAAATACCTAGGAATAAACTTACCTATGGAGATAAAAGACCTGTATGCAGAAAACTATAAGACACTGATGAAAGAAAGTAAAGATGATACAAACAGATGGAGAGTATAACATGTTCTTGGATTGCAAGAACCAACATTGCGAAAATGACTACTACTCAAAGCAATCTACAGATTCAATGCAATCCCTATCAAACTACAAATGGCATTTTTCACAGAACTAGAACAAAAAATTTCACAATTTGTATGAAAACACAAGAGACCCCAAATAGCCAAAGCAATCTTGAGAAAGAAAAATGGAGCTGGAGGAATCAGGCTCCCAGAATTCACACTATCCTGTAAGGCTACAGTAATCAAGACAGTATGGTACTGGCACAAAACAGAAATATAGATCAATAGAACAGGATAGAAAGCCCAGAGATAAACCCACGCACATATGGTCACCTTAGTTTTGATAAAGGAGACAAGAATATACAATGGAGGAAAGACAGCCTCTTCAATAAGTGATGCTGGGAAAACTGGAGAGGTACATGTAAAAGAATGAAATTGGAACACTTTCTATCAGCATAGACAAAAATAAACTCAAAATAGATTAAAGACATAAATGTAAGGCCAGACACTAAAAAACTTAGAGCAAAACATAGGCAGAACATTGTATGACATAAATCACAGCAAGAACCTTTTTGATCCATTTGTTAGCAAAATGGAAAAAATAAAAATAAATAAACAAATGGGACCCAGTGAAACTTAAAAACTTTTGAACGGTAAAGAAAACCATAAATTAGACAAAAGGACAATCCTCAGAATGGGAGAAAATATTTGCTAATGAAGCAACTGACAAAGGATTAATCTCTAAAATTTACAAGCAACTAATACAGCTCAATATCTAAAAACAAAAAACCCAATCCAAAAATGGACAGAAGACCTAAACAGACATTTCTCCAAAAAGATATATAGTTTCCATCGACAGACGAATGGATAACGAATATGTGGCACATATATACAATGGAATATTACTCAGCCATAAAAAGAAACGAAATTGAGTTATTTGTAGTGAGGTTGATGAATCTAGAGTCTGTCATACAGAGTGAAGTAAGTCAGAAAGAGAAAAACAAACACTATATGCTAATACATATATATGGAATCTAAAAATTAAAAAAAAATGGTTCTGAAGAACCTGGGAGCAGGATAGGAATAAAGATGCAGACATAGAGAATGGACTTGAGGACATGGGGAGGGGGAAGGGTAAGCTGGGACGAAGTGAGAGAGTGGCATTGACTTGTACATAGTATCAAATGTAAAACAGATAGCTAGTGGGAAGCAGCCACATGAAACAGGGAGATCAGCTTGGTGCTTTGTGACCGCCCAGAGGTGTGGGATAGGGAGGGTGGAAGGGAGCCGCAAGAGGGGGGAGATACGGGGATATATGTATATGTGTAGCTGATTCACTTTGTTATAAAGCAGGAACTAACACACCATTGTAAAGCAATTAAACTCCAATTAAGATGTTAAAAATAAGTCATCCTATAAATTAACCATCATGTCTTGGATAAAAGTAAACAGAGAAATGGAGATGTGGTTAAATCCTTATGATGAGAATATCTCGTTTCGTGAGAGACCATGGATGGATGTTAAATTACACTTCCTGCCTTGCAAGTATGATTTTAATTCTTACAGCAACTTTACACAGAGGTTTTCCTTTTTCTTTACTTTGAAAATGAGAAAAGTGAGGTTCGAGAATGTTAAAAAACTTCCTCAAAGACAAAATGTAAATCTACTTCTCATTGTAAAAGAACAGAGAATTGTGCTCGCCAATTTTGAGGCAAGCAGTAGCGTTTACTTACAGATCACAAATTAATGTTTTTCTTTTATAAAATAGTAATAATAATAATAATAAACTCTCTTATACTGCTGCAAAAGCATTACATTTTTTGTAAAGTGCACACTTATTATCAACTAGCTTAAGAGCTAAGACAATTCACTTATAAACAAGGTGGAAAATAGCTCCAGAAAAGAGTTATTTTCGATTAGAAAAGTATAGTCCTTGTGTTTCCTAAGTTAACTGGTTTTCAAATTTGGGATGGATTATCTGGGTAGTTCTTACCTTTGCCTCTCCGTGGTGCCAGGAAAATTTTATTAGGCTGCTTGAGGGAAGTAATCAACAAGTGTTTTTGAATAAACAAATGTATGAGATAAAATCCCAGGCCTCCTTCCTCCCTCTCTCATTCTCTCTTTACTCTCTGAATCCATTCTAATGTGAAAGTTAGAATGCTTCCCTCATTCTTAAATTGATTAGACATTAGTTTTTTTAAAAGAATCGTTCCTTTTAAGATCTAGAAAACAACACCTCCCCCCCAAAAAAATATATATATAACTATTTCTCCCAGAATCTATCAATTTATTTTTACAAAATGTATTCTAAACTTGAGTTGATTTCTTGCACTCTCAAACTGAAAACCATACCTATTCCATATTCTTGCTGTTCCCCATTAAAAGTACAGGTGTCTGTGTCTCATCAGGGAGGTGGCTGCCCTTCAGTGGTGGGTGATGTAATCCTTGGTGTAAGTTGCATACATCTGTGGAAGGCTTTGGCAGTCCCAGCTGTGAAGGTCTCTAAGATATCAGATCAGTATGTGTACCAGTAGTAGGCAATTGCTGGAAAAATCTCTACAGTTGGCATATATTTTAATGATGCAGGCGGTAAAATTGGAGCCAGTTGGCCTTTCATCTACTCTCAATAACCCAAAGTTCTAATGGTAGATAAGCCCTTTATTTTTCTTGAGCTAAAACACAGAATACAAGAAGATATCTGCTAAATAAGGGGCTCATTTTACATAGATGTTGAAAGGAAAAAGACATAAAGCCAACTTGGGCCGTAACCACATTTTCAAGATTGCTTAAAATGGACCAGAGCACAAGGATGTTACAGCAAAGAACAGAACCGTGTATATACCATGCTGACTGTAAGATATTGAACTTTTACCAAAAGCTCCAAAGATTGATTTACTTACTTCACAGTTTGCACAGATGTTATCCAAGAATAATTGGGCTCCTTAAAAAAAAAAGAAGAATCAAGTGCTGGCCATTTAGAATATTTATATAAAGCCAAAATGAAAGTTTCCCGGCTGTGATGCAGTCAGTATGGGACGTTTTGTAAAGAATCACATAATCGGGGTCTTCCCTGGTGGCGCAGTGGTTGAGAGTCTGCCTGCCGATGCAGGGGACACGGGTTCGTGCCCCGGTCTGGGAAGATCCCACATGTTGCGGAGCTGCTGAACCCGTGAGCCATGGCCGCTGAGCCTGCACGTCCGGAGCCTGTACTCCACCAGGGGAGAGGCCACAACAGTGAGAGGCCCGCGTACGCAAAAAAAAAAAAAAAAAAAAAAAAAAAAGAATCACATAATCTATTCTGTGTATCCTTCTGTCTACTGCAGATAAGCTCTTACCCTTAGAGGCAACCACTTGTTTCTGGGAGGATATTTAAGCAATGGAGAAACAAAGAAAAGTTCCAGTTTTATGTAAAAAATGTTTATTTTCTTGTTTAGAAATTATTTTTTGTATTTTTAAGCATGAAAATACTGTTAAAATAGTCATATTTTTGTGATGAAAAGAGAATAAATTAACTGCATTTTTGGTGAAACCAGTGACAATTTGGGGCATATGTGTGTGATCATTTCACCCTTCTTTTATAGTACCCAAGAAAGAAAAGTCCTTTTCATCTAGTATTCTCACAAGGAAAAGCTCAAAAATTCTATCTATGTAATTTCTTTCCACAAGTTGAAAAACCTATGCGTTAAATAGCTTAACACAAGAAAAATGATAGGAAAGATTTCTGATTTTTGTATCAGACTTGAAAGATTTTGCTGTCTTTTTACATATATATGTAATATATATTTAATATATGTAATATATAAGTGTCTGTGTGTATATATATATGTAATATATACTTCCCTCTATTAGTAACCATCTTTGATAGAAACCATATAAAGATAATTTGCTGGATAATCTAGCATCACTTTCTTTGTTTTCTCATTGTCTGTATAATAAAGCTGAATTCATTGACACTGTTACCATCACTTTCAAGGACAGCAGCAACAAAAAGCACAGAGTCAATATCAATCCGAACAGAAAAATATGATCCTCATATGTCCCCAGCTAATATTATTTCCCTGGAGATATATTTAATACATAACATTTCATAGTTAAGAATGTGAGTCCTGGAGTTCAACTTTCTGGGTTCAAATCCCAGCACAGCCTCTTACTAGTGTCAATTAAACAAGGAGGCCATCAGACTGAAGTGGTTCTAATGCCTCAGTACCTATGTAAGCAAATCAAAACCTCAGTTTGCATATGCCTCAAGGTTAAGAAATTGAAACTTAAGAAATTGAAACAACAAATCACAAACAGCCAACAAGGCTTTCACAAATGAGGCAACTGCTCAAGTGATAGCCAATCAAAGAAAACAAAAAACAAACAAACAAAAAAACCCTGCAGGGTAGAAACACTATGGAACATAATGAAGAATTAAAAACAATATGATAAAATTGACATTACACATCAGTAGGGAAATGATGGAGTAGTCAACAAAGGGACAGCGATTATGCAGCCATTTCTGGTAGAAAATGAACCCCTACCCCATTCCTTACTCCAAAATAAATTCTGGTCTGCTCAAAGTTTTAACTATAAAAAGTAATTCATAAAATTCTAACAGAAAACATTCAAAGTGTACTGCAAAACACAGATAATATTTTAAAATTATTTTAAGAACTCAAATACAAAAAAATCTGCATAACCTTTAAAAACAGACCTTAAAAAGTAAGACATTGACACATCGGGGAATGTTTGCAGGTTATGTTATAATGTGCTGATTTTCTATATTCAATTAATGAGAAAATTATCAATAATTCAACTGAAAAATGGGCAAAAGGCCAGGACATTTCTTAGTAGAGGAAACACAGATGTCTTTCAAATGTATGAAAAGATACTTGCCTTTACTAGTAAGAAGAACAAATTTAAACTATGATTAAATATATTTTTACTTATCAGGTTGGAAAATATAAAAAGATTTGATAATATATTGTGTGTGCAAATGTATGAAAAAACAGACACAGTGAATATAAATTGTTACAGCCTTTAATGAGTTCAATTTTGCCATACCTATCAAATAAAAAATACACACATTTGTTGTTGGATTCCATTTCCCAGAATGTACCTTATGGATTTTCTCCACCATGAGCTCAATACAAAGATATTCAATGTAGCACTGTTTGTAAGAGTTAAAGAATGAAAACAAGGTAAATATCTTTCAGTAGAGGAAAGTTAAAAAAATTAGTCCATCTATATAATGGAACATTATGCATCTTTTCAGAATGACAATTTCCTTCTCTGTATATGGTTCCATAGCATCATCTCCATTATAGAGTGAGTAGAATAATATACAAATATAAACCTGTATATACACATAATGCATTTGTATGTATATATTTTAAAACACACATATGTATACATACACATTAACATTTATATTTATAGTGTAGCTCTCCAAGGACATTAAAAAAAAACCCAAAAGCAATTATGTATTACTTCAGTCAGGTAATACATAATATCAACAGTGATAAGTCACATGATAAATATGTACCCTTGATATAATATGATGAGAATGATACTTTATTGTTGTGTTTTTTTTTCCCCTAAACTAATACCTAACCAGTTCTTCTCAAACTGTCAATATTATCAAAAACAAGGGAAGTCTGAGAAAATGTAACAGCCAAGAGGAGCTGAAGGAGAGGTGATGATTAAATGCAATGTGGCATCTTGGATGGAATCTTGGAACAGAAAAGGGACATAGATAAATCTAAAGAAATCTGAATGAAGTATGGGCTTTATTGAACAATAACGTGTCAATATTGGTTTGTTAATTGTGACAAATGTACCATACAAATTCAATATGTCAATAATAGGGAAATCTGAATATAAAATATATAGGAACTCTCTATACTCTCTTTATAATATTTTATAAATCTAAAACTATTCTATAAATTTAAAGTTTGTTTAAAAAAGTGCTCTATGGTGTGACAATTTTATATGAACTTGACTCACCTATGATACCCAGTTTTTTGGTCACACACTAGTTTAGATGTTGCTATGAAGATACTTTTTTATACATGATTAATATTTAACTCAGTGAACTAAGTAAAGCAGATTACTCTTCATAATGTGGGTGGGCATCATTTAACCAGTTGAAATAATTAAGACGAAAAAATTGAGGTTCTCCAAAAAGGGAGAAATCCTGCCTTTTGATCACGTCCAGCTTGAGACTATAACATTAAGTCTTGCAGGAATTTCCAGTGCTTTGGTCTGCCTGGCACATTTCAGACTTGCCAGTCCCTATAATCATGTGATACAATTCTTTAAAATAAATCTCTTTTTCATTATCTTTCTGTATCTGTCTATCTCTGTATCTGTCTATCTATCTATCTATCTATTATCTACTTACCCACACGTCCTATTGATTCTGTGTTTTGGAGAACCACAATAAATACATATAGGATAGGAGAATAATGTGGCTGGAGAATATGGAACAGATAGGATGAGATACTTACTTTTTAAAATATATCCTTTTTTTCAATTTTTAATAATCTCTGGCATTGACTATTTAAAAATAATAAGAATAAAATAAAACAAAAATCTCCATGCCAGATTAGATCACTGATATTTAAAATTGCCTTTATAAATTATCTAATTTGATTCCCATAGTAATTAGTTTAGGTTTATAGTGTTAATATTACTTACATTTGACCTAATTAAAAAATGGAGGCACCAGCCTAAATTCTCCTAGGAGAAAGTAGTAGAATCAGGAGGTGTTTGATTCCCAGTGCAGTGTTAATTACATTACAGTAGGCCCCCTAATGCACCCTAGGGCAGGTAATAAAAGGAAGGAATATCTGTTTTCATTTTAGAGGTCTAGGTAGACCAGGAGGTTGACAGAGTAATGGTGAATGTGAAATCAGAGGCATTTAATCTGGAGCTGAATGACTGACTATTAATTCTTCTGTAAAAGGATAAGGCCACTGAAATATCCCAGCTAAATTTTTAAGACAACTCATCAACAGATCAGGGACAGCAGTGCCATCCATGTCCATCAGGAGACTTTATTTTATCCACAAACTTTGGAGCTCATAGGAAAGTAGCTTGAAATTGCAAGAGCAAGATCAGGTCTGCTGAAATGTCAAGATCAGATTCTCAAATGTTTCTTCTCCTACAAGAAAGCATTTACAAAATTCTTATAGTGAGCACCAGTTTATAGGCTGTGTCTTTTCAAATATGTACTTTGATTTAGAGTTCAAAGGGTACTTTGGGGAATTTCCAAGGAGCTGGCCCAAGACATAGGACCAATTTTGAATCGTTTTATCATAATTGAGGACGCTGAAGTCATTGAATGAAGGTCTAAGGAAATATTCAACAAGATAATAATAATTTAGAAACAATATTGACCATAGTTGGTTTTTTTTTCAAATTTGTTTAACAATTAAAATCCAAAGTGAAATAAATACACTACTAACCTCTCCTTATTCCCAAAGACCATTGGAAGAAGAATAGGATGAGTTGGAAATTTCAGATCCTTTACCAGTTATTCTATTCACCTAAAAAGTGGGTGGGTCTTGGACAAAGATGGCTTATCATGAAATTAAAAAATGTTAAGCCTTAGAGATTCTCACTTACATGGTTCTTGGAAGAGGGATATAACAGGGTGTGCATATGTTCCTGTGCTCTAAAATTTTTGCAAAAGTACTATTTCTTAAATTATTTTTCTTAAAAAGGACCTGTAACATCATATAAATTTTAATCCATAAAAACCTGCATTTACTTCTCAAGTTGGAGAAAGTGATCCATGGTTTTTTAGAACTCCTTAATGAATCTTACATATGTAAATGGCACCCCAGGCCATGGATGGTGCAAAGCTAAGCTTATTTGCATAAGAAAATCTGAGAATTGTGTTTCCTGAGAAGCAGAAATGTGGATAACCTGGCCAGTTAAGAAATGTAAAGTATTTAAGGGGAGAGAGGAACAAGTCAGATGGTAATGTGTAATCCCTCAAATACGCCAAATCTTAAGTAAAGTCTGTGAGACCCAAAGACAACTGAGTAGGGAGTTACTGCAGTGAGAATTCACAGAAAGAGGGTTGACTTCTGATTTTACACTGACACAAAGAGAGAAGAGACAGCTAATTCGGTATAAGATAAAAGAGAGATCAAGAGTTTATTGATAGTCAGAAATCTTTGTCATATGGGACTTCCCTGGTGGCGCAGTGGTTAAGAATCTGCCTGCCAGCACAGGGGAAACGGGTTCGAGCCCTGGTCTGGGAAGATCCCACGTGCCGTGGAGCAACTAAGCCCATGCACCACAACTACAGGGCCTGCGCTCTAGAGCCTGCATGCCTCAACTACTGAGTCCACTTGCTGCAGCTACTGAAACCCACTGGCCTAGAGAGCCCGTGCTCCGCAACAAGAGAAGCCACCACAATGAAAAGCCCGCACACTGCTGTGAAGAGTAGCCCATGCTCACTGCAACTAGAGAAAGCCCGCGCGCAGCAGTGAAGACCTAAGACAGCCAAAAATAAATGAATAAATTTAAAAAAAAAAAGAAAAAGAAAGAAATCTTTGCCATAAATGACCAGAAGAACATTTTTCTATAGAATGTATGATATGGAACTGGGTATTTAAAAACAAAACAAAGCATGGCCCTTAGCTGAACTATGGGTCACATGGGTACACAGAGTCAATGAAACCAAAAGGGAGTTTTGCTAGCAGCTGCCAACACTCTTTATACAGCTAAAGAAACCTGGGACTCAAAAATACAATGATTCAAGTTGAGTTCACTCCCAAGCAATGAGTGGATTCATGATGCCTTCCCCAAGAGAAAAGTGAAGGAGAAAGAATGAAGCCTCATATGGCAGGCTCCTGTGAGGTCAGACAGGCAGCAACTTCTAAGGCATTTTCTGAAAAAGCTGAAATGAGATATAGGTGGATGAGTCATGGTCTTAAAGGACCACTATTGGAAGATTTGAGGTGAAATTGCAGGAGTAAGCAAATAAGAATATGATTTAGGATAGATGCAAGGTTATTTGGAAATACACTGTCACAACTTCACGAAGTGAAGAGAAGGGAAATGTTGATGTGTATCAGTTATCTCTTTTGTATCAGACACAATTCTGATGCTTTGTGAATGTTCATGCATTTTCCCACTTTTCCTCAGAGCAGTACCTTGAGATGGTTATTAATGTGCCTTTTACAGATAAGAAGGTGACATTTAGGGATCAGGAAACTGACAGCCATGAAACGATTAAATAGAGAAGACCATGTCAAAGACAGAACAAAATGCCACAAAGTACGTGTCCTTCTTCCTGCCCCACAGACCCTAATGGGATGCAACTTGAACCAATCCCAGACCAGAGGCAAAAGTGCATACTTCTCTGGTTGGATTGGCTCAGTTACGTGCCCAAATGACAGGATGATTCAGAACTTTCTTTTCAAATGAGACAGTACTATCCTATTCACCCAGAAGCCCTTGTTTTATTCTGTCAGGAATAGAAGGAGGTTTTGTGAAGAAATAAGAAGCTCAGTTAGATACATATATTTCAAAAGCAAAGGTATTTAGGTATTTGGGAAAAAAAAAGTAGTTCATACTTTGTTGAAGTCAATCACAGAGTAATAAGACTGGAAAGAGAAATATGAGTGTTTTCCACTATGTTTTTTCTTTGTGTCTTTGACTGATATAAATACTTTCTATTTAATTGTATCCAATTCAAGCCAAAAATATAGTTAGCCACATCTAACAACTTAGTCTGAAGCACATTTATTTGAACACCTAGTCTGTACATGTCATTGCAGCTATAAGAAACAAGATGCAATTCTTACCTGCGAGAAACTGATAACCTATCATCACAGCTCTTTGTCAAAAATCACATTTCAATATAAAAGTGGAAGCAAAAATAAGTATAATTAAGAGCAATAATGCTTGAGGTTGAAAGATATATATTAAGTAAAATATTATTTATATTATTTACAAACTCCATGCTTAAAAACAAACCTTGAGCTCATCCATCTTGGAAAATATTTATCTTCTTAATAAGGGGGAAATTTATGAACGTTAGCTATTTCAGAGCCATTAAATGTATCTATTAATGATCAGAGCCAATGTAATAAGTCTGTTTTATTGTGGCAAGCCAAGGAGATTATTTTTTCTACTGTATTCTAAGCTACTTTTATATAAAGATTACAATTAGAGTTAGTTAATTATTCTTTTCCTGCCTACTATGCTATACATTGTGTTAGGCATAATATTAAATAGACAATAGTGGGCAAAAATAAAAGGAGAGCAAACACTACTGTGGACGCACCTTTCTCCCCTCAGTTCTCACCAGCAAAACTTTTGCCCACAGCAGTCTAATGCAAGAACATGTACAAATCTGCTTGATGCTGCTTGATGGCTTTCTACCACCCAGACCACTGAACAGCAGGCTGGGAGTATGAGCAGTTATTCCCTCCCTCCCCCACTTTTTAGGAGCAGCCCTGAGAAAATGCTGGATGAACTTTAAAAAATAAACACTCTACTTTTCTCTCCCATAGGTAGCTATGGGACATACTCTACACTGCTCCCGCCACAGAAAGATTGTTGTCTGGACCCTTTATCAGCTTTCATCCTTCCCCTATCTCGCTTTTCCATTCCCGTACTGGTGCTTCCATGTACCACCTCAAACTCAAATTCTTGTCTCAGGGCCTGTTTCTGGGGAAACCCAACCTAAAACAAATACATAATCTCAATCCTTAATCCTCAAGGAATTTACAATGTCCTGAAAGAGAGCGATTATGAGGGAAGAAAGACAAAACATATGGAGGTCAGTTCAGAGGCAATTTCCAGGCAAAGTTGATGGTAAGAGTTAGCTACAGAGAAGGTGGGGAAATTGATGGATCTGAAAAGTCTTAATAGTTGAAATCAAGAGGAATTGATGATGGATTAGAACAGAACTGTGCTATATTGAGCAGGATAAGATAGATTTGAATGGAAATACATTCCCTAATTTTGGATTGATTGATGATATTATGTTGGAGTATAACTCTGCTTGTTGTTAGAATGGATTTAGATTTCTAGATTTCTTCATTTAATTTATGGCCTAGTATACTTAGAAATTCAAGTGTGACCCTACCACACCCACTCACACACAAACACACACACACACATAATTCGTCTGAATAGAAAATAATAGAAAATAATTTCATTTTATTTTTCCTTAATTTAATTAAATGATGTAATAGTATATGACTATCAAACACAATGTCTGCCACACAGCAAGGTTGTTTTATTTTTAGTGTTTCTAGTTTTTATTTTGATATAATTTAAAACTCACAGAAATTGAATGCAGAGTTCTCCTGTACATTTCACCCTAATGGTCTCAAATATTTAAAAAAAAGAAAGAAAAAAAAAAAAAATTGAAAAACTGGAAAAATACTTTTTAAGAAAATTACACATCTTATTTAATTATCACTAGACTTGCAGTCATCATAAAGTTTTAATAAATGTTAGCTGAAGACATAATTTAAAGGTTTCAATTCTCAGTTGTTCTTTTCTTTCTGATTTTCTGTAATAGTAAGAGTGGCTTATTAAAGTATAAGGCAGACATGGGCCACAGATAAAACTTGCTTAAGCATCCCCTACATGAGAGTATATGATGGTGGTAAAGAGGAAGGAGGCCTCGGGAGGGGGAAAGCATGGAATGAGATATGTCAATGGGACATTTGCTTACTTTGTAATTAAGAAAGGCTCTTTTCTTTAAACATTTGCAGGAGGGCTTAGAATTTCAACTTGCAATGATATACTGTCCCTGCTCTTGGGGAATTTATAATATTGTCTAGACAATGCATATAAGGAAGTCAGGATGGTTTAATATATGATCAACGATCCAGACAGACACACTCAGACATTTCCTAATAGTATGATTTAGAAAAAATAATGTAATCCAAGTTTTTATAACATGGGAAATAACTGATTTTTCCAACCACAGGATTTGATCTTGACTAATGCATAAGGGAAGTACATTTCTGAATGATAGTGTTTATTTATATAATTCCTTTGAGGTTATACAGCTTTATCATGACATTAATTTGGTGGATTTACACATAGTGTGACATGACACTATTTCATAGAAAGTCATAGCTTTTATCTCAAAAGAACTCTTGCCTAATGTTTGCATGGAAATACAGGAATTCCCTTGAGTATAGACCTTGAAGTCTACATTCTTTGCTTCCAGCCCTAAATTAAACTCTTTCTTTTTTATTTGGCCTTTCTGTATTTCTTGTAGCATTTTTAGATAATTAGATTACTATTAAGTAGCCTTGGGATCAGAGCCACTTTAATTTGTGATAAGTAAAACCCAAACCACACGGTATATTTATGTCCTCCTCAAAGAAAGAAGTTCATTTAATTTCACTGAAATTTGGGAATATGAGTACTCTCTTTTTTAATGAATTATTTTACATAGTTTTTTTTTGGTCGTTATAGTAATGGCAGTGATTTTTAGATTCTGATATTGGATGACCTGTCTTCCTTTTATAATTACTTATTTTGTTCCACAGAGCTTTTGACATCTACATAGTTAAGTTTCATTTGTCTCAGTCTATGTCCTGTCCAAACCAAATTTCATAAAAGAAACATAGCATGATTTGTCTAAGAAGACATTGGCACTTTACACCATTCATTAGCTCTGATGCTTTCTTAAATGGTAGGGAAATTAGTTTATTTATTCTGTATCCATTTATGTTAGGGAACGATTAACCTGCTGACTACGACACTGGGAATAAATTTATAATATACCTCACTAGGTCCTATCACAGATTCCCGCCCTTGGATTAACTAGGTCATTTTAACCACTCATAGGCTTATCTAATAAAATAATTGCCAGCCAAACAAATCATGTTGATAGTCATTCAGATTGAATTCATCAGCAGCAGCAGTCCCTCAGCTTTTGGGAGCAATTGTCCTCACAAGATTATCATATTTGTACAATTTCCAGCATAAAACTAAACTCAATATAATTATCTCTTTCAATAAACTTTACAAAATAATAACCAAGGAAGATACAGCTGACTTGATGATTTGAAACAAGTCATGCTGTCCAGTCTGCCTACTGATCAATCAAATGCTAGCTGAGGAAGAGTGGAGAGGGTGGATAAAAAGCAAAGCAAAAAAAAAAAAAATTAAAAGCTCGCATTTTCAGGTAGAGACTAAGGAGTGGATCTTAAGGTCCACCATTTTCTTTTAAACAAAACTTGTTTCTTTTTTTTTAAACAAAACTTGAGATAAGTTTGATTAAGATAAATACAAAGTTCCCAAAACCTCAAAGCATTTCAAGAGATTCTATCAGAAATACCTTAGAAATGTCAACAATTCTGACACTTAATTGCATTTAAATTTATTTCACACTTTCTAGTCTTGAAGGATTTATAATTTAAGTTTCTTATCTAAGGGAAGAATGCATAATTTGTTTCAGTTGTCTGTTGTTTCAATTAGCCTCTGGTGATCATTTCATATTTAAAGAGCTCATTTTGGGAAGATTTGTTTCTGCCTCTTGAACAAAAGGGGGGAAAAGCAGGAATAGCAGAGATTCCCTAGAGCTACTTCATCCTCCTGGGGACCACATGGAAAAGATCTGTCTTTTGTGGATAGGATTACTTGATGGGAACATATTTTTTATTCACTTTCTTATTACAGAATTATTCAGTATGGGATTATGTGAAAGCCTGGAGTCTCCCACCCCTCCTGGTTACTGTCTTTGCTTTTATTTCATGGAACTCGTAGGGGAGTTAATGGGCTTTGGAACTATAATCATGAGAAAAAAATATTATTACTGTGTCCTTGTTGATTCCAAGAAGATTTCAATATTTTTTTTAGTACTGTTGACACAGACTTCTATTTTCTATATAGACAAAGTCCAACTAATTGAGATTTTTGTCTTTTAACAATAAGACATTTGAACATATTCAAACTTGTAAACCAATACCATCATTCTGCTAGAAGTAGTGGTTGATTGAAAGGATGCAAGGTCTCTGTCTTCTAAGGCTTATTGTACTGTTGGGGAATTAAATAAACAACCAAAAAGACAGAAAAGCAGCACTTCAATGGCAGTTATGGGTTAACTAAAGAACATGAATTTTGGAATGGGATTGGAATCATGGTTCAGCCATTTACTTGTAATGTGACATTGAGAAATTTAAACTCTTTTACTTCAGTTTCTTCATCTGAGAAATAATGGGGATAATATCTTTTGGGGGGGGCTTTATAGTGAGTATCTTATGACCTAATAAATGTGCAGAGCACACCCTGTACCTCATACAAAGTAGGCAATCAAAAATGTTAGTGTTCATTTTCTTTTTCATTTCTGTGTCACCCTTGTGGTCTTAAATATCATTTGGGTTAAACTACTTCTCTAGGATTGACATTTTATTTACTTATCCCAAGGGGAGAGCAGAATTTATACAAATGATGTGTTACAGACTGATTGCAGAAATAGTTCCAATGCTTCACTCCTCCCTGTATGAATACCCTGTTTAATGTGAGTTGGTAGCTGTTTCCATCAAAAGATGGTTCTCTTTTCCCACCCTTGACTTTGGGCTGGACTTGTGACTTAATCTGGCCAATAACATGCAGCTTTGTGCCATTTCCAAACCTAGGTCTCAGGAAACCTATGCGCTTCTAGTTTCCCTCTGACATGCTAGAATAAAAAACAAAAGCAGCCTACTGAAGGATGTAAGATAGGTGGCCTAGTCACCAGTCATGCTCGGATGACAGCAAGTCAATCATCAGACACGTGAATGAGCCCCAGCAGAAGCCAGAACTGGCCAGTTAGCAGAGATGCTGAAATGACCCATAGCTAACCGCAGATACATGGTTGAGTTCATACCTGAAAACAAGAAGTACCCAACGGACTCATAGATGCCTGAACTAAATGAATATTATTATTTTAAGCCATTATGTTTTTTAAATAAATTTATTTATTTTTATTTATTTATTTTTGGCTGCATTGGGTCTTCTTTGCTGTGTGTGGGCTTTCTATAGTTGGGGGGGTTGCTCTTTGTTGTGGTACACAGGCTTGTCATTGTGGTGGCTTCTTTTGTTGCAGAGCATGGGCTCTAGGTGCGTGAGCTTCAGTAGTTGTGGTGAATGGGCTCAGTAGTTGTGGCTCACGGGCTCTAGAGTGCAGGCTCAGTAGTTGTGGTGCATAGGCTTAGTTGCTCTGTGACATGTGGGATCTTCCTGGACCAGGGCTCGAACCCGTGTCCTCTGCATTGGCAGGCAGATTCTTAACCACTGCATCACTAGGGAAGTGTCCACTATGTTTTGTATTAATTCATTATGTAACAATATATAACAAGTACATGAGGATGGGAGTATGATTTCAGACTGTTTTTTGTGATCTCTTACCAATTTAGTTAGGAGTTGGGAATGCACATATTATCTAAAGGAACTACAGAGCACATCAAAATGCTTTTAATTAAAATTCATCAATAAAAGATTTTGCGGGGATAACAAATTCTTCTGTGGTTAGCCAACACTCCCAAAGGAGACTTGAAAAATCCTATAGGCAGAGCATGTCTTATTGCCAAGTATTTCATGTCAACTACATGGGTTGTTTTATTGCATTGAAGCATGTATGCATGCATGGATTTATTTCTAATAAAACCTTTATAAGACACCTATGTTTTTGGCACTATGATAGTTTTCAGAGATACAGGTAGTATTGGTTTCTGAAATAGGGAGTTCAGATTCTATTGGGGTAAAAGACATATGAAAGTGCATATTACAAAAATATAAATGTTAAGCCCAAATAAATAGAACAAACTGCCCCCCTGAAGAAAGAATAATCTATGAAGTGGTAAATGGTGGTAAATGGTGCACATTAATGACATGGTAAGGAGCTCCAAAAAGTATTAGTATAAGAGATAGATGAGAGTATAGAAGACAAAATTTACCCCAAATTGAGGAAATAATTATATGCAGGTTATTGCAATGGGGAGGAGTTTTATTAATGAGGACTATCTTAAAGAAAAGAAATATGATTCAGGGTTTTATAGAGACAGGTAAAAGAAAAAGTCATCGCTGAGTTTTATAGGAGTCATCGAGGAAGAATGGAGGTGCTTCTGATAACAAAATATGTGAGAGCAGAGCAGTCTTTTTGATTAGCCATGAAAAGCTGGGAGGATTTCTACATCTGTCTTGCTTTCCAGTAATACATGGTTTGGATAAAGGTAATCATTTTCAAGAGCCAAGATGAACACTGAAGTAAGGATATTCCACTGTTTATATTACTAAGCCAAATTGTTTACAATTTGCATATTTACAAATCATGTCATGTGATTTTGAGTTTTTATTACTTTCAGTTGAATGTTTATCTACTATTATCTGAAAAATATGCATTTGTGATCTAAATGTAAATGTCCCCAACACTTCTTTTCATTCTACAACATAGTTGAATTGTATCTATGTGAACTGTGTCGGTAACAGCCATTGTGGGTCATGGACACAGTGGAGACAAGATTAGCTTGTTTCTGGTTCTTTCCTTCAAGACTATTTTCAAATTCATTTCCTTGTCACCCTTTGCCACAACTCACTCTCATTTTATTCCTTTACCTTTTCCTCTTTCCCATTTCCTTCCTCTTCTTTACTCTTGTTCCTATCTCAATTTATTTTTTTCCTTTTGAATTATACCACAATTGAATCTGGATCAACCATCAGCATCTCTAAGATGTTACCCAAAGAAAATGGTTGGGTTTTCCTTAATCTATATGATTTTGTTTTATATTAGGCAAGAATTTCCTACAATGAAGTAAAAGGATTATAAGAAAGAACATTGGTTGATGCTTAGTTTCTAGACAATTAAATATTATTCAGCACTAAAAAGAAATGAACTATCAAACCATGAAAATACATAAAGGAAACTCAAATGCATATTATTAAGTAAAAGAAGCCAATCTGAAAAGGCTACATACTGTATAGTTCCAACTATATAAAATTCCAGAAAAGGCAAAACTGTGGAGAAACAGTAAAAAAATCAATGGTTGCCTTGGGTGGTCATGAGCTGAAGGAGGAGTGGCATGAATAGCTGAATGCAGAAGACTTATTAGGGCAGTGAAAATACTCTGTATGATACTATAAGAATGTGTGCACGTCATTATACAGTTGTCCAAACCCATACAATGTACAACACAGAGTGGACACTAAGGGAAATCATGGACTTTGGGTGATTATGATGTGTCAGTGTAGGTTCATCAATTTTAAGTAATGCACCTTTTGGTGAAGGATGAATGTTGATAATGGAGGAGGTTATGCATATATGGGCACAGGAGGTATCTGGGATATTTCTGTACTTTTCTCCTTATTTTGTTACAAGCTTAAATCTGAGATAAAAATAAAGTCTTAAAAATTGTCTTTGTTGCTTTTTGTGACCATCTGATTTTGTATTGATTACAGTAGCAATTTTTAACATGTATCAAAAACCTGCTGAAGGCATTCCCCATTTTATTGCTATTATCCTTATATGTAATTTAAAATGTATTATTTTATTATCTCTTTTCTATAAAATTAGAAACTGAGTACTTGAGAAGTTTAAGTGTCTTTCCTTGGAATACAAGCTAAATGTCATGATAGTAATATAAAAACTTGGCTTTTCTGGCTACAACATTCCTACCAATGAAGAAGTCATAGTCTTCTATGGGGAAGCAAGTGCTAGCAGCAGAAAGCCTGGTTTCTTCATTTGTAAAGTGAGGTTAATGTAAAGACCTAGTTTACCCAATTTTGAGAATCCACTCTAATATATTTATGTTTCACATTAATTTATTTTTTTTGTAAATATGAATCAAACTGCTCTATCTCATTTCCTCAGGAAATATTATAAATCTTTAATTTATGAAGTTGTTTAGGATTTCTTCTGTTTTTCATTCTGATCCATTATCTAATATGGCAAAAAAGAGGTCATTCTGAAACACAAATCTGAACCTTTTTATCACTGATTAAAAACTTCAGAGAGCCTCCTTTATGTTTACAGTGAGGGTTCCCAAATCAGCTGCACATTGGATATATTTGGGCACTTTGGAAATGTAGATTACCTGACCACCACCTCAACCTATTAAATTAGAATCTTTAGGCATCACCTAAACCACTTGCACTCTTATTGTTCTTTCTAGTCTGGCTGCTTCTCTGCATTCAGGAAAAATTAATTTATCATTCTGTATTAAATAAAAATGAATTGTTTTTGATTATTTTATCCATTTTTCTGTAGGTTGTCTTTCTTGAGATAAAGCAGGTTCAAATATATCTACTAAACCTTACTAAGTGCTTTTATGCATGCCAACAAAAAAGTTCCTTCTCTCCTCCTATCCTAATTCTTTCAAATTTTACTACCTTACCAGGCAGCTTTCTTCATCTTGAAAACAACTTCCAAAATTTAAAATTAAACTCAAAAAACAACAGCACTACACAACAAACACAAAGTGGAGCCAGTACAATAAGTCACTCAATATTTTAACAATAAGGAAAATGAAGCTCAAGAAATTGAGTTGCTGAAAGTCACATTAGAAATGGAAAATACAAAATGACTATAAACCTTTCCAACCTCCTCCTGCTGACCCTACTTCGTGATTGCCTAGCAGTAGATATTCACCTGGGGTAAAGTTTGGATAAGAGGAAATATCAATAACAAATAAAAACAAGCAAAAACGTAGTAACAAATAAAGGTATCATCCTTTTGTTTTTTTCAAAATTTTCTAGGAAACAAACATATTATCTAAGTATCCATTAATAGTTACTTAATATCTCTGTGCCTCAATTTTTCTTTTGGATATAAACAATAGTAGTAGTTATCTCATAGAGCTACTATGGGGATTAAAAGTTTTACTATGTATTAAACATTTTGAAAAATGCCTGGATATAGTAAATGTTATGCAAGGGTTAGCAATCATTTTCACCATAGTTCTTGCATTTCTGTGTTCTCTGATCTTTTTCTGTGTGTCAGTTTGGATTCACTGATAGAAACAGACTCACCAATATATATATATATATCCCAGAGGTTGTGGATTCCAGCTCGTGCTTGCTCTCCTCACCTTCTTCATATCCACTTTCCCTTCCTGATTACCTGCCCTCAGACTTCAAGCTCCAGCATCAGACGTGCAGACAACAGCCTTATAGAGACTGCTTAACCAGCTTCAACAATTGCTTAAGGACAGATCTCTGTAGCAAATCCCTTCATATAAATTCACAATTCAGTCTCTCAAAATTTCACCTAATGATACAATTGGAAAACAACACATATGTTTGCATGCAAGGATGTTTATCATAACATCATTTAAAAAAGTAAAATATATAAAAGATTCATACAAATGTCTAACAAGGTAATTGTTAAATGTAAAAATGAAGTTACATTCATTTATCTCTTTGAAAGAAAATGAAGATATATTCATTTCGCTAGCTAAAAACATTATATATTTAATCATTTTTCTTTTGAAAAATGTATATATTATAATTACAAGGAAAATCTAAACAATATACTAAATTCTTATGTTAAAATGATTATTAAATATTTTCTTAGTATTAAGTTATTAATTGTTCATATATGGGCTTATAATACTTTTAATTATTTAACTAATAACTATATATATTATGAATTGTCTAAAATATTCATTAATTGTTTTTATTGTAAACATAAATTAAACATTCAAATAATAATAAATTAAAATGTCACAAAAATAACAGAAACAAGAAAACTAATATTTTACTATACAAACAGCTCATCCCAAATAACAAAAACAATCCTAGGACCCAGCTAGATGAATGAGGAAATGGTATGAACTGATATTTTTAAAAAGGGAGTCAAAATGTTGATTACATACTAATTTAAAAAAAATATTGAGTAGAGTTCCTTGTGCTATACAGTAGGTCCTTTTTGGTTATCTATTTTATATACAATAGTGTGTATATGTTAATCCCAAACTACTAATTTATCCCTTCCCCTCACCTTTCCTCTTTAGTAACCAGAAATTAGTTTTTGAAGTCTGTGAGTCTGTTTCTGTTTAGTAAATAAGTTCATTTGTATCATTTTTTTAGATTCCAAGTTTTTAAAAAGAATGTTACCTTTAAGAGTTTTATAGCATCTAGTCTTACATTTAAGTCTCTAATCCATTTTGAGTTTATTTTTGTGTATGGTGTTAGGGAGTGTTCTAATTTCATTCTTTTACATGGAGCTGTCCAGTTTTCCCAGCACCACTTATTGAAGAGACTGTCTTTTCTCCATTGTATATCCTTGCCTCCTTTGTCATAGATTAGATCACCATAGGTGCATGGGTTTATCTCTGAGCTTTCTATCCTGTTCCATTGATCTATATTTCTGATTTTGTGCCAGTACCATATTGTCTGGATTACTGTAACTATGTAGTATAGTCTGATGTCAGGGAGTCTGATTCCTCCCATTCCATTTTTTTCCCTCCAGACTGCTTTGGCTATTTGGGGTCTTTTGTGTCTCCATACACATTTTAAGATTTTTTTTGTTCTAGTTCTGTAAAAAATGCTATTGGTAATTTGATAGGGATTGCATTGAATCTGTAGACTGCTTTGGGTAGTATAGTCATTTTCACAATATAACTCTTTGACATAAATCACAGCAAGATCTTTTTTGATCCACCTCCTAGAGTAATGGAAATAAAAATAAAAATAAACAAATGGGAGCTAATGAAACTTAAAAGCTTTTGCAAAGCAAAGGAAACTATAAACAAGATGAAAAGACAACCCTCAGAATGGGAGAAAATATTTACAAACAAAGGAACAGACAAAGGATTAATCTCCAAAATATATAAACAGCTCATGCAGCTCAATATTAAAAAAAACAAACAACCCAATCCAAAAATGGACAGAAGACCTAAATAGACATTTCTCCAAAGAAGACATACAGATGGCCAAGAAGCACATGAAAAGCTGCTCAACATCACTAACTACTAGAGAAACACAAATCAAAACTACAATGAGGTATCACCTCACACCAGTCAGAATGGCCATCATCACAAAATCTACAAACAATAAAAGTTGGAGAGGGTGTGGAGAAAAGGGAACTCTCTTGCACTGTTGGTGGGAATGTAAGTTGATACAGCCACTATGGAGAACAGTATAGAGGTTCCTTAAAAAGTGAAAATAGAATTACCATATGACCCAGCAATCCCACTACTGGGCATATACCCAGAGAAAACCATAATTCAAAAAGACACATGCACCCCAATATTCATTGCAGCTCCATTTACAATAGCCAGGACATGGAAGCAACCTAAATGCCCATTGACAGACAAATGGATAAAGAAAATGTGGTATATATGTACAATGGAATATTACTCAGCCATAAAAAGGAACAAAATTGGGTCATTTGTAGAGATGTGGATGGATCTATAGACTGTCCTACAGAGTGAAGTACGTCAGAAAGAGAAAAACAAATATCGTGTATTAGCACATATATGTGGAACCTAGAAAAATAGTACAGATGAACCAGTTTGCAGGGCAGAAATTGAGACACAGATGTAGAGAACAAACATATGGACACCAAGGGGGGAAAGTGGTGGGGGTGAGGGTGGTGGTGTGATGAATTGGGGGATTGGGATCGACATGTATACACTGATGTGTATAAAAGGGATGACTAATAAGAACCTGTTGTATAAAAAATAAATAAAATTAAATTAAAAAAAATCACATTGAGTATTACATAAATAATTTTAAAAATACAATGATTCCTACTGAGTCTGGCATATAATCGGTGTTCAAAAATCATTACTATAATCGTTTTTAGTAGGATACAGAAAGACAATAAATTAGCAAAAGTTAAAAAAATTTAACTTATGCAATCTTGGTGAGTGCAATGCAAGCAGAACTTTCATCCACTTCTGGGAGTATAAACTTGTAAAATATTTATATACTTTGATCTAGTGATCTAGTTCTGGTAAATGATTCTAAGAACATAATGAAACTTTGGGTAATTATCAAAAATGTTGATAAGTGTACATGTACATAAATGCTCATCATAGTCTTATTAAAAATAGCCAGAAACACATATATGCAATGGAATATTACTCAGCCATAAAAAGAAACAAAATTGAACTATTCGTAATGAGGTGGATAGACCTAGAGTCTGTCATACAGAGTGAAGTAAGTCAGAAAGAGAAAGACAAATACCGTATGCTAACACATATATATGGAATTTAAGAAAAAAAAATGTCATGAAGAACCTAGAGATAAAACAGGAATAAAGACACAGACCTACTTGAGAATGGACTTCAGGTTATGGGGAGGGGGAAGGGTAAGCTGTGACAAAGCGAGAGAGAGGTATGGACATATATACACTACCAAACGTAAAATAGATAGCTAGTGGGAAGCAGCCGCATAGCACAGGGAGATCAGCTCGGTGCTTTGTGACCGCCTGGAGGGGTGGGATAGGGAGGGTGGGAGGGAGGGAGATGCAAGAGGGAAGGGATATGGGAACAGATGTATATGTATGACTGATTCACTTTGTTATAAAGCAGAAATTAATTTTAAAAAAAGCCAGAAAATAAATTAAACATAAAAACCTAAACACTATTAAATTAGTCATATAAATTATAGGTTATTTGTAAAATGAACTATTGTACCACCACTGGTATGTTTATAAAATACTTTAATTACATAGAAATACTTATTCAATAGAATTGTATTTATAAGAAAATGGGATAAAATGATTCAAACAAGACAAATACTGAGAAAAAAGTTAAGAATAATGATCTCTAAGAAGAGTAATTTTAGACTTGTTCTTGATACTTCATTATAGTTTTGAATGTCAATAATATACAATAATTATTTTCCATATTAATTGGGGGATGAGATGGTGAGGGTTTGAGGCAGTTGTAATATAATATGCAAGAACACAAAGCCCTAGTGTTTACATGACTTGGAAGTTTAACAAAGCAAATGAAACATCCATTCCAGCCATGGGGTTAATAGATAGATGGGATCCTTCTCATAAAAGACCATGTGAGTTATGTTAAGGAGTTTAGATTTTATCTTAGGCCTAGGGAACAAAAGATAATTTTATCAGAGAAAATGATGAGCTAAGAAGTGCATTATATAATAACATTTACAATAATAACAATGACATCAACCAGCCAACAGTTATTTAAAGTTTACTCTGTGTCAAACCCTATACTAAGTGCTTTAGGTGTATCATCTCATTTATGCCTTTTGACTTCTGCTTTGACATAGATGTACTATTTGAAAATGTTGGTACTTTAAATAGATGCTAAAGAGAATATTTTCCTTAAAGTAAGTCCACATTCCAGAAGTATAATATATAGTACACAGAAGAGCTAGGAGGATAAAAAAGGGGGGGATATGAAATCTGAACAAATAAGAATCACTAAGCTATCAAATAAAAACAAATGTAAAGTTAAGTAGGGACTTTATCGGAAAGGATTATTGCGATAGGGGAAAGGTGACTATAGCAAGTAGAACACTCTGACTATAAGATATGCAAATGTTAAGCAGAAGGGAATTTTCATTTATATGGAGAGATAAATAAGGCTGGGATGAACATGGTGTGGGGGAGAGGGATGACAGAGAACAGTTTTCATGGAGCTGCCAGTTCTCACGAGATGTCCTTAGTAAGGGGTTTCATGCTGGCTCAGTGAAGAGCTACTCATGCTTCATGTTCTGTCCTGGTACACATTCATAGTGTGTCATACAGGTGACACAGGTGATAGTCTATGATACTTGAATAGTGCAGTTGCCTACCCACATCTTTGTGTCCTCTGTGTGCTCACTACTCATACTTTTGTTCACATCTTGAATAACTCCTGGACTATTGCAAAATCCTCTTGTCTAGTCTTCATGTTGCCTGTCTGTCACATACTTGGTCTTTGGTTCTTAAACAAATCTTATTATGTCACTTCAGCAACTGCCATGGACTCTCCACCTCTTAAGACCTGGACCTTTCTACCTTCCGATCCAACACTTGGCATTTATTATTAAAGGACAAGAAAGAATGTGCCACTCAAACAAGAGTACTTCTTTGTTTAATCTTACTATTAGTTTTCAAAGACCCTTAGGCCTCAGATCTCCTCTGTCTACCTATACCTACTGCTTCATTAGCCAAGTGTCCATATGTCACCTCTTTCTGTGAACCTATTTGTACTGATCTCCGCAGAAGACACAGCTTTTTCCTTCTACTAAGCTCCAGTTTAATACTTCCATCATATCTTCTCTTGGGTAGGGGCTATACAGTTTCCTTCCTGCATTCCCATTATTGTGTAGTGCTCATCCTATATTAATTACTGAATAAATGATAAATGAATGAATGTGTTCTTTCTAGCTTTCTCTTTCAATCTTTCCACAACGTTTTGCTTCTGTGTCTATATCTGTGTTTTTCATCTTCTCTTAAATTTCTACTCAAATTTTCTTAGATTCTCTTTCATGTTAGCAATTCTGTGTCAGTTTTCTGGAGGCCTAATGGGGAAAGAAGGAAGATAGTTAGTTGGGTACATTGGTGTTGCTATAGTTTTCATGTTCTGTTGGCAGCACTACTTTAAAATATGTAAGCTCTTATATGGATGACTTCAAGTAATCATTCCAACATACAGGCAACAAGGCATGGCCAACTAGTATTGGAAGTTAGACAGATAGGTGGCTTAAGTCTAATATACTGAAATATTTCTCCTGCAATAACATTTTGTAATAAATCATCATTAGAAAGTTTAAGAGGCTTTATTATACTAAGTGGCATAATACATGAAATCAACATTGCATCTCTTCTTATCCAGTTGGACAAAATAACCTATCACGTGCTCCACTGTATCTGAACTAGCTAGGTTAAGTCTTGAGAAACAGCCCTTTGAAATACATTAATATTATTTTTAACATTATTGGAGTATAATTGCTTTAAAATGTGTTAATTTAAGCTGTATAACAAAGTGAGTCAGCTATATTTATACATATATCCCCTTATCCCTTCTCTCTTGTGTTTCCCTCCCACCCTCTCTATCCCACTCCTCTAGGTGGTCAAAAAGCACCAAGTTGATGTCACTGTGCAATGCAGCTATTTCCCACTAGCTATCTATTTTGCATTTGGTAGTGTACATATGTCAGTGCTACTCTCTCACTTCATCCCAGCTTCCCCTTCCCCTTCCCTGTGTCCTCAAGTCCATTCTCTACATCTGCATCTTTATTCCTGTCCTGCCCTTGGGTACATCAGAAACTTTTTTTTTTTTTTTTAGATTCCATATATATGTGTTAGCATATGGTATTTATTTTTCTCTTTCTGACTTACTTCACTCTGTATGACAGACGCTAGGTCCATCCACTTCACTACAAATAACTCAATTTTGTTTCTTTTTATGGCTGAGTAATATTCCATTGTATATATGTGCCACATCTTCTTTATACATTCATCTGTCGATGGACACTTAGGTTGTTTCCATATCCTGGCTATTGTAAATACTGCTGCAATGAACATTGTGGTACATGACTCTTTTTGAATTATGGTATTCTCAAGGTATATGCCCAGTAGTGGGATTGCTGGGTCATATGGTAGTTCTATTTTTAGCTTTTTAAGGAACCTCCACACTGTTCTCCATAGTGGCTGAATCAATTTACATTCCCACCAACAGTGCAAGAGGGTTCCCTTTTCTCCACACCCTCTTCAGCATTTATTGTTTGTAGATTTTTTGTTGATGGTCATTCTGTGAGGTGATACCTCATTGTAGTTTTGATTTGCATTTCTCTGATGATTAGTGATGTTGAGCATCATTTCATGTGTTTGTTGGCAATCTGTACATCTTCTTTGGAGAAATAGGCTTGGGTAACTAACAACTAACTAGATTTTTAAATTGAAAATAGTACAGAAGGAGAAGTCTCAGCATGAAACAATGTCTCCTGGAAAAACTATTTCTGAGATATAAGTTCATATGCAAATGGGAATTGATAGTCTTGTCTGTGCTCCGATTTCATTTGACACTTTTACAAGTGACTCTTAGCAGTTTTCTGTTTTAGTTGTCATAGTATGACAACCAAGGATTTAAAAATTGAGGGCCTTCTGTAAAATAAGTTGTTTAAAAATATTTTGAAGCTCTTGGAATGAAGCTTTGCCATTCGAAAACGTTTTATAAAGGATGAAATAAATTGATGAATGTTTGTTTCTGGAAAAAAGAGAACATATTGCAGGAACTCTGGTTTATAAGCCAGGGCCTCTAGGAAGCTTAGCTCTCCTGCTAATTTTCAGTAGTCCTGCCTTATATGTTATTTCACTTTTCTTGGTTTCAGTTACTCTAGATCAACTGCAGTCTGAAAATATTAATTGGAATATTCCAGAAATAAACAATTCATAAATTTTAAATTGTGTGGTATTCTGAATAGTGTGGTGAAATCTCGCGCTCTCCAGCTCCATCCTGCCTGGGACATGATGTATCCCTTGGTCCAGTGTTAGTCACTTAGTAACCCTCTGGGTCATCACAGTGACTTTTGATATCCAAGGGCATATGTTCAAATCACCCTTATTTTACCTAATAATGCCATAAGGTGTGAGAGAAGTGATGCTGACAACTCACATATGCCAAAGAGAAGACAAAAAGTGCTTCCTATAAGTGAAAAGGTGAAAGTTCTTGACTTAATAAGGAGAGAAAAAAAATGTATGCAAAGTTTGCTAAGACCTATGATAAAAATGAATCATCTATACATGAAATTGTGAAGAGGGAAAAATAAATTCATGTTAGTTTTGCTGTTATACCTCAAACTTCAAAAGTTATGGCCACAGTGCATGATAAGTGCTTAGTTAAGATGGAAAAGGCATTATGTTTGTACAATAAGATATTTTGAGAGAGAAAGAGAGAGGCTACATTCACATAACTTTTTTTAACTTCTTTATTGGAGTATAATTGCTTTACAATAGTGTGTTAGTCAGAATGGCCATCATCAAAAAATCTAGAAACAGTAAATGCTGGAGAGGGTGTGGAGAAAAGGGAACCCTATTGCCTGTTGGTGGGAATGTGAATTGATACAGTCACTATGGAGAAAAGTATGGAGGTTCCTTAAAAAACTAAAAATAGAGCTACCATATGACCCAGCAATCCCACTATTGGACATATACCCTGAGAAAACCATAATTCAAAAAGAGTCATGTATCACAATATTCATTGAAGCTCTATTTACAATAACCAGGACATGGAAGCAGCCTAAGTGTCCATTGACAGATGAATAAATAATGAAGATGTGGCACATATATATACAGTGGAATATTACTCAGCCATAAAAAGAAAGGAAATTGAGTTATTTGTAGTGAGGTGGATGGACCTAGAGTCTGTCATACACAATGAAGTAAGTCAGAAAGAGAAAAACAAATACCATATGCTAACACATATATATGGAATATAAAAATAAGAAAAAAAATTTGTCATGAAGAACCTAGGAGCAGGACTGGAATAAACATATAACTTTTATTACAGTAGATTATTATAATTGTTCTATTTTATTTTTAGTTATTTTTGTTCATCTCTTACTATGTCTAATTTATAAATTGAACTTTATCATAGGTATGTATAGAAAGAAAGAACATAGTATATATACTATCTGCAGTTTTAGGCATCTACTGGGGTTTTTGGGACATATCCCCTGCATATAAGGGGGAAATACTATATTTGTTTTCAGACACATATTAAATTGTCATATTCTTGAAATTCTCCATTTCCTCAAGGAAGGATTTGGACAGGGTTTTTCTGATGATCCTTTTACCTCTAGCTCATTGTAGTTTTGACATTCAAGATGTTCTTCAAAAAGTAGCAGTTCCACAATCTATCTTATTCAGATTATTTATTTTATGAAATTAATGAGCATTTTAGAGCCTGAAGGCATCTTTTCACTTGGAGTTTGAGGAGACAGAGATCCACAGAGATTAGGATGACCTTCAGGTCAGGTCCTAATCATTGGCTGTGTCAGAACCTGAGTCCCCATCTTCTGACACTAATGCTCTATTCCCTTCAACAAGCCATACCTCCTTAATTCTTACTAGCAAACTAAAATGAGAATGTTAATATTTTTCAATTAGTCTTTGTGTTTTTTTTTAATTTCTTGCTATCATATGCAAATAATTGTAGAATAACACTTCCGTAAAGCCACGGGTCACACTTTAGATTTTAGCTATGTGTCTGTGTCTCCTTACCCTTTCTCATATCTAAAAATATAGCCTATATGTGAGAGAAAGTTCTATGATGCCATTAGCTTCTGGAGTAGATGTGAGATGTAATAACTAAGTCCCTGTTACTAGGAGAAAATGCAAAAAAATACACAATAATAAAAACAAGTGAATCTACCCTTCATATGGGCATGATCTTTACAGACACATCATTAGTTGAGTTCTTACTGTATTTCTTGGGAGTAAGATCAGTAAAGGAAATGTTGGTATCAGGGTCATTTGAAGTTTTGATTCCTTGTATTTTTTGCTTAGCCTGGCAGTTTTTGGAATTGCTGCTGTGGTTTATTGAGCATATGCTGAACTGCTCTATTCTATTTGAGATTCAGAGGCATATGGTCATCCAGGGGTGAACATGTGCTTATGGGATCTTTTCTTTGGAACATGGTGCATAATTACCATTACCATTGATTTAAGAGTTTAGTGATTAGGTAAAGTTACCACATTTAAAGAAATTTGTTCTTTCTTTCATAAGTCATGGAAAATTGGATACCAAGCTTTTATAGAATCTGTTATCACTATGTATCTGATCCTATCCATTGCTGCCTACTCAGAATTACTCCACTCAAAGCAGTCAACTTGAGCAGAATTTATTCATTCATATATTAAATAGCTCAACAAATATTTATTGAGCTCCTTCAGCTCTTTCACACTGGGAATATGGTAGTGAACAAAACAGACAACTTCCTACCCTCATAAATTTACATTTTAGTAAGGAAAAACATACAGCAAACAAATAAACTAATTAAAAATCTATTAGGAGTTTCACCCCTAATTCCCAAGGTTACAGACAGTATCCTAACCCCCCATACACTGTCAATATGTTCTTTGGCTCCCATCTCCCAAAACACTGCATTTTGTTTGTTTGTTTATTCATTTATTTGTTTCAGTTTGACCCATCCTCTACTGGGTTTCTCTCTTTTCTTTCTTTTGCCTTCCTAATCCTCACAACCTACACAATTAAACTCACATTATACAATTAAAACACCCTCACATCCTCAAAAGTTTTATAAAATATTTCCACCACCTCTGTATATGAAAACTTTCCTGAAAATATCACTTCTGCAATAGGCAAAGGTAATGGCTGATTCATCTTCCAAGTCTTGACAACCTGAGATCTGGGAACAACACAGGGTCACCATTGACCCTAGCATTTCCAGACTATTTTGTCCACATCCAAGTCAGGGGCTCTCCACCATTTCTCACATGGGATGTTACAACTGTTTCTGAATGGCTAACCTGAGAAAGATACTCAAATAAATAGAAACTTTCGCTGCTTTCAGACAAACTTCTAAAATTTATTTGCCACCCCATAAGCCAAAGTGACCTTTCTAAAATGCAAATCTGATCATGTTATTCAGACACTTAAAGCTTATTTCAATAACTTCTATTTCTTTTAGTTTAAAAAGGCACATAAACAAATAATTCTTTATTAAAGATCCCATGTCCTACTACAGTTTGGTTCCTAAATCTTATCTATATCCACTCTTTCACTTAAATGTCACGAGTTATGCTTCTTACCGAGAAGGATCTTAACTTTACCTTAGATTGCCTTTTTCCTATTTATCCTTCAAATCTCAGCTGAGATAATTCAAAAGAATCTCTAATACCACAAAATGGGTATAAGTGACCTCCCATTTCTCACACAAGACCTATGTTAATAGTTACTGTTTATTTTAACATTTACCCCATAATTCTTTTCCAAAACTGTACCAAGATGTGAAAATGAGTGTTCTATGTTTTCCAACTATACTGGAAGGTAGCAAGAAAGTAACATTGCCAACCTACATTGTTTGATACATCATATATTGAATTCTTACTAAGTTCTGAACCCTGTGTAAACATTTGATTTATATATTTTCAATTGAGTTAGAAGCTAATATGTCCTTCCAATTCTTCCACTGCCCTCTTCCCCCATACACACATACACATTAGCATCTAAAATAAAATGATGTACCAAATGACTACTTCATCTTGCATTTCCTGGAAGAAGAATTGACCTTACAACTCTATAATCATGATCTTGAATATTTATTGAGGGTCTCCCTCAGCTCAGTGCTGAGGTTCCTGGAGGGGGGTGGTGAGACTTAACTTATAGTCTAAATGGGGAGGCAGGTCCTGCACATAGAGAGAAGACAGACATAACAGGGATAAAAGAGAGTTTAAGTGTCTGTTTGGGAGGATGATGGTAAGTGAAAATTGATATAAATTTTGGAAAACTAATTTGGAAAGATGCTCAAGTTCTTGCAGTACAGATGTTGAAAATAGGGTTAGGAAAGGTTTTAAGGGAAGCTGGAGTGCCAAGATATGTAATATGGACCTCACTTTTCAAAGAAGAGGAAACTAATAACGTTTTTTGAGCAGGAGTGACGGAATGAGGGAACAATATGAAAACTAATATAATACAAATGTTAATCTAGGTGATGTTTGTTTTTAGAGAAGCAGTACAAGACAAAAAGAAGCAGAGAGTGGGCTGGAAGGCTAGAACTGATTCTTACCAGAGAGTTACATTCTAATGGGGACCTTTTCTGAATTGAGGGCAGCCAACACTTGGATATATCTCCAGAGGTTTTCTTTTCATAAGAAACACTTTCTTTTTCAGATGTAACAAAATAGTGATACTCCAAATCAAAGGCATGCACCTACTTTAATTCAAAAGAAATGCTTTTCTAAAGGAAGTTATTACACAGCTCAGTACAGTATTACTAGTTCTATTAGTACTCCACTAATAGTACAGGGTGAATTCCTCAACAAGAGTTTTTGGCTTCAAACAACTTTGGAGACCTTGAATTTTTCAAGTCCTCCTGCATTTGTGGTTGGTCAGATTGGACTAGCAGGAAGGTTATGTGTTTAGAATAAAAAGACTATTTGCAGTGAATCATTTGGAAATGGCAAAGCCTTTATCCCAAAGAAGCTTACAAAGCTATTCATGTATTTTTGCTACTGAAAGTCATCAGCTCAGAAGAAAGGTCTGTGCTGGTAAACATTAACATCTGATTGATGAGCTCATTTTCCCTCCAAAGTGTGTGTAGCACAATGAAACAGGTAATAAAGAGGTCAGCAACTTTAGGTTTGCATTTAACTACAGTTTATTATATTTTAGAAATGATTCAATATGGTTGTGCAATAAGCAATATAAATCATCTACTTCATATTTACCTGTTCTATCACAGCCACAAGAAACTGACATCTTCTTCTGAATGACTGGGAACTTGAGTATCCTTGCATTACTTTTTTTTTTTCCTCCTTGAATGTAACTTTCACTATTTGTATATTAGGAAATATTTTGAATGGTAGAAGTCAATGCTCTGAGTTATGTGAGTAGAACACTATTCTGGAAATGATAAAGTCTGTCTATTGTCCTCATAAATTGATATAATTTGGTGTTAGTATAATACTGAAGGTTATGAGAATGTTTTAGAATTATGTATTGCCATTCTTGAAATGTGATGTAATTCCAGTGGTTTATGTTGGAAATTTAATCAAAGTTTGAAAATTGTTCAGGAAACTAAGAGTTTGGGATTTGAGACTGATGGGAATAAAGGTAATTCTTAATGCATTAAGGTAATGTAATATATTTTAATTTAGTATTGAAATAAATTTTAATATAAAAAGAATGCTCAAAAAATAAATAATGATAAGTTAGGGTTAACATATAAGTAAAATCAGCAATTATAGTAAGATTACCCTGCAAAACGACATCAAAATTTGTTACATTTACTTTATTGATTTTCAATATTTTATCAAGTATGAAAAGGATCAAAGTAATTTACCATCAAAGAGTTGCTCAATTTTATTGAAGACCTCCTATATCAAAGTTGTTGTGCCCAGTAGTTTCCTGAATACAGAAAAGAAAAACAAATCTGACATGGTTTTTCTTTTAAGGAGTATATAATTTATTAAGAGAGATAAGACATTCTTAAAAACAATACAATATGCTAGTGTCATCAAGAAAATGACAACTAAACTTCTACAGGGGTTCAAAGGAGGGAAAGATGACTTCTAGCTGGGCTTGGTATGGCATGTCGGAGGCATCAGGGAAGGTATCAGAGGTTATCACTTTGATAGAGAATTTAAAGACAGCTACAATTTAAACCTGCACAAAATGATGATACTCTGAAGGATGCCACAGGTGGGAATAGCAGTGAACACTTTATTTAAAGGTTTAATTGAAGGCAATGGCAGGTAAAACTGTTGGAATAATAGGCTTGGGCTAGATGGCAGAGGTTTATCTAACAACACTTTATCTATTAAATGATTGGAAGCTACTGAATGTTTTAAATAGGGAAATAAAAGAAAATGCACTCTGGGAAGATGAATGGCTAGTTGGAGTTTCCTGAAAAAGAATGTAAAAGTGCTTAGTGAGGAGATTATGGTAATATTTTAGTCTTCATGAAATAAGAAGTGGAACTGAGGAAGTAGAAGAGATGGCAGCTACATGTGTTAATATTACAGAACTGAATTACTTTAATAACTGGTATGTTGTGGGAGATGAAGTGAACAATCTGGGAATATGTCACATGGTCCTTGGAATGGGATGCATTGTAGCTCTTCATGTGGTGGCCAAGGAGGACAGCAGTTACTCTTGAACTCATAAAATGATGTCCTGCTCTGGAGGTATGAAAATTCTCTTCTGTCTTCTTTACAGAAGTATATAAATGGTAAGTGCTACTCACTAAACTGAAAATAATCAGTAACATTTGATGCCTTAATTAAAGACTGGGCTGAGATTTCTGTTCCTAGAGAAAGTACTATAGGAACACAAGAATAACATTACCCTAATTAAGATTTGTCTAGGATGGTGATACACCCTCAGGTTTGTATATTATCCCAATACATTTCTTAATAGTTAAATACACCTTTTGAACTTTAAAATTTTTATCAAATGCATGCTGCATTTAATCCACCAGGTGTTTCTTGCCTAGCTGAGCCTGGGGTAGGAAGAAATGTAAAAATTCATACTTGTAAATTCCAAGGTCACTGAAACTATGAGGCAAAGCCAAGAGCTAGAGCTTGAAGTCAAGTTTTTAACTGTCCTTCTCTCATTTCACTATGAATGCATAGTCTGCAGTCCCACTTAAAAGAAATCATTTCTCATTCAAAATTCATTA
Organism: Mesoplodon densirostris; assembly: GCF_025265405.1. Classification (NCBI taxonomy): domain Eukaryota; kingdom Metazoa; phylum Chordata; class Mammalia; order Artiodactyla; family Ziphiidae; genus Mesoplodon; species Mesoplodon densirostris. Next base: position 18,023,917 of record NC_082664.1, read on the forward strand.
CATCTTAATTGCAGATTTATTAACAAACTGGTGGCTTTGTATTGATTTCTGCAGGATGTTGTAGAAAGTTGGAACAAGCATAGAGCACCTTGTAGGACTGACAGCACTTCACACTAATTGGCAAGGGTGTTGTAACATGCAAACACTTGAGAAAGAGATGAGCATATCAGAGCATTCATCAGTGGTATGGGTGAGATATACACTATCAGAAAATATGAGAAAAGAGAAAATATGCAGTTAGGACCCATAATTTTAATGTTAGTAAAGTATGATGGACTTCTATTTAAGGTATACCTTTCATTAATTCTTAATGTCAATCTCATGCCTACACTCAGTACTAGATTCCTCTGAAGCAAAAATAACACCTCTGGCATGTTAGAGGGTATAAGATACAAAAAATAATCAAATACTGAGAATCTACTTTAACATGTCATCATCCACAAATTTAAAGAAAAGATCCCTTGTATACATATCCTACTAAACTTCCAGATGAAAATGGAAAACCTCAATCACTAGTCTATACAAAGCTAAATATGCATTTTATTTGAACATCAAGATGGCTAATATATCAGGTTTGATCTCTATATTGAATAATTTTGAACACAGACTGAAGAAACAACTGTAACTAGCATATTCCCATATATCACTGACAAATAGTAGTGATCATAGATTTGGTGTTCCTATTCTGATATAAAGATACATAAAATGAAAAATGGGGGAATACTATTTGAAAGCAGGATCATTCCAGAAAAATCTGAAAAGCAGAAGAACTTCCATGGGTCTTTAAGAAAACAGAATTTCCTAGTCTATATTCTGTGACCAAAATGGCCTTAAATTTCCCCTCAGCTTGATTAAATGTTGGACAGGCTTCTTCCTAACCTCAAGCCCCTGACCTCTCTTTCCTTGGAGCATTTGCATTAGAAAATCTGCAATTGTAAATTCCTTCTCTGCCTTTTTGAAATGTGAACCTCTGATAATCCAGAAAGGTCTTTCTCAAGGTAAAAGAGGTGGGAGTTAAACTTTTGAAATATAATCAGCAAGGAATATAGGGCCCCTGTCTCCTATTCTCTGTGGGAGGGTAGGAATCTAACTTCCATAAGTAACTGACTGGCAAACACGGACATCCTAATCACTTAGACCACGCTCCCCTCTAAGTCATCCAGTACTTTCTCATTTGCACAGACCAGCATTTACAATCTGTCTCACCTTTTGTTTCAGCAAAGTTGAGCTCATTCTTTCTCCCCTATTTCAATAGTCTTGACCTTTATGGCAGTAGTTTGGTATGAAGTCTTCCTTGCCATTTTTTAACAAATATCTGGTGCATTTTTTCTATACCTGCGATTAAAAAAAATCGTCAGTAAATATGTCAGACGTAGAATTTAATTTTGGTATATATGTTTCTAAACAAGATATTTTTAAAATTACACATTAGCAGGAGAAAAAAAATCACTGACATAATTTACTCCACTAGTACCCTGCTTGGATGGAATTTAATATGCAGGACAGGGAAAAATGTCTTAGATGAAAGCTGAAAGGCTTTCTATGAATACAGTTTACTGTTGTCTTTCCAGGACTGGACACTTCACCACTCAATGTGTGACCATGACTACAGAACATTGTACATTTTGAAGGAAGCTGCTTTGTTTCAAGTTCAGGAAGATCTACTCAGTCTCTTTAAATCTAAAACCTGCTCCAAAAGCAATGCATATGTGCTCTCCATGACCCCTGAGCCATGTTTTATTGCACAAGATGGATTTGGTTATCTAGGCCCATATCACCTACCTAAGTGCTACCCAAACTTTGGTGTGCAAATGTATGACTTGGGGAACCTGTTAGAAAAGCAGGTCTCTGGGATCTATCTCCAAGAGCCAAATTCCATTGTTCTCGGTGAGGTTCAGGAATTTTTAAGAGACACTATGAGTAATTTTGAAGCAGGTTATAATGGACCACACTTTGACAAATCCCCCTAGACTCCCTGAAAAGTAGAAATTCTCAGAACTTAGTCCTTGGTAATTGCTCCCATACTACAATTTTTTACAAGATTGGCCCCAAAGGATCTCCATCCTCATGATCAGCCCAAATACCCAGATTCCCTTCAACCAGGTCCCTAGTCTTCCATCCCTTCTAGGAAGGGGAATCAGACATTTGGTAGCTCCTACTTCTAATTAAATAATTTTGAATCTCCTTCTTTTAATCCTTCCAGCTAATTTCTAAAGCCTAAAAGTAAACATTTGACTAGAGCAACTTACAGATTCTCCCTTAAAAATACTGATTTTTTAAAAATCCCTAATTTTAATCTTTGAATGATAAAGAAGTTGCCAAAACTTTTCTTCTCTGATGGAAATTCTCAAGAAAAGAATAGCTGTTTTGGATTCTATTGTGCACAGATCAATGCATGAGACTTAATTGAAATGTTTTATTTCAATGAAATTGTTCATGAAATCACATGGGGACATGTGATGACAAGCACATTATCTTTCATGTCCACACTTTCATAGACAATTAACACAGAGCCTAATAAAGCATTGAAATCATATTTACTTACTTTGTCTTCCAACTTCCCAACGAGACTGCCAGTCTTCCTGCCTTTTTTCATATTTTACAATGAACAGACTACATCAATGGCAGCTTCCATATTTGTGTATGCCCTAAAGTTATTTGGCAGTGAATACGATTTTCCAGTATAAATCCATATGTTAGCTTAAAGATTTACGTGTTTACATTCTCAAAGAAGCAAATAGACCAAAGCTTAACAAAATGTATTTTATTGCTGTACTTAACAGAAATAACAATGAAAGCAGGTATAATTCTATAATTTCTTGAGTTCCACTATGTACCGGGCACTTGAAATTATTGTACTTCTCCAAACAACCTTCAAGGTGGTAATGAATCCATTTTACTGACAAGGAAACTGATGATAAACGAAGTGAAATAAGTTGATTTTAACATAGTTTGATTTTAACTCCTGACTGTTTAATTTTAATGCCTGAGTTCCTGCTATTAAACTGTGTTGCTTAATTATGTGGAAGGATATCCCTGAGCTAGGAAATATTCCAGAGTAGAAAGCTGTTGTTTGTTGATAAAAGCTTTCTTTATCCTCAATCACCACCCTTCCCAAACTACTCTCAAAGTAGAACACCGTTCCTTCTTTTGTAATACTTTTTCAAAATTTGCAATTAAACTTTTTTTTAAAACAAATTTATTTATTTTTGGCTGCATTAGTTCTTTTTTTTATTTTTTAACATCTTTATTGGAGTATAGATGTTTTACAATGGTGTGTTAGTTTCTCTTTTATAACAAAGTGAATCAGCTATATATATACATATGTCCCCATATCTCTTCCCTCTTGTGCCTCCCTCCTTCCCACGCTCCCTATCCCACCCCTCTAGGTGGTCACAAAGCACCAAGCTGATCTCCCTGTGCTATGTAGCTGCTTCCCACTAGCTATCTATCTTACATTTGGTAGTGTATATATATCCATGACACTCTCTCACTTTATCCCACCTTACCCTTCCCCCTCCCCACATCCTCAAGTCCATTCTCTAGTAGGTCTGTGTCTCTATTCCCGTCTTGCCCCTAGGTTCTTCATGGCCTTTTTTTTTTTTTTTTTTAGGTTCCATATATATGTGTTAGCATGCGGTATTTGTTTTTCTCTTTCTGACTTACTTCACTCTGTATGACAGATGCTAGGTCTATCCACCTCATTACAAATAACTCAATTTCATTTCTTTTTATGGCTGAGTAATATTCCATTGTATATATGTGTCATGTCTTCTTTATCCATTCATCTGTTGATGGACACTTAGGTTGCTTCCATGTCCTGACTATTGTAAATAGAGCTGCAATAAACATTTTGGTACATGACTCTCTTTGAATTATGGATTTCTCAGGGTATATGGCCAGTAGTGGGATTGCTGGGTCGTATTGTAGTTCTATTTTTAGTTTTTTAAGGAACTTCCATACTGTTCTCCATAGTGGCTGTATCAACTTACATTCCCACCGACAGTGCAAGAGGTTTCCGTTTTCTGCACACCCTCTCCACCTTTTATTGTTTGTAGATTTTTTGAAGATGACCATTCTGACCAGTGTGAGATGATATCTCATTGTAGCTTTGATTTGTATTTCTCTAATGATTAATTATGTTGAGCATTCTTTCATATGTTTTTTGGCAATCTTCTTTGGAGAAATGTCTATTTAGGTCTTCTGCCCATTTTTGGACTGGGTTGTTTTTTTTTTTTTTGATATTGAGCTGCATTAATTGCTTGTAAATTTTGGAGATTAATCCTTTGTTAGTTACTTCATTTGCAAATATTTTCTCCCATTCTGCATTTAAACTTTAATTCTTTCAAATACCTATATTCTTTGCTTAGACTGTAAGTTCCACTTAGGAATTCCTGAGTGAAGGGCATTGGGGGGATGTAATACCTAATAGTATCTGGTTCATAGTGTGGTCTAAATATGTTTGCAGAACCAACCCTATTGGTGTATAATGGTGCTTAATCTTCTGAGATAGGGAGATTTCCAGAAATATGTACTCATAACATGGTTTGACCATTTTTGGCCCTTTTCAGCAAGGTCGTACAAAATAACTTTATAAAATAGAACTTTATAATATAGAACTTGGCACACATTTACCTTTTTTAGAGTATTAGCAGTTAATAATTGGGAAAGCATCTTAACAGTGTTTTGTGATTTAACCCAAATAACTACATCTATAGTTGGAATTTATTCAATACTGTATTTTCACCTAAGGTTGCTATCTATACACTAGCATCAGAAATAGATACATTCCACTAGAGTCATCTTCCTTCTTCTTGTTTCCTTGGTTGATTTCTCCATCTCCATTTCATACATACCTGTTTGATATAAAAAATCTCAGATTCTTGCACCTGGAATACCCTTGGGCAGCAACCTGGATTTTTGGCTTGATATGTCAATAGCTGTAAGAGACTTCCTGAAAGAACCTCTTTTGTCACTTACAACTTGACAATTCAAATACTCATCTGTCAATATCAGACCATCTCGACTTTGTTATTTTCTAGGAGATAGAAGTAAGAGTAGTATTGTGAGCTCCTGGAGGAAAAAGCCCTCAAAGAGCTTTATGGACATGATTTGTTCACATCAGTCACCCACTATAGTATTTACAGTGTCTCCTTTGTCAACTGGAGAGCATCACAAAATTACAGTCTGAAAGAAGTCTTAGAAGCTGTCTAGAAAAGATGTGTACTAGGTCAAAGTTTTACTACATCTTTTGGATTAAAACTTCCCTTGTTTGGGAGTTATAATTTCTATGCAGTGAGGCAGACTACATAGTGGTTGTGAGAACAGAGTTTGTAGCCAGAACTCCTGGGTTCAAATTTGACTTCACCTCATTATATCAGTACACCATTGGATAAGCTATTTGTAAAATGCAGATGATAATAGGACCTACCTCACAGATTGCTGTGATGACTAAATTAAATATTTTAAGGTGACTAGAAATACTATATAAGTATTTTAAAAAAGAACTGTTTTTTTATTCTAGACTATAAATTTTGAGTATTTCATTAGCACAAATAAGGATTCAATTCTAAAAGCTCTCTTTGTATCCTATTTATCTTAACAGTGATGTTTAGGATGCTGTATGAGACTAAAAGATCTGGCTACCTCAGTGTTCTGGTTACTCTCAATAACTCTCTAAAGAAGGTGATGCAGAATAAGCCCTTATTATTATCCCCATTTTCCAAAGGATGCAGTTGAAACAGACACTCCAGATCATTCTCAAAGTCATAAGAACCTTTTAACATTAAATGTGAATTATAAACACTTTCTCTCTGTCAAATTGCTGTATTTTCCTTAAAAACAAAAATGGTCAATTTTGTTATGGAATGAGAAGATACTGATGGTATCTAAATAAAACAAATAAAAATTTTCTAAGTTAGATACATTTTAAATGAAAACAAACTAAAAATATCTCATACACCCAAACTCTTGCTGTTTAGTGTCCTTGAGAATCAAACTCTTCGGCCCTGTTTATTTTAGCAAAAGCATTACCATGTGGCTAGCTAGGTGGGCCTCAGCTGAAATGTTCTTCTCTGTGTGCTTCTTAATCAAATCTAGGATGTGGTTAATGAGCACATAAAACCTTCTCAAGATTCTCTTGTTTGTGTGATTGTGACACTGGTTCAAAGACTCCTTTTTGATAACTTTTTGGTAAAGGTACTTAAATAATAAAGCTTTGGTGTGGAAGCAAGAGGACCTTACTGCCATCTGCCACATTTATGAATTAGGTAGTACAGCTGCAGTCATTGGGTCACTCTGGGCCAAAACATGTCAGATACTTATCTCTACAAGAAATTCTGGAAAAACTATATTCCAAATTGTCCTTGATTATGTGTATCGTTTTCCCATAAAATGGAGAGTCTATAAGATCTTCTTATTATCTAGCCTATATTTCACAAACAAAATTACTTGATATAGATCTGAAAGTGAAATGTATCACCATATAAAATAATCTTCAGTATATATTTCAAAGCTAGAAACTTATAGAGATTGCTGTTCTGAAAATTTTCAATTCTTCTAGTCTTTTCTTATATAATCTATTACTTCATTATTTTAATAATTTGCCCTATTCTCCTCTAAGCTGTCATTCAAGTCTTAATTTCTTGCTTTAAGTACAGGACCCAACAGATTAAAGAATGCTTTACTTATGACCTTAATTGCATTACTATTCCCAGGAGAGTTCCTAGTAATATACTTATATACTTTACAGACTCAAGTTTACTTGTTAAAAAGAAACACTGCATTGCTGATTGTGGTGTATAATCAATTGAATCATTTTGAGAGAATTTAACTAAAGGAATATCTTCCAACTTTTAACATTTGGACTTCAATTTATCCTACTGTTAGGGGTTGAATATCAATCTTTTAATCTGCCAATTTTTACAGCTTGAATTTTTAACTATTAAAATCAATAATCTGTTCTGGATTTGTCTATAAACTACATCATTTCAATATAAGTGTGTATCCGAAAAGTTTCTCTGGTTATGAGTATCAGGAAATTATTCTGAATAAGTTAAATACAAAATAATTTATTGGAAGATCACAGGAGACTCAAAATCAACAGGAAAATGAAGAACCAACTTGGGAAGGAGGAGAATGAAGGCAGATCCTGAGGCTGGAAGCAGGAACCACAAAAATGTGCCACAGAAAAGCAAAATGGTCAAGGCAACCACTGTTTGAATGTGCAAAAATGACACTAATAGCCAATATGCATCAACTACTATGTGTTTATATCTGTTAGCTCATTTAATTATCATAACCCTATGACATTTGTGTTCTTCTCCCCATTAATAAATGAACAAACTAAGGGAGAGTAGTTAAGCTACCTGTCCAATATCACACACCTAGTTAGTGATAGAGTCAGGATGAAAGCCCAGGCAGGCTGGCTCTTATGTTCTGTAGAACACTGATGCCACTTTTTATAAGAGGACGCCAAGGTTTTTCAGTCTCTTTGACTTTCTGCTCAAAATTCAAACTGACTGATAAGGTCATCAGATTAGCCTAGTTTGAGTCTCCTTTCCATCCTTTGGCTAGCAGAAAAGAAACCTTAATTACAGTCTCACCAGCCTAATTCCAGTAAGGAAGGGCTAATTCTCATAATGAAATTAGGACATGGTTAGAAAGGGGAAATGGATGTCAAAGAGCCAAAAACTTTTTTTAAATGTTATGTTATAAAAAGCCTGCCCTTCATCACACTCCACTGAAATGAATATATGATATTGTCTTCTTTGTTTTATAAGACAAGAGCAGGTAAACATACTAATGTGTTTCATATTACTACTTTTAGTTTGATAAGAAAAAATACATGATTAAGCTACATTTTTAAATTCTAACAGAATAAAGGTATCTCAGTTGAAATAGTTTTTACTTTGTAACTGTGAAATTGCTTTTGTTTGAATAAAATGATCAGTGTTGTAATATAACAGAAGGAAGTGCCTTCTGGGTGGAGCAGCAAAGGTATTGACAAGTGTTTTAAGAACAGGATTCTTTCTTCAAGTGGAGTCAAGAGGAATCCTATTTCTCAGAAGGAAGCAGAAGAATCACAAACTATCTTCTTTCTCCCACACAGCACAAAGCATTGTTCAAGGTCACCATGAGTGCATGCATTGGCAACGTAATGGAATATACAATTATTCATACAACTAATTCATTGGCTATGAAAAAATAAACCTTCAAATAAATATATGCTCAATGTTTTAAGGTAAGAACATTAGTTAAATATGTGGTTTATGCTGGCATTGTTTAACTAGTCTAAGGTTTCTTGCTTTTTTTGTTTGCTTCTTTAATGTGATTTGCTAATTTCATGCTTCCAGAATGTCAACAAGGGTAATAAAATAGCAATTTAAGGCCACATTAAAAGCTGAACTAAATGGCACCATTCTACTGAAGACATTAAAACAAAATTACAGCATGTCCTCCTATCGGAAGGCATCTTTGTAGCTTTAACGTAGAGTAGGGAAGAAAAGACCTTTATTTCCCCCTTCCCCCTTCTGCTTAGGGCTATTGTAGCTCTGTGGGACTAGAAACCCTGGCGTATTCTTCCTAAAATAATTCTTGTTAGGACAACTCAATTTTATTTTCTCTTAAAGTATCCACTTTCTTCTTATGACAGCTTTTGTAAGACTTGAGGTCAAGTTCATCCAGTACAGAAGCAATGGGGCCATATTCTCCTCCTTCTTCATAGGACGTCACAAGAAGAAAGCTCACTTGGGCATTGGACTGTGAGTGATAAACTTATTCTCTCCCTACCCACATCAGTGATTTGAGTGTTGTTGATGTTTAGGGCATTGAATCAGGGTCTCTCCACCTCACTCCATCAACCCCACACACATATGCCCAGTAGACTAGGTAACGATGTTTTCTTATATGCTCCTTTCTAACTTGTTCATGTGGATTCTTCATCAATATTCACATTAGACAGTTTTCCTATCATACTTTGTATGAGTTTATAAGATTGTCTTTACATCATCTCAAGTAGTGATGAAGGGGAAAAGTCAGTGAAGGATACAGGGCACAAGGCACTGGGACTTATGTTCAGAAAAAGATTGAAAGCACATCCAAATGAAGCTTCAAGTATCTGTTAGTACTGGTACTATTTAAAGCACTTCCCTACTCACTGTCTTAATGTAGCCTTATGACACATTCTTGCAGTAGGAAGAGAAGATGTTACTTGACTTCACAGAAATGAAACGAGGAGAATTTAAGTCAGGGATCCAATGAGAGATTTCTCCAATAATAATGAATATAGCTAGAGTGTAAAGACTTCAGGTAGACTTTTCTGTTGAGGAAATATGCAAAAAATTTAGTACTCTTCTGGAGCAAATTCATTTTACTTTTACTGTGACTAATGACAATTCCAAATACTATTTTTATGAATGTGAGAATTTGTTTTTGTGAATTTTTATGTCTCATAAAATTTAAAAGCTGAGGAAATCTTGGTCTCAAGTGCAAGAATAACACACATTAAATTCTAATAACCTTTAATCTGTTTGGCTCCATTGTTCTTGACCACATTTCATTACCATCCCAATCCTTGGTTCTATTTTCATTATAGATTTTTGAGATACACTAGCATACAATGCCTATACAAATAGTCTCATAATGACTGTCTTTCCAATTAAAATTGGAAGTGTAGAAATAACATTATGCAACCTTTAGTACCTTGGACAGAACTTTACCAAGTATTCTGGAAAGAAGTATGTCTATGTAGAAAGACACAATTCAGCATGATAAAAGTTAACTCAGCAAATCTCAACTGACCATTTCCGTATGTAAATGAAAGTAACTGCAGATCAAAATGATCTAAATAAAATTCTGGTGATCTAAAAAACTAGTGTAACATTTCAAAAACGTGATCTCAATAACTACTGGATGTGGATCTCTTGTTATTGGCTGGCCATACTTCTAACCCATGCTAAATCTTTCCTCCTGGACAGAGAATTTGGTGATTACAATCATTGGCCTCTCTGCTATTTTCTTCATCCTGACCAAGGGGAGAGAATGTGACTTCTCTGATTAGTAATCTGTAAAGCGTCCATGTTTGGCTCAGCTCTGCATTTTATTTTATATGGGAGCAAGAGAGCTCCCAGAAAGCATGAGTTTCCTTCTGCTCCACCCTGTGCTAATGTTATCTGCACCCTCATTTGTGATTACCTCATACTCCACTCCAACTCTGGCTGTGATTGGTGGGTAAACTTTACCCAATTTAAGGGTTTACTTAGGAGACTCATTTGGCTGTCTCTTAAAGCTACCTTCTTTCCATTAACATTAAGTATATTTTGGTCTCCATATCTACTCCTTGTCTTTTTTCTCAAAATACCAGAAGCTAGTAGAGAAGAGAAATGTTTTTCATCAAGGGTCTTTTTTAAGACTCAAGGTTTACAACATTGAAGTGTGTCTTAATCCATTTAGACCATTCAGTAGCTCTTAAAATACCTATTATTCTTATTTTAAAAATGAGAAATCAGAAACTTTATAATTAAAATGCTGAATGCCACATCGTAAATGGTAGAGCTAGGGTTTGAACAGGGTCTTCCTATCTATAAGTCCCATAGTCTTAAATCTGCAATTTGCTTCTTAAAGTCGCTGAGATAAAGTATTATTTGTTCTTGCTCTCTCATCTCCCTGATGAGGAATAGCATCAAGTGGAAATGAAGTTAATTGCCCAAGGTCATGCAACTCATCATTGATTATATCAAGGCTTGCAACTGGGTTTCTGCACTTGTCTTCTATAAATTTGTAATCAAGAAGTAACTGAGGCATATTACATTTAATATGGATAAACAACAATGTCCTAATGTATAACACAGGGAATTATATTCAATATCCTGTAATAAACCATAAAGGAAAATAATATAAAAAAAGAATGTCTATATGTGTCTAACTGAGTCACTTTGCTGTACAGCAGAGATGGGCACAACAATGTAAATCAACTATACTTCAATTAAAAAAGAAAGAGAAGTAACTGAGGCAAAATAAAACTTTGTCAGCTGTAGCTAAAATCCTTCATAACAAATCTGATGCCATATTTGCATTTGGCTACAAAACATAGGAAATTGCAAAAGCATAATTAAATATCTGCTTTCAACTTGGGTTAAAACTAGAATGAAAAAATTCCAGTAACTGTTTTCAGTAGCGGTCAGGGGCTAAGGAGGTTTTAAAAGACAACACTCAAATTTTTATAATTTCTGTTCCTAAGTTTGAAAGAATTATGCAAAATTATTTATCTACAGAGCATGAACATAAATTACCTTTGTATTGCTAATTGTAATACAAATATCTATTCTGATGTTCTTATTGTTTCATTATGAACAGATTTGATGATGAAATTATCATTTTCTGACTTGATTTGTAAATTCAATCTATATATATATATATATATCTATGATTGCTACTGGGGGAGATTCATCTCAACACTTTAGTTACTCTGGTTGTTCTGATTTATAATACTTTACAACCCTTCACAACCCCTTAGGTGAACTGGGAATCTCAAGTTTTGTATTAAATTATATGCACTTTGGTATCCTCCTCCACATCTGCATTCATAAACAAGACAGAAAGTTTGTGTAATTAGTATAATTTAAATAGTCTTCATAAAATATTCCTTCATGTATATCAGTTATTTTTTACTGCTAACTCCCCCAAACATAGCAGCTTAAATGATCAGCTGTTTACTATTTCTCATGATCCTCAGGGCTAGAAGATCTTAACTGTTGTCTACAATCTGCTGAGGGTTGGTTAGGTGGCTTTGCTGATCCTGGCTGTGTTCTTACACATGTCTAAGGCTTTGGTCAAAATTATTTGCCTGTGTTCCATATGTTCTTTCATCTTCCAGGAGACTAGCTCAGGCTGTTACCAAGTTTGCTCAACCCTGTTCTAACAGTGATTGCAGAGAAGCAAGAACTAGGACTGTAAATGTGTAAGAGATATTTCAAGTCTCTGTGTCAAGCCTGCTAATATCCTATTGGCCAAATCAGGTCACATGGTTGAGCCAGCTTCAGAGTACGAGGGAACTACAGGGCAAAAATTATAGGATAAACATTACGATTACAGGGAGGCCATTAATGCAAGTACTGTACCAGATAATGCCAGATATCTGATGGATTAATTAAAATGTATATGATATTGGCTAAATTCTGATAATATTTTTATGCAATTCAATGCTGATCATCAATATAATCTTATTCTTATTGCTGCACATATAATGAAGAGCAAAATATGCCACCCCAAAATATGCCACTTTGACATATTGATTATTTTGAATGAAAGTTACTTAAGAAACAGCCAATGCAAGAAGGACACTCTGACTCTTCTTTGTCCCACTGAATGTATGAAATAAATCTCCCATGTGTAAAGTACCCTCCCTGTACCAGGAGGGTAGAAGGTAACCTCACCACCAGAGACACAGAATTTAGGACTGAAGAGCCTGTATAAACAAAACTTGTTACTTCCTAATTCACTTTGCTTTAGCTCAAACCCCTGTGTCTTGGCATATTTATTGTTTCCTTGTCTAAAAGTATAAAAATTACCTGCTTTGGTCACTTCTTTGAGTCTCAAATTTTTATGAGCTCCTGTATGTATGAAATTAAATTTATTTTTCTCTTGTTACTCTGTCTTAAGTCAATTTAATTATTTGTCCAACCAAAGAACATAGAAGGGAAGAAGGGAAAAGATGTCTTCCCCTACAATAACCAGCTAGAACAGGTTGAATGAATTGACTCCTATGGCAACTTGGTAGGTTAGATATGATCTGAGTGGAGAAAAAGGGATGTCAAAACTAGGAGCCTGGGCTTCCCTGGTGGCACAGTGGTTGGGAGTCTGCTTGCCGATGCAGTGGACACGGGTTCATGCCCCGGTCCGGGAGGATCCCACAGGCCGCGGAGCGGCTGGGCCCGTGAGCCATGGCCACTGGGCTTGCGTGTCCAGAGCCTGTGCTCCTCAATGGGAGAGGCCACAGCAGTGAGGGGCCTATGTACCACAAAAAAAAAAAAGTGACTAATTTCTAATGGCTATTTTCTTAATTTTCCCCCCAACTTTTTTATCAAGGTATAATTTGTATATAAAGACTGCACATAACTAAAGTATGCAATTTGGTGAGTTTAGACAAATGTATCCACACCCACTTCCATCAGCACAATCCAGGTAATAAACATATCCATCACCTCCAAAAATTTTCCCTGTCACCTTGGGGTTTTTTGTGTTGTTGTTTGTTTGTTTGTTTTGTGATTAAAAACACTTAACATGATATCTACCCTCTTCACAAACAGTTTCTTGAACATGACATAACAATAACACAGGCAACAAAAGCAAAAAATACTTAAGTGGGACTAACTCAAACTAAAAAGTTGTGCACAATAAAGGAAACCATTAACAGAGTTAAAAAGCAACCTATGGGATAGGAGAAAATATTTGCAAACCATGTATCTGATAAGGGATTAATTTCCAAAATATAGCAGTAACTCAATAGCAAAATACATAAAATAAAATAACCCAATCAAACAATTGGCAAAGGATTTGAATAGACATTTCTCCAAAGAAGACATACAAATGGCCAACTGGTATACAAAAAGATGTTCAACATCAATCATTAGGGAAATATAAATCAAATCCACAATGAGATATTGCCTCACATCTGTTAGGATGACTATTATAAAAAAAGAGATATTAATTGTTGGCAAGGTTGCAGAGAAATTGGAACATTTCACACAGTTGGTGGAAATGTAAATTGATTCAGCAGCTACAGAAAACAGTATGGTGCTTCCCCTCAAAATTAAAAACAAAACTGCCACATGATCTAGCAATACCATTTCTGGGCGTATATCCAAAAGAATTGAAATCAGGATCTCTAAGAGTTCCCAAGTTTGCTGCAGCATTTTTCACAATAGTCAAGGTATGGAAACAATCCAAATGTCTATCAAGAAATGAATGGATAAAGAAAGTGTGATATATACATATGATGGAATATCATTCAGCCTTAAAAAAGAAGGAAATTCTATGATTTGTGACAACATGGATGGACCTGGAAGACATTATACTAAGTGAAATAAGTGAGTCACAGAAGGACAAATACTGCATGGTTCCTCTTATATAAGACATCTAAAGTAGTCAAAGGTATAGAAATAGAATAGAATGATGATTATCAGAAGATAGGAAGAGGGCTATATTGTTCAATGTGTAAAGCATAGTGTCTATAGTTAACAAAAATGTATTGTGTGTTTAAAATGTGTATTAACATAGAAATTAAACAAGAGAAAGTATGTGGGATTTTGAGCATTAACCACACAATTAATTAAATCATATTGAATCCATTGACTTAGGTTTTACTGTATTATGAGCATTTATCTTGACATTTCTTTTAACCAGAGTTGCTAGTTTGTGAATTGAGTGTATCAGTCTTCATCTTACTGTCACTATTATTATAGGATTACTTATATAGAGGAAATAGATGAGATTGGCAGTCATTGTTCCCATACACTTAATCTATAGATCCAAAACTACACTAACTGAAACTGTCATCTGATTATATCTACAAGGTAGGATTTGAGGAGACGTTTATGCTAAACAGGGTTGGTAAATGTTTGCCTTGTTGGTGTTACTACTGTGTGGCATGTGTGATGTTAATATTAATGATGGAAAAAGGATACAAAGCCGTGGAAGACAGAGCTCCAGCTTATAGAAAATTACCATTTGAAGAAGAAATAATAATCTAATGCATAAAAACACAAAACATGACATGTGAAATTATATAGAACTGAGTCAGAATCTTAGCTTTGCCATGTACTATCTAAGATTTACTGGATCTTACCAAACTTCAGTTTCATATGGAACAATGAGATAGGTTTATTGGAAGAATCAAGTGTGTTAATACATGTAAAATGCTAAGAGAAGTTCCTGTATGTTGTAACTGCTTAATAAGTATTATTCTTTAATAACATTAGTGGAAAATATTTAAAAAAATATACACATGATTATAATGAAAATCCTAAAAATTCATAAAAATATTAGCTTAAATAAATTTGTTTAATGCTTCAAAAACTGCAGTCATATTTTTTTTTCAAATTTATTTTTTATTGAAGTATAGTTGATTAACAAGTTGTATATTTTTTTCTGCTTTATAACAAATTTAATCAGTTATACATATATATATATTTCCATATCCCCTCCCTTTTGTGTCTCCCTCCCACCCTCCTTATCCCACACCTCCAGGCGGACACAAAGCAACGAGCTGATCTCCCTGTGCTATGTGGCTGCTTCCCACTAGCTATCTACCTTACGTTTGGTAGTGTATATGTGTCCATGCCGCTCTTTCGCTTTGTCACAGCTTACCCTTCCCCCTCCCCATATCCTCAAGTCATTTTCTAGTAGGTCTGTGTCTTTATTCCTGTCTTACACCTATGTTCTTCATGACATTTTTTTTTTCTTAAATTCCATATATATGTGTCAGCATACAGTATTTGTCTTTCTCTTTCTGACTTACTTCACTCTGTATGACAGACTCTAGGTCCATCCACCTCACTACAAACAGCTCAATTTCGTTTCTTTTTATGGCTGAGTAATATTCCATTGTATACATGTGCCACATCTTTATCCATTCATCCGATGATGGACACTTAGGTTGTTTCCATCTCCGGGCTATTGTAAATAGGGCTGCTATGAATATTTTGGTACAAGACTCTTTTTGAATTATGGTTTTCTCAGGGTATATGCCCAGTAGTGGGATTGCTGGGTCACATGGTAGTTCTATTTGTAGTTTTTTAAGGAACCTCCATAATGTTCTCCATAGTGGCTGTACCAATTCACATTCCCACCAGCAGTGCAAGAGTGTTCCCTTTTTTCCACACACTCTCCAGCATTTATTGTTTCTAGATTTTTTGATGATGGCCACTGTGACTGGTGTGAGATGATATCTCATTGTAGTTTTGATTTGCATCTCTCTAATGAGTAAAGGTGTTGAGCATCCATTCATGTGTTGTTGGCAGTCTGCTTATCTTCTGTGGAGAAATGTCTATTTAGGTCTTCTGCCCATTTATGGATTGGGTTGTTTGTTTTTTGTTATTGAGCTGCATGAGCTGCTTATAAATTTTGGAGATTAATCCTTTGTCAGTTGCTTCATTTGCAAATATTTTCTCCCATTCTGAGAGTTGTCTTTTGCTCTTGTTTATGGTTTCCTTTTCTGTGCAAAAGGTTTGAAGTTTCATTAGGCCCCATGTGTTTATTTTTGTCTTTATTTCCATTTCTCTAGGAGGTGGGTCAAAAAGGATCTTGCTGTGATTTATGTCATAGAGTGTTCTGCCTATGTTTTCCTCTAGAAGTTTGATAGTGTCTGGCCTTACATTTAGGTCTTTAATCCATTTTGAGCTTATTTTTGTGTATGGTGTTAGGGAGTGATCTAATCTCATGCTTTTACATGTCCCTGTCCAGTTTTCCCAGCACCACTTATTGAAGAGGCTGTCCTTTCTCCACTGTACATTCCTGCCTCCTTTATCAAAGATAAGTTGACCATATGTGCGTGGGTTTATCTCTGGGCTTTCTATCCTGTTCCATTGATCTATCTTTCTGTTTTTGTGCCACTACCATACTGTCTTGATTACTGTAGCTTTGTAGTATAGTCCGAAGTCAGGGAGCCTGATTCCTCCAGCTCCGTTTTTCATTCTCAAGATTGCTTTGGCTATTCGGGGTCTTTTGTGTTTCCATACAAAATGTGAAATTTTTGTTCTAGTTCTGTGAAAAATGCCAGTGGTATTTTGATAGGGATTGCATTGAATCTGTAGATTGCTTTGGGTAGTAGAGTCATATTCACTATGTTGATTCTTCCAATCCAAGAACATGGTACATCTCTCCATTTATTTGTATCATCTTTAATTTCTTTCATCAGTGTCTTATAATTTTCTGTATACAGGTCTTTTGTCTCCTTAGGTAGGTTTATTCCTAGATATTTTATTCTTTTTGTTGCAATGGTAAATGGGAGTGTTTCCTTGATTTCACTTTCAGATTTTTCATCATTAGTATATAGGAATGCCAGAGATTTCTGTGCATTAATTTTGTATCCTGCAACTTTACCAAATTCATTGATTAGCTCTAGTAGTTTTCTGGTAGCATCTTTAGGATTCTCTATGTATAGTATCATGTCATCTGCAAACAGTGACAGTTTTACTTCTTCTTTTCCAATTTGGATTCCTTTTATTTCTTTTCTTCTCTGATTGCTGTGGCTAAAACTTCCAAAACTATGTTGAATATGAGTGGTGAGAGTGGGCAACCTTGTCTTGCTCCTGATCTTAGTGGAAATGGTTTCAGTTTTTCACCATTGAGGACGATGCTGGCTGTGGGTTTGTCATATATGGCCTTTATTATGTTGAGGAAAGTTCCCTCTATGCTTACTTTCTGCAGTGTTTTTTTCATAAATGGGTGTTGAATTTTGTCAAAAGCTTTCTCTGCATCTATTGAGATGATCATATGGTTTTTCTCTTTCAATTTGTTAATATGGTGTATCACGTTGATTGATTTGCATATATTGAAGAATCCTTGCATTCCTGTAATAAACCCCACTTGATCATGGTGTATGATCCTTTTAATGTGCTGTTGGATTCTGTTTGCTAGTATTTTGTTGAGGATTTTTGCATCTATGTTCATCAGTGATATTGGCCTGTAGTTTTCTTTCTTTGTGACATCCTTGTCTGGTTTTGGTATCAAGGTGATGGTGGCCTCATAAAATGAGTTTGGGAGTGTTCCTCCCTCTGCTCTATTTTGGAAGAGTTTGAGAAGGATAGGTGTTAGCTCTTCTCTAAATGCTTGATAGAATTCGCCTGTGAAGCCATCTGGTCCTGGGCTTTTGTTTGTTGGAAGATTTTTTATCACAGTTTCAATTTCAGTTCTTCTGATTGGTCTGTTCATATTTTCTATTTCTTCCTGATTCAGTCTTGGCAGGTTGTGCATTTCTAAGAATTTGTCCATTTCTTCCAGGTTGTCCATTTTATTGGCATAGAGTTGCTTGTAGTAATCTCTCATGATCTTTTGTATTTCTGCAGTGTCAGTTGTTACTTCTCCTTTTTCATTTCTAATTCTATTGATTTGAGTCTTCTCCCTTTTTTTCTTGATGAGTCTGGCTAATGGTTTGTCAATTTTGTTTATCTTCTCAAAGAACCAGCTTTTAGTTTTATTGATCTTTGCTATCATTTCCTTCATTTCTTTTTCATTTATTTCTGATCTTATTTTTTATGATTTTTTTCCTTTTGCTAACTTTGTTATGTTTTTGTTCTTCTTTCTCTAATTGCTTTAGGTGCAAGGTTAGGTTGTTTATTTGAGATGTTTCCTGTTTCTTTAGGTAGGATTGTATTGCTATAAACTTCCCTATTATAACTGCTTTTGCTGCATCCCATAGGTTTCGGGTCGTCGTGTTTCCATTGTCATTTGTTTCTATGTATTTTTTAATTTTCCTTTTGATTTCTTAAGTGATCAGTTCGTTATTAAGTAGTGTATTGTTTAGCCTCCATGTATTTGTATTTTTTACAGCTCTTTTCCTGTAATTGATATCTAGTCTCATAGCATTGTGTTCAGAAAAGATACTTGATACAATTTCAATTTTCTTAAATTTACCAAGGCTTGATTTGTGACCCAAGATATGATCTATCCTGGAGAATGTTCCATGAGCACTTGAGAAAAATGTGTATTCTGTTGTTTTTGGATGGAATGTCCTATAAATATCAATTAAGTCCATCTTGTTTACTGTATCATTTAAAGCTTGTTTCCTTTTTTATTTTCACTTTGGATGATCTGTCCATTGGTGGAAGTGGGGTGTTGATGTCCCCTACTATGATTGTGTTACTCTCGGTTTCTCCTTTTATGGCTGTTAGTATTTGCCTTATGTATTGAGGTGCTCCTACGTTGGGTGCATAAATATTTACAATTTTTATATCTTCTTCTTGGATCGATCCCTTGATCATTATGTAGTGTCCTTCTTTGTCTCTTCTAGTAGTCTTTATTTTAAAGTCTATTTTGTCGGATATGAGAATTGCTCCTCCAGCTTTCTTTAGGTTTCCTTTTGCATGGAATATCTTTTTCCATCCCCTTACTTTCAGTCTGTATGTGACTCTAGGTCTGAAGTGGGTCTCTTGTAGACAGCATATATATGGGTCTTGTTTTTGTATCCATTCAGCCAATCTGTGTCTTTTGGTGGGAGCATTTAGTCCATTTACATTTAAGGTAATTATCAATATGTATGTTCCTATTCCCATTTTCTTAATTGTTTTGGGTTGGTTGTTGTAGGTCTTTTCTTCTGTTGTTTTTCTTGCCAAGAGAAGTTCCTTTAGTATTTGTTGGAAAGCTGGTTTGGTGGTGCTGAACTCTTTCAGCTTTTGCTTGTCTGTAAACATTTTAATTTCTCCATCAAATCTGAATGAGATCCTTGCTGGGTAGAGTAATCTTGGTTGCAGGTTTTTCTCCTTCATCACTTTAATTATGTCCTGCCGCTCCCTTCTGGCTTGTAGAGTTTCTGCTGAGAGATTAGCTGTTATCCTGATGGGGATTCCCTTGTGTGTTATTTGTTGTTTTTCCCTTGCTGCTTTTAATATGATTTCTTTGTGTTTAATTTTTGACAGTTTGATTAATATGTGTCTTGGCATATTTCTCCTTGGATTTATTCTGTTTGGGATGCTCTGTGCCTCCTGGACTTGATTAACTATTTCCTTTCCCATATTAGGGAAGTTTTCAACTATAATCTCTTCAAATATTTTCTCAGTCCCTTTCTTTTTCTCTTCTTCTTCTGGAACCCCTATAATTCGAATGTTGGTGCATTTAATGTTGTCCCAGAGGTCTCTGAGACTGTCCTCTGTTCTTTTCATGCTTTTTTTCTTTATTTTTCTCTGCAGCAGTTATTTCCACTATTTTTTCTTCCACCTCACTTATCCGTTCTTCTGCCCCAGTTATTCTGCTATTGATCCCATCTAGAGTATTTTTCATTTCATTTATTGTGTTTTTAATCGATGCTTGATTCATCTTTAGTTCTTCTAGGTCCTTGTTAACAGTTTCTTGCATTTTGTCTATTCTATTTCCAAGATTTTGGATCTTGGAAATAGAATCTTGGATCATCTTTACTATCATTATTCTGAATTCTTTTTCAAGTAGACTGCCTAGTACCTCTTCATTTGTTAGGTCTGGTGGGTTTTTATCTTGCTCCTTCTCCTGCTGTGTGTTTTTCTGTCTTCTGATTTTGCTTATGTTACTGTGTTTGGGGTCTCCTTTTTGCAGGCTGTAGGTTCATAGTTCCCGTTGGTTTTGGTGTCTGTCCCCAGTGGCTAAGGTTGGTTTAGTGGGTTGTGTAGGCTTCCTGGTGGAGGGGACTAGTGCCTGTGTTCTTGTGGATGAGGTTGGATCTTGTCTTTCTGGTGCGCTGGTCCATGTCTGTTGGTGTGTTTTGGGGTTTCTGTGGACTTTTTATGATTTTAGGCAGCCTCTCTGCTAATGGGTGCCATTGTGTTCCTGTCTTGCTAGTTGTTTGGCATAGGGTGTGCAGCTCTGTAGCTTGCTGGTCGTTGAGTGAAGCTGGGTGTTGGTGTTGAGGTGGAGATCTCTGGAAGATTTTCGCCATTTGATATTATGTGTAGCTGGGAGGTCCCTTGTGGACCAGTGTCCTGAAGTTGGCTCTCCCACCTCAGAGGCAAAGCACTGACTACTGGCTCCTCAATTTGGGATGATTTGTTGTCTATTCATGTATTCCACAGATGCAGGGTACATCAAGTTGATTGTGGAGCTTTAGTCCACTGCTTCTGAGGCTGTTGGGAGAGATTTCCCTTTCTCTTCTTTGTTCTCACAGCTCCTGGGTCTCAGCTTTGGATTTGGCCCTGCCTCTGCATGTAGGTCACCGGAAGGCATCTGTTCTTCACTCAGACCGGACAGGCTTAAAGTAGCAGCCGCTTCGGGGACTCTGGCTCACTCAGGCCGGGGGGAAGGGAGGGGCATGGAGTGCCGGGCGAGCCTGCTGCGGTAGAGGCTGGCGTGACGTTTCACCAGCCGAAGGCATGCCGTGCCTTCTCCCATGGAAGCCATCCCTGGATCCCGGGACCCTGGTAGTGACTGGCTGCACAGGCTCCCAGAAGGGTGGCATTTTCAGTGACCTGCGCTCACGCGGAGGCCTCTTGGTGGTGGCAGCAGCAGCCCCAGCATCCCACGCCCGTCTCTGGGCTCCGTGGTTTCAGCTGCGGCTCGCGCCCATCTGTGGAGCTCCTTTAAGCAGTGCTCTTAATCCCCTCTCCTCGCACACCAGGAAACCAAGAGGGAAGAAATAGTCTCTTGCCTCTTTGGCAGCTCCAGAGTTTTCCCGGACTCCCTCCTGGCTAGCTGTGGCACATTAGCCCCCTTCAGGCTGAGTTCTCGCCGCCAGCCCAAGTCCTCTCCCTGCGTTCTGACCAAAGCCCGAGCCTCAGCTTCCAGTACTGCCCACCCCGGGGTGAGCAGACAAGCCTCTCGGGCTGGTGAGTGCCAGTCAGCACCGATGCTCTGTGCGGGAATCTCTCCGCTTTGCCCTACCCAGGTACGTGGGGGAGTTTCTTGCCTTTTGGGAGGTCTGGGGTCTTCTGCCAGTGTTCAGTAGGTGTTCTGTAGGAGTTGTTCCACGTGTAGCTGTATTTCTGGTGTATCTGTGGGGAGGAAGGTGATCTCCGCATCTTACTCTTCTGCCATCTTCTCCGGAAGTCCTGCAGTCTTGTTTTTTAATTAGCAAATAAGTTTAAATGAAATTTAATCCTTTTAATTCAAATTTAAGCCCTAGTTTCAACTTTGCAGTTATCCTAGGCGAAGTATGGAATTGCACATGTTTGTGATTTATGCTCACATGAGCCGTGGCTTCTGATATTTTTTTCATGGAACCTGCAGAAGGGGCAGGGGTTCCTACTTTGTTGTGGTTGGTGAAAACTTGTTTACAAAGTACATCCCCTCATCTCAGTGGTTCCCATGTTGAGTGTGCATAATAAAAACACATGAGCTCACCAAATATGCAAATTCAAACTACCTTAGAGATTCTGATTCAGGTCGTGGCAGTGTGACCAAGAAATGCAATTTTTTTTTAAAGCATCACAGATATCTCCAAGTCAGGTAGTTAGAAGCAGCACTGCAAAATTTGGAAACCACTGCAAAATGTCTCTGCTCTGAGTATTTTGATAATACAAGACTAGAAATCCAGGCTAGAGGGAGAAGAGTACCAGAATTTGAAGAAGACAAAGTGTGGTTTGAAGTGGCATCAATGTTAAGTCAATGTTTCCAGTTTTGAAAATTTATGACAGTCTACAGTCCCTTCATAATCATTTGAAAGGCATTGACAGTGGAGTTGGTAGTCCTTGAGTGAAGAGACATATGGGAATGATTGTATGTAAAATGGTCAGGATTAAAATTAGTCCAGGGAGAGGAAGAGGTGGTTGGTAGATATATTGAGAGTCAAATAAACCACCTATAAAGGAGGAACATAAAATTAAATTTCCTATTGTGCCCATCAACACAAAGGGCTTCACTTAAGGATTTAAGAATTGAAAATATTTAGAAACATTGAAATAAAAAAATTGAAAGTAATTTTGTGCAAATACAATTATTATCAACCACAATATATGGGATTAAGTTTAAAATTCCTTTTTAAAAGTGATTAAATTTCTATCAGGTGGCAGACCCTGATTATTTACCTATGTACTAGATCTTAAAGAAAAGTTCTGAGAGAATAGCTATTTTAGGAAATGTGTATATTTCAATACCCAGGTCAAATCTTTCCAACATTAAAAAAAAATATAAGTGAATACTTTCATTTTCATGAAGTAATTTTTTTATCAATAAAATACATATAATAACTGATATTCATATAACTTTGCTTTAATTTGGGAAAATTAAAAATCCCTCAGATTTTTCTATCCTCTGATATAAAATTTACTTTACCAAAGTAAGCAATAATAAGCAACAGAGTATAAAATTCTTTACACAAACATTGTGAAAATGCTTTGTAAGCCACATAATAATATAAAAATGTAAATAATTATTATATATTCTCCCCTGAATGACACAATTCAATACAAAAATATGATGCATGTAAATCAAGCTAATTTAGATGCACTTTGAAAGAACAATAGTAATTACAGAAAAAGAAATAGGGCTTTTTAAATATCTATTACCTCTCAAGCACTGTTCTATGTACTTGTATTTATTTACACTAATTCTCAAAGAAATCCTGCAAAATAGCTGTGCTGGACCTCATGTTACAAATGGTACCTCAGACTCCCAGATGTTAAGTAACTTGTCAAAGATAGCACAATTTGCAACTGGCAAAACTAAGATTTAATTTTAAATATTCCTGAATTCTTTCAACAAAGTTGTGATAAACATCTCTGGAATGGAAGGTGTATTCACAATTCACTTCCAATTGCATACAGAAGCAAATACACTATCAAATGTGCGGTGATCTCTTTAAAAAGGGAGCTGATAACATGAATTTGGAACTACTCACCACATATTAATTATATTCCTCAACACTGGTCCTTAACGTAGTGCTAATGTTCCCCTTGAAACATTACCATATCATTAATTCATTTAGCATCCCAAATAGAATGAAAGTATGAATCTCCTGTGGACTCGGTCTAAATTGTCAGATGGTTTTTAGTAGTGATGTCCAGAGCTGAAGTTTTTTTGGTGATCACAGACCATGTAAAAACCTCAACATTATTGCCTTTCTCAGCAAATTCTCTGTAATAGCAATATTAATGTAGCAGCCGAGATTTCTTTCCTCCAAAGGAAAGTTTAAAATAACTTGTGCTTTGCAATTAAATAGGATTTTTATTATTAAAATAATTCAGAATCAACTAGAAGTGAATTCTGTTAAAGTTCTAGTAAAAGTATGTAATAAAGTTAATTTAAAAATAACATTTAAACCATCCCTAGATTGCAGTGTCTAATTTCAATTGTTATACTGTCTTCTTTAACAATATAACATAAAGTAATATATGATAATTTATTTAACAAATGAAAAACTAAAGCCTGCTACATGACTATCCTACTACAGTAACACTTGTTCAGAAGCATTTTGGGGTAGCCTGTTAAAATATTTAAGTCTTTATTTACAAATCATTTCTCATAGCTTTATGGGTGTATAAGTGTTGAGATAAACAGAGTGCTACAGAGCCACAAACAGATGGACTCAAATATAACTAAGAAACTGTAGAAATAAAGCAACTTCTTTTTCCTTGCACACATGAAAAATAGAATGAGAAACTGCTCATTCAAGCAGGTTGTAGGTGTGGGAGGGACATCCCCAAGGAGGTTAATTCAGGGAGTGAACATCATCCTGTAAGACCACATTAGGTTTTTTATTCACATTTTTGTTCATCTTTTACTTTCTTCCTACTTGTTCTATTACCTTTTTGTTTTCATTTTGTTTGTTTCATCTTAGACTTCAATTTACTTATTATTCTAAGGCAAATACTGAACATATCACCAACTCTGTTTCTTCTTATTATGCGCTTAGAACATGAAACAACTTGATAATAAGTAGGTACTCTTATTTATTTATTCTTGTTTACATTTTTATTAAAAAGTGGAGATCAAGAAAACATGTCTCGGGCTTCCCTCGTGGCTCAGTGGTTGAGAGCCTGCCTGCTGATGCAGGGGACACGGGTTCGTGCCCCAGTCCGGGAAGATCCCACATGCCGCAGAGCGGCTGGACCCGTGAGCCATGGCCACTGAGCCTGAACGTCCAGAGCCTGTGCTCCGCAATGGGAGAGGCCACAACAGCGTGAGGCCCACATACCGCAAAAAAAAAAAAAAAAAAAAAAGAAAAGAAAACATGTCTCTTAGTAGTACAAGGAACATCACACAAAAGTTTGTGCATCTCATTCATAGCTGTTTATTGTAGTAAGATGAACTGATGGGAAATCAGAACTTCTTGCTCTGACAGCATTCAAATACTCAAAAGCAGAAAACCAGAAAGAGAACAGTTTGTTAAAGGGAGGCATGAACCACAGATGGTGAGAAGCTTACAATAAGCTAGACTGAAAAAGTATTTAAGAGAACATGTAGCACAAATAGATAATTTAGCGATGGCTCAAATGATGTTATTCTGCCAATGACTGTAGTTTCCATTATTATGTTTAGATTTTAACATGAGAATTAATGTTTATCTATAATCCTGGGAAGAAAAAAGATCAGTCTTTTGGCATGTTCAAATCAAATAATCTATTGCTTTATTTAAAAAAAAAAAGGTCTTCGCAAATAAAAATTGTGGCCACAAAAGGGCTAAGAAATTTAATTCTGCAAAATATTAATTTCTTCTGTATGCTGAGTAAAGACTGTGCTGTATAAGTTGATATCTTTAAGGGAGAGAGAGAGTTGATCAAAGCAATTTAAATAAGATAAGATGGGGACATGGAGTTTAAATTTGCCATCTAAGATTTCCAAGAACTCATTCTGTTCCCTTTCAGAAGGAGTAATGGAAAGGTACAGGTGTTTGGGGAGGTATGAGGTGGGGAAAATAGCCACCAGTAGGAACAGGCAGAGGGCAGGAGAAAAGGTGCCCTTAAGAAACAGAGCAACCTGCTTGTGAGATTATGCAATTCACTTAACTTTTTGGGCCTTACATGAATCAAACAAGAGAATTGCACCAGATGATCCATAAGGTTTCTACCAGGTACCAAATCATAGGATTTTGTAGCAAAGGAAAGATTCATGATTCTTGGTCAGGCTCATGACTTCTGAGGGGCTAGAAGGAGGATGGGGTTTGTGGGGTCTTGGCTTCCTTTGTTAATTCCCAGCCCATTCCTTTTGGAAGCTAGCTAGATTTCCTTCATAAGAAGTGTGTCTGCATCCCCAAATAACTGTGGTTTATATTCTCAATCTTCTTCCCCAAACATCCTTTGGGTCCTGTCCTACCCTGACTCCTCCATCTCTTTTCATGAGAGAGAATCAACCATTCTCTATGTAGGTGCCTAGACTCATTGTTTACTGCTACATGGTGTTTACAGGTTCACAAAATGATAATCTGTGAAATTAGGAAATCAGAATTCCATAAATCAACTGCCTTAATCTATGGCCAAGTAAAGATAAAGCCCAGAGACATGAAGGAACCAACAGAGTCACACAGCAGTTACCAGTAAATCTAGGAACAGAAATCACATTGCCTAACTTCCAAATTACTTACTCCTTTCTTCTTACCACTGTGTAAATCTATTTCTTATAACAGATTAAATTATAGCATGTCTGTTTTCCAAACATTGTATTAAAATATGGGATCATCTTTCATGCTTTCACTCTCTTTTTAAAAAATTTTGTTTATTGTTGACTTTGAGAAAAAAGTGTTTAATGGATAGTTCATAAATCTATTTTTTGGTCAGCCCAAACTATTTTCCATTTATTAGTTTCTCATTTTCATCTTTGCTCTCAAGCTCATTTCTCTACTTTTTATCTTCACTGAACTTCAACTGGCACGTATTAACCTACATCCTTGTGCAATGTGACTCTTCTGGACGTTGAATATAACTCTAGGGGGTTGGTGTGGGGCGGTGGTGTTGGCTGTCACTTGATATCAAGTGTAGATTTAGGATTTAGCATTTTCTCTATTCTGCAAAGATTATTTAATTCACACTTCTTTTTTTTTTTTTGGATCAAAGGGGAAGATAAAACACCATACCAGTGACTTTCTAGAATGCAAAATGATTTAGAATGTTTATACATTCATGGAATGTCACAAATAGATGAACTAGTAGAGTTCAGTTTTCTTATCTATTCATCTTGTTTTCATTTATTGCACACCAGCCACTTATCAGGTACTTTGCAGAAGAAATAGAAATGAAAGCATGGGTTTTCCCCTCAGAAAACCTCACAATTTATTAGGAGAGGCCTGAAGCAGAAAGGGAAATAGTAGTCATTGAAGTCCACGGCAAAGCCTTATGATGGATTGTCTCTCAGAGTGTGACATCTGCAAATAGGCAGAACAGGATCCAGACTGGGAATGCTAAGGAAGACTTCCAGAAGGAGGCAATGTCTGAGCCTGTTGGAGAATGACAAGAAGGTGTGAGCCAAGTGAAAATGCAGGACGTCAGAGGGTAATATAACACACAAAAGGATAAAATACAGAGCTGAATACAATGGGCATATTCAGGAAAGTATCATAGTTTTGGAATGATTGGACTGTAGGAAACTTCCTGAGAATGGGCAATAAACAGGCATCCCCACTCCTGCAGTTCTCTTTATGCCAAGCTAAAGAGTTGGACCTTCATGTGAAAACTAAGGGAAAGCCTTGGAAGACTTTAATTGAGGCAGTGATAGTATGAGATTTAGGTTTTCATAAGCTGCTTCTGACAGAACATAAAAAGTAGATTTAACAGAGGTTGGGGTGCTTAAAGAGGTGAGACTGGGAAAATGGCAATCAGAAAGAAGTTTCTTATAATAATCCAAGTAAGAAAAGATGAAGTCTGGAGTAAAGGCAGCCTCAGTAAGAATGGAAAAGCAAGATGCACTGAAAACCATTAAAGTTAGAAAATGGATGCTCCAGAGAACAGAGGGGCCTGAAGATGTGAAATTAATCAACCCGGGCCACACACTTAATGAGTACCAGAGCTGCGATTGGAACCAGGTGCCTACGTCAAGTCAGGGAATATTTCTGCAACACTGCTCTGCCTCTCCAAGTCTACACTTTGACAATGACAATAATTAAATTTAAGATGGATTGTCTATTTATAGCAAAGGGCTATATTTAAGGGAGCCCATTTTTCCTCATTATCCAAAGCAAGTAAATGCAGGTGTTTGATTGAAATAGAATAACAGCTCCCTCAATGCCTGAACTTCCGGGAAACAAATAGACATAAGTTGCCCTTGATTTAACCTCAGAGTGGATATCACCTCCCTTCATCAGTGGACAACGTGATGACAGATGTCCTGTCTCATCTCTCTGTATTTTTTTTTAACCCAAAGCAACACAATGTCAATAGGTACTGTTGCCAAGATAGAGGCGTCTCACATCAAGCCCTTATTCCTAAACAGGTTTTGGAGGACTGGATAGGAGTAGGAGTCAAGGAGATGTGTGGGGTTAACTGCAAATTACTGCATCTTTGTGTATGGCTCTTCCTTAACTAAATGCCAGAGTCTGTGACAATGGCAACCTCACTGCAAGAATCAAATGAAGGAATGTGTGTAAAGGGGCTCTGTGAAACTGTAAAGGTGAAAATTAAAAGTTAGGAGTTGCTATAATTCATTCCTACAAAGTAAAGATGCTTTAAAAATATTTTGCAATGTTTAGTTTTGAAAGGATGACAGAGGTATGACACTTCTTTGCCCAAACTTTCAGTATACAGCACACTGTCATCACAGATATCACATTGTTCTCAACTGCCCTTCATTCAATTTACTAATGCACACCTCTTAGATTACTGTTGGTAAATGGTAGCTACCAGAAATTTTGTGGGAGAGCGTTAGATAACCACATCCACACATCACTACCAGGTTATATTATGCACATAGGCATTTACTCTCTGAAAATTATTGGCAAACACATACAATGAAAATAGTTCATAAGAGCTGTTCTGCAGGCTTGAGGAAGACCCCACACCTGGACAGAACTAACACTGCGTTCAATGCTCCAGTGCTCATTAGGTCTTCACAAAGAGGGAAATAAGGACTCACAATGAGTGTTCTACATAAGGGCACATTCTGAATGCACTTTCATTCTCAGGTGCACCTACAAACTAGAATATTTAAATATACTCTTCAGACAAAAGAAGGGAAGGAGGAAAGTGTAAATTGGTGGTGCCATGAACATAGTGTTGGTAGAATGTCAGAGAAGAAAGTTTTCATTATATTGTAATAATAGATCAGGGCAGAAGAGATAGAATTCTTGATCAGAAGCCAAGATTTTGAAGGGTACTTTGGAGGTGCATCCCCTTGCAGATTTATCAATCAATTTCCATGTTCAAAGTTTCTAGATTAACCAGAAGGGGCTATGAGTTTTTGCTTTTGACCAACACTTCTCATAGTGCTGGAGACTTAATGCAGCTTTTCAGACCTGGCTCTACAAACACTAAGATGTTTTTGGGGAAAATATACATATATACATATATATACATATATATATATATATATATATATACATATATATATATATATATATATATATATATATATATATATATATATATATAACATACATACATATGAAGGAATTCCTTGAAATCATATTATCCATTACCAAAGGTTTCCAAACCCTCTCCTGCCTCTGAGCCTGGAGGCAATTGACTCTCAAGGCTAATGACGTTTGCTGTAGCCCTTCCTGCCCTTTCTTCTTCTCTTCATCTTTGTTTTTCTAAATCTTATTTGTCTTGTTGGTCTCTATTTAAATGGCTCCAACTCAGGATGCCTTCCCTGATATCCTGCACTTGTTAGATCCTGCCATTCTAAACTTCTATTTCACCCTACATTTCCCTACTGGTGACATTAATTCATAACATTAATTGTACTTGTGATTACTTGTCCCCACTCCCTGGGGAAAGAGTCAATGACAGTCTTCTTCACTGGTTTTTTTAGGCTCATGAAATTGCTTATATTTTCTTGTTTTGTGACTTACAAACAGCAATTTCATGTGGTTTGAATTCTTATATGCCTTAGCTCTTAGCAGCGTATCTGTCTGCATGCTAAATACAATTATATACTTAGGGTCTCATCATCAAAGATGCTTCTGTTAATAACCACAATCAAATGGACCATCCAGAAGAATTTGTACAACTACATTTTTCCTTAGATCTCTTTTGTTAATAATGGACTTATTTATTTTTAATAAAATTATATGTTATTTGATCATTATTTATTTAAGTGATACATTTATGTTACAGAACACATCACAAGAATGAGAGATGGAAAGCTTAATAGTAATTTATGCTAGTATTTATGACTACTAAAGGCAATTCTTTCCACTTAAATCAGGTGGTTTCATTAGAAGTGGGAACATGCAGTGGTGTCCGAATGCCCCTTCTCCTTTCTTATTTCCTTATTAGATCCAGTGTGGGATCCCCCTCCTTCTTACTTCTGATGGGGAAACTGTGAAGACACACATGGTCTGGAGTAGACAGCTTCAGTGATTTTTCTTAAGCCTTTCCTGGTGCTGGGAGAATGAGTATTAACCTAAAAGTAGCCATGACCTTAGAAAAAACAGTGCTGTGAAAGGTTACACAGAAATGCAAAGGGTTTCAAGACTGTGGATGGAAATGGCTTATTTTAGTAATTATTTAAGACAAAGGTTGGTAAAGTATGGCCCTTAGCCAAATCCAGCTCACCACCTGTTTTTGTAAATAAAGTTTTATTGTAACACAACCCTTCTGATTGATTTGCACTTTCTCTATAGCTGCTTTCACATTAAAATGGTGGAGTTGAGTAGTTGCCATGGAGATCATATTGCTACAAAGACAAAGTATTTACTATTGGTGTCTTTACCATAAAAAAGTTTGCCAACTCCCTTTTTAAAGAGAAATGTATTATATAAATGTCCAATAGTTTCTAAATTATTGTTTGAATATTAGAAATATGTAACAATGTATGTAGATAATGATTAAATCATGAAAATAATTGACATCATTATTACATTTGCCTACTCCAGCCTAAGGTAATTGCATCATCACCATGAGGTTTAACTTGTATTTAGTTTGAGCTTAAAGGGGAGGGAATAGTTTGTTGAACATGAAATGACTCGTGTCAAAATGCTCATGAACTGACCCAAGATATGGTAACAAACTGGAATCACTGAAACTTCCTTTGTTCACTCATTCATGTTCTAAGAATAGGTTGATGTAAAGCTGCAAAAACCAAAATTCAGTGTCTGGGCTTAGATTCTCAACTGGGATCTCTATGAATTTTCATGTCTTCCTTTGATGAGTTGTGAGATTTATCCCAGTCAGAAGGAAAGAATAATGAAATGAAAATACCCTGTTAGACTAAGTGTTATAGGCCTCTACCTGGTATTGAGGTCCTTCCCACGTTTTGTGTGGAGGAGAGCCAAAGGAAGCCCAAACCTCACTCAGATCCAATTCTACTGGCCATAGATGGTCACAGCCTTAAATAGGACTCTGGGTCCTCTCAGGTCATATCTGTGCTTCTAAACACATCTTTGACTATAGCAAAGTTTTCTCCCCAACTTATTTATGAAAGTCATCATTTACTGGGTAACGATCTCATGATTTTTCTCCTAAGCTCTAATCAGAGAGTTGCATTTTCCACATGTGCACCATACCTCTGTTTCTTCCTTGGGTGTCGTTTCTCAGTCCTTGTAGTTTTTCTGTGGCTGAGTTATTTATAGCATAAATCTTATTAGATAAGCACCTGCCAATTCATTACTCACAGCTTCTGTAATATTACAGCCATTGGTACATCATTTAGTCTGGCTCTTATTTCTGGATATGTATATATATATATATATATATATATATATATATATATATATATACACACGCAGACCCACACACATCTCTAGACACACAGACACACACACACATTATCAGTTATATCCACTGATGTAATCATCTGTTGTTCCTTCCTTCTCTCCTGATTTAACTTAACTGCACTTTGCCTTGTTATTAGAATGGATAACTAATGACTTTCGACTGAATTCC
The DNA here is from genome assembly GCF_025265405.1 of Mesoplodon densirostris. Lineage (NCBI taxonomy): Eukaryota > Metazoa > Chordata > Mammalia > Artiodactyla > Ziphiidae > Mesoplodon > Mesoplodon densirostris. Next base: position 18,055,566 of record NC_082664.1, read on the forward strand.
ACTTGGCTTAGAGATGAATATCTCTGTGCCATCTTTCCCAAATAGTGCATGTGGAAATCACAAATTGTACTAATTCTCTGTGCCAACTGTTTGTTGTTGTTGTTATTCTAGATTTGGACTGACCCCATTTCCAAGGTTCCTTACAGTTAAACAGTAACTATTAAATCAGCAAAACAAATTGAAGCAAACTTTTATCTATACACAGAAACAATAGAATTGTTTGTTAGGAGTTGACTCATGTTTGTTTGTTCTTCTGAGTTTTGCTGCTTTAAATATATAATATACTGACTAGTTCTACCCAAACTAATATGCATCAAAATAACTATCTATTGTCAGGCTAAGAACAAGTGTAAAATCAAAAAGTATTTTAAGTAATTCTATTTTACTTAAATTTGTAGGCAAAATACTTCATTAAGGCTGCAGGCAATGCAAAAACTATAAAACACCTTGACTACTTTCTAGTAACCTCCAGTAACATTGTACAAGCTGTTAAATAGAAGTTTTCAGATGTATGCACAAGTTCACTAATAAAAAAAAAACCACAACTCTCTGTCCTAGTGAATGCACTAGATGCTGAAGATAGCAAGATGAATATATTATCTTTTACCTTAAGGAGTTCTTCATCATGTGCTACAAGAGAGAAATGAGAATCACCAATAAAAACCCAACAATGTAAATATCAAAATAAGCTTTAATAGAAGTAAATGGATAATTCAGATAGAGAACTTAAACCATTAAACTTGTTATTTTTTTCTGGAATTAAATGATCAGACCTATAAATTAACTGTTAGTAAAATAAACCTTAGAAGTATAGCTAAGAAATTCACCAGTGATCCTTAGGAGAACAAGGGAAAGGAAAGTGTAAACTCTGAATCAAATGAGAGAACAGTATCAAAGAATCTATCTGAGTTTTTGTTGGTTGCAAAAACATGGAATAATTACCACCAAAATAATGAAAAGGTCAGAACATGTTACAATAAATGAAGTGAGCTTGTTCCTGTTGCCAACATCTCTCACTTTAATTGGCATTTGTTTTTAAAGAAATACTGTGACATTTACACTTCAATTATGTATGATAAGAATACTAACCAAGCTTCACAACAAACAAAAGAGATGAAAAATTAAAATTCCACACTTGGAATAGAAACAAAAATAACAAAGAGTTTACATTTAAAATCATGTCTGGGTTATGCCTACATATTCAAAAGCACTAGATCTACCATACACTCAAGCATCTGAGTTCTTCACATATATTAATAAGTTTTTTATTAATTTAACTCATAATTTTTTCAGAGTTCAAGGAACTTTATTGGCTTGCTGAACTGAACAATACAAAGGTAATTTGTTATTTTTAAAAAATTTTACTTGAGTATAGTTGATTTACAATGTTGTATTAGTTTCAGATGTACAGCACAGTGAATACGTATACATATCAGTTATACGTATACATATATCCACTCTTTTTTCAGATTCTTTCCTATATTTCCATTAACATAGGCCATTACAAAGCATTGAGTAGAGTTCCCTGTGCTATATAGTAAGTTATTATTAGTTATCTATTTTATATACAGTTGTGTGGCTATGTCAATCCCAGTCTCCCAATTTATCCCTCACCCCCTTATCACCTGGTAATTGATATATTTAGTTGTATGCCAATATGGACAATATGTAACTGACACCTCTCATATCTAAAGCAGAAGTCACATTGTTCATTTGTATAACAAATCTTCAAAGGCTTTGCACTGGCTGTTTCACTGTCCACTCAGGAAAAACTCTGCTCTTAAGCCATTGAATCTACAAGAATTTGCTTTGAATCCTAGATGGAAAAGGAAAAAAAGAAGTATCTAATGAGAACAACAAAAAAGATAGGTTTGCACATTTATGTATCAATTCTAGATTTATATTGTTCTGAGGAAGTGGAAATTCCAAGCCACAAAATAAATGTAAAGATAACACTAGATCAAAAAGAAATGTTCAAAGCTATTATGTAGGAATAATTCCATAACCTATGGCTGATGGAAATTTCCTAGAAAAAAACTCAGGGAAAAAAAATAAGTGAGCTCAAAATCAAACAACAAAAACATTAGGAAATAATGTATATGAAACTGAGATAACAGATGTAACATAAAATAGAGCACAAAATAAATTTACATTACAGGAGAATCTGGAAAAAAATGAAAAATAATTCCAAAAGTAAAAGCAAGACTGGAAGAAAGTGGACAAAAGGTGTAAAAAGACAAGAAAAATTATTTAAAATATACTAGAATATTTACTAAATACATGGCCTTTGATATCGTGAACTCAACAGAGGAGTTAAAGATAAGATTAGACTTAGCTGAACACAGATTGATGAACTGATAGATAGGAAAAAAATTACCCATGTAGGTGTACAAAGTTACAAAGATTTATTTTGTTTTGAAACATAGAAAAAATATTAAAAGACATGGAAGACACACTTAAAAGGGTATCCCCAAACTAATTTCATACAGAGAGATACAAAAGAATAGACAAATGTAAACATTTGAAAATAAAATTTAACCAATTAAAAATACTCCAGAAATCATGAAAAACATGACTGTTCATACCAAAGGATCACAAATCACACCAAGTACACAAGAAGATAAATAATATTCTTTTTTATACAAATTTATTGAAATGTAAAATACCCGTCACTAAAAATCATTAACTAACCTACTGAGAAAAGTTTATCTGTTAAAAACAAACAAACATCATAAAAACTTGAATGGAAAGAGGTGTCTTATCAAAAATAATAGAGTCCAGGAAATAATGATATTTTTAAGTGCTGAGAGAAAATGTTTGTCTTAACTCTGTGTCCAGTTAATATCTTGTTGTGAATACAATATTAAAACAAATTAGAAAAAAGTCTGAATTTTTGACTCATAATTTTATTAAAATAATTGCTAAAGGATGGAAGGATGGTGTACAAACAGCAATGTTAAGAAAAATATCAGCAAATATTTAGGTAGCTCTAAGTAAGCATTGATGATAACCCAAATAATAATATATAAATTGGAAAATGTCAAAATAAGTTGTAAGCAAAACTCTAAACAAATCAACAATTAAGGAAGATAAATTGATTAAACCAATGTACAAATCTCACATTATTGTTCAGGTAAGGAGAAGAGATATTGAATAAAGTTTGTCTTTGTTAAACATTTAAACGTGAGTAATAAAACATGAACTATAATACATATATCTAATGGGGGTATAAAAATACTTGAGTAAATCAATTCATTCTTGAATGTGTGTGTGTGTGTGGTGTGTGTGTGTATATATATATATATATATATATATATATATAAACTATAACACTCTTAAAAGATAACATGGGAGAAAATCTAGATGACTTTACATAAGATGATGACTTTTTAGATATAACAACAAAGGAACCATCTATAAAAGAAATAACTGATAAGCTGGACTTCATTAAAATTAAAACTGCTCTGCAAAAGACATTATCAAGAAGTGGAAGACAAGCCACAGACTGGGAGAAAATATTTGCAGAAAAACATATCTGAGAAAGGTCTGTTATGTAAAATATACAAAGAATTCTCAAAACTCAACAATAAGATAATGAACAATCTGATTAAAAAATCAACCAGAGATCTGAACATACACCTTACCAAAGAAGATATCCAGATGGTAATAAGCATATAAAAAGATGCTTCACATCATATTTCATTAAGGTAATTAGAAATTAATACTGCAGTAGTATACCACTGCATACCTATTAGAATGGAAAAATCCCAAACTCTGACAGCACCAAATGCTGGTGAGACCTGGGTCTCCTGAATACCCTTTGGATTTCATCCTGGGGGAAATAACATGTTCATTTGCTAGAACATAAGCTACTTCTTAGGACCTTAGAGATCACGACTCTCTAGTGTTTTGAATTTAACTTTTAACTGTCCAAAGCACAGGGATTTTATATAAGAGCAATTCTAATAAATTAATGGAATCCCCTACCATACACAGCCTACTACTAGCCATAATTCAACATTTATGCATGATGCTAATCTGATCCGTATGTAGTTGGTCACTACCTCTGATTAAAAAAAAATCTATTCACCACCCTGGGATTAATTTCCATTTGGATTGCTAGCCATAGTTTTTGCTACATCAATTCCTGAACTTTGGCATTCTATAATGCCCTGTATCCAAGCCATAGGTTTTTCACAACTAGTAATCTGAAATTACAGAGAATAAAATCAAGGCAAATGACCTGCCTTGCAAGAAAAGTTAAAAAATCTTTAGAGAGAAGGAAAATAATGTAGATCAGAAACTTGGCAGTATAAAGTAAAGAAGTGCATCAAAGAAGGAATAAGTGGAGGTAAAATAACAAAATGTATTTTTTTCTTACTGTTCTTGAATAAACAGATTTGTTCAAAATAATTATACCAACAATGTATTTTATTATATACATATTTTTATTATACATGTTTATTTTATATATGTTTATGTATGCTTAAATATAAGTAAGATAAATGACAACAATGATACAAAGGGCAAGAGAGGGGAATTAAATTCATTTTGTTATTATAAGGTATTCACACCAGCCATAAAGTAGTATAGTGTTATTTGAAAGTGGACTTAGATTTTCACAAATGTACATGGCAAACACTAGAGCAAACACTAAAGAAAAGTAAAAGAAGAAGTATAACCAATATGTTAAGAAAGGAGAGAAAGTGGAATCATATAAAATTCTCAATTAAAACTGCAAGAGGCAGAAGAAAAGTGGAAGACAAAAACAGGAACAAAGAACAAGGGTAACAAATAGGAAACAGTAATGACTATCACAGATATCAATCCAACTATAAACAATAATCACTTTGAATATTAATGGTCTAAATGCACCTATTAAAAGACAGAAATTGTCAGATTGGATCAAAAAACAAGACCCAACTATATGTTGTCTACAAAAAACTAAGTATAAAGACACATGAAGATTAAAAGTAAATGAATGGATAAAAATATTCCATACTAACAAATATCAATAGAAAGCATGAGAAGCTATATTAATTTTAGATACAGAAAACTTTGAAACAAAGAAAGTTATCAGGGATAAAGAAGGACACTGCATAATGATAAAGGGGTTATTGTCCAAGAAGATGTAACAATCCTTAAATGTGCGTGCACATAACAACAAACCATGTGAGGAAAAATTTAATACAACATCAAGGAGAAATAGATGAATCCACTATCATAGTTGAAGACTTCAACATTGCTTTGTCAGGGAATGGACACATCCAGAGAGCAGAAAATCAGTAAGGACATAGTTAAATGTAACAACACTATCAATCAACTGGATATAATGGACATCTATGGAATATTTCATCCAACAAGAGCAGAACACACATTCTTCTCAAGCTCACAAGGAACATTCATCAAAATAGATCACATTATGGACCATAAAACACACCTTTACAAATTAAAAAAAAAAAGAGGAAAGAAATCATACAATATCTGTTCTCAGACTACAGGGAATTAAACCAGAAATTGATATCAGACAGATAACTAGAAAATCCCAAGATATATGGAGATTAAAAAACACACATCTAGGGCTTCCCTGGTGGCACAGTGGTTGAGAGTCCACCTGCCAATGTAGGGGACATGGGTTCGTGCCCCGGTCCAGGAAGAATCCACATGCCATGGAGCAGCTGGGCCCGTGAGCCATGGCTGCTGAGCCTGCGTGTCCAGAGCCTGTGCTCTGCAACAGGAGAGGCCACAACAATGAGAAGTCTGCATACCACAAAAAAGAAAAAAACAAAAAACAAAAAACCCCACACATCTAGATAAGACATGGGTCAAAGAAAAAAATCTCAAAATATTTTGAACTAAATAAAAATGAAAACACAACATACCAAAATTTGGGGGATGCAGCAAAAAGCAGTACTTAGTGGGAAATTTATATCAGTGGGTGATATATTAGAAAAGAGGAAAGATCTAAAATCAATAATCTAAGTTCTTATGTTGGAAACCAGATAAAGAACAGCAAATTAAATGCAAAGTAAGCAAAAGAAAATAAATAATAATTATTAAAACAGAAAGAAATGAAATTGGAAATAGAGTATCAAAAGAGAAAATTGTGAAAATAAAATCTGGTTCTTTGAAAAAATCAATAACATTGATAAGCCTCTAAGAAAAAAAAAAAGAGAGAGGACACAAATTGCTAATATCAGAAATGAAAGAGGGAATATCATTACAAGTCTTATGGACATTAAAGGATAATAAAGAAATACTATGAATAACTGTGCCCACAAATTTGATAACCTAAATGAAATTGACAAATTCCTTAAAAGACCCAATTTTCCAAAACTCCCACAGGAAGAACTAGACAATCTGACTAGGCCTATATTTGTTAAAGAACTGCATCAATAATTAATAACCTTCTAAGAAGAAAGCACCAGGCCCAGATGGGTTCACTCTTGAATTCTACCAAACAGCTAAGGAAGAAGTTATACCAACTCTCTAACAATTTTTTCAGAGAATAGAAGTAGAGGGAATACTTCGTAACTAGTTATATGAGTCTAGAATTACCCAAATGCCAAAATGAGACAAAAATTACAAGAGAAGAAAACTACAGACAAATTCTCTCACATAAGCATAGATGCAAAAATCCTCAACAAAACATTAGCATATCAATTTCAACATTTTATGAAAATAATTATATACCATAACCAAGTGGAATTTATTCCATGTATGTAAGGCTGGTTCAATATTCAAAAATCAATTAATGTAATTCACTGTATCAATCAACTAAAGAAAAATCACATGATCATATCAATAGATGCACAAAAAGCATTTGGCCAAATCCAACACTCATGATAAAATCTCTCAGTAAAATAGGAACAGAAAGGAACTTCCTCAACTACGTAAAAAAAAAAAGTCTAAAGATTTCTATAGTTAACATTATATTCAATTGTGAGGTACTTGAAGCTTTCTCTCTAAGATTAAGTATAAGGTAAGAATGTTACTTCTCACCGCTCCTTTTCAACATTGTACTGGAAGTTTTAGTTAATGCAACAAGGCAAGAAAAGTAAATAAAAGGCATACAGATTGGGAAGGAAGAAATAAAAGTGTCTTTGTTCAGAGATGACATGATTGTCTATGTAGAAAATCCAAAAGAATAAACAACAGCAAAAAACCTCCTGGAACTATTAAGTGTTTATATCAAAGTTGTAAGATACAAGATTAATATACAAAAACCAATTGCTTTCCTATATAATAGAAATAAACAAGATAAATTTGAAATTAAAAACACAATACTATGCACTCTCCAAAATAAAAATACTTTCCCATTACAATGTCAAGAGAATGAGAAGACAAGCCACAGACTAGGAGATATGTCTTGCAAAAGACATATCTGATAAAAAACTGATGCAAATGTACAAAGAACTCTTAAAATTCAACAGTAGAAAATAAACAACCTCATTAAAATATTGGCCAAAACCCTAACAGACACTCTAGCATGGAGGATAAACAGATGGCAAATAAGCATATTAAAAGATGCTCAACATCATATCTCATTAGAGAAATGCAAATTAAAACAAGATAGCACCACACACCTCTTAGAATGACCAAAATCTGGAACACTGCCAATATCCAGTGCTTGTACAGATAAGGAGCAACAGAAACTCAGACATTGCTGGTGGAAATGCGAAATACTACAAGCCTCTTTGGAAAAGAGTTTGGCAGTTTCTTATAAACGAAGCAACTCTTCACATATGATCCAGCAATCACACTCCTTGGTATTTACCCTAGAGGGCTGAAAACTTATGTCCACACAAAAACGTGCACATGGATGTTTATAACAGTTTTGTTCATATGCCAAAACATAGATGCCACCAAGATGTCCTTCAATAGGTGAATGGGTAAATGAACTCTTGTATATCTAGACAATGGAATGTTATTCAGCACTAAGGAGAAATGAGCTCTTAAGCCATAAAAATACATGGAGAAAATTTAAATGTTTATTACTAAGTGAAACAAGCCAATCTGAAAAGTTGACCTACTGTAGGATTTCAACTTTTAACTTTCTTGGAAAAGGCGAATCCATGGAGACAGAAAAAAGATCAGTGATTTCCAGGGGTTGGATATGGGGAGGGATAAATAAGTAGAAAACAGAAGATTTTTAAAGCAGTGAAAATACTCTGTATTTGACAGTGATGAATAAATGTCATTATCCGTTTGTCCAAACTCATAGAATGTATAATAACAAGAGTGAATCTTAAAGTAAATTATAGACTTTGGGTGATTATGATATGTCAGTGTAGGTTCATATATGGTTAACAAATATACCACCTGGTAGGAGATGTTGATATTGGGAGAGGCTATGCATATGTCGGGGCAAAAGGTATATGGGAAATCACTGGACCTTCCCTTCAATATGCTGTGAATCCAAGACTGCACCACTGCTATGTAAAAATAAAGTCTTGTGACAAAACAAACAAACAAACAAAAACTCTAAACAAATGTCTCCTTGGCTAGAGTCAATAATATGCATGCCATGTGCTTGATTCTAGTTTATAAAGAAACACAGGACACACTTCTTGGTCCCTAGCTAAAGACATTTCCGTCTCTTACTCTGCCTTATTGTACTGGATAATATTGTTTCATGTGGTTAATACTATCATTATCAATAGCAAAGCATCAATGACAAGATATGTGCTTGGAAACTAAGAATGATTTGTTTCCTAATAGTTTAAAATGTTATCCTGTCAAATGGAGAATTTAATTGAGTTTTTGTTTCCCAGGAAATTCAGTAGAATTGAAAAAATTTCATGTGATGAAAGAGAAAGAAAACAGGAAATGGAGAGCATGTCAAAGAGCGTGTGCATTATTCAAAGACGATTATTTTTCTCCGGATATAAATAACATCACTGATATTGTTCCTAAGGTTTATGATGTTGAATTTCCAAAACTAACTTGTCAGGAAGGCTGGGTATTGGAGCAAATAGAGAAAAGAACTCCTTTCAAATAAGCTGGGTGAGCTTATTTGAAACCTGATGCAACTAATGACAGATTTCAAGCTAAGACCGTGATCTGTCTCCTCAAGATTGCTAACTGAACAGAATAGGTGGTTATTTGTTTCGTTTCACATGCTTTTATTTAAATAGATTGGTTACCACCATTCATACATACACAGATTTCCCTACTCTCAGACCAAACTTTGATGCTTCTCACAAAACTATCACATTTTAAATGTAACACATATGTATATTATTCTCCTATATCTTATATACAGACTAGTTTTCAAATGTGACACATTATACATGTATATGCATCTTTAATTATTCTGCTCTCATTTCCTGTCTTTGTTTCCTCAGACATGTTCACAGATCATTTCTCAAAATGAGGGAACGTAGTATCATATTACAGGTGTTTCCAATAAGTTCTGGTAGTACTGAGAGTGACAGATAATGATAAGATGGTAATTTCTCTCATGTCTATACCAGAGAAGAAATGTTTTATTTCTACCTAATGGTGTTAGAGTATAAATTAGTATGTGTAAATTAAAATTTTATTTTCTAAATAATAAAGAAAGAAAAAAATCAGCTTGTGTGCATTCTCAAGTACTTTTCTTCTCATTACCCTCATTGCCCTGGCACTTGTCAAAATTTTGTTCAGAGCCAATACTTATTAGCTCTCCAGAGCAAATACTTACTACCTATTGAAGCATGTTAATCTGATAAATACCTGCAGTGTATATTTTCCTCTTCTTGTTTTTGCTCTGATCAAATATTTTGAGGGTGATATCCTATATGTTCAATGACAACTAGGTGGACATTTCTGATCTAGAAATGGGTTGATATTAAGCTCCTAAACTGACTTCTTGCCTAGGTACCAAATATGCCATAAATGGAGTGTTCTAGTCTCCAATTTGGGACAGCTATTGAGAAACATGTTTAACTTATGTGTATTCTTCAGGCTCTATCTAATAACAACTGTTTGGGTTTCCGGGTTCCTGAATGCACATCTCTCAGGTCACCACACAGAGGCCCCAGTCCCCTCTGCCTGTATGTAGAGCCAGCTACATTTTCACGAGATTCATCTTCTCTCAGGTTTTCCTATTTAATTTTCTCTGTATAGTTCATGTCATTTTTAATTGGTAACCTCTTCTACTTCTACTGTGCAAACATATTTTTAGACTAATTCTCCTTAACTTAAAAACAAAGATGTAAAAACATAAAAACAAAAAATATAAAACAAAGATGTAACTGCATTTGTTCAATTTCTTAGAGTTATGCAAATACCATGCTGTAATCAAAAGAGGAAATTAATGTTGTCAGTAATACTACTTATTTGTCTTAACTCTTAGAGCCTCAGGAAAACTTAGAGTCTATTATCCTAGTCATCCCCAAATTCTGAATTTTATACATGGAGAAACAAAAACCCTTTGGTTTTAACATGAAAAACTGATATTAACCCATGTATTCACATGTCAAACAGTTCTCTTTGCATGAGACTTTGGTTCAACTACCTACTTTATGTTTATTCCCTCTTTCTCAACAAGTAAAAGCACTAAATATATTAGGTATTGGACTGGTTAATGGAGAGCAAAGAAACCACGTGGTTCCTTCCCTAACTGTACTCACAGTCAGTTGGACAGAAAAAAAAAAAATAAAAGTCACATAAATAGATGTAAACTTACAATTATGGCCACTGCTTTGAAGTGTAAATACCACATGTGATGAGAGACTATGTTAAGAGAATTTGACCCAGTGTATTAGATTGGAGAGGACTTTTTTGAAGAACTGAAATTTAAAAGGTGAGAATACTCAACTAGGTGAATAAGGATCGGAAGAATATTTATGGTAGAGAAAGTAACCTCCAAAGGTCACGCAGTGAAAGACGGTTTGGACAGAGAAATGTAATGTGGACAGTAATGGGGACAAAAAGAGCAGGCAAATGTGGTTTTCGACACAAGAACGGAACACACCTTTAGGCCAAATGAAAGAGGTTTGCTTTATCCCAAAGACAGCAGGAAATCATGGATGGGCGAGCCTCACCATCTCTGCAGCTACTGCCCTAAGCCATCCCCATCTTCTCTTGCCTGAATATGACTCTGTTCTCCTCACTGCTCCCTGATCCCTCCATGTCCCTCTCAAGGTCTATTTCAGCAGCAGCCAGAGGGATCAATTTAAACTCAGGTCAGATCGTGTTACTTGTCTGCTCGCAGTAAATTACCAACATCCTGTCTTTCTCAGAATATCATCCAGAGTCCATCTGCTGACCTTAATGTCTTCGATGGCTATGTTCATAGCTTCCTCTCCAGCCTTGTCGCCTAACCCTCTTTTCCCTGGCTCTCTCTGCTACAGCTAGAGAGTCCTGTGACTGTTTCAGAACTTTTCAAGAGTGCCCTTGCCTCAGGGCTTTGGTACTTCTTGTCCTTCAGACAGGCCTTCTCCCAGGTATGCACATGGCTCATTCCCTCAAGTACACAGGTCTCTCTCAGATACACACACATCAGCGAGTTCTTCCCTAAACTTCCTGAATAAAAGAGCTACTCCTCTGTCCCCATCACTCTTCAACACCATCCTCAGCTTTATTTTTCTTCATAGCACTTACTATAACCTGGCATATCATGTCTTTTTGTTTCTTTGTTTTGGTGAGTCTTCCCCCACTAAAATAGAAGTTCTTTGAGAGCTGGAACTTGTTTGTTTACTGCTTTATTTCTAAGGGGTAGGAAAGTGTCAAGCATGTAGTAGGTGCTCAATCAATATTTGCTGAATTAATGAACAAATAAAAGGATGAATAAATAAAATACCTTGAGGTATTTATCACACAATAATTTTACCCATCAGATTCCAATTTTTCTTCTGAATGAGAATGTTCACTTGTATGCAGATGACATACAGATATATTCCCGTCATCAATCAAGAGTCAGTTCAAACCCTGTTTATTCTCTAAAACTTCCTCTCAATACTCAGCAATACTTTTCTTTAAATTCCCAATAACTCTGACAATCTAAACCAATAATTTATCAGTGATTACTACAGTCTTTTGTTCCTTCTGAGTAGTTCTCATCTGCTGAAACCAAGAGTTAGTCATTTGAAAATACTTATTTGAACTTCCTTTCCTTTTCTTTCATGTGAGATTGTCAATGTAATGCTATTTAGCAAGAGACAAATATCCACTTGTCACTGCTTTCAATAAATACTACCTATCGTTCTTAAGTAAAAGAAGGAAAAAGTAGTATATGTTCATTAAAAAAAAAAGCAGTAATCGATTTTAGTTGAGGCATAACTTTTGTGTGACAGAATAGTGGAAATAGATATAGAAAGCTAAATTGGATATTTTGATATTATGTTGAAAAATTTAGAAATTTTATAGTAATGAGGAGACATTATTGCAGATCTGGAATGACATGGTAATACTGGGCTTTAGAAAGATAACTCCTGCAGTACTTTAGGCTAATTGGCTAGAATACAAAGAGAAGCTGGTTGGTTTGTAGGCCATCAAAATAGGTCATGCTGAAAGAGGGCACCAGCAGTAGAAACAGAAAGAGAAATACCATGTTTTTTGGATGTTCTTCACTTTTATTCAGGTACTTACTAACTGGGATAGATGCTGTACCATGGTCGCTGTTAGGATTACAAAAATGAGCTGCGAGTTTCATGGACATACCATTAAAATCACTTCATTATCTATGTTTTCCCTTTTAGTCCAAGAATTCCAGTTCTTATTTACAATGTCATGACACATATTCATTAAGACTAACAAAAGCAATTTACATTGCATAGCATTTTGCAATTTAAAAATAGCCCTCATGTGCATTATATTATTTGATCTCACAACAACGCTGGAAAGTAAGCAGAGTTGGGAAATTCTCTTCAGTTTTCAATACGAAAACTGCAGGTCAAATCTATTAAGTCACTGGGTCAAGGTTACAGACAGCTGTCTATGGATTTAGAATTGAGCCCATATATTCATGTTCCAAACACAAAATGGTTTTCCTTAGAACTTCATATATTTTTCTAAAGTTTATATGGAAGTAGCTTTTTCTCTACTGATTCCCTTTTAATCCTTTTCTCCAGAGCTTATGGTTTATTGTCTAATTCCATTACAGTAGCTATTTTGTTATTGGATTTATGAGATGCTGAAAATGCTGTGCTATTTTATTTTTGTTATAATTGTCAGGCTATAAATGTCAAATTAACAAACAAACAAAAAACACAAACAAACAATAACCTCTTACCAGTTTAAAGATTCTGTTTCTGATCTTTTATTCAAAACTAAGGAAGAAAGATATTTTAGAGACATATCTCATAAATAAAATTATATCATCTGCTGGTTTAAATTTTTAAAGTGAAATTTAGGCTCTTTTTAATTTCAGTTTGGATAAATATTTTAAAGGTGTTATTTTGTTCAAAAAGTTCTCACAATATGAAATATTAAAAATTGAATTAGATAAAATAGTGAAATATCAAATTCTGGTGGAAAATAAAATAAAATAAAAGCTATATCTTTCATAAATTTTACTTTGTGAGGACACAATATTAACTAGCTTAGCATAAAAGCAAATTGAACTGTGTGTATGCACTGACTTGAATTTCAGATATTCATGAAAGTAAGCATCAGTTCATCACCATAGTTCTTTTTTTATCATTATTATTTTTAAAAAAAGATTATACCTAGCACTTGTATCTTGGTTTCTAAAGAGCATTTCCCAACAAAAGGAGCCAAGCCTCCTTGGAGAAATGGCTGATTCTGGGGCTGATGCTAGAAATATACAAAAAGAGTCTTGGGAATGGTTTTTGAAAAGGTCTTTGAAATGATAGTGAGCAAAAAAGACTAACAAATAGGGTCCTGATATTTCCACCAAAGAATGTCCCTCTGAAGAGCTTATCACTAAAAATGATTTACTAAAGGAAACTGATGAAAATTTTCAGCCAGAAAGTAAAAAAGTGCTCAAAGAAGCAAAATGTTGGGAACATATTAAAGGGACACAAGAGCCTGTCAGAAAGAGGTCCCAATGGGTAAAGCTAGAACATTTTGTGCAACAAAATAAATAACATAGTTATTGTAATACCCAAGGATAAAAGAAGCATAATGAGACCATATTATATAAATGACTGAATAACTAAATCAGTGGGGGAGAAGGAAGCAAAACTGAAGTTACCCCCTCCCTTCTTTCTCCAGAGTATAGCACTTAATATGCAACACAGGCTAAAAATTAGAAAAGAATGCATGTAGGCACACTATTCTCTGATGATTAGGGGCTCATGAAAGTGTTATAATCATGGGGTGGAGATAGGCATAGCAAAAGGAGTTCATATTAGATAATGAACACCTACACCTACCTAAAAGGAAATTTCAGAAGACTGGAAAAATCAAACTGGAGAAAATTCATCAGATAACTAACCTGAATAGATTACTATTAGAATATGAAGGTGATAAAGTACCCAATTTTCACATAAACATTGAGGAGGACTAAGGATACTCAGCCAAATGCTGAACAGACCTCTTGCCATTCAAGGATGAATAAACAGAAGACAAGGCTGCACTAGGTCTTTGAAATGATAGTCATGAAAATCTGAGAGGCTATATGCCTGATATCCTGAAAAATGATGCAGTAGAATATGATCAAGTAACCTGGAGAAACTATGAGGAGAGAGCAAAGAGTTGACATTAGAGAATCTGTTTTGAAGGAATTAAGAAAAAAATGAAGTGGAAATTAAAATACAGTAATATTTTATTATCTTTATCCACAACAGCAAAAGATAGAAGTAGAAGAGAAGAAAAACGTTTCAAAAAGTAAATGAAAACTTAGACTCTTCTAGAGTGTGAAGCAAAACAGGGGTTAAATAATTGGAAATATAATAAAACATCAGTTAAGAATGACAATTGGAAGAGAAGCATTATTCAAAATTATAACTGAACCATATTTTTTCCTGAGCTGATGAAAAGATGGTGTCCAGATTTTTTAAAATCCTAGACTATCATTAAATATGACTGCAATGGTAACAACGTCAATTTACAGCCTGAAGGGTTTTTTTTTCTTTTTTTAATTTTAAGGGAAAAGAAAAAAATAATTTTTCAAACATTGGTTAGTAACACATAATGCCTACAAAGGTATCACATTCATATTAATAAAAAAACTACAAATGTATGAAGCAGAATCTCTAGAATTTTGACAGATAGAAGATAAAAGAAGTCTATACACAGGTATTCATGTAGAATATGGGAGAAAGAGACATAAAATAAATTATATTTCCTGAATATGTTACTAGAAAATAGTCTCCTGGTAACTGAGGTATGCATAAAAAAATTAAGAACGAAAAATTATTGGAATAAAGAGCTGGCAATGATTTTGAAAATAATTAAATGCAAATTTCATGAAAGTTAATTTTTAAGTTAATGGGTCAAAACAATTTAGTTTTACTTCTACTGATAAAATAGCATTGAGACATGAGGCAAATCATTCATATTTCTTGTCTTCACTTTCTCCATTTGTAAAACAATGCCAGGTCTCAGTAATGGAAGAGTACTTATTTAATATCTTAAAGCCATAGGAACATATTGACTCTTCTCTCTTTCTCACACCACTCTTCCCAGGACAGTTACCTAGACAGTAACCTTTCTTCAAAATTGTCACTCCAGGGCTGCAGACTGTCACTGTGGTTAATCCGAAGTTTTCTAGTTCAGGCAAGAATATTTCCATTGATTTCATTTGTATTCAAATGACAGAACACAGAATAAAAGCTATGAAATTTTCTTGATTTTCTGCAAATGAGGGTTCCTTCTGCAAAGTCTTTTAAAACAGCTTTTCTAAGATGTAAACCATATGATGCATTCATTGCCTTTGATGACTGCCTTCTGCCTCACTACCAGCACTTCCTTAGTCTGCTGCTTTCTGAATGCAATGAAAAGAAGATTAAAAAAAAATTCTTGCTATTTTCATGCCTGTGTTCATCTGATGTTGAGAGCGTCCTTTCAAAAAATATTCTTTAATAAATCAATTTAGGGAACATATGTCCATTCTTGTATAATCGGTGGGGAGAAAAACAAATTCAACAAGGAAAATCATGTGAATTCAACTCATAGCATTCTGACACAAAAGTCTTTACTGTACAGAAGGATAATGCAAAATCTAGGGTGTTGACTGAGTCTCCATAGCTGCGAAAAGACTTAGTGAAACCTCCATCAGTTTCAAAATCTTCACAGAATCAAATAGAGGATGTAAGGAAAAATGGAATATGCCATCTTCTGGAATGTTTCAAGTAGGTATAAACAACATTTAAATGAAGAACCCAAAAGCATTCAGAGGTGATCAGCGAATTGATAAATCATGTTTTTTTCCTACACATCTTTATTACTTTCTGGAATCAGTGCTAAGTAGGATCAGTTTTGACTTTGTATAGCTATATGTTTCCAATATTAATAACAAATATTTTATTGAATGTTATTCTGTGTGCTGGGAATTTTTAAAGTATTTTCATGTATTAACTTATTTAATAATTTCATTTATCCTCTGAAGTAGATATTCCTCTTATCAGACCATTTTTGACAGAGTTCTATAAATTAAATCATGCCCAGGGCCCCATAGAGTTAGTACCTAGTTAAACCTGAAGGTGGAAACTGGCTCTAGAATTCTATTAACACAACACTTCGCTGCCATCCTATAATATAATAGGGGATGCTATATAAAGGTTTAATTTCCCAACTTCATTTTCCTTATTAATTTCATCTGGAAACTTGAGAACTGGATGCCAAGATATCTAATTTTCTAAATCTAGGTATTGCTAGAATTTTGAGACTTTAACTTCATCATTGCGATCCTTATCTTTCAATATCAGACTCCACTGACTTTTTAAAACAAATGCATCAGGCTTTCCCAAAATTCCAACAGAGGAGTCTATGTGGCATTGCTTCAGTTTCTATTTTAACTTGGACAAGAACCTTCTCTAACTTCAGATCCTGTGCAATATAGGAGAATATCTTCAAATGCCTCCTGCAAGAACCCACTTGATGGCATCAGTCATGATTTCCCAATGGAGCAGTACAGTTACGAAGGGAAAAATGATTGTATTTATATCACAAATCTGAAGAGGAACTGGGAGAAGCTTCCATTTGCAGATGAGCCCATTGTTGCCATTAAATGCCCTGCTATGTTACTAATCTATTCTTCAAGAATAGTATACTGTGTTGAAATTTGCTGCCACTGATAGAACCATATCTTAGGCATGACTGCTAGTCCATTTACTCAAAGGAGCTGCACTCCTTAGATCTAGACACTTTTTCAGAATCCTCATTTGTTGGTGATTATTGTCCCGGGCTGGTTTACAGCCTCTCAGAGGAGCAGTTTATGATAACCTGCCCTCATGGCTGAGTAGCCCAGACTCCACTGTGCATTACATAGACTATGCTCTTCCATGAATCAAACAGGAGTTCATTGTCGGTCTGTGTGGTACATTGGTACATATGGTGTATTGGCTCATATGTTTCCCCAACACCTTTTCTTCAGAACATACATAGGAAGTCATTCCTGATCTTATCAGAAGTAATTGAAAAGAAGAGCAGAACACTTTGAACAGGTAATGATCAAGAGGAGTTTAAGGATGAATGGATCTGAGCTTAATGAATTTCAGGTGCTAGACCCATCTGAAAGTGTACAGGTGTCCTTAATTGTCTATTAAGAAATTATTTTTTTATTGAATATCAGCATGCTTCTCTCCACTACACTTCCTAGGCTACTGAATGGATAGGAATAACTTCCTTCCAAAGTCTTTGAAGCATATGTCATAACAAGATTTACCAAAAATAAAAATCATCTTCATTCCAAAAATAAGCAATGGGTAAAGTGCTAATTATGTATTAGTTAAGAGCTTACATTTCAGTGGTGTGTATTTCTTTTACTTTAATATTTACCAATGCTTCCTAATTTAATTCAAGCTCCATTCATATGACAGTTGACTTAAACACAAAAATTATTTTAAAAAGACAGCAAAGGATGAATGTTGCCAACCATCATTTTGTAAGGAAAAATAAAAATGAGATGTGCAGGTTTCTTATTTGTAATAATGAAAATATCAATAAAGCCACAAGCTAAACAGCATGGAGAAAAAAACCCTTGGAATCTCCATGTGGGTATTATCTGCCTAAAGAAAATGGTCATATGCTGTTTGTTAAAAATGCAAGTTATGAGATTCAGTAGGAATCCACATATAAGGGTAAAAGAAATGAAACTCTAGAGAAACAGAGTTCTAACAAATATCATCATTACATAAAACTTCGAACTTCTATTATACTTACCTACCACTCTTCGCCCTGTCTTATTCTTTGACTACAGCAAACTCTGTATCTAAACTTTCTCCATAAAAGAAACTAAAAATATAGATTCAGGTGATTAGCTTTCATTTAGGACCAAAGGATAATGGTTTCTCTCTTTGACCAAATGATATTGAGGTCTGGTTCCTATGAGCACTTATGAGGCAGCTGCACTGCTGCCCTATGTTTGTGTTCCTAAGTCCAATACACTATCTTTGTCTATTTCTCATTTCTTACTAAGAGAACAGGACTGGCAGGATTACAATCAAAATGATCCCATGCTCAAACTTTGATCAGCTCTTTGTAAGGTTTAGGTTGGTGCTGTTCAATGGTAGCCATTTGCCACATGTAGTTATTTATATTTAAATTAAAGTTAAATAAAATTAAAAAACAGTTCCACCATCATACTAACCACATTTAAAGTGTTCAGTAGTTATATGTGGCTAGTGTCTTACTGTATTAGGTAGCATAGATATAGAACATAGTCACCATTGCAGAAGGTTCTATTGGATAATGTTGGTCTTGGGGACAAATTGGTGTATTCAGTAAGGCAATGTTTATTTGCTATGAGCATTCTAGTTTTCTTTTACTTTCACTACAAAAAGACTGGAAAGTTAGTCTATATTAGATTAACTTTGTCTAACCCTTTTCTCCTAAGTCAATAATCTTTTATTCTTTGTATGGTTTCCCTTATTGAAGAGTTTACACTGCCACTTATGGACTCACGTATGTACCCTATAGCCCTTACGTACCTCTCCATTACTGTCATCACAGAGAATAAGATGCTACTGCAAATAACACTGCCACTTTCTCACTGTGAGATAGGTTAAAAGAAAACATGATTTCATAGCTAGCAAAGTGAACTATTGGTCCAGGCCATCATGCAAAATCAAGTTATTTCTATCCTTAAACTACTAGATTTTCCTCATCTTATTTGGGAGTTTTCTGGCTAAGCCAAGACAGCATCCTTCAAATATATCTAAAAGCAGTTTTGGGGTCCTTTCCTGAATGTAGAACACAGTTACTCAAAAGCTACCAAGAGATTCTAGCTATTCACCTGTATATTTATTATGCTCTGTGTGGAGTGAGTAAACATCCTGGGACTCAGAATCTGTCCCTTCCCTTTGTTCTATTCAATTGAACACATTATTTTGGACTCACTACCAACTCTAGACTATATAGTATATAGTATATATATATATATATATATATATATATATATATATGTATATACACTTTCTCTTAACTGTTGATACCTTCTGAGGTTCTTAGACCTATAAAGACAGAGATAATGAAAGCTCTATATTTGATATTCTATACTTGAGACCTTGATTCCCTTCTTTATTCAAAAATAGTCTGTTATGTGGGGGTGAGTTGTATGGATGTATATACAAGTCATATACATAAACCAGTGCTCGTCTGCAAGATTCCAAGCTCTAAGGGGCAAATGTACGGCCATAAGGCAGACTTGATTGCCTTAAACAAGAGTCATTAATGTGCTTCATTCTCCTAGAACCCCAGCTTCTAGCACATGCTTGACCATGAGGGATACCAGATAAATACTGAATAAGTGAAAAAGCAAAGAATTTCTTAGCCTTGATATCCATTTATAGAACACCTCCTCCCAACTCCAGCCTCTTCACGAAACTTAGAAAATGTTTCAGGTCACTATTTTTCCCTTCTGCACTTTAGATCCCTCATTAAAGCAAACATGCTGCCAATCCTAAATCATGAAAAATCTCAACCAAGCTTCATCCTCCTGATGAACTTTTCTTCTCCCCAGGGAAAACGGTCATTCTAACTTTTGTGCACTTCTGCCCTCTTCCATATCATACTTCTCTATTAGACATTATCATGCTGTAATTAAACATTTTAGTTACATGTCCCATATCCAAATTTGCACATCCAGAGAACAGACTGAATGAAAGATAATTGACTTATTTGGTGCCTACTACATCCCAGTCACCTTGTTTACATAAACAACCTAATTCCATCTTCTGCCCGCTTTCTAGGTAAGTTGTAATTATCCATAATGTTTCAGAGAAGGAAATTCAGACACAAAGAGATTTTCTCTTGCTCAAACAAGAACTGGTGGACTCATGATTCATAGATGAAACTTCTGTCTCTAAAGGCCACTTTTTGCATTCCTAAGATCCTGCAAAGTCCCTAATAGGGACCTTATATTTAATAAATAAATATGGCAAAAATGAACAAACAAAATCAATCTGATAGAAATCATTTACTTCTTACACCAAATAGCAGTCAACCATCTATACACACACACACACACACACACACACACATACACACACACACACACACACATATATATATATATATATATATATATATATATATAAAACCAATTTTATATATATAGGTAACCCAAAACAAATATCAATGGATAAATCTGTGGAGTGTTTGTGTATACATGTGTGTAAGTTAGTATTAGAAAAATTTGAAGGTAATAGGGACCTTTCTATCACTGATACAGAAACAGAAATATCTGGTGAACAAACATATCTCTGTAGCTTTTCAGACTCTGGAATTTTCAGAGTTCTGAGTGGTCACTGGCCCTCCTAATCTTTCTTTCTTTCTTTTTTTGTGGTATATCAGTTTTATTTTATTTTATTTTTAAACATCTTTATTGGAATATAATTGCTTTACAATGGTGTGTTAGTTTCTGCTTTATAACAAAGTGAATAAGCTATAAATATACATATATCCCCATATCTCCTCTGTCTTACGTCTCCCTCCCACCCTCCCTATCCCATCCTACCCCTCTAGGTGATCACAAAGAACCTTTCTTAATTTCCCTTTTCCACCACTGACACTAGGAAGCTTCTCATATTACAAATGCCATATTTTATTATTCATGTATCCATCCTAGGTCAATTCTCACTTCGGTGCCTGTTCTGCTGGGATTTATCTCCCATAGTTAATTTTTGTTCTTTGCTACTCTAGGCTTTTTCCCAGAGTAAGTCACTAATCCTGCTTAGGGTGTAACCATAACTACAACATAAACTCTAAAAATCATAAGAGAAAGGGGGACAGTGGATATTAGTTTGCCTTTGAGCACAGAAATTTCCTCAGTGGAGACTGGTTATGAGAGTATCTAAACCCTGCTCAAATTTACTCTCATAATGTGTCCATGGAACAGGACCTGGGGTTACAGAGCTAACATGACTCCTTCAATCATACAACCCCCAACTGCTTCTGAGTAGAAATGCCTGAGTTAACCAAAGCTACTGAGTGAATTTGTCCACAAAAAAAAAGTCATTAACAACGAAGTCAGAACCTAGAATATTATACTGTATTGACTCTTCAAAATTTTATTTGAGAATCTGTTAAATCCCCTGCTCAAATCATGTTAAATATTCTACCAAAAAGTACACCTTTATTCTAATTAGAGTTTTATTTTAGGTTAGGAGGGAAAAAATAAAAGGTGACCCTTTAAAAGTTTGAATACATAAAATATAAGATTTTATTATCCCCAAAACAGACATTCTATTATGCAAATATGTTAATTCAGTTGCTGGTGTGGAGACTTTAAATAGAAACAAGGAATATCATGTTGAGGGATTACTGAGTAAAATAATGAGCTATTTGGTATTGATTAAGTTGCATGTAGGTTTTTAAAAATACACATTTATATAAATTAAAAATATATGTAATATTTAATATATATTTGCTTTTGCAAGCCATCTCTCATGGCTGCAGATTCTTCCAAGTGTTCTACAATCATGATTCAGAGATAAAGTAACCAAACAAGTACAAACATTGAATCTGAAAATATGTTTAACAGAGTGTGCTTACTTTGAACCAAATTGCCTAAGTCCATTAATGTAGAATGACAGGATATACTTACTAAGGTCTTTGTTATTCATCCATGTATGAGTGCGGATTATATTTCCTGCCTTATGAAGATAAGAACATATATATGTATGTGTGTGTGCATGTGTGTCCATATACACATATATAGAGAGATATAAAATCATTGTATACATATAATTTATATCTGTAATACATGTAAAATGAGGGGAAGTAGGGACAAATCATTGTCTTTAAAAAATGATCTCTAACATTGGCCAATCTATTTGTATGAATATGTATGTTTTGGAAAAACATATTTTAAACTCTTTTTATCCTGTTCAAAAATTCAAGGAATTTTTAAGCCTTGAAATATTAGAACCACACGAGAACAAATATTTGTCATGTCTTTTTGAACACTTGATATATTTGAGCATCCTTCCTATGTGTGGGGAATTCTCCACATTTAAGTAGTCCACCCCTCTCCAACTTAGAAGCCGAAAGCATTTCTCTCATGTCCTCTCCAGCTGTTTGGACCTATATGTGACAGAAACTCACCCAAACAGACTGTGCTTCAAACAGTGAGGCAGATTCCCCTCTCACAAAGGTGGTGGCAGTAGTAGACAGTTTGTGGGTCACAGTGGCACAGGTTCCAGCCATC
This sequence comes from Mesoplodon densirostris, assembly GCF_025265405.1. Taxonomy (NCBI): domain Eukaryota; kingdom Metazoa; phylum Chordata; class Mammalia; order Artiodactyla; family Ziphiidae; genus Mesoplodon; species Mesoplodon densirostris. The sequence continues at coordinate 18,078,328 of NC_082664.1, forward strand.
ACATCCAGGTCCAGCACAGTGGTGGGAACAGGGGCCTGTGAGGTTTCTTGTGGGGGAGTCCTGCATTATAATTTGGATGTTGTTTCTGCTGTACTGCCTAGAGATTCTGTGACTGTCCTTATATCTCGTGTAAATCCCTTTTGTCTCAAACTAGAGTAGGTATTACCGTTGGCTTCTAAGAACATCAGTGTACTACCTCAACACTTCTGTTCTCTGCCCTACTTATAGACTTTGCCTAGGACTTCTCCCTTTTCTTTGCCTCTCCATCAACTTTTCTCCTCTTTTCTGAATCTTTATAAGCAGCACACATATATGCTATTGTTAATCCATCTTAAAAATTCTGTCTTAACCACACTTCCACATCAAGCTTCTTATTCCATTATCTCTTTCCTGTTTCAGCAAAACTCCTAGGAGTTTTATATATCCTCACTCTCTTCAATATATCTCCTCCCATTATCTCTTGAGTTCACTTCAATCAGGCTTTTCTATTGAAACTACTCTTTTCAAAGTCCCCAACGTCCTCCACATCACATAGGTGACCTGCCGGTTATGAAGCTATCTTTAGTTATTCCCTTGATCCACCTATAAGCAGCATGCAATAACATTGATCACTCTTTCCTCCTTGAAATTCTTCCTTAGCTTCCAGGACAGCACATACTCCTAGATTTCCTCCTACTTTTCTATTTCTCTCTTTAGCTTTTTTCCCCCTGGACCTCTAAAACATGGAGTGCTCCAGGACTCAGTACTTGTCTCTTGTCTTTCATGTCTACACTCACCTGACCTCATGGCCTTAAACACTAACAAGCTCATCTTTCTCCCTTGAACTCCAAATGTGCATAACCATCTGCCTATTCAATATACCCACTTGGAGGTCTAATAGATATTTCAAATATAATGTGCCCAAATTGAACTTCTGATCTCCCTCACTCCCTGTAGCCCTAATTCCTCTCCATTTTCCCCATCTCAGTAACAAGCAACTCAATTCTTTCAGTTGCTTAGATCAAAATTAGATTCCTGTTTGATTCTTCTATTTTCTACACAGATTATGTTCGATTCATGAGGAAACACTGTCCACTCTAACTTCAGAATATGTCCAAGATTAGACTAATAATCCCCATCACCTCTACATTTACCTCTCTGGTTCAAGCCATTATCACCATTTCTTTGTATTATTGAAGTAGCCTCCTAACGGATTTCTATTCTTAATTCTTGACCCTTTTCCATGTTTATTCTCAATAATGCAGGACAGTAATTCTTAAATATAAGTGAAAGCGTATTACATCTCTCCTCAAAAGTTTCCAAAGCCCAAGCACTTACAGTGATCCATTTTCTCAAATAATTTCTGGTTTCATTACTTTTCTGACCTCATCTCTGACTTCATCTCCTCAGTCACTTGAGTCACACCAGGTTACCTTCTTTGCTGTTCCTAGAACACACCAGGCACAACTTCACCTCAGGGACTCTGGTTTGCTGTTTCATTGACCTCTTATCTCTTCCCCCAGATATTACCATGTTTGTTAACTCACGTCTCTAATACTTTTACTTAAATTCCTCCTTCTCTATGAATCTTTCTGGCCACCTTAACTCAAATTAGAATCACGTTCCATAACTATTATATTTTTACTTAGCACCTAGCACAATCCAACATACTATTGTCTCCTATTAGCACATGGTTCTTCAAGAATAGGAATTTTCTTATAACAGGCATATAATAGGTGCTTAGGATAACCAACTCATTCCAGGTTGCCTGAAACTTGTCCAATTTTAGTACTGAAAATTACTTGTCACAGAAAATGTCTGCTGTCCAGGCAAATTGACAAGTAGTTGACACCAGCTCAGTAAATATTTGATGAATGAAAGAATGAAAACAGAGTTATGAGTGTGCACTCTACCTAAATCCGAAAACTGTAGGATATTTAACCTAAAGTTTTGTGGATGGAAAAATCATCCTACAATGAATGGATATAACTACATCAGATGATATGAAGGAAAAATACACAATGACTACCAACTGCCATGTACGAGGAATCTCTAAACAGGTAACAATTATTATTAGCTCCATACTCTCAAGTCATATCTATAATTCTATTATGAAGGGTAATTTCTTATAAGATGCTAACCTTTTGAGTGACAGGAAATTTATAAAAATATTGAATACAACTGTAAAGTATGCACAGTGTTGCAATTCAACTACATCATTACTGACTGACATAAAATAATAATCATAAGTAAATGACAACAGAATATATACTTTATTGACCTAAATTATTCTTCCAATTAATAGCTATGTGTGGTTTCAGCCATTGGCTAAAATCCATCCATTAGTCATGAATCTTTGTGAGGTACATAAGTAGTCTCATGTGAACGTTATAAGCTCATATAATTATTGTAACACTCCCCTGATGAAAAGATAACCACTGGAGTTCCTGTTACTGCCAGGTAAGTCTCTATCTTGTCCCTCTAGAGTCTTCTCCAAAATTCTCTGTCTTGTTCAGTATATAGGAGGATGAGCCCTGCAGATTGCAGCCCTCAGATACCCTTGCTGGCTGGTTTCTATTTGGTACACACACATAGGCTACTGCAATAATACAAAGAAATGGTAATAATGGCTTGAACCAGAGAGGTAAATATAGAGGTGATGGGGATTATTAGCCAGATCTTGGGCATATTCTGAAGGGAGAGTGGGTAGTGCACACTAAAAAGCACCAGTATGATGCAGGAAGGTAAGGAAAGACAGAGGAGGACCATTTCTTCCTTGTTCCCTTGCTACATCAAAGTTACATATTTAACAGTGACTACATTCCCACATGACTACAGCTCCATCTTCCAAATGTCCTGTTCTCACCAGACTCTGGTAATTCTATTTCCTTCCATTGTCTCTTCAGCTATGAAGTGGTGATTACTTCCCTCTGTTGCTAATTCCTTGGTTCCTCATCAATTTTTTTTTGTTCTGTTAATGCTACCCACACCTCTGTAAAGTAGGCTTTTATTAATGTTTCTATTGTTCACATGGAAACACAAAAGATAAATCTTTATTTTGCTTTCTATTACCAATATATTTTATTATTTACTCCTCATATGTTAGGCTAAAATATGTGTACAATGGGCATCTGTTCTGGCCACAGGAATTAGACTGATTAGTGTGAAACAAATTACAATGTGAAAAACCAAAATGAAACCCTAGATGAATTACCAGAAAGTTGAGTATTGATTAAGAAGATACCGATTTCCACTTAAATTTCAATAAAAAGAATAACTTCATGAAATTTTAAAGTGGGATAGGACAAATGAAGATCAGATTTGTCATCAGTGTGGTTTCTAGTTCTGGGGGATACTCAACACATGCTAAATAATACAGTCTGATGAGCAAAGTGAAGTTCTACTAAAAGTCAAAAACATTTCCATGGGAATAGGTGCATGAGATGGCAAGAAACTGGTCAGCATGAAAATTGATCTGAAAACGAAATTGCCTACAGTTGTCAAGTATGCCAAACAAAGTAGTAAAAGCAGCATTATACTGGAAGAAAGCACTAATAGAAATTGACACCATCAAAGATCAGGAAAAATGCAATGCTACAAAACTACAAGAAGGTAAATTTAACATTGACCACTGCTTTTATGAAAAGTAATGGGTCAATAATGCATTGCTTTCTGAGAGCCCAGTAAGCACCGAATAAAAGGGTATTAAATATTCACATTAGAGTCTATGAAATATGATTTCACATGATGCTTGCCATTTGCTTCTGCCATAGGTTAATCCAAGGTTATTAAATTTTAAAGTTGCACTAGGACATTTTACATGTAGTGCATTTATAGCCTCTGATTTATATAGCACTTTTCTTCCATAGAGCCATTATATCCTAATTTTCCAATTCAATTGTGCTTATGGTTAAATACAGCAAGCAATATATGTGTGTGCATTATATATATATATATAATGTTATGTGTTTTTCTTGATTCTTTATATAACAAGAAATTGTACATATTTCCTGAAATTTTGCAGAGGCTCAGAAGGCAACTGCAAGATGACTTGGGATATGGAATGGTAGTTGCATCACAGGAATATTGTATGTTTCAAAATTGTCTCTAAATGAGCAAGCATTCTGAAGCAGGCAGCCTAATCTGTATGAAGTCCCATTCTATGTTCATTTAACTCACATAAAGTCAACTATATATGCTTTGCAAGGTGAGACAGAGAGAAAAATAAATAAAAATTTAAATCATGCAAGCCATTCTGTTGGCTGTTCTCTCTCCCTAAGTGAGGCTGGGTTGAAGATGCCAATTTGCCTTCGGTTAATCCACTTTGTTTTTTTCACCATTTACAGGGATAGAATCTTAAACTGCCTTAATAGGCTTCTAGTGTTTAAAGATACATATAGATTTTCATATACCCTAATCTTAATCCAGCTACTATACCTGATGTTAGACCAATGAAACAATGATCTAATTCAAAACTGAATAAAAATTGCTTCATTGGACTCACTAAATTGTCAGCCTCCAACAAGGTTTTCTAAGGGATATCCCAAGGGTAATTTCACCAATATATGATGATTGCCTTGGCACTGACTTTAGATGCCTACTCTCCAGTAGAGTGTGACTGCAGTTTACTCAGTCCAAAATCTCTGTGACCTTCTTGGAGGTTACTAAAACCCTCCAGTTCAAGCTCTCCATTGCCTTGGATCACACTGAGGAAAGATTTAGGAACTGGTGGATAGGTCACTGGGAATAAAGCTGCAACAAACGAAGGCAAGAAGTCACAGCCTGTGTTGGAGAGTGTCTGGTAGACATCTTGCCCAGAGGTGAATGTGTTATGAATGGATGTTTCTGTGACCCTTTATTCAAAAGGCAGTCAGGTGATTCCAAGGATGATTCCTCAAATCTTTGAATGCAGAATAATTGCTTTCCCCCATTATTAAAATAAGGGGTTGTAAGAATGGAAGACATACCCTACTGTGTGGAAGCTATCTTTATTTGCACTAACTGTGAAATTTGGTCATTCAAAATATGTAATGTTAGGGAGAAATACCTTCCCTGAGCAAAAAGACACCTGCAACAGAAACAATGACAAATGTCACATGGGGGCACGTGGGAGCAAATTCAAAGGGGTTAATTGCACAAAGAATCAAACCATCGAGCCTCCTCCACTGCTATGGAAGAAAATCATTCTATTTCTGCACTATATGACTTTCACATAAACATTATGCAATGCCTATTATGTGTCTGCTTTTCTTTCTAAATCTAATGCTGAGATTTTGTTGTAGTTATCCAGTCCCTACTCCACCCCTCAGTATGTATGTGTTTATGTGTGTGTATAAGAAAAGTATGGATAGCCTATCAATTTTATTAGCCAGTAAATCATTTCACCAAGAAGAACCACCGGCAAATCTGATGGAGAAGACTACGTTTCACCCAAAGAGACTTGACCTTGAGCTGAATGCAACCAGTGGATGGAACTTTGGGCAGAAGAAGCAAGGAGTAAAAGAAAACTTGTTGACCAGAAAGATACACTGTTACAGAGCCTTTTATTATTCACTAAAAATCTGTGTTTCCCAGCCTCCTTTGCAGTTAGGTGGGGACCAGTTCATATATTTTAGCCAATGGAACATACACGGAGATAGTGCAAAACACTTTCAGAACTAGCCATTAAAAACATTAGGTATGATATTAACAGTCCTATCTTGTCTTTCTGAGACAATCTTGGAAGTGATATGTTCCAGATCGTAGGGCTACAAGATGAAGAAAACCCCAACACCTACATCTGACTATGGTGTGAGAAAAAAATACACAATTTTGTGTTACATCATTAAGATCATGGGGGTTCATTTTAGAGGCAGCTACATTGTTTACTCTAATGTCAAACCTATTTTTCCAGCAACCTAGGTAATTTCTGCATCACCTAATTAACTCAACTCACTGGCTTTTTGAATTAAGTTTTCTTGACATCTATACTCTCAAAACAATAGTAAAAGAGTGGAAAATATAAAGCAGAAATAAGATAGTCTCAGAATAAAGAACTAGAGTGGAAACCTTATACTGTCAGTGCCATTGCATGTTCAGTACTCATGCTTGGCACATAGTAGGCACTCATTTAATGTCTGTACTTGAAGGGAAAAATAAGGTCTCAATTATTCCATCCATGCATTTCACAACTTTCAGGTTCCAGACAAGGAACCTATGCCTATTGAGATCAGTTACCTGTTCTTTTATGAAACAACCTGGGGAAATTTTAGAATTGTAGTCTAATATTGTATGAAAAATTGTAAAAGATTGAGTTGGTTAAAAATCATTGAAAGGTAACTTTCTCAATGTCTTCAAGGGTCAACCAGCCTAGGTATTTATCACTCTGTCCATAATGTAAATAATATTCCTCCATAGATGCACCATTTTTTTTCTTTTCTTTTCTTTTCTTTTCTTTTCTTTTTTTTTAACCTATTATCTTACTTAAGACAAAAGAGTATGTACGAGATGGAGGAGATGAAACAGCTAAGATGTTCTTCCCTTGGAAATTTCTTATTCTGATTTATGGCTCAAGAAAATAGAAAACCCATTTCTCACTGCCACCTGCCACTCATTTTATATTTTTCCAAAGTCACTGAATTGTAATAGCTAAAATTTGAGAAAAAATGAAGTAGAAGTTTGATTATTTGGTAACAAATATTTAATATATTTTCCTTCATTTTGTTATTTTTTTTGTGTAAAAAATGATCCCCACTCTTTGTTATGGCATTGTATTATGGTATTGCATAGAATAAATCAAAATGATATAATGTACACTGATTAATTTAATTCTTCCTGAGAATTGTTTTTCATATAAACATAGGAAAATCTTAGGCATATTTTTATTATTGTCTATTTTTAATAACTGTGGTGCACAAAGGAGTATGAACTGTCTATATAAATCAGAAAATGTTTCATGAGGATAAGTAGTTATACTACTTTTATCACCAATACTATGTTAGCACAAAAGGACAGATGAAAAGATTTGAAAGTGTCTTATTCTCAAAACATAGTTGTTGTTTTTTTCCTGCATAAATTTAGGTGACTCAAATGCATTTAATTTCTCAGTCAACCTTCACTACCACACGTCCACACACACATACAGAATTAGGGAGTTGAAATTTTCATGTAATTTGTAATTTTGTTTTTCTGTATCTGCTACACTTTCAGTTTACAAGATTGTGCTATGGGATCATTCTTGTCCCATGGTTGGCTTCATCAGAGGTACATCTATCTGAGAATGACTGTAAAGACTCTCTTGCTAGGTAGGGTTATATTTGATGCCAAAGGGATTTGTGACTATCTCATGTACAAAATAGCATCTGTAAGAGAAGGGGAAGAGTGGAAGGACAATTTTGTCTTTCAGAAACTCAAATTGTCTCTTGCTGTACCTTCCCAAACTCCCATGGGCTTTTTGGGCCACTGTATGTGGCCCAACATACTGTCACAATGATCTCACAGCAGAAAGACACTCTCAAAGAAACCAACACCAGTTTGATAGCCTCCATTGTCAATTGGCAAGATAAAGGTGAACAATGTACTCAAGTTTTCCCTTTTACTTTATTTTTTTAACTAAACCAAAGGCAGACATTCATTAAGTGTGCATTACAAAGAATGAATACAAGGAAAAAAAAAGTGAGAATTTGTTTCACATTTTATCAACTTCTCAGCTTTTGTTAAAATGAGAAAAGATGACAAATGAAAGGGTATTACCTCTAAAGGGGAGAAAAAACAATCAATGGCACCTTCTCCTTAAAGAAATATTCCCAACTAGGGTGAATTAAAAATATATACTTTGCAAATGGTACTAGGAAAACTGAACAGCTACAAGGAGATGAATGAAGTTAAAACATTCTCTAACATCATGTACAAAAATAAGCTCAAAATAGATTAAAAACCCAAGTGTAAGACCAGATACTATAAAAGTCCTAGAGTAAAACATAGGCAGAACACTCTTTGACATAAGTTACAGCAGTATATTTTGGATCCATCTCCTAAAGCAAAGGAAATAAAAGCAAATAAACAAATGGAATCTAATTAAGCTTAAAAGCAAGCTTTTGTACAGCAAAGGAAACCATCGACAAAACAAAAAGACAACCAACTGAATGGGGGAAAATATTTGCAAATGATATGACTGATAAGGAATTAATATCCAACATATATAAATAGCAAGTATAACTCAGCATCAAAAAAAACAAACAAGTCGATTAAAAACTGGGCAGAAGACCTGAATAGACATCTTTCCAAAGAGGAAAAGCAGATGGCCAACAGGCACATAAAAAGATGCTAAACATCCCTAATCACCAGGGAAATGCAAATTAAAACCACAATGAAATATCATCTCACACCTGTCAGAATGGCTATCATCAAAAAGAACACAAATATTGGCGAGTATGTGGAGAAAAGGGAACCTTTGTACACTGCTGGTGGGAATGTGATTTGTTGCAGCCACTGTGGAAAACAGTATGGAGGCTTCTCAGAAAACTAAAAATAGAACTACAATTTGACCCAGCAATTCCACTACTGGGTATATACTACCCCTCACAAAGAAAAACAACACTAATTTAAAAGGATACATGCACCCCAATGTTCATAGCAGTATTATTTACAATTGTCAAGATATGGAAGCAACCTAAGTGTCCATCAACAGATGAGTAGAAAAGATGTGGTGTATATATATATATATATATATATATATATATATATATGATGGAATACTACTTGTCCACAAAAAGGAACAGAATTTTGCTATTTAAGCAACATGGATGGACTTGGAGGACATCATGCTAAGTGAAATCAATCAGACAGAGAAAGACATATACTGTATGATATCACTTATATGTGGAATCGAAAAAGTACACCAAACTAGTGAATATAACAAATAAGAAGCAGACCCACAGATATAAAGAACAAACTAGTGGTTACCAGTGGAGTGGGGAGGAGGGGCAATATAGGGGCTGGGGAGTGGGAAGTACAAACTATTGGATGTAAGACTCAAGGATATCTTTTACAGCATGGGGAATATAGCCAATATTTTGTAATAACTGTAAGTGGAAAGTAACCTTTAAAATTGTATAAAAATTTCAAAATAAAAATAAAACAAACAAACTATACACACTGCCATGGGAAAACAAGGCAAAGCAACAAACAACAAAAAGTGTAATGGTAACATAATTGGAAAGATCATCTTAGAAGAAAATATGTGAGGTGCTGTTTTAATATATTGATGTCCTTATCATGGAAAAATGATCTTTTCTTTGAATTTGTTGCCAACCAGTATTTTAATAAGGGTTGACATATTAAAAAGAGGCTTTAGTTTTATAAAGCCTCTAGTTTTATAATGTAATACCTTAGGAAGAGTGAACTAGGCATTTCTTTTTCACGGGTAAAACGGGGATAATGATCATGGTTTCTCACATCATTTTTATAAGAATTAAACAGTCTGATAGTAATAATAACTGTTTGCAAACCTCTAGAGTTTAATTAGCTTATCTTTCCATATATCAATTGTGAAACCATTAAAGACAACAGGCCTTTCCATTCAAACCAACTGATTGGAGAAGACTAATAATCTTGGTGGGTCCTAATTTCTTATCTGTCTTTTAAAGTTAGCTGCTCATTGTCTAATATCAAAAGCACTTATGAAAAGTGATACATTCAGCATCATCCTGAAGCCTAGTATTTTTAGTTATAAAAATGGCAGGAACCTTTCTAAAATTACTCTCCAGATTTCTCAAAGGTGGAAAGGGGCTAGTGTATGAGAAGTAAGGAGTAGAAAAGAAGAGAGAGGGGAAGGACTCCTGGAAGGTACTAATTCATATATCCAAGAGGAAGAAATTGACTCTATTCTATCCTTCAGACTCCTCCATGATTTGTTTAATAGGTTATGCCAGTGACGTTTCCATTCTGCGCTATTTGATCAGCATTTTCACTCTTTTTGCTATATCAACAACTTGACACTGTAATGTGCTCATGATGTATATTAACATGAGTTGGAGCTAAATTTCAATGGAGTAAAACCTTATAAGTATTTTTTTTCAGGGCGCTAATTACTAAAACACTTTACAATACAAATTTTTTATAAGAGAAATACATAGTTGAGTTTAACCATGTGAATGTACCCAAGAAAATATTCTTAAATCTGCTTTTCTCCAGAAAAGTTCTATTCTCTTAATTCTACCTTTTGCCTTGATCTTTTGTTAGATTATTTGGGAATAGAAAGTCCACCCAAGGCCAAGGAAATTGATGTGAGCATAGCATTCCTCATTTTTATTATTACTATCATTATTTTCCTTTTGTAAATTTAGGCACCACACTCTGCCTATGTAGTGATTTCTTGGAAGAAAAACCTTCCTGAGACACAAAATTTTCTAAAAACAGAATTCAATTTCTTTTTATTCTGCCTGTCAATATACAATAGCTATTAAATCCACCTACTGACATCAGAACCTTTCTACACCCTGGAATCAGCTGTCTCATCATTACTTGCCTTTCCACACGTTATTCTCTTGCGCCAAGGAACAGTATGAGCAATAGTTTTGAACGGATTTTTTACCTTTCTCTTCTCAAGAAGATTGATAACTTTAAGCTCTTACATAATTTTATTATTTCTTTCATGTGAAAGAAACTTTCATTAGTAAAAGGAAAGAGATGAATACACTGTCCTTTTGTTCTTTGTAAAAAGGAACAAGGGAACTAGCACTTCATTTACTTTTGTCTTTTGTTTTACTTTTCCTTTTAGATCTAGTTTGATCAGAAGCAAGTTGTTGTTTAGGGTTGTCACATAAGACTTTTAACATTATTAAGATTAAAAAGAGTAATAGTGAGAAAAAATGTCTTCAATAATCCTAGACTGAAAAATTGTACTATGGGAGGGGAAATTACAAATGAAGCAACCAAGACACAGAGATATGACTATAGATTTATCTATGACATAAACATTGATCCATTGATTGATTCATTAATTTATCAAATATTTCTTGAGCATCTACTATATTTAAGGTATATTAATATTTGCTGCAAAGCCCATTAATAAGCAATAAGTATAATAGAGGAGGGTAAAAAGTCAATATTTGAAGAATAAAATATAGTTTGATTAATTAAGTCATCCATTCTTTCATTCAAAAAATATTTCCTGAATTTCCTGCAATATACATCACATATACATATCGGGAGAGTACTGAGTTTTACAGAGGTTGCCAATGGAGTACACAGAGAACACATTGAAAGCATTGAGAATATGGAAAGAGAAATCAGTTAGAAGGCCAAGTGTACAAAGGTTACCTCCAACTTTTGTGGGACAGGAGCTTATATAAATGAGGGAGAGGGATTTCTTAGAAAAAAATGCAAAATTAAGTCCATGAATAAATATTTTTTCAACTATGAAATCACAATCACAACAAATTACAAATTTTAAAAAGTTTACTTTTTAAAAAATGTTTTAAGTTTTTAACTTCTTTATTGGAGTATAATTGCTTTACAGTGGTGTTACTTTCTGCTTTACAACAAAGTGAATCAGTTATACATATACATATGTCCCCATATCTGTTCCCTCTTGCATCTCCCTCCCTCCCCCCTCCCTATCCCACCCCTCTAGGTGGCCACAAAGCACCAAGCTGATATCACTGTGCTATGCAGCTGCTTCCCACTAGCAATCTATTTTACGTTTGGTAGTGTATATATGTCCATGCCACTCTCTCACTTTATCCCAGCTTATCCTTCCCCCTCTCCATATCCTCAAGTCCTTTCTCTAGTAGGTCTGCATCTTTATTCCCACCTTGCCCCTAGGTTCTTCTGAACTTTTTTTTTTTCATTCCATATATATGTGTTACCATACGGTATTTGTTTTTTCTCTTTCTGACTTACTGCAATCTGTATGACAGTCGCTAGGTCCATCCACCTCACTACAAATAACTCAGTTTCATTCCTTTTTATGGCTCAGTAATATTCCATTGAATATATGTGCCATATCTTCTTTACTGATTCATCTGTTGATGAGCACTTAGGTAGCTTCCATGTCCTGGCTATTGTAAATAGAGATGCAATGAATATTTTGGTACATGACCCTTTTTGAATTATGGTTTTCTCAGGGTATATGCCCAGTAGTGGGATTGCTGGGTCCTATGATGGTTCTATTTTTAGTGTTTTAAGGAACTTCCATATTGTTCTCCATAGTGGTGCTATCAATTTATATTCCCACCAACAGTGCAAGTGGGTGCACTTTTCTGCACACCCTATCCAGCATTTATTGTTTGTGGATTTTTTGATGATAGCCATTCTGACTGGTGTGAGATGATATCTCATTGTTGTTTTGATTTGCATTTCTCTAATGATTAATGATGTTGAGCATTATTTCATGTGTTTGTTGGCAATCTGTATATTTTCTTTGGAGAAATGTCTATTTAGGTCTTCTGTGCATTATTGGATTACGTTGTTTGTTTCTCTGATATTGAGCTGAATGTGTTGCTTGTATGTTTTGGAGATTAATCCTTTGTCAGTTGATTCATTTACAAATACTTTCTCCCATTCTGAGGGTTGTCTTTTCGTCTTGTTTATGGTTTCCTTTGCTGTGCAACAACTTTGAAGTTTCATTAGGTCCCATTTGTTCATTTTTGTTTTTATTTCCATTTTTCTAGGAGATGGGTCAAAAAAGATCTTGCTGTGATTTATGTCATACAGTGTTCTGCCTATGTTTTCCTCTAAGAGTTTAATGGTGTCTGGCCTTACATTTAGGTCTTTAACCCATTTTGAGTTTCTTTTTGTGTATGGTGTTAGGAAGTGTTCTAATTTCATTTTTTTACATGTAGCTGTCCAGTTTTCCCAGCAAAACTTATTGAGGAGGCTGTCTTTTCTTCACTGAATATTCTTGCCTCCTTTATCAAAGATAAGGGGACCATATGTGTATGGGTTTATCTCTGGGCTTTCTATCCTGTTCCATGGATCTGTATTTCTGTTTTTGTGCCAGTACCATACTGTCTTGATTACCGTAGCTTTGTAGTATAGTCTGAAGTTACAGAGCCTGATTCCTCCAGCACCATTTTTCTTTCTCAAAATTGTTTTTGGCTGTTCAAGGTCTTTTGTGTTTCCATACAAATTGTGAATTTTTTTGTTCTACTTCTGTGAAAAATAACAGGGGTAGTTTGAGGGGGATTGCATTGAATATGTAGATTATTTTGGATAGTATAGTTAATTTCACAATATTGATTATTCCAGTCCAAGAACATCATATACCTCTCCATCTATTTGTATCATGTTTAATTTCTTTCATCAGTGTCTTATAATTTTCTGCATAAAGGTCTTTTGTCTCCTTAGTTTCGTTTATTCCTAGATATTTTATTCTTTATGTTCCAATGGTAAATGGGAGTGTTTTCTTAATTTCACTTTCAGATTTTTCAACATTAGTGTATGGGAATGCAAGAGATTTCTGTGAATTAATTTTGTATCCTGCTACTTTACCAAGTACATTGATTAGCTCTAGTAGTTTTCTGGTAGCATCTTTAGGATTCTCTATGTATAATATCATGTCATCTGCAAACAGTGACAGTTTTTTTCTAATTTTCCAATTTGGATTCCTTTTACTTCTTTCTCTTCTCTGATTTCTGTGGCTAAAACCTCCAAAACTATGTTGAATAATAGTGGTGAGAGTGGGCAACCTTGTCTTTTTCCTGATCTTAGAGGAAATCGTTTCATTTTTTCACCTTCAAGAATAATGTTGGTTGTGGGTTTGTCATATATGGCCTTTATCATGTTTAGGAAAGTTCCCTCTATGCTTACTCAGAGTATTTATCATAAATGGGTGTTGAATTTTGTCAAAAGCTTTTTCTGTATCTATTGAGATGATCATATCGTTTTTCTCCTTCAATTTGTTAATATCATGTTGTATCACAGTGTATCAAGTTTATTGATTTGCTTATATTGAAGAATCCTTGCATTTCCGGGATAAACCTCAATTGATCATAGTGTTTGATCCTTTTAATGTCCTGTTGGATTCTGCTTGCTAGTATTTTGTTGAGGATTTTTGTATCTATGTTCATCAGTGATATTGGCCTGTAGTTTTCTTTCTTTGTGACATCTTTGTCTGGTTTGGGTATCAGGGTGATGGTGGCCTCATAGAATGAGTTTGGGAGTGTTCCTCCCTCTGTTATATTTTGGATGAGTTAAAGAAGGATAGGTGTTAGCTCTTCTCTAAATGTTTGATAGAATTCGCCTGTGAAGCCATCTGGTCCTGGGCTTTGGTTTGTTGGAAGCTTTTTAACCACAGTCTCAATTTCAGTGCCTGTGATTGGTCTGTTCATATTTTCTAGTTCTTCCTGGTTCAGTCTTGGAAGGTTGTGTATTTCTAAGGATTTGTCCATTTCTTCCAGGTTGTCTATTTGATTGGCCTATAGTTGCTTGTAGTAATCTCTCATGATCCTTTGTATTTCTGCAGTGTCAGGTTTTACTTCTCCTTTTTCATTTCTAATTCTATTGATTTGAGTTTTCTCCATTTTTTTCATGATAAGTCTGGCTAAAGGTTTATAAGTTGTGTTTATCTTCTCAAAGAGCCAGCTTTTAGTTTTATTGATCTTTGTTATCTTTTCCTTCATTTATTTTTCATTTATTTCTGATCTGATCCTTATGATTTCTTTCCTTCTGCTAACTTTGTAATTTTTTTTGTTCTTCTTTCTCTAATTGCTTTAGGTGTAATGTTAAGTTGTTTTTTTGAGATGTTTCTTGTTTCTTAAGGTAGGAATGTATTGCTATAAACTTCCATCTTAGAACTGCTTTTGGTGCATCCCATAGGTTTTGGGTCATTGTGCTTTCATTGTCACTTGTTTCTAGGTATTTTTTGATTTCCTCTTTGATTTCTTCAGTGATCTCTTGGTTATTAAATAGTGTGTGGTTTAGCATCCATATGTTTGTATTTCTTGCAGATGTTTTCTTGTAATTGATATCTAGTCTCATAGCATTGTGGTCAGAAAAGATACTTGGTATGATTTCAATTTTCTTAAATTTACCAAGGATTGATTCGTGATCCAAAATATGATCTATCCTGGAGAATATTTCATGAACACTTGAGAAGAATCTGTGTTCTGTTGTTTTTGGATGGAATGTCCTGTAATATCAATTAAGTCCGTCTTGTTTAATGTATCATTTAAAGCTTGTGTTTCCTTATTTATTTTCATTTTGGATGATCTGTCCATTGGTGCAATGAGGTGTTAACGTCCCCTACTATGATTCTGTTACTGTTGATTTCCCCTTTTATGGCTGTTAGTATTTGCCTTATATATTGAGGTGCTCCTATGTTGGGTGCATAAATATTTACAACTGTTATATTTTCTCCTTGGATTGATCCCTTGATCATTATGTAGTGTCCTTCTTTGTCTCTTGTATAATCTTTGTTTTAAAGTCTATTTTGTCTGATATGAGAATTGTTACTCCAGTTTTCTTTTGATTTCCATTTGCATGGAATATCTTTTTCCATCCCCTCACTTTTCAGTCTGTATGTGTCCCTAGGTCTGAAGTGGGTCTGTTGTAGAGAGCATATATATGGGTCTTGTTTTTGTATCCATTCAGCCCATCGATGTCTTTTGGTTGGAGTATTTAATCCATTTACGTTTAAGGTAATTATCGATATGTATGTTCCCATTACCATTTTCTTAATTGTTTTGTGTTTATTATTGTAAGTCTTTTTCTTCTCTTGTGTTTCCTGCCTAGACAATTTCCTTTAGCATTTGTTGTAATGTTGGTTTGTTGGTTCTGAATTCTCTTAGTTTTTGCTTGCCTGTAAAGCTTTTAATTTCTCCATCAAATGTGAATGAGATTCTTGCTGGATAGAGTAATATTGGTTGTAAGTTTTTCTCCTTCTTCAGTTTAAATATGTCCTGCCACTCCCTTCTGGCTTGCAGAGTTTCTGCTGAAAGATCAGCTGTTAACCTTAAAGTGATTCCCTTATGTGTTATTTGTTGTTTTTCCCTCGCTGCTTTTAATAATTTTTCTTTGTATTTAATTTTTGATAGTTTGATTTATATGTGTCTTAGCGTGTTTCTCCTTGGATTTATCCTGTATGGGACTCTGTGCTTCCCAGACTTGATTAGCTATTTACTTTCCCATATTAGGGAAGTTTTCAACTATAATCTCTTCAAATATTTTCTCAGTCACTTCTTTTTCTCTTCTTCTTCCTGGACCCCTATAATTCAAATGTGGTGCATTTAATGTTGTCCCAGAAGTCTCTGAGACTGTCTTTAATTCTTCTCATTCTTTTTTCTTTATTCTGCTCTGCAGTAGTTATTTCCACTATTTTAGCTCCCAGGTCACTTATCCATTCTTATGCCTCAGTTATTCTGCTATTGATCCCTTCTAGAGAATTTTTAATTTCATTTATTGTGTTGTTCATCACTGTTTGTTTGCTATTTAGTTCTTCTAGATCTTTGTTAAACATTGTTTTATTTTCTCCATGCTATTTCAGATATTTTGTATCATCTCTACTATCATTATTCTGAATTGTTTTTCAGGTAGACTGCCTATTTCCCTTTCCTTTGTTAGGTCTGGTGGGTTTTTGCCTTGCTCCTTCATCTGCTGTGTGCTTCTCTGTCTTCTCATTTTGCTTAACTTACTATGTTTGGCATCTCCCTTTCACAGGCTGCAGGTTCATAGTTTCCATTGTTTTTGGTGTCTGTCCCCAGTGGCTAAGGTTGATTTTGTCGGTTGTGTAGTTTTCCTGGTGGAGGGGACTAGTGTCTGTGTTCTAGTGGATGGGGTTGGATCTTGTCTTTCTTCTGGGCAGGCACACATCTGGTGGTGTGTTTTGGGTGTCTGTGGCCTTATTATGATTTTAGGCAGCCTCTCTGCTAATGGGTATGTTTGTGTTCCTGTCTTCCTAGTTATTTGGCATAGGGTGCTCAGCCCTGCAGCTTGCTGCTCGTTGAGTGGAGCTAAGTCTTGGCTTTGACATGGAGATCTCTGGGAGATTTTCACCATTTGATATTACATGGAGTTGGGAGGTCTCTTGTGGACCTGTTTCCTGAACTTGGCTCTCCCACATCAGTGGCACAGCCCTGACTCCTTGCTGGATCACCAAGAGCCTGTCCTCCACATGGCTCAGAATAAAAGGGAAACAAAAGAAAGAAAGAAGAAGATAAAATAAAATAAAGTAAAATAAAATAAAATAAAGTTATTAAAATAAAAAATAATTATTACGATAAAAATTTTTAAGTAATAAAAAGAAAAACAGACAGACAGAACCTTAGAAAAAATGATAAACACAAAGCTATACAGACAAAATCACACACGGAAGCATACACATAGACACTCACAAAAAGAGAAAAATGGGAAAAATATATATATATTGTTGCTCCCAAAGTCCACCTCCTCAATTTGGGATGATTCGATGTCTATTCAGGTATTCCACCGATGCAGGGTACATCAAATTGATTGTGGAGATTTAATCCACTGCTCCTGTGGAGATTTAATCCACTGCTCCTGAGGCTGCTGGGAGAGATTTCCCATTCTCTTCTTTGTTCGCACAGCTGCCGGGGTTCAGCTTTGGATTTGGACCCGTCTGTGCATGTAGGTCACCTGAGGGAGTCTGTTCGTCACTCAGACAGGACGGGGTTAAAGGAGCTGCTCATTCGGGGGCTCTGGCTCACTCAGGCCGGGGGCAGGGAGGGGTGCAGATGTGGGGTGAGCCTGTGGCAGCAGAGGCTGGCATGACGTTGCACTAGCCTGAGGCGCGCCATCTGTTCTCCCGGGGAGATTGTCCCTGGATCCCGGGACCCTGGCAGTGGCGGGCTGCACAGGCTCCCGGGAGGGAAGTGGGGATAGTGACCTGGGCTTGCACACAGGCTTCTTGGTGGTGGCAGCAGCAGCCTTAGCATCTCATACCCATCTCTGGGCCCTGCACTCTTCACTGCAGCTCATGCCCATCTCTGGAGTTCCTTTAAGCGGTGCTCTGAATCCCCTCTCCTCGCGCACCAGGAAACAAAGAGGGAAGAAAATGTCTTTTGCCTCTTTGGCAAGTCCAGACTTTTTCCCGGACCCCCTCCCATTTAACCGTGATGCACTAACCCCTTCAGACTGTGTTCACGCCGCCAGTCCTCTCCCCGCGCTCCGACCAAGGCCTGAGCCTCAGCTCCCAGCCCCGCCCACCCCAGCAGGTGAGCAGACAAGCCTCTTGGGCTAGTGAGTGCTGGTCGGCACCAATACTCTGTGCGGGAATCTCTCTGCTTTGCCCTCCACACCCTTGATGCTGTGTTCTCCTCCGTGGCTCCGAAGCTTCCCCCTCTGCTACCCTCAGTCTCCTCCCGTGAAGGGGCTTCCTAGTGTATGGAAACCTTTCCTCCTTCATGGCTCCCTCCCACTGGTTCAGGTTCCATTCTTATTCTTTTGTCTCTGTTTATTCTTTTTTCTTTTGTCATACCCAGGTATTGGGGAGTTTCTTGCCTTTTGGGAAGTCTGAGGTCTTCTGCCAGTGTTCTAGTCGGTGTTCTGTATGAGCTGTTCCATATGTAGATGTATTTCTGATGTATTTGTGGGGAGGAAGGTGATCTGCACATCTTACTCTTCCGCCATCTTGAAACTACTCTCTCAAAAGTGTACTTCTTATACATAAATATTAAAAATATATATATTAAAAGCAGCATACTATTTGTATGAATTAACTTAGATACAGCTGTAATACTTTTTTTTACTTCTATCTGACTATATTTTCTTTGAATGATGCTTCACATGACATTTCTCTATAGAGAAAAGAGAAAGATGCTTTACTCTCTCCTGTAGCATGATCAAAATTTGATTTTTCTCTTTTTATCTTTAAATTGATTATTTAAGTTTAGTAATTCATTATTGGCAAGGCCATAAAAATAGTTGAGGTTTGATTTAAAGTTTGGTGAAATCTCTGTTAAATTCCTTTCGTATATGAATTCTGATTTCCTAGCACTTCAAGTTTTCCTGTGCAGTGGCTGAAATTAAAACCACTTAAATTACTGTTACTTATTAATCTATTTGTCCTTGATGTCTCTGCCATCCTGGTCTATTTTGTGTTTTATCCATTGATACCTGTATTTGGTGTTAATCTCCTTCTGGCTAGCTTCCAAAAATGCTCATCCATACATCAGACCAAGCAATTTAGAAGTATGATGGAGGAATTGAAGGAGGGAGAGACAGTACTTTAAATAGATTATGGTTCACATAGTTACTTTTGCAGATTTTACATAAATGTATAAATACAATGTCATGGTCCTTCCCAAGCCCTTAAAAGTAGCCCATAAGAGTGAAAGTTTTATGAAAATCTGCCTCTGGTTTAGAGCTCTCACAGTCACCATGGAGAAATGCATGGAGTTTTAAACTAAAACAATGGCAGGAATTGTACAGATTTGAGGAATATGAAGGAGGCAAAATAGGTAATTTATTTCATAATGGAGATGAGTATTCCTCTTTTTCTTTTCTTTTTTTTTTTTTTTTTGTGGTATGCTGGCCTCTCACTTTTGTGGCCTCTCCCATTGCGGAGCACAGGCTCCGGACGTGCCGGCTCAGCAGCCATGGCTCATGGACCTAGTCACTCCGTGGCATGTGGGATTTTCCCAGACCGGGGCACGAACCCGTGTCCCCTGCATCGGCAGGTGGACTCTTAACCACTGCGCCACCAGGGAAGCCCAGTGTTCCCTTTTTTTTTTTTTTTTTTTTTTTGCTGTATGCGGGCCTCTCACTGCTGTGGCCTCTCCCGTTGTGGATCACAGGCTCCGGACACACAGGCTCCGCGGCCATGGCTCGCGGTCCCAGCCGCTCCGCGGCATGTGGGATCTTCCGGGATCGGGGCACGAACCCGTGTCTCCTGCATCGGCAGGTGGACTCTCAACCACTGCGCCACCAGGGAAGCCCAGTGTTCCCTTTTTTACACATGATAATATCTGCTTTTTCCTCTTGTTTATCACTAATTGACATCATTATGTATTTGTTCATAGCTGCAGCAGGTGAGTACAAAGGTTGCAGTTTCTTGCACCTGGAAGTGGCTGGAAAGGAGAAACTGCAAACTAAGCAAGTCCTGGAGCCAGAAAATAAACAGGAAAGTCAGGTAGTTACCACAAAAATAAAGGCTGCACTCTATGGGCACAATAAATATGTAAACATATAAATACACTTCAATGGACTAAAGAGGTTTCCTGAAGCCAGAGGAGTTAGTGCTTGATCCTTCCAGGGAGCAGCTGGAAAGGAAGCATAGTGGACATGAAGTTTGAGCCAAATTAAAAAACATGCCAAAGATTTGGCCATGGGATGAAAATAGAGAAAATTTGAGGAGCAAAAATAAATAACAAGGTTTCACTTGATGCTCAAAAGTATACGTTGCTCAATGAAGATTACTGGTGGAAGTTTCTATTTCTGATGATATTGAAGATTAGATACTTCAATGAAGCACTAAAATACTGATAAAGTTTAAAATAAATATTAAAATTCATTACTGTCCTGGCTCAAGAGACAATAGACAGAAAAAACTGAAAGCTAAGAGATGTAAAGCAACCAGGACCCTAGTACTCTGCAGGTGGATCTGTAAATTCCTACAATAATTTTTGTGGACCACTGGATTGACTTCTAGTAAATTTGAAGTTGTACATTATCTTTGGTCCAGCAACCCCACTCTAGGGTATTCTATTTCATTGATTCTAAAGCACATTTTTTTAAGTTTAATAGTTCTGAAATTGAAATGCACTAAGTCAATAAGAAAGCATTATGATATTGTTTAATTGAAAATATTTCTTTCTTGGTTGTGCAAAACAATGGTGTGTATCTTACTATTGATAGCATTTTGAACTTGATGAAATATGCTATAAATACCCTAGGAAAACTCTTATATGTGTGCATTTGATAACGTATATTAAGATAGTCATTGAAATTTTTGGCATAGCAGAACCTGGAACTGATCCAATTGCCCATGAATGACAGAAACAATTAACATATTTAGTATATTCAAGGTAGCAGATGTGAATGTGCTGTAGGTATACACATCAACTTGGATAAACTCAAAATATTGTTCAAAAGAAACAAGTCCCAGAATAATACAAATGGGACAACTCATTAAATGAAATACATCATTAAAGTCAAATGACACATACATGGATGGTAACACTATGAATATAGTTATGCTGGGATTGACACATACACATTATTGATACTATGTATAAAATAGACAACAGATGGGAACATACTGTATAGCATAAGGAACTCTACCTGATGCACTGTGGTAAACTAAATGGGAGAGAAGTCCAAAAGGGAAGGGATGTCTGTATGTGTATGGTTGATTAATTTTTTTGTGAAGTGGAGGCTAATACAACATTGTAAAGCAATCATACTCCAATAAAAATTAGTAAAAAAAAAATCCCTGAAATTTTGAGCAATGCTTCTCACTTCCCCTCCCTTGGTCCCAGCAACCACCACTGGCTTTCTGTTTCTGCTAATTTATCTATTCTGCATATTTCATAAAAAATATAATTTGTGAAAATAAAAGTTTTTTTTCAATTTTTGGATTCCACATATGAAGTTACTACTAGAAAATATTTTATGAAAAACTTTTTCCTCTATTATATTCAACCAGCCATAAGAATTTTGTTATATTATTAAATATGCCAGTTGAAAAAGAAAGTATTTGGTATCACAACTGTACAATAGCATGGCTATGGGATAAATACAGCAACTGACCCTGAAAAGAATTACTGTTCTTTAGCAAATTATGAACGTTTACCATTATAGTTGCTATTAGAAACAGATATTTCAAATAAATTTCAGATTTCATACTGCATCCCAGAAATTCAAAATAAATAAATAAATACAAACAAGAAAATTATTTACAAAAAAATTCAGAGAGGTCACACAGAGTGCTTCTGAGTCTCTGGTAATTATCTATTTCTTAAGCTGGGTGGTATGCATATTGATTTATGTATTTTAATATATTCAAAAATATACACATATGATTAATATATTCTTTTCTACATATGTTATATTTCACATTATCTAATTATCTAATAATATTTAAAATATTATTTAAATAATATACGCATAAAGAGATGTGGCTTTATCTTCCCATCAATTTCACAGGCAAAGAAGAACAAGAAGCTTGCTGTGGAATCCCACCATAAGAACTGAAATGCTCTGGTACCCCTGGCAATATGGAACTCCCACTCATAACTGGGCCAGTTAGTGCATTGAAAGCTCATAATGATCTTGCACTATTGGCAAGGCAGTCTTTAATTACAATGTCCATTTGAAAATTCAAAAACTGAGGCCTACCATTATGTTAGATGCCTTGGTTTCCTTTATTAATTCGTGGAAGAGCTGGAATAAAATGCACCTCCCCTGACCACAAACCCAAGTTCCACAGCTCTGAACAGCTCTTAGGTTAGGAGGCCTAAAATTATATTGGCAAGTTTGGATACAAAATACAGAGCATTGTCCACTAGGTGGGTTCATATGGTTAAAGTAGGAGCCAATGTTTATTGTATTCCATTTTCATACAGCATTAACTATTGTATTACTACCTCTAATTTTTTTCTGGATTATGATGTGGTTATAGATAAAATAATTATGGTTATTTTATAGATAAAATAAATGCAAGTGAAATTCAGTCATTTATGCAACACTTTTGAGTTTCTACTATAACCTGCAGGGTATAATGCTGGAAAGGGATACTCTCTTAATAAAACACCAGCTCTGGCCTTCCATTAGAGAAAACATGTGCTTCAATTTCTGTTAAGATATGAGAGAAATTGATAACTTCCAGGAGAATACAACTGATACATTTTAATGATTATTTATAGAGAACAATTCTTGCTTTTACTGGGTGTTTTAAGGATGGGCAGGATGAGATTTATACTTTACAGAATGTGACATATAGAGAAAAATAGAAGGGTAGAAAGAGCTTGAATAAAGATGTGTAGGTAAGACGGCATAAGCAAGCAGCCAATCTTTGGGTTACCTGTACTAACTGTAGCCATTTCATTTTAGGGGTGCAACACAGAAAGTAGTGGTAAGTACATTTTACATTAAATTTATGTAAACACGAGGAAGAAATCCAATGGGATGGGATGGTAAATGGTGGGGGGATGAGATAAAAATGCAGATTGATCAAATAATAAGAAGGAAAAACATTAAATTAATAATGTAGAACACCCTCAAAAAAGTTTTTATAAAATTTGTTGCTATAAATCACTAGGTTCAGTTTCAAAATTTTCATGTGACAAACAGAATGTATACAGTCCTTACAGGGCAGAATGGGAAGCTCAGTAGTTTGTAGTTTTAAAAAGAGGTATTGAAAAGGCACATGGTAGCATGGATCCTCCAAACTCCAGCCCTTCATTTTCTTACCCTTTCAGCTACTAAAGAGCATCTGGGCAAAGAATTTGTACAACTAAATGAGACCCTTTCTAATGTTATTTGATTCGTAAAGGCAACTGTCGTATTTAAAAGACTAATATTTCTAGTGTTTATTTCATTCATTTAATTATGCCAATTAATTTCCCCTTGAGGTATTCCTTTTAAAGTTTCAGCTGGATAAATCAATGTCCCTAAATTTTAGATCCAGTTTTAAAAGTGGATGGACAGGGGCTTCCCTGGTGGCACAGTGGTTGGGAGTATGCCTGCCGATGCAGGGGACGTGGGTTTGTGCCCCGGTCCGGGAGGATTCCTCGTGCTGCAGGGCAGCTGGGCCCGTGAGCCGTGGCCACTGAGCCTGTGCATCCGGAGGCTGTGCTCTGCAGAGGGAGAGGCCACAGCAGTGAGAGACCCGCATACCACAAAAAAAAAAAAAAAAGAATGGACAACTAGTGTTTTACTGGATCCTAAGTAAACCCTGCAATAAGAGATTTCCTTCTTATCATTATGCTATCAAATTCTTAAAAGTTTCTCCCTTTAAATGTGACAAATAAAGCACTTTCAGCCACTCAGAGTGACTTCCTTCCCCATGCAGGTTTGTTCATGCTCTGGGAATCCCCTTCTGCTTTCCCAGTGATAGACTCAGAGCCACAGCCACTCACAGCAACTACTTTGTTCTGCTGTAATTAAAAGTGTGAAGGATCCCTCCCTGAATCCCAGCGGGTTTGTAAATATTAATGAGAGCCAAGATCTCTTTGGACATCAACATATAATTACACAGCTTATTGTTATGATGGCAATTGTGAAGGCTATTTACTGACGCTTTCAAAAGAGGCTTATGGGATTTCAGGGCTAATTTAATTTGACCTTCACATTATTACAGCATCAACCATGTTTTGACCCTTTTCTGTAGATAGTTTATTGGTATTCCAGCACACCTGCTATAAGTTAGGATTATAAAAATGAAGAGTTTGAAATGTAGATGCAAAATGTGGTTAGCAGGAATGGTGCAGCCACTTTAGAAAACAATTTGGTAGTTCCTCGAAAGATTTAACACAGAGTTTCTATATAACTCAGCAGTTCCACTGCTAGACATTCACACAGGGTAAAGAAAAACATATCCACACAAAAATGGAGATTCATAGCAGAAATATTCATAACAGCCAAAAAGTGGAAACAATTTAAATACCCATCAACTGTGGAAAGGATAAATAAATGTGGCATGTTCATTCAATGGATTGTTATTGGGCAATAAAAAGGAATAAAGTATTGATACATGCTACAATGTGGATGGACCTTGAAAACATAATGCTAAGTAAAAGATGCTAGTCACAAAAAGATGCATATTGTATTATTCCATTTATATTAAATGTCCAGAGTAGGCAATTATATAGAGACCAAAAATAGACTTATGGTTGCCTATGGCTGGTGCTAGGGGCTTGTCTGCTAATGGGTACAGAATTTCCTTTCAGAGGTGATAAAAATATTCTAAAATTAGATTGTTATAATGTTTGCACAACTCTCTAAATATACTCAAAAATTGTGCACATTAAATTTTGGGGCTTCCCTGGTGGCGCAGTGGTTGAGCATCTGCCTGCTAATGCAGAGGGCACGGGTTTGAGCCCTCGTCTGGGAGGATCCCATGTGCCGCGGAGCAACTAGGCCCGTGAGTCACAACTACTGAGCCTGCGCTTCTGGAGCCTGTGCTCTGCAACAAGAGAGGCCGCGATAGTGAGAGACCCGCATACCACAATGAAGTGTGGCCCCCACTTGCCTCAACTAGCGAAAGCCCTCACACAGAAACAAAGACCCAACACAACAAAAATAAATAAATAAATTAAACTCCTACCCCCAACATCTTCTTTAAAAAACAAACAAAAAAAATGGGTAAATTTTATGGTGTGTGAATCTCAACTTTAAAAAATGTTTAAATGTGGATAGAACAGTTCAAACATCAATAAGGACATTTGTAGCAGCAAATGTTTCTTTGGTTGTATCTGTTTTTCTCAGATAAGATTCACACTAAATGAATCTAAGAATGTATGTATTTATCCCATGTTTCTAATTAACTGTGAGATTCACCTTAGTAAGTGAGGCATTGTTTGACTCTGTCACTGCTTCTTTCGAAAGTCCCCATCATTAAATTTCAGGAACAATTCATTTTAGAGAAGCAGGAACACATATCAGAAAGTGGTTCTGTATTTTCTAGTACTTTTACTGCATATACAAACATCTGTTCAAGTGTTAGCAAACTTTGGGCTAAAAGCTATTTCTTTTCATTCAGAACATGAAAGATTTTATCCATTGGCTTATACTAATGCTATCTTTTGAGGGATTGTGTTTTACTACTATCAGATAATAGAGTTTCTTTTCTGTTTCTTTCCTTCTGACCCCAACTTCCTCTGAGTTTTACTGCTGACCAATGGCAGTCTCTATAGTTTCAAAACTAGTATACTGTGAGTCAGCACAGCTGCATGTCCTTGCTACAGAGCATTCCAGGATATTCATTTTTCTCTAGTTCTTTATTGACCCAGCTCTATCTTTCAGAATAACAATAAAATAAAATTGAGTGTAAGGCCATAGGTTTTGAAGACACAGACACAGAAACCTTCTGAATTTTATTCTTAGGTTTTGGAAACAAAATTGGAATAGGGAGAAATAACCATTACCTTCTGGGGACTCAACTAATAAAATAACTTCTTATTAGAGGAGCACAGGAGCTGGCCCTTGAGAAAGACGGGTGGATCTGCAATGTTTGGAAACACCTTTTCTCTTTTTCTTTAAAATCTTTTTATTATTAGCTACTATTTAAACCATATAAAATCTAGTTGAGTGAATTTTATCTCAGCACCATCAAACTTGCAATTGCTAACTGGCACCAACAGTAAAAATGAAAGTAGATCTGGCTTAGTTTTTAATGGTCATTGCTTCTACCATAAATTTTTACTAATGTTTTTGATCTATGAGAGGAAAAAGAGATCAGAGTATAAAATTATCAGCTCAGCAATAAGAGACATTCTCTCTTTCCCTACCCTATAGGTTATTATTCCACTCTGAGGTTTAGAAATTAAAAATTTCTTATTTTTGCCTCATTGAGCAAGAGACCAAATTCTACCTAACACTGTATTAAAATATCCACTGGCATAGATTCCATGATTGTTTACAAGTATTTTCCTTCTTCCCCTTCCCCACTCCCTTCCAGAGGATCTTGCATTCAAACTACTGCTGTGAGACTTGCAGAACTTCCCTGTGAAGGAGCACACTTCCCTGTCCCATTAACATCAGGCCTGTCCATGTGAGTTTCATTAAACAATGTAATGAGCACAAAGTGACATATGCAGAGCAATCTCATGGTTCTGCCATTTCTCTTTTCCCTCTCTTTTCCCTCTTTTCCCTTTAAATCTCACCTTTTAGAGATCTGTTAATATGAAAAAATACTCTCATTATGATTCTCAATAAAAACCACATATTTCAAACCACATTTTGACCTCAATTAGGTTGTTTTGGGTTGAATTGTGTCCTCTTCAAATTTATATGTTGAAGTCCTAAGCTACATTATTTCAGAATGTAACCTCATTTGGAGACATGGTCTATACAGTGGTAATCAAGTTAAAGTGAGATCGTTATGGTGGGCCCTAATCCCATATGACTGGTGTGCTTATAGAAATGGGAAATTTGGACACAGAGATATGTACAGAAGGAATATAAGACACTGGGAGAAGATGACCATCTATCAGCCAAGGAAGGAAGGCAGAAACAGATCTTTCCTTCTCAGCCCTCAGAAGGAAATAATTCCGCCAACATTTGATCTCTGTCTTTCAATCGTTAGAACTATGAAACAATAAATTTCTGTTGTTTAAATCACCTATTTGTAGCACAGGCATACTTCGTTTTATTGTGCTTCATTTTATTCTTCTTTGAAGATACTGCACTTTATGCAAATTGAAGACTTATGCTAACCCTCCCATGAGTAAGTCTGTGGGCTCCATTTTTCCAAGAGTATTTGCTCACTTCATGTTTCTTTGTCACATTTTGGTAACTCTTTAAATATTTCAAATTTCTTCATTGTTATTATATTTGTTATGGTGATGTGTGATCAGTGATCTATAATGTTACTACTGTAATTGTTTTGAGACAACATAAAGAGTAACCATATAAAGATGGTGAACTTAATCAAAAAATGTTGTGTGTGTTCTTATTGTTTCACTGACCAGTTGTTCCTCTGTCTCTTTCCCTCTCCTCAAACCTCCCTATTCCCTGAGACACAACAAAATTTGAAATTAGGTCATTAATAACCTTAAGGTGGCCTCTTAGTGTTCAACTGAAAGGAAGAGTTAATTGATGCAGCAAACTTCACTGTGGTCTTATTTTAAGAAATCTCCACAGCTACCACAACTTTCCACAGACACCACCCTGATCAGTCTGCAGACATCCACATCAATTGAGGTAAGACCCTCAACCTGATAAAAGATTATGACCCACTGAAGGCTCAGATGATGGTTTGCATGTTTTAGCAATAAGTATTTTTTAATTAAGGTATGTACATTGGGTTTTGTTTAGACAGAATATTATTTCACACTTAATACACTATAGTAGAGTGTAAACATAACTTTTATCTGCACTAGGAAACAAAAATATTCATGTGACTCACTTTATTACAATATTCAGCTTGTTGCACTTGTTTGGAACCAAACCCACAGTATCTCCAGGGTATGGTATTCCTATACTTTGTTAAGACAGTTTGAGCAAACTAAAACATAGATAAAATATTTGAAAAAAATAGAGCAAAAGTATCAGAGTAGTTAGATACCATGGAGTTGTATGATTATGCCTAATTTGTGTTTGCTTCTATGTACTTTTTCTATATTCCTACATTTTCTATTATGAGAACGTATGATTTCATGAAAGAATATTTTTCAAATATCAAATGTACAAACCTAAATCTTGAAAATAGTCTGGGCTTGGCAAGAAAGACCGGTCATGAGGGCAAGGCATTTCATTCAGTAATGGGAGCTTAAAACATAGAATCTTTAAATCTCATGTGTGCAGCCCATTGAAAATAGCTTCCAACTTATTTATTTCCATTATTCTCTTTCTGATAAAATATAGGGAGAGAGAGATTATAAAACTAACTTTGAAGATAACCATTTTGGGGTTGGTAGATGTAGGAAGAATAATAAACAAAAGTGAATTCTGTGATAGCCTTCTGGTGCTTTGACCAGATATACTTCCATGAGGACCAACTACAGGACATGAGCTCAAGGAATATAATTAAATCAGGATATTTTTTGTTTGTTTGCTTTTAATTATGACCTGAAAACTGCAGAGTGGCTTCTCTACTACATGTCATTTCTCTTATTATTTGTTCAGGATTAAGGTTCATGGGATTCTTGGTTTGAACATTCCAGGCTTTGGAAGAGCCAATGGTACTTTTGACAGCTGCCACTGAGGTAAGTCTCATTGTCGTTATAATTGTGGCAGTAAAAAAAAAAAAGGTTTTTTATTGTTTGAGGAGCACATCTTCAAACTTCTGAATGGAAAAAGGCTTTTCTTCTAAGAGTGTGTCAAGGAAACTAAACTCTCCTCTCCCAGCGCTTAACTATATTTTGACAAATTCTGTTAGTATAAAGTTTAGATGATTCTTTTTCTCTACTACTGTTGCTTTGTATATGTGTCTGTGTGTGAATTCACTGTATGACAGTAACTCTTAAGCTCCAACTATTTAAAATAATTCAACATTCAAAGCACAGTTTTTTGTCTGTGTTCTTTTACTTACCTGGAACACCTCCCACCCACTCTGATAACTTAACTTCTCCTCATCTTTCCAAACACATATCAGTAGTCTCCTCCTCCTAGAAACCATCCCTAAATCTCACAAATGAGTTAAATAACCCTGGAGATAAAATCCTCCAGACTCTGTAACAAATGTCTATCATAGCACAGGGATATCAGCTCGGTGCTTTGCAACGACCTAGAAGGGTGGTATAGGGGTGGAGGAAGGGAAGCTCAAGAGGGAGGGAATATGGGGATATATGTGTGCATATGGCTGATTCACTTTGTTGTACAACAGAAACTAACACAACATTGTGAAGCAATTATACTCCAATAAAGATGTATAAAATATGTTCAATACTAAAATTTTACATTTCATTTTATAGTGCAAACTTCCTAGAAGGCAGAAACTTGGTTGTTTGTGTTTGTTTGTTTTTAATTTGTGTAATTCTGGCACCTATCATGTTATCTGGTGCTTAAAATCTATTTAGTATATGTATTTTGAAAAATAATCCCTCATCAGGAAGTATCTTGAAGTGTGATACTTCAGAATTAAGAGAACCAACAGGTAGGCAAGAGGACGTTTACAAAATAGACATAAGTAGGGTGCAAAATAGATACTCACCAAACACTTACTAAATATATTTAAAAAGTATTTTTCACAAGCCGTTTTACTGCAGAATTTACTGCAGGATCCTGTACTGCAGGATTTAAGAATAAGAAAGTTATTAAATATGTGAAGATGTTCTTAGCTGGCTTTCTGGATGCTGAAGAAGCATTTGGAACTTAATGAAGGACATTGCAGCTCCTCCAACCAGAACTCCCAGGCCAGCCAAGAAGAAGAAAACGATCTGCAAACATAATGATCAGGAAACAAAGAAAGGTCTTTTCCAGACTGAACACACAGTTTAAGCTGTAAGAGGATTTAAGACATGACTGAACTGCATTGCCTTAAAAGGAGACCTTCAAATACCTAATTAATTTTTCATTTGTTTTATAGCTCTAGCAGATGTTGCTTTTTATTTAATAGATGAACTCGCCATTGAGGTGCAAGAGAAAAAACATTCTTTTGTTCAATTTTGAATTAATATACTTGAAATAATGTCAAAAATGTCTGACACCAGAGTGTCCTGGTTAACCCACCTCAAAATATTCATTTTAATATACCCTGATTTAAACATAGAGACAAGATACTTAAAATGACTTTTTTGGGGGGGAGAAATAGGGTTTAGTATTATAGGTGTGAATTTCTATTCCATTAATCATTCTCCAGACAGATAGCTGGGCTCAGGTGAATACTTTTACTAACCATGGCATTTGTATTTTGCACCTACTAATTATCAACAAAATAATTAGATAAATTGGCTTTGAGCTTAAAGGAGCTGGATAAAAAGAAACGGTGAGAGAAAGATGAAATATGACTAAGACAACAACCTTCAAGGATCTCTGATCATCTTGTGAGCACTATACCCTGAGATCACAAGCTTAGTGATTTGTCATGTAAGTGGCAACCATGTTATTTCTCCTGGAAAATTTAAGTCAGTGGTTGGCAGCCCTCTTGTGTTTGTCTCACCCTAACAGAAGGCAAATGTATATGAAGTGGTAAACATTTTCTCCTGGTTCCAAATTCTCTCCATGGAGAACTTGTCTGACTCACAATCTTGGAGATGAGAGTCTTATGATCCTGTACTACCTACTTCCTCTCCCCTTTCCTCACCTTCCCAGTATGCCCAGGGAAAATGGAACTAGACATGGACTCTTAACCCAGAGGGTCAGGATCAGGCTGACAATTTGAACCAGAAGCAACTAGTTAAGTAGCTGTTGTCTCTGGATGAGCCCGTCTACATGATTTGGGGCACTGGGAAATGAAGATAACTGGGGCAGCCAAGTTAAGTCATACATGAGCAGAGCAAGCTGATCTGGAGACATTGAGAATAAGCAACAATACCTTCATAACCAATGACATGCCAGTTGCTGTGACTAGCTCCTGCCAGGCCTGATCACATTCTCTGTCCTTGTGAAATCTCTGTGACCTTTCAACAAACTCCGTTTTTTGTCTTAATCTATTTTCAAATTGGTTTATTTACCTTCTAATCTCGAATTCTTGGATAAGATAGTAGCTAAGCAAACCATATTTTGGTTGTTTTTTTTAACCTTTTCAGGAGAATCTGTTTGTATTTAAAGTAAAAAATATGAGACAGCTCATTAGACTTTTGGATTTTTGAAATCAGATAATTACATGGCAAGTAAGGATGTCAAGGAAATGCTTTTTCAAATAGCCTTGAGACAAGGATTATGTTGGATACTTGCACATAATCAGTACAATTTAACCTTCACAATCACACAGCAAATAGGATTATCATCTTTATGCTTTTCATAAGAGAAAACTCAGGTTTAGAGATGTTAGGTGGCTTTCACAGCTTTTGAATCCAGAATAGTCTAACTAGAAACCAATGCTCTTCTCTAAAGCACCTTATAACATTAAGAAAAATATGTCTCATGTTAATATATGAAAAACAGATCCATGCAGGCTGAGGGTCAAGGCATTAGGCCTTATTTCCAAGAACTTATGAGGCTGTAGGTCATCAATAAGGTAAGGTTATTGCTTTTATTTTATATATCTCTAAAGAATGCCCTATATGATTATAGGTACCAGTTGAGTATTCAGTTTTCCCCTATATATCTAATTATTTTCCTCTAAGTATTGGAGGTGAATGCCCCTACCCCCAATAAATCCCAAGAATTTATTTTTCCTGAGAGCCATGAAAGACATACATAGATAAGTTCTGTTTATGATTACTATCATTAATTTCAAAGCCTGGTGTCTAAATGGCTTCTAGAAACCAGTTCTCTTCTGAGCCATAAATATAACTCCAAATTACTCTGGGAATGTATCCCCAAATTAGTTATGTTTTTGACTTCATTTAGCCACTTATTCAGAAGTAATTTGGAGAAAGAAACATTTATAATTTTTTCTTTTATAAAAAATCTATATCATCAAGTATCACAAATTAAATTAGATAGCTAAAACCCACATAATAGGGCTTTTAATTTATTTCTGGTTTTCGTGGACTGCATGCCTGAAATCATATGCCATCTAAAAGTTATTCCTATCTGTTTCTTATGAGTGGTATATTTGCATGCTTCCATGAATGTAGATCCTTGTAAGAATTCTGAAGATTACTTATCCTACTTATCCTAAGCAGCTGCCCCCTTACCTGATGGGGTAGAATTTAAAATGTGATACCTTGAGAAGAAAGCAAATACTTTAGCTAAGAATTCAGAAGTTGCCTAGCTGGAATTCTCTTTCCTCTTTCTAGAACATTTAAATGGCTCTTTAAGATTACACAAATGTCAGGTAAGTAGGCATTCTGTTGCAGACACTTTATGGTCTAATGAAGATCATTCTAAAAAGACCCTTCATAGTAAAGCTGACCCTAGGGGAGGACATCGGTATATTTGCATTAAGTTCAATTAACCTCTTGAGAGGCAAAAGATGATGCCTCTGGTCATTTTTCTCTTGAGGTTCAGTCTTATTAGAACCTTTCTTATGAAATGGGATAATACTTCCTGATGTTTTCTGATGGGGAAGAATTAAAGGGAAAAAAACACGGTGGAGAAATTTTGCTCTGGAAATGCTGTCTGAATTTGAGATAGGAACTGAAAATATTTGGTTGTGGATAGTTTGGGGTGGAGGGACTCTGAGAAGGGAAAGTTAGAGGGAAGAACAGCAACAGGTAAGGTATTTGTGTACAGTGAGAAATTGTGTGTGTGAGAGTGTGTGTGTGTGTTTATGTGCATGCACACAAAGGTACAGCCCATTAGCGAACACTTTTCTGTCCATGTGGCTAAAAGTAGAATTTTCTTCAGTTTAACCACTTTGGAATAGTGGTGGTGCTTTCAAAACAATGATTGACCATATCAGTGTGAAGTAAAAGATGCATAAACATGATGGAAGGACTGATTCTCATTATAGCCTATTCAGTATCAGAATCAACAAATCCCCCTTCCACTGGTGCCCTTCATTCAGGACGTGACAATTTCTCAACAATAAAGCTGGAGGGGTAAGAACAGAGACGAAGCCAATAGTGAAATTATCAGACTTTCCGTTTATCACACCTCACCCTGCAAATTGGAGGCAGGCCTGAGAAAGTTTAATTTAGAATTCTTTAAAAATGTGGATGATGAGATGGGCTCAAGATGGGTTGTGGAACAGAGCCTCAGCAGGAGGTACTGAATTATGTAATAGATTATGTGTTTAGAACTAGGATTCTAGTTAGAATTATGAAATGATTGTGATTTATTTGTACTTCTAGTAGGTGAAAGAGAACAATTGAATACACAGTTAAAGGGTTCAGCTTGATATAGATAGTTTTGTGTACTTATAGCCACATTTTTAGTACTACAAATAACAATTGCCTGTTTTATCTGTGTCATTCAGATCTTGATAACGTAAATGAATTACTTTTTAACTCTACATTCCCAAACAAATTTTCTGATTTTAAAAATAAGATTACACATTTGACCATAACCACTTTTGGTTCTTTTACCTCCTCCTTTAGGCTTCCATGAATCATTTCTCATTTGCTTAAATAAGGTATTTTCAAGTTTATAACTGGGTCCCTGCTCACTAAGTGATGAAATTTTTTCATTAATGAAAATTATAATTAATTAGTAATAATTCACTAATTCATTAAGTTCATAAATGTATAATTATAATATTCTAAAAGTCACATCTGATTTTAACACAGCGATAAAATAATTCTAAAAGTTTTATCCTATTCAGTTAAATATGCGATCAGTTAGGAAATTTAGTGAGTTGGTATCTTTTTCATATAATAATACATAAATATGTTTGATCAGGCATGACTGTGAATGTTAAAGTGACTGTACATATTAGTAGTTTGAAAGGCAATAGAATATCTACATTTACAAGGGGAAATTGGATTGAAGAATAACTTGTTCAAATCACCAAAAATGAGCAAAAGGGAAAAAAGAAAAATTCAGGTAAAAAAAAGTGTGAACAAATATAAGTAAGATAAAAATAAAAGCATATCATATTTTGTATAAATAGTAATATCCATCTATGAGAGAGAAAGGTTGTTTTGAGGACTGCTGGTGACATCAGTAAGATGACAGACTAGGGTATCCAACACTCATCTCCCTTACAATAACAACACAAGCAATGCAAAAACAACTACAAACTGATGAAAATAGCTTTAGGAAAGTTTCTCTCAAAAAAATTTCTTTATGCAAAAGATACATACACACACAGATTCTACTAGAGTATTTGCTAGAATCTCTTTTATAATTTGTATATAAATACATAAAAGAGATATATGAAAAAATGACTGTGAAAAGCTAAGTAATTATCTCAAGGGCAAGACTTTAGATGATTTTATATGCTTATCTATATACATACAATATAATATAATACAACATAATATATGTATATTTACATATGTACATGCATATATGTTTATATACAGTCAAAATATAATATAATATAATATATGTATCTTTACATATGTACATACATATTATATGTTTATACATAGTCAAACATTTTATGATAAAAATCATCATTTACATTTAAGAAAAATCTAGCTATTTTATTGTGGAAAATAAATGGATAATAAAAACCTATCTGGCTGATACACAATATATGTGAAATGCCTTGTAGACGGTTTAGCACAAGGTAGGGACCTGTAAAAGTCTTTATTATCATTATTATTACTTGTATTACTACATACTTATTATGTGCCTACTCTCAAGTCTGTGTCTTTGGTCTGGTTCCCACTACCCCACACTGATTTGTAATACTCTCCCTCAATCCTTTCTATCCATTTTAATCTGTCATTTCATCTGCCTCTACTCTAATCCTTCCTCCTTCATGAAGCTTTTTCTAATTGTCCCATCCCTCAGTATATACAGGTTGTTGAGTCATGTTTAATACAAATGATTTTATTTGCAATTATTTCCTCAGTCGGACTCAAAGCTCCTTTGAGTATAAGTATGCCTTATGTCTTTGGTTTGCTTGTCAACACATCAAAGACAGTGCCACCATACACATAGCAAGCAGAGCTTAGTCAATATTAGTCTAGTGAAATGATTGAGGGCTGAAGTGGTTGAGAGTCCGCCTGCCGATGCAGGGGACGCTGGTTCGTGCCCCAGTCCGGGAAGATCCCACAAGCCGTGGAGCGGCTGGGCCCGTGAGCCATGGCTGCTGAGCCTGCATGTCCAGAGCCTGTGCTCCGCAACGGGAGAAGCCACAAACTTTCTCTTCTTTACATCAACCAAGAAGAGATGTTTAATTTGCTTAAAATAAAGAGGCTCAAGGAAGAAAAAGAGACATTGCCCCCTCCACGTTTGCTATATTTGTCCATGGAAGATTAAATTGGACAGGATGCTTTTAGTAGCAGATTATAAACAAGTCTACACAGCTTTTGAGAAAAGAAGGTTAATTGACATAGTTTCAGAAAATAGCTGCAGCATTTCAAGCACCAGAAAAAGGTTTATCTGGTTACCTAATGATCCCACCCAGTACCAAACTTGCTTTCATCTCCCTTTTCTGCAATTCTGTTTTTCAGTCTAGGACAGATTCTCTCTGTAGTTGTAAGTCAGCTGCAGTAACAAGCAAGGCTACTGTCATCTTCATTTAGGTCCAACAGAATAGTTTTCTTTTCCTAATCATCAATCAAAAACCTTGACTTACACATTAATTTCTTTTGGATTCCAAAATGGCACTATTTACTTGACACTTCACTCAAATAAACATGTTATAATGAATTGTTTATCAATGTTATAAGCATGCACAGTGTCTGAAAGATCACTGAGATGAAAAAGGGCAAATAATTTAGCTCCCAGTGTCAGAAGTAGGGCCAAGAGAATTTCCATTTTATCAATCATTAATTTGTCCATTTTTTTGTTTAATTACCTTGTGTTTCTTCCCTGGCAGTTATCACTAGGTGTTGCTGGTCAAACATTTTAGCTCCTACATTTTCTTACAAGAAAAAGATTATAGCTTTTTTTAAAAAGTTGTTAAGTTCTTTTAAGACTATCAGTCACTATTCATTAATAGACTTTTTTTCCTTAAAGTAACTTAATACCTTGTTGGCCTAAGCATTTCAGTTACATTTGTTTAGAGCAGTGGTTCTCACCTAGAGGTGATTTTGCCTCCCTCTCCTTCAGGGGACATTTGTAAGTCTGGAGACACTTTTGGTTGTCTTGCGGGAAGGGCATGCTGCTAGTATCTAGTGAGCAGAGACCAGAGGTGTGGTTAAGTATCCTACAATGCACAGGACAGTCTCTCCCAAATGTCAATAGTGCCAAAGTTGTGAAATTCTAGTTTCATGCATTATTATCCTTTGCCTAATAATATTAATATATTTTGATTTATTTTTAAGAAGTGGCAATAAATCGAAACAGAAAGAAAAGAAAGTAGATTTTAGAGCAAACTGGAAAAGAACGTATTGGTCTGAATGAATGCATTCCTCATGGAATGATGGAATGAGGGAAGTTTTTTTTTTTTTAATAGAGTGATAGGGAGGTTGGAAGTATCTTTCAATCAAAAAACTTTCTTCACAATTGGACTTTCATTATACTTCGATCTATAATATTATTATAATGGGTGGAGCCGTGTCCCTCCAAAATTCCTATGTTGAAGTCCTAACCACCAGTATCTCTGAATATTCCCTTCTTTGGAGGCAGGGTCTTTACAGATGTAATCAAGTTAAAATATGGTCATTAGGGTGGGTTCCAACCCAATATGACTTCCTCTTATAAAAAGGGGAAATTTGGACTCATAGACACACATAGAGGGAAAACGATTCAAGGAGACACAGAGAAAAGACAGCCCTCTACAAGCTAAGTAGAGAGGCTTATAACAGATTCTTCCCTCAGAGCCCTCGGAAGGAATAAGCCCTGCTGACATTTTGATTTTGAACTTCTAGCCTCCAGATCCATGAGATAATTAATTTCTGTTGTTTAAGCCACCCAGTTTGTGGTATCTTGTTAAGGCAGCCCAAACAGAGTACTAAACATATCAAGGCAATCTTTTACATAAAAAACCTTCAACTTCAGGATTCTTTTGTTAAAATGAGAATATTCTTCAATGGGGAACATGTGTCATTATCAGTCATTAATATCTTTGTGATAGGTAGTCTATTGGATTGTTTTTAATATGATTAATAACTAGAAGAGAATGAATATTTTGATACTACAAAAAAGAGGAAGTTCCTGGGGGTTGTTAAAGGATGAGATCAGGAGTGGGAAGAGGGATGCTAGGGAAAGAAAGTCAACAGGGAGAAGGTGGCCCTGGCTGAGGGAGGACGGACAGTGGCAAAGGAAAACTTGGACTATTTCCGGTGTACCTCTTGAGAAGTACCAGGTGAGAAGGGAAGAAGAATACAAACTTTGGTGTTAAACTTGAACTTAAAATCCCTGTCCTGCCATGTACTAAGTATGTAAGTCTGCAATAGGTTTCTTAACCTTTCAGATTTTCAACAGTAGAATAGAAGAGATGGTCTTTGGTGCAAGACCAACATCCACTAAGCACAGTGCCTATGGCCCATGGTGCTTTCAGGGACCAATGAACATGTTATAATTTCTTTTAAAACTGGGGGAAAAAACATTGAACTTTCAGGTCAAAAATATTTAAATATATATTAATATATTTGCCTTTATACCAATACAATTATAAAATATACTTTTAAATAAGTTTTAGGATGAAAGGGGCCCATGGAAATTATAATATAACCCTGAATTGGTGGGAGGGAAACTGGGTCAGATAAGACCCTATCATAGAAGATGCCAACTACTTAGTACACGCTAGAGGGTGGGTCTCAGTTCTCCTTCCTTCCTAATCTCCATATACTTTGTATGTAATTTGTAACTGCTCTGGCTATCACCTGGGAGCTTATCATATACCTGGAATTATTCTAAGTGATGTATATACATGGACTCATTAAATTCTCACAATATTTCTATAAAACGGATTATTAATATCATCCCTTTTTTACAGATTTGAAAACTGAAACATGGAGAATATATGTAACTTTCCCAAGTTCACACTCTATAAGTGGCAAGGCTGGACTTTGAAGTAAGAAATCAAAAGCCCTTAATTAGGACTTTTAGAACTTAATTAGGCAGATCCAATGATACCCGATGTTTAACCTGCTGCCAAAACCCGATTGGCATTTTCCCAATGAAAATGTTTCCCTGTTCAGGTTCAATTTTCAATCTGAGATGTAGGTGTACCTGGTAGATATGGATTACTTCTGCTTAAATTATTCATGCAGACCTTGTTAAAATATTATCAAAAGGCCATAGAACACAATTGTGAAGCACACGTGTTCTGTGGTCATTTTTACACTGTAAACATACAATATGATCCACCATCTGCCTTGCATCACTCTTCAGCCTGGTTATCAATAACATCACCAGGACTTGCTCCATCACTGTATGCATTAGCAAGACCCTGTTGGACATAGAGCTTGCTGCACATCTGGATTGTTCTATCACATGATCAACTGTGAGGTTAAACAACAGTATCACAAATCAGACATTACTGTATGTAAAAAGATTTCTGTGCCAAAGAATTACATTTTTTCCAGATGTGTCATCAAGGCACCTTGAAACTGAATTTAAATTAAGTTATGTGTTTAAAATGTGACTCCCCAAATTAAAATTGCTTCATCTTGAGCCCAAATTCCAGAGGAACAAAGTGCACTAACTTTGGATGGTTTGTTTTCTTATGGAATAAGCAAAGTTTTGAATTGGGTTTGGTTTAGATTCAAAGCTGACCAAGGTTAGTTATAAGGACCATGGAGTTATTATTTAAGAGCTAAGATACTATGTACTGAGATTTGTTATATGCCAGACTCTGGGTTAAGAAATTTGCATGGAAATAATCCATAAAATTTTCATAGAAATCTCAAAAAGTAAGTAATTAACTTCTTTTCCATATGAAGAAACTGAGCCATAAACTGAAATAAGTAATTTTCCCAAGCTCAGGTACTTATAAACCAGCAGCTACTGGATGCAAACCTAGGTGGTCAGACCCCAAATTCCCCATTTTTAAGAATTAAAAACCATATTGTTTATAGTGTACCCATGTTCTTCCTTTTCTTCTTTCCCTCTCTCTTTCTTCCTCCTCATTCTTCCTCTCTTTCTATTTCTTCACATAAAATCAACTGAAATTTAAAAATCTCTTAAGTGTGCTATCATTGATATGATGAATATGATACGATTGGAATCTTGAATATGACATCACTGAGAAAAATAAACATGCTTTATTTTGGCATTAGGATAATAACTGAGACAAGCAATTGAAAGGAGAGGGGAGGAACTATAATTTTAGATAGGCCCAGATGTGTCTTAGAAATTCAATGACTAAAATAAATAAATAAATGAATAATTTTTTATTAAAACTTGGTTCAGGAATTTGTTGGAAGCTTCAGGTAAGGTTTCCAACTGTAGATCTGTGGAACTGTAGACCTAGGAACATCTAAGCTAATCACTTGTTCACTTCAGTTTAAACTATGACTTTAAATGTTTATGTGTGTGTGTTACAAATATGGATAACAATAGTATAACCCCTATTATGGAGGGATAATCACATTAAATCTAAATATTTATTCAGTTCTGATCATTAGGAACTTGTTTAGGAGAAAATGAAAAATAAAGAGATGATATTACCTGGAAATGGCATAAATTGTCACTTTAAAATAAAAAATGGGGGGGTGACATTTATACTCCCATGTTCATAGCAGCATTATTCACAAATGCTAAGAGGTGGATGCAACCCAAATATCCATTGATGGATGAATAAATAAAGAAAATGTGGTATATGCAATGGCATATGACATTTTTTCGGCCTTAAAAAGGAGAGAAATCCTGCCACAAGCTACAACATGGATGAACCTTGAGACATTATTTTAACTGAAAAAACGAGTCACAAAAAGACAAATACTGTATGATTCCACTTATGTGAGCTTTTTAAAGTAGTCAAATTCATAGAAGCAGAAAGTAGAATGGGAGTTACTAGAGGCTGAGAGGAGGGGAGAGAAGGGAATGCGTATTGGGTATAATTTTAGATATATAAGGTGAGAACGTCTAGAGCTCTCTTTCACAATAATTTGAATATACTTAAAACTACTGAAGTGTACACTTAAAAATGGTTAAGATGGGGTTTCCCTGGTGGTGCAGTGGTTGAGAGTCCGCCTGCCGATGCAGGGGATGCGGGTTAGTGCCCCGGTCCGGGAAGATCCCACAAGCTGCGGAGTGGCTGGGCCCGTGAGCCATGGCCGCTGAGCCTGCATGTCCAGAGCCTGTGCTCCACAACGGGAGAGGCCACAAAAGTGAGAGGTCCGCATACTGCAAATAAATAAATAAATAAATAAATAAATAAATAAATAAATAAATAAATAAAATGTTTAAGATGGTAGAAAAAATAAAAACACAAAAATCAGAGGTGGGATAAATAAGAATCTTCCCCTGGAAAGAGATTAATGAGGAGGATAATCATCTACATATGAACTGAGCTTATTATATTTTTAATTTCTTTGAACTATGGTCTCATGCTTGTTCAAGATTGCATTAGAAACAAATCTGAACTATGGGTTACTTCTCAAACTTCTCTCCCAGAGGCTAGATAAATACATATCATAATGCATACTTATGATAAGCAGAGCAAGACTTCTGATAAAATATAGCAAATAAACCATAAGAAGGATTGGAGAAATCTGTCTCCTCTCCTCCAACCAACACTCATAGTGATAAAGGCAAATTTTATGCTCTGAATCCCAAAGTGAGGAAATTAAGCTTTCAGAAGTGTAAGTGCTCATTACTTTATATACTTTTTCAGGATGTGATTTTTTTTTCCTTCAAACCAAATAGAAAGCACAATGAATTTCTTCAGCTTGATGCATATAGCATTTGTGAGATTGAACTTGTCACTTTGGATTTAAGAAAGTTATGAAATTTCCTAACACTCACAGTTGGGCTACTGTGCCAGCAAGTTCATGAATTTTTTAGGAAAAAACAGTCCTTTGCATTTTTTCTTCAATGCTCATGCTGGCCTTCGTTTATTGCCTAACATACATAATGAAGATTAAAAATGAGAAATGTCCCAGTTGTATGCTCTGATTAAAAAGTTCATACAGTTTTGCAATGAATTAATCTGAGAGGAAAGAAAGACAGCCAAGAAACAGAGCTGTTCATTTCTAGACTATCTCAAATCCGGAAGAATTCCATATCCAATTGACCTAAAAGACTGCCAGTACCATTCATATAATAAAAGAAACAAGATTAAAAGTCCTTTCAGGACACAGGTAAATAAATACATCAGTTAGTTACTAAGTTTCTTTCCAAAAAAATTAAAAAAATAGATTTTATTTTAATAAAAATATTCCTATCCTTGAATGATAACAAGTCAACCATTTGGTATAATCACCAAGAATGCAATTCCCCTCTTTTTTTTCAAATATAGTTTTCCATTTTTCAAAATTACTATTAACTTTTAAGTAGGAAGTCGCATTTTCACATTGATTAACAGTAGCCATATTTTACAATTATGTGGGTAATTAGTTCAGGAGCAATGACCCAGAAAATGGACAGGAGACTGTTCCAAACTAATGTTAATAGTATTTTCATGTTTTGAAAAAGAAAAAAAAATCAAAGACTCAGGAACTAATGATGACAGATCTTTGTTGTTAATTAATCAAATCTCCTCAAAATAGAGTTCAGCAGGTGGAAATAATTACCAGTTAATGTCTCCTGTTTATTATTCTTTGGAGATATAAATCCAACCACTGCACTCATTTTGCAGTTTTTACTAAGAAGTAAATAATAAATAAATCAGAAACATGGATGCTGTTATGGTAAAAAAAATTGTGTTTGCTTTCAGAGAAAATACAAATAGTACAAAATAACAATTTCCCCTTTGAATTAAAATATCCCTTGTCCAGGTGCATGGATTTGCCTTTAATTAAAGATTAATTTTCTTTTGTTTGTGTTAATATGATTAAAGTTGTTGATATGAAACAGAGAAAGGACTTTTTTTTCAGGAGGAAAAAGATTGTCAGTATGACTCCTGACAAGTCTTTGAAAGTTTAGCTTTGGTGATAAATATACACCTTAGAAATATGCCTTTATTTGCTATGTTTAATCTTAGTATTCAGAACAAAAATACTCTTAGTATATGCATATGTTGATTAGATACTGGAAAAGTTTGTGTATCAGATCCCAATTCCAGCTCTGGAATTTACTCTGATATTGTGGTTCTTATTTATGAAATGAGTTATTTGTTATCTATCCTCCATCTATCTGCTATATAGATAGATATACCACAGATATAGATGTGCCTTAGAGAACAGTGATACATTTTCCTTTTTTATGTTATGCATAATTATCAGCTATTTCCCCTTAAATACATTTATTATTTATCATTCCCCATATTTATTAAGACTGTTTCATTTGGAAGAAGCAAGTTCATATAACAAATGTGTTAGCTAAGCCTCTTGACACAGACAAGCACACATAAAAATATGAAGAATATCACTGGGTTGTTGTACTACCAAGAATAGAAAAGGAGTGAGGTTTTTTTCTTTTCTCCTTGCCTTAATCTATCACTGACATGGGGAGGTGTGCGTGTGTGTGTGTGTGTGTGTGTGTTGATGACTGGTAGTTTAAGGTTTCAGAAAAGAAATTTGGAAAGGGGTAAGCTGCTGTTCTACAGTTTTTTAAAAATTATAAACACTAACTAGTTTTCCAACAAAGCAAACATAAAAACAATCCTACACATCACAGAAAACATTCTCTCTATGTATCTTCAACATTTATTGAAGGTGACTATA
This sequence comes from Mesoplodon densirostris, assembly GCF_025265405.1. NCBI lineage: Eukaryota > Metazoa > Chordata > Mammalia > Artiodactyla > Ziphiidae > Mesoplodon > Mesoplodon densirostris. Next base: position 18,121,290 of record NC_082664.1, read on the forward strand.
TGACACAAAATGTAAAACAATGTTTCTTAGTAATAATAAGCAATGTAAAGTTGGTAATATAAAATACATGTATTTGTACCTAAATTTATAGCATTAACATAATAAAAGCCTGAAATACTCTCTTCCTATAGACCAGCTTTCTATTACACTATTAGATAATTTAAAAATATAATAATACTAGAAAATATAATAAAGCTCAGAGCAAATTATGCTACATCCTTTATAGTTTAACCATTTCTCTTTTAAAATTTTGATAATATTCATTTCTTCCGTTTGAGGTTAAGGTGTAAGATCAGTGGATTTAATGTCAAAATCCAAATATGTTAGTTTCCTGCGTTCTACATAGTGATTTGACATTTTCATACATTGTGAAATTATCATGATAAGTCTAATAGCTGTCCCCATACAAAATTTATTAAATATTGCTAATGATATCTCCTTTGTTGTATATTTCATCCCCGTGGCTTATTTATTTTATAACTGGAGATTTGTACCTCTAAATCCCCTTCACCTATTTTGTCCACCCTACCCCCTCCCTTCTAAGCCTTATGTTTTAAAGTCATGTTATTATTGAGAATATATTCTGTATCATTAAAATGTCGCGGTATTTATTCTTGTCCATCCAAAATTTTCCCAGTTATTGGAATTAAACAGTGTTAATTCTTTTAGCACTAAACTAATTTCCCCTTTGAAAATTTCTCATTGTTGGTATTGGCTTAGGAGTTTTTCCACGAATGTTAACACAAACAGCTAATCAATATTGTCAATGCATCTTTTGCCTGTAATATCGTCAACAGAACTGAGATTTCTTATATTGTATTTCTCATTCCTTATAATTAATGTGTATTTACATTAAATATATATATATATATATATATGACAAAGGAACATTAAATAGCTATTAGTTATATAGTAAAATAACTCTTTCAGCTGCTCAGTCCTCCTTATTATTCAAATTCAGTTCCCCCAAAATGACTTTCAGCTCTTAAATATGCTTTTCTACTCCTCAATTCTGTAGCTTTAAATGAATGCTTATACAGCTATTTCTTGATTTTTCAAATTTGGATATTTTCTACTGACTTCCTTTTAACAGATGTTAATGCAGCTCTCTTACACTTGCTCCACCAAATGGACTGCTTGCCCTCACTATATTCTTTCATTGTATTTCTATTACAATACTTAGTTAAGTTGATAGTGTTTATATTGTTATTATTATTATCATCATTATTATTACTGTATCATCCAACAATTATTTTCAGACATATTCAAACACAACTCCAAACATCTCCATCTCTAAGCTTTCTCTTTCTCTCTCTCTCTCTCTCACACACACACACAGACCACAGACACACACACACACACACAAACACCCTCTCTTCCTTCCTTCATCCATCCCTTTTATTGGAAGATCTCCCTCTTTAGCACCTTATTCTCCTGCTCCAATCTAGATTGGGTGCTTATTGGTTGAAGTACACAATTGCTCACCTGGGTATTTCAATCAGCACTCTCCTGTGTAATGTTGTGTTCCCTGGATAGTATATCTTCTTGTTTATTAGTTTGACTCACTTTTCAGAACCATATCCTCTAGGAACTCCCTAAGAAAACATATTGGGTTAAAATTTTAAAGAAATGTTTTCTGTCTGAAAATGTTTTTGTTCTAACCTGCTTTATTCATGTTTATCTAGGTATATTATCTCCCCCTTGAATTTTAAAGGAACTCAATCTACTGATTTCTGGCTTCCAGTCTTGTTCTGAAGAAGCTGGATGCCATTCTGAATTGTGTCACTTTTTATGAGATATGCCTAATCTCTCTCTTACCCTTGAAGCTCTTGGTGTCATTTTTTAATATATATTATTTTTTTTATGTTCTTACATTTCACAGTATAGTGCCTTTGTGAGAGACTTTATTCATTGTGCTAGGCACTTGGTGTGTTTTTACCATTTAGAGATTTGTGTCCTTCTATCCTTAGAAATTACTGAGATGACATTAAAATTCCTGTTACGTACACACTAAACTTTCTGTATGGTTCTTCCAATTATTAAGCTGTTGCCTCCTATTGTGTTGGCTTTTGGCATTAGCTTATAGGGGATTTTTTTTTCATTTATACTGATATGATTTATAAGAATTGTTTTTGTGTTCTTTTAAAAGCACTTCTTTTTGAGAGTATTGATGACATTTTTTAAAAAGCTTTCTTCTGCTTCCTGTGGTATCTCTGAATTTTTTCTATTTATTTTTATCTGTCAGTTTGGACGTTTTCTTCAAATGAGTAGTGATGTTTACCTTTCCATAATATTTAAGAGGGAATCACTAAAAATCTTCTTACTTGATATTTATATGAAAGCATATTTACTTCACTCCAAGATGATACACATATAAAGTCTTCTGTGCTTTGCAGATCTCTCAAAAGTTTGGCATTTTGTTTTGTTCTTTCTTGGAGGCCTTTCCATTTTCTTCAGAGGAAAATGCTTCTGTCATCTGCTTGGAGTTCTCTGAATGACTGACGGCATTGGGAGCATAACTCTCCATTCAGTATGCTGATTTATTCAATTCCCCCTTTCCTTTCTCTGGCTCTGACCTCTGTGCTCTCTTACATTCGGTTTGTTCAAGTACCTATCCTCTTAGGTTTTATGTCTCCACACTCCCCAAAAAAATCCTAGCATCTTTCTAAGGTGGGCAAGAAGTAACCACTTAACTTCTGGAGTTTTTGTGTGTTGGGGAGAATTGAGAAATAGATTGTTGTACATCTTTTAACTCCTTCCTATGTTTTCTGTTCTATGAATCCCTTTCATAGTTGCTTGTACTGGATCTTCAGAGTCCATAAACTTTCTTTGATTCTGTGAGTCATCATGCTTCTGCACACACTTATTTGATTTTCCTCTTCTCTATTAAGTCAAATAACATGATTCCTGCATTTGATTTCCATCCTCAGAAAACTGTTGATATCTCTCATTTACTATTGTCACATTTTCTAATTCCCTTTTGGTTTGTATGTTTATGCATTTAAATTTTCCTCTCTTTTTTTCTTTGAGGGGAGTTTCTCAGAAGAGCTAAGATAATCAACTATGTTTAATCTGTCTCATTTTATTCCTGTTTTAAAATTCTGTTACCCATGAAGTTAGAAAACTTCCATAGAAATTCTAATCACATCTCCTGTAATGCTCCTGCACCAGGAAAGAACAGATTCTTGTGCTGATTTGGGCTTCAGGGTGAATGATCCTAATAAAAATGGCTACCCTTCAAGACCTATAGTACTGCTTTTTGGAAGTAGCATACTAACGGTAGAAAGCATGCTAATTAAGCAAAAAATCAAATTACAATTCTGAGCTTCTTAATATTTGGGTTAAAATGTAAAAGAATGCATCTAAACCAGTTGTATATGATGGGGATTGTTTATACCATGAACTATTTTCCATGAGTCTAGGTAAACAGACACCAGTGGTCTGGATCACAAGCTGAGTTGAGAAAAGGCTGACAGTAAAGAGTGGAGATTCTGAATGAGGGGGTCAATGTAGAAAAATGTTGAAAATCATGGTAGACTCATGAAGGCAATGTAGAAGTGAACAATAAAATCTGCCGATGTAAGGCATCAGAAATCATGTTGGAGGGTGATCATGACCTCACACTTGAAAGAACATCCTCATTAATGAAATGTAAGGAGTAGTATTGTTGAATAGTTAGGTGAGTAGTATTGGAGTGTCTGTCTGGATTAAATCTCAGCTCTCACACACACCAGCTTTTGTGAATTTTGAATCTACATAAAAAGGTGTTGCATCAGTTCCTTCATTTGTAGAATGAATGTGATAATAGTACATAACTAATAGAGTTGTTATGGGGATTAAAAGAGTTACAACACAGAAAGCATTTAGCTTGGGGGATAAAAAATAATAAAGAGCTTAGTAAACTCTGACTGCTGTTAATGAACTGTTATTACTCATGCTCATAAATTCTAGCTTCTCTGCTCTTGCTCAGATGTCCCCACCCACCCTCTCCTCCACTTGTACAGGTGAACTTCACATCACCAAGTTCTTCCTGGCTTAGATAATGAGAATTATATAACCTTGTGGCATTACACGCTGTACTGCAAGGCAAAGGTTTATAACTTAAACTTAGATATTTTTGAGTACTTTTTATTTGCCTCATCCCTTATTCTTAGATGTTCATCTTTCATATTGTAGTAATGTTTAACTCAAATTCAAATATCACTTTTATTTATGCTACCTTTATTCATTTTTGTAAGTAGACAGGTATGATAAATAAATAAATAAAATGAAATCACACTAAAGCTTTAAAATATTTCTGAAATATCTCCTCTTCTATGAGGTCTTCCTATAACTACAACTACAATTCTCTCTTTCAAATCTTAACAATGTATTTCCACTTTATTGATTATAACATACATATCACATTATTGACTTATTCTATGTATGTAATTCAATGATTTTTGAGAAGTTTACAGTGTTGTCAGCCAGCACTGCAATCCAGTTCTAGAGCATTTCTATCACTCCAGAAAGAAATCATTAGCACCCCCTCTTTGTTCCCACCCCTGGTCTTAGGCAACCACCAGTTTATTTTCTCTTTATATGCATTTACCTTTCTGAACATTTTATATAAATTGATTCATAGAGTAATGGGTCTTTTACAGCTGAGTTTTTTCAGTTATGTATTTTGAGGGGAGGTTTATTCAAGTAGGAGCATGTATCTGGGCTCTCTTCTTTTTATTACTGAACAATATCCCATTGTATGGACACACCATTGTGTTTATCCATTCACATATTGATGGACATTCCACATTTTTGTTAAAGTGAATTCTGCTATGAAATTCCATATATAAATCTTTGTGATATATATTTTCATTTATCCTGGGTAGATATTTATGAATCCCAATATTTGCATAACCCTTTCCTGTGTCACGTATTATATTCTATTTTGGTATGATTATTTTGGGGTCTGATTTTTACTTTTGCCAGACCTTTAAATATGGGTATTTTCCAATGTCCTTTTTTCATCATTAAAAAAAAAATACGTGTGCTTTAATCGGCTTATCCATTCACAAAGTACAGCTGTAATGTGTACTTGAGTGACATAACTATCTTCATCTTCAACCTCCCTTTCGTGTGCTACCTTATACAGTCCAGTTTTGGGGAATACTTGTTAGAATATTAAGTAAACCATAACATTTAGGATGACAGAATATTGGTATTGTGTTTTAAAAAGGTTTTGTACAATAATGATATTAAAAGTATTGTCATTTTTAAGAAGTAAATAATACTCATATTAGATCTATAATGAAATTATCTATTTATTTATTTATTTAAAATTAGTTTAAAATACCTTCAAACTCTTTATATTCGCTATGTCCTTATTTCATTGCACACTGTCATTTATCAAAGATTCTCATGAAGCAAAAAGAATTAATAAACATCTACTTATATCATCTTAAGTGTGGTAAATGAAGAGCTATTTTTTAAATGGTCATCTTTTCTTTGCTATTGATTTTAGTTATTAAAAAAAGTAATTTGTGCCTGAAACAGTTTATTGAAAGTGGCAACAGTTTAAACTCAGTGGTGTTCTCACCTTTTTCTTTATATAAAAGGGAAAAAAAGTTATTTTTAATGGCAATTGTATGCAAATTTGGTGTTGGTGGAGTTGGTGGAAACACCCATTATATAAAAATAAAGAGTGCCTACTTAGGATATCAGAAGGGTTGTACTTTCGTCTTTTGGTTCCCACTTACAATTTATGACTTCAACAACTTCAAAGAAAATTACAGCTTGAAATCCACATGATGCACTTCATTTTCTATTCTTCAAACCTGAGAGCGTAAAAGAGAATGAATTTCATGGCAAGGAACCCACAGCTGTAAGATTGATGCTAGGGAATAAAATTTCTAGATGCACGATTTTAAAAAAGAATCTAATAAGATTCCTTCAATTTTGTTTTCTGCCTATTTTTTCTCTTTTATTTTTCACTATCTTATTTTACATTTTCACCAATTCCAAGTTGAAATTAGAAATAATTCATTTTGATTTGCAGGCATTGTGTATCAGATTAAAGAGAAAACTGAAATGCATATGCTAATTTTTTTAAACCATGAAATTAGATACCTTAAAACTGGAACTGATTTTACACCGTCCTGTAAAATGTCTTTATGTGTAATATTTGAAAGACAGTTACTCGTTAGAAAGAGAGGGGAAAAATTGCTGGTTCTAGTTATACTGTTATTTACAAGTGGTTGATATGTAGCTTAGGGCTTTACTTTAGCACAGTCTTTTAAAACCACAAAGCTAAATGGGAACACTATTATTCCATTTTCTTCCTACTCTATGAAAGATAACTTCGTTTTGCTACAGATAACTAGTTACCCAGAGAAGTTTGAGACCCAGTGGTACATATCAGTTATACATGATGTGAATTCCAAAACAGACGCTATGTTGGCCAGTATCAGAAAATACATTCTTTGAAAAGTGAAGGTTAGAGTTTCTACCCTTGTACAGAAGTTTATATATCTGTACATAGGGTCAGAAATCTAAATATTTAGTCTATATCATAATCCCATCCAACACTTGATTACTAATTAACAGGCATCCCTTTAATTTCTTCTCAGAGTGAAATCTAGCTAGACCTTCAAATTTTCTGAAAAATGTTATTGATAATACAGCAATATGGACATGCATACACTGATTATGACAGTGTAAATTGATATAATCTTTATGGAAAGTAATCAAGGAATTTGCATATTTGTTAAAAATTTTAACAATATTCTGGGAATATATCCAAATTAATAAATGGAAATAAATTTTAAACAAATTCTAAATAAAAATATGCTTAATGCAGTATTTTTTGGAAATACATGGAATTACTTAAAATATTCTAAGGTAGAAGTATGATTTGCTAACGTATAGCATATTCATTTAGCATTGTGTAGTGATCCACTACTAAAAATAATATTGTAAGTAAGATCTAATCATATAGGAATGTCTTATTTTGTAGTATTAAGCAAAAGAGTAGTATGCAAAACTGGATTTAAAATATAATTACAAGTTCATAGAAAGATGAATGAAGGAGAAAATGACAAAAATGTGGCTGAATACTGGTTTTATTATAGTGGTTTGCATATGGCTCATTTGATTTATTTAAGTGCCTGTATTTAATGCATTAGTCATACTCATATATGTTCTGTTTATTATCTGAACATGGAAAAAACATATTTATTGAATTAGTTCGAAGTTGACTTTTAAAACCTTCTCTATTCAATTATTCTCGTGTGCCCTTAGATTCATTCTCAGTAAGATTACATTGTTTTTCTGATCATTTTCAGATATTAAAAAAGCCAGTTAAACCTAGCAACACAAGCATCAGTCCCCTCTGGATCTTACCCTATGTCTCTCTTTGGCCATTGGTTTTTATCCTTTACTATCTTTTGTAATAAACCTGTATTTTAGTGAGTAAATTGCTTTCCTGAATTCTGTGAACTTCTCTAGCAAATTAAATGAACATGATAGGGCTTGTAGAAACTCTGGTTTATAGGGAGTCCATCAGAGGCACAGGTGGTAACCTGGACTTGTTGTTGGAGTCTGAAGTGGACAGAAGAGGCAGATGTTGAGACTGAGCCCTTAATATGATGCTATCTATCTCCAGGTACATAGTGTTAAATTTGTAGGACCCTTAGCTGGTGTCATAGAATTGCTTAATGTGTGAAAAACCCACACGTTTGACATCAGTAGTGTAGCAGTGCCACAGTAGAATATTTAGAGAAGAGGACAAAATGGGAGGAGTGTTTTCCTTTTCATTTCATGGAATGTTACAAGTTAAAGATATTAAATCTACTGCTGCTCTTTTTTTCTTTTTCATTGCTCTATTTCCCTAGGTTTGTTGATTATGAAATGAGTTAAAATGACTACTAGCCCCAAGGGAGATATCAGAGAATTGTACCCTGAATTAGGAAATTTGTCAAAGAAATATTTTTTTAATAGTTAAGACATGTAAGTTCTCACAAACATGTTAAAAGGTAAAGTGAAGTACATTAAATTTCTCTTTATTGGGATATAGTTGCTTTACAATATTGTGTTAGTTCCTGCTATACAGCAAAGTGAATCAGCTATATGTATACATAAATCCCTTCTTTTTTGGATTTCCTTCCCATTTAGGTCACTACAGAGTTTTGAGTAGAGTTTCCTGTGCTGTACAACAGGTTCTCATTAGTTATCTATTTTGTACATAATAGTGTATATATGTCAATCTCAATCTCCCAATTCATCCCACTCCCTGTTTCCCCCCTTAACGTCCATACGTTTGTTCTCTATGTCTGTGTCTCTGTATCTGCTTGCAACTAGCTTCATCTGTAAGATTTTTTCTAGATTCCACATATATACACATTAATATACAATATTTGTTTTTCTCTTTCTGACCTACTTCACTCTGTATGACAGTCTCTAGGTCCATCTACATCTCTACAAATGAACCAATTTTGTTCCTTTTTATGACTGACTAATATTCCATTGCATATATGTACCACATCTTTATCCATTCATCTGTCGATGGGCATTTAGGTTGCTTCCAACACATGGCTACTGTAATTAGTGCTGCAATGAACACTGGGGTGCATGTGTCTTTTTAAATTATGGTTTTCTTGGGGTATATTCCCTGGAGTGGGATTGCTGGGTCATATGGTAGTTCTATTTTTATTCTTTTAAGGAACCTCCATACAGTTCTCCATAGTGGCTGTATCAATTTACATTCCCACCAACAGTGCAGGAGGGTTCCCTTTTCTCCACACCCTCTCCAGCATTTATTGTTTGTAGATTTGTGATGATGACCATTCTGACTGGTGTGAGGTGATACCTCATTGTAGTTTTGATTTGCATTTCTTTAATAATTAGTGATGTTGAGCAGCCTTTCATGTGCTTCTTGGCCATCTGTATGTCTTCTTTGGAGAAATGTCTACTTAGGTCGTCTGCCCAATCTTTGATTGAGTTGTTTGTTTTTTTAATATTGAGCTGCATGAACTGTTTGTATATTTTGGAGATTGTTCCCTTGTCAGTTGCTTTGTTTGCAAATATTTTCTCCCATCCTGAGGGTTGTCTTTTCATCTTGTTTATGGTTTCCTTTGCTGTGTAAAAGCTCTGAAGTTTCATTAGGTCCCATTTGTTTATTTTTGTTTTTATTTTCATTACTCTAGGTGGTGGGTCAAAAAAGATCTTGCTGTGATTTATGTCAAAGGGTGCTCTTCCTATGTTTTCCTCTAAGAGTTTTATAGTGTCCAGTCTTACATTTAGTTCTTTAATTTATTTTGAGTTTATTTTTGTGCATGGTGTTAGGGAGTGTTCTAATTTCATTCTTTTACATGTAGCTGTCCAGTTTTCCCAGCACCACTTATTGAAGAAACAGTTTTTTCTCCATTGTATATACTTGCCTCCTTTGTCATCGATTAGTTGACCATATACATGTGGGTTTATCTGTGGGCTTTCTATTCTGTTCCATTGATCTATATTTCTGTTTTTGTGCCTGTACCATACTATCTTGATTACTGTAGCTTTGTAGTATAGTCTGAAGTCAGGGAGCCTGATTATTCCAGCTCCATTTTTCTTTCTCAAGATTTCTTTGGCTACTCAGGGTCTTTTGTGCTTCCATACAATTTTTAAAGTTTTTTGTTTACATTATTTACTTAAATTCTATGAAAAATGCCATTGGTAAGTTGATAGGGATTGCATTGAATCTGTAGATTGCTTTGGGTAGTGTAGTTATTCTCACAGTATTGACTCTTCCTTTTGAAGAGTTTGTTTGAGCTATCATAGATTCACATTGGCAGTCCCAAAATGGAGGTGATTAGGAGTGCTCCACTGAAAGGAATTTGGTGGAAGGTTTTTATAGAGAAGACCAGGAAATAAAGAAAGGAAATTATTTGAATGGCTATAGCTTAAGTGGTTGCATTATTTAGGAAAGGCTAGTTGGCTATGATTGGTTATCTTCTTGACCTTGAGTCATTTACAGGAGTTGACTCTGGTTTAGGTTTTGCTTTGCTTACATAAGCAGCCAAGGCTTTAAAACCACCCCCAGTCTAATGCCTCTTTATTTGGTTACTTTAAAACAGAAATTATATTATTGGCCTTGACAATCAATTTTATCACCAGTGGAGCCTGTCCTATTTTTATGCTGATATTAATTTAAAATAAGGTGCAAAAATGTTCTTCCGATTCTTCTAATTTGAAAAAAAAGTTTTTCTTTTTTTTTTCCACGTCTTTCCAAGACTTCCCCTCAAAAAGCCACAAAACTCTCCTTCTACCTGGGATGTATTGCAGGTCACATTTTGAGGGCAGAGTACTCCCTTTCCTAAATGTTGCTGCCATTTTTGAGGTCTTTTTTCACTCTTTTAACATTCCTCCCCCTTCCATTTTTGTCCACCTTGCTTTTTGTTAGGTTCTTTCATCCTGTCAAACATTAAAATGTTGTACATTGATTTTTCATCTTGCAACATTTCTGACTTGTTTATTACTTTTAGTAGTTTTTTGTGGATCCTAGGATTTTCTCCGTACAAGGTCATATCATCTGTGAATGAAAACAATTTTACTTCTTTCTTTCCAATTTGGATAACTTTACTTCTTTTTTCTTTCCTGATTACACTGGATAGAATCCTCAGTAATATATTGAATAGCATTGATGAGAGTAGACACCCAGGCCTTGTTCCTGATCTTAGGAGGGAAACATTTACGTTCACCATTAAGGGTGTTGTTATCTGTATTAAATGTCCTTTAACAGGTGGAAGGATTTTTCATTTATTCTTATCTTTTTGAGAGTTTTCATTGTTGTTCAATTAATGAGTGTAAGATTTTGTCAAATACTTTTTTTGTTAGTTTCTGCTTTATAACAAAATGAATCAGTTATACATATACACATGTTCCCATATCCCCTCACTCTTGCATCTCCTTCCCACCATCCCTATCCCACACCTCCAGGTGGTCACAAAGCACCGAGCTGATCTCCCTGTGCTATGCAGCTGCTTCCCACTAGCTGTCCACCTTACGTTTGGTAATGTATATATGTCCATGGCTCTCTTTCGCTTTGTCACATCTTACCCAACCCCCTCACCATATCCTCAAGTCCACTCTGTAGTAGGTCTGTGTCTTTATTCCTGTCTTATCCCTAGGTTCTTCATGACATTTTTTTTCTTCTTAAATTCCATATATATGTGTTAGCATACGGTATTCATCTTTCTCTTTCTGACTTACTTCACTGTGTATGACAGACTCTAGGTCTATCCACCTCATTTCAAACAGCTCAATTTTGTTTCTTTTTATGGCTGAGAAATATTCCATTGTATATATAAGCCACGTCTTCTTTATCTATTCATCTGATGATGGACACTTAGGGTGTTTCCATCTCCAGGCTATTGTAAATAGGGCTGCTCTGAACATTTTCGTACATGACTCTTTTTGAATTATGGTTTTCTCAGGGTATATGTCCAGCAGTGGGATTGCTGGGTCATATGGTAGTTCTATTAGTAGGTTTGTAAGGAACCTGCATACCGTTCTCCATAGTGGCTGTACCAATTCTCATTCCCTCCAGCAGTGCAAGAGTGTTCCCTTTTTTCCACATCCTCTCTAGCATTTATTGTTTCTAGATTTTTTGATTATGGCCATTCTGACAGGTGTGAGATGATATCTCATTGTAGTTTTGATTTGCATTTCTCTAATGATTAAAGATGTTGAGTATTCTTTCATGTATTTGTTGGCAGTCTGTATATCTTCTGTAGAGAAATGTCTATTTAGGTGTTCTGCCCATTTTTGGATTGGGTTGTTTGTTTTTTTGCTATTGAGCTGCATGAGCTGCTTATAAATTTTGGAGATTAACCCTTTGTCAGTTGCTTCATTTGCAAATATTTTCTCCTAATCTGAGGGTTGTCTTTTGGTCTTGTTTATGGTTTCCGTTGTTGTGCAAAAGATTTAAGTTTCATTAGGTCCCATGTGTTTATTTTTGTCTTTATTTCCATTTCTCTAAGAGGTGGGTCAAAAAGGATCTTGCTGTGATTTATGTCATAGAGTGTTCCGCCTATGTTTTCCTCTAAGAGTTGGATAGTTTCTGGCCTTACATTTAGGTTTTAATCCATTTTGAGATTATGTTTGTGTATGGTGTTAGGGAGTGATCTAATCTCATACTTTTACATGTAGCTGCCCAGTTTTCCCAGCACCACTTATTGAAGAGGCTGTCCATTCCCCACTGTACATTCCTGCCTCCTTTATCAAAGATAAGGTGACCATATGTAGGTCGGTTTATCTCTGGGCTTTCAATCCTGTTCCATTGATCTACCTTTCTGTTTTTGTGCCAGTACAATACTGTCTTGATTACTGTAGCTTTGTAGTATAGCCTGAAGTCAGGGAGCCTGATTACTCCAGCTCCATTTTTCATTCTCAAGATTGCTTTGGCTATTCGGGGTCTTTTGTGTTTCCAAACAAATTGTGAATTTTTTTGTTCTAGTTCTGTGAAAAATGCCAGTGGTAGTTTGATAGGGATTGCATTGAATCTGTAGATTGCTCTGGGTAGTAGAGTCATTTTCACAATGTTTATTCTTCCAATGCAAGAACATGGGATATCTCTCAATCTGTTTGTATCATCTTTAATTTTTCCATCAGTGTCTTATAATTTTCTGCATACATGTCTTTTGTCTCCTTAGGTAGTTTTATTCCTAGATATTTTATTCTTTTTGTTGCAATGGTATAATGGGAGTGTTTTCTTGATTTCACTTTCAGATTTTTCATCATTAGTATATAGGAATGCCAGAGATTTCTGTGCATTAATTTTGTATCCTGCTACTTTACCAAATTCATTGATTAGCTCTAGTGGTTTCCTGGTAGCATCTTTAGGATACTTTATGTATACTATCATGTCTTCTGCAAACAGTGACATCTTTACTTCTTCTTTTCTGATTTGGATTCCATTTATTTCCTTTTCTTCTCTGATTGCTATCACTAAAACTTCCAAAACTATGTTGAATAAAAGTGGTGAGAGTGGGCAACCTTGTCTTGTTCCTGATATTAGTGTAAATGGTTTCAGTTTTTCACCATTGAGCACAATGTTGGCTGTGGGTTTGTCATATATGGCCTTTATTATGTTGCGGAAAATTCCCTTTATGGCTACTTTCTGCAGGGTTTTTATCATAAGTGGGTGTTGAATTTTGTCGAAAGCTTTCTCTGCATCTATTGAGATGATCATATGGTTTTTCTCCTTCAATTTGTTAATATGGTGTATCACGTTGATTGATTTGCATATATTGAAGAATCCTTGCATTCCTGGAATAAACCCCACTTGATCATGGTGTATGATCCTTTTAATGTGCTGTTGGATTCTGTTTGCTAGTATTTTGTTGAGGAGTTTTGCATCTATGTTCATCAGTGATATTGGCCTGTAGTTTTCTTTCTTTGTGACATCCTTGTCTGGTTTTGGTATCAAGGTGATGGTGGCCTCGCAGAATGTATTTGGGAGTGTTCCTCCCTCTGCTATATTTTGGAAGAGTTTGAGAAGGATAGGTGTTAGCTCTTCTCTAAATGCTTGATAGAATTCACCTGTGAAGCCATCTGGTCCTGGGCTTTTGTTTGTTGGAAGATTTTTAATCACAGTTTCAATTTCAGTGCTTGTGATTGGTCTGTTCATATTTTCTATTTCTTCCTGATTCAGTCTTGGCAGGTTGTGCATTTCTAACAATTTGTCCATTTCTTCCAGATTGTCCATTTTATTGGCATAGAGTTGATTGTAGTAATCTCTCATGATCTTTTGTATTTCTGCAGTGTCAGTTGTTACTTCTCCTTTTTCATTTCTAATTCTATTGATTTGAGTCTTCTCCCTTTTTTTCTTGATGAGTCTGGCTAATGGTTTATCAATTTTGTTTACCTTCTCAAAGAACCAGCTTTAAGTTTTATTGATCTTTGTTATCGTTTCCTTCATTTCTTTTTCATTTATTTCTGATCTGATTTTTATGGTTTCTTTCCTTCTGCTAACTTTGGGGTGTTTTTGTTCTTCTTTCTCTAATTACTTTAGGTGCAAGGTAAGGTTTTTTATTCGAGATGTTTCCTGTTTCTTAAGGTGGGATTTTATTGCTATAAACTTCCTTATTAGAACTGCTTTTGCTGCATCCCATAGGTTTTGGGTTGTCGTGTCTCCATTGTCATTTGTTTCTAGGTAATTTTTTATTTCCTCTTTGATTTCTTCAGTGATCACTTCATTATTAAGTAGTGTATTGTTTAGCCTCCATGTGTTTGTATGTTTTACAGCTCTTTTCCTGTAATTGGTATCTAGTCTCATAGTGTTGTGGTCGGAAAAGATACTTGATACAATTTCAATTTTCTTAAATTTACCAAGGCTGGATTTGTGATCCAAGATATGATCTATCCTGGAGAATGTTCCATGAGCACTTGAGAAAAATATGTATTCTGTTGTTTTTGGATTGAATGTCCTATAAATATCAATTAAGTCCATCTTGTTTAATGTATCATTTAAAGCTTGTGTTTCCTTATTTATTTTCATTTTGGATGATCTGTCCATTGGTGAAAGTGTGGTGTTAAAATTCCCTACTATGATTGTGTTATTGTCGATTTCCCTTTTTATGGCTGTAAGTATTTGCCTTATGTATTGAGGTGCTCCTATATTGGTTGCATAAATATTTACAATTGTTATATCTTCTTCTTGGATTGATCCCTTGATTATTATGTAGTGTCTTCCTTTTTTTTTTTTTTGCGGTACGCGGGCCTCTCACTGCTGTGGCCTCTCCCGTTGCGGAGCACAGGCTCCGGATGCGCAGGATCAGTGGCCATGGCTCACGGGCCCAGCCGCTCTGCAGCATGTGGGATCCTCCCAGACCGGGACACGAACCCGTGTCCCCTGCATCGGCTGGCGTATTCTCAACCACTGCACCACCAGGGAAGCCCTAGTGTCCTTCTTTGTCTCTTCTAATAGTCTTTATTTTAAAGTCTATTTTGTCATATATTAGAATTTCTCCTCCAGCTTTCCTTTGGGTTCCATTTGCATGGAAAATCTTTTTCCATCCCCTTACTTTCAGTCTGTATGTGTCTCTAGGCCTGAAGTGAGTCTCTTGTACACAGCATATATATGGGTCTTATTTTTGTATCCACCCAGCCAATCTGTGTCTTTTGGTGGGAACATTTAGTCCCTTTACATTTAAGGTAATTAACGATATATATATATTCTTATTCCCATTTTCTTAATTGTTTTGGGTTCGGTATTGTAGGTCTTTTCCTTCTGTTGTGTTTCTTGCCTAGAGAAGTTCCTTTAGCATTTGTTGTAAAGCTGGTTTGGTGGTGCTGAACTCTCTCAGCTTTCCCTTGTCTGTAAACCTTTTAATTTCTCCATCAAATTTGAGTGAGATCCTTGCTGGGTAGAGTAATCTTGGTTGTAGGTTTTTCTCCTTCATCACTTTAATTATGTCCTGCCACTCCCTTCTGGCTTGCAGAGTTTCTGCTGAAAGATCAGCTGTTTACCTTATGGGGATCCCCTTGTGTATTATTTGTTGTTTTTCCCTTGCTGCTGTTAATATGTTTTCTTTGTATTTAATTTTTGACAGTTTGATTAATATGTGTCTTGGCATATTTCTCCTTGGATTTATCCTATATGGGAACTCTCTGTGACTCCTGGACTTGATTGACTATTTTCTTTCCCCTATTAGGGAAGATTTCAACTATAATCTCTTCAGATATTTTCTCAGTCCCTTTCTTTTTCTCTTCTTCTTCTGGAACCCCTATAATTCGAATGTTGTTGCATTTAATGTTGTCCCAGAGGTCTCTGAGACTGTCTTCAGTTCTTTTCATTCTTTTTTGTTTCTTCTGCTCTGAAGTAGCTATTTCCACTATTTTATCTTCCAGGTCACTTATCCGTTCTTCTGCCTCAGTTATTCTGCTATTGATCCCATCTAGAGTATTTTTCATTTCATTTATTGTGCTTCTAATCATTGCTTGCTTCATCTTTAGTTCTTCTAGGTCCTTGTTAACTGTTTCTTGCATTTTGTCTACTCTATTTCCAAGATTTTGGATCATCTTTACTATCATTATTCTGAATTCTTTTTCAGGTAGACTGCTTATTTCCTCTTCATTTGTTAGGTCTGGTGGGTTTTTATCTTGCTCCTTCTCCTGCTGTGTGTTTTTCTGTCTTCTCATTTTGCTTATCTTACCGTGTTTGGGGTTTTAATTTTGCAGGCTGCAGGTTCGTATTTCCCGTTGTTTTTGGTTTCTGTCCCCAGTGGCTAAGGTTGTTTCAGTGGTTTGTGTAGGCTTCCTGGTGGAGGGGACTAGTGACTGTGTTCTGGTGGATGAGGCTGCATCTTGTCTTTCTGGTGGGCAGGTACATGTCTAGTGGCGTGTTTTGGGGTGTCTGTGGACTTTTTATGATTTTAGGCAGCCTTTCTGCTAATGGGTGGCATTATGTTCCTGTCTTCCTAGTTGTTTGGCATAGGGTGTCCAGCTCTGTAGCTTGCTGGTCATTGAGTAAAGCTGGGTGCTGGTGTTGAGATGGAGATCTCTGGAAGATTTTTGCCATTTGATATTATGTGGAGCAGGGAGGTCTCTTGTGTGCCAGTGTCCTGAAGTTGTCTCTCCTACCTCAGAGGCACATCACTGATTCCTGGCTGCAGCACCAAGAACCTTTCGTCCACACGGCTCCTCAATTTGGGATGATTCATTGTCTGTTCATGTATTCCACACATGCAGGGTACATCGAGTTGATTATGGAGCTTTAATCTGCTGCTTCTGAGGCTACTGGGAGAGATTTCCCTTTCTCTTCTTTGTTCTCACAGCTCCGGTGTCTCAGCTTTGGATTTGGCCCCGCCTCTGCATGTAGGTCGCTGCTGGAAGGCATCTGTTCTTCCCTCAGACAGGACAGGGTCAAAGGAGCAACCACTTTGGGGACTCTGGCTCACTCAGGCTGGGGGTGAGGGAGGGGCATGGAGTGCCGTGGGAGCCTGCATGGCAGAGTCTGGCACGACGTTGCACCAGCCCGAGGCACACCATGCACTGTCCCCTGGAAACTGTCCCTGGATCCCAGGACCCTGGCTGTGACGGGCTGCACAGGCTCCCAAGAAGGGGTGCATGGACAGTGACCTGTGCTTGCACACAGGTCTCCTGGTGGCAGCAGCAGCAGCTCCACTGTACCACGCCCATCTCTGGGGTCCTCACCTTCAGCCATGGCTCGCACCCGTCTCTGGAGCTCCCTCAAATAGAACTCTTAATCTCTTCTCCTTGCACACCAGGAAACAAAGAGGGAAGAAAAAGTCTCTTGCCTCTTCGGTCCAGACTTTTTCCCAGACTTCCTCGTGGCCAGCCTTGGTGCACTAACCCCTTCAGGCTGTGTTCATGCCACCAGCCCCAGTCCTTTCCCTGTGCCCTGACCAAAACCAGAGCCTCAGCTTTCAGCCCCGCCCACCCCAGCAGGCGAGCAGACAAACCTCTCGGGCTGCTGAGTGCCAGTCTGCACCGATCCTCTGTGCGGAAATCTCTCCACTTTGCTCTCTGCACCCCTGTTGCTGTTTTCTCCTCTGCGACATGGAAGCTTTCCCCCTCTGCCACCCACAGTCTCCGCCCGTGAAGGGGCTTCTACTGTGTGGAAACCTTTCCTCCTTCACAACTTCCATTCCACTGGTTCAGGTCCCATTCCTATTCTTTTGTCTCTGTTTGTTCTTTTTTCCTTTGCCCTAGCCAGGTACGTGGGGGGTTTCTTGCCTTTTGGGAGGTCTGATGTCTTCTGCCAGCGTTCAGTAGGTGTTCTGTAGGAGTTGCTACATGTGTAGCTGTATTTCTGATGGATCTGTGGGGAGGAAGGTGATCTCTGTGTCTTACTCTTCCACCATCTTCCCTGGAAGTCTCAAATACATTTTTCTGTGGCTCTGGAGATCCTCACATGGTTTTTGTCTTTTATTCTATTTATAATATATATTACATTAACTGATTTTTGCATATTAAGCCAGCCCTATATTACTTGGATAAATCTCACTGATTTGTGATATATTATTCTTTACATGTTGCTGGACTCAGTTTGCTAATATTTGCTAAAGACATATAAATGTATATCTTCATAAAAACAAGTATCTATTTTGATATATAGATATAGATACTTGATCTATTGACCCATTACTCTCTCTCTTTTGTGGATCCTTCTCAATGGATCAAGTAAAATAAATTCTCAGCTATGGGGAATGCAGGTGAAGGGATTTTTTTGTACTGCTCTTTCAATTGTTCTTTAAGGTTGACTTTATTTCAAAATGAAAAAAAAAAGGAATTTGCCTAGAACATATTGAACATTCTGTATGCCAAGAAATAAGTGAAGGGATAAAACATGGTCTTATATGCAACAAGCAAAGAGTGTTAAGAGAACACCATGTTGAAAATTTACTTTCTCACATTGAGCCTCCCTGTTAGCAATCCAAGGGCATCTACTCACCTTGTAGATGTCCACAGCCTTGTGTTCTGAAGTGCTTGCCCTTCTGGTTCTGAAGTGGGACAAGCCTATGGTTTGTTCCATCCTTGTTATGTTAATTAAAAAAAGGTCAATAACTAGGTCAACATCTGTCCTGAGGATAGGAAACCTGGAGCCTCAAGAAGGAAGTAGAGTACCTGTCTATACACAAATAGCCTGTTACAATTTCTCTTTTCCTTTATGAAGTTATTCTTTACCCCTGAGAAAGTGAAAATACCTCACTTGAGCAAAATGGAAACTTTTAAGGTTTGTATATCTTATAACCCCTTGGCTAAATAATGCCTAAGTTTTGTAAATATTCTCATCTATAGCTTTAAACGTTGTCACATTAAATCCAGCTGTATGTTTCATGTATGGATTTATATATATTTCATATACAGGCATATATACATGTGTGTATATGTATATATATTTCTTCTTTACATTTTAATAAACACAAAATGTCTAGAACTTACCCAGTTCTCTCATAGAAGACTACCTTCTTAAGTGGGTGGGCTGGGGTACAAAGGATTTTCTCAGTTTGTATCTTCTAGAATGTATTCAAAACATAACATGAAGTGCTAGAGCTACATCAATAAGGATCTGAAGACCAGAATGATCTGTACTTCGTTGATCTGATCTACTTCATTGATCTACCAATCACCCAAAGGGCAATAGGAAATACAATAAAATGCTCTCAGCTGCAGCTCCACAGAACAGGCACATTTTGATTGAGAAGAGAAAAGCTGAGACTAGAAAAAAGTCTAGTTTTTCAGTGCTGTCTAAAAATGAAGATAGATAGGTAGCTAGAGTGTTGTGGGAATCTGAGGCCAGAAGCAGGAAAGGACAAGAGAAGGATACTGAATGTGGAAGATAAATAGGCATGAAAACATAAGCCTTAAGTGACTCAAATATTTTGACTAGGATCATCATCAGTAGTAGCAAATTATGAAAAGTCAGCAATACCTTAATGAATGGTTCTTATAAGTGAGGCAATTTAAAATAAATATGAAAGAATTCAGGGCTTCTTTTTTAGAGAAGAGCACAGTAGACACACATATCTGAGAGCAAAGAATCCTGAGTGCTTTGGGACTTGAAATTTGAACCTATTTCTAAATAGTTATGAACTGAGTTTTATCTTTTTCTCCTTATTTTACCTTCTTTATTATCTCTTGCCTCCCTAATTTATTTTTCTTCTTTTTCCCATTTTCCCTCCATTTTCCCCCTGTATTACTCCTTATAATATAATGAATTATAAAGTTGAAAGTGTACTCCATGCTTTTAAAACAAGCATGCAATTTATTGTTAATACTTCCAGGACCATGTTGAGGAAATGTGTCATAGAAACAGATAAAAATTATAATCTAAATGTTAAATAAGTACTTCCCACTGGCTTGGAAACATTCTTTATTTTAACTAATATGAAATGATAAAATACATGTGAAAAGGCTCTACATTTCTAATATACAACTAAAATTTTTCATTATTTTTTACCCATATCTAAGACAGGCTAGCAAGAGAATGTCAGCTAATTCATCCTTCAATTGGTATATAAACACACTGAAGATCATTTGAGTACTTCTCTCCCAACTGAATGTATGAAGTTTTTGGTTGCCAGAAATTATTTGATCACTCATAAGGCTGATGATTCCATTTGTACTGTTTTGTGAGTTCATGAAGAAAAATGAACCTATTAGTTGGACTTGGTAACAGCTATTATACATACATTCATATATATATATATATATATGATCTCTTTTATATATATGTATAAAATCTATGAATATGAGAGGTTATTACTTATACAATTATGTTAGGTTATATGGCAAATTGAATTTCACATATGCAGTTAAATGTCTGATCAGTTGAATTTGCGTTCATCCAAAGGGAAGTTAGCCTGAGTGGGTCGACCTAGTCAGTTGAGGTCTTTATTGGTCTCCTACTGGCTTGGAAGAAAGTAAAGAGCCATGTTGTAAGAGTAGGGGGCCAGGTGGCAAACAGCAGAGGGAGGCTTCTAGGAGCCAAGAGCATCCCCAGCCAAGAACCGACAAAAAAATAACTTTAGTCGCAAAACTACAAGGAAATGAATTCTGCACAGAAACAGTAATCTTGGAAGAAAGCCCCGAGCCTCAGGCAATATCGCATTCCCAGCTGATACCTTGATTTTAGCCTGGTGATATCCTAAACAGAGGACACACATAACCTAAGCTTTGCTTCTTCTCTGCCTTGTTAATATGAAAATCATGCCCTACATGTATTGTGAACTTACAAAGCATAAATTAAGGATTTTGATGCCATCTCAAACTGCAAGGGAAAATGTGTCTCATTGATTTTCTCTATATTTTCTTTATTGTTTCCCATTCCCTATTTTACTTATCTTTAATCTTTACTGTTTCCTACTTTTGCTTGCTTTTGGATTTGGCTTAATCTTATTTTTTCTAGCTTATTAAGGTGGAAGTTTAGATTACATTATTGTGAGATGTCTTCTTTTAAAATGTAGGTGTTTGCAGATAAAATTTTCCCTCTGAGCACTAATATCCCTGCATTCTATAAGTCTTCGTTAGTAGTGTTTTAATTTCCTTTCATGGAAAATTATTTTCTAATTTCTTTTGTGAGTTCCTCTTCCACCCATTGATCATTTAGGAGTCATTTAACTCCCAGGTAATTTGAATTTCCAACACTTTTTTCTGTATAGCTTCTAATTTGATTCCACTTTGGTAGGAGAATGTACTTTGTAACACTGAAATGCTTTTAAGTTTGTTGAGGCTTGTTTTATGGCCTAGAATATGTTCTATCTTTTTTTTTTTCCACACACACACAAACACTGTATTTTATTTTTACAAAAGATAGATAGACTGACACCAAGCACTGTAAATGCATGACCACAACAAAAGCAACAATGATTGCAATTACCAAACACAAAACACACTCATACTATGTCATAATATTGACATTCAGTCCAGTAATGCTCCACTGTAACAGCTCCTTTACTTTGCAGTGAAAATTGAATTGTATATTCTTTGCCTCTGAGTCCTTGTGGGATTTTTTTTAATTCAAACAGAAAGTCACAAAAATTATAATCATCTGCATCAGTTCACTCAGTCCCATGTAATTAATTTTTTTAATCTTGATCTTTTGTTAGCACTTTTATGAGTTCATCAGTTTTTCTTTAGAGTTCTGAAAATGCTTATTCATTCAGTTCAGCAGTACAGTTACCAGAAACCTGTACTTGTCTGTCTTTTCCATGAATACCTTGAAGATGAAACTCTCTTATAGGAACATATTTGCAAAAGCAACAGAGTACATCCAGAACTGTCTGTAAATAACAAAAGACTTAAAAATGACAATGTTTAAAGATTTGATGAAAGTTCATAATAATGCAATTGACAAGGAAATTTAGTTATTTCTGAGATATACATTTAAAAGTAATAAGTAGAATTATGACTTATAACATTATACCAGAATATATAAGATTTTTAGAAATTTCATGTAATGTCTGAAACATTTATATTAACATATTTCCATACAAATAATTCAATGAAAGTTTAGTGTTAGTTGTTTTGTTTGTTTGTGTGTTTGTTTTATACTGCAGGTTCTTATTAGTCATCAATTTTATACACATCACTGTATACATGTCCATCCCAATCACCCAATTCAGCACACCACCATCCCCACCCCACTGGAGTTTTCCCCCCTTGGTGTCCATATGTCTGTTCTCTACATCTGTGTCTCAATTTCTGCCATGCAAACCACCTCATCTGTACCATTTTTCTAGGTTCCACATACATGTGTTAATATACAATATTTGTTTTTGACTTACTTCACTCTGTATGACAGTCTCTAGATCCATCCACGTCTCAACAAATGACTCAATTCTGTTCGTTTTTATGGCTGAGTAATATTGCATTGTATATATGTATGACATCTTCTTTATCCATTCGTCTGTCCATGGGCATTTAGGAAGCTTCCATGACCTGGCTATTGTAAATAGTGTTGCAGTGAATATTGGGGTGCATGTGTCTTTTTGAATTATGGTTTTCTCTGGGTATATGTCCAGTAATGGGACTGATGGACCATATGGTAAATATATGTTTAGTTTTTTAAGGAACCTCCATACTGTTCTCCATAGTGGCTGTATCAATTTACATTCCCACCAACAATGCAAGACGGTTCACTTTTCTCCATACCCTCTCCAGAATTTATTGTTTGCAAATTTTCTTATGATGCCCATTCTAACTGGTGTGAAGTGATATCTCATTGTAGTTTTGATTTGCATTTCTCTAATAATTAGTGATGTTGAGCAGCTTTTCCTGTGCTTCTTGGCCATCTATATGTTGTCTTTGGAGCAAAGTCTATTTAGATCTTCTGCCCATTTTTGGATTGGGTTGTTTGTTTCTTTAATATTGAGCTGTATGAGCTGTATATATATTTTGGAGATTAATCCTTTTTCCATTGATTCATTTGCAAATATTTTCTCCCATTCTGAGGGTTGTCTTTTGTTCTTGTTTATGGTTTCCTTTGCTGTGCAAAAGCTTTGAAGTTTCATTAGGTCCCATTTGTTTATTTTTGTTTTCATTTCCATTTCTCTAGGAGGTAGATCAAAAAAGATCTTTCTGTGATTTATGTCAAAGAGTGTTCTTCCTATGTTTTCCTCTAAGAGTTTTATAGTGTCCGGTCTTACAGTTATGTCTCAAATCCATTTTGAGTTTATTTTTGTTTGTGGTGTTAGGGAGTGTTCTAATTTCATTCTTTTACATGTCTCTGTCCAGTTTTCCCAGCACCACTTACTGAAGAGACTGTCTTTTCTCCATTATATATCTTTGCCTCCTTTGTCAAAGATTAGTTGATCTTAGGTGTGTCGGTTTATCTCTGAGCTTTCTATCTTATTCCATTGATCTATGTTTCTGTTTTTGTGCCAGTACCATATTGTCTTGATTAATGTAGCTTTGTAGTGTAGTCTGAAGTCAGGGAGTCTGATTCCCAGGGATGCAAGGATTCTTGAAACTATGGAAATCAATCAATGTGATACACCATATTAACAAACTGAAGAATAAAACCCATATGATCATCTCAATAGATGCAGAAAAAGCTTTTGACAAAATTCAACCCCCAGTTATGATAAAAACTCTCCAGAAAGTGGGCATAGAGGGAACCTACCTCAACATAATAAAGGCCTTATACAACAAACCCACAGCAAACATCATTCTGAATGGTGAAAAACTGAAAGCATTTCCTCTAAGATCAGGAAAGAGACAAAGATGTCCACTCTCACCACTATTATTCAACACAGTTTTGGAAGACCTAGCCATGGCAATCAGAGAAGAAAAAAAGATGAAAGGAATACAAATTGGAAAAGAAGAAATAAAACTGTCACTGTTTGCAGATGACATGATACTATACATAGAGAATCCTAAAAATGTCACCAGAAAACAACTAGAGCTAATCAATGAATTTGGTAAAGTTGCAGGATACAAAATTAATGCACAGAAATCACTTGCATTCCTATACACTAATGATGAAAAGTCTGAAAAAGAAATTAAGGAAACGCTCCCATTTACCATTGCAACAAAAATAATAAAATACCTAGGAATAAACCTACCTAGGGAGACAAAAGACCTGTATGCAGAAAACTATAAGACACTGATGAAAGAAATTAAAGATGATACCAACAGATGGAGAGATATACCATGCTTTTGGATTGGAAGAATCAATATTGTGAAAATGACTATACTACCTAAAGCAATCTACAAATTCAATGCAATCCCTTTCAAATTACCAATGGCATAGAATATGTTCTATCTTAAAGAATATTTCATGAGTGCTTGAAAAGTATGTGTATTCTGATGCAGTTGGGTAGAGTGTTCTACAGATTTCTGCTATTTCTAGTTGGCTTACAACATTGTTCATGTGTCTTTTTTTGCTGATCTTACCCCTAATTGTTCTACCCATTTCTAAAAGTAGTGTATAGAAGTCTCTAACTATTATTATTGAATTGTATATTTCTCCTGTCAATTCAGTGTTTGCTTCATGTATCTGGAGGCTGTTTTAGATGAATATGCTTTTATAAACATTAGGTCTTCTGCGTGGAGTGACTCTTTATCAATATCATTATCTTCATACTGTCTTTTAATCCTTTAGGCATGGCTTCCTTTAGTTCCTTTCACATATGTATTATAATGTTTTGAAATGTTTGCTAAGTCTATCATCTCATCCCCTTCAAAGCAGTTTTTATTTCCTGTCTCCCCCACCCCCTGCCCTGTGTATGGACCACACTTTCCTATCTCTTTGGATGACACAAATTTTATATTGAAAATTGATCATTTTAGATAATACATTAAGAAACCGCAGACTGCTCCCCCACAAGAGGTTGTTGCTGTTTGCTTAATCATTTGCTTATTTCTTTAGAACTTGGCTGAACTAATTCTGTGAAATCTTTTCCCCCCAAAATATGCAATCTTCAGTGTCGCTGCTCAGATTTCCAACCCCCCCCCTTGCTTTTATCTTTTAATTTAGCTACTTAAGGATTGCCCCTGTGTCAACATAGTCCACTTAGTGATCAAAGGTTGTGCTTAAGCCCCTTAGTCAGTCAGATATTTACCTATTATCATCAGATATATATGCGGCTTATAGGCTACTCTCAAGTTTCAGTGAGTTTATGTGTTTATGTATGCTCCACGTTTAGTTAGGGACTTTTAGTTTGGGTGTTTCCTCTCTGATCTCTCCAGAGAGGCTATAGCCTCGGGCATGCATACAGTCTTCCAGAACTCCAGGGATGTGTGTAATTTTATTTTTGAACCTGGTTTCCTAGAAGCTACCTTTGAGTCAGAGTAGTTTATTCAGCCAGTGTTTGGTTAGAGTTACATTTATGCCCTTTTGCCAGTGAATCTTCTGTCCTGTCTTAATGAGTCTATGTGAAGTTGGGTAATGCTGTTAAATCTGACCCAGGCCATGCTGTGATTGCTCCTGAGTGGGTGCAGCTTATCACAAATACATGGTCTTCCTGTCCCAGAGTTGCCTGTGATCCTAGGAAGGCTCTTCTTGTCTGTCTCTTTTCTTGGCTCTCTATTAAGCTTCCTGCTATTCTGCTATTTTGCTGGCATTAGAAGTTACCATTTATAATGCCATTTGCAGCAACATGGATGGACCTAGAGATTGTCATACTGAGTGAAGTACGTCAAACAGAGAAAGACAGATATCATATGATAATACTTATATATGGAAACTAAGAAAATGGTACAAATGAACCTATTTACAAATCAGAAATAGAGTCATAGATGCAGAAAACAAGCTTGTGGTTACCAAGGGGGGAAAGGGGGTCGGGAGGGATAAATTGGGAGCTTGGGATTGGCACATACACACTGCTATATAGTAAGAACTTACTGTATAGCACAGGAAGCTCTACTTAATACTCTTTAATGACCTATGTTTGAATAGAATCGATAAAAAAAAGTGGAGATATATATATATATATATATATATATATATATATATATATATATATATATATATATATATAACTGACAACATGTAACAGATTCACCTTGCAGTACAGCAGAAACTAACATAACATTGTAAAATCAACTATACTCTAATAAAATTAATATTATAAAAAGAAGCTACCCATGTCTTCTTAATTGCTCCCCACCAAGATTACCACTGTTTTCAACAATACCCTTAGGCATGACTTTCTCCATTTTTTGTTCTAAATGAAGTCAGTCCCTCAGGCAGAGTTCTAAAGCTCTTTATTCCTAGGGACTTCTTTTCACTCTAGGCAAAATCCTTGGGTCAATGTTTGGAGCTGGGGGCCAAAGGGGAACCTGCTTTGCCTGGAGCAACACCCTTGCCTTTAAGGGGCACTGAGAGGAAGTATGTCTTCCTCTTCCAACTGGACCCTCTAGTCTAAGAGATAGCTGGGGTATGGGTGAGCAAGGACTCTGAATTATTGGTCTGTAGCTCCTGAAATAAAGTTTCCACCCTCTGAGGGGGGATGAGTAAAAAAGGGGTCTATGATTGGGGGCAGAGAAAGCAAGACAGTGAAGGCAAAACAATATTCTCCTTCTAGTGAGAAACTGTAATCCCAAATTTGGAGCTGGGATAGGAAGGATCCCCTTTCTTCTTGGCTGTACATGCCCTGGGTAGAGTCCCCATAACATGGAGCTGGGCTGAGTAGCAAATTAGAGATTAGGTTATTTTACTCTTTTTACCAAGACTTAGTAGATTTTCTTGAATGAATGTTTCCCCATGTAGACAATTTGGATTTTAAGTGATGGTTTTAAAATATCTTTACCATTTAAACTGTTGTTTTGGGGGGTAGAGGGTCTGCCAAGCTCATTACTCCACATCCTGAAGGTCTTTTTTTCAAACAGTGTTGATAAAGAGATTTATGGTATACCCATTTTAATTTTCTCCATTACTCTTCCAAATGCAGTCCCTCATATACATCAACATTGCCATTTCACTGCATTCAGCTAGGCATTATTCTCCCCTAGGCCACTTTGCTAAGCTGAATCTTTACTACACACACAGCATTTAGTCTCTCATCAAAGTCCATCACTTATAATCCAGAAAAATGTGTCTTCTCCTGTCTTAATGGCTGTATGTTTCAACTAATCCAACCATAGTTATGTGGACTGCACAGCCTCCACTATTTTCTTGATTACCCTTTGATTTAGGAATAATAGTGAAAATCATTACATTAAAGATTCAGATCATATGACTCTTTATACAAGTCTACCACATTTTCCAAACTCTCTGACCTACAAAAGAGGAATGACTATTCAAAGCCTTCAAGTCCCTCTCTCCATTGGCTTCCCTCCTAAGTTTAATCTGCCACTGCCACTGAACTCACAACTGCTCACTTAAAATAAAACTTTCATGTATTTTTCCCTCTCTTCTGTCAGCTATTAGGAGGTTATTGGCATATTTTTCTCTTCAAAGTCTCATTACATACTCACTGTCTTCATGAATATCTCCAGGTACATCCCCACTTGGTTATATTCCTTTCAACAATTTTTTTTCAGTGTATGTTCATATCTCTGTAAGAGGCTGAATATGTTTAATATATTTACTCTCTAACTTCTGTGCTGTAATTTAAAAAATCTATTTCTTTCCTTAAGACTTTTAACCTTCCAGGAGTATGATTATATCTATGCTTTCTTGTGTCTAGTGTACAATTAGCAGTACTATGATATACATTAAGTTGATAGTTTAATTTTAGTAGAATATCTAAGTAAGGCACACTGGGAAAAATATTAGAAAATTATGCTGTGCTATTTCTCAGAAGTAGTTTGGCTTCTAATCTTTGGAAACTCCATTATATAAAAGGAAATTGGTATACTGTTTTTACGAGATCTGAATCTAGTCTTAGAAAAGTTTATTTAAAACTTAAATTAACAACATTTTATGGAAGACTCATACATACATTGCCCTTAGTTGTTTCACTTTGAGCAAGGCACTTAATGTCTTTGAGCCTATATTACCACATCCACAAAATTTAAAAATTGGGAACAATGATTTTTGAAGGCCTCTTCTATGTAAAACTACTCTCCTTTCTGTACTCTAGAAAATCACCAATTATGGTTGACTGTAATTGACCTGCTGATGTCAGAACCTGGCTTAGTTGATAGTGGAATGGTTGTCACTGCCAAGTCCCATCCCTGTGGTTGAGTGACCTCAGGAGCTGGCCATATTTGGAAGTTTTCAGTATGACTTGCTCATAAGTGGCTATCCCATCTCTTGGGGCAGGCAGGACTTCACTGTCAGCAACTTTCTCTTCTCTTGATATGTAAGCTGATTCTGTGTTTGAAGAATTCCAGAAAGTTAAAAAAAAAAGTTCTGATCAGGCATATTCTACACTATTCAAAGAGAGTTCATTTAATACACTTTAAAACTTTTAATACATTACAACTTGCTTATCTTACCCAACCCCCTATTTCCACCACTGACAACCTTTTCAATATGTCCAAGACTGCTATTATGCAGCTTGAAATTAGGAGTGGAGGGCAGGGTGGAGGAGACTGGAGCCAAAAGCACCACTGAGACTAATAATGAATCCCAATTTGTCAAGTCCATGTAACCATTTGCCAAACAATGTTTTAAATGATTTAAAGAGCCCAGTGTGTTTTATAGGCCAGTTCCCAAGCTACGTTAGCCTACACACTGACAAGTTATATGGATTTTCACATACTAATTTACAAACTCACTAAGAATGAACTAAAGAATTTATGTATCTTTTCATTCTTTACAAGCAAATTATAGAATTATTTTCATAACAACACACATGAATGGTAACCACAAGCTAAAACATATCTACCACATTAGCTTCCCTATCAGGTTGCATTAAAAATGTTCTCCCTATAATAATTCAGTAAACAGGCTCATATGTGTACCATAAACTTTGTTATATGTGCCAGACTAAGAAAGAGCAGAGGAAGTCTGTGGAAGGTCATTCAGCCCCAAGTCCTTTTCTCACCGTTTAGTAGGAGGATGAACGAGGAGGTTTAGGGAGGGGGATTAATGAATTCAACAATATTTTTTGCCCAGGAGACTCAGAGTGCTATATGCCAGTATGAGCTACAAGGTGAGAGACCAGGAATTACAACTGGCAGCATCATTCGAGCAGGTAATGAGTGAGCTGTGTATGGTTCATTACTCACTGTGATAAAGAATTAATTGTTATAATATGTAAGCTGCTTTATTAGGTGTTGAACTTATAGGACCTAAAGTCACTTTTTAAAAGAAGACCTTTATTTTGATTCATCCTGCACTTACTCAGATAGTGGGAATAAACATTATGTAGCTTTAGAATGAGACTTCAGCTAAAGGCATAAAAGGTTATGCCTACTGCGATAGAATTACCTGGAAGTTGAGATCTTCTTGACCAATTTGGCACATAAGACCTGAGATATAGTTTGTTTTCACTAAGATTATAAATAGTGAAGGGCATGGTCTCTGTCAATTCAATAAGTATTCTCAAGCACCATTATCTGCCAGTCTCTCCAATACCTGAACATTAGAAGTGATTTTGCTATTAGTAAGCAACTACAATTTGTTTGGTGCCTGCTATGGGGAAGTTTTTCAGCACATAGCCAGTATGGTCTCTTTTAATACTCTTGCCAATTTTATGAGATAAATAGTGTTTCCTCTTTCACAGATAAAGGAACTGAGACATAGAAAATTTAATTTATATATATATATATTTTTTCATCATACAACTAATACATGATGGTTAGCAGATAGCAAGTCTCTGACAAATATGTACTGTATATATATGAAAAAGATATATGAAACTAACACATTTAAAATCAACTATATTCCAAAAAATTTAAAATATATGTATTATATATATGATATATTATGGTGATATGATATATATAGTGTGCAATATATGTCACATATGGTATATATATATAATGATGCATATATCTTGTTTATATACATCTTGCATAATATATATGTATAACATATTTATTAATATATGTCACATAGAATAGTAGAATAGCATACATATCATATATGTAATAAAGACAGAAATGTATACATATTCATATATATACATACACATGTATATGTACTATATATATTAATGTATATTATTTGTTTATACACATATATGTATTTTATATATATGGAAAGAGAGAGAGAGAAAAAAGTTCATTTAAGGAAGCAAAATAATAACTTTTAGAAGTATAAAACTGGGACAGACATGAAAAGTATAACATAAAGGAGACATTATTAATATTCAGAGAACAGTTCAGATAAAATTGGGTAGAGGGAAAAATAAAATAAGCATGGTATGACAGTGAAGGAGAAGAAAAGTTTCAAGCTAGGGGAGGAAGTGAGAAATTAAAATGGGCTATTGAGTGTTCCAGCCTCCTAGAAGCACATGATGCCTCTGAAAATTTTCTGAAGTCTATCAATCATCCAATAAAAGACACTTGATTAAAGTTTTATTTTCCACCTTAGCAAGGAAGAAACTTTAGAAGTGGTAAGTGTCTAAGAGGCAACCAGTCTGCCCTAAATTCAAGGACAGAAATTAATTGATTTATTCAAATTGTTTTGTGAGCATAGGTAGAAGGGATTCTAAAATAAAAATATGTCTTTGTTGTTTATTTCTTAAGGTAACTATATTTACACAAAGAAAGTGGCAAATGCCTTGAAACATTAAGATATTTAATATAGAGTAAAATTCTAGAATGAGGCATGGGGATCATGGCATATGAATCAGATGTCTACAACGTATAAGGCATTTGAGCACAGCACAGACCCTCCTAAGGAAGGAGATTTGGGGGCTTTAATAAGGGTACCAAAATAGTGATCACAGCAGTGGAAATGGAAGTACAGCAACAAAGCCAAGAGATGATCAAGGGTGCTCTAGTTGAGAGTTAGTCATTCAGTCACTAGTTATTTCCAGTAATTGGGATACCTCTAATTAGCAATAATTTCTTCTGGTATTAAGCAGGACTCTCCTTCCACTAAATATAACCATGAATCTTTGCTATGCTCTCTGTAGTTATAATGAATAAATATATGTCCTCTCCAAATATTTGTAATAGCCATCACCATGTGTTTCAATCCTGAAATCAAAGAAGTTCTTCTTCAACGTATTTCCGAATTTGTCTTCTCTCCTCCATAAAAGGATTTGATTTTATCAATTACTTTTGCAACAAAACTCAGTTGCAGTTGAATAAGAAATTTAAGGCAATGTCAATTTATGTCCCGTCTTCTTCAAACCTCAGCTTTATGTCACTTTAGGAGTTAACACAGTGAGAAACTCTAAATTGTTCATTCCATTTTGTGAATTTAACATTATCTCCAGGAGTTGAATATCATCATAGGCTGAGATTGTGCATTCCAAAACCAGAAATCCTCATCACAAAAGTTGTCATAGTAGGCTAACAGTTAAAACAAAAAATTTAGAATTTTAATAGCTTAAGAAAAAAAAACCTCTAAGTTTTAAGGAAAAACATTGGTTTCTAATTTAAGTCACCATCCAGTATGGTTGGTTGGGGGTATAAGATTCTAGTTCGTTGTTCAGAGGTCTGGAATTTTTCATCATTTTGCTCTGTCACCTTCTAGTGCTTTAGAATTCTCCATGAATTTTTCTGTATCTAGATGGGAAATTATTTTTCTGAGTAGCATTCATCATTTTTATCCATATTCCATTGCCAAGAACTCAGTAAAACAACTTCACTTACCCAGAAAATAAAAGATCAGAAAGTAATTTGTCTGTGTGCCTAGAAAAAAGAGAAATGAGTTTGTAATCTCTGCCTCAGAGGTTTATGTATTGGTGTGCTTAGGTAAGGCTGGGCAGAAAAACAGAGGTGGAAGCAAATGAAGACTGCATATTGGGGCTTTTGATTCAGAACAAGAGGATACTTATGCTATATGTCTTATTGATTATGATAGTAATGAAATTAAAGAGGAAATGAGACTTGTTATTCATGACATTTACATGGATAAGCTGCCTTGTTTAGAACTGTTTCCCCCATTTCTGTGACTATTCTGGCACACAGGAGGAGCTTACAGAAAGTAGTTAAATGAATTTATGTACACTGTGGAGCTAACAAAATTAAAATAAAACCCTACACAGACTGGCTATGACAAAGTAATGTTATATGACATTTATGCATATTACTTAATGTTTATATCTAATTACTATATAGACAAAAAAGATGAAAGGTTTGATTACATACTTCACAAATTAACATACTGTAAGTTTTATTTAATTGCACATAACTGTAAAAATATGCTCAGTCTTTCTAATTTGATTGTAGACTACTCTAGGTTGGAAAGTGTATGGACAGAACATAGCAAAGTCAACAGAGATTTAATTAAGTTTACTTCACACGGTGTCCTTTTGGGCTAATTGCTTTGTACCTACCAGTCACAAAACAATATTATGTGAGAAGAGGAAGGAAGAAAGTGCCAAATTCAGCTACTCACATTTTCCATAAGATTGACCTTGGTGCTTCTCTTCTCTCTTTCAGTTTTTCTCTATATATGATCAATACTTTTTTTTGAGGGGGGGCAGCCTGCACCACGTGGCTTGTGGGATCTTAGTGCCCCAAACAGGGATTGAACCCAGGCCCTCAACAATGAGAGCATGGAATCCTAACCAATGGACCACCAGGGAATTCCCTATATGATCAATACTTGATGACAATGTAGTCCTATAAAAACTGGCACAATTTAGCTTTGAAAAGAGATAGTTCTGTTTGAAAATATCTTGGAATTTTGCCAACTTCATATCTTTCTATCTTCAAAAATACAATATTTTTTATTCTGGTTAAATCAAATAGTTTGAGTGCTGGTTTTAGTTTCCTTTTCAAGCAAGTTATCATAATGCTATCATGGCGATGGGGTAAAAGTACAAAGAAATTTGCAAGATTAAGAAGGTTAAATTATCAAATGGTGTACATGTGTCAGATATCATATTTTGCATATATATGCAAAATATCCTTTGTCATAACACAATTATAAATAATAACAAATATGTTATATTTCACATATATTAAAGTAGATGCATGTATTTTTTAGTATGAACTATGTAAAATTAATTATATTTGACAGTTTTTTATCTATAAAAATGGTAATTTCATATGATCCAACCAAATACACACACACACACACACACACAAACATACATGCACACTCATTTTTTCTCATGAAACATATCTTTTCATCAGCAGTGGCCCAGCCAGATGGATTTGTTCAACTCAAATTCATTGTAAAGAAAGACAGACTCTTAAAATTACATTAATTTTATGCTGACAGAACTCTTTTGAAGAATATTTTTCCACTGAGTGGGTGTGAGGACCAAAATCATTGTGTCCATAGCTATTTCTGACTAGTTATGCGTTTGGGGATTTCTTTTTTTTTTTCCTTTTCTGTGTCATTACTAAGAAATACCACTAATGGTGTAGTAAATTTATCCAAATATTTCCATAAAAATACTACTATTTGTTTGGAGATTTGCTACATATTTTCAGGAGAAAAATACTTTAGTTATTAGGTATGGCCACAATCTTTCCAAGTAATTTCTGAGACCTTTTAGACACATCTCCCAGTTTGATTGTAAGACACAGAAAATAAGTTTAGCTACCAGAGGAAACATTGTTTTCAAACTTTGAATATGTTGATTAACTGCTTTTCAAGAAAAACTTTTTTGTGTAAAACTTCCTTAACAAAATGTCACACAGGATTTCTAGGGCTAGTAGGGGATGCCAATTTTAAAAGGATAGATGTTTGTAATATCTTCTTTGTTCCCCAGATATATCATTTCTGTTAAAATATCTGCAATAGATTTGCATGTTTGTGTCCCCCAAATTCATACGTTGAAGCCCTAATGACCAAGGTGATGATATTAAGAAGTGGGACCTTTGAGAGGTAATTAGGTCATGGGGTGAAGCCTCATGAACGGAATTAGTGCACTTATAGGAAGAGACATGAGGGAGATCATCTCTCTCCTCCATGTGAAGATACTGTACAGCAAGAAGGTGGCCAACATGTAAATCAGGAGGAAATCTCTCACCAGACATCTAATCTGCAGGAGCCTTGATCTTAGACTTCCCAGCCTCCAGAACTGTGAGAAATAAATGTTTGTTGTTTAAGTCACCTAATCTATGATATTCTGTTCTAAAACAATATCCCTTTGAATTTTATGTACTCTCAGTGGCCTAAACTATGGAGCACAGTCATCATTAAGTGATAATTTGTGCAAATACAATGCATAAATCACCAAATGTAATAGTGGGAGATAGTTGATTAATGGTCTTCCTCAAGACAGATGATTTCAGCTTCATTAAGTTCAATTTCTTATTCAGCCTAGGAAGGTACACAGTGAAAAATGCATTTCGCCAAAGGCATGGACAGAAAAACAGGCCAATGTGGTATTCTCAGAACTGTAAAATCTTTTTTAAATTTTCTTTTTATTATTTTTTAACAGCAGGTTCTTATTAGCTATCTGTTTTATAAATATTAGTGTATATATGTCAATCCCAAGCCCCCAGTTCATGCCCCCCACCCACTTTGCTTTTCCCCCTTGGTGTCCATACATTTGTTGTCAACATCTGTGTCTCTATTTCTGCCTTGCAAACTGGTTCCTCTGTACCATTTTTCTAGATTCCACATACATGCGTTAATACACAGTATTTGTTTTTCTCTTTCTGACTTCACTCTGTATGACAGTCTCTATGTCCATCCATGTCTACAAATGACCCAATTTCATTCTTTTTTATGGCTGAGTAATATTCCATTGTATATATGTACCACATCTTCCTTATCTATTCATCTGTCAATGGGCATTTAAGTTGATTCCTGACCTTACTATTGTAAATAGTGCTGCAATGAATATTGGGGTTCATATGTCTTTTTCTTTTTCTTTCTTTTCTTTTTTTTTTTTTTTTGCAGTATGTGGGCCTCTCACTGTTGTGGTCTCTCCCGTTGTGGAACACAGTCTCTGGACGTGCAGGCTCAGTGGCCATGGCTCACAGGCCCAGCCACTCCGTGGCATGTGGCATCTTCCCAGACCAGGGCACAAACTCATGTCCCCTGCATTGGCAGGCAGACTCTCAACCACTGCGCCACCAAGGAAGCCCCTCATGTGTCTTTTTGAATTTTGAGTTTTCTCAGGGTATATGCCCAGGAGTGGAGTTGCTGGGTCATATGGTAGTTCTATTTTTAGTTTTTTTAAGGCACCTCCATACTATTCTCTATAGTGGCTGTATCAATTTACATTCCCACCAACGGTGAAAGAAGGTTCTTTTTTTCTTCACCCTCTCCAGCATTTGTTGTTTGTAGATTTTCTGATGATGCCTATTCTGACCAGTGTGAGGAGATACCTCATTGTAGCTTTCATTTGCATTTCTCTAAAAATCAGTGATGTTGAGCAGCTTTTCATATGCCTCTTGGACATCTGTATGTCTTCTTTGGAGAAATGTCTATTTAGGTGTTCTGCCCATTTTTTGATTGTTTTTTTTTTTTAATATTGAGTTGCATGAGCTCTTTATATATTTTTTGAGATTAATCCTTTGTCTGTTGATTTGTTTGCAAATATTTTCTCCCATTCTTAGGGTTGTCTTTTTGTCTTGCTTATAGTTTCCTCTGCTATGAAAAAGCTTTAAGTTTCATTAGCTCCCATTTGTTTATTTTTGTTTTTATTTTCATTACTCTAGGAGGTGGGTCAAAAAAGATCTTACTGTGATTCATATCATAGAGTGTTCTGCCTATGTTTTCCTCTAAGAGTTTTATAGTGTCTGGCCTTACATTTAGGTCTTTAATCCATTTTG
Source organism: Mesoplodon densirostris (assembly GCF_025265405.1). NCBI lineage: Eukaryota > Metazoa > Chordata > Mammalia > Artiodactyla > Ziphiidae > Mesoplodon > Mesoplodon densirostris. Next base: position 18,157,026 of record NC_082664.1, read on the forward strand.
AGTTTATTTTTGTGTATGATGTTAGGGAGTTTTCTAATTTCATTCTTTTACATGTAGCTGTCCATCACCACTTAATGAAGAACCTGTCTTTTCTCCATTGTATATCCTTTCCCCTTCTGTCATAGATTAGTTGACCATAGGTGTGTGAGTTTATCTAGAACTATAAAATCTTAATGACACTTTTTTATTATCCTGTTTTTTTCTAAATATTTTTACCAAGAATTTTTTCTACTTTATTAATTTCCAAAATTTCTGATTTAGTTGTTCATACATTTTGTGAACTATATTCTGATTGCAGTCAATGACCATACTTTCATTCTGACCCTTCTTTTCTTCTTATTCTACAATTCCTGATCTGACACAGAGTGCACTCTTAAACTTGGATCTTGTAGTAAATCTGACATTCAGTGAAATTTTGAAAAACACAGCATTCTATATCATGAATGACTAGTTCGTATTCTGTTCTCCAGCCCTTTAAATGTTCTTTACATGCATAATTAATTTTATTATCCCTTTCCCACTTTATCATGTTTTTCAGCCAACACACCAACCTAGATTAAACTAAGTCTTTGTTTAGTTTGTGTGTGCACCCAAGTGCACAATAACTCAAGGTATTTGGATAACAATTTATAAACTTCATTTAAAAATTATATCTACAAATCTCAAGTGGGCCTTAAACAGTATCAAGCAATACTACTAAAATTTTGTGATTAAGGGGTTCTCCACATCAGTGAGAAAACTATTTTACATTTTCTTTAATATCATTATCTCAAAATGTCAACAACTTATTTCATTATTGACAAAGTAGAAGCAGTAGAAGAAAAATATTTCATAGCACCACCACTAAATCTACCAGTGGATAATCATCTGTGTTAACACAGATGGATTTTTCTTTCATCCCAATAAACAAACCATTCTTAATTCTATTAAATCCATCCTAGAATTGATATTGGTATCCCATTCTTTCATGTCAACTCTGGGAACTGGCTATTCAAAGTATCTCTTTTCTCTACTGGATCTTAAGTTTTATTCTTGCTAAAATGTCATTCTCTTCAACCTAAAATATCCTACACAAAGAAACAAAATCTGTCTATTGTCTCCATGCTTACTCTACTGCTTCTCCATCTCCCTTTTCTTCTTTAGAGTAAAAGTTGTTTGTAGCCATTATTTCCACTTTCTTTCTTTCCATTTGGTTCTTAACCACATCAAGCCTTTCTCCCCACTAAAACCACCCATGTCAAGGTGAACTTCATCTTCCATGTTGCCAAACCCAATGGTCAATTTGAAGTCTTCATTGTAGCCTTAACTTCAGTTGCACAAAATTTTCTTTTCACAGTTTCTGACTGATACAACCAGCAATATGAAGTCGACACTGGATTTTGAATTTTAAAAGTAATTTTAAAAATTATGTTATTGTTAAAATTTACTTGGTAATCTTTTTTTTTTAACATCATTATTGGAGTAATGATAAATTTCTTGCATAAAACTAGTTCATTGGAGAACCTGGTATTTAGTGGGTGATGGATTCAAATTCCAAACCTGGATGGGTTTATTACTTCAGGAAGTAGTGAATTTTTAAATATGGGTTATTGCTTATTTGCTTAATGACAGATGGGAGGAAAACCTCTAAGATATCTAAATATTTGAGAGGGGGAGGGATGTGTTTTTAGCAGTACTATGACAAACCATTCCCTTAGAATGTTACTTTTTATTTCAAACTGAAGAAAATGCCTTTATACTTAGATATTATTTCTGATAAAAATCTAAATTGATTGGAAAGATCCCTCATGGTATTTAGAACTAGTTAACAAGAACTAAATAAATTCAGAATGTTTAGAGTCAGGAAACTTCTATTTTACATTCAGAAACACTTGATGTTCAAACAATGTGAATAAAGTTATTATGCAATAAGTTTTGTCAAACTTTAAATGAATACACATTGAGATTCATTTTTATCAATTTAAATCCTACTTTTCAGTCAGTTATTTAAATTATTTTGTATACTAATATAGGATTTCCTATATGGACTCACTCCATTCAGTGTTTTTAGCACTTAAGTTTTGTGGACTTTCTTATATTTTGGAAAATTTTGAAAATACATAGATAAACAATATATATATATATATATAATAAACATTCACATTACCTCCATGTAAAGTTAAAATCATGCTTACATTTTATCATTATGATTTTAAGACAGTTTATAAAAATAATTACTTGTACACAAAAATTAAGTACTTTTTGGACCTCAAGCAATGGAAAGCTTACACACTCACTATATTAAATTAAAAAGAACTTTTAGAAATTTATGTAAAACATATTTTACCTTATACATATGCTGTGCAACTCTTTTACTTAAACTATTATTTTAGTTCCTGTCATGTTATTTCATCTAGTCCTTTTGTAGTACTGTAGTACATAAAATTGTATAGTTATTGTCCTTCTAATGGATACTTAGTTCATTTCCAATGTATCACTATCTCAATGTTCCATTAAGTTTAAATACCACAAATTGGATTTCAGAGACCCTATAATAAATAAGAGAAAAGTGTTCAACAATCAAAAAAGTTGGAATAAAATGTTGGAGGAAGGCATACTAGGCAAATATGAATAAAAAGAACAGGAGAATAGCATTCTTAAAATCTATCAAAATAAATTTTAAAGCAAATATATCAAATGGGAAAGAGAACAATAATATATAATAGTAAAATAAAAAATAGAACAAGAAGACAGGTCCATCATAAATGGATATTTAGTTAATAATACATTTTTGCAATATAGTATGCAGGGAAGAATATGAAAGTCATCAGATTTAACTGATCCAAGCAGACAAACATAGCAGAAATATTGAAGATCTGAAAAATAGCATTAATAAATCCAAGGTATTGCATAGACAAGGTACAGAATTATTCATTTCAAGCACACATGGAATATTGAGGAAAGTAGAATATGTTTAAAGTGACAAGGGAAACCTCAATGGACACTAAAGAATTGAGTCATAGAAATAAAGTATGTTGAGGATATTGTAATAAAATTGAAATCCATAAATAGAGGAGTAGCTAAAATTTGTATACATAGGAAACCTATATTACATATTTAAATAAAACATGGTATTAAATAGATTCAAAAGGGGAATTAAGAAACATTTAGAAAAAAATGACAATGGAAATCTTACACATCATAATTATGAGACATAGTTTAGCCAGTGCTTACAGAAATTTAAAGGTTTAAATAGAGTATTAAGAGACAGAAAATCTTAAAAATAAGCAAAGTATTTTGCCTTGGAGGAAAATTCTCATAAAAGAAAAGCAAAAACAAGCAACAATGAAAAATGAAAAATTTAATAAAATAGATATCAAAAGTAATAAATAAGTTCAATCAAATTGAGCTGTTTTTATTAAATATACAAATTTAAAGCTCTAACAAGACTGATTAAGAAAAAAACTTGTACTACACTAGAAGGAGATATTTTTGATTCACATATGTTATAAACCAAAATCAACAGAAAATATTTTACTTCATAAGGAAATCTTTAGATGGATAAGAGAAGAATGCTCAATCTCAGTGCTGCTGTTTAACACACTACTGGAGGTTCTGGACAATGCTATTGAAAAGAAAAGAAATGCTACTAATGGATATAAGTGCTGAATGGAAACAGAAAATATGTCATCATTTGCAAATTGTCTATGCTCATCTATGTTGAAAAATGAATATTATCAACAGACTGCTGGAACTTATAAGATAGTTCAGAAATTTTGCCAAACAAATGATTAACCTCTAGAAAGTCAATACTGTTACTTTACATCATCAAACACCAATGAAGATATATAGAAACAAATTGGCATTTACAGTATCTACAAATCAATGAAAGTAAATAACTAACCAAGTATACTCCCATCTCTATAGAGAAAAATTCTAAATCCCAAGTAAAGTGTGTTAAATGACTGAATGGAAAGACCATTCCTGCTCATGAATAGGACAGCTTAACTAAGGCAGAAGCTAATCCTCCCCAAATGAAAATATAAATATAATATGGATTCAATCAAAATACAGGTTGAATATTTTTAAATATAAGTAAAATTATACTAAAATACAAAATGAGTAATAAAATTTCCCAAGTAATTGAATATATTTCACTAAAATAACCTGATGAATGAGACTTGCCCTAGCCAATACTGACATTTTTAAAATGATATCAATAATAAACACAAAACCACCATGACTTTTGAAAATCATTAGGCAAATAGACAAAAGGAATATATAGAGAGCTCAGAGCCAGACTTTTATAAAGACATGTGAACTTACATGATAAAAGTGGTTCCATGAATGATGAGGAAAAGTACTGTTATGGAGAGAGTTGAGAATATGATAAATAACATGGAGAAGAAATCTAACAAAACAAACAAACACAAAAACAAAACTTGATCCCTGTCTAATAGCAAATAAAGGGCAGAATAGAAGAAAGATGCAATTATGAAAGGTAAAATTGTAACATTAATCAAATAAGTTATTGACAAAAAATTTTGTGACCTAGGGGTGGGGAAAGAACTTCTTAAGCAAAAGTTCAAAATTATAAAAATATAAGATATATAAGTTGGGAAAAGCCTTTAAAACCAAAACCAAGATATGTATTCAAATGTATAACAAGGTCATTAAGTAAATGAATGGGGAAAGATATGTACAATGCCTCACATTAAATTGTAAAATGAATTCTCACGTATGTCCACAAGGGGACTAAGAGATGTTCAGTGGAGTATTGTTCACGGTGTAAAGGAGCATCAGGCAGAAGCTAGGAGCAATGCATTAAACGCCCATATAACAACAGTGATGAATCTTAAAATACAGAATCAAATGAAACAACAACAACAAAACAACATGATGCTAGAGATAATACCATATGACTTACATCTGTACAGAACATAACAATATACATTTGGCTAGTACACAAATATTGGGTTGGCTGAAAAGTTCATTCAGGTTTATCCATAAAATCTATGCATTAAGACCTGTGAAATGGTTCTTAAAGATAGAATTGCCAAATCTCTCCATTTTCCTGGGACAGTCCAGTTTATATCTGTTTAGGACTTCATTGTTGTAACAAAGTATTTTTTAAGTTATTGTTTTAAAAGAAACCAGAGTCTGTTTGACAGACCTCTGCTTTGTACTTCCAGCTTCTGCCATGGACTCACATAGTGAACACACATAAAGTGAATTCTCTGAGGTCCATTAGATGGTGGGAAATTGATATCTGATAGGGTGACACCACCAAAAAATGCAACAAAGTATGAACTGTTGGGAAACAAATGGTGTTAGGAAAATTTACTCACAATACAAAAAAATATCAAACTAAATATATATCATTATGTATAATCCTGGTTTTCATTTGAATTAAACTTAAATGTGAATGTTATAGGTTCACAGTTATTAGAAGAAAATGTGAATATTGTGACCCATGGGTAATAAATAATTTCTTCAGTAAGATCCAAAAACTATAAATGATAAGGAAAAATTTGATGTGTATGTGAGTATCTCAAAAATAAGGACTGCTGTTCACATTAAGGTTAAAGCAGAACTTGATGTAGCATGTAAGAGCCAAAAGTCTTCTTTTTATAATAAATATTACGTAAAGGTTTTCTTTCAATGCTTAAACAATGATATTATAATACACTACTAAATAACCAAGAGATCACCAAATAAATCAAAGAGGAAACAAAATATACCTAGAAACAAATGAAAATTAAAACGTGATGACCCAAAATCTAAGGGATGCAGCAAAAGCAGTTCTAACAGGGAAGTTTACAGCAATACAATCCTACCTCAAGAAACAAGAAACATCTCGAATAAACAACCTAATCTTATGCCTAAAGCAATTAGAGAAAGAAGAACAAAAATCCCCAAAGATAGCGGAAGGAAAGAAATCATAAAGATCGTATCAGAAATAAATGAAAAAGAAATGAAGGAAACAATAGGAAAGATCAATAAAACTATAACCTGGTTCTTTGAGAAGATAAACAAAATTGATAAACCATTAGCCAGACTCATCAAGAAAAAAAGGGAGAAGACTCAAATCAATAGAATTAAAATGAAAAAGAAGTAACAACTAACACTGCAGAAATAAAAAGGATAATGAGAGATTACTACAGACAATGCTATGCCAATAAAATAGACAACCTGGAAAAAATGGACAAATTCTTAGAAAAGCTCAACCTTCTGAAACTGAACCAGGAAGAAATAGAAAATGTAAACAGACCAATCACAAGCACTGAAATTGAGGCTGTGGTTAAAAATCATTCCACAAACAAAAGCCCAGCACCAGATGACTTCACAAGTGAATTCTATCAAACACTTAGAGAAGAACTAACACATATACTTCTCAAACTCTTCCAAATATAGCAGAGGGAGGAACACTCTCAAACTCATTCTACAAGGCCACCATCACCCTGACACCAAAACCAGTCAAAGATGTGACCAAAAAAAGGAAACTACAGGCCAATTGCACTGATGAACATAGATGCAAATCTGCTCAACAAAATACTAGCAAACGGAATCCAGCAGCACATTAAAAGGATCATACAACATGATCAAGTGGGGTTTATCCCAGGAATGCAAGAATTCTTCCATATATGCAAATCAATCAATGTGATAAACCATATTAACAAATTGAAGGAGAGAAAACACATGATCAACTCAGTAGATGTAGAAAAAGCTTTTGACAAAATTCAATACCTATTTATGATAAAAACTATCCAAATAGTAGGCATAGAGAGAACTGACCTCAACATAATAAAGGACATATATGACAAACACACAGCCAACATTGTTCTCAATAGTGAAAAACTGAAACCTTTTCCTCTAGGATCAGGAACAAGACAAGGTTGTCCCCTCTCACCATAGTATTCAACATAGTTTTGGAAGTTTTAGACACAGCAATCAGAGAACAAACATAAATAAAAGGAATAAAAACTGGAAAAGAAGAAAAGCAGTCAACTGTTTGCAGATGACATGATACTATACATAGAGAATCCTAAAAATGCTACCAGAAAACTACTAGAGGTAATCAATGAATTTGGTAAAGTAGCAGGATACAAAATTAATGCACAGAAATCACTTGCATTCCTATACACTAATGATGAAAAATCTGAAAGAGAAATTAAGGAAACACTCACATTTACCACTGCAACAAAAAGAATAAAATACCTACGAATAAACCTACCTAAGGAGACAAAAGACCTGTATGCAGAAAACTATAAGACACTAATGAAAGAAATTAAAGAGAATACAAACAGTTGGAGAGATATACCATGTTCTTGGACTAGAAGAATCAACATTGTGAGAATGAGTATACTACCCAAAGCAATCTACAGATTCAATGCAATCTCTATCAAACAACCAATGGATTTTTTCACAGAAGTAGAACAAAAAATTTCAAAATTTGTATGGAAACACCAAATACCCAAAGCTATATTGAGAGCGAAAAACGGAGCTGGAAGAATCAGTCTCCCTGATTTCAGACTATACTACAAAGCTACAGTAATCAATACAGTATGGTACTGGCACAAAAACAGAAATATAGATCAATGGAACTGTATAGAATGCCCAGAGATAAATCCACGCACATATGGTCACCGTATTTTTGATAAAGGAGGCAAGAATATACAATGGAGAAAAGACAGCCTCTCCAATAAATGATGCTGGGAAGACTGGACAGCTACGTGTAAAAGAATGAAATTAGAACACTCCATAACACTATACACAAAAGTAAACTCAAATGGATTAAAAACCTAAATATAAGGCCAGACACTATAAAAATCTTAGGGGAAACCATATGCAGAGCACTCTATGACATAAATCACAGCAAGATCCTTTTGACCCACCTCTTAGAGAAATGGAAATAAAAACAAAAATAAACGAATGGGACCTAATGAAACTTAAAGCTTTTGAACAGTAAAGGAAACTAAAAAGGAGATGAAAAGACAACCCTCAGTTTTGGAGAAAATATTTGTAAATGAATCAACGGAGAAATGATTAATCTCTGAAATATATAAACAGCTCATGCAGCTCAATATTAAAAAAAAAACAAAAAAAATCAAAAAATGGGCAGAAGGGCTTCCCTGGTGGCGCAGTGGTTGAGAGTCCACCTGCCGATGCAGGGGACATGGGTTCGTGCCCTGGTCTGGGAGGATCCCACATGCCGTGGAGCGGCTGGGCCTGTGGGCCATGGCTGCTGGGCCTGTGCGTCTGGAGCCTGTGCTCCACAACGGGAGAGGCCACAACAGTGAGAGGCCCGCATACCGCAAAAAAAAAAAAAAATAGACAGAAGACCTAAATAGACATTTCTCCAAAGAAGATATACAGATTGCCAACAAACACATGAAAGTATGCTCAACATCACTAATCATTAGAGAAGTGTAAATCAAAACTACAATGAAGTATCACCTCACACCAGTCACAATGGCCATCATCAAAAGATCTACAAACAATAAATGCTGGAGAGGGTGTGGAGAAAAGGGAACCCTCTTGCACTCTTGGTGGGAATGTAAATTGATACCGCCACTATGGAGAACAGTATGAGGGTTCCTTAAAAATCTAAAAATAGAACTACCATACTAACCAGCAATCCCACTACTGGGCATATACCGTGAGAAAACCATAATTCATAAAGAGTCATGTACCACAATGTTCATTGCAGCTCTATTTACAATAGCCAGGACATGGAAGCAACTTAAGTGTCCATCGACAGATGAATGGATAAAGAAGATGTGGCACATATATTCAGTGGAATATTACTCAGCCATAAAAGGAAACAAAATTGAGTTATTTGTAGTGAGGTGGATCGACCTAGAGTCTGTCATACAGAGTGAAGTAAGTCAGAAAGAGAAAAACAAATACCGTATGCTAACACATATATATGAAATAATCATAAAAAAAAGGTTCTGAAGAACCCACGGGCAGGACCTGTGTAAAGACACAGATGTAGAGAATGGACTTGAGGACATGGGACGGGGAAGAGTAAGCTTGGATGAAGTGAGAGAGTGGTATGGACATATATATATATACACCACCAAATGTAAAATAGATAGCTAGTGGGAGGCAGTCACAAAGCACAGGGATATTAGCTTGGTGCTTTGTGACCACCTGGAGGGGTGGGATAGGGAGGGAGAGAGGGAGATGCAAGAGGGAGAGTATATGGGGATATATGTATATGTATAGCTGATTCATTTTGTTAGTAACAGAAACTAACACACCATTGTTAAGCAAATATATTCCAAAAAAAATGTTTAAAAAATGATACTATAGTCTACTATCACATATATTTTTAGAAGCACAATATATTACTGTAATATAAAGTGAAATAAAATAAATTTATATTAAATTATTTAGTACTTGAAATCATATGTGCTTCTTCAGGACTATATTAGCATCTATGCATAGACTAACCATGACTTCCAGACTACAATGTTAATAATGCAGAAGTGATTCATTTGGTTCTCAAATATCAAGCGGCTCATTGGCATCCATGATTTAATTATTTAAAAGATTAATTGATGCACACCTAATTTAAAAAAAACTACAAGTATTTAATGTATACAGTTTGATGAGTTTGGACATATGCACATCCATGAAACCATTGTCACAATCACAGTAATAGCCATGTACATCACCTCCAAAAGTTTCTGTATCTATCACCTCCAAAAGCAAAGTGTTTCTTTGCTTATTTTGAGGTTTTGTTCTTATGTCATTTATTTGTTGTTATTATTTTGTTTTTTGTGTTGGGAAAACATTCAACATGAGATCTAACCTTTTCCCAAAATTTTATATACACAGTAGAATATTGTTCACTATATATACTGTGCTACACAGATTTCTGATCTCATTCATCTCCATAACTAAAATTTTATACCCAATGAACAACAGCTCCCAGTTTCTTCCTCCCTCCAGCCTCTGGCAACTACCATTCTATTCTGTTTACTAAATGGAAGGAAGAGAGAGGTGATAATATATGTGAAGCAGGTTGAGAAGATACAAATTACTATTATGGCCAGTGGAAAGATTTTATTTAGAAAATAATAGATTTCAAGGTAATTATTTTCCAGATACCATGCTTTCTGTCAATCTAGTCACAAGGAAAGAGTAGTCACAAAGATGATGAAAAACAGGGCAAAATGTTTTGGAAACCAGGTTTATACAGCTAGAACAAAAAATACTAGATTTGGGACCACAAAGGTAAGGCAGTGTGGAAAGAGATGATGCTTTCCCAAAAAGATTTTATGTCTACAGTCATAGCTGTGTATGTGTGTATAGTTGTGAGTGTATAAAGTTATGTTTGTCTATCTTTCTACCTCTCTGTGTATCTATCTATTTATATCATATATCTATGAAAACTTATCTTAATGAATAACACTGCCTTGGGATTTTTGTTCTCATATACCTAAAAAACAATAGAATCCAATTATTAGAATATGAATTACAAACCAAACACAAGAAGTTTTATAATGAAATCAGAGAAAAGTAGGGAAAGATTATCTTAGAAATATGGTTTCTCGAATGTTGTTTTTTAATATTTACAAAAAGCCTCTGCTCACATTGCTTTTGTGCTCTTGAAATCTGCTGAATCCTATTAAAAATGCATGTATATTGATGCATTTTATTTCCCACTGCCACTTATGTGACTTCATTCATTGTAATTTATAAATTTCACAATGGAGTAGTATGCCAAAATGCATAAAATGAGTTAAATTGTATCTTTATCCAAACTGTAATTTCTTTTACCAATTAAATAATTTTATTGAACAAAATACATGGAATAATTTATAACCCAATAAAATTATGAGAATGTAAAAATGTGAACAGCCTTATTATATAACTTCTTTGGAATACAGTGTCTAATATTTTATAATCCATTGAGAATTACCAGATTTTACTTTCAGTTATAAACATTAATGTTTTAAACTTGCTGGTATGTTTTAAATGTAGGAATGTGTGGGCACAGGCAACACAACCCACTAACCCTTGGTTCTAGCCTCAGGTCTCTGATATTTTTTAATACTAAGTAATTTTTACTGCTCCAGACCTTAATTTTATCATTTATGAAATGATGAAATTAAAACAGATTGGTGGACTCAACCGGAAATTAAGGATTCACTGTACTTATGATTAAGGAGTGAGGTAGACTTTGCCCTGGTTGAATCAGATATGCTCCTTATATGTTTTCTATATCAAGCTTGCCCAGAAAATTTTGTTCTGAGAAAAGATTTCCACCACAAAAAAGTTAGAGAAAACTGAGTGGAAAATAAAGTTTATGAGGGGTATCCTGCCCTAATACCATTAGAAGTTCTGAACACTAGAGCCTTGATTGGCTGTTATCCTCTAGTTACTTCCTTACCAAAGAGCTGATTTAGAGTTCCTGATTTTTGAGCAGACCTATCCACCGTTGAAGTACAGGCGGTGGCAGGAATGCAGTGGTAAGTTTATGTGGTGGATTGGGCTGAGAAAATGTTCAAAACAAACAATGGGAAATCCAGTCATGCACAATAAAGCAGAAATCAAAATAAGCTACATTTGAAGATACAGGTGGCTAGGAAGGTTTTTCAGACCAGAAAATTAGGGGGAGGTCTCAGTCACCAAGTTAAAACACCCATTCAGAGCTTAGTGCATTTAAAAGAGAGGAGTTTCTATACCTCTAAAAGAATCACACACATAATATAAGCATGTGAACACAGGTAAACGTATATATTTAGAAAAAATACTTTAGTTTCCTATAAAGCCATATGTTATATCTTTGACAGAGTGACAGAAGAATTTCTAAAAAAGCAAGGCATTTGTGTAAAGAATCACTTGCTCTTTGTACCTGCTGTGAAATGAAACATCATTTACAGCATTAGTTATTCAATGTCAGCACCACTGATTTTCTACATAAATCTATGACATAACATATATTTCCAACTAATTGGTGAAGTGGGGTTCCATGAACTTAGGAGTTCATGAACCACTTTTGGGTGTCCACAAAACTCTGATTCTGTCTGATGGGGTTCAGGAATTGCTACCCCAATTATGGAGTTTGGACATATTAAATATTTCAAGGTGAAGGAATTTGAGAAATGGCATGTGAAGGAAGGAATTTCTGAACTTCTCTGAAGCAGGTGATAAAACCCTCATGTGAGAGGTGTTCTCCCTATACACACAGGAAAGGAGCATTCTTAGCTCAGAAGGCAAAGGGACACAGAGAGCTATCTGAACCAATAGGTACCAAGTTCCTTCCAGTTTACTATGCTTATCTCATAACCTTTGCCTTATATCTTTCCAGAACTTTCTACTCATCGGCAAAACTAGCATAAAAACACTCATTTTTAAGACAGTTTTAACCATTTCTTTGGGTGTCCATTTCCTTATGAAGGTTTCTGTGTCACATTAAATTTATATTAGATAAATGTAAATGTTTTCCCCTTGTTCATCTATGTTTTATTACAGGAATCTCAATTGAGAGCTTAGAAGAATAGAGGAAGAAGATATGTTTCCTCCCCTAGAGTCTCAATCTCCAACTCGAATTTTCTGGACAATCAGGTGACTGAAATTGCATGAGTTGCCACACCCATAAACACTACTTATCAAAATGTCTTTATAATTATCTTTCTTCCAAAGGCTGTTGCTTAGACTTAATTGTCAATATTGAATCCTTTCCAAACCAACAAATTGAATAGATAAGCATGAATAATTATTTTTGTAACTATTCTTAATGAATAATATTATATTGGAAGGGAGGTGGTAAGAAGCAAATTGATTAGTGCCAATTAACAGGAAAAGGTGAACTAATAAAGAAATTAATTAGCAATATACAGCTGATTCCCACAGAGAGGAGAGACCTGGAGAAAATCTTATTAGAAAGGTCACTTAAAGGGGATATACTTGACTTCTACCTTGCCAGCTTTTACATAATCAGATGAGCATCTTGTTTCTCAGTTTGTTTGGTTGTCAGGAAGCCAAAAATTTAGAAGAGTTTTTTAAAGAATCTCAGATGGAGAGATGGTAAGGAAGCTGTCAGTACTACCTCATTAAAGAAAATGCCTGTGCATGCACCACACATAGGCATACGCGCATACTTAGTATTGCTTTCCAGTTTCTTTAACCTAGTGCTTCTGGATGAGTGTCTCTAGGCCTAGAACTTTGGAAATGTCTTCCCAATGTCCTTAGACTCCCAGTCTTTGCCTTGGAAATGAGATTTGTAATTGTTAATGTCCCTGACAGAGTTCTCATTTTGTCTTCTTTTAAATCCGTAATGTCTTCAAATTAATGATGGATCATTCTAGTCAATAATATAAATTGCATTGTAAGTTTAAAGTCAAAGAAAATTTTGTTTTTGTTGAGTATTTTTTGAATAAATAATGTGTATTATATAAATTAATCAAATATTAATTTATGTATAAATCATCATTGCTATTACTTAATGGCATATGCTCTGTAGTCTTTGCATTGCTAATTAAGATAGATTTCTCCCAAAACAGATTTAAATTCACTGAATGAATAATAGTGTCATTCATACTTACTGCTTTAGTTACAGTATCTAGCACAATGCCATAGCAGAGGCACAAATATATTTGTTGAGTGCAGTATTAATTTTGTGACATCAAAAAGGCATGGGGATAGTGCATAAGCAAACTACATGAGGAACAAAAGTAAACACAAAAAGTCCATAATTCTCTATGTAGGAATCAAATAATTTCTAAGGAGGAGAAGGAAATCTTTGCAATTTCTGAAGTTAGAGACCATTCCCTAATGACTTCTGAAATTTTTTGAAACATACTTTTTGAAAAGTATTGTTCTTTAGCTATACTACAAGATTCCTCTACCCTAACTCCCACCTGCCAATGTAGAATCCACCTACAAATGTAGTACACAGTAGGAGCTCAAGAAATATTTGTTGGAGGAATGAAAATTTGCTAAGTTAATTTTTATTTAATGAGTCTGTGATATTGGGATTTACAAAAAGAATGTATATTTGGTCTTAGTCCCCTTTTTCTGGCATACAGCTCCGAAAATCTTTGGAATTTCCTAGTGACAAGAACTACAAAGGTGTCTTTTGCTACCTTAATGAGGTGCTTTTGGAAAGCACCTAAGGATGAGGGCTGGTTGCCAGGAGAACCAACCCTGTGATTAGAAGTTTGAAACTTTCAGTCCCAACCCCCTGGAAAGGAGGGGCTGGAGGTAGAAAATATTGCCAATGGCCAATGATTTAGTCAACCATGCCTAAGTCATAAAGCCTTCATAAAATTCCAAAAGGACAGGGTTTGGAGGACTTCTGGGTTGGTGAACACATTCAAGTGCTGGGAGAGTGGCATTCTAGGAGAGGGCAGGAAAGCCCTGTGCCCTTTTCACAATCCTTGCCCTATGCATGTCTTCCATCTGGCTCTTCCTGACATCTTTTTATGATAAACCAGTAATCCAGTAAGTAAAATGTTTTTCTTAGTTCTGTGAGTTGCTCTAGCAAATTAACTGAATGCAAGAAGAGGTTCATTGGAACCTTCACTCTGTAGCTGGTTGGTTGAAAGCACAGGTGATAACATGGAATTGCCATTGACATCTGAAGAGGGGTGCAGTCTTATAGGACTGAGTCCTTCATCTGTGGGATCTAATGATGTTTCCAGGTAGATAGTTTCAGAATTTAATTGTAGGACACCTAGCTGTGTTCAAGAATTGCCTGGTAGTGTGGGAGAAACATATATATCTTGAAATTGGGTGCAGAATCCTAACCATAAAGTGAGAAAGATCCCTCTACAAGAGCATTTCCCAAAATGTGTTGTGTATGCTATTTCCTTACACTGCTTCTGGTAATAAGTAAAATAAAAAATAAAAAGGAGTCCAGGTGGAACCAATTTTGGAGAATGTTAGGTACTATGAATCCTCTCTAAGAGTCAATATGAACATGCATAATAGAAGTTGATATCTCTAAATTGCTTAATATGGGCCAGGCACTGTTTTAAAGACTCTATATGTATCTTCACACTTAAGTTTTACAGTAATAGTAGAGTTCACATTTTATCAATAAAAAAACTGAGGTGCTGTGAGGTAGAGTATCCTGTCCCAGGTGTCTATAGCACTGTGAATGCCAGAGCTGGATTTAAGTTTGGTTCAGGCCAGGGATGAGGTCTTTAACTTTCCCTCTTTTGACCCCTACATTAGGCTATAAAAGGCTCAGGAAATTCTGATTGCTTGACCCAGAATTTTCCTAGCATTTGACAAATGAGGTCCCATTATCCTTTCTTCAAAAGTGGCTTCTTTAATATTTTCAGTTATAAGAAATATCTAGGGGCTTCCCTGGTGGTACAGTGGTTGAGGGTCTGCCTGCTGATGCAGGGGACATGGGTTCGAGCCCTGGTCTGAGGGGATACCACATGCTGTGGAGCAACTGGCCCCGTGAGCCACAATTACTGAGGCTCTGCGTCTGGAGCCTGTGCTCCACAAAAAGAGAGGCTGCAATGGTGAGAGGCCCGCACACCAAGATGAGGATTGGTCCCAGCTTGCTGCGGCTGGAGAAAGCCCTCGCACAGAGATGAAGAGCCAACACAACCATAAATTAAAAAATAAATAAATAAATAAATAAATATATTTTTTTTTAAAGGCAAAATTCCTTAAAAAAAAAAAGAAATATCTGCTAAATGACTGTGCTAACATGATTAAATTCTTTTGTGAGATACATGGAAGGAAGCAGTTTATATCAAAACAGTTCCCTGAATGATGCCTATTATTTGAAATAGGTTGAGGCTTACTTGATGGCTTAGTATGAGGTCAATTTTTGTAAATGTGCCATATATGTAGAGAAAAAATATGTACTTATTTTTGTATGTAGAGTTTTCTGTATGTTAATTAACTCAATATAAATTTAACTATTTATATATTTTTGCTGATTTTTAGCTTATCTAAATTGCAGTATGCTGAATTTCCACTATAAGAATAATTTACCTAATTCTTCTTATAGTACAATGCATTTTTAGCTCACATACAAAAGGTAAATGCTCATTCAAAATTATTACAACTTTCTGACATTAAGCTAAAATTAAGTGCTGTGCTATTATTCCATTGCTCTCTCTGTTATGAATTGTTATTTTTATGAAAAAGTAAATTTTAACTGATATTAACATAGTTTCTCAAGCTTTATTTTGAAAGCTATTATCTGATAAATATTTTCTCATCCCAAGTTTATACTTTATATCTCCTGTAAATAGCATTTAGCCACACTTTTGTTTTAGTCTGGTTGACAATCCTGACTTTTAATTCACAGATATTGTCCATTCAAGTTTACATTGATAAAGATTAATACTTTTGGATTTTTTGCTACCATCTGACTTTTCATTTTCCATTCACTTAAATTATTTATTTATTTATTTATTTTTGCGGTACGCAGTCCTCTTGCTGTTGTGGCCTCTCCCGTTGTGGAGCACAGGCTCCAGACACGCAGGCCTAGTGGCCATGGCTCATGGGTCCAGCTGCTCTGTGGCACATGGGATCCTCCTGGACCGGGGCACGAACTCATGTCCCCTGCATCAGCAGGTGGACTCTCAACCACTGCGCCACCAGGGAAGCCCCAATTTTTTTTTTTAATTTTTATTTTTCATTCCTTTTTTGCATGTACTGGAGCTTGTTCTTATTCTACTGTCACCCTTTTTTCATTTTCATTTTAGTAGTTTTGAAATTTTACACTATTTTTCCAATTAAAATTATCATACTTATATTTTTGTCAAATATATTGACCTTAACTAAGACTTAAAATTAACAAATTATTGATGGTCTAGGACACCCCCCAAAGAAAGAAAAATCTTTAGCTCTAAAATATTTTATCCTTATTTACATGGTATTGTAATCTATTTTTTAAATCCTCTCCTTTCTTAAGCTCAATATTAATATTTTATAAAAAAATATTTGTCTGAATTTCTCTACTTATTTGATCAACATCATTTTTTGATCTTTGATTGTCTCCTTGTAGAATTTCATTTTCAGAAATTCTCCTGGTGGTAACTCCCTGAAGTAATTGTAAATATTTTAATTTCATTTTTATTGTTTTTCAGTGCACACTACTTTAAGAACAGTTAATTTTGCTCGACTTTGTAAATATTATCTTACTGTGTCATAGATTGCAATTGCTGTCATTCTAATATCATTCTTTTAATCAGTCTCTTCATTCTTTCTAGGAGTTTGTGATATAGCTTATTTGTCTTTGATATTCTATGGTTTCTAAATATAAGTAGAAATATACATATATTTTAATCTTGCTTGGAATGTTTTGTGCTTCTTGTATATGTGTTATATCTTTTTTTGGAAATTAACAACATTATCTCTTAAACTATTTCTTTTTCTACAATCTCTTTCTTTTTCTCATCCTAAACCTTCATCAGATGTCAGAATTTATTTTGTCTTTCATGTCTCTTACTTCTATTTCATTCTTTCCACCTCATAAACATTCTTTAACACATACTACATACTATATATCTACATACTCTTCAGTGTTGCTAATTTATTCTTCAACTGTTTATATGCCTCCTGCTTAACCCATCAGTTAAATTTTAACAGTTATATTTTACATTTTCTTAAGTTCTGCTTTTAATGTTTGTCTGTTCATTGTCAAGAGTTTCTGTTTTTAAACTCATCTTTCTATTTGCATTTTTTCTAAAAAAAAATACATATCTGCTATTCATTTTGCACCTTAACTAACATTTTGAGTTATCAAAGAACAAAAGTTATTGTTTCTTTTTTTTTCCTGAGTTTCAAGCATAGTGGCTTGACTTCTTATGCATTCAATAATCTTTGTAAAAGTATGCTTGTTGTTAATCTGTGAGAATATTGTGGACCTTCCATGAAGAACCCTTACAACAAAGTGGATTTGCTTCTGACTCTGAGAGTATTCAGAGGACAACTCCAACTGAGGTCTACCTTAACCTTTCTTAAATGTTTTAGTGAAAGATTAGAGCCTCGGACTCAGCTCCTTATCTAATTCCTTTCTCAATATCAATATTCTTCATCACTATAATGCTATAGGAATTGCTTTAACCTATGCTCCTACCTATCCAAGCTAGTTCTATGTTCTTTACTTCTCTAAATCCCAGCTGCTCCTGTCCCTCTTCCTAGCTTCAAATTCCTCAGTTCTCTAGGATCCAACATAGCTTGGGCCATTGAAATACTACATCTTGACCACTTGGTGCCAACAGACCCTACTTCTTGACTCACATTGATGTTGTGAGCATACTCATGTCCCTAAAATTAGAGCACATCTGGGAACTGGTTTTATGAAGTAGCAGCACCAGTCAGAGTTCCTACACACTTATTATTATAAAAGTAAAAACTGACTTCCGGGTAAGATGGTGAAGAGTAAGATGCAGAGATCGCCTTCCTCCCCACGGACACACCAGAAATACAGTTACACGTGGAACAACTCCTACAGAACACCTACTGAATGCTGGCAGAAGACCCCAGACCTCCCAAAAGGCAAGAAACTCCCCACATACCTGGGTAGGGCAAAGCGGAGAGATCCCCACACAGAGGATCGGTGCTGAGCGGCACTCACCAGCCCGAGAGGCTTGTCTGCTCGCCCGCCGGGGCGCGCAGCGCTGGAAGCTGAGGCTCGGGCTTCAGTCAGAGCGCAGGGAGAGGACTGGGGCTGGCGGCGATAACTCAGCCTGAAGGGGGCTAATGTGCCACAGCTAGCCGGGAGGGAGTCCGGGAAAACTCTGGAGCTGCCGAAGAGGAAAGACACTTTTTCTTCCCTCTTGGTTTCCTGGTGCGCAAGGAGAGGGAATTAAGAGCGCTGCTTAAAGGGGCTCCACAGACGGGCGCGAGTCGCGACTGAAAACGCGGAGCCCAGTGACGGGCGTGGGACGCTGGGGCTGCTGCTGCCGCCACCAAGAAGCCTGTGTGCGAGTGCAGGTCACTGCCCACATTGCCCTTCCGGGAGCCTGTGCAGCCCGCCACTGCCGGGGTTCCGGGATCCAGGGGTGGCTTCCCTGGGAGAACGCACGGCATGACTCAGGCTGGTGCAACGTCACGCCGACCTCTACCGCTGCAGGCTCGCCCCGCACTCCATGCCCCTCCCTCCCGCCCGGCCTGAGTGAGCCAGAGTCCCCGAAGAGGCTGCTCCTTTAACCCTGTCCTGTCTGAGCGAAGAACAGACGCCCTCCAGCGACCTACACGCAGACGCGGGGCCAAATCCAAAGCTGAGACCCAGGAGCTCTGAGAACAAAGAAGAGAAAGGGAAATCTCTCCCAGCAGCCTCAGAAGCAGTGGATTAAAGCTCCACAATCAACTTGATGCACCCTGCATCTGTGGAATACAGGAATAGACAACACATCATCCCAAAATGAGGAGCCAGGAGTTAGTGCTGTGCCTCTGAGGTGGGAGAGCCAACTTCAGGACACTGGTCCACAAGAGACCTCCCAGCTCCACATAATATCAAACGGCAAAAATCTTCCAGAGATCTCCATCTCAACACCAGCACCCAGCTTCACTCAACGACCAGCAAGCTACAGTGCTGGACACCCTAAGCCAAACAACTAGCAAGACAGGAACACAACGCCACCCATTAGCAGAGAGGTGGCTTAAAATCATAAAAAGTCTGCAGACACCCCAAAACACACCACCAGACGTGGACCTGCCCACCAGAAAGACAAGATCCAGCCTCATCCACCAGAACACAGGCACTAGTCCCCTCCACCAGGAAGCCTACACAACCCACTAAACCAATCTTAGCCACTGGGGACAGACACCAAAAACAATGGGAACTACGAACCTTCAGCCTGCAAAAAGGAGACCCCAAACACAGTAACATAAGCAAAATGAGAAGACAGAAAATCACACAGCAGGAGAAGGAGCAAGATAAAAACCCACCAGATCTAACAAATGAAGAGGTAATAGGCAGTCTACCTGAAAAAGAATTCAGAATAATGATGGTAAAGGTGATCCAAGATTCTATTTCCCAGATCCAAAATCTTGGAAATAGAATAGACAAAATGCAAGAAACAGTTAACAAGGACCTAGAAGAACTAAAGATGAATCAAGCATTGATTAAAAACACAATACATGAAATAAAAAATACTCTAGATGGGATCAATAGCAGAATAACTGAGGCAGAAGAACGGATAAGTGAGGTGGAAGATAAAATAGTGGAAATAACTGCTGCAGAGCAAAATAAAAAAAAAAGAATGAAAAGAACAGAGGACAGTCTCAGAGACCTCTGGGACAACATTAAATGCACCAACATTCGAATTATAGGGGTTCCAGAAGAAGAGAGAAAAAGAAAGGGACTGAGAAAATATTTGAAGAGATTATAGTTGAAAACTTCCCTAATATGGGAAAGGAAATAGTGAATCAAGTCCAGGAGGCACAGAGCGTCCCAAACAGAATAAATCCAAGGAGAAATATGCCAAGACACATATTAATCAAACTGTCAAAAATTAAACACAAAGAAATCATATTAAAAGGAGCAAGGCAAAAACAACAAATAACACACAAGGGAATCCCCATCAGGATAACAGCTGATCTCTCAGCAGAATCTCTACAAGCCAGAAGGGAGTGGCAGGACATAATTAAAGTGATGAAGGAGAAAAACCAGCAACCAAGATTACTCTACCCAGCAAAGATCTCATTCAGATTTGATGGAGAAATTAAAATGTTTACAGACAAGCAAAAGCTGAGAGAGTTCAGCACCACAAAACCAGCTTTACAACAAATGCTAAAGGAACTTCTCTAGGCAAGAAACACAACAGAAGGAAAATACCTACAATAACGAACCCAAAACAATTAAGAAAATGGGAATAGGAACATACATATCAATAATTACCTTAAATGTAAATGGACTAAATGCTCCCACCAAAAGACACAGATTGGCTGAATGGATACAAAAACAAGACCCATATATATGCTGTCTACAAGAGACCCACTTCAGACCTAGGGACACATACAGACTGAAAGTAAGGGGATGGAAAAAGATATTCCATGCAAATGGAAACCAAAAGAAAGCTGGAGTAGCAATTCTCATATCAGACAAAATAGACTTTAAAATAAAGACTACTAGAAGAGACAAAGAAGGACACTACATAATGATCAAGGGATCGATCCAAGAAGAAGATATAACAATTGAAAATATTTATGGACCAAACATAGGAGCACCTCAATACATAAGGCAAATACTAAGAGCCATAAAAGGAGAAATTGACAGTAACACACTCATAGTAGGGGACTTTAACACCCCACTTTAACCAATGGACAGGTCATCCAAAATGAAAATAAATAAGGAAACACAAGCTTTAAATGATACATTAAACAAGATGGACTTAATTGATATTTATAGGACATTCCATCCAAAAACAACAGAATACACATTTTTCTCAAGTGCTCATAGAACATTCACCAGGATAGATCATATCTTGGGTCACAAATCAAGCCTTGGTAAATTTAAGAAAATTGAAATTGTATCAAGTATCTTTTCCAACCACAATGCTATGAGACTAGATATCAATTACAGGAAAAGAGCTGTAAAAAATACAAACACATGGAGGCTAAACAATACACTACTTAATAACGAAGTGATCCCTGAAGAAATCAAACAGGAAATTAAAAAATACCTAGAAACAAATGACAATTGAGACACGACGACCCAAAACCTATGGGATGCAGCAAAAGCAGTTCTAAGAGGGAAGTTTATAGCAATACAATCCCACCTTAAGAAACAGGAAACATCTCGAATAAACAACCTAACCTTGCACCTAAAGCAATTAGAGAAAGAAGAACAAAAACATCCCAAAGTTAGCAGAAGGAAAGAAATCATAAAAATCAGATCAGAAATAAATGAAAAAGAAATGAAGGAAACGATAGCAAAGATCAATAAAACTAAAAGCTGGTTCTTTGAGAAGATAAACAAGATTGATAAACCGTTAGCCAGACTCATCAAGAAAAAAAGGAAGAAGACTCAAATCAATAGAATTAGAAATGAAAAAGGAGAAGTAACAACTGACACTGCAGAAATACAAAAGATCATGAGAGATTACTATAAGCAACTCTATGCCAATAAAATGGACAACCTGGGAAGAAATGGACAAATTCTTAGAAATGCACAACCTGCCAAGACTGAATCAGGAAGAAATAGAAAATATGAACAGACCAATCACAAGCACTGAAATTGAAACTGTGATAAAAAATCTTCCAACAAACAAAAGCCCAGGACCAGATGGCTTCACAGGTGAATTCTATCAAGCATTTAGAGAAGAGCTAACACCTATCCTTCTCAAACTCTTCCAAAATATAGCAGAGGGAGGAACACTCCCAAACTCATTCTATGAGTCCACCATCACCTTGATACCAAAACCAGACAAGGATGTCACAAAGAAAGAAACTACAGGCCAATATCACTGATGAACATAGATGCAAAAATCCTCAACAAAATACTAGCAAACAGAATCCAACAGCACAATAAAAGGATCATACACTATGATCAAGTGGGGTTTATTCCAGGAATGCAAGGATTCTTCAATATACGCAAATCAATCAACGTGATACACCATATTAACAAACTGAAGGAGAAAAACTATATGATCATCTCAATAGATGCAGAGAAAGCTTTCGACAAAATTCAACACCCATTTATGATTAAAAACCCTGCAGAAAGTAGGCATAGAGAGAACTTTCCTCAATATAATAAAGGCCATATATGACAAACCCACAGCCAGCATCGTCCTCAATGGTGAAAATCTGAAATCATTTCCACTAAGATCAGGAACAACACAAGGTTGCCCACTATCACCACTCTTATTCAACATAGTTTTGGAAGTTTTAGCCACAGCAATCAGAGAAGAAAAGGAAATAAAAGGAATCCAAATTGGAAAAGAATAAGTAAAGCTGTCACTGTTTGCAGATGACATGATACTATACATAAAGTATCCTAAAGATGCTACCAGAAAACTACTAGAGCTAATAAATGAATTTGGTAAAGTTGCAGGATACAAAATTAATGCACAGAAATCTCTGGCATTCCTATATACTAATGATGAAAAATCTGAAAGTGAAATCAAGGAAACACTCCCATTTACCACTGCAACAAAAAGAATAAAATATCTAGGAATAAACCTACCTAAGGAGACAAAAGACCTGTATACAGAAAATTATAAGACACTGATGAAAGAAATTAAAGATGATACAAATAGATGGAGAGATGTACCATGTTCTTGGATTGGAAGAATCAACGTTGTGAAAATGACTCTGCTACCCAAAGCAATCTACAGAGTCAATGCAATCCCTATCAAACTACCACTGGCATTTTTCACAGAACTAGAAAAAAAATTTGACAATTTGTATGGAAACACAAAAGACCCCGAATAGCCAAAGCAATCTTGAGAACGAAAAATGGAGCTGGAGGAATCAGGCTCCCTGACTTCAGACTATACTACAAAGCTACAGTAATCAAGACAGTATGGTACTGGCACAAAAACAGAAAGATAGATCAATGGAACAGGATAGAAAGCCCAGAGTTAAACCCACGGACATATGGTCACCTTATCTTTGATAAAGGAGGCAGGAATGTACAGTGTAGAAAGGACAGTCTCTTCAATAAGTGGTGCTGGGAAAACTGGATAGGGACATGTAAAAGTAGGAGATTAGATCACTCCCTAACACCATACACAAAAATAAGCTCAAAATGGATTAAAGACCTAAATGTAAGGCCAGACACTATCAAACTCTTAGAGGAAAACATAGGCAGAACACTCTATGACATAAATCACAGCAAGATCCTTTTGGACCCACCTCCTAGAGAAATGGAAATAAAGACAAAAATAAACACATGGGACCTAATGAAACTTCAAAGCTTTTGCACAGCAAAGGAAACCATAAACAAGACCAAAAGACAACCCTCAGAATGGGAGAAAATATTTGCAAATGAAGCAACTGACAAAGGATTAATCTCCAAAATTTATAAGCAGCTCATGCAGCTCAATAACAAAAAAACAAACAACCCAATCCAAAAATGGGCAGAAGACCTAAATAGACATTTCTCCACAGAAGATATACAGACAGCCAACAAACACATGAAAGGATGCTCAACATCTTTACTCATTAGAGAAATGCAAATCAAAACTACAATGAGATATCATCTCACACCAGTCAGAATGGCCATCATCAAAAAATCTAGAAACCATAAATGCTGGAGAGGGTGTGGAGAAAAGGGAACACTCTTGCACTGCTGGTGGGAATGTGAATTGGTACAGCCACTATGGAGAACAGTATGGAGGTTCCCTAAAAAACTACAAATAGAACTACCATATGACCCAGCAATCTCACTACTGGGCATATACCCTGAGAAAACCATAATTCAAAAAGAGACATGTACCAAAATGTTCATAGCAGCCCTATTTACAATAGCCCGGAGATGGAAACAACCTAAGTGTCCATCATCGGATGAATGGATAAAGAAGATGTGGCACATATATACAATGGAATATTACTCAGCCATAAAAAGAAATGAAATTGAGCTATTTGTAATGAGGTGGATAGACCTAGAGTCTGTCATACAGAGTGAAGTAATTCAGAAAGAGAAAGACAAATACTGTATGCTAACACATATATATGGAATTTCAGAAAAAAAAATGTCATGAAGAACATAGGGGTAAGCCAGGAATAAAGACATAGACCTACTAGAGAATGGACTTGAGGATATGGGGAGGGGGAAGGGTAAGCTGTGACAAAGTGAAAGAGCGGCATGGACATATATACACTACCAAACGTAAGGTAGATAGCTAGTGGGAAGCAGCCGCATAGCACAGGGTGATCAGCTCGGTGCTTTGTGACCGCCTGGAGGGGTGGGATGGGGAGAGTGGGAGGGAGATGCAAAAGGGAGGGGATATGGAAACATATGTATATGTATAACTGATTAAATTTGTTAAAAAAAAAAGTAAAAACTAATCTTTCTCTTAAAGATTAGTAAAATGAAAAGAAACACAAATAGCCAATGGGTGGGGGGGAGGCAGGTTGTGTCTACATCAAAGGAAAGGGAAAGTATGCCTGTAGGATTTTCCTTAAGGATAAATAAATATAATTCAATAACAGTGCTACACAGGTCAGGATAACCTAGTTAAGTTGGAGTAAGCAATGATTCATCAGTTCTAGCACATAAAAAATGCTTAACTCCATTCACAGTGCATATCCAGTGGAGGTCTATGGGCAATGATATCTTCCATAATGTTCAGGACTCTAAGCTGAAAGAGACTTCCACGTTGAAAATTTGATTTCCTTTTTCAGTTTTCGAGGGAAGAAAGTCCATGAAGATCTCCTTTTTATTCCTCTATGTTTTGGTCTAGAGGTAAAACAGGTCAAATTGCCCAGATTACAGTGACCAGAGCTACTCACTTTGCCTTGCCCATCTGCAAGAAAGCTAGAATTTATAGACTTCAATATGCCCCAAAAGTGAGGATAACCAGCTACTGTAGTGTGATATCTTAATGGTAATTTTTCAATTAATAAAATAATTTAAAAATTAATGTAGACCAAAAAAATTTATGAGAATAGCATAAGGAATTTGGAAATAGAGGAGTAATGATAGATAGCTCAATACTAATGAACTTTACATTTTTTAATTAGTAAATTATTTAAAATAATAATACTGGACTCAAAATACAAGGGCAATAAAAATAGTATGATTGAAAATGTATTTAATTTTATTAAATAACTAAATAGATGAAAAACTTATCCTGAACCAATAAAGAAGGCAAAGGTAATTTAATAAACAGTGCTTGGCCAGTTAATTAATCATTTAGAAGAGAATAAGTGTATATCTCTATCTCCTACTTCATAAACATAATAGGTTAACTATATGGTATTAGATAAAATAAAAATTAACTTTAAAAGTAAAAACATCCAACTGGTTCATAGAAAGGAAAAATTATCTAATGTTATACTGAATGTCAGATAAAGCAAACAATAGATCAAAACGTTTCAGCTCATAAAAGATTTTAAAATTGTGCCGCTATAATACTACCAAGCTTAAAATGCAAATGCTGAAGAGGAAAAATAAGTGTGATAAATTGAGACATATAGTCAGCACCTTCAAGAAGGCAGAGGAGTAAGACGTGGATATCACATTCCTCCCCACAAATACATCAAAACTACATCTACATGTGGAACAACTCCTACAGAACACCTACTGAACACTGACAGAAGACCTCAGACTTCCCAAAAGACATCTTCAAGCGACCTACACACAGAGTTGGGGCCAAATCCAAAGCTGAACCCCAGGAGCTCTGTGAACAAAGAACAGAAAGAGAAATTAGTCCCAGCAGCCTCAGAGGAAGAGGATTAAATCTCCACAATCAATTTGATGTACCCTGTATCTGTGGAATACCTGAATAGGAAATGAATCACCCCAAAATTGACTTTGGGAGCAACTGTAGACTTGTTGTTCACTTTCTGCATCTAATTTGTTTCTGATTTTTTGTTTATCTTAGTTTAGTAGGAGATTTGTTTATTGATTTGGTTATTCTCATCTTTTTAAAATTATATATATATTTTATTCCTTTTTCTCTTTTTTTGTGAGTTTGTATGTGTATGCTGCTTTCTTTCCTCTTATATTTCTATTACATTTTTATTTTTTATTCTTAATAATTTTTCTACTTTAATAACTTTTATTTTATTTTTCTCTTTCTTTCTTTCTTTTTTATTTCTTTCTTTCTTCTTTCTTTCTTTCTTTCTTCTTTCTTTCTTTCTTCTTTCATACTTCTCCTCCTTTCTCTTCTGAGCTGTTAGGCTGATGGGGTCTTGGTGCTCTGGCCAGGTGTGAGGCCTGAACCTCTGAGGTGGGAGAGCTAAGTTCAGGACATTGGTCCACCAGAGACCTCCAAGCCCCACATAATATCAAATAGTGAAAGCTCTCCCAGAGATCTCCATCTCAATGCTAAGACCCAGATCCACTCAACGACCAGCAAGCTACATTGCCGGACACCCTATGCTAAACAACTAGCAAGACAGGAACACAAAACCACCCATTAACAGAGAGGCTGCCTAAAATCATAATAAGGTTGCAGACACCACAAAACAAACCACAAGACATGGTCCTGTCCATCAGAAAGACAAGACCCAGCCTCATGTGCCAGAACACAGGCATCAGTCACCTGTACAAGGAAGCCTACACAACCCAACGAACCAACTTTACCCACTGAAAGCAGACACCAAAACAATGTGAATTATGAACCTGCAGCCTGAAAAAGGAGACTCCAAACACAGTAAGTTAAGCAAAATGAGAAGACAGAGAAACACACAGCTGGTGAAGGAGCAAGGTAAAAACCCAACAGACAAAACAAATGAAGAAGAAATAAGCAGTCTACCTGAAAAAGAATTCAGAGTAATGATAGTAAAGATGATTCAAAATCTTGGAAATAGAATGGAGAAAATACAAAAAAAAAAAATTTTAAAGGGACCTAGAAGAACTAAAGAGCAAACAAACAATGATGAACAACACAATAAATGAAATTAAAAATTCTCCAGTAGGCATCAATAGCAGAATAAGTGAGACAGAAGAACTGATAAGTGACCTGGAAGATAAAAGATTGGAAATAACTATTGCAGAGCAGAAAAAAGGTAAAAGAATGAAAGTAATTGAGGATAGTCTCAGAGACATCTGGGACAGCATTGAACACACCAACATTTGAATTATAGGGCCCCCAAAGGAAGAAGAGAAAAAAACAAAAACAAAACAAAAAACAGGGACTGAGAAAATATTTGAAGAGATTATAGTTGAAAACTTCCCTAATATGGGTAAAGAAGTAGTCAATCAAGTCCAGGAAGCACAGAGAGTCCCATAAGGGATAAATCCAAGGAGAAACATGCCAAGACACATATTAATCAAATTATCAAAAGTTAAATAAAAGAAAAAAATATTAAAATCAACAAGGGAAAAGCAATAATTAACATAAAAGGGAATCCACATAAGGTTAACAGCTGATCTTTCAGCAGAAAATCTGCAAGCCAGAAGGGAGTAGCAGGACATATCTAAAGTGATGAAAGGGAAAAACCTACAACCAAGATTACTCTACCCAGCAAGGATCCCATTCTGCTTCAATGGAGAAATTAAAAACATTACAGACAAACAAAAGCTAAGAGAATTCAGCACCACCAAACCAGCTCTACAAAAATGCTAAAGGAACTTCTTTAGGCAGGAAACACAAGAGAAGGAAAAGACTTACAATAACAAATCCAAAACAATTAAGAAAATGGTAGTAGGAACATGCATATTGAAAACTACCTTAAATGTAAGTGGATTAAATGTGCCAACCAAAAGACATAAACTGACTGAATAGATTCAAAGCTAAGACCCATACATATGCTGTCTACAAGAGACCCACTTCAGACCTAGGGACACATACAGACTGAAAGTGAGGGGATGGAAAAAGATATTCCATGAAAATGGAAATCAAAAGAGAGCTGGAGGAACAATTATCATATCAGACAAAATAGCCTTTAAAATAAAGACTCGGCTTCCCTGGTGGTGCAGTGGTTGAGAGTCTGCCTGCCAATGCAGGGGACACGGGTTTGAGCCCTGGTCTGGGAAGATCCCACATGCCATGGAGCAACTAGCCCCGTGAGCCACAATTACTGAGCCTGCGCGTCTGGAGCCTGTGCTCCACAACGAGAGGCCGCGATAGTGAGAGGCCCGTGCACCACAATGAGGAGTGGCCCCCGCTTGCCGCAACTACAGAAAGCCCTGGCACAGAAACGAAGAGCCAACACAGCCATAAATAAATAAATAAATAAATAAATAAAATTAAAATAAAGACTATTGCAAGAGACAAAGAAGGACACTACATAATCATCAGGGGATCAAGACAAGAAGGTGTAACAATTGTAAATATTTATGCACCCAACATAGGAGCACCTCAATACACATGGAAATGCTAACAGATATAAAAGGAGAATTTGACAGTAATACAATCATAGTAGGGGACTTAAACACCCCATTTTCACCAATGAACAGATCACCTAAAATGAAAATAAATAAGGAAACACAAGTCTTAAAGATACATTAAACCAGATGGACTTAACTGAAAGTTATAGGACATTCCTTCTAAAAACAGCAAATTACACTCTCTTGTCATGTGCTCATGGAACATTCTCCATGTTAGATCATATTTGGGTCACAAATCAAGACTTAGTAAATTTAAGAAAATTGAAATCATATCAAGTACCTTTTCTGATCACAATGCTATGAGATTACATATCAGTTACAGGAAAAAAATCTGTAAAAAATACAAACACATGGAGGCTAAACAATACACTACTTAATAACCTAAAAGATCACTGAAGAAATCAAAGAGGAAATCAGAAACTACCTAGAAACAAATGACAATGAAAACACGATGACCCATAATCTATGGGATGCAGCAAAAGCAGTTCTAAAAGGGAAGATTTCAGCAATACAATTCTACCTAAAGAAACAAGAAATATCTCAAATAAACAACCAACCTTACACATAAAGCAACTAGAGAAAAAGAACAAAATCCCCAAAGTTAGCAGAAGGAAAGAAATCATAAAGATCAGATCAGAAATAAATGAAAAAGAAATGAAGGAAACAATAACAAAGATCAATAAAACTAAAAGCTGGTTCTTTGAGAAGATAAACAAAATTGATAAATCATTAGCCAGTGTCATCAAGAAAAAAAGGGAGAAGACTCAAATCAATAGAATTAGAAATGAAAAAGAAGTAACAACTGACACTGCAGAAATACAAAGTATCATGAGAGATTACTACAAGCAACTATGTGCCAGTAAAATGGACAACCTAGAAGAAATGGACAAATTCTTAGAAAAGCACAACTTCTGAGACTGAACAAGGAAGAAATAGAAAAATATGAACAGACCAATCACAAGCACTGAAATTGAAACTGTGATTAACATTCTTCCAACAAACAAAAGCCCAGGACCAGATGGCTTCACAGATGAATTCTATCAAACACTTAAAGAGCTAACACCTATCCTTCTCAAACTCTTCCAAAATATGGCAGAGAGAGGAACACACCCAAACTCATTTTATGAGGCCACCAACACCCTGATACCAAAACCAGACAAAGATGTCACAAAGAATGGAAACTACAGGCTAATATCACTGATGAACATAGATGCAAAAATCCTCAACAATATACTAGCAAACATAATCCAACAGTATATTAAAAGGATTATACACTGTGATCAAGTGGGGTTTATCCCAGGAATGCAAGGATTCTTCCATATATGCAAATCAATCAACATGATAAACCATATTAACAAATTGAAGGAGAAAAACGATATGATCATCTCAATAGATGCAGAAAAAGCTTTTGAAAAAATTCAACACCCATTTATGATAAAACCTCTCCAGAGATTAAGCATAGACGGAACTTACCTAAACATGATAAAGGCCATATATGACAAACTCACAGCCAACATCATTCTTGAAGGTGAAAAATTGAAACCATTTCCTCTAAGATCAGGAAAAAGACAAGGTTGCCCATTCTCACCACTATTATTCAACATAGTTTTGGAAGTTTTAGCCAGAAAAATGAGAGAAGAAAAAGAAATAAAAGGATTCCAGATCGGAAAAGAAGAAGTAAATCTGTCACTGTTTGCAGATGACATGATACTATACATAAAAATTGTTAAAGATGCTACCAGAAAATTACTAGAGCTAATCAATGAATTTGGTAAAATATCAGGATATAAAATTAATGCACAGAAATCTCTTGCATTCCTATACACTAATGATGAAAAATCTGAAAGAGAAATTAAGGAAATGCTCCCATTTACCACTGCAACAAAACGAATAAAATACCTAGGAATAAACCTACCTAAGGAGACAAAAGACCTGTTTGCAGAAACTGATAAGACACTGATGAAAGAAATTAAAGATGATAAAAAAAATTGGAGAGTGCTTCCCTGGTGGCGCAGTGGTTGAGAGTCCTCCTGCAGATGCAGGGGATACGGGTTCGTGCCACGGTCTGGGAGGATCCCAAATGCCATGGAGCAGCTGGGCCCATGAGCCATGGCCACTGAGCCTGTACTTCCAGAGCCTGTGCTCTGCAAAGGGAGAGGCCACAACAGTGAAAGTCCCTCATACAGCAAAAAACAAACAAACAAACAAACAAACAAACAAAAAAACCCACAACAATTAGAGATATATACCATGTTCTTGTATTGGAAGAATCAACATTGTGAAAATGGCTATACTACCCAAAGCAAGTTACAGATTCAACGCAATCTCTATCAAACTACCAATGACATTTTTCACAGAAGTAGAACAGAATTTTGCACAATTTGCATGGAAACACAAAAGACCCCAAGTAGCCAAATCTATCTTAAGAAGGAAAAATGGAGCTGGAGGAATCAGTCCCCCTGACTTCAGACTATACTACAAACTACAGTAATCAACATAGTATGGTACTGGCACAAAAACAGAAATATAGATAAATGGAACAGGATAGAAAGCCCAGAGATAAACTCATGCACATATGGTCACCTTATCTTTGATAAAGGAGACAAGAATATAAAATTGAGAAAAGACAGCCTTTTCAATAAGTGGTGCTGGGAAAACTGACAGCTACATGTAAAATAATGAAATTAGAACACTTCACAGCACCATACACAAAAATAAACTCAAAATAGATTAAAGACCTAAATGTAAGGCCAGACACTATAAAACTCTTAGAGGAAAACAGAGGCAGAACACTCTATGACATAAATCACAGCAAGATCCTTTCTGACTCACCTCCTAGAGAAATGGAAATAAAAACAAAAATAAACAAATGGGACCTAATGAAACTTAGATCCTTTGCACAACAAAGGAAACCATAAACAAGACAAAATGACGACCCTGAGGATGGGAGAAAATATTTGCAAATGAAGGAACTGACAGGGGATTAATCTCCAAAATATAC
This sequence comes from Mesoplodon densirostris, assembly GCF_025265405.1. Lineage (NCBI taxonomy): Eukaryota > Metazoa > Chordata > Mammalia > Artiodactyla > Ziphiidae > Mesoplodon > Mesoplodon densirostris. The sequence goes on from NC_082664.1 coordinate 18,188,948, forward strand.
AAGTAGCTCATGCAGCTCAATATCAAAAAAAACTAACGACCCAATCCAACTATGGGCAGAAGACCTAAATAGACATTTCCCAAAGAAGATATACATATTGGCAACAACCAAATGAAACGATGCTCAACATCAGTAATAATAAGAGAAATGCATATCAAAATTGCAATGATGTATCACCTCACACAAGCAATAAATGCTGGAGAGGATGTGGAGAAAAAAGAACCCTCTTGCATTGCTGGTGAGAATATATATTGATACAGCTATTATGGAGAACACTATGGATGTTCCTCATAAACCAAAAAAATAGAACTACCATACGACCCAGCAATCCAACCACAGGTAATATACCCTGAGAAAACCATAATTCAAAAAGTGTCATTTACCTCAATGTTCACTGAAGCTCTATTTACAATAGCCAGGACATGGAAGCAACCTAAGTGTCCACCAACAGATGAATGGATAAAGGATATGTAGCACATATATACAATGGGATATTACTCAGCCATAAAAAGAAATGAAATTGAGCTATTTGTAGTGAGATGTATGTACATAGAGACTGTCATACAGAGTGAAGTAAGTCAGAAAGAGAAAAACAAATACCATATGCTGACACATATATGTGGAATCTAAAAAAAAAAGAAAGAAAATTGTTCTGAAGAACCTAGGGGCAGGATAGGAATAAAGACACAGACAGAGAGAATGGACTTGCTGACACGGGGAAGGGAAAGGGTAAGCTGGGATGAAGTGAGAGATTGGCATGGACATATATACACTACCAAATGTAAAATAGCTAGTAGGAAGCATCCGCATAGTACAGGGAGATCAAGTTGGTGCTTTGTGACCACACAGAAGGGTGGGATAGGGAAGGTGGGAGGGATATGCAAGGGGGAGGATATATGGTGATGTATGTATATGTATAGCTGATTCACTTTTGTTATACAGCAGAAACTAACACACCATTGTAAAGCAATTGTACTCCAAAAAAGATGTTAAAAAAAATAACTGAAACATATAGAATTAATGTATTCTACGTAAGTATTTTACAGACTGATGTGAAATATTATGATCCACAATAATATATATGCAAAACTTGAACAAACAACTAAGAAACAAATAAGAATAAAGAAAATATGAATAGTTAATACACGTTGGGGAAAATTTTAAAACTCACCAGTATCCTAAAAAATGCAAATTTATATTTTAAATCATTTAAATTGTAAAAGCAAATAAATAATAATATATTATTTATGTATAATAATAATATGTTTTAATATACCTGATATATTAATATGGGCAATTTAATTAGAGTAAGATTATATCTATATTCACCTTAAGATGTTCATTCTATTTATATAGAAATTCTACTTTTGTAAATCTAAAGAACATAATTTAAAATATAGAAAACTTGATTTACAAATGAATTTATTTTCATGGTAATTATAATTAAAAACATACAAACTTAGAGAAGGGGAATCATTAAACTATAGTATTATATCCCCACAATGGTATACTAGTGAGTCATTAAAGTGGTAAGAATTTTTAAATTGCAGAATTTAAAAAAATAATTCAACCAAGAACAAAAGCAATATAAAACATTAAGGGAGTTCCCTGGCAGTCCAGTGGTTAGGACTCGGCGCTTTCACTGCTATGGCCCAGGGGTTCAATCCTCGTTCAGGGAACTGAGATCTGCAAGTCGTGCGGCATGGCCAAAGAAAAGCTAATTTTACACACTGAAATTCTATTGAAAAATATTAAACAGCTCAAGGAAATGAGGAAATGCATAAGTGGAAACTGGCTAAATGAGGAGATGGATATAAGAATAGTTTTTTCTTTACAAATTTTAGTATTTCTGCATTTGGCAATTTATCATTATAGTTTTAATTAGAAGACAAATTTACCTAACTATTAAAGGGAGCTAAACTAAGAATAATATTTTAGATGTTGTTTTTGTGGCTTGAGAAAGAAGTCATTATCTTCCTATCTTTTTCACAATTCTACTCTTATTGTAGTCTAAAAATATATTAGCTTATTCTAGAATTACATGATCCTATAGATGTATCTTAATCTTTAGTAAATTGAACACAGTATTTTGTCATTTTGTTTTGTTTTGATTTTGCCTCTACATTTTCTTGATTTGTTGTCAGAGTTGTAAGAATTTATATTTAATCATTGAGTTGTGCATTAACTTTCTAGTACATGATTTCTAACACTGTATTATAGGTGCTATAGAGACATATAATAAAATACAGTTTTCCAGGAAGCTTGAAATCCATCTGAGGATACTCTGGGAATTTGAGCACAGTGTAGTAGATGGTCAGAGGGTAGGCATATACAAAATTGCAGGGAATTTAATAAAATAATTGTGGAATATAAAGGATGATAGAGACCTCCATCTACTTCCCCACTCAATGCAAGGATGCCTTCTAAAATGTTCTTGCCAGAAAGTATAAGTACAGGCTTCCACTGTAATAGAAAGCAGCCCATCACCTTGATGGAAAGTTCTAAAAGTTATAAAGCTTTTCCTCATGTCATTGGCATAGCTCCAAGCACTCTTCCCTTAAAAAGATAAACATTTTAATACTCAAAAATGGGGTGAGAGTGTTGAGACACTATCTCCCATAGCATCTGTTTTGTCTTCTTAAATTTCTGAGGTTCCAAATGACAGCTTGAATTGTCTAACTTCATCCTTTCTAACTTTTCTTCTCTGCCAGTTTCCTTATTTTCTTTCTTTTTTTCAAGATCTATGACGGCCATCCCCTTTCCTCAGAATTTCACTCCACATATAGCCACTGCTCCTCTCCCCTGATACCCTAAAATTCCACTAACATAATATTTGTGCTTGCACCTTAATAAGAGAAGGTTTTGAGATAATAGAGGGAAACCATATTCCAGCAAAAAGTAAGAAACAATTTAAATTGAATATTTGTCTGCCTTTTTCTTAAAAAGTTCTGGCTATCCAGCTGTGACAAATATTTTACTATCCATTTTTTTCCCCATAATCCCATACACATGCTTCTCTGTGGGAACAACTTTCACTTACTCTGTGCCCAGAAATGTTAACTGTCTCTCTTTTTTCTCAGGTCCATGCACTTCCCAAAACTATTTTCCATGACCTGCCAGCAAAACACAACACTGAACGGACGTTTTCTATAATGATCCTGACAGTCTGTTTCCTGAAACATCGGAAGTCTTTATAAGCAGAAATCTATTCTGCTTCATTCCATAGCAAATGCCCACTTTAACACTTGTTTTCTTTTTAGTTAGAATTGCAATAGAATCTAACATGCTATCCTGTAACTTGCCCTATAATTTGAGTTGCATATTTTGTAGAAACAGGGATTGTATTTGCCACCTCTTTTATATAAGACACATTTGGTTATTTGGCGAAAATGTCTCCCCCATCACTAGCCCTTAGTTTTCTTTTCTCCAAAGTAAATAATCTCAGAATACTGAAGAGACTCACATTTTTCCATATCCCTTTCATATCTCCCTTGACATTTCACAGTTAAGGCTTGATTAGAACACAGTAAATAGAAAAATCAATAGTCAGATAAAATCTTGCTAGTATAGATAATAGTGGAACTAGGTCTATAATTAAAGAATGTTAACATTTAATTCAAATGAAACCAGAGTAAGTGACAGCTTTTTCTGTGGTTTTATTAGCACAATAAGTAGAGTTGACAAATTTAACAAATAAACATAGAGGACACAAGTTACCATTGAATTTCAAATAAACAACAAATAATTCTTTAATTTAAGTATGGCCCATGACTATGTTTTATCAGGTAAGTTTACACATTAGACAATCAGGGAAACAAATGGGAAACCCCAGGTGAGCCACTATAGACAGAGGTTTTGTGATGGAGTGAAAAATTGTACCAAATCATCCCTTACAAAAGAGGAATCAAAGTGTCATGGGATGTTGGAAGTTTCAGAAAGCCTAATTAACTCCTTCCCCTCCATTTTATTTGAAAATAGAGACAAGAAACCAAAGTGAGCTCAAAACAGGACTCAGAAGCTTCAATTTATACTATTTCCCAAATGGAGTTTACCTCTAAACTAAAATTATCTGAGCCTTTGATGTAAAGTTATATAGGTCAAGAATCTTCTGATTGTAAAAGACAAAAATAAAAACAAAAACAACAACCAAAATATCTTCAAGTCAAATCAAATTGTTTTAAACAAAAAAGGAATGCATTGATTTATTCTACTGAAACACATAAAGAGAGGCTCTGGTCGTGTCTAGTTATTATACTCTATTTTGCATAATCTTCCCTGTCTGTTTTATTTTTTCATGTTATTAAAGCAAGATTCTTTTGCCTCTGGTAGAAAAAATGACCAGAAGAAACTTCTTGCTTGTATTCTCTTCTTTCAGCAAGTTCAACAAAACACGGTCTTCCTCTTCGTAATTTTCCCAGAAAAATCCAAGGATTGAATCTTATTGAAATGGCATTAATTCTCACTTTCTCATGACTGAACTGGTTACTATGTCGGAGGGATGGAATAGTTGATTATCCAGGTCTAGCCTTGAAACAAGGTTGGAGATTGTTCCATAGAACCCATGGAGAGAGGTTGAAGGAGCTGTGGTCTCCAAACATAAACCAGAGGAGGAATCATAGATTCCTGGATGACAAAATTAACAAATGTTCCCTATCAGGGGCAAAACTTAGCTGTCAACCTCTTAGGCATGATGTCTTTTGGATGTGTGGCATGGAGAATAATCCATGCTCCACTGACTCTTATTATATACAGTGCATCCAAGAAGTGTCCCAAATCGTCCTCATTTGTAATAAATACAAGTGAGAAAACATTTTGTTTTTTAGCAGATAGTGGAACCCTTCCAAAATGTATCCAATTAAAGAGTTTTAAACAAACTATGAAAAGAGGTCCAAATATACCATCTCAAAAATCAGATGAGAGTGTATTGTTCCCAAGAGAGGGACCTAGTTGGATGGGAGGAGGTAGAGGTTTCCTCCATTACTCTGCTCGCTCAGAAAAATTAAAAGTCCCAGTTTAAGTTAAACACATACAAGTATTGCTTTTTTCAGCCATATTTTAACTAGGGAGAGTGAGAGAGAAATTAGACTCTAATCTCAGGCCTGAGCCCCAGACTCAGTAAATGTAGGTAAAGGCCTTGGGGAAAAGAACGTCCAAGAAACTATAGGAACATAGAGTTATGTCTGGCTTGACTAAGAGGTTAAATGTAGCCAGAAGCAGCTTAAAGACTGAGAGCCCTGGGAAGGATCAAGTGACAGAGATCACAGGCATGAAATGATTTATTTTATATTAAAAAAAACCAGACATTTAATCACCTGACATTTCTAGTAATTTACTTAATTTGAGCCTCTCATAAGTCTCTCAAGGTGAATGATGGAGTCTAAAAGTCCATCCTATTAAAGTAAACGAGTAAAATCCTCAGAGAGAGCTAGAATTAAGCTCAGAATTATCCCTGAAGTTGATTTTCTGCTTTACAAAGTATAGTGAGTTTTGCAGGTACCATTACTTTAGGACAAATTTTAACCATGAATCGTATTTAAAATATTCAAAGCACATATTGGATAGTATTTCCATTCCCCCCAAAACAATGTATCATCTTTTGAAGTTTGGAAGTTTAATTGACTAACAATATTGGTGAAATTTTTATTGTTTTTTTTTACACATAAAACACCATTATTTATTGTACTTAAGATTTTTACTCCATCTTATTTCAAAATAATCATCGAGTTGCCATAAAAACAAAAAAAAAGAGAAAATCTGTATACTAAAAATGGTAATACAAAATGAGTATGGTGAAGTGTTATCTAGAGAAGTCTTCTGTATGGTTTAGATATGTGATAAAAAGAAAACAGACTGAGATATTTAGCTTTCAAATCTCTGCCCTGACCTCCTGGACAAGTTACAATTTCCCTGAACCTCTATGTCTTCATTGGTATATTGAGGATAAAAATAACTAATCAGGTTTCTATGTGGATGAAGGGAAAGTGTACAAAATCTTATTATGAACAGTAATGCACTGATGATCATTAGAAATCAGCAGAATTTCAATCTTCAAATTATTTGCATATGAAAATTCAACTTAGTTTCTTTAGTTGCTGCATTATACTAATTGATTTATACCATCCTACAGCAGAGAGACATTTTGTCATGCTGAATAAAAAATTCATTCATTCCTTCAGGGAAGATGACACTTGGTTATGTTTCTGAAAACCACGTCTTCTCTGAATTAAAGAACAGGAGAGGAAAATGTTTTGTTGCTAATAATTTGTGGTCTAGTTTTCACAGGTAATTAAGGTTCATGTTGAACAGTCATGGGGACCTTCCAATTAAGTAAAGATGGGACGAGGGTTTGTGGTCTGCAGGGATGAGGTGAGTGTGTAAGCCAGAGAAGCTTGGAAGGAAGGAAGAAGAGTTGGGAAATTTCACTGATGGGGAGCCTCAAGTAGGAAATTGTTTTGAGATGAAAACATCTGTCCAGAAGGTGTCAGAAAGAGTCTGGCTAAGAGAAAGTCTACCATGAGGAGGTCACTGCTTGCATTCTCAGAAGCTCTAATGCCTTAGAACCTTCACCAACTGACTGGACTGTTATACAGGGAAAATTAATATCACCTGGATTAAGAAACTGGGCCAGTAAACCACCCAGTCTTTATGTGAGGTCAGACTTCCAGTTGTTTGCACCAAGCCTTCTTGTTGTCCAGCTGTTAAGTAGTAGGAACCATGGAAGGCAAACCGTGACTTTTCCAGCTATACCGGGGAGATGTCTCCTTACTATGCTCTCAAATGACTATTAAGTCACCACATCCTCTGCCCTGAGGTCTAGCTGAGTGTGTGAAGGAAGTAAACTTCTTATTACAATAATAATAATAAGATGAGGTGGAAAGTTTTATCAGGATGTCTGAGCTAAAGAGAATAACTGCAGGTAAGCTTAAACTTTAGCAATGAGCTTCCTGCCAAACGAGAAGGAAACTCTTTTATATACTCTCTTTATATAATAATGATTACACAATGAGAGATGCTTTTTCCTTGTGCTGCTATTGTGTAGATCTACATATTAGAGGAACTGGATATCATAATGAACAATTTCTGAAGGAACTGTTTCATAAAAGATTCAGAATGTTCTTCATATGACATGTTTTTAAATCTCTATTCTTGATATGAAGCTAAGAGTATAATCAGAAAATTGTAGGTCTAGTAAAGTAGTTCGAAGGGAACTGAAAGAAAATGACATCAAGGTATTGAAATATCTGATTTTTCAGGAAGCTTTTTTTTTAAGTCAGAATCTTTATTTTCATGAGAAAAATGAGCTAGTATATAAAATAAGCAGTATATACCATAGAATACACAACTCATATATGAATGTATATATATATATATATATATATATATATATATAATATATAGAAAGAGTTATGTATGTTTGTACACATATATATTCTATAGAACAAGAGAAGCCCTTTCTGCTCTCTTTTTGTTATTCATTATATAACTTACCAATATACCAGGTGTCCTTATAGTTGCAAGTACATTGAGTGCCAACAAAAATGAAAATAACTTTTCACAGCTGAGACTTTAAGCAAGCAACAGCCAGTTACAGGTACTTTGGAGACTTGTATGGCAGATTTGTTCTTCATGAAACACTGGATACTAACATTTGAAATAAAGTGACATTCCTTCAGGTTTGTAACATCAAATATGTATACACTGAGTTGAGTCTGGGTTCCCGTAGCTTTCATCACATTGCATGTAGTAGAGAAACTGGAACTATGGAAAATTCACTTAAAGAAAAAAAAAAAACAGAGAAATGGAGAATACTCATACCTAAGAGGAGTTTAATTTTCCCTCTTCTCCTCTCCACTACATAGTTGGATTCCAGCTGCTATTACACATAGAAAAATACTACAGTGGAAACAGAATAAAAAATGAGAGGCCAAGCATCCGATTGCTCACCCCTTCTGCTTTTGCAAGAAATTGATCATGATTATATGCACCTGGTCTTAATGGATAGTCCCTGCTCCCAGCCCTGGGGAGAACGGCCAAAGAGGAGAGGAAAAAGCAACTCAAGATCCCTGCCAAAATGCCAAAATGCCCTGAGGAAGATATTGCTTCCTCGAGTTAAATCTGCAAATGATTTTGGCCTTTTGTTTATGTGCAAAAAATAAGACAATTGTATTAATATCTAATTCCATTTATGCCCCCAGATAGTGGGATATTCTATCCAAAATAAGTTACTAAGTTTTCATGTTAAATGCTCAGAAAATTAACATTTTGTAAAATTCCACTCAGATGGTCATACAAAAAAAAAACAATTAAAATGCATCAAGAAAAACATAGACTACATAGAAATATTATGAAGTCAGGTGACATAAACTCATCAGCTAACCTGAGAAATGTTAGACACCTTGAAAATATTTTTTTTCAAGCCTGGGCTATATTTATCAAATTAAGTGAATGCTATTTTTGTAAAAAAAAGATGGATGTTACTAGAATAAGGAGAATATTTATTAATTTATTTTTAATTCTTCCCCCTAGGAACTAAAATAGATTTTATGTTTTTATTTTAGCCACCTGGAGATACTGGGCAGCCATGTTGATGTTACATGCTGCTTCACTATGCCCCACTCTGTATGGTATAAGCAGGGGTATGTAAATTTTATTAACACAGGGCTACAATTTGAGTCATCTTGCCTTGAAGTACTGAATAAATAAATAATATTCTCTTACAAAGAGAATTACTCATTTGCTAAAGAAAATAATTCAAACTAATGGCTATGAAAGAAAATGTCTCTGGTTATAGTCTAGATGGAATAAGTTCCCAAAGTTTTTTTTTTTTTTTTTTTTTTTTTTTTATTCCTGCATATTCCAGTATTAGGGATTTGCAATTTCTCTCTGATTTCCAGAGAAGTGTGTTGGGAACCTGAGAAAGAAAATGAGAGGATCTTGAGATTCGAATGTTCTGTTGGCAGCTGGGACCTAGGAAGGACATGATCACCAAGAAGTTCCCTGCAGTGAGAAATGGATCAAGATTTTCAAGGAGCAATAATATTTGGCATTCTTCTTAAAGTTGTGTACTGTTTATGCTCTAGTCTCCATTGCTTCCAAATGTTCACAAAACTTCTCATAAATTACGGACTTGTGTTCCTGGAGATGTATGAGATAAGGGAAGAGGATAAAAATATCTTAGCTCTAAAACTGATCAACAGCAAAGTCAGGGGAGACTGAGGAGATACGAGCCAATATATACATATTTTAATTATTTGAAGTGTGTATATATTATATACAGTTCTTACAATGGGTCACAGATGCATAGAGCGATGCATACAGTCATCACAGGCAAAGACAGACTAGAGGGTGAACAGGCAGACGTTAACCCAGAGAGATAATTCCCAGCCTGACAATCTCCCCTAAATCATGTAAAACCCTTTAGAAAATATTCTTTGGAAAAAAAATCTGACCTCTTCCTATGTACTCTCCTAAATTTCAAACATGAAGAGTTGTATCCCTCAAATCACTGGTTCAAATTTAGGCCAGGCTACAAAAAGTATGCTTCCAGAGAGATCCCATTTTCTGATTAGGTCTTAGTGAAAGAGTGTGCATATCTCATCACCAATTAATCATATAACTCCTTTGTTTAAGAATATTTTATCTTAGGAGCTGTTAATATATTCAGTAACTATAGAGTTTTCCATAAAGAAGAGTCCCACTTTGTGAATTAAGATAACTATAAGAGAAAATGGTGTTAATAGAATGATGCATATTTTTATTGATATGTAGATGAATTTTATGTATTTGACCCTTTACTGGCATTCAGTTTGAAAGAACTCTTACTTATTTGGTGTCCTTATAATTTTCTGATATCATTAACTAAAAATGTGCAGATATTTTATCAACATAAATAAAGATTTTTTCTTTTTGCCCAACCAAAATTTCCAATTAAGATTTAAGAAATTTGCAGAAAAAAGGTAGATAGATTAATTGTATTTTAATAGAATACTAAATTTCAAATAGAACAGTAGGATATATAGGAAATGCAGCTCAATATAATATGGAGATTCATAATTATTTGAATTTTATTTTTAGAAAAAATCTAATGTTAAAAACCACGAATAATATATCATATTTACATAGATTCATCCAATATCTGTTAAGTTCACAGACAACTTTCCTGAAACTATAGTGATTCATTGTCATGTGAATATATGTTTAAAAAAGTAATCTTTACAACATTTTGTCATAAACTTTAGCCTTTACATTTATAATAACATTGAGTATTACTGAGCTAACAGTAATTCTGTTAACTGTCACAACCTTCAAAAGCAATGACCTGGAAGTCTTGTTTATGCAACAATTTTAACCCTTCTAGCCACAGTTAGATGTCTTAAAATACGCTTCCCACTTTTGCTTAAACTAGCACAAGTTTGCTTACATTGAGTGTACAAATTAATTGTGAGGGTATGGAGAATCATTTATAGCAACTAAAATTCTAAGGCTTACCAAAGAATAATGCATTGAGATTAAGAAAGCAGACATTCAACTAAGAAAAAAAAATCTTTCCAAACTGACCAGCTTCTAAAAGGAGACAGAGAGCGGAGTTCAGGAGAATTCACATGAAGTCATTTCTGTATTTGAAGTGGATATTACAGCCACACATCTCTCATCTCATCCCACTCAAAGACACAATCCAACCTGGATCTGTGTGAAACATGTGGGTATGCGCTGAAGCAAGTCAAAGAGAGGAGAGACATATGGGGGTCTTTGTTGTCCTGTCTTCTAAAGAGCCTAGGAAACCTGAACTCTATGCAAGACTATTTCTTATGTAATCATTGAGAATGTCTTTTCAAAACTTTCCAGGAGCTTTTAACCTGAAGCTACAGAGTGAAATCTACATCCAAGGCAAATATAACACCTTTCAGTTCTGGAACATTCTTTCTTGACTCCAGATTTTGCACATGTATTTGTGCTGGATGGTTATAGTCCAACTATTTGTTTTAAAAATGTTAGCTAATAAAGCAGGCATCTGATAGCTTGACTGAGTCTGGAGGACATTCTTCCAAGATGGTTAACATATCGCTAACAAGTTGATACTGGCTATTGACAGGAGGCTTCAGTTCCTTGTCATGGGTACCTCTCCACAGACTGCTTGAAAATCTTCAAGGTTTGGGAGCTGGCTTTATTGTCTAGCTTCCTATAGAAGAATTATATGGTAGAGAGCAATGTAGAAGTAACATTATCTTCTATGACCTAGCCTAGAAAGTCACACACCATAAATTCTGCAATATTTTCTTGGTTGAACAGGTCAGTCATGTTAACTGTGAAAGGAATAACATTATGGTATAAATACCAGATGGTGAGAATTACTGTGGACCATCTTGGAGTCTGGCTATCACAATGGGTTAACAGATCAGGTTTCCATGCTAAGTAGGTCTGGTGGAAAGTTTTTCAAAGTATGGACCCTCAACTCCATGCATAATCTCTTTTGTTAAATATGTAGAACTGACTGCCTAATTTTCAAATATATAATACAGTATAAGACTACAAACAATACATGAAGAGTCTTGCATTGACAAAATATTTAAATATTTGGTCAGTAAGTTATTTTTTTTTTTTTTTTTTTTTTTTTGCGGTATGCGGGCCTCTCACTGTTGTGGCCTCCCCCGCTGCGGAGCACAGGCTCCGGACGGGCAGGCTCCGGACGCGCAGGCTCAGCGGCCATGGCTCACGGGCCCAGCCGCTCCGCGGCATATGGGATCCTCCCAGACCGGGGCACGAACCCGTATCCCCTGCATCGGCAGGCGGACTCTCAACCACTTGCGCCACCAGGGAGGCCCAGTAAGTTATTTTTGACCTCATGCTAGGTGCTGGTGGTAATTATTCTGAGTGTATACATATATTTGTGTCATAATCCTCAGATACCTTTGCTACAAAATGGGAACTATCTAACTCTGTAATTCATTAACCATTTTCTCTTAACTTCATACTTTAAAAAATAAACATATAAATAGATTTGTAGCCTCTATTTCCCACACTCCCAAAAAGTTCTTCACAAATATAAAGAGAGATAATTAGGTACATTTTCTGCTTATTGATTTATTGTATATAATATTATATATATATATATATATATATATATATATATATATATATATGATGCCATTCTCAAAGGAACAATTATCTCTCTTTTTATGTTATGCAGACCATACAAGAGAGGTTACTTAAGTATTGTGAATTAAAAAAAAAAAAAAAAGGGACAAGGGAACAAATCTTGTCAGTTTGAGGTTTCCATTTACATTTAACAGGAAAAAATAAAACAGATATCTCTTTATTTTTAGCAGGAAGAAGGTTAATGAAAAAACTCTGACTTGAGACCAGGAAACATATGCCTATGCCTTGTTCCTAAATTATTTCTTGTATTTTTCAGGTTTGTGTGCATGTATGTGTGTGTGTGTGCAATTCTTAATTCTTTATCTTCTTTGTTCTGGGGAAACAGCCTCTATCTGGATCAGGAATTTTGATTGTTTGGTAATCAAGGTGGAACATCTTGGAATAAGTGGAGTTTCCCACTATGTGGCTTAAGGCTTCACTGTTTTTCAATTCCAACAAGAAAATGACAAAGTAAAATAATATCAACAACTACTAATTAGAGGTATAATTCATTAGATAAATGAACGTGATGAAAGAAACTTTGTAATATTAAATTTCTGTGAAGGTGTTTTAGTGCTAATACTAAGTATTTACCATACAGCCTTATGCCATTAAAAAAAAAGGTAAATAAAACAAAAGCAAAATAAACAAAAGCTACTCATGAGAATAAGTCTGCTTTAAAAATTCATGTCTTGGGCCTCCCTGGTGGCACAGTGGTTGAGAGTCCGCCTGCCGATGCAGGGGATACGGGTTCGTGCCCCGGTCTGGGAGGATCCCATATGCCGCGGAGTGGCTGGGCCCGTGAGCCATGGCTGCTGAGCCTGCGCGTCCGGAGCCTGTGCTCCGCAACGGGAGAGGCCACAACAGTGAGAGGCCCGCATACCGAAAAAAAAAAAAAAAAAAAAAAAAATTCATGTCTTTACAATTCACCAAGGACACAGTTTTAAAATTTTTCCAAAAGTTGAGAATATACTGCATGGGCACTAAATTTTAAACTCTAAGTGAATTAGATTGAATTAGAGTAAATTGTGCTCTTCATTGAATACAATTTGGAATAAATATAAAGTATGAAATTTCTCCATAAAAGTTGGTGTGTTTACATCTTTTGTACCAGTAATTAGGTAAGAATGGTTGTCATTCCTATTACATCACAAAAAGAAGTCATCTTGGTGATAGAGAACAAAATCACCACCAGATACTTTTATGTTTTTTTGATGAAATGAGAAGTTGTCTTTCTGCTCTCATATGTAAAAAGAGATGAATAAACCTCACTATTACTTCTTAGATGTTATCAGTATGTGGTAAAGCTAAACAATTAAAATATTATTATACAGTGCTAAATGTAATTACAAGTCTTGGTGGAGAGTAGACAATATTTGTGGAATAAAGCAATGATTTTTTTTTCAAAAAGCATTTTGCCAAGAGATTAACACTTGCAAGTTGCTTTCCAATTTTAAAATCACTTACAAATATAATGTTTAGTTTGATCCAATATTAACTGAATTGACCACAACATTATTTAATGAATAAACCTTAGAAAGCACCTTACATTGTTGTTTATCTGTTTGTTAATGAATGACATGATTATTTTCTTGCATTTTATAATTTGGGGAAGAGGACCGTGGAGTGATTAAGAGAATGTCATGAGTATGCTATCTGATCACTAAATCTCTTCTTTTATTATTGCTCCCAGAGTTAGACTGTATTTCCCAGACTCCCTTGCAATTAGTCGTGAATATGTTTCTGAGTCTAGTCAATGAAATGTGAGTGGGTATTTCATGTGTGCTGCTTCTAGGACTTACCCATACAAATCTCCCTAGTCCCTCCTACATGCCCTTTCTATAGGTATCTTCCCTAGCTTAGTGGTCTCGGAAACAATTTGTTAAAGGAGATAAAAACCAAAGGTAGATCTGGTCTTGGAGCAACAGGGACCAACTTGGACCAACAACGAACTCTGTTTTAAATTTCATTTTGGTTAGATGAGAAATAAATGTATCATGTCAAGCCTCTGAGATTTGGAGTTTTATCGGTTAGTGGAGTGAACAATTCCCAAATCAAATGGAATGGGATTTTTTTAGATCTAAAAGTAAGTTCATACGAATCTAAGATAATGCTTCATGATTTTCTGAACAACTTGTTTTTCTTTGTCTAATTTAAATTAAGTTTAAATTAAGCTTATAAATCTTGTTAAGTTCTGGGGAACTACTGAATGAAATGCAGTGAAAAGGAAAAACATGACCTCTCTAAGACAGCACATACATCAATACTAATATTTGAAAGATGACAGAAGCCACTCATGTTTACAGCATTTTCTATTATTTAAATGAGACCAAAGGTTATATAGAAGAGAGACTCACTGTCCTTTTAAAGTCTTCAAAATAATATATGTCTTTTCATTGTATATATTTTAGTTATGCATGTCTAAGTCTTAAAAATTTAGTTGGGAATAATGATTAAGTTCTGTGATTACATGGAGTACTGACTGCCAGAAAATAAAGTAACAAGAGAGGCCTGAGGGACTTCAAAAGTAGGAGATAATCTCTCTTGAATTTTGAGAACACTGAAAAATTTGAACTTGTCACATTGAAACTAATTCAAAGATATATATATATATATATATATATATATATATATATATATATATATATATATATATAGAGAGAGAGAGAGAGAGAGAGAGAGAGAGAGAGAGAGTGAGTATGTAAGTATATATATATAGTAGGTAAGTATGTTATTTTGTTACCTCTAGTAATAACATTATATATAAGAATAGTTAACAAAATAAAACTGAGGCAACTGTTTTTTGCACCTAAAACATCTTCAGGCTTATTTTTTCTTTTACATCTTATAGCAGGTTAGGCTGTTTGTTCCAGAAGCCATCTCTATTTTCTACATGTTCCTTGCTATCAAACCTCAGTTTTGTTTAGATACTAGATTGAGAGCCCTTGATCTGAAAAAAATAGGTCCATCCCTTTTTCCATCAGATCAGTGAGGTATTAAGAAGTCAGCTGGGGGAATTCTGGGGAAGATTTTTCTCTCCTGTTAAAAAAGAGAAAATCTCTGCTGAGCATTGCTCCTTTTTCTTTTTCTTTTCTTTCTTTTCTTTTTTTTTTTTTTTTTTTTGTTCTTCTTTGACTAAAGTTAAAAGAACACAAAGCTTGGAGATACTACACTCAACTAGCAAGCATGACAGGAAGGTCAAGAGAACTACAGAAATGCCATCCAGAGCTCCCACTGTGTCAGTGCTCTTTTGATATAGAATCAATGCTAGCAAATGCTAATCTTGGACTTTCAGATATTTTGAGAGAGTCCCTGTATTTTAATGCCACTGTAGCAGACGTGACTTGTGCCCTGCCCATGCTCTATACCACTTTAGAATGCACTGGCTTGATTTTAATTGACATAATCTGTATTTTTTCCCTAAGAGCTTTCTCAGTTAATCAGAGCCTGATTTCCCACCCAATTAGCAAACCAAAAGTGTTCAAGGGAACACTGCCATTCCCACCTGTAAGAGCAGACTTCAACCAATGACAAAAGGCAGTTGGCATATAAACATATCCCTCTTGAGTGAAATGACTTTGTTTACACTAGTGCCCAGAGTTCCCTGCATGGCTAAGCTCTGTCATATTATTACTTAATAGCAATCCTTATTGGCTGACTTTCCATCCTGGTCTCACTTCTTTACCAGTGTTTCTTGGGATCACCTCCAAAATAAACTAAATCTACTCTAATCTTTTCTTTAGGATTTTGTTCTGGGAAACTCCAAACTAAGACATCTTTTATGCATTGAATTTAAAAGATGCATGTTTTTAATATGATTTTCATTTAGAGTTATAAATATAAAAGGTTATTCTAGCACTTGATGTTAAATATCATGCAGTATATTAGATTTTCTTTTTCTCATTTCCTATACAATGTGATTTGGTCTTCACTGTATCCCCTATTTATAATTAAGCATGTAAGCATTCCATTACCAATATAAGTAAAGGTTTTTCTTAAAAAAAATAGCATTTGGCTTCTTTCCTCCAATGAGACCTCCATAATTACCTACTAAAATATCTTTGAAAGAAAAAATAAGGGGGATTCCCTGGTGGTGCAGTGGTTGGTGGTCCGCCTGCAGATGCAGGGGACGCGGGTTCGTGCCCCGGTCTGGGAGGATCCCACATGCCACGGAGTGGCTGGGCCCGTGAGCCATGGCCACTGGGCCTGCGCGTCCGGAGCCTGTGCTCCGCGGCAGGAGAGGCCACAACAGTGAGAGGCCCGCATACCGCAAAAAAAAAAAAAAAAAAAAAGTAAGGAAATAAGAAATGAAAAAATGGCAATAAACAATAGGACTTACTACTTACTTCCTGACTCTTGGAAGAAGTGTCATTTAATACAAAATGGATGCGAATGAATTATAAAAATATAAAATAAAAATTGGGTTTCCTAATGCTGCCACAATACAGTAACACAAATCTGGCAGCTTAAAACAAAAGAAATTTATTGTCTTGCAATTCTGAAAAACCACAAGTCCAAAATTGAGGTATGCAAACAGGTCTGAGGGAAAATATTTTCCATGCTACTCTTAGCTTCCATTGATTGTCAGTGATGTGATCCTTGGTGTTCTTTGGTTTATACCTCCGTTTCCTTCATCACATGGTCTCACTGTCTATATTTCTGTGTCTCAAATATCACTCTCCTTTCTTTAAAAAAAATATGTCATTGGATTTAGGATCCATTCTAAATTCAAGATAATTTCATCTTGAAATCTTTAAATGTATCACATCTGTAAAGACCTTATTTCCACATATTTACAGGTACTGGGGTTTAAGATCTGAAATTAACTTTTGGCGGGATAAAATTCAACCCACTACAATGGGTAAAATGAAAAAATAGATGCTTCATCTAAGGCAGAAAATACAGTGTGAGATGAAATCAGTAGGTGTATGATAAATAAAAGAAGTTCTCCCAGAAGGACAAAGGGTTCAGATGTGATTTAAAAATAATAATAATAATAATGGAAAGACAACCTTTGAATTAAAGAAGGATCTGGAGAAGAGTGCAGAAAACAAAACAGTTGAAATGGAAATGATACTTATAGATATAATTGAAGAAGAATTTCCAAAGATGAAGAAGACATCTAACTGTAGCTATGTGGATCAAAATGCCTCATCATGAACTAGGGAAAATCAGTCTTGAGAAAGCCACTCGTCCTCCCATCAAATGTGAAAAGAAGTAAGCCTCAATCCACAATAACCAAATACATAATATTAAAAATGGAATAAAAATCAAGCAAGTTTCAGATTTCTCTAGCATATTAAATGCTAAAAGAGAAGTTAGATATTTGAGGGACCAATACTATAGCCAAAGACTTTTCCTGCTAACCAAGTGACATCACTTATTAAAGAAATTAAAAGAATCTCAGGATAATGATATTAACTGAATAGTGTCAAACGCAGTGGTTAACTGTTAGCTAGCTTTAGTTCACTTAATTCCCACACAAAGTTTATGAGTTAGATAATATGGCCAGTCCCCCTTTTCTCAGAGAAGAGATGTGATGCTTAAAGAAGTGAAGAAATCTTGCTTATAATTAATGTTCTAGGTTATTTGTTTAAGAAAGAAATGGGGAATCATTTATACTATATAACCATTTTGAAAATATTTCTTAAATCATAAAAGATGGACAAGTAAAAATCAACCAAAATTAAACATTTAAAATTTGCTGTTGAGTACTAAAACTGGTTATGTAATACATTACTGATAATTATCTAATTACAAATGCCAGTTTATACATTTGAAAGGGAAGATATAAAAGGAAAATAAATAATACTTTATTAATTAGAATAAGAGTCTAATACTCCAAATTTTAAAAAAAAAAGACAATGGTGAGTTTGATATTAAGTTTCAGACCTTACAAGTCTTAAAAGTATCCTGTTTAATTATTTTGTTATGGTGAAAAGAGAAAGTTCAAGAATACTTATGAAAAACAAAGAGAACTACTAATAGACTTAAAAACAACAAAGAGATCTTTCAGCCACTGAAGAAGAAAGAAGTAAACAAAACAAAGTCTACATTTTTGGAAAATTTAGGCTTTTAGAAAAATTTAAAGTCTCTTTTCATATTAAATAACAAATAGGTGCAAGAACACATATACATGCTCTTATGTTCACACAATTAGAGAGATTAAAAAGTTAAATAGGGGCTTCCCTGGTGGCGCAGCTGTTGAGAGTCCACCTGCTGATGCAGGAGACACGGGTGCATGCCCTGGTCTGGGAAGATCCCACATCTGCAGAGCGGCTGGGCCCGTGAGCCATGGTCGCTGAGCCTGCGTGTCTGGAGCCTATGCTCCACAACGGGTGAGGCCACAACAGTGAGGGGCCCGCGTACCACGAAAACAAAGAAACAAACAAAAAAGTTAAATAGGAAGAAGTTAAAAGAGTACCAAAAAATGAGGAAAATATAGCATGATAGTATTTTATCTTCCTATGCAGAAAGACTTCTACAAGAAACGTATAACAGAAGAAATCAAAAGGAAAATAAATAAAAAGTTGATCACCAAAAATTGGAGTGTTTATCAAAGCCTACATAGCAAAAGTAAAAAGCAGTTAGCAAATTAGAAGATGCATTTTTGACTAACATTGTAAAAAAGTGATTAGAACCAAAAATAAAAATGAAGCACATGTAGATAGTCAAAAAGAATATTTAAAGTCCAACAGAAAAACATATTTCAGTAAAAAGTAATTCAAATAAATATAAACAAAGTC
This sequence comes from Mesoplodon densirostris, assembly GCF_025265405.1. NCBI lineage: Eukaryota > Metazoa > Chordata > Mammalia > Artiodactyla > Ziphiidae > Mesoplodon > Mesoplodon densirostris. Next base: position 18,207,829 of record NC_082664.1, read on the forward strand.
AAGATGACCTTAATAATATGAGAATGTAAAATTAAACAAAAACACCAGAGTACAAACTTCCTTTGTCAAATGGATAACAATTAAGAGACACTAGCCAGGATGAGATCACCTAGGAATTGCTATATTGCTGTAGTGTAAATTGATAAAACTTTTCCATAAAGCAATATGATAATATACATTAAAAGACTTTAAAATGTTAACTTTAAAACTAAAATGAATTCTACATCTAGGAATTTATCCTATGGACATAATTAGAAACACAAATGAAGATTACTTGCTGAGGTGTTCATTGCTGCACTTTTTAAAAATAGCAAACTATTTGAAGAAAGTGTAGAAATATTCAATATATCAAAATGTGAATGACTGAATATTCAGAGTAATTTCCTTTTTATCTTTTATATATTCTCTTGTTTCCAACCAACAGGTATCATCATTTCAGAGAGGTGAAACTAATATATTTCTTCCTTTTCCTCTTGCTCAAAATTGATATAGTAAAATAACATTAATATATTTATTCATTTTAATAATATGCTAGTTGTGCTTACCACTTGAGATAGATTATCTGAATTTATCACCACATCAACATAATAAGATAATTTTAAGATACTCATAAGAAGAGCAAAATATAGTTCAGAATATTGAAGCCTCAGATCTGCCTGTGAATCTATATCTGTGTAATTCTACTTTACCAGGTAGTTTTTTGGTGCCTCCTGGGATGAAAGTTAACAAAAGGAAGTCACTTGCAATTATTTTACCTTGACACTCTGCTCCCCCCAACTCATTATAGGAGAACTCACTGGAGAAGGTGGTAGAAACCTTGAGACATATGCCTGACAGGATAGTTATTATAGCCCACTACCCAGAGGAAAATCTTCCAGGTGTTAAAAATGACTTCCTTTTGCTCTCTCCAGTTGGTGCCAGTCAATGGCAGCCAATGTATATTTAAGTGGGGGTGAGCCTGTAGACTGACCAATATGTTGGACAGCATTCAAAGAAAGCCAACTACTTTACAAATATATTTAAAAAAATAGTACCTAATGACTGAGAGGATACTTTAACATGAGAAAATAATAATCTCTTCTCATCTATTCCCTAAAATATATTTTGTTCAATGACAGTTCCATATTTGACCATATTATATGTCATATGTACACAGTATTCCACCAACTTATTTATATATATGCATTTGTATAAAATACAGAACTCTTTCTACCAGATGCACCTTACTCTTCTCCTCCCCTGCAGAGAATAATATGTGAAAGTGAAAAATGTGTTGGCTACTCAATTGAATTAATTTCATCAAGAGTGACTTCTTAGAATATGTGTCATGAGGCAGGGATTGTTTACTATAGTGTGTAGTGTGTACATTAGAAAGTGCATTTGAAAATTAGTGTTCACTTATGTTTTTATCAAATATTCATTGAATGTCTATTATACATAAGACAATGGGAAAATATCTGGGCTAAGGGTAGCTGTGAGAAATAATATCCCTACCTAAATTGACTAATTTGATTTATTCTAGTGAAATTTATATTGCAACTGATAAAGCACTGAAAGAGACACTAGTATGAAGTGATTCAACTTCTCTCAATATTTCCCAACAAAGGAGAATTTCTAAAACAATACAGCTAAAAGATAAGCTTCAATATTTTAAGGGCAATACTTTTTTTTTTTTAGGGAATTCATTAGGATGGATATTTCAAGTGTTTTATGTAAAGGAGCTGAGATTATCACTCTGTTAATCCCCTGGTAATTTCTCGAAGTAACACTTTAACTGAGATATTTTTTTCATACAGTAACCTTTATAATTGCAAGATAAATTATAGTACAAGCACTTTTAATAATTTTTCTATAGTAAAAAGTAAAATTCTCCAAGTTATAAAATATTTTACCCTAATGCTGATGGGATACTACAATGAAAATTGTTATAATCCCATGTTTAGGACTGTATTTAATATGATTATTTCACTGTAGGATAAAGGACATGGGATTGGCAAAGAAAAGACACAATTTTCAAACATTGTGAAATACATTCCATCCTCCTTGTCCTATGAGTAATTACCTTTGAAAGGGTAGATAGGGTTATTCTATCTGTTTCTTTTGACAATGAAGAAAAGTGACAAGAAAAGTGATGAAAAACATATTAAAAGTAAATGTTCATAAATTGAAACTTTTTTAATGGAAAGTTTCCTGTAATAAGAAAGTCTAATTGAAATAATAAGCTATTGAACTTGGAAGAGGAAGAATGTGTGGCACTTTGGGGAACACAGTAAACCAAATATAATATAAACAAAGTAAAAGGAAGACATTTCCAGCAAGGGCTAATTCAGAGCTGCTGTTCATCTCTTCTGGTGATGACTACTATCTAAGTGACAGGAAGATCTGTGCGTCATCCTAATCTGAAGGCAATTTTCATAATAGCATTGAAAATATCAAGACTGGGAATGTATATATGGAACAAATTGCCATAGCCTATAACTATCCCAATAGCCCAAAAGATGAAAAAGTCTGTAGCTTCAACTTCTTTTTACCATCTGCTCTATTTTATTACCTGTGGCACATCCTTTTGGGGATGGCCCTTGCAAACTTATAGACAAAGCCAAGTTCACTAGTTTCAAATTTCCTAAAGAAAACCTTTACAACATAACTTTAAAAAAGTAGTGCAAGTTTGATAGTTTTGGCAACACAATCATATCAGTAAAGATGAGGTTCTGAAATTGGTGTGGCATCATACTATTTGTCTCACCTGAAAATGACCTTTCAAATATAAATATCATTCTTAAGACTGACCTGGTGTATTAAGGAGGATGATGCATATTACTATGATATTTTCCTCCATAAATTTCAGCTAACAACCATAAGTAACTAGAATAAAATTGTGAAGATTTGGTTTCTGTTTCTGATCTTTTAATAGTCTTGATAACATCAGTCTTTGTAGAACATATCTTGTGACACAGCCAAACTTTCTATTTGGGAAAAAATATAAAAACAAATGTTTATTACTTTCAATTGTTTACTGTATTTTTTTAAGGTTGCAAGAATTAATGTCAAATGGAATTAACCTCAATACATTCAGGAAGATGCAACAAGATGAGTAGAGAATGAATAAAACATGCTATTTAAACCACAGTATAACCCTGGAGGTCATTAGTAATCCTATGGTAAAGATCAACACAATTAGGTAGAAATACACATGCTTACCTTGAAATACTGAAAAATCTTGGCTCTGACAAGGAAAAGCACAACAGATTATTTGTAGGCTATGAATTTGCTCAAGAAAAATGGGCCTTCTAAGAAGTTAGTTACTATTTGAATTGTTGAAATTAATTTGACACGTTGAATGCTATAGCAAAAGGAGTCTGATAAAGACAGTATCACACTGGTTCTTTTATTCATAGTATGTAACAAAGGAGGTGGAGAGAAGGATAAGCTATTAGTTTTAAGTAAAGTTCTTTGTAGTATAATACTAAAAACATATTTGGAAGTAGATTAAAATTGATAATATCTGTTTTTTGTTTGGTTTAAAGTAACATAAAGGTCAATATGACATGTTTCCTTTCCCTGTATGGATCTAGAGTAGCATACAATCCACATATATTTGTTAAATGAATGTATTAATTTATGCATTCATTAAAAACTTTTAAGCATCTACTATATGTCAGTCACTATTGTAGGCACTAGGAATAAAATGTGGACAAGACAAGGAGTCTCTGTCTTCATGTACAATCCCTGGCATTCTAGAACAAGGAGACAGACATTTAAAAATAAGTAAAATGTAGAGCCAACTAGGATAGTAATAATTAGTGCTATGGAAAAAAATAAGCAAGGAAGTGGTGTAATTGCTGGGGGAGTGAGATATTTTAAACAGAGTTTTTTGATAGTCCTCACTGATAAGGTAACATTAGAGTAGTGGCCCAAAGAAAGCAGTGTCATGGGGAAAGCCACATCACTATCCAGGACGATTTCATTGAACTATGAAGGAAATCATTCTGTTCAATCCCCAAGGAGACTTTTAATTTAACTTGATATATGTGACTCAATTTATAGCAAGGATGACCCTACCATGCCAAGGGGAGAAAATTCAGGATTTGTGTCTTCTGTCAAGGAAGAGTAATCTGGTATCATGATCACACATAATATGCTGTACCAGTGTACACTTTTCTCAAGACTGCCTACAAAAATGAAGGATGCTTTGTCTTCCGAGGTGATTGCAGTAAACTTCATCAAAGCCTATGGTCTAAATCATCACCTCTCCTGTGCTTTTCTTTCTTTTCTTTTTTTTAAGAAAAAGTACCAAGTATCCTGTTCCTTCTTTTTATGGGGGTGGGGGGGAAGAAGGTGGCTTTTTTGAGGCTAGATACTACTGTGTTTCTAAAATATGTGAAAAAATGCATGACTTTTCACAAAGTATTTAACTTAGTGAATTAGCATAAAATAGAGAATTTACGGTATACCTAACAATTTGACAGATATACTTATATACCACATGTGAGCTAAGGTGAGCCAAAGATAATTTGAAAGTCTTTATTAGAAAACTTCCAGTTTCAATAAATTAAGCTGAGAGAAAAAAAAGTTAATAACTTAATTCTTCTCAAAAAAGTATTTCTCTTCTGAAAATAAAGAAAAAGTCATTGAAACAGAAGTGACAGTGATTTTACATAGTTGATTAAGCCTTCTTGTAAAGATTTTTCCAGTGGACAACTTGATGTGGCAAAGATGAGAATGTTGGATCTAATAATTTTCAATGTAAGTTCTACTAATGTTAGTGATTTTCATAAAATATGGTCTCATTGAAGTGGTTTAAAAGGACTCCGAGGGCCTCCCTGGTGGCGCAAGTGGTTGAGAGTCCGCCTGCCGATGCAGGGGATACGGGTTCGTGCCCCGGTCTGGGAGGATCCCATGTGCCGCGGGGCGGTTGGGCCCGTGGGCCATGGCCGCTGAGCCTGCGCGTCCGGAGCCTGCGCGTCCGGAGCCTGTGCTCCGCAACGGGGGAGGCCACGACAGTGAGAGGCCCGCATACCGCAAAAAAAAAAAAAAAAAAAAAAAGGACTCCGAGTGGACTGTGCTAATTTTTGGTGTGGTTAATTAGTAGTTTGGACAATTGGTGAAGATAGAGGTTTAGATCCTTGTACCACAATTTTATGCAATATGAATTTTGTATACTTTGCATATCAAATCACAGCCAGGAATAACATATATGTGAGAATATGTATGTGATTATTGAATATATATTGTTATTTCTATGAGTTCCTTGAATTAAAGCTATTGCATTAAAAAAAGCTATTAAATTATCTGGTAAACTTTATAAATGTATATCCTGGTGTAACATTAATATGGCTGCAAAATTAATATTAACTTGATTATATTGCCCCTATTCTATAAGTATTGACAAAATTAAATTTCAAGGACTAAATTATTCAGTATTTCTTTTTCCAGGTTACAGTGAATGTTACAATAAATATTTTCTTAATTTTTATCCTGTGGAAACAGACTATGAGACTGAGAGCTACATGCAGGAGTTTTATTGCAAGGAGAGAATTTATTTATTCAGGAGAGAAGTAGAAGAAGGCAAAATAGCAATTTTACAATGGGAAACCTGGCAGATGCTACTTATTGCAAATAATCAAGGTTAGAGTCACAAGTAACATTTTGTTGATATCAGACACCCCCACAGGAGGCAATGTGAAGAATGCTTTACATCTGAGGTAATTTTACCCCATCAGTAACTCCACTGTGATGATGAGAACACATCAGACAAACCCAAAGTGAAAGACATTCTACCAAATACCTGACCACGAGTCTTTAAAATTATTAAGATGAAAAACAAAGACTGAGGAGTTGTTATAGATTGCAGGAAACTAAGAAGATAGAGCTACTGAATGCGATGTGGTGTCCTAGACTGGATGTTGGAACAGAAAAATGACTTTGCAGAAACTGATAAAATCCAAGTAAAGTCTTTACATTAGTTTTTAAAAATGCTTTATATTGATTAAGATAAAGATACATAAACATAACATGTATAAAGGTATATAAGCGTGAATTGGATACAAAATAAAAAAGTGAGGAAGTCGAGTTGGACAGTAGAAGGTGATCAAATTCCACTCGCAGTTGAGGCTTTCACTGATCCCACCTGTAGCTCTGGAACTGTGATGGTCCTTTGGAGTTATCAGATGAGGCATTCTTGCTTTAGTCAGTCACTGGCTAATGCTGACTTCTGGGAGGACCATAATCCTGAGCAAGTCTACATGAGGGCCCAGCTATGAAAAGTCAGTAGCTGACACTTAGCAGTTTGGGGAAGGGTTTGGCTGTGAAGAGGTAAGTTGGGTGGGGATTGGTGGAAAGACACCGTCATCTCTATTATAAACATCAAGAACCATTTCTCTTCTCCAACTGTCTATAAAGCAACATGAAATGCTCAGAGAATAAAATGATAAATATTATGGTAACATTTAATAACAATATTAACAGAAACACATATGGTATGTGAGTGTGTTGTGAACATAGTTTTATAAAATATCACAGATTCCAAGGTTAATTAGATATTCTGTAAACTCTGCAATTCCTTTGGGGATAGGGAAGAATATACATAAAGGCATTTTAGGGAACTTGTTATGGGCATTCATCTCCAGTTATAAAGTGAGACAACTGAGTGCAGTGGAAAGAGTAGGATGAGAATATTATATTTAACTTATTTTAAAATTTGCTTTGGGGTTATTATTTTAGAAAGCTCTATCAAATTTTGTTAATTGTTTTAGTTTTTGTGTTTTTTTTAAATAGTTGGGAGTTACATTTTCTTTTTCACAAAAATATTAAATTTAAATGTGAATAAATCAATAAATCAACCATTTAAAAATAAATAGTTCTTTTTGTAATTTTGAGAATGAAATTTTTAGTTATTAAATAATTTTAATTACATAAATGTTTTGAAATGAACTGTTGGCTTTGTGTTCATATTATGTGAACTTATGTCAAGACACAAGGAATAGTTTATCTATATTTCATGTTTGTGAACTGAATATCCTTGCCTCCACAGACGGATATGACCAACTCCAAAATATTTGCACAAACCAACTGGTAGATTGGAAATGAACAATAACTGCATGAAAAATAGAAAAAGAAATAGATGCCTGCATTTCTCAGCCTTGAATCACAGCCAAATATCCATCAATGACATTTGACTTACCTTTGTCTCAATCCATTGGGGAAAAACCACCACCAACCACAAGAACTATCTTTCTTTTAAAGAATTAAACTACCTTAGTTGTAAGATTTGAGGTGTTCCTTCAATTCCTAGGAGAAAAGTTAAAAAAAAATACTCGTCATTGTTGACCTAAAACACATTGTCTGCCAGTTATTTCTCCAGCAAAATGGGTTTATTCAAGATAAGCAGAAACCTCTCCCAGCAGCCTCAAAAGCAGTGAATTAAAGCTCCACAATCAACTCGATGTACCCTGCATCTGTGGAATACATGAATAGACAACAAATCACCCCAAATTGAGGAGTGAGGAGTCAGTGCTGTGCCTCTGAGGTGGGAGAGCCAACTTCAGGAAACTGGTCCACAAGAGACCTCTCAGCTCCACATAATATCAAATGGCAAAAATCTTCCAGAGATCTCCATCTAACACCAACACCCAGCTTCACTCAACGACCAGCAAGTTACCGTGCTGGACACCCTATGCCAAACAACTAGCAAGACAGGAACACAATGCCACCCATTAGCAGAGAGGCTGCCTAAAATCATAAAAAGTCCACAGACACCCCAAAACACACCACCAGACGTGGACCTGCCCACCATAAAGACAAGATGCATCCTCATCCACCAGAACACAGGCACTACTCCCCTCCACCAGGAAGCCTACACAACCCACTAAACCAACCTTAGCCATTGGGGACTGACACCAAAAACAACGGGAACTATGAACCTGCAGCCTGCAAAAAGGAGACCCCAAACACAGTAACATAAGCAAAATGAGAAGACAGAAAATCACACAGCAGGAGAAGGAGCAAGATAAAAACCCACCAGACCTAACAAATGAAGAGGTAATAGGCAGTCTACCTGAAAAAGAATTCGGAATAATGATAGTAAAGATGATCCAAGATTCTATTTCCAAGATTCAAAATCTTGGAAATAGAATAGACAAAATGCAAGAAACAGTTAACAAGGACCTAGAAGAACTAAAGATAAATCAAGCATCGATTAAAAAAACATTAAATGAAATGAAAAATACTCTATATGGGATCAATAGCAGAATAACTGAGGCAGAAGAACGGATAAGTGAGGTGGAAGATAAAACAGTGGAAATAACTGCTGCAGAGCAAAATAAAGAAAAAAGAATGAAAAGAACAGAGGAAAGCCTTAGAGATGTCTGGGACAACATTAAACGCACCAACATTCGAATTATAGGGGTTCCAGAGGAAGAAGAGAAAAAGAAAGGGACTGAGAAAATATTTGAAGAGATTATAGTTGAAAACTTCCCTAATATGGGAAAGGAAATAGTTAATCAAGTCTAGGAGGCACAGAGTCCCATACAGAATAAATCCAAGGAGAAATATGCCAAGACACATATTAATCAAACTGTCAAAAATTAAACACAAAGAAATCATATTAAAAGGAGCAAGGCAAAAACAACAAATAACACACAAGGGAATCCCCATCAGGATAACAGCTGATCTCTCAGCAGAAACTCTACAAGCCAGAAGGGACTGGCAGGACATATTTAAAGTGATGAAGGAGAAAAACCTGCAACCAAGATTACTCTACCCAGCAAGGATCTCATTCACATTTGATGGAGAAATTAAAACCATTACAGACAAGCAAAAGCTGAGAGAGTTCAGCACCACAAAACCAGCTTTACAACAAATGCTAAAGTAAATTCTCCAGGCAAGAAAAACAACAGAAGGAAAAGACCTACAACAACCAACCCAAAACAATTAAGAAAATGGGAATAGGAACATACATATCAATAATTACCTTAAATGTAAATGGACTAAATGCTCCCACCAAAAGACACAGATTGGCTGAATGGATACAAAAACAAGACCCATATATATGCTGTCTTCAAGAGACCCACTTCAGACCTAGAGACACATACAGATTGAAAGTAAGGGGATGGAAAAAGATATTCCATGCAAATGGAAATCAAAAGAAAGCTGGAGTAGCAATTCTCATATCAGACAAAATAGACTTTAAAATAAAGACTACTAGAAGAGACAAAGAAGGACACTACATAATGATCAAGGGATCGATCCAAGAAGAAGATATAACAATTGTAAATATTTATGTACCCAACAGAGGAGCACCTCAATACATAAGGCAAATACTAACAGCCATAAAAGGAGAAATCGACAGTAACACAATCATAGTAGGGCACTTTAACACCCCAATTTCACCAATGGACAGATCACCCAAAATGAAAATAAATAAGGAAACACAAGCTTTAAATGATACATTAAACAAGATGGACTTAATTGATATTTATAGGACATTCCATCCAAAAACAACAGAATACACATTTTTCTCAAGTGCTCATGGAACATTCTCCAAGATAGATCATATCGTTGGTCACAAATCAAGCCTTGGTAAATTTAAGAAAATTGAAATTGTATCAAGTAACTTTTCTGAACACAGTGCTATGAGACTAGATATCAATTACAGGAATAGAGCTGTAAAAAATACAAACACGTGGAGGCTAAACAATACACTACTTAATAACGAAGTAATCACTGAAGAAATCAAAAAGGAAATTAAAAAATACCTAGAAACAAATGACAATGGAGACATACGACCCAAAGTCTATGGGATGCAGCAAAAGGAGTGCTAAGAGGGAAGTTCATAGCAACACAATCCTACCTTAAGAAACAGGAAACATCTCGAATAAACAACCTAACCTTGCACCTAAAGCAATTAGAGAAAGAAGAACAAAAACATCCCAAAGTTAGCAGAAGGAAAGAAATCATAAAAATCAGATCAGAAATAAATGAAAAAGAAATGAAGGAAATGATAGCAAAGATCAATAAAACTAAAAGCTGGTTCTTTGAGAAGATAAACAAAATTGATAAACCATTAGCCAGACTCATCAAGAAAAAAAGGGAGAAGACTCAAATCAATAGAATTAGAAATGAAAAAGGAGAAGTAACAACTGACACTGCAGAAATACAAAAGATCATGAGAGATTACTACAAGCAACTCTATGTCAATAAAATGGACAACCTGGAAGAAATGGACAAATACTTAGAAATGCACAACCTGCCAAGACTGAATCAGGAAGAAGTAGAAAATATGAACAGACCAATCACAAGCACTGAAATTGAAACTGTGACAAAAAATCTTCCAACAAACAAAAGCCCAGGACCAGATGGCTTCACAGGCGCATTCTATCAAGCATTTAGAGAAGAGCTAACACCTATCCTTCTCAAACTCTTCCAAAATATAGCAGAGGGAGGAACACTCCCAAACTCACTCTACGAGGCCACCATCACCTTGATACCAACACCAGACAAGGATGTCACAAAGAAAGAAAACTACAGGCCAATATCACTGATGAACATAGATGCAAAAATCCTCAACAAAATACTAGCAAACAGAATCCAACAGCACATTAAAAGGATCATACACCATGATCAAGTGGGGTTTATTCCAGGAATGCAAGGATTCTTCAATGTACGCAAATCAATCAATGTGATACACCATATTAACAAATTGAAGGAGAAAAACCATATGATCATCTCAATAGATGCAGAGAAAGCTTTCGACAAAATTCAACACCCATTTATGTTAAAAACCCTGCAGAAAGTAGGCATAGAGGGATCTTTCCTCAACATAATAAAGGCCATATATGACAAACCCACAGTCAGAATCATCATCAATGGTGAAAAACTGAAACCATTTCCACTAAGATCAGGAACAAGACAAGGTTGCCCACTCTCACCACTCTTATTCAACCTAGTTTTGGAAGTTTTAGCTACAGCAATCAGAGAAGAAAAGGAAATAAAAGGAATCCAAATCAGAGAAGAATAAGTAAAGCTGTCACTGTTTGCAGATGACATGATACTCTACATAGGGAATCCTAAAGATGCTACCAGAAATCTATTAGAGCTAATCAATGAATTTGGTAATGTAGCAGGATACAAAATTAATGCACAGAAATCTCTGGCATTCCTATATACTAATGATGAAAAATGTGAAAGTGAAATCAAGGAAACACTCCCATTTACCATTGCGGCAAAAAGAATAAAATATCTAGGAATAAACCTACCTAAGGAGACAAATAACCTGTATGCAGAAACTTATAAGACACTGATGAAAGAAATTAGAGATGAAAAAAATAGATGGAGAGATGTACCATGTTCTTGGATTGGAAGAATCAACATTTTGAAAATGACTCTACTACCCAAAGCAATCTACAGAGTCAATGCAATCCCTATCAAACTACCACTGGCATTTTTCACAGAACTAGAACAAAAAAATTCACAATTTGTTTGGAAACACAAAAGACCCCAAATAGCCAAAGCAATCTTGAGAACAAAAAATGGAGCTGGAGGAATCAGGCTCCCTGACCTCAGACGATATACAAAGCTACAGTAATCAAGACAGTATAGTACTGGCACAAAAACAGAAATATAGATCAATGGAACAAATAGAAAGCCCAGAGATAAACCCACGGACATATGGTCACCTTATCTTTGATAAAGGAGGCAGGAATGTACAGTGGAGAAAGGACAGTCTCTTCAATAAGTGGTGCTGGGAAAACTGGACAGGGACATGTAAAAGTAGGAGATTAGATCACTCCCTAACACCATACACAAACATAATCTCAAAATGGATTAAAGACCTAAATGTAAGGCCAGACACTATCAAAGTCTTAGAGGAAAACTTGGGAAGAACACTCTATGACATAAATCACAGCAAGATCGTTTTTGACCCACCTCCTGGAGAAATGGAAATAAAGACAAAAATAAACACATGGGACCTAATGAAACTTAAAAGCTTTTGCACAGCAAAGGAAACCATAAACAAGACCAAAAGACAACCCTCAGAATGGGAGAAAATATTTGCAAATGAAGCAACTGACAAAGGATTAATCTCCAAAATTTATAAGCAGCTCATGCAGCTCAATAACAAAAAAACAAACAACACAATCCAAAAATGGGCAGAAGACCTAAATAGACATTTCTCCACAGAAGATTTACAGACTGCCAACAAACACATGAAAGGATGCTCAACATCTTTACTCATTAGAGAAATGCAAATCAAAACTACATTGAGATATCATCTCACACCATTCTGAATGGCCATCATCAAAAAATCTAGAAAAAATAAATGCTGGAGAGAGTGTGGAAAAAAGGGAGCACTCTTGCACTGCTGGTGGGAATGTGAATTGGTACAGCCACTATGGAGAACGGTATGGAGGTTCCTTTAAAAACTACAAATAGAACTACCATATGACCCAGCAATCCCACTACTGGACATATATCCTGAGAAAACCATAATTCAAAAAGAGTCATGTACCAAAATGTTCATAGTAGCCCTATTTACAGTAGCCCAGAGATGGAAACAACCTAAGTGTCCATCATCGGATGAATGGATAAAGAAGATGTGGCACATATATATACAATGGAATATTACTCAGCCATAAAAAGAAATGAAATTGAGCTATTTGTAATGAGGTGGATGGACCTAGAGTCTGTCATACAGAGTGAAGTAAGTCAGAAAGAGAAAGACAAATACTGTATGCTGATACATATATATGGAATTTAAGAAAAAAAATGTCATGAAGAACATAGGAGTAAAACAGGAATAAAGACACAGACCTACTAGAGCATGGACTTGAGGATATGGGGAGGAGGAATGGTAAGCTGTGACAAAGCAAAAGAGTGGCATGGACATATATACACTACCAAACGTAAGGTAGATAGCTAGTGGGAAGCAGCCGCATAGCACAGGGAGATCAGCTCGGTGCTTTGTGACCGCCTGGAGGGGTGGGATAGGGAGGGTGGGAGGGAGACACAAAAGGGAGGGCATATGGGAACATATGTATAAAAAAAAAAAGTTCAGCAAAAGTTTGCAGTTCAGAGTCTGCAACATTGGTGAGCCATGTGCAAGCCTCCAGCAAAAATGGAGAGAATTATTTTATAGAGGGGAAAAGAACATTTAGAGGGCTGTAGTAAACAAACAGTCCATGTGTTTTCATTGACTGAGTGGTGAGAGTTTCTCATTGACTGAGCTCTTCCCAGTAAAGAAGAGGAAGTCTTTCATCTCGTTGGGCTCTGCTATTATCATAGGGTGTGAGAGTTCTTCCTTCTGCTCTCCCAACTCTATTTAATTGAGGTTTCTGTTCATTAATTTTTATATCATCAACTTCTACATCAGAGATGATTAATCTAGGGCTCATTGGTTCATGTGTTTTAGTAGAGTTTGTGTGTGTGTGTGTGTGGGGGGTGTTTGTGAACATCCAGAATCATGCATTTTTTGATGCATGGAGAAATATGTATTGGGGGAGGAGTCGATAGTTTTTACTAAATTCTTAATGTGATCTGTGCCCATCAAATTTTAAGGCCACTATCCTACACAATATTTTTTGTTAGATATTCCAAACCAGATGCTACTTGTCTGAAATGCTGTCTTTGGCAAAGAATCTGTAGAAGAATCAAAGGTCACACATAAGAAAGGTTTTACCCTTTAAGTTTGATGGAATACACTTGTTCATAGCAGAGACTCCTCCTTGGAGTTCTCCTTCAACCTCTGTTATCTTCAGAGGCTTATCTTCAAATGGGAATGAAAATCTTTTTCTGAGGGTCACCTTTAACCTATCGCTTCTGGTTCTGTCCTTGTACAATTGTGAAGATAATTTAATTTTCTTTTCTCCCTTCCATCCATTCCCTTTATTATTTCACTACTTAAATAATGGTCTATATTCACATGGCAGTATACCTCCTTTTCTTTCAGTTCACTCTGCATTTGAGTATAGAGCAGCATTCATATTCAAGGGATCCCCCCAGAAAATCTACCTAGGGTGATTATCAGAGCATCATTTTAGACTCACCTCTTCTATACCTTAGAACAGTGCCCTGAAACTTTACCACACTATGATGAGCCCTTAATGTTATTGGTGACCGCTGTCTGCACCCAGTTGGCCTCTTTTATAATTGAGATTCCAGCCATAATTAGACACAGCTGTGTGTATACTGGTGCCTGCCCAGTAAGAAAAAACTCATGGGAAGGGCAGCTTCCCCATCCTACCCAAGTGGTGTTAGTCACTGAAGGGTGAAGCAAGTTTACTGCACATAATTTAGGAACATAACAGGTAACGAAACTTCTGATATGAAGGAAGGGTTTGCTACGATAGTTGTTTTCCTCTGCTAATTTATCACCCAGCCTTGGGTTAGACAGCAGTTTAAAGAATACAGTTTGGTGTAGAACTTTATGAAGGCTGAGAGCACGCATTACAATCACAAAATTTTCAAGGTTCACAAAGTTTGCATAATTACACAGTCTGCTGTGGCCTTCTGGCACTTTTCAGCTACAATGGAAATCTGGCTAATTTCCCACTGGCTTAATCTATAACTTCAAAGACCCTTAAAGCAGTTATGATTATTGTGTTTGCTTTTCAGGCGATCTACACGATTCATATTGAGCGGTCAAGTTCTAGGGTTGATTAATTAGAAAAGATTTGTTTTAATTTATTTTTTCCTAAATATTCCTTCCTTCTGTAAACAATCTCTAGATGACACAGTAGCAAAATGATTCTTATCAAGGGTCACTTTTGAAAGCTGGAGGACAGTTGAAAACCAACTGTGATCTGACATTTTAAAATTTCAATTCCTTATTGCAATACCCAATGATACATGTTTGATATTAAAAAACTTGGAAAATATACAAAGAACATAAAGAAGAAATATTATCATCAGATATTCTACCACCCAGCCATAACTATTGATACTATTCATACTTTCTTATATTCAATAGTTAATTCAGTAGATGACAAGTAGGCTATTAGGCATTATGATATTATACTAGGTATTCTATATCCTTTAGTAATTTTTAAAGTATTTTTGCATATTTTTACATATATTTATTTTCTTTATATTCTTTTCCTTTCTTCTTTTTTTTTTTTTTTGTAGAAAACAAAATCAGGATCATGTTGGATGTCTAGTTTTAATCCTGCCACTTTTTGCTCTATTTTATTTGGTGACCTTTCCCATGCTATTGCAAATTCTTTAAAAACATTATTAGAATGACTGTGTAATATCTCTTCCTATGGGTAATCATAATTTATTTAGCAAATTCCCCATTCCTGGACATTTACATTATACATAAAATGAAATGAATCCTGATTATCTACCTGCCTTGTATTTTAATCCTTTCTTCTCTTTGGACCTTCTCAAGTATACCTACTATGAAATTTTGATTCTTAGTCCTACCAAATAGAAAAAAAAAAGAATTTAAGTGCCTTTAGGGAGTTAAAAAATTATAAAGCAGTAAAACACTGGCAAGTTTCCTTTGGAATGGGAGTGGAAGATAACTTGGTATGGTATTTTTGTTTCCAAATCAAAATTGCCTAATATAACTTCATTAAAAAGAATAGTTTTTGGGCTTCCCTGGTGGCGCAGTGGTTGAGAGTCCACCTGCCGGTGAAGGGGACACGGGTTTGTGCCCCAGTACGGGAAGATCCCACGTGCCATGGAGCGGCTAGACCTGTGAGCCATGGCCGCTGAGCCTGCGCGTCCAGAGCCTGTGCTCTGCAACGGGAGAGGCCAGAACAGTGACAGACCCATATTCCGCAAAAAAAAAAAAAAAAAGAAGAGCTTTTTTTTTTTTTCTGGATAAAATGTGTAATGTTAAGTACAACATAACTATTTCTTCAATGGTTAATATTAGCAATAAAGTATTCCAAGTCCTAATGAAGAATTCCAAAATTAATGTATGAGTTTAGTATTATATGTCCATATTGACATAAATACAGGATTGAGTAAATAAGGGATGAAAAAATGAGAGAAATAGGATAGATCTTCCTTACAGAAGAGTTCCAAATAATAAATGTAGAAGGGATGAGAGAAATAGAAAATAACCATAAGAACAGCACAGTAATAATTCTTCCAGGAAATTGATAAATGATAAAATTAGTGGGAAAAATTTAGAGTAACAAGGTATTTGGCTAGTCTCAAAGTGTTTCCTCCAAAATATTTATTAACCACTGTGGTGGTGTTAACATAGGCTTATGGATTCATTCACACTCTTCCCTCCAGAAAGGGAGCTTAATTCCCCTCCCCTTGAGTGTGGACTGGATTTAGTGACTGGCATCTAGCGACTAGAGAATGGGAAGGAGAAAGTGGTAACTACTTACTGCCCCTGGCAGACAGCACTTGATCCAAGTGATCAAGGTTGACAACAACAGCAGTAAATCAAGTTATTATCATGTTCTTGCTGATATCCCATGAGAAAGGCATCTCACTGTGGTATTCTTCCTCAAAAACTCACATTCAGTCACAAGGAAACATCAGACAAAGTCCAGTGAGGTATTTTGTATAAAATAACTGACCAAGACTTGTTAATCTTTAATAGTGCCAAGGTCATTCATGGAGCACCAAAAAAAAAAAAAAAAAAAAAAAAAGGAGAAGAAAAAGGAAGGAAGAAAGAAATTCTCACTATTTGAAGGAGATTGAGGAGACATGATATCTATAAACAATGTTTTCCTAGACTGATTAGTACAAAATCTGGTAAAATTCAAAATAAGCCTGAAGTTTAGTTAATAATAAATATCATACTAATTCTCACTTCTTAGCTCTGATGAATATGCCTAGTTATAGGTATAAAAATATTTTCTATAGCTGGATGAAGAATTAAACTAACTCTCCATTATTGTTGCTATTCTTCTGTCAATATAAAATTATTTCAAATAAAAAGTTTTAAATAGTATTCCCATTGTTTGTTAAAATTGTTTCATAAAGCTATGAAATGTGTTTAAATATGTAGAGGGATTGTTAACAATTCAATGACAGAGAGCTTATAGTTATCAACATACTTTCCTATCATTTGATTGAGCAACAGGGACATGGTACCTCCTAATATGTTCCCATATGATTTAGAGATTGTTTTCTGCCTTTTTAAAATTTTTGGTTTGTTTTTGTAGGTTAGGGAAATGTAATTATTGACTCCTCTCAAGTAACTCATTCTAATAAGTTCTTTGATACTGTCATATTAAAGGCCTGAAAAGTTGTTCCTTTAGGGTATGTCCCGAAAGACTTATGTCAAAGGACCCAGAACAAGAAAGGGACAAATTATTTTATTTACATATTTATTTGAGGGTTTATCCATTTAGTACTATTTCCTACAAGTTTCAGCAAGTAGTTATTTTATTTTATTATTTATTATTTTTTAACATCTTTATTGGAGTATAATTGCTTTGCAATGGTGTATTAGTTTCTGCTATATAACAAAGTGAATCAGGTATACATATACATATATCCCCATATCTCCTCCCTCTTGCATCTCCCTCCCACCCTCCCTATCCCACCTCTCTAGGTGGTCACAAAGCACCAAGCTGATCTCCCTGTGCTATGTGGCTGCTTACCACTAGGTATCTATTTTACATTTGGTTGTGTATATATGTCCATGGCACTCTCTCATTTCGTCCCAGCTTACCCTTCCCCCTTCCTGTGTCCTCAAGTCCATTCTCTATGTCTGCGTCTTTAATCCTGTCTGTCAGCAAGTAGTTATTTTATAATGCAACAGCAGAAGTCATAATACAAGAAAAGAGACTAACCCATTGCCATCATTCAGAAACTTCATGTAGTGCTTTATAAAAATAATTGTATTTTCTTCACAGTTTTCTAATCTTACAAGCTATTCAGATTTTACTAGAACTTCGCAAGAGAAAGTGTTACAAGAAACACTTTCTGCCTAACAATGAGCATTTTCTGTGATTATATCAATCATCAAAATTAATTTACTCATCCTTAGATCCCTCCCTGAGGGATAGGCCTATGGAATTTTGGATGTGGCTTACTTGATCTTTAATCACAATGATAAGTAATCAAGGAGAAAACACTCACATTTTCAATATGAAATTAAGGAAAATATACATAAATCTCTAGCATCTTTCAAGAGATTTTTGACCAAAAGAAGAAATTCAATTGCTTTTTACTGTAAGGAAGTATCACTGAAAAGTGTCTAAAACCTTGTCAAAACTCATTTTACCTATTTGTTTATTATTTTATTCACAAGTATATTTTTATGGGATGTTAATTTTTAAACCAAAAATATCATGGAAAGCAAATGTCACATTTTGGTTTTGCTCTGTACTAGATATAGGTCCTGGGGAAATTTACATAACCTCTTTGTGTCTCAGTTTTCTCATCCGTAGAACAGGAATAATATAATTTTCAATCCCAAAATATCATTGGACTAAAAGGTATAAAGGTTAAGTAGGTGCTTAACATGTATCAGCGTAAGTAGTCTTTTAGCTATTTTTATATATTTCTTTAGAAATTAAAATGTGAAAAACAATAGTTTATAATTCTATAAAGGATAGCAATTTTTAAAGAATAAAACACCAGGGAGAAACTATTTTGTTTGTTTACAATATCAGCAAATGTATGTACACATACTCTAGAGTGAGGTTTGGTTTCAACTACCAGTCTGGAAGTTTAGCATTACGTGGCTATGGTTAAAATTTGTGTTTAGCAATAGGAGTACCTCCTTGATTCTAGGAAAAGCTACTTTCATTGAGAACCTTTCCCTTTGGATGTAGGAGATAACAGATCTTATAAGGACAAGACCACATGTTTTCAAACCATACCATAATGGGACCACATTGCTGTGATCTTTCTCACTTTGAGAAAGTGACTAAATCTTTTGACATACTAGATCTTGTCTGGAAAACAGGCATGAAAACATCCATCTTGAAGTATTGCTGTGATAGTTAATGAAAGTAAACTATACACAGCAAGCAGTATAATGCATGTCTCATTGTAGACAGTCAATAACTCTTAGTTCTCCTGTACCCACTCATATGTGGAGCAGCATGTTTAATTAAAGTATTTTAGTATCTATATGCCTCTCTGGGTGAATCCTTGGACCAGTTCCCACATGTCATGGACCAAGTTTGTGCATCCTCAGGCTACACTGAGATAGGCATGGAGTCAGTACTTATTAAATATTTTAGAAAATGAAAGAGGTGAAAAGGTATAATAATAACAACATTAAATTGTGTCAAAATATGAAATCAGAGCTGAATGTATTGCTTGCTAAGCAAGCTGTAGTTGTATAATATCTCTGAACAAAGAAACAATGAACTGAATAAGAAATTTATCTTAAGCTGGGCCTTGGGAAATATGGAGTTCAGGCATCTGCAGGCATTTAGAAACAGAAGTGTTTACAGATTGCCTGATCTTTCAGCCTCTTACAGGCATGGTCACTGGAGCCAGGCAGTTGCTGATTGGCTGAGAAATCAGGTTAAGAAGATAAGTTGCTACTAAAAGATTGAAGTGTGTTTAAAAATATCTCTGATGAAGGCTTGAGGCCATGAGCAAAGGACAGTTTTTCCTTTTCTTGAACTTGGAGGATAGGAAATTTTTATTCCTGAAAATCTAACCCTTTAAGATAGGAAGTCTTGAAACTCATCTTTTTCATAACTTTATCTCTAGCCACTTGCCAGCACATGCATCATAAGATTTAGCCACATAGACTGAGGCAACCCTTCTACAAGCATCACTGCACCATGCACATGCTGAGCACCCCACTCCCTGATGCCATTTCTCCATTTGGCAAATTGCCATTAATTCTTCCAAGATTGATTCAAATGTCATGGAATCTGTCAAGATTTCCCTAAGCCACACATACTTGCTAAGTGTTTTCTGACTCCTCTACCAATGCCCAATGTCAATACCTTCCTCCTCTGAGTTCACGTAGAAACTTGTAGCTTCAGCTCTAGTCAGGCATTTCTCACTTATTGTAATTACATGTCCATGTGCCTTCCTCCCTTTTGCATTTCAAATATCTCAAGCACAGGCTTTGCTTTACACATTTTTTTTTATTCCAGTGTCTTGTTTAATGTCTATTGGTAGATACTCAATACATATCTGCTACTTGCATGAATGATAACTTTATCTTTTTTATTTCTAGACAATAATGAGGCTACTTGCATCTTCACTTGTCAGAGTGGGAAAGAGGATATTAAATAATTTTGTCAAGTTTACACTTTTACAAGTGGCAAAACTGACAAACTCAAACTGAAAGTCCCATTATCTTTTTCCTATTTCCCCATAATAAAGTGATTTCATGCAATGAAACAAGGAGCTTGTCTGGATAGAGGACGTGTGGCACTCACTACGAATCTTTCTCACAGACTGAGGAAAAGGCCCCAGTACACTTTCTGTCAGTGTCCCGAGGCCATAAGAGAGCTTCAATGCCATCTTCAGAAAAAGAAGCTTCCAGACACAAGGGGGTTTCCAATGTGCACAAACTTCAGCAAGTTGGATAGGCAGCTAATTTTCTCCTCAATGAGGGTCTGCTAGTTTGCTAGGGTTGCCACAACAAAGTACCACAAATGGAATGGTTAAATAGCAGAAGTATATTATCTCACAATTCTGAAAGCGAGAAGTCTGAAGTCAACGTGTTGACCTGATTGATTCCCTCTGAGGACTGTCAAGAGGAATCTCTTACCTGCCTCTCTTGGTGGTTTACCAGAATCTTTCATATTCCTTGGCTTGTGGAAGCATAACTCCAGTCTTCACATGGTGTTTTCCTTCTGTCTCTATCAGTGTCCAAGGTCACAAGACATATTGGATTAGGAACTCAGCTTACTCCACTACAATTTTATCCTGACTTAACTAGTTATATCCACAACAAACCTGTTTCTAAATAAGATGACATTCTGAGGTACTGGGATTTAAGACTTAAACATATGAACTTCAGAAGGACACAATTCAACCCATAACAGAGGCCAAAGCTCTTCAAAGAAGGACATACCATTTATAAGGGAACAATTTTTCAAAGAAGCAGAAGAATACAGTAGATGTGGATAGGCAAGCAATGACTGAGGGAGGATTTTTGTCTGTCTTTGCTATGAAGGTAGCCTATTGGCTTGTGAGAATACTGGATTTGAGGGGACACCAGGAGGCCTTGACTCAGCTCTGTAACTGCCTTGAGTGTCTATGGAAGCTCTTGAGAAGGTCATCAGATTTATGAAAACTACAGTAATAATAATAAACACTTGTAATGCTTACAGTGTGTTAAGCACTGTTCTAGACATTCTACTTATTTCAATGTTTATAATCCTTAATACAACCTTATGAACTAGGTACTATGTTAGTTCATATTGCAGACAATTAAACTGAATCACCAGGAGGTAAAGTAGTTTACTTTGGGTCACACTCAGATCATGATTTAACTTCAGGCAGGGAGGATTCAGAGTCTTTGAACTACATGGTTTAATACTTAAGCATTTAGTCACTTACTTCCTTTATTTTCCTTTCCTCTCCCTACTTATCTTCCACACCTTTCCTTCCTTGCCTGCTTCCTTTTTCTTTCTTCCTTTCTTCCTTCCTATGACTTTTAAGGAGTAAAACTAAGAAAATAAAAACATTTTATTTTTATATGCACCTTATCACTGAAGAACTTAATTCTTCATGCAAATGAAGAATGCAAAAAGAACTTAATATTTTAACTTAACTTTAAACTTAATCTTCTTCATGCAAAAAAATCTTAATTCTTAATGCAAATCCACATTAAAGATTCAAGAAAAATAGAGTCAGTTCTTATTGATGTATTCTCCAGAGACATGTATATTCTCCAGAGAGGGAGGTAGGGCGTACTCCATGTGAAGAAGTTGCTTTGATTTTGTATCTAGGCCCATTTTTACTTAATCAAGTGCCTTTACCAGTCAGCCTCTACTCTTAACCCCTAGGGGTAAGTGGGAAACTAAATTTATATTTTCAACTTCAATATCCAAATCCAAGGTCCTTCCTGCCACATGATCTTCAGAGCAAAAGCATCAGGAAATTCTTAATCTATTTTGTCTCCACAGCTTGTAAGCAGCTGTCATTATAAATAAAGGCTAACGTCACTCTCGTCAAACTTGAAATTTAACACATGCTTTTGCCACTCATTGAGGGATTGCCTCTAACACACTCACTACGTAAATCTCCTGTTCTCCAGAGGTTTTACTTTGGTATTATGCTACTAGAAAAGCCCATTTGGTAACAAAGACTTAGCAATATAAATAGTAAGGATGAACCTTGAAAATAAGGCTGAAAATTCCAAAACACAGGATTGTTTTTCATAAAAGTTGCTGTTTTTATCTCCCAAGCCAGAATTATTACTTGGAAATTAGACAGCTAGATCAAGACCCAGTCTGGAATGGGGAAATCAGTTGACAGTTTCAGTCCTAGAATTCATTTCAAGTTCAAGGTTAATCAAGGGAAAGTGTTTCTAAAGATATTATTCATAGAACAATAAATAAAAAATATTAACGTGTAATAGCTTGTATTGTAAAATTTTCCAACTAGCGGGCAGTTAAAAAAGATGTGTAAGTCTAATTCACGCATGGGAAGGTTCTCATGTCTGACACGTATAAAAAATACTGAGAAATAGATTTGTTCATCTTATATATCTTATATTTTATGTCTTCAAATAAGAATGTTAAACCCTTTCAATGTGTGCTCACCCTTGAATTTTTACCTTTCTCGGCCAATTTTAACAGTGCATTTGAATTACTCTACACATACATAAACTGTTTATGTCCTGAGTCAAACAGAGATAAAGAAGGAAACACTTCATAAAAATGTTAAAATGACATCAACACTTCAATATTTAGTCTATGAACATTACATTATAGTTCCAATAGATGTTTTAACAGTTTACCTGGTCTATGTCTTGAGTTAAGAATTAATTTCATATATGAAAGAAATCACAGTGTAAGAATCAAACTAGTGTCTTCACAATTCATGAATATTCAAGGCTGCAGAAGAGAATGGATCAGTCACATCTTTGATTGTAAGTCACAAAAACTGAGGATTGATTTCTTAGACAACCAGGGAATACATTGGAAGAATATGAGGGATTCATTGAATTGATAGGATGCTGGCACAGTAAACTTGGTGATGTGACAAGAGCCAAGATTTTGCACTAGAATTTAAGGAGTAAGAAGAAGAGCCAAGGTCTCTCATTTTAGGAAATCTCAGGTCTTTCTTTTCCTCGTTCAGGATTCAAGGTCCTTAGAGTGAATGTGTGATTAGCTAAACCCAAGTAGGAACAGAATGAATTGACCTACAGAGACTCTGCAGTCAGATGAAGGCACTACCCCATCAAAAATATTTAAAATAAGGAATTATTCCTCGAGGAGAACAAAATGAAATAAGAAAGTTGGGATAGGCATGGAATGAGAAGAAGGACGATGCAAACATGACTGATATCCGAAATGATGTGAGGGTTGTGTGTGTGTGTATGTATGTGATGGCTTTGTCTATTCATAAGAATAATGTCTGAATGCTTGTATAAACTAATAACTCCATATAGATGTATTGATATCCAATTCCTAAAGGCTCAAGATGTCAGGCAAAGTGTGTTTAGAGTCAGGAGACTGCAATTGAAATCCTGACAATGTTACTTTTAACCTATGATCTGGAGCATGTGATTTTGATTCTTGATCTTTAGGTGCTTTAAGTGAAAGATGAGATCATATAAAAGCAACAATATAGAATGTTGTGAGATGAGAATATTCTGTGTTAAAGCCATTTCTAAAATACAGAACACCATACATAAAGTGAATTTTCATTATTCAGATTTCTTGGGTCTAATGAGGGAGGCTGATTCTTTTTTTTTTTTTTCTCCCTTTTAAACATAGATCTTCTGTGCTTGCTCATTTCACACCAGAAGGACTCCTGAACAGGCCTTTAAAGACTATGAGACATTTTCTTTTGGCTGAGAAAGATGTGTCAGTAGAACTGAAGGAGCCATCATAAAATCATTTTTCAAAAATGCAACAATTATCTGAACTAGTGAAGAAACTTGGGTTCATAATTTTAGCTCTAAGCAAAGGTGTGGCTTAGTCATTTGTATTTATGCCTTTAAAAGGCCTGTTTGTTTTGTCCTTTATATGACTTTTCCCAGTTAGCATGGATATATTTTATACCTCCCTGTGAGGAATTTTATAAATTGTTTATTATTTTTGTTTTCCAAAACAGAGTTTATAAGTCTCAGATTTTCCCCCGTTCCATGTGGCCTTTATTAGTCTTCCCTGAGGGCTTTTTTACTTCCTGCCCTCCAACTTGAGGCTTAGCTGGGATAGTTCTTGCAGTGATAATTGAAAATTAATGATGAGAATCAGCCTCAAAACAAACCATTCCCTTTCCCCCTGCTCAGTCCAAGCAGTATACAATGCAGATTTTATTTCAGGGACTGGAGAGGTGATTAATAGTCATAAGACCCTGACACTGGCTTCAGATAAGTGGTGTAGTCTGGCAGGAACACAAATATGTGGACACCATTCCCATTAATCTCTGAACACCACATGGAAAGGAACAAGTCTTTGCAGGCCTCTATAAAGGGAGTTATTATTATAAGGCCAAATTTTCTATAAAGAAAGGATAATTTGTAGCCTCTGTGAACCTGCCCAGGACCAAAAGGGTGACTATGCTCTATTTATAAAAGACTTTTCTCCAAATGAGAAGATGTAAGTAGATTGTGAGGGTGAATAATAAGAAAACAAAAGTATGAAGAAACTGACAGTAAAATCTATGGAATCATAACTACTGATCTGTGAGCACTAGGAGGCCGGCCAGGGGCCATGATTTTGTCAGTGCCCCAACTGAAGCATGCAGATGGCCCTCAATATATGTTGAGTGACTAGATAAATGGAAAGTTTGCATTTTTCAGGATGCAATACTCATCTTTGATAATTGATAACTGAAAAAGAAGACAAAAATGATACTGTATTTCTGCAATCTTTGATATTATGACTTTCATACTATTATTAAACAATGTCATGGTCACTTTTGTTATCTGTTATATAATAATTTTTATAATATTATTAAGCAATACCATGTTCTTCCACCCAGAAAACTCCAAATGCATCATTCTTCAGGTTGGCTCATAATTTCCTGCATGGAGTACATACTTCATTTTCCATATTTATAGTTCTTGCAATGATATGTGTAGGTACTTTCTCTTTGACCAGCTTGTGAACTACTTGAGGTGTAGATCACGTCATGCTATTACTGCTTTACCTAGCACTGCATCTAAAAGGTACTCAGTAAATGCTCCTTCAATTAGAAACAATATTATTTGAATAAATTACCTTGAACCCAGTTTTGCTTCTTCCCCTGACTTAGTGATCTGTAAGAGAAAATTCTCCTTCTAATAGTTAAAAATATAGCTACTGGATAAGATGGTCTTGTTCTGGATGGAACATCTCTATTCTCTTTTTTTTTTTTTTTGCGGTACGCGGGCCTCTCACTGTTGTGGCCTCTCCCGTTGCGGAGCACAGGCTCCGGACGCGCAGGCTCAGCGGCCATGGCTCACAGGCCCAGCCACTCCACGGCATGTGGGATCTTCCCACACCAGGGCACGAACCCGTGTCCCCTGCATTGGCAGGTGGACTCTCAACCACTGCGCCACCGGGGAAGCCCTCTATTCTCTTGATGGGAGATGGATACTTATCTTGGGGTGGCTATATAAATGGTGATTTCCTCTTTCATTCTTGTCTAGACATGACACTTTCTCCCAAATAGAAACATAGGGGCTTTGCTGAGTTGGAGTTGGCACAACATTAGTTGTATTTAACACTGATAGTTTTGAGTGAATAATTAGACACAAAGTCTCATAGTTTCAGAGGTAGATGATTTTTAATCTGTTACATAAAATATTTTTTATATCTAAATTCTATTTATATTTATTTACACTCTGAGGAGAGGGCCAATTTACTAACTACTTCATTCAGTTAAAACATTCAATATTAATTAAACAGATCTATAAATTAAATTAACCTTGTAGCATTCTTTTTA
Source organism: Mesoplodon densirostris (assembly GCF_025265405.1). Lineage (NCBI taxonomy): Eukaryota > Metazoa > Chordata > Mammalia > Artiodactyla > Ziphiidae > Mesoplodon > Mesoplodon densirostris. The sequence continues at coordinate 18,233,830 of NC_082664.1, forward strand.
TTTATTTTATTTTATTTTTAATATGAGTTTTTTTAAATTTTAGTTTATTCATTTTTTTTTTGTACAGCAGTTTCTTATTAGTCATCAATTTTATACACATCACTGTATACATGTTAATTCCAATCTCCCAATTCATCACACCACCACCCCCACACTCCCACCACTTTACCCCCTTGGTGTTCATACCTTTGTTCTCTACATTTGTGTCTTTATTTCTGCCCTGCAAACTGGTTCATCTGTACCATTTTTCTAGGTTCCACATATATGCGTTAATATATGATATTTGTTTTTCACTCTCTGACTTACTTCACTCTGTATGACAGACTCTAGATGAATCCACATCTCTACAAATGACCCAATTTTGTTCCTTTTTATGGCTGAATAATATTCTATTGTATATATGTACCACATCTTCTTTTCCCATTCGTCTGTTGATGGGCCTTTATGTTGCTTCCATGATCTGGCTATTGTAAATAGTGCTGCAATGAACATTGGGGTGCATGTGTCTTTTTGAATTATGATTTTCTCTGGGTATATGCCCAGTAGTGCGATTGCTGAGTCATATGGTAATTTTATTTTTAGTTTTTTAAGGAACCTCCATACTGTTCTCTATAGTAGCTGCATCAATTTACATTCCCACCAACAGTGCAAGTGGGTTCCCTTTTCTCCACACCCTCTCCAGCATTTGTTGTGTGTAGATTTTCTGATGATGCCCATTCTAACTGGTGTGAGGTGATATCTCATTGTAGTTTTGATTTGCATTTCTCTAATAATTAGTGATTATGAGCAGCTTTTCATGTGCTTCTTGGCCATTTGTATGTCTTCTTTGGAGAAATGTCTATTTAGGTCTTCTGCTGATTTGTTGATTAGGTTGTTTGTTTTTTTTAATATTGAGCTGCATGAGCTATTTATATATATTTTGGAGATTAATCCTTTGTCCATTTCTTCATTTGTAAATACTTTATCTCATTCTGAGGGTTGTCTTTTCATCTTGGTTGAAGTTTCCTTTGCTTTGAAAAAGCTTTTAAGTTTCATTAGGTTCCATTTGTTTATTTTGTTATTTCCATTATTCTAGGAGGTGGATTAAAAAAGTTCTTGCTGTGATTTATGTCAAAGGGTTATATTGTGAAAATGACTATACTACCAAAAGCAATCTACACATTCAATGCAATCCCTATCAAATTACCAATGGCATTTTTTATGGAACTGCAACAAAACAATCTTAAAATTTGTGTGAAGACACAAAAAAGACCCCAAATAGCCAAAGCGGTCTTGAGGGGAAAAAATGGAGCTGGAGGAATCAGACTCCCTCACTTCAGACTCTACTACAAAGCTACAGTAATCAAGACAATATGGTACTGGCACAAAAACAGAAATATAGATCCATGGAACAGGGTAGAAAGCCCAGAGATAAACACATGCACCTATGGTCAACTAATCTATGACAAAGGAGGCAAGGATATATAATGGAGAAAAGACAGTCTCTTCAATAAGTGGTGTTGGGAAAACTGGACGGATACATGTAAAATAATGAAATTAGAACACTCCCTAACACCATACACAAAATTAAACTCAAAATGGATTAGAGACCAAACTTAAGACTAGACACTATAAAACTCTTAGAGGTAACATTCTTTTTAAAAACTTGGAATCTAAAAAAATGATACAAATGAACTTATTTACTAAACAGAAACAGGCTCACAGACTTTGAAAACAAATGTATGGTTGCTAAAGAGGAAAGGTGGTGGGTGGAGGATAAATTAGTAGTTTGGGATTAATATATACACACTACTGTATATAAAATAGATAATCATCAAGGACCTACTGTATAACATAGGGAACTCTACTCAATATTCTGTAATAACCTATATGGGAAAATAATCTGAAAAATAATGGACATATGTATATGTATAACTGAATCACTTTGCTGTACACTTGAAACTAATATAACATTGTAAATCAACTATATTCCAATATAAAATAAAAATTAAATTTCAAAAAAAACACTTGTATTTGGAAATATTTCTAATAAAATGCATTCTAATGAATATAGAAAGTTCATAAAATGTTTTAAAAATATTAGCAAAATGAAAGATCCATAAACATTACCCAAGTTAAGACATTGCCAGTAACTGAGGTGAGTTCTATGAGCTGTGTTTGGGTCACATACCCTTCCCTTCTCAATCAGGGTAATCACTTTCTTTATTTTGTGTTTTACTTTATAATTCTATCACATAAGTATATATCTGTATACTATATATTATTTTGTATAGTATTTTACTATATATTCCTTTAAAGGGAAATACTAGTATTTCCCTTCAAAGGACTTTATGTTTGGGACTTTAAACAAATGCAGTCAGATGGTATATATGTATTTTCCTATTACTCATTTCTTTCCCTCAACATAATATTTATAAGTTTAACTCATGTTGGCAGTTGTAGCTATAATTTATTCTTTTTCATTGCTGTTTAGAATTATATGAGTAGATGACAATCTATTTACCTATTTTATTTTTAATCCACATTTAATTTATTTATTTTGTGCTATTTTAAACAATGCCTTTATTTTATTTTATTTATTTTTATTGAAGTATATTTGATTTACAATATTATATTAGTTTCAGGTGTACAACATAGTGATTCAATATTTTTATAGACAATGGTCCATTTACAGTTATTACAAAACAATGGATATATTTCTCTGTGCTGTACAATATATCCTTGTTGCTTATCTATTTTATACATAGCAGTTTATATATCTTAATCTCATACTTCTATCTTTCCCCTACCCCCTTTGCTCAACCTACTGGTAAGTACTAGTCTGTACTCTATATCTGTGAGTGTTTCTGTTGTGTTATATATATTCATTCGTTTTATTTTTTAGATTCTACTTATAAGTGATAACAGAGTATTTGTCTTTCTTTACCTGACTTATTTCACTAAATATAATATTCTCTAGGTCTATCCACATTGTTGAAAATGGCAGAATTTCATTATTTTGATGGCTGAGTAATATTCCATTTTATGTATATGCCACATCTTATTTATCCATTCATCTGTTGATGGACACTTAACTTGCTTCCATATCATAGCTATTGTAAACAATGCTGCTGTGAACATCGGGGTGCATGTATCTTTTAGAATTAGTGTTAAAAGCTTTTGCACAGTAAAGAAAACCATTGGCAAAATGAAAAGACAATCTCCTGAATGGGAGAAAATATTTGCAAATGATATTACTGATAAGGGGTTAGTATCCAAAATATATAAGCAGCTCATATAACTCAATATCAAAAAAGCAAACGACCCAATTTTAAAAATGGGCAGAAGTCCTGAATAGACATTTTTCCAAAGAAGATATACAGGTGGCCAATAGGCACGTGCAAAGATGCTCAGCATTGCTAATCATCAGATCAATGCAAATCAAAACCACAATGAGATATCACCTTATGCCTGTCCGAATGGCGATCATCGAAAAGACCATAAATAACAAATGGTGACAAGGATGTGGAAAAAAAAAAAAGGAACTGTTAACCATTCTACACTGTTGATGGGAATGTAAATTGGTGCAACCACTATAGAAAACAGTATGGAGGTTTCTTGAAATACTAAAAATAGAACTACTTATGATCCAGCAGTTCCACTCCTGGGTATATATCCAAACAAATGAAAATAATGCTCTTTTAAAAACGCTTATAAATGTGTACTGACAAGCATATGCAGATATGAAAAATGTCTCGAGTGTATATACCTAGAAATGGACAGCACACATTTAGCTTTTTAAGGTAGTGCTATTTTCCAAAGTAATTTTTCTAGTTAACTTACACTCAAGCATTCTTTGAGTGTCACCATTATTTCAGTTCTTCACCAACACTTAATGCTATCAGAATTTTACATTTCTGCTTCTCTAGTGATGTGCAATAATATCATAAGTGTTTTAAAATGTAGTGCCCTGATGATTGAAATTTAGTAGATTTATTTTTTATCACTATTCAGTTTTCCTTTTTGGTGAAGTGGCCTTTAAAATACTTACTTATATTTCTTTGATAAATAAAATTGTTTTTAAGATTTCATTTTCAATTTTTGCTCATATACATAAATATTATTGATTTTCATGTACTAACTTTGTATTCTACAACCTTGTTAGAGTGACATAAATTCTAACAATTTTTAATTTTTGTTAAATTCCCTAGAATAGAGCTAAGATTTTCTACATTTTCAGAAATCAAAGTAAAAGTGTCTTTACAGTTTTACTTTTTCCTTTCCAAATTATATGTATTATATATATATATATATTTTTTTCTGGCTTCTTGTACTAAATGTGGCCTCCACGATAACATTGAATATAAGGAGTTAAAAAGAAGAAATACTTGCTCTGTTTCTGATATTACTTACACATTGTGCAGTCTTTCACCATTAAGCATGTGCTAGCTATAGGGTTTGACAGATGCCTTTTACTGGGTTCAGGAAATTTTCATTTTGCCCTGATTTGATGAGTTCTTATGAAGAACAGGTATTGAATTTTACCAAATGATTTTCTGCAGATACTGAAAAAATATATGTATTTCTCCTTTTTTTCCCTTAAGATTATAGATTACATTGAATGATTTTAGAAAAATAAAACAACTTTACATACATGAGATATATGCTAATTGGATATGATGTAGTTTCATTTTTTCTATATTATTGGATCAATTTGATAATATTTCATTAAAGATTTACTTCTATATTCAGGAGAAGTATTAATTTGTAGGTTTTTTTTGTTTCTTTTTTCTTGTAATATCTTGTCTAGGTTTGGTGTCAGGGCAGTGTTGTTTGGAACTGTTCCTTCCTTTTCTACTTCCTGGAAGAGACTGTGTAAAATAGATATTTCTTTTTCAAAGAGTTTGTATCATTCACCAGCAAAACTATCTGACCAAGAGATTTCTTTTTGAGTAGGTTTAAAACTAAAAATCAAATCTGTTTAATAGTTATATGACTATTCAGGTTATTTCATCTTGGATGAATTTTTACAGTTCATGGGATTTGAAGAATTTGTCTACTTTGAGTCAATGAATCTATGTGCATAAAGTTGTTTCTAGTATTTCCCTTTAAAGTCTGTGGGGTCTGTAACGAAATCTCTTTTTTCATTCCAAATATCAGAGGTGGGAAATGCTTTTTCCTCTTACATTTTTTTACAACTTTATTGGAGGATAATTGCTTCACAATGGTGTATTAGTTTCTGCTGTATAACAAAGGGAATCCCTCCTACATTTTTGGAAAGAGTATTTTAGAATTGTTTTATCTCTTCTCTGTATGTTTGGAAAAATATATTTACCAGTAATGACATCTGAGTCTGTTTTGTCATTATTGTTTTTGGTAATGTTTTGTTTTTAGAAGAAGTAATGAATGATGAATCCAACTCCTTTAATAAAAATAGACCTATACAGAAGATCTAATCTTTTGAGTCAGTATTGCTAATTGTTTCTTTTACTGAATATTTCTGTGTTATATCTGTTGTCTAAGTTCTTAGTATGATGTTGATTACAATATTTCATTATTTTTTAAATGAATGTCTACATATACACTACAGTGCTGTCTATCTTTTAGTTCAGAACTTGACAATTATTCTTTATTCTTCTTTCCTGATAAAACAAATTTTATTGATCTATTCAAGGAACCAATCTTTATTTTTATTGATTCTATTTTTTCTGTTTTTTAAATTAATTAACATTTTATTTATATTTTTATACTTATCTTCTGTCTACATTTATTATTATAATTACTCTTTTTAAAATTAGCTTCCTCAAGTGGAAGCATAGATAATTAATTCTACACTTTTTTCATATTTCTATGGGGTTTTAAAAACTATACATTTCTTTCTGTTCTTTGCTTTAGCAAACGTACATGAAGTTTAATAAGATGCATTTTTATTATCATTCAGTTCAAAGTAGTTTCCAATTTTACTAATGGTTTCTTTTTCACTCGTGAGTTTTTAAATGTGTCTCACTCAATTTCCAAAAATTTCTAATTTTTCTCATTATGGATTTTATTATTTGTCTTCCTCTGGCTTTTGTTATTTGTTCTGTTAGCCATCATTCTTTTTATGGTTCCCCTAAATGTAACGTACCCCATTTTCTTGACTCTTAAATATTTTTATTACTTTTTGTTTGTAGCAGTTTCCATAATAATCAACTTGTTTATACACTGTAACTTAATTAAAAATTTCCTATTGATAGGCATATGGTTAGTTTTGTGGCTTATTCTATTAAATCTAGCACTTCACTGAATAGCCCTTTATATGCCTTTCTATATTTTTGCCAGTTTATCCTTAGAAAAGATTTCTAGAGCTGATATTTCTTGTTCTGAAAGTAAAAGAACTTTTGTTTGAAGACAATATGGCCAAATTTTCCCTCATGTTAAGTTTTGCAATTTTCTATTCCTATCACCAATGTACAAGACTGTCTATTTCTCACAGCCTTGACAACAAATATGTCACCAAATTTTGATTATTTTTTCTTATCTTACTGATAAGAAATTTTATCTCAGTGTCACCATTGTTATAAATCGTGACTGTATATGTGTGTATCTGTATACCCATATTTTTCCTATCTTAATAATGAAGTGATAACTGATAGTCAAAGTCCTGTGTTTTGTTTTATTTGTTAAAATTTTCTTAGGTATTCTTGGTCCTTTGAAACTCCATATAAATTTTGAATCATTACTAACATTTACTCATACATATACTCACATACAGTTTAGATTTTGAGTGAGATTTCACATAGGTCGGTTTGGGGGAAACTGGCATGTTTATAATATCGACTTCTCTATTTTTTATCATGATGTATGATTTTGTTTATTGAAGTTTTCTTTAAATTCCATCAAAGTTTGTAGTTTTCAGCTTAGGTACCTTGCACATATTTTATTATGTTTATTTATATGATCCTGAACCTAGGGACATTTTCTCATTTATTAATTCTAATGTTTTAGTTTTTTCTTTGTATTTTCTGCATATACAATTGTGTCATGGGCAAATAATGACTATTAAGTTCATTACTTTCCATTGATACAATTTTTTCTTTCTTTTTTTTTTTTTTGTATCTATTGAACTGAATAGAAATAGTTTTAAGGCCACTCTTGATTCCTTATAAATCATATGGAATTTTTCAATATTTCAACATTAATTTTCATGTTTTCTCTAAAATAGAAGCCTTGTATTTCTAGCCTGCTACTAATATTTATACCAGAATGTGTTGTATTTTATCAAACATTATTTTCAGCATAGCTTTAGATTATCTAATTTGTTTTGAATTTTTTCTACTTTTACTGTTAATCTTAAACATTTAAAAATGCTGAGCCAATCATTAATTACAGAAGTCAGCCCAATTCAGCTGTGACATATAATTTATTTATGTATTACTGGATTTGATTTGCTATTAAAACAAAGTTTTGTATCTGTTTTCTTAAGAAGGTTTGTCCAGGTATTCTCCTGTCTTTGTCACACTTTGGTACCAAGTTTATGTTGGCCTCAAAAATGAGTTGCAAAAGTATTCCATCCTTTTAAAATCTCTGGAATATTTTTTCTAAGATTATTTTTTCTTTATATTTTAGATGAATTCACAATCAAAACCATGTAGGTTTAGGTATTTCTTTGTGGTGTAAGTGAGCAAAGTTTGCCACCCCAAAATGCGTCTCTTTGGCAAGATGATTAATTTAGGCTGATTATTTTTAAGAAAAAGAAGACTCAGGAGGTTTTTCTTATTGTCTCCCCCTTTACTGACTAAAATAATTTAGATAAAGGGCCTGTTCTCTGAATAAAGATATCACTGGAGATATCTGCAAAGAATATGGGCTGAGTGTGGTGGGGGAAATTTTATGGGGGCCCTAGAGATCAGAGTCCTTTCTGTGTCCAGTCTCTGCATTGCCCAGCAAACATTTGCTCATAAAAGACTTGCTTTTACATCTCCATGTAAATTACCTTCCTTCCCTTTGGAGTCCCAAACCATTATCCCCAACATCCTCTTTTGTCTTTAGCTGAAGATAATGTTTAATGTGAGAATTTCAGCCAGGTTTGGGAGTTAACTCAGTTTTCCTGGATCTCTCCCATATATACATGTTATTAAAGTTGTGTTTGATATTCTCCTGCTAAACTCTCTGATGTCAACTTAATTCTCAGTCTGTCCAGAAGAACCTAGAAGGGTAGAAGAAAATTTCTTCCTCCCTAACAGTGGTAATTTTTATAATTTCATTCATTTCTAAAGCACATATAGGACCTTTAATATTTTCTCTTTCTTTTGGTATTGACATAGTATTTTTTCTTACTAGTGTTTGTTTCATCTAAGTTTTAAAATTTATTATCAGAAGAAATTCTCATAATATGCTCTTATCATTGATTCCTTTAGAATCCATAGTGATGTTTCTCTTTTTCCTTTATGTATCTACCTTTTGAAATTTTTAATTTGTATCTTCTCTCTTTTGCTCTTTATTATCCTTGCTAGATGTCCTTAATTTTTATCTTTTTCAAAGATTATTTTTGTTTCCTTATTTGTTTTATCGAATCTATTATAATTTATTTTCTGATATTTTGCTTTGTTTTTTCTAATTATGTCTCCATTGTAATGTTTTTGAGATTTTCTTTTGAGTTTTTCTTTTATTAACTGGTTTCCAGAAGTTTTACTGTGATGTTCTGATGTGCACACAAACAGGATTTATTTTTATCTCTCCTGCTTCTTCTGACTATGTTAATGTCACATATAAGTTTTGGAAAAATCTTAGCCATTATCTCTTTTAATGTACCTTCTGCCTTATTCCCCTTCTTTTTTTCTTCCTGGACACCAGAGATGACAGATCTTTCATCATGTGTTTTCACGTGTGGCTCTCACCCTCCTTTCTGTGTTCTCTGACCTTATAAATTTTTTCATGAATCTGCTTGCATGTTTTCTATTCAACTATCAGCCCTTTAACTAATTCTCTTCTCTATTTTGTCCTGTATGCTGTTAAAGCTATCTATTAAGTTATATTTTTAATTCTAGGTCTTTTATCCTATTTACTTTTAAAGAATTTCTGTCATGTGATGAATTCTTTATCTTTTTATCTATTTTTTCAAATATTTTAATCACACTTATTTTAATATCTATGTTTGATATCTATAATTACTCAAATACCTGTGGAAAGATTTGTTTCTATTGTTTCCTTTTTCACTTGACACTTTGTGTGTGTATGTGTAAGTGTGTGTGTATAAACACAGGACAGGAAAAATTTGCAATCTCCACATCTCCAGGTTCTATTACTTTCCCTAGAGGCTTCATCATATTCTCTACTAGGTACATAAAGTGACAACATATGACCTTAATCCAGATGGAGCCTGAACTGACTCTAGACCATTTTGTGGTTTTTGCAAGATATGTTCAATTTCCGGTTCATATATACTCTTAGAGTGTTACTCTCAGGGTTTCTGACTTGAAGGCTTGGATCTTATACTCTGATATTTTCTTGTTTTCCTTGGCACCATGAGACAGCCAAGAAGAAAAGTTTGTTGTTTCTTGACTATAGTTGGAAAACCTATAGTGTTTTGCTTTTAAATAAAGTGCTTGCTTATTGATTGAGGTATACTTTATCATGTCAATGATGTCAATTGTCTTATTTTATTAAATGTATTTTTATTGTTATGTTTGCTGACATTTGGGAAATGCTTTCTCTAAATCTTTGGATGTAATTCTTTTAAATTTTATTTATATGATTTTATTTATGACCATATTTATTCCCTTTGTAAAATTGAACCATATCTGCATTACTGAATTAACTACAGTTGTTTATCTTGTATTTTCTAATGTGCTTTAGATTCTATTTGCTAGTGTTACATTTAATAATTTTGCATTTATATTTATAGGTGAAATGTATTCAATTTTATGCAGTGTTTAACGTAAATGTTATATTCTTGTTATCAAGCAGTTTGGAGGTTGTTCTTTTCAATGCTCTGGAACAGTTTATGTAGGATTAACATCACCTGACCTTTAGAAAGTTGGTAAAATTCCTAATGAAGTCAGCTGGGGAGTGATGCTTTTTGGTAAGGGCTCTTTAGTTACTTTCTGCATTTGTTCTAGGGTAATTAATCTGGTTATATTTTCTGTATATTGTTTAGTTTTAGTAAGTTTTTTAAGAAAATGATCTATTTGTCTAGGTTTAAATTTTTGCTTTGGAAGCATGATAGCGCTTGCCAGCACACTAAATTTGGCATTTATTTATTTGTTCTAGTGTGTATCAGTTTTCTAATGCATTTCTTTATGTTTGTATCTTTAAAAAGTTTTCTATACATTTTCTTTTGAATTCCTTTGTTCTTTTCCTAGTTTTTTGAACTGGATAGTTACTTCATTTAATTTAATTGTTGTCTTAATTTTTTTTACATAGGTATTTAATACTATAGTTTTTTACTCACAACTGTTTTAACTGTATGCCATGAATTCATGTGTCATATTTTTTTATTCTCGTTTTCAAGTAATTATAAAGCCCCTTTGTATGTACCTTTTGACCTAAGAATTATTTAATATTATTTATATATATATTTCAATATGGAAAAGCATTTCCTTCTAATTTTTTTTACTGATTTCTAGTTTTTTTCTCATTATAATCAAAGAATGTTATTTTTATTATTTCTTTCTTTTATGAATTTTTGAATTTTATTTTATTTTTCATACAGCATGTTCTTATTAGTTATCCATTTTATACATATTAGTGTATATATGTCAATCTCAATCTCCCAATTCATCCCACCACCACCTCCCTGCCACTTTCCCCCCTTGGTGTCAATATGTTTGTTCTCTACATCTTTGTCTTTTTATTATTTCTATACATTCAATTTATTGACACCTTCTTTGGAGAAACTACATAAATAATATTTCCTTGAAACAGGTGAATGTTTCACATGCACATTAAATGAAGCTATATTCTTCGTTTTTGGCAATCAGTGTATTTTTAATTCAGTAACAGTCATTTTGTCTAAAAGAATAGAAATCAACATAAATTATATTTACCTCCACAATGGGACACACACTTTCTTATGTCATGTCACTACAGTAGGAGCCAAATAGATTTGATTTGTAATAGAGGGTAGGTCTTAACAAACTGTGCTGCTGACTTGTTTGATTGCATTAAACTATGTTGAGGGGTGAATCAAGACCTTCCCTTTAGCAGAGACTAAAAATCTAAAAGCTGGTTGGCAGAGGTGCTTCTGCTTTGTAGCTGAGCCTGCACAATCTTGGGCTGTTGCAGATCTCTCTCTGCTTTGTCACCTAGCTGCCTACTCTTTGGTCCCTGGGGAATTCTCCCCACCTTCTCCTTTATCTTATCTCTTTCTGTCCTGCAGTCCTGCCTGAACCTTCTCAGGATGGCAACCCCAGCTACTGTGACAATCTGATATGCCATGGAAGGATTTCTCTTAGCTCTCATGTACTGTGCCTCAGTATTACTTGGGTGAAATTTCAGAGTGTGAGGAAAAGGAGGAGATTCTCTAAGAAATTCTGTCTCATCCACAGTATCAACCCCAGCATGCATCTCATGGATTTCTCTCAGTTCTGCTCTGATTTCAGACAGGGGATGCCTTGCCCTTGCTGGCAGCCCATGCATCCCATGGTGCTCTTTCTCCACTCTCTTCTTCTGGCTTTGTTTTCAGGGTACCCTTCTTGGGCATTCTGTGAATATCCATGACAAAGGGAATCTTCACTATTATAATCTGTCTCACTTGACCACATGTGGCTATTAATATTTCATTAAAAGTTCAGCTCATTTCTCCCTCCCCTGTGTATGGCAGATTTCATTCCTCCTTCTCTTGCATTTGCAAGAGGAGTGAAAGCAGCATTAACCTATCTCTCTCTTATGAGGGTCTCTTCACTTTCTGGAGTTCAGTTAACTGGGAATCTTTCTGTCCTCAGTTCTCAAATTATCCAGCTTGCTGTGGCTGTTAGGGTGCGAATGACTGTTTCATGTTACAGTCTACATCTAAACAGGATACTCCTCATTTCACATTCCATTTTCTCACTTTCCCTCTCTCTTTTTCTCCTTAGAGTATTATCTTCAGTGATTATTTTTTTTTTGCTATTGTACTCTTTTTTCTTCAATTTTAGCCTTATTTCTTAAATAATTATTTCTTAAATGATTAAAAATTAGTCTTTTACTAAATACTGTCCGCTCTCTTTGTAAACATTCCTTTTCCAATTACATAATTTCTAGTTTAATGTAGATGTTTTGATTTAAAAAGTTGTTTTTTTTTCTTAAATAGTTCAGCCCATGGAGATTTGAACCTATGCAGCTGTCATCATCACATAATTCTGGGAATTAATTTCTGTTAAGTACAGTTCCCATATACATAAAGTTCTGCCCTAGTAACACTTATCAAATATCCACTCCTCTGAAACATCAAAGTTTTCATCTATCAAGTGTTCATATATACATTGGTCTTTCTCTGAGGTTTCTATTTTGTTCCACTGATCTCTGTCTATTCCTTTGCCAGCCTCACAGATTTAACCATATAACAATTTTTATAATAACAGTAATCATACTATAACTCTATAATACTTGTGTCAGAAATAATTGAAATTTAATTGATTTTAATTGAGATAGAATTAACATCATTATATATACTGAATATTCCTTTCCATGAATAGTGTATATCCTCATTTTAATAATATATAATTTGAATATATGTATATTTTCTCCATAAACTTAAACATTTTTTTATTTATATTGTTTTAAGTGATTTATAATTTTTGTGTGTATCTTTTGGAAATGATATTTTACCTTAATTTTTTTCCTTATCTTTTGTTGCTGGTGGATTAGAATGTAAGGTATTTGGTTATGTTATACTTACATTTAACAATCTTAGTGAATTATCTTATTGACTAATCTTAATGCATAAAAAAAAATTTTTTAAAGCCTTATTTTTTATTCTCAAAAATTTGGTAGGACCTCCAAAGAAATGTGGGTTAGAAATGATGGTATTTGTCACTCTGGCCTGGTTTCTTCATTAAAGGAAGTGTACCCAACATTTCAAAATTAAATATCATATTTGCTACATGTCTTTGATAGACAACTTTTTACAGTTAAGGGATTTCCATTCTATTCCATCTTTACTAATTTTTTTTCTTAAATGGTTGTTAAATCTTATTAATCTTATAATCAATTACAGTCCCATGCCACAAAGTCATTGTTTCACATTATATCTCAAGAAGCTCAGAGTGTCTGGAACGAGGTAGCTGTTCAATAAACATCCTTCAGTGGAATAATTATTTCAACTGTTTTTCTGCCTTTGAGATGATCATGTTTTTTCTTATGAAAGTTAGTGTGGTAAATTATATTAAGTGATGTTCTATTAAAACTCTTTCTTCCATTTCTAGAGTTGAATTGACTTCATCATGATATATTACATTTTTTATATATTGCTGAATTTAATTTGCTAATATGTGCTTTAAGTATTTTTCTAAAATCTTTGTTCACAACTGAAATGAGATTTTGTTTTTCTGTATCATCCTTACTTAGTTTGACCCCAAATTATTCTCTCCTCACAAAATAGAGGAAATCATCCCCTCTGCTTTCAATTTCTAAAAGAGTTCATATATGATAGAAATATCTTGCATGTTATCTATGACATACTGGAAAATATTTGGACCTGATTTGCTATACAAGTGAATGTTTATTGACTATAATTATTTTGTGTAATGCTCTTAGGGTTATTCAAGTTTTATATTTCTTTTTGTGACATTTTGGTAAGTCACTTTTCTAGAAAATTGACCCTGTGGCCTAAGTTTTCAAATTTGTTTATCTAAAGCTCATTATTTACTCTTATTTTAAAATATAACTGGCATATATGTCTCTCTCTCTCTCTCTCTCTCTCTCTCTCTCTATATATATATATATATATATATATATATATATATATATACACACACCTGTTTTTAATCTATGGTGATATTTTCTTGGTTATTTGGATTTTTGTTTTTGTGAAATTTTTTCACCATGAAAACCATAACTATCATTTCTAATAACTTTAATTAATAGAAATTTTTTCTTGCATTTTTTTCTTTTAGGAGAAAGGCAAATTTTAAAATATCAATAATACAAATAAAGTTTTATTGAACTGAGCTACCATTTTTATCTCTTTGTGAAATAAGATAGAAGCTCCTTCTAAAAGCACAGCTTTGCATCACTCATTTATTTCAAAAGAGGCTTGTTCATCTTGGAAAAAAAATAAAAATAAACAAGAACCACTTGTCAGAGAGTGAGACAAATTCCTGGGCAGTGTGAGGCTGTTGATAACACTTATATTGCTCTCGGAAACTCACTAGCAAAGCAAGTCACAGTTACATTTTTGGAAACAAGTTGTTTGTTTACCACATATTGAATGCTGCTTTAACAATAATTTAAAGTTAAAGATATTTGCCCTTCCCATAGCCAATGTAGATGATAACTGTTCTGTACCTTTGAATCATCATATTTATAACAAAGCTAGGTTATTTATCATTGGTTTAACACAAATTTTACCAGAAAAAAAAAAAAAAACACATAGGCCAGTGAGCTTTGGTAAAAATCACTTGATATTCTGCCCCACACTTCCCTTCCTTCAAATACAGTCTCACAGACAGTACCCCATTCAATTCTCAGACCTCGGGCCTTGTCTATAAGTATGGTCTTATTAATTCATTCAATACATAAGTATTGATTACCTCGTGTGTGCAGGTATGTAGGTGTAGGTTTCTGTGAATATGAAACTAAATAGAGAATAGTGAACTTAAAGTCTACTTGGTCAGCTTGTTTAAGGATTACTGGGTTATCATCTGCATATTAAGGTGAAAGAGAATTCCTAAATTACTTTTTTGGCTATAACTGTGTCCTAATAATAAGGCTGTAGAATTCCCTCATGTCCAACTCAATAAAGGCATCATTTTAAAGCAATATTTTAAGCCCTCTTTCATGTCTTTCTTGTTTTGCTATATGACTCTTATTGAAAAACAGGGTACTACACTTTTGTGGTTATCAGTAACTATAACAGTGTCTTAGAGTTTTCTTATTAAATTCTCAGAGTATTTCCACATTTAATTCTGTGTAAAAAGAACTCTGATTGAATAACTTATTTAACATTTAGTACATACCTACTAAGTGTTATATAATTTCCAGACTAGTACTAATTGATGCTTAAGAAAATGGATAAAATTTATACCATCAAAGAAAGATACTATGAAAAAGAGATTTTGTGAATTAATTACAACTATGATAAATGTTACAAAGGAAAAATATATGGTGCAATGAGAATAACTAATCAAGAAAGCAGAACATATCTGAGTGACAGAAAAATATTTCCTGAGAAATGACATTTAAACTGAAACCTAATGAGTAAGAGTTGCCTGAAAAAAGAAAAATACATCTCCGTAGGCAAAGGAAGAAACACCAGTGAATGTCCTCAATAGGGAATTAACCAACTGAAATATTGAGTAAAAGGTACTGGGAACTTCCAATCCATTTTTTTTTTCCTTTTTGAGTAGATTTGATTTTTTTAGAGCAGTTTTAGTTCCACTGTAAAATTGAGCAGCAATCCAATTCAATTTTCAATTCAATTTCAAATATGAACTTTATGAGGGTATGGAGAAATAGTCATTGTTAATTGGACTTTATGTTCTTTGATTAGTAAACAACCAATGTGGTTTTGAACAACTTTTTATTTTGAAATAATTATTGATTTAGAAGAAGTTGCAAAGATAGTTCAATAACAGAAATTTGGCATTGTCACAATGTATTTGAATAGTTCTGTGAAGGTTAATTTTGTGTGTCAACTTGTCTGGGCCGCAGTGCCCAGATATGTGGTTAAATATTATTCTGGATGTTTCTGGGAGGGTGTTTTTAGATGAGATTAACATTTAAATTAGTGGATTTTGAGTAAAGAAGAGTACCTTCAATAATGTTGGTAAACCTCATTCATTCAGCTTCAAGCAAGAGAAAATAGATGTCCTTCCACTCTTCTTAGTTCTCCAGCCTGACTATATTTAAATTAAATCTGTAACTCTTTTCTGAATCTCTATCCTAATTTATATATATAATATATATAATTAATATATATTAATTAATTAATATTTAATCATTTATAAATATATAGTAGTTTACATTGATTGATTTTTAAAATATTGAACTACTTTTACAGTTTTAAAATAAACCTCATTTTAGTCATGGTATATAATCCATTTTACATATTGATAAATTCCTAATATTTTATTAAAATTTTTTTCATCTATATTCCTGATAGATATTGGTGAATAGTTTTTGTCTTGTTTTGTTTTGTTTAGCTTTTTATAGTGCTTATCTCTGGTTTCTATTCTAAGGTAATGCTGGTTTCATAAAATGAGTTGAAAAGTCTTCCCTCCTTTTCTATTTTCTGTAAATTAGTCTTATTCTTTAAATCTTTGGCACTATTTGCCAGTGAAACCTAGTCCTGGAGATTTACTTTTCAGGAGCTTATAATACATACATTTAAGATAGTTATAGAGATGTTAAAATTTTGAAATAAAAACTTATTGTTGAGTTGTATTTAATGGGTACTTAGTATCTTTCAAGGAATTGGTCCATTTCATTTATCAGATTTTGTGTGTAGAGTTGTGTGTAGTATTCACTTATTATCCTTTTGGTGTCAGTAGGCTCTGTAGTGGCAACACTTGTTTTATTCCTGATATACTAGTAATTTGTGACTTCTCTCTTATTTGTTAGTCTTCTAGTGATTTATCAATTTTCCTGATATTCTCAAGGAATCAGCTTTTTGTTTTATTGATTTACTCCATTGTTTTTCTGGTTTTAATTTTATTTAGTTCTGCTCTTAACAATGTGTTTTTGTTAGCTTGGTCTTTTGATAAAGTAATCAAAAGTAGGGAGTAATACATTGAATTAATAATACCAATTAGTTAATATCCTGTATTCCTATTCTCATAGGAACTTCCAAAAAATATAACTGGTAAAGTCAAAGAAATATTTGGTAACATGGCAATTCACACTGATGAAGAGAACCATTCCCCACAAATTCTAAATACACACAAATGATTACATGTAAGTCTTTAAATATACACAGCCAATCTCAAACTAAAGACAAGGAGCAACTCTGGTGTATTATTATAGAAGAAATTTAAGACAGTGTAATATATATATTAGCAAACATCATTGCTGCTGAGGCCTATGACAATTTCTATGAGAAATCTTGTTTACCTAGCAAGGTGGTAAAATTACACAGGAAAGAAAACAATGGTCCAAATAGAAGAATACTTGAACATCTAACCAAAGATAAGGTGGAAGAAAGTTTATTGATATGCCCTTAATTTTTCACTTTGCTTGGTTGAAATTGTGCTTGAATATGGTCACTGCAGACAGAGAAACAGCAACCATGATCTTGAGCTTGGAAAATACAATGGTCCTAGTATGATGAAAGCAGTTAACATCTCAGGCAGCTAGTAATCTCCTGAAAATTTTATCCTCCTTATATCTTTTTTCTATACTCAAAGAGTTATGTAATTACAACTGAGGCAGCAAGCTCTTAAAAAATTATTAGGGCACAGTAAGGTGCTGAGAGCAATGTTAAAGCTCTTCTTCCCTGAGACATGCACCCACCACACTTGGAATCCACGAGAAGAGACTTAAACTAAGGCTAGAGAATCTTACCTCAAGTACATATCACTAAATGCCATAACTAATAAAATAGAAAATTCAGATGGCGAGTATTCTGAAGAATTAATGTAGAAGACAAAATAAAATTTTATAAAAACATGTTAGTTATCATCCAAGAAATTATAATATTGGAAAGATGAACCAGGAACAATGAATCACATGGTATAACTCAGAATAAATCTATAATGGTTGACAGAAAAAAATCAATAAAGAATTGAAGAGTGGAATTGATACAGCTGAAGGACAAATCAGTGAGTTAAATTATTTATTTGAAGAACTTTCCCATAAGATATCGGAAAGAGATCAAGTGGTAGAATATATAAAATAAATGTTTAAAAAAATAGAGATTAGAAAAATCAACATTCTTAGAATAGTTTTCACAGTTGATCAAAATAAACAAAGGGAGAAACACTTCAAGAAATAAAGACCAAGGATTTCCAGAATTATCCAAAAAAAAAAAGATTTACTATTTAATGAGATTTACTTAGAAGTTAAACATGGAAGTTATGAAACACATCCATGCAATGCATATCACAGTAAAACTTGAGAATAAAAAAACCAGAACTTTCACAACCCTACAAAAATGGAAAGCATATTACCTATGAATAAGCAAGAAGCACGACTGACACCAGATAGATCAACAAGAAGACTACATACAAGAAGACAATTGACTGATATCTTCAGAGCATTGAAGCTTTTCCTTTTGAACCACACAGGAAATAAAAGATAAGTGGTTCTTAAATATATGAAAGGATGATCAAGTTTATTCTTAGAAACAGAAAAGCCAGTTAAAACCATCAATACAGGGCTTCCCTGGTGGTGCAGTCATTGAGAGTCTGCCTGCCAATGCAGGGGACACGGGTTCGAGCCCTGGTCTGGGAATATCCCACATACCGCGGAGCAACTGAGCCCGTGCACCACAGTTACTGAGCCTGTGCGTCTGGAGCCTGTGCTCCGCAACAAGAGAGGCCACAATAGTGAGAGGCCTCACGCACCGCAATGAAGAGTGGCCCCCACTTGCCGCAACTGGAGAGGGCCCTCACACAGAAATGAAGACCCAACACAGCCATAATAAATAAATAAATAAATAAATAAAATTAAAAAAAAAAAACATCAATACATTGAGGTGTTGTTTTTAAGGTACTAGACTGGCAAAGACAAAATGAAGATCCACTGTGACTGAAGTGAGAATGTGAAAGGAGAGAGGTGGTTAGAGAAGTTTAGGCAGAGTGTCATATGTCATAACAAGAAACATGGATTTTATTCTACATGAAATGATGAAAAAATGGAGGACTTGTAAAAACTGGGAGATGAGGAAAGTCAAATATACCAGCATTTAGTTTGTTGACTATATACAACACCACTCTGCTACCCCGAATCTTAGTGGCTTAACATAAAAACATAATTGTCCCTCAGATCCTATATTCTACTGGGTCAACAGGAGGACTCTGAGCACAGTTGTTATGCAAGAACCAGATTGAGCTGTGAAGCAAATACATATTTTGATGTGTACCCCCATGATTACCATGGCAGAGGGACAACAGAGTATAAATGGCATACCGTTTCTTCAAGCTTCCATCCAGAAGTGATACATCACATCTTTTCACATTTGCCACAGCATGTCATAAACCCACACAAACTTCAAAGGGGACAGAGCCCTATAATGTTACTCTTTACCCAGAAAAAGGAGGAGATTTGTGAATGACTCTAATGACTCTGAAAGTGAGCATTAATGTACTCTCTCTTCAGTAAATGGAAGAACCTATGGATCTATCTATTAAGTAGTCACATTTACTTATGCTGATTTATCAAATTAGTAATGTGTACTCAGCTTTTTTGTGAGATAGCACTGCATAATCCTACAAGAAAAAATGAATATGTATATCAAACAAAATACATATCTAGCAAAAGGATATTGCTTTTTTGTTTATTCTGGCTGAATGAGGAAGAAAAGATGAATGTGTCTTGTTCATGAATATATCACAATTATAATTCTATTTGGAATATTTATTATTGTCAGTATTTTCTGCCAGTAAAAATGATCTGGTCAAACACGTTAGACTTTTACTGTCTTTGTCTCTAGAGCGCAGTCTCCAGAAATAAATTCACTGTCTTATAATGTGGCTCAAGTGAGACTTATTTTACTACCTTCCAGACAAAGGAATGGGGTGATGCTTATAATAATCAAAATAAAATCTGGCTTAATTACGGCACTACTACCCCCTTAGTCTGTGGAATTTCTCACTGGGTCCATCAAAATCTCTGGGGAAGGAGAGGATTGATGATTTCCCGAGTCAATGCTTTTATTCAAAGATATGGTAGGAGTAATAGAAAATAGCCATCAGGTAGATTAACACATTTATCTCATTTATTTTTTATAACATGGTTGTTAAGGCATTATTATTAGTAATTGTTAGAAACCAAATTTGAACACAGCCTATTTTACTACAAAGCAAACTTTTAACCTCTGTATTGCTCCACTTCCTTTTTTATCTGAATAATGATGGATTATTGCATAAGTTACTCAGATAATATGGTTATGATTCAATTACCAAAGATAAGAAACATAATAAAAGGACTTTTCCAGTTGTTTTAAACCCTTAGAGTTTATGATAAAATAAAATAAACCCATTGATAGATATAGGTGGCAATTCTGGCTTTAGTGAACATGTAGTTTATCTTTTTTAACAAGGCAGTATATGTATGTCTCTCCTTCTCTCTCTCTCTCTTTCTTTTTCCTATCAGTTTTCAAGTCACTGGGTTAACATGCACTTATACTAGTAATTTTGCTAGAGACATTAATTCATGGAGAACTAAGGCATATAAAAAGCAAATTATTTATCTGAAAAGAAGCGACCACAATAATATCATCACAGAAGTTGCAATAGGAGTGAAATCACTCATTTTTCACTTGAAATCGTGAATATAGAATCAATGGGCATTAGAGTTGAAGATGACCAGATGCATGCCTTATTTCAAGCCCTCCTATGTCAGAGAAGGAGAAACTAAGATTCATTGGAAGGGCCTAAAAGATTGATTTCCCCAAATTGTACAGCTGTCCTGTGAAAGAAGAGCTTAGTAAGTTTTCTCAACTAGAAGTGAAGAGTCTCAGTGAGTTAACTGGGCTACTTAGATATTTGTGTAGACTGAAATCATGAGACTTCAAATAAGTGTTTCTTAGCCTAGCTAAAGCTGTGAGTTAATGAAAGAATAGGGTCCTTGAAGGTCCTTCCACTGTTCACCCCAGCTCGTTATGACTTCAAAAGAAGAATAATTGTTTCTTTCCTGAATCACAAATATATACTTTTGCTCAAGTACATTAGGAAAACTGAGCACCAAGAGAAAGGGTTCCATCAACTCAGATGTGTTTGTAATGTATTAGAAAAGCTCAAACCACCTATGGCAAAATGAAATTATGGACCTGCAATAGTTTTCTGACCCATATCCATCAAAATGTCAAAAGCATATTAGTAGACAGCAGGCATGCAACCTGGAAATAATAGGGCAAATATTAATCTCTTACACTGCTTGAGTTTTGCTTTGGGCAAATGGGACACAGACCATATATGTGCCTAGAATGAGAAACATTGATTTCCAAGGAGCCACATGCTTGACTATTTTTGTTTCTGAGGGAGCTATCACTGTTCACTGTAAAAACATACTTTGGTCAGTTTCTCCATCATCTGGTACTCACCTAATGCCTTTGCCTCTGGATCCTGCAGGGACTAAAATAAGGACAGTATTCCTGAAATCAAATTCCAACCTTCAAGCTAGTTGTGGATTCTTGAGAAAAGTATCTAAGCTCAACTTTTTTTTATAAGTAAGATGAAAGAAATAGGGAATATTTATATCCCAAAACATCCATGAGAAGTAAATGTGATATATGTTAAGGAATATAAGAAGTGGTCAATAAATGGGGAAAATGAGAATGCAATTTAAAAAGAAAAGAAAAGGAACATCTCACTCAGCTGACAGAGTATGCCTTAAGATCTGCTAGAAGTTCCAAAATTGTTTTGCTAAAGGGAGCACTTCCCAGCTACTGATGTTCCCCTTCTTGGTCTGCAAATCGAGTAGTGAAGTCTTCCTTCTGTGTGTGCTGAGCCTGGAGTAATTTCTCAGGCAGTAGCTCTAAACTATGACATTTTGTAGTGTGGTTGAGTGATACTGAATCATAAATTTACTTCCTTTCTAAATGGATTGGCTTTGAGGATTTAATTCCCATACATATTCTAGATCAAGACGTTGCAGTACTTACTTCCTCTTTAACAACTGGCTTTTCAAGTTGTTTTGAGGACTCATTTTGGAGGTGGCAGAAGGCAAAGAAAGTGTGCATTTAGGAATTCAGAGGAAACAGAGTCACAGTTTCTGCAACCCAGGTATGTAAATGCAGTTCAAAAGATAAACAGGTATTCCCCCCCACCATGAAAATAATGCAACTTATTATGCTATGAGCAAATCACATTTGGTCAATAAAAATGTGAATGGTACGGAAAAGGGTAATGTTTTAAACTGAGTGAAAAAGAATGTTTTGATTTAAAAGGGCTGATTATGCAGCAAGTTGGAATCACTCAGGAAACACACAGGAAACACACAAGAAACATTCAAGAAAAACAAAAACAATAGTGTTTCAAAAATAATGGAAGAAACAACAATCTACTATGTATTAAATGCTTTACATATTTTGTTTCATTTTAGCCTCAGGGTAACTCTGATGGGTAGATACTATCTCCCTTTTACAGAGAGAAAACAAAAGTGGGCGGGTTCAGTTACTTGGTGAATATTACAGATTTAATGGGCTATAATAAATAGTCAGAATAAGAATACCTATATTTCTATTGAAAAGTAATGTCTTTCATTTGTTTGTTTTCCATCTACACATAAAGTTCTCATACCTATTGTATACAACATTTTATTAAATCAACTTTATATATAACTTACATAAACTGCATCCATTTATATTGTACAATTAAATAAGTTTTGACAGATGTGTATGCTCATGAATCCACTGCCACAATTAAGATACAGATTTCTCTCACTCCTAAAAATGTCTTATGCCCCTTTGTAATCCATCTTCCCCTCCCACCATCAAATAGAGAAAATCGTGGATCTGTTGTCTGACACTATACGGTAATGTGAATTTTCTAAAATTTTATCTAAATGAATTAGATAATATGTATTCTATTTGGCTCTGAGAAGCTTTCATGTTGTTGCATGTATCAGTAATTTGACCATATTTTTTGCCAAGCAGTATTCTGTGGTCTGGATATACCATAATTGTTTACCCAAACTTTTGTAAATTTATATTGTTTCTCATAGTTGGCTATTTTGAACACTGCTAAAAATATTCAAGTAAAATCTTTGTGTAGATACATGTTTTCATTGTTCTTGAGTAAATACCTAGTAGTCCCATGAGTTATTCTTTTTTTTAACATCTTTATTGGAGTATAATTGCTTTACAATGGTATGTTAGTTTCTGCTTTATCAAAAAATCTACAAACAATGAGTTGTTCTTAAAGTAACATATGTTTAACTTTTAGAGAAACTTCCAAAGAGTTACAAAAGTAATTGTATCATTCAGCTCTTCAAATGTTAAACATAGATTATCTTAAAACCCAGCAATTCCTCTCTGTTCCAAGAGAAATAAAAACATATGTCCACAAAAATAACTTGCACATGAATGTTGAAAAAATAAAAGTGCTTGTATCACTTTACATTCCTTCTTATAGTATGAGCACTCCTGTTGTTACACACTCAGGCCAGCCTGTGCTATTATCTGTATTTTTTTTGTTTTTGTTTTTGTTTTTTTAATTATCAGTCACTCGATAATTATAGAGAAGTATCACACTGAGATTTTAATTTGTATTTTCTTAATAACTGACTAATGATGTTGAGAACCTTTTTATTCATCATTCAGGTATATTCTTTGCGAAATGCCAAATCAAACGTTTTACACACTTTTCAAAATCGTGTTATCTATCTTTTTATTTAATTGTCACTCCAAAACTTAGTAATTGTGATTCCAAAACTTACTACAAAGCCACTGTAATCCATACAGTGTTGTGTTGGCAAAGGATAGATACTTAGATCAATAGGACACAATAAAGCCTCCACAAATAGACACACATAATATGGTCAGTTCATTTTGGACAAATATGCATGGCAATCCTATGGGGAAAGAAAAATGTTTTCCAGAAATGATTCTGAAACAATTGACTATCCAAATGCAAAAATGACCCTACTCATATCTCACACCTCAAAGATCTAAACAAACATAATAAATATAAAATTACTGAAATAAACCATTGGAGAAAAATATATTTGATCCTGGATTTGGCAAAAATAACTTAGACATAGTACTGAAAGCATGGCCAATAAAGAAAAAATAAATTGGTGCATCAAAATTAAAAGCTCCTCTTCAAATGCCACTGTTAAAGAAATGAAGAGACAAACCACCAATTGGGGCAAAATATTGATAAAACAAGTACTTGATAAAACTTGAATTGACAATGTATTGAGGAATCTCAGAAATCAATATAAGAAACTAAACAACCCAAAATAAATTGGGTAAATTTTTGAACAGACGGCTGACAGATGAGGATAGACAGATATAAAATTAGCTCATGAAAAAGTGCTAAACATTATTAGTCAATAGAGAAATTCAAATTAAAACCACAGTATGATACACTAAAAGTTCATAAAAAGCAATAAAAGAAAAAATTGTGATTAGACAAAGTCTTGGTGAGGACATACAGTATGTAGAACTACCATACATGCTAGTGGAAATGGAAAATGATACAGCTTCTTTGCAGAACCATTTGACAGTTTCTTAAAAGTTAAATGCACAGTTATCATACATCCCAGCCATTTCACTCCTAGGTCATTATACAACATAAATGAAAATTGATGTTCACACCATAAATTATATGTAAATATTTGTAAAGGATTTATTCATAATTACCCCAAACTGGAATTAAACCAAGTGGACTTCAGTGGATGAATGGATAAATAAATGACTGAGGTACGTCCATTTAATGGAATGCTCCTCAGCAATAAAAATGGATGAATTACTGATACACATTGATTAACAGTGTTATAAATTATGTAATTAATATTTATATGTGTGTATTGTACGTGTGTTATATGGATGGAGCTCTAATCTACAAATGGGCAAAAGGGTAATTTTGGAGGTTGATGGAACTATTTTATATCAAACTTATACAAAAGTGTGTGTTTGTCAAAATTCATAGAATTGTGCACCCTAAAAGGCTGAATTTTAGTGTATTAAATTATACTTTAATAAACATTACTAGACAGAAACCTGACCAAAAACCTGAACAGAGTGAACCAGAAAATAATACACAATTCAACATGTCAATACTCAGCATGTCACTAGGGGCTACAATTAAACAGTCAGATGCTTATATTTGTGTAGTTTGCTACAAATGCAGTGATACAGGTGTGAAGTACTGACAACTCAAATACTACAAACAGTGTTGCCATTAAAGGTTTGATTTTCTGAAATGATGAACAATTCTTGCTAAGCTTAAAAATTAAGGATAACATTTCCATATTTTATATAAGAGTTACATTTCTAGAAAACTCAATATATATTAAAACCTGTAACAATGTTTAGTTTTGATATGACCATAGAATTCAATTCTAGGCTCATAAATAAAATGAGTACCATGTGGTGACTTAAAGTAGAGACTTTCTAAGCCAGGTTTCTTGGGCTCAAATCATGGCTCTCCTACTTTCCAGCTTTGCGACTTTGGGCTAATTACTTAAATCTCTGTGTGCCTCAGTTTTCTCATCTGTAAAATGGAAATGGTAATATTAGTCCAGTTGAGTTTTATGAGGAGTAAATCACATCATTTGTCAAGCACTTAGAAAGTGTCTTGCCCATACGAAATGCTAGATGCATTCTCTAGGAACTTGGCTCCTGGTTCAAAACCTGTATGGTTTTTTCAGGCCTGATTATAGGCAATTATAAAGGCTATACTTGGTAGGCCTCCCAGGGGAAAGCTGCCTTCCTCACACCAGACTTGGTGCACAGCAAGAACACTAACATTTCCTGAAGGGACATGCAGTCAAGGACTCAGGCCCCACTAGCCATCCATGCTCTTACACCAGTTGCATCCTAGCTCAGACATCTTCATTCCCAGGTTCCCTTATCCAAAGCCTGGGGCAAAGATCCTTTTCAGGCAAAGGGAAAGACGAAGAAGGAAACCTCAAAGACAGTTTTCTCCACTTTGACTCAGTACACAGAGCATTTTTACTCCTGGTTCTTCCTCCTCAGGTACCCCAAACTTAAGGTCCCTAAAACTGCTGAAGCCTTTTGTTTGGAGCCTCCCTTGACACTGGGATGATCTCCAAGTCTTTGTTCATCCACCTGTCTCTCCACCGGTATGAAATCAGGAGACCTGACGTGTTCTCAAGTTCATACTCTTGCTTATGTCTTCGCAATGAGTGATTAAAGGCTTAACAGTTTCATTTTAGGTTTGTGGCTTTAATTGGCTACTCTGATACCTGACAGCTCAGCTCTCTCTTTCTCCCAGCTTAACTGAGTTATGACATTCTCTTAGTTATAATTAGTATTATTAAAATTATAATTATTACTATTATTGTATACAATTATACACAATCAATCTGTTAAAAGCTATATCTGGCCAGATATTTGAAAGTCCTGCAGAACACTGAAAATAGCTTTGTTGTATTAGAGCACTCTATGTGCTGCATTACCTTAGCATTTCTGGCCTAAACCCACTAAATGCTAGGAAAACACTAAATTCCTGGCAACTAGGAAAAGTATCTGGAGATATACTTTAACTGTGAGGCGTCATTTAAGATTTGAAAGTGTGGGGCTTCCCTGGTGGCTCAGTGGTTGAGAGTCCGCCTGCTGATGCAGGGGGCACAGGTTCATGCCCTGGTCAGGGAAGATCCCACATGCCACAGAGTGACTAGGCCCGTGAGCCATGGCCACTGAGCCTGCGAGTCTGGAGCCTGTGCGCCACAACGGGAGAGGCCACAACAGTGAGAGGCCCACGTACTGGAAAAAAAAAAAAAAAAAAAAAGATTTGAAAGTGTATGTTTTACACATCAATGAAGGCCTAAAAATGATGGCTACAGTTGAAATGATTCAAACAAACATGAAGAGGACTTGAAAATTCAAATGAAAATGAAATTGCCACATAATTTAAGTTTTTTTGGTTGAAAAAGACAAATTCATTTTCCTTCACAGGTGGTTTCAAATAAGTTTGAGGTGAAGACTGCTTTTGGAATTAAATACATTTTTGGTTTCATGTAGAAATTTGAAAATAGTATGTTCATACTCTTGGAATTGTTAGTGATGTCTGAAATAGGCCATATTAAAATTGTTACCATGGTCAAAATGGCCTTAAAGAAATTTCATGTCTGCATGTTATCTATAATAGGAATAAGTTTTATTTATCTGAGCAAGCACAAACCTGAGACTCAGAGCATCTGAATCCCAGGCTAGGCCCTCCTGAAAATGAAGCAGGTATCTTATCCAGTGCAAGATATTTGTTATTCAGTGACCAGCAAACTGTGGGGTGAGTGCCTTCTAAACACTCAGCCAGAGGACACAAAGACACATAAAATAAGTTCTATTATGAAGACATTGATAATCTAGTTGCAAAGACATTATATAACTACAGAATGAATAATACCTATTTTAAATAATGATGAACATAGCTATTCTCAAATGATATCAAATAAGTGATTTGAGAGTCGAGTAGAACAAGTAATTAGTTTGGCACAAGCCAAAGCAGAGAAGAGTGGAGACTGCAATCTTCCCCAGAGAGACAATTTTCCCTTTCTGAAAGCAGAAGAGTATTACACAGATGGAAGACAGTGAAGAAGACAGGTAACCAAGTTAAGTATAGTACTTCCAAAAAAAGTTCCCTGGAACACTTTTCCAAAGGTTAATCCCTAAAAAAAAAAAAAAAAACAAAAAACAAAACAAAGAGGAAGGGTTGGCAGTTAAGTGTTGAATTACTAATATGTCCACCTTTGAAGCATTTCAATGCATGTTTATTTCTTAAAGGCTCTGAGGTGTTTCAACAGTAATAAAATTTTATTTAATCTCTGTTTCTCAAAATATTTTTTACCACAGAACCAGTAACATTTCACATATGTATTTGTATACTTAATGCTCCAAACCATGCTCATTGGAGTACATGGATTTTTTGAGAATGACAGTTAATATCAATACAAGATGATGGAGAAAACTATTTCAGAAGTAAAAATTATGTGACTGGTTGACTAATTAAATGTTAGAGGTGAAAATGAGAGTGGAATATATGATGAATTTGTATGAAGAATTTGTAATACATAATGAAATGACTAAGCAAATTTTGCCATTGATCAAATAATGTGTCTCAAGAAAAAAAAACATTCAAAGCATTCATTTGGAGAAAGACCTATTTTTGCATGCTTAAAATTAAGTTATGATTTTCTACATATACTTGATATTCTGTCCTCGTAATTTCCTTCCCCTTGAATATGGAATGAACTTAATCACTCACGTCTAATGAATAGAGTGTGGAAAATGAAAAACAGTAACTTAGTGGTAAGAAATTTGTAGAAAACAGCTTATCGAAGTGATCAAGGTTAAAACCCTCTATAATAAGTCATGTTGATATCACATACTGGCTAATATAAGGCAATGAGAAGGTCATTTCTCTTCTGTGATACTTTTCATCAAAACCCAGAATCCCAGTCTAATCATGAGAAAACATGATTCTAAAACTGTGTCTAAAACATGTGTCTAAAACTGAAGCCCTTTCTACAACATACCTTACCAGGATTCTTAAATAGTGAGAAGGTCATAAAACAAAAAGAAAGACTAAAAAACTGTCACAGATCAGAGGAGATGAAAAAGCCATGAGGACTAAATTGGCTAACCTAAAAATGCTATCCTGGATTAGATTCTGGAATAGAAATATGGTATTAATAAAGACAATTGATGAAATCAAAATGTAGTCTATCATTTAATTAATGGAATTGTATGAATGTCAATTTCTTAGTTTTGAGAAATGTATCTTGGTAATGTAAGATGTTCATATAAGGGGAAGCTGGGTGAGTGGATATGTAGGAACTTTGTTATTATTATTTTTGCAAGATTTTTGTAAATCTAAAATTATTCCAAAATAAAAAGTTTAACAATGATAAAGTATTAACAGACATGGATTAGAAGTGTTAAATTATACAGGAATCTTTTAAATCCATGCTGAAATAAATGAATGAACAAATAAATTAATAGATAAATAAATAGTTTAATGAGTAGAGGAATATATATTCTCAAATTCCTCTCCACACACACTTATTAATTACAAAGAACAAAATAGTAATTTGATATTGGAGAAGCCTGGCAGACACCTTCTTAATCAAGAGATCAAAGGTAACATCATCATAAATGGAAGATATCAAAATTGTCTGCCATGTGATAGGATACAATGAAAATGCAGCATTACTTCTGTGATATTCTTGTCAAACATGCATAGCACAAATATAATTAGACAAATTAAAAAATGCAAGTGGAGGGATATTTTACTAAATAACTGACGCCAACTCTTCAGGGTCCAAGCAAAGCAGGTATATTAGTAGAAAACAATAGGGAATAAGAGGGATTGTGCAAACTGCCCAGTGAATGACTTGATTAAAGGAAGGCAAATATATTTTTAAAAATTGGTGGGTAAAGTTAAACCTCTGACAAAAACATAATAACCACAACGAATATTTATTGTGAACTTACTCTGTTCCAGGCTTTATAGTGAAGAATTTCAGAATGTAGACTCTGGAAACAGGCTGTCTAGTCTGAGCCCCAGCTCTTATGCCTGTTAGCTGTGATACTTTGGTCACATTACTGAAACTCTCTGAGCCTCAACTTCCTCATCTGAAAAATGGAAATAATAATAATATTACTTATTGTACTGTCATAAGGATTCAAAGGGTGAATACATGGTAAATATATAAAATACTGTCTCACATGTGGAAGCCCTTCCCCAGCCAAAATGAAAACAAAACAAAACAACAACAAAAAACAAAACACAACAACACTTGCTGGATCCATTTACAAATGAGGACACTGATGCACAGAAAGTTTCATGAAATAGTCCGAGGTCACTCTGCTAATTAGTGTCAGGCTACGACTTGGACCTAAACAGTTTGGGACCAATTCTTAATTGCTACTGTCTTCTACAGGCATGAACATATTTATATGAAAAATACTATATTTTGATATAAAATTGTTAAAAGTAGTCTCTGCTCTCAGTGAGTGTTTAGTTCTCAGGAAGAAATTAGGTATAAAAGTGAAATGGCAACTAACAGTCTCAAAATACTGCAGATTTATTTTCTTACAGAAATTAGAGTGGGTAAATTTGATTTGAATATAACAAATATATTCATGAAGAAGTGGGATTGGATATGTCTTTTGAAATATCAATACAAAGGAGAAGAAGAAGGGTATATATTTCTAATTCACTGGTTATTGACAAAATGCTATATTTGGGGCATTTTTCTCTATATATCACCACAACTGAGTGAATGTATACTATACAAACCATCTATTCTCTAGGTATTATTAGATGTTAAAATTAACTACTGGTACTGTGATGTCTATTGAGGCCTTTTGGGCACTATCTTATTTTCAATGTTTCTTCTTTGCAGAGCAAAGTTGATTTATAATTAAGCAATTTATTTTTTTATCCATTTACGTTTAATGCCTTATTCAAGAGCTGTATTGATACATTGATTTCAAAATTCCACCTCACTGTCTAAGTTCAGGGAGCTTGGCCATTCTTGTATATAGCCACAAGTTGATACTCCTGGGGAGAAATTCAATTATTTTTTTTTAATTATGAAAGTAAGTATGTTTATTGTAGAAAAAAATGAACTATCATTAATTGAATCTGCTACAGTTAAAAATAAAATCACCCATAACATTATTGCCTAAGGGTGATAACTAGTAATTACATGGGATATATTTTGTCCAAAATTTCTCTTTTAGTGAAGTAAGTCAGAAAGAGAAAGACAAATACTGTATGCTAACACATATATATGGAATTTAAGAAAAAAAATGTCATGAAGAACATAGGGGTAAGACAGGAATAAAGAGACAGACCTACTAGAGAATGGACTTGAGGATATGGGGAGGGGGAAGGGTAAGCTGTGACAAAGTGAAAGAGCAGCATGGACATATATACACTACCAAACGTAAGGTAGATAGCTAGTGGGAAGCAGCCGCATAGCACAGGGAGATCAGCTCGGTGCTTTGTGACCGCCTGGAGGGGTGGGATAGGGAGGGTGGGAGGGAGACGCAAAAGGGAGGGGATATGGAAACATATGTATATGTATAACAGATTAAATTTGTTATAAAGCAAAAAATTTAAAAAAAAATTTCTCTTTTAATGTAGACTTTCTATTTGTGTCTAAATATGCATATATATAATACTTTTCCAAAGTTGGTTTCACATTCTATATAATGTTTTGCAGACTCTCTTTTCACTTAACATGAAATCATATACCTTTTTCACTTGATTTAATAATATTCATCTTACACACGTTTTGAAGGCTGCTTAGCATAGGAAAGGAATCAATAGGAAGCCACACACACACACACACACACACACACACACACACACACACAGAGAGAGAGAGAGAGAGAGAGAGAGAGAGAGAGAGAGCAGGGATACCCACTTACTATATTCAGATCCTTAGAAACACTGTAGGGATGCCACATGAGTGTCTGCTTTCTTGTTTTATTGACCTAAAAAGAGCAGATGATGTGGTTTTAAAGCTCTTTGAATAGCACACATTAAAACAGTTATGTTCTGTTCAGTTTATACTAAAGCACCTCTCCTTCTTTTGAAAAAAAAAATCTAAAAGTAAACTTTATGGATTATTAGAACACTATGTGCTTGTTTGTGCTTATTTTTTTGCCAATGCCAGCTGAACGAATGAAAACTACTTAATTTATCTTTATACATGGTGCATAAGCCCATTAGCATCCATCATTCACCAGTGAGATTAGGTCACTACAGAGTCAAAACTAGTAAGGTAGTAAATTATTTAACAAAGTGAGAGGCACTTGGACACAATTCTTTAAGAGAGTTAAACAAGACTGATTAAAGCAACAAAACAAACATTGTGAAAAATGATTTTTCCCATGGCAGAACTTAAGGCAACATTTTTTCATATGTACCTCTTCCTAACTTCTGTGATTTAAGTAAATCATCTTTTTATTGTAAGGGAATTTCTGGGTAGTTCCATCCTTGTCTCTCTTGTTCAAATGATGTTTTTCTTTCATATTTTAGTTATATAGAGTAGTAGTTAAATGACTTAAAATTTAAGAATGATTCTGTATTTTAAAACAATTTGAGGGTTGGAGCTTCAAGATGGCAGAAGAGTAAGATGCGGAGATCACTTTCCTCCCTACAAATGCATCAGAAATACATCTACATGTGGAACAGCTCATACAGAACACCTACTGAATGCTGGCAGAAAACTTCAGACCTCCCAAAAGGCAAGAAACACCCCACGTTCCTGGGTGGGGCAAAAGAAAAAAGAAAAAACAGAGACAAAGAATAGGGATGGGACCTGCACCAGTGGGAGGGAGCTGTGAAGGAGGAAAGGTTTCCACACACTAGGAAGCCCCTTGGTGGGCGGAGACTGTGGGTGACGGAGGGGGGAGTTTCGGAGCCATGGAGGAGAGCACAGCAACAGGGGTGCAGAGGGCAAAGCAGAGAGATTTCCGCACAAAGAATTGGTGCCGACCAGCACTCACCAGGGCGAGAGGCTTGTCTGCTCCACAGCCGGGGCGGGCGGGGCTGGGAGCTGAGGCTCAGGCTTCGGTCAGATCACAGGGAGAGGACTGGGGTTGGTGGCGTGAACACAGCCTGCAGGTGGTTAGTGAGCCACAGCTAGCTGGGAGGAAGTCCAGGAAAATGTCTGGAGCTGCCGAAGAGGCAAGAAACATTTTCTTGCCTCTTTGTTTCCTGGTGCGCAAGGAGAGGGCATTTAGAGCACCACTTAAAGGAGCTCCAGAGATGGGTGTGAGCCACGGCTATCAGTGCGGACCACAGAGATGGGCATGAGACGCTAAGGCTGCTGCTGCCGCCACCAAGAAGCCTGTTTGCGAGCACAGGTCACTCTCCAAACCTACCCTCCTGGGAGGCTGTGCAGCCTGCCACTGCCAGGGTCCCATGATCTAGGGAGAATTTCCCCAGGAGAATGCAAGGCACGCCTCAGGCTGGTGCAACGTCATGCTGGCCTCTGCCTCCGCAGGCTTGCCCCGCATCGGCACCCATCCATCCCCCCGGCCTGAGTAAGCCAGAGCCCCTTAATCAGTGGCTCCTTTAACCCTGTCTTGTCTGAGCGAAGAACAGACGGCCTCAGGTGACCTACATGCAGAGGTGGGGACAAATCCAAAGCTGAACCCCAGGAGCTGTGCGAACAAAGAAGAGAATGGGAAATCTCTCCCAGCAGCCTCAGGAGCAGCGGATTAAATCTCCACAATCAACTTGATGTACCCTGCATCTGTGGAATACCTGAATAGACAATGAATCATCCCAAATTGAGGAGGTGGACTTTGGGAGCAAGGATATATATATATATTTTTTTCCCATTTTTCTCTTTTTGTAAGTGTGTATGTGTATGCTTCTGTGTGTGATGTTGTCTGTATAGCTTTGCTTTTACCATTTGTCCTAGGGATCTGTCTATCCATTTTTTTGTTTGTTTGTTTTTTGTTTTGTTTTTTTTAGTATACTTTTCAGCACTTGTTATAACTGGTGTATTTGTATTTTGGTTTGGTTGCTCCCTTCTTTCTTTCTTTTCTTTATTACTTAAAATTTTTAATATTTTTTCTTTATTTTAATAACTTTATTTTATTTTACTTTATTTTATTTTATCTTCTTCTTTCTTTCTTTCTTTCTTTTCTCCCTTCATTAAGAGCCGTGTGGATGACAGGCTCTTGGTGCTCCAGCCATGTGTCAGGGCTGTGCCTCTCAGGAGGGAGAGCAAAGTTCAGGCCACTGGTCCAAAAAAGACCCCTAAGCTCCACATAATATCAAATGGTGAAAATCTCCCAGAAATCTCCATCTCAAAGCCAAGACCTAGCTCCACTCAACGACCAGCAAGCTGCAGGGCTGGACACCCTATGCCAAACAACTAGGAAGACAGGAACACAAACCCACCCATTAACAGAGAGGCTGCCTAAAATCATAGTAAGGCCACAGACACCCCAAAACACACCACCAGACATGGGCCTGCCCAGCAGAAAGACAAGATACAGCCTCATCCACCAGAGCACAGGCACTAGTCGCCTCTACCAGGAAGCCTACACAACCCACTGAATCAACCTTAGCCACTGGGAACAGACACCAAAAACAATGGGAACTATGAACCTGCAGCCCGAGAAAGGGGACCCCAAACACAGTAAGTTAAGCAAAATGAGAAGACAGCAAAACACCCAACAGATTAAGAAGCAAGGCAAAAACCCACCAGACCTAAAAAATGAAGAGGAAATAGGCAGTTTACCTGAAAATGCATTCAGAATAATGATAGTAAAGATATCCAAAATCTTGGAAATAGAATGGAGAAAATACAAGAAACGTTTAACAAGGACCTAGAAGAACTAAAGAGTGAACAAACAGTGATCAACAACACAATAAATGAAATTAAAAATTCTCTAGAAGGGATCAATAGCAGAATAACTGAGGCAGAAAAATGGATGTGACCTGGAAGATAAAATAGTGGAAATAATTACTGCAGAGCAGAATAAAGAAAAAAAAATGAAGAGAATTGAGGACAGTCTTAGATACCTCTGGGACAACATTAAATGAAACAACATTTGAATTATACAGGTCCCAGAAGAAGAAGAGAAAAAGAAAGGGACTGAGAAAATATTTGAAGACATTATAGTTGAAAACTTCCCTAATATGGGAAAGGAAATAGCTAAGTCCAGGAAATATAGAGAGTCCCATACAGGATAAATCCAAGGAGAAACATGCCAAGACACATATTAATCAAACTATCAAAAACTAAATACAAAGAACAAATATTAAAAGCAGCAAGGTAAAAACAACAAGTAACACACAAGGGAATCCCCATAAGGTTAACAGCTGATCTTTCAGCAGAAACTCTGCCAGCCATAGGGAGTAGTAGGACATATTTAAAATGATGAAGGAGAAAACCTACAACCAAGATTACTCTACCAAGCAAGGATCTCATTTAGTTTCATGGAGAAATTAAAATTTTTACAGAGAAGCAAAAACTAACAGAATTCAGCACCACCAACTAGCTTTAAAACAAATGTTAAAGGAACTTCTCTAGGCAAGAAACACAAGAGAAGGAAAAGACTTACAATAACAAACCCAAAACAATTAAGAAAATGGTAACAGGAACATATATATCGATAATTACCTTAAGTGTAAATGGATTAAATGCTTCAACCAAAAAACATAGACTGGCTGAATGGAAACAAAAACAAGACCCGTATATATGCTGTCTACAAGAGACCCACTTCAGAACTAGGGACACATACTGACTGAAAGTGAGGGGATGGAAAAAGATATTCCATGCAAAAGGAAATCAAAAGAAATCTGGAGTAGCAAATCTCATATCAGACAAAATAGACTTTAAAATAAAGTTTATTGCAAAAGACAAACAAGGACACTACATAATAATCAAGTGATCAATCCATGAAGAAGATATAACAATTGTAAAAAAAGGATTCCAAATCAGAAAAGAAGAAGTAAAGCTGTCACTTTTTGCAGATTACATGATACTATACATAGAGAATCCTAAAAATGCTACCAGAAAACTACTGTATCTAATCAATGAATTTGGTAAAATAGCAGGATACAAAAATTAATGCACAGAAATCTCTTGTATTCCTATACACTAATGATGAAAATCTGAAAGTGAAGTTAAGAAAACACTCCCATTTTCCATTGCAACAAAAAGAATAAAATATCTAGGAATAAACCTACCTAAGGAGACAAAAGACCTGTATGCAGAAAATTATAAGACACTGATGAAAGAAATTAAAGATGGTTCAAATAGGTGGAGAGATATACCATGTTCTTGGATTGGAAGAATCAACCTTGTGAAAATTACTATACTATCCAAAGCAATCTACAGATTCAGTGCAATCCCTATCAAATTACCAATGGCAGAACTAAAACAATAAAATTCACAATTTGTATGGAAACATAAAAGACCCCGAATACGCAAAGCCAATTTGAAAAAGAAAAACAGAGCTGAAGGAATCAGTCTCCCTGACTTCAGTCTATATTACCAAGTGACAGTAATCAAGACAGTAAGTCACTGGCACAAAAACAGAAATATAGATCAATGGAAAAGGATAGAAAGCCCAGAGATAATCTCATGCACATATCATTACCTTACCTTTGATAAAGGAGGCAATAATATACAATGGAGAAAAGACAGCCTCTTCAATACGTGGTGCTGAGAAAACTGAATAGCTACACATAAGAGAATGAATTTAGAACACTCCCTAACACCATACACAAAAATAAAGTCAAAATGGATTAAAGACCTAAATGTAAGGCCAGACACTATCAAACTCTTAGAGGAAAACATAGCCAGAATACTCTATGACATAAATCACAGCAAGATCCTTTTTCACCCACCTCCTAGAGAAATGGAAATAAAAACAAATATAAACAAATGGGACCTAATGAAACGTAAAAGCCTTTGTACAGCAAAGGAAACCATAAATAAGACTAACAGAATGGGAGAAAATTATTTGCAAATGAAGCCTTTGACAAAGGATCCATCTCCAAAATTTACAAGCAGTTCATGCAGCTCAATATCAAAAAAAAAAAAAAAAAGCCCAATCCAAAAATGGGCAGAAGACCTAAATAGACATTTCTCCAAAGAAGATATACAGAATGCTGACAATCACATGAAAGAATGCTCAAAATCCTTAATCATTAGAGAAATGCAAATCAAAACAACAATGAGATATCATCTCACACCAATCAGAATGGCCATCATCAAAAAATCTACAAACAGTAAATGCTGGAGAGGATGTGGAGTAAAGGGAACTCTCTTGTACTGTTGGTGGGAATGTAAATTGATAGAGCCACTGTGGAAAACAGTATGGAGGTTTCTTAAAAAACTAGAAATAGAACTACCATACTACCCAGCAATCCCTCTATTGGGCATATACCCTTAGAAAACCATAATTCAAAAAGGGTTGTGCAGCAAAATATTCATTGGAGCTCTATTTACAATAGCCAGGACATGGAAGCAAGCTAAATGTCCATCAACAGATGAATAGATAAAGAAGATGTGGCACATATATACAATGGAATATTACTTAACCACAAAAAGAAAAGAAATTGAGTTATTTGTAGTGAGGTAGATGGACCTAGAGTCTGTCATACAGAGTGAAGTAAATCAGAAAGATTAAAACAAATACTGTATGCTAACACATATATATGGAATCTAAAAAAAAAAAAAAAAAAAAAAAAAAAAAAGAAAGATCATGAAGAACCTAGGGGCAAGATAGGAATAAAGATACAGACCTACTAGAGAATGGATGCGAGGATACAGGGAAGGGGCGGGTAAGCTGGGACAAAGTGAGAGAGTGACATGGACATATATACACTACTAAACCTAAAATAGATAGCTAGTGGGAAGTAGCCACATAGCATAGGGAGATCAGCTCAGTGCTTTGTGACCACCAAAGGGGTGGGATAGGGAGGGTGGGAGGGAGGGAGACACAAGAGGGAAACGATATGGGGACATATGTATATGTAAAACTGATTTACTTTGTTATAAAGCAGAAAATAACACAACATTGTTAAGCAATTATACTTCAATAAAGATGTTAAATAAATAAATAAATAAATAAAACAATTTGATTAATAGGTCAAAGAAAATACTATATATAATACAGTTTATATTTTATAATCCATAGACTATAGATATGTATATATATTGCAATACAAAACAATTCATGCAATTATATAAACATGACTTAACATTTATATAGCAATTAGAGTAATTCGTAATATATTCCTTGTTTTCTGCTCATAATAATGATTTGAAAAGGGGTTCTGCCTCTCAGAAAATGCTTATGTTCTGTGTTAAAGCCAGTCAATATGGAAGGGATATTTTCCCTTTCATTTTTATAAGATGGAAATATTTCACTTTAATTATCTCTGTATATATACTTAACACAACATAGTACTGATATATCTTCAGTTTTAACAAACTTTTGAATAATGTCAAAAGCCAAGATTTTAGTTAAGTCCTTTAAAACAATCACTTTGCCACTAAGGTGCTTCAGCTCCATATAATTCCTCAGGTTTCTAATATTAACTCACATTTTCTTTTAAGATTTCCCAATTAGATTCAAAAAGACCTTAGGACACAGTAGCTGCTCAATAAATAGGCATTAAGTGAATGGAAGAATCAATGAATTACTTACCTGAATCCCAGACAATCCCTTCTTTGAACTCCTTCCTGGAATATATAGTCTCAGATAGTCCCTCTACTACTCAGTTAGCAAGTACAGTTTTCTACTTTACACAGATAGAATTCTGGATTTATAGCATTTTCAAATTAAGAGGATATGAGGTACTGTTGAGAAAAAGAATAGGAACCTTAGGAACACAGAAAAACTCAGTGAGTACTCCCAAGATATTCAGTAGCAAGGTTGAGACCTGAGGATGTTAGTATTTTCCCATATGTTTAGTTGGCCT
This sequence comes from Mesoplodon densirostris, assembly GCF_025265405.1. Taxonomy (NCBI): domain Eukaryota; kingdom Metazoa; phylum Chordata; class Mammalia; order Artiodactyla; family Ziphiidae; genus Mesoplodon; species Mesoplodon densirostris. The sequence goes on from NC_082664.1 coordinate 18,272,247, forward strand.
TGTTTTATCCACTAGATTGCAATCTCATTAAGGCAAGAACATGCTTACTTATTTCACTGACCCCCATCATTACTTTGCACTAAGTGGCAGTGTATTCCATAAGTGTCTCTTCATTGACTGCATACTTAAATAGTACTTCCATTACTGATAAATAAAAAGATGAATTTTTAGCTCAGTAAGAGAATATTTTTTAAATTGTATAAATAATAAAAATAATAGTAATAGAAGTAAGTATCCCCTTTCTTAAGCAAACCTCCTCTTCCTGTAAGTTTCCCATCTTAGAATATGCCAACATCACTATCAATCTCCTTGCTCAAGCAAGAAACTTAGGTGTAACATTTGAAAGACATTTACCAAGGGGTGTGACAGTTTTATTGGTGCAGTCACTGTGATAATCTGTGGAGTTGGGCATTATATTAATTCACCTTTATGTATACATCTTGTACTTAAATAGAAATGTTTTAAACATATTTTTTCCTGTAAACCACGTTCTGACATCATGGCACACACCCGTATTCAGGTTTACATGACCCATAGGAGACATTATTATACATCGGGGAAGTTGCTTTGTGTTCTTACCATCAGTCCATCCTTTAATACCCAGGAAACCAGCAGCACACAGTTAAAGGATAAATTGAGAGTCCATGGACTTGAATTTGTGAACTGACTCTCACACATACGATGACATCTTGCCTAATAATTTAGTTTTCTTTGACTTGCACCTGTAGGTACAGAAGAGCTATCTGCAAAATAAATGAGAAAGCCTCAGTATCCACACCTTAAGATATAAAAACAATTGGGTAATGATAATCTTATTCTACAAAACAGGATAAAATGTCAAGCAAATACAAATTATGTGCAATGCTGCAGTGTTTAATTAGTGTTCCTGTGTTGTGGCCCATCTTACTATTTTAGTTGCATTATTACTTTGAAACATGGCAGCTATAAGACATGTATTTTGTAGATTCATAAATAACTAGCAAAACTGCCAAACTGTCATCAGTCTTATTGAGAACTGGAGGTGGGGAATTTTTTTTGCATTCTTGAAAAAATATCTGAAAAACCAAGGTCACACTCATTTCAGCAAACTCCCACAAATATTTCCCATTAGTTATCTCATTATATCTACATTTATAATCTGCCAAAATGATAGTATACTAGCTTTATTTAATATTGTTCTCTCCTCCCTAGACTATACAATTTTTTTGGCACCTTGTAATGGACTTATTCTTAATACAAGAGAAATAATTATAATGGAAAATTGTTATTACAGAACAGATAACCTTGGTAATGCATTTTGGCTTTTCAGAATTTACAGTTCATAAAATGATTTCCATTTAATCTTCCTACTTTTCAAGTGGAATACTGAAGACATAAAATAATCACACTTACATAATATGTTATTAGAGACATTTGTTGTATCATCTGTAAGATATTAAAAAAATAAACTAGAGAAAAATGAGATATTAAAGAAAGGTTGCTATTCACATGGATATATGTGAGTATATATGTATATTTTCTAATAGGTATGGACTAGACTATTAGGCAGAGGAAGGTAACTAAGACTAAATTGTCTAGAGCAAGGATCAGACTGGCCTCTGTTATGTAAATGCATTTTACTGGCACTCAGCCATGCTCATTCACTTATAAATTATCTATTTATTACATATTAATTGGTCCACATGTTGTCTATGAATTGAGAAGCTGTGACAGACACTCTATGACACAGAAACTCAAAATTATTTACTACTGGCCCTTTATAGAAACAAATTGTCAGTTCCTGATATCAACAGTGGTTCTCAAAACGTGGTACCCAGTGCAGTAAGCATCATTATAAGCTAGGAAATAGTTAGAAATACAGCACATTATTTGGCTCTCCTTAAGACCTACTGAATCAGTAACTCTGGCGGACGGGCCCTGAAACCTGTATTTGAACAAGCCCTACAGTGGATTCTCATGTATGGCAATGTTTTGGAACCACTGCTCCAAGTAAACAACAAGTTTAAGAAAAGGACAAGGAGGCCAAGTCAGTAAGAAGTCAGGTTCCATGACACTGAACAACCACACACAGCTGATATAAATTACACTTGCTGAGTCAAGAATTATTAGTGGGTACAAAATTAGTTGCAACTGAAGAATAATGTATGGCACAAATGTGGCCATTCTTCACACTTCCTCTGTTCCTAACCTAGTGCAAGCCACAATTGCCTCTGGCCCAGTCACTGCAAAAATAAAATCTAATCGGTCTTTTCAACCTTTCTACTAGATAACAGTCCAGTGCCCCTTTGTAAATGTAAGTCAACTCCATTCAAAATTCTCCAAAGACAGCTCATAGTAATAAGATTAAAAAAAATAAATTTATCTCTAGAGCTTCAGTCCAGCCAAGCTATAAGCTTGCTGTTCACTCTCCTGAGAATGCCTTTCTAAAAGATATTCTTACTCTGGTATTTCAAAGATATCCTCATATGCTGAACTCTTCTATATAAAAATCTTTTCTGATCACTTTACCTAAAATAGCTACCACCTTAAATGGATGAATCATATGGTACGTTAATTACATCTCAATAAATCTTAAAAACAAAAAAAAGCTGAAGGCTTCCTGCAATGTCCAGTGTCACATGTGATTATGTTCACATCTACACCATAAAATTAAATAACACACGATCTGTTCATAACATGGTCACTGGGTTTTAGTAAGTGCTCAAAATTATTTACTATTATAGTATATTTTATTATATATGTTTTATATTATTATATCATTACAAAATATTAACTGCTATGACTTCCATATGATCATACTTTATGATCTCTTCATGCTCGTCTTGTTTAAGCTGAATCCTAAAAGACATATTGTTGGTTAAGAGTTTACTTAAATACAGATAGAAAAAAGTGATCAAGCTGAGTTGGCAGCCAGCAGTCAAAATATATTTTTTAAATGGCCTATCAATTGAAAAATGAGACAATGTACTTTCAGTCTGCTGAGACATTTTCGGTCAGCCATTTTAGATTTAGAACACCAAGGCTATAATTTATTCAATATCCTTTGGATATAACTGTCTTACAAAGTATTTGGATCTTCTCAATCTTTCTGCAACAATATAACTCATATCTGTACCATTATCATTTGCAAGGACACTTCACTCACCATTATCAACTATTTTGAATAATTGTATGTGTGGACTCATTTTTGTAAGAAAGAAGTCTAATATAAAGTAAAATACTATTAAAATCCTTCAAGTGCCTCAAGTTTAAACAAATATTTTATTTTTAATGCCTTATGACTAATTCTTAGAGATGTGCAGTAAATTTCTCACAAATCTCTTAGGAATAACAAATTGAGTTCTTTTAGGTTGGTGTCCCTATTTTCTGGTACTCTGAATAGCAAAGTTTCACTCTACACTTAAGCATCTACTGTATAATTTAACTGTTTCCATATTATTGTTGGGAAAGGAGACTGTAGTAGAATACAATTGAAACGCCAGTCAATGCAGTTATCTTGAAAAAATATAAACTAGTAAAGTTGCAAGACTGCCTTTGTAAACTTAAAAATTGATCTGATAATGAGGATAGCTTTTCTGGAAGACAGGTTCTTATTTAGTCCAGTGAAAGATTTTGTCTACATTCAGTAGCAGCTCAATGACTGATAAGAAACAGATGTCAGAGATTCTAACCTCCTGCCTCTTATAGGCTCTATTTGGTTCTGTATTTCCTGTTGTCATTAGTTTTGTATTCTGATATTCTCACATTTACCATGAGTAAGCAGAAATATTAGAAGAAAACATATAAATATCACAATGAAATTAGCAATACATAGATTGTAGCTAATAACTTTTGAGGTATGTAACAGAAAAGTCAAAAGCATAATAAAGTGACAGAGGTATTTATCCCACCAGTATAATCACCATCAAGATTACTGAGCCATAAAAATTGCTTGACTAAAAAAAATGATTTTTAGTTAGTAACTGTACAACACTCAAACAAAAAATATGTCTTACCCCATTCCCAAAAGTCATCCAATTAAAGAAAATTGTATCATTATCATAAGAACAGTTATTGATTGCTTAATTTACTTTGTTTAGCACTTTCTCTATATTATCTCATTTAACTTTTATAACCAGCATATAAAAAAAGGAGACACATCCCTATTCAACAAATGCCAAAGTGTTGAATAGAGAGGTAAAATAATTTGCTTGAAACATCTTAGTAAATGGAGGAGCAAGAGTTAAAACCCAATATTCTACGTGACTTCAAATTTCTTGTCCCTAGCTATTAAGCGGTATAATTTTCCAGTAGTTTTAAGGGGGCCTTATGACTAAAAATTAAATAAAACAAGACAAAAACAAACAAACAAAAAGTCTAGCTTAGTTCTTCACTGCATTTTGACAGCATATCTCTGGCGTTAGAAATTTTGAAAACTTGATGATATTTTTTTACTTACAAAGTATTCTGGGGAACAAATGACTGCCAGACAAGCAGATAAACAGAACATTTAAACTGCACCTACATGGATAAAATAAAGAGCATTATCACTTTATTCGACAAACATAAGAGAACAAAAAGAAACTTGTAGGGCCTAATTTTATTTCATGACATTTTATTTAAACCAGCAGCAAGGTGATTGCCTTTCACTTCCTGGTGTGTAGAAAGAATATCAAATGCAATGAGCAAATTCTTATAAACTACATAACACATTGGTGGAAATAATTTGGTAACATGGAAAATATCTAAAAATATTTTGAGTCTACCCATTTCTAAAGAAAAATAGAGCACTCAATCTATTGTTAGAGGTAAGAACGTTCTCTAAATTATAAAGGTTTTTGTTCCTCTAGGCCCTTGATAAAACTAAACATATTTTCAACATATTTTTTTAAATAGCAAAACTTGACTTATGCGTGGTCTTGCCTCCTTGCCTGACTTTCCTTGCCGCACATGGAGATTGATGTCCAAGGTTTGAGGTGCAGTTTGTGGCTCCACAGAAACAAAGACTACCATGCCCTGAATACCTGGCCTTTCCTGGTTGGCTCTGTAATCCTGTCAGTGAAGGAGGAACACCTAAGCATTTTCAATTTTCCATGTACCAAAAATTGAACTGAAACTATTTTTGGCTCAAGGAGTACAGAAAATTTAGTTTACAGGAACAGATATGCAACCCCACTGCAATGTGCATGTAAAATACCTGAAAGACAGTGAGAGAGAAAGAAAAGATGACCTGTACTCCATACTAGCTATGAATTTGCAATCTGTGTATCTGTGTCAACACAGGCAAGTGGTTTTCCTTCTCCAGCTTCACTTTCCAATTCTCTAAATTGATAATCAATACCATGAAGGCGTTTTACTGTGAAGATTATATAAATTTTACACAGAGAGGAACTACCAATGTTTGACTCATGATTCATCTTCTTTTAGACACCAGGACAATAGATATACAACCGAATTACCGCTTCCCAGAGATACTTCTATAAGTACCAAACTTACCTTGAGAATGACTTTCACCTCATGCCCTGAAGGCTTATTGTCCTTCCTTCCTTCCTTCCTTCCTTCCTTCCTTCCTTCCTTCCTTCCTTCCTTCCTTCCTTCCTTCCTTCCTTCTTTCCTTCTTCCTTCCTCTCTCCCTCCCCTCCTTCCTTCCATTCTTTCTTTCTTATTTTATTTTATTATTTTTCTAGTATTTCGATGCAGTGTTACGCTGGGATTCATTGCTATAAATTGTTTTTAGAGGAGGGCTAAAAATAAGGATCCTTATGCTAACTCTGGATAACCTTATGAGGACTCCAGTTTTAATGATATTTGCCTTGGTATTGGGTACTGATTTCAAATGAATAAGAAAGCCTTGCTAGATCAGTTGTATGATGTCTATAGCTAAATTATGCACTAGACCGTTTAAGGGATCAAGTGTTCCTTAATGTAAAAAAAAAAAAAATAGCACCAGTAAGTGTGAAACAAGGGTTAATACAATCCCTAAATATCTGCTCAATATACATATATTTAATAAGAAAATAATGAACTGTCTATGAGAGAAGGGAAAATAAAGAGAGACAGAAAGAGCCACATTCTTTCACAGGTCAGGGTACTAAACTGGCAATTGGCAAAAACAGGATGAGTTTAGGGTTATACTGACAACTGAACATATTCTGTGAGTTACTATCATGGACATAGTCACCAAATTGTCATTGCTCCCATTCTTTTTCTGCTCCTGCAGGGAGACTGGTGGATCGGTAACAGCAACTGCTCCCTCAGCTTCTGTTTCAGCCAGCGACCAGCATTTGCTGCTAGTTGAATCATGGCAGGGATCTAACAGCTTGAGTGTGATGACCAGCCGGACTGCATGCAAAGCCACTGCCTGAGGATAAAGGAGGGGAGGCAACAACCGCAATAACAACACAGTAGTGTCAGCTTGTTCATCACAAGCTGCATCACAACAGATGCAGTGGTAATTAAATTTGGGGTGGGGAATGCTCAGATAGTCACTTTCAAATTGGCTGTCAAATCCAAACAGAACTGTGTCAAAAGAGCTTCTGCCTGGCAGTCTGTGCTTGGGAGAGGATTTTATTCATTAAGACCCAGAGGCTGAACTGCATGTAGTACCCAGCTCATGGATCCTGAGGATTCCCTGCTTAATCACTTTCCTGTTTTACTGCAGTGAGTACTGCAGGTGAGGGTATCTAGAAATTGACAAAGCTTCTCATCCATTGAGATTAGTTTCTGATTTAAAATAAAAAGACAATTTTGAATGCGTGTTAACAGTAAATATATATTTTCCTTGCACAGCCACAGACATTGTCATTGATTATTCTAGAAGGAGAGTGATACTGACAGGATCTATATTAGGACTGTGCCAGAATGCAGAAAAGGAGACAGATTCAGAGCAATGAGGTGACTCACCACTGAGTAGAAGAAATATTCTTACTCCAGGAGTCTTTAAACTATACCACATTGCTTCTTAAATTGATTCATTTTTTAGAAACTTACCACCAATAGATGTTGAGGATCCAAAGTAATACCCCAGAGCAATCATTTACAGGAGAAGCTCTAGGATAGCATTTCCTGTTACTCTCTGCTCAGTAAGCGTTGACGAGAAGCATACCACAATAGATAGTAAACACTCTCTTCATAATCATTCTCATTCCAATCAGCAGAAATCCAGCACTAGATGACGTTCCACTCCAATTCCTAAAGTTTGTGTAGGCTAATATTTGTAATAAATCTGATAATCATCCTTGGTCTGTTGATTCACTGCCTGAGAAATAAAGTTCCCCAAGATTCTGAAAGCCAGTAAATCCTAGGTGGAAAAACATCTCATTAACTCTGAACCTGAGTCTGCATTAGACAAAGTCTTGTAGGCTCTCCTTTATAATACAGACATTTCTGGAACCTCCCCTGGATGTTGGACTGCCCTCCCCTTTCACCTCCTTCTCATCTTTCATGATCTGCACAAACACATACAATTGCACACAAACAACTGATATTAAAAAGTAAGGAAGGGGGCTTCTCTGGTGGCGCAGTGGTTGAGAGTCCACCTGCCGATGCAGGGGACACAGGTTCGTGCCCTGGTCCGGGAGGATCCCACATGCCGCAGAGCGACTGGTCCCGTGAGCCATGGCCGCTGGGCTTGCACGTCCAGAGCCTGTGCTCCGCGGCAAGAGAGACCACAACAGTGAGAGACCCGCGTACCACAAAAAAAAAAAAAAAAAAGTAAGGAAGGGCTCAAGCTGGACCACAAAGTTAACTACTAAGAAATTAAAAATGATGGAAAGCTCTATCCTATGTGAAACACGAAACATTAATGCTATAGAAAAAATAAAATAATATATAAGCATCCAGGGCCAATTGTACTAACAGACTCAGTTCTGTGATTTGATGGTATTCAAGAGTAATTTCTGATCCACTTGGTGATTATTGGTACCTGACTCACTTAAAGAACTGGAGTTTTATGCAAAATAGTTTAGAGTTGCATATACTGAGTTCACTAGATATTTATTAAACACTTAAACGTGCAGAGTGTAGGAACCCATGAAGGATATGTATAAGATACAGCCCTTGATCAAGACCAGTTCATGATATTTTGAAAAGAGAAGACTCACACCCAAAACAGTAAATAACAAGGTAAAGCAGAGTATGATCAAGGGTTAAAATTGAATGCCATAGAAATGAATATGACATTGCTATTGTGATGAGTTACCTTTTCTTTTTCTTTTCTTTTTTTTTTTTTCTTCTTTTTTTTGTGGTACGTGGGTCTCTCACTGTTGTGGCCTCTCCCGTTGCGGAGCCCAGGCTCCGGAAGCGCAGGCCCAGCAGCCATGGCTCACGGGCCCAGCCACTCCGCGGCATGTGGGATCATCCTGGACCAGGGCACGAACCCGCATCCCCTGCATCTGCAGGCAGACTCTCAACCACTGCGCCACCAGGGAAGCCCGGTAACTGGCATTTTTGATTGTCGTTATGGGAAGAGGAGCTACTGGCATCCAGTGAGTGGAGACAAGTGATGCTTCTGAAGACCCTACAACAAGACACCTTACAGCAGAAGACCCTCACTCCTCAACAAAGAATTATTCAACCCCCAAATGTCAATAGTGGTGAAACTGAGAAACCTTGGTATAATCTACACCACTTAGTACAGAACTAGATATATATTTGCTGCTAAATATACTATCACCTTTAATTTAAAAGTTCATATTACAAAAGTGTCCAGAATTCATCCTATACGTTTCTTTGACTAAACACTGGATCTGCTAAAATTAACAAAAATAGCAAAAATACACAATATGGATTAGAGGCTGATTCTCAATATTACCAGCTTTTCATGCTTATGGCTAAATGTCCCCCAGAGAGAGGATGAGGAGACCTGAGAGAGCAGGAAGGCTCATTTACAAGCACACTCACTTCTCCTCAAGGTTACAGTGAGGGGATTAAATGTGAAAATACCACTTCAAAAGGGATGCCATAGTTCTCAAGAACAACAATGTCTACTTGCCTCCAGATTAATGAAAAGAACAATGCCTCAGACTGGTTACTTCCAGACTTCCTGCCACCTGCACCCCTGCAGGAAAACCTGTGTCATTTAGCACTAACTCTTTTCAATTCACCATGGCCAAAAAGGATACTTAATTCTACTTTGACATATTTTCAGATCTTAGCTTTAAGAAGAGTCCATTTTGTTACAAAGAACAAGGAAGAAGAAAAGAACTCTGAGAGAGTGTCACTGTCATATTTCTGCTATGAAACTGCATGAGATATATCAGACAGAAGCACGTTTGATATATATATATATATATATATATACACACACACACACACAGACACAGAGATATAGATTAGACTTTGATAGATATTGATATTTATATGTATCAATATCTATCTATATGAAAAAGAGACTATAACAAAGACAATTCTACTTTTTTAGATATTAAAATTCATAACCAACCTACTTAAAACCCCACTTTTATAAAACAGGAAAAAACACATAGTCATAATGAGTTGAAATGTCCCTATTTTTGTCTTTTGTAGGCAGAAGTTTTTAATAAATCAAGGACTTAGCTTCCCCACTTCTCATCACTTCCTCATTGTCTTAGATGATCTGCTTTCAGAAAGGCATCTGTTGTGGTAATGTATCATTTTCTTACACTAACCCCTATGCCAATGTGCCTATGTTTCCTTGTAGCAATTTATCCTTAAGCATCTCCATCAAACAACCTATATTTACTCCACTGGGGAAGGAGCTTTTCTACCGTTATTATGTAAAGTGTTTTATTTATTATGAATCATTTATACGGGGTTTATATTTTGATGTGGCAGAATATCATTTTGAAGCAAATGCATGTAGTGGAATAATGGTAAACCACATCAGACTAAAAATCAAAATACGGCACGGAGTTGGGAGGAAGTCTGTCACAATTTTTAAAGTAAAGAAGAAACTGTTCAGTCAATTTTCAATTTGAATGGCATTGCACAATTGTCACACAAAGCAATTCTGCCAAGGTAATATCTTTAGCTTCTTTTGGACCTCTTCAATCCTACAGTCCATTACGAGAGGACTGCCATGTCTAGGAGGGACATCCGGATGACCTCTGGACTGTAAGTTACTAAAATGCAGACACCATTTCTGCAAGTGACACATCATCCTAATGCAAATGCCATATTAGACTTTCAAATGTAATGATAATGTGACAAACAAAATCAGTCAGAGTTCTGTGAAGTATGCCAAAGTCAATTCCTACCTCTTGTAACTGCTTTATACCTCAATTTGCTCACTGAGTACTTGCAGCATATTCCTTTTGAAAAGCCTTTAATAATGAGGAAACACGATCATCCAGCCAAGAATGTGAGGCAGACAGGGCACTTTTTAGTGCTTCCACGCATTCTAAATGTCTTGATTGTTAGGGAGTTTGTTCACTCTAACTCAGAGTTTTTCAACTTCAATGTCATTGTCACTCAGTGTCAGATAACTTCTTGTCCCCTGGGTTGTCCTGTGCATTGTAGGGGATTTAGCAGCATCCCTGGCCTCTACCCACTACATACCAATATCAATTCCCCAGTTACAATGATCAAAATATCTGCAGACATTTCCAAATATCTCCTGGGGAATGAAGGCATCCCAGACCGAGAGGCATTAAAAAAATAAAAGGGGAAAAGAGCATACACACAATTCAGAGAGTCTTTACAAGTTAGCTATTCTCTGCATCTCACTTTCCAACCCAAAGTCAGGAAAAAATATTTCTTTGTTAAGAGTGGGAAAGAATGAGGGAGTTTATTACAAGAATTCGTTCATCATTTCTTAAATAATTCTCTTTTTTCCTGGGAAGCACCTTCTCTTTGTCTAGGTGGAAGTTGAGAAAAATAAAATATAGAATTATATCAATACAGGGTTTTAGCAGAATCATATATGCATCATGAAATTCCATTCTCTGTAGGAAAACACAAGTTCATGTTGAGTTCCTCAGCCTGACTTTGTCACCATATTTACACTTAGAATAGGAAAGGTTTACTATTCGCATTCATCCCATGTCTACTGGTTTCCAAATTTTTGCTCCCTCTACTTCCTTACCCCTTAAAGATTGATAGAAGACCCTTTGAGATAATAACTCTTCCAAATATTTGGGAACACACTATTAGACGAGGCAGAAAGACTGGACTTTCCCCACTTAAAAAAAATGTTCTTTTTTGTTTCATTTATTTATTCAACAAATATCTATCAAATGCTACTCTATGACAGGCACTGGTTAGTAAATTTCAGAGAAAAGTTTTACTACAAAAAAGAACTAGAATTTTCATAATAATTTTAAATCATTTTTAATCTGTGATTTTATCTTCATCATACAGAGCAGAAATCACTTCATATCAGTATCAATAGCTTATGATAATCACAGAGCATCTTGACTATTTCCTTGCACTAAAACTTTATACTAAATTATACTATAGATGATTCCAATGTGATACTTTTGGTTTTACTAGTTTTAAGGTTCTAAAATATAATCACTTGTATGCTCTAAATTCCTTTTTTTTTTTTTTTTTAAGAAAATTGGGGAAGGGTTGAAGTGGAAAACATGTGCCCAAGTGTAAAGGCTGAGCATGTGTTTAAATTGTTTGCAGGGATTTTAATTAATTATAGCTTCAATATAGCTGAGGAAGGTTGGCAGCTCTTGTACAGAGGAATATGACAGCATGAATATCTTAAGTCACCTGCCTACATTATCCAGAATTAAATAGCCATATAATCAATTGACTGATGGGAATTCTACTCTGAACACTAGGAGGTAAGTTTCTCCACAAGCTCTTTTTCTCCACCTTCCCTCACAGGCCATGGCCACACTTCACAAACCAGCATTTCAGCCTTCTCATTCTCTCTCAAATATTGTACTTTCCCATGTGTTTAGTTCTTTCACTCCAAAATACCCCTTCTCTGCCTATCTTAATCCTGTCCATCTTAATTTTAATGGCTGCCCTAAAAATGACTTCTTCTGGGCTTCCCTGGTGGCGCAGTGGTTGGGAGTTCGCCTGCCGATGCAGGGGACACAGGTTCGTGCCCCAGTCCGGGATGATCCCACATGCCGCGGAGTGGCTGGGCCCGTGAGCCATGGCTGCTGGGCCTGCGCTTCCGGAGCCTGTGCTCCGCAACGGGAGAGGCCACAACAGTGAGAGGTCCACGTACCGCAAAAAAAAAAAAAAAAAAAAGACTTCTGCAAATTCCAGTACCGACCATGTGGAGATCACATTTATATATTCCCATACCAATGTCTTATCACAAAGTGATACCTGGACCCCTGTCTTGGGCAGAGGCAAATGCTGAAAAGCTCATACTAATAACAATGCCAAGCAGTTCCTTATTCTTAATATCTGCATCTAATTCCCTGCATACCTTCAGAGTTCATCTAGTATTTATTTTTTGTACATATGGCAGCTTCATTTCAAACGGGTGTGATGAAGAGGACCATGAAGCTAGTAGATCATAAGAAAGAAACCTTCCTCAGAGAATGCTGATTTTTCTTGCCTCTGACATCAAGTGACATTGGTTTCTTAACCTCAAGGGAGTGGTTGTTTCTGTCTTCACAACATATTTACAAGCTCAGCATACAACATTTAATCAGTATGTTTGCCCATTTCATTCCTGTGAATGTAAACAAATTTCTAATAAGATCCAAGGTAGATTCTGTGCATCCAGTTTTTCTAAGAATAGCTTTGCTCTGGTAAAATTCTCTCGCATTTCTCCATTCCACAATTGTCACCATTAGATTGCTCTGTTCAGTCAAATTTTGTAACCACTTGCCAATTTCACAATTATTAAGTCCTATAATGCTTATGATTAGCCAATATATTTGATAAAATTAAATATGTCCAATCAATATAGGTGGCATCTTTAGACATTTACCTTACTACATTAGCAGTGACTTCGCTTACATAATTAAGGGAAAATTAACAATAGGAAAGAAAATTAATTCAACTTTGGCTTGTCCAGGATTGTAGCACTTGAGTTAAGTTACATAGCTATCAATGATCATCCATTTGAGCAATAGAACTATCAGAAATATTTTGCCCAAAACAACTACATCCTTAAAAGAGAGAAACATGAAATTTCAGGAGAAAGCTATTATTTTTCTCAATATTCTTGCACCTTTTCTGGTCTTGAACACATTTATGTCTTAAGTGATTCATACTGAATGCATTTGGGAGTGCTGTAAGTTAATAGTTTTTAAAGTAGATTTTTATTATAATCAAAATCATCTACAATGATATGCCCAGACCTATTACAGTGGTAAGAAAATTTCTGCCCATGTATCTTGTTCTTCAGTTTTCTCCCTTCCTTCCTCCTTCCTTTCCTCCTTCCTTCCTCCCTCCCTCTCTCCCTCTCATTCTTTCTGTCTCTTTCTTTCTTTCTTGTCTGCCTGCCTACCTTTATTCTTTTTTTGTTTCTTTCTTTTTGAAAACATTTGAAACATTAATTTTATATGAATTTAGGTATAATTCTTATAAAAGGCTGTGCTTTGTCTTTAAAAGATAGGATTTGGATTTATATTTTCCCAAATTAATACTCCTCCACATTGACATGGAAAACTTTTTAGCCCTGTTATAAAAAAAGGTGTGTCATCTATATATTGTCCTAGCAGACATTTATTGAATGGTGATTATGTGCCTCAAAATTTTCTTAGTATTTAACATGTATTTCATTCAACAAACTATGTAATATGTACACTAATTATCCTTGAGAAAATTGGGGTACACAAAAAAGGAAATAACTTGCCCAGATATACACAGTTATCAAGTAGCAGACAGATCTGGAATGATAGATACGTATGAATTTGAAGTCCTTTTTTTTTTTCTTAACTGTTAAACTCTGAGGTCCAAAAAATTTATGCATTGCAAGTTCATGCAGATTATGAGTGATTAAACCCGTTTAAATACAGGTATTCAGATTGCAGAGCTTGTGTTTTTAGGCACCATAATACCTTGCCTCAGAGAAATAGTGTTTGCTAATATAGAATATTGCATGTAGGATTTACTGGAAGCTTTATCCAATGCCTATCACTTTGGTTATCACACCTGCATTTTTCAGTATAGAAACCAAAGACCCATTTATTTTGTGACCAAGCTTCACTTTGTATTTTGTAGCCAAGCTTAACATCTACTTTCATGTGAAATTATCCTTTGAATAAAATAACTTCCTTATTTTACCCAGTATTGGGAGTGTAGGGGGAAAATTAAGAGACTGAAGCATGATACCTGACATATTTTTCTATAATAAATATGTGATTCCTTAACATATTTAAATTCCATAAAATATTACAGAAATCATTATTTTATGCCTTCATGGCTCATGCTTTCTCTCTCTGGTTCTTTTTTTTTTTTTTTTTTTCTAGAAAAAATAGCTGTGCTCTTGAGAACAGATGTCAGGACATTGATCACTCAAAACTACAGAAGCTCAGATCAGGCAGTGTCCTCAGTACTGACCTAGTCCAATCCCACCTCATCTCCTGTCCCTGTGATACTCTCTCCAAGGAATCCCAGCCCAGTGAGACATGCAGAGCAGTGTAAGAAGCCCAGGCAGCCAGATGGACCTGAAACAAAATCCAAAATCTGCTTCTTTCTAAGTTTGTTACCTTAAGTAAGCTTATTAACTTTTCTCAGGCTTTTCCTAATCTATAAAATGGGGATATTAATTCTTACCTACAGGGTTGTTTAGAAGAGCTGATGAGCACTGTATCTGGCATGTGGAGAAGTGCACAATTAACACTGTTTTCTTCTCCTTCTTTCCTTCCACTTCATTTACGTCCTCTATGGTGTGCTGTCTGTATCAGTGCTGCATGCAGGTACATGTCCTTCTCCATTCCTCAGGGAATGCGAATCAACCCCTCATCTGTGTCCTCCTAGCACTGTGTCCATAACTCCATAATGACACCATATTCTCAGTCATTTGTAGGTTTGTCTTTCTCTCTATCTCCTTTTTTTTTTTCTTTTTTTTTTTTTGCTGGACTACGAGCTTCACAAAAAGAGAGAAAGCTTAGTTATTTGTTAGTTGTATCCTGATCATTTACAAGAGTTCTAGGCACTTAGCAGCCAAAGCATAAATAGTTGTTGAATGGAAATGAAATTATTTACCTTTCTGAGTCTTCTGAATCTTGGTTTCCTCATCATTAAAATTACAATAATGGGTCTGGCCCTTTAAACTTACAGGATTGCAGTAAGAATCAAATGAGATATAAAATATTACAGTTAGTAACACCTATGTGGACATTCTCATGAAATATCATCTTCTCAAGGAGACCATTCCTAATTGAACTGCTCAACATAGATCTCTCCTTACTGGTGAGACCCACTAGCTCACACTCTTTATATGTCTTCATACCATCTGTCACTCCCTGGAATTATTTCTTTCTTTTGTTTATTGTTTGGTTACTCTCACAAGAATATAAAAGCTAGGAGTGCATCTGCAGGGTCTTCTTCATTCATCTCTGAATTAGCAGCAACTTGAATAGCACCTGGTACATATAGATGCCTAAAATATTTGTATTCAAAATATTTAAAAACAATAAATGGAAAATTAGATGAAAGTGTATTTGAGAGAAAAATTGAGACAAGATACATAGCTTCTAGTACCTTCGTTAAAAACTCATTCATAGCCATTTAAATAGGAATCCAAAATAATTCTTCTCTTAAGAGTGGGGTTTGTACAAATCAACATACTACTGCATAAATCTTGTAAATCCTCTTTCACACACACACAAAAAATAACTTTAAGAATGTTAGTGAATGCCTTAGCACTTCCACCTGACCAGTGTCACTTTTAAAAGGTTTAATGGCATAGTTTTGAAATCTTATGCTTTAAACTCTGTTTCTCCTTAGAAAAGTATATTTTTACAAACATACAGAGCAATGTGCATAATTGGATACTTTAGCCTCTTTTTTTTTTTCTAAGTGCATTTTTGAAATAATTTAGGAAAGTATAAGAATTTAGCACTGTTTGAGTCTTAGTTCTCCTGATCCCAAAAGAACACCCAGATCAACCAGATGAGATGTATTATAGGTTATTCCATAAAAGACATACATATGCAAACACATACATGCTTAAAGACAACATATATACAAATTAATCAGAAATAAAAAGGTAAAATGACTCAGTACTTATATTCTTAAATTAAGTATTCTTTTTAAAGTATGGAGTTTACAAATTTTAAGTCTTTCCAAATAATGCATTTTGTATTTTCTTCCTTTTTTTTTTTTTAAATTCAAGCCTACCACTTTCTTCCCAATGAAGAACAGTTTAAACCACATATCTCCAATCGAGCTCTCTTTTTACACGGTGGTCTAGCTAGACTTGTCTTCCTAGGACCTCAGTGCTCCTGGCCCTTTCCCTAGATCAGAGCCCCACCCAGACTGTTACTATTACCTGTGACTGTTTTTAAAAGGCATCAGTTACCATGTAAATGGGTATATTCCAGGGATGCTCTCAGAGAGCTAGGCAGATCACATTCATTACAAAGGAATGCACACACCATGCTTCTCTTTATTTGTCCCACAGTAGATTGTGGAAAGTTGCTTTAGTCACAGACTGTGGCCTACATATCCACACTGTGTGAACTCTGACTATGAACTATGTAGTCCTGCAGGTCCAGTTCCAGGTGCGGTAGTGAATAAGGATCACAGGTTGGTACATAGGGCTAATGGGAAAGGGGGCCTGTCAAGTCTAATAAGAGACATTAACTTTCATGGTAAGGAGGTCCCAGATGTTTCATTTATTTTATCCTCCTCTTTCTACTTCGTTTTGTACTACTACCATTGCTATCACTGCTATTAAGACTAATACCATCACCACAATTTTGAGTATCCACATTGTGCAAGATACCATTCCGGGAAACTTACATGTATTCAGTAGCACATTAATTTCTTCTAAAAACAATCAAGTTAGGTATGATATAAAGTTGATGGGTAAGGAAACCAAAAATCATTTACACAACCAATGAAGCATAGATGTAGACCCAGGATTTAAATCTGGTGAGCTCACATTCAAAGACTGCTGTTATCCCACTTTATATCCTTACATTCATATAGAAGGTCAGACAGATGCTGCACTGCTTTGCTTTCTGATTTTGTAATCTTCTATGATGACTAAAAGATCAGTATTCCAAAATGGATATTTTAGTATCATATTTCCAGGAAATAATTTCCAAGATAATTCTTTAGCTTTCCCACATTTATCAATGTTCATGTTTTTCTTTTATAATGCACCAACCCTATACCTCTGACTCCTCAGGGCAAAAAAAATTTGTAGAGGAATGTAGAATGAAGTTTATATTGCATTTTCTGGACACTAACTGAAGGGTCTAAAGAGGCTTTTCAGCTTCTTCATGAGCAGAAGGAGGGAAGGTTTCAAAGTCTCCTATTTACTCATGCAAGAAAAAATTAAAGGGTGCTTGTCAGCTTTGATCCACCCAAGCCCTGGGAATCTGACCAAAAATCGCATAGTCAAGTTCAAAGAGAGTCAGGGGAAAGGAAAGTTTAAGGAGGAAAAATAGTCACAAGTGGTACCTTTTGATAAATTGTTTTCAAATGATTACAGAGATATTGGTAATGCCAAAGGAAAGAAAGAAAGAAAGAAAGAAAAAAAGAAAGAAGAAAGAAAAAGAAGGAAAGAGAGGGAAGGAAGGAATGAAGGAAGAAAGAGAGAGAAGGAAGGAATGAAGGAAGGAAGGCAGAAGGAAGAGGGAAGGAAGAAGAAAGGAAGGAAGGGAGAGAGAGGAAAAGAGCTACTTAAAGTAAATGTTTCAAGTTGCACAATGGATGAGATGATTCTGAGATGCACTATCAATGCTTTTGTTCATTACTTATTCAGTTATGAGATTAAGCATTTTACTAGTAAAAAACTCAGAGTAAAGTGTTTGGTGGCAATAGATAACAAGTTAATATAGGCAGCTTTATCTCTAGGAAATAGTGTTGAAATGCTACAGGTATGATAAGAACCAGCAGGAAATTCAACGACCAGAATGACCATGCATTTTTGTACATAGACTCAAACTTGGTGGCTAACTAACAAGGTGACTGAAAGGTGGCAGTCGTCATTTGCTTGGAATTTCATAGTTTGAATCTTGGCATATTTCTCTCCTGCATTAGTTGATGAGGGAAGTTACCATCATGGTAGTAATGCTTGTTCATTGAAAGATTACCAACCTGTAAGTGTGGTTTCTTATGAGGTGAGAATTTTGACAGTCTTGAATTTTTCTTTTATTCTATTGCAGATTCAGTTTCTATGATGGGAAATAATTAAAGTTGATGTATCTACCTAGATCCTCAGTTTTCCTCACACATACAAGCACATACACTAATTTCATTGGAAAGGAATATAGTAGAGATTTCCCCCCTTACATCGGAAATATAATTTCCTTAATTTTCATGATATTTTATTCTACTATAACAAATATCTTAAGGTGTGAGGATAGAATAGAGTAGTGAATAACTAACATAGTTCCAGTTACATTTATAGTCGAATTAAGATTAAATCTTAAGAACTATGTCTTTGTTTTATTTCTGTCAGGTAAAGACGCAGTCACTCAGTGTACTTAATGTTTTTAAAAACATTAAAGTTGAAATATTGGTGAGGATACCATATCTCATCCCATGGACTGATTTTCTATACGTGTGATTGGAACGAAGGGGTGTTGAGGGTCAGCTGATTGGATAGCCTGTTGTATCCTTGTCTAATACTACAAAAGCCAAATTTTCCCCTTTAAGTTGAAAGGAATCTTAAGTTTTGTTTTCTAATCTATTACCTTCCCATTGCAAGCATTCCCTCCAAAATATCTGTAATGTGGTGCTCCAAGGACAATGGTGCTTCAAGGACAAAGGTCCAGTCTGTCTGAAAAAGTTTCAGCATTACACCCCCTAAGGGGACTCTTAATCACCCTCCCCACAATTTTGCGATGGCTACAAAACTCCTGAGCCCACCTGGGAGATGCCCACCTGGGCAACGGGGCCTGTCCCAAATAAGGAAAGACATCTTCCCTGTCCCACTAACACCCTATAGAAGGAAGGTATATGTGCCTCAACCAATCAGTGAACAAAATTTTCACCTCGGACCATTTATTTGTTTTCTGGCTGTAAAAACTGATCAATAGCACATGTTCGGGCTCAAATCTCCCAGACTACTAGGAAGTCTGCCCGTTGTTCTGGCAGTGACACTTCCCTCTAATAAATTCTATCTTCTTCCCTCTAATAAATTCTATCTTCTTTACATTCTGCCTTGTGTCTGGAAATTCTTTTCCAACCCGTGTTTGGTCCATGACAACAGAAACATCTCTAAATAAATAACCTAAATAATTTAAAACACTTCATCCTCTCTTTCCCCAAAGAGAAGGGAAAGAGAAGGTATACATTTAGGCTTATAGCTCATTACATTTTTGACTCCACCTAACTGGATCACTTTCTCTTTTTTGCAGCTACAGCTCATTAATGAAAATTGAGAGTCACAGGATGGGTTCTGTCCTTTTTTCTTAAATCAGTCATGAAAAAATCCATCACCTCTCTTCAGAATGTGATGGATAGTGATCACTATTATTTTTCCATATTTGTGGTTTCAGAAGAAATTCGAGACAAAAGATCCTTAGCCTTAAGGTGATGGAGGTAAAAGGGTCTATATATTGTGGATTTTGTCTTATTGTTCTCCATTTCTAGCAGACTAAATTGTATGGCCAGCTTGGTTCTGTTAACATATTTTTTTCTCTGTACAGAAAGCCATGAAATGATTGGAAACAGATTAATTTATATCAGCCTTTTGAAAGACAATGAGTGTAGAAGAGAGAAACACTCTAAATGCAGGAAATACTTTCTGGGCCATTGGTCAGGATTTTCCAATTTTCATTTATATCAGTTATTGTATAGAAAAGCATTGAGTGTAGGCACATTATAAGCAAGCTTTCGTGTATTTAATGGATCTGAAAACCTCTTGAATTCCATTTATGCACACTTCCATTAGTATTTTAAGATTCTAATTGTGTTCCCAAAATGAGTCATTTTATATCGGTGGCTGAGAGTTGACAATCAGGTGGCTTAGAAATGAACATTTTTTACCTCTCAAATTAGGCTTTGTATATTTAATAATCACTAAATGAAAGACACTGACAAAAGTAATTTGATCACAATGTGGATTACCAAAACCTGCTTCTCATTATAAAATATTTCCAGAGGCCATTAGGAGAAATACTGGGGATTTGCAATGTGATAGATAAGCAGTAACAGGCTCAAAGGTCTACATTTTAAAGTTGACTGGAGAATTCCATATTCCCTTTAATATAATATTCTTTAGATCTTTCTGTTCAACATGGATCGACTGAGATGCACAGTTGTGTATAAGCTTGAAAAACTTTCATTCTTTTTTCCCCCATTTTATGGCACCGTGGCTGACTGGGATGGTTCAGGAGAGCAATGTATGCTTAATAGCTTTCTGAAAGCAGTTCGGTGGAACTTTTAGGTAATGAAATTCCCCCAAGTTCAACTTCATAGGATATGATGACCTCTGTCTTCCAAATACTTATTTAAAATGTCATAATCAGTTTCTCAATTATGTCAGTTTAAAATACAGAGTTATACCAACCACAAATCCTGCTTCTAGTAAGTAGACCATCAAGTGTAGTGTCAACAAACTTTCAAAATAAGGATCATAAAAATTATAAAGTTAATGTTGTCTCACTGGGCTTTAAGGCAAATAAATCCAGAAAGATAAAGAACAGCTTTACCTAATAATTCCCATGGGGAGAAAGATGAATGTTTCTAAGTGCTAATAGAAATGACAAATATTTTATAAACATTACTTGACTAGACAGGTTATGAGAGAGGGGGACAACTGCAAAGCAGTCATTAAAATTAAGATATTTAAAGAGACAGGGATCAAATGGAAGTCTGGGTAATTTCAAGCCATCAGACAGTTGTAAATATTTCCTTTTCATCTCCAGTATGCAGTTAATCTCACAGAGAAGATCAAGAAATTGTTGTTGACTAGATAACTGCATGACTTTTCTCCTGTTGGAATGAGTTCCTAGGGGACAAGTTCCAACACTTATACTTCTTTTTGGTCTCAGCACCTGACAATGGAGCAGAGAGTGTGTTCACAAGCAAAGTCAGAGAAATATGTCTGATTGAGTTACCTGTGCAGAAGCAAATAAGAGAGGAGAGAAAGTAGAAAATGAAGTTTCATTAAGACCAAAACCAATTACAATATGGAGAACTGAAGAATATGAGACATCCAGAAATTCTCGTACATATTCAGGTAAAAGGATAAAGTTTAGTTCTGTTTTTTTGCAGTACGTGGGCCTCTCACTGTTGTGGCCTCTCCGGTTGTGGAGCACAGGCTCCGGACGCTCAGGCTCAGTGGCCATGGCTCATGGGCCCAGCCACTCCGCGGCATGTGGGATCTTCCCAGACCGGGGCACGAACCCATATTTCCTGCATCGGCAGGCGGACTCTCAACCACTGTGCCACCCGGGAAGGCCCTAGCTTATAGATGCTCTAAGCTATGATGCTAAGAGGGATAAAGAAACAATGGAGCATGTATCCACGGTGTGGACAGTGGTCAGAATGTTGTCCTCCTGAACTCATTTATATTGTTCTATAGAATTAACACATACAAAATCTATCCTGATGATCTCTGATTCTGAATCCTTAGCTTGTTTGGAGAATTCATTTCTAAGTGCAGATGATAGGGTCACCTCAGAGCAAACATCTGATTTCCAGCTTCATATTCTGGTTTCTTCAATATACAGTTGGACCTGAATAGAATAGTATTAAAGTACACACACATACTTACACACACACATACACACACAGCTTTACAAATTGTAAAGGTTCATGTAAATTCATGTCACTGCTATTGTCAGCATTTTACGGACACTCTGTAATATGTAGAGCACAGGGCATGTAAATTAATTTGAGGCTGGTTTGCTAGGAGCGTCTGTTGATTCTAATTGATGGTAATGTTGCAATTCATTTCTAAGTGAGTACTGCTATTTCCATCATCGTGAGAAAACAACAGCTTCCTGTGAATGCTTTCTCAGAATGAAGGCAGAACAGGTGATATGAGACACAGCCGAAAAGCATGTCTATTGCATTATCTACATTTCTTCTTTTAATAAAACATAAAGAGATTAGCTATGTTGTAAAATTGAAGCAACCTCCTTCTGTCTGCAAAGTTTTTCTTCAAAAGAATTACAAGAGAATTGGCCCAGTTCTAGTAAAATTACACTTGGGAAGCTGCATGGACTCTTCCTCTCCATGCCTCTACGGCTACTGTACCTCTTACTTATAATCTCATTTCTTTTCCCTCCCACTCTGCCCTCCCAGATGCTTTTGGTGACCTCATCATCTTTTCCATCTTTGGATCTAGTATGCACACCACTGTAAAGCCTTTCCTGTTTTCTCTATGGAAAATAAATATTTGTGTATACACGCATCCTAAAAAAACAGCAAACCTCATTGTCACCCCCTTTTAAATATTTTCCTGTATCAGCAGAAGCGACAGTTTATTTTTTTTAATTTAATTATCTGTGTGTCCATGTGTGTTTGTCTGTGTGTGTCTTCAATACCTAACAAAGTTTACTAAATGAAAAACTGTGCAAGGAAAGCACTAAGGCTCAGATTTAGGTATACCTGACTATACATCTTAGCTCCAACACTTAAAATATATAACCTAATATTTTAAATGAGGATAGAATATTTATTTTGAAAGAGTTTTAGGAAGAGTTAACTGAGGAAAATTAGCCTCAATCCTGAATTGAGTCTTGCATGTATTAGAGCTCAATACATAGAAAATATTTCTGAAAATACTTTTATATGTTTCATGTAATATTTTACAGCTCAACAAAACCCCAGAACATGTCCATATATATCTACAAATTAAACTGTGGCTTTTTGTTATTTTAGGTTTCTGTTAGATGCATTTATTATCATATAACCTTGAAAAATCTGTCCCAATTCTTTTCATCATTTGTGTGATTTAGTGAGACAATTACTGAGTTAATTTTCCATAATTACAAAAAAACCTCACTGTATCTGTTTTTTTTTTCTAATTTACTTTAAAAAATACCACAATCAAAGCACAACCCTCTAGCTTGTTTGATTAAGGCTTGGGTGAACTAGCTCAATTGGAAAGAGGGAAGAGAATAGGGAAGTGGACCTGACTTTGAGTACAGATCTTAGTTTAGACTGATACCTTAACTCATTTAGCCCTAACAAACCCCCTGTGCGGTAGACATTATATTTTTTTCCTATTGTTATAAAATTTGGCTTGGCAGCTTGGTTCTTTGGAATGCCCATAGAATAAATAATTTTCATATAATTTAAATATTTGTAAAAACCTTAGGAAAGTTGGTAAATAACCCAGGTTTTTGAATGAAGCTAGCATAATCCTTATAGAAACTTGGACAAGATAACAGAAAGACAGAAACACACACACATGCATATACTATCTTTCAAACACAAATCTCTAAGGCTCCATTCTCTGTGAGTTGTGATGCAGAAATTCTAAACAACAGACTAGTCAGCAACATTCAAAATATGTTAAATTAATAATACAGGAATATTATATGCTGGCAAACATGTGAATTTGCCATTTAATACTCTGGAGTGAGAATTATCACATTTCTTTATTTTTCTATGTGAAATTAAAACTGGCTTCATGTTCCACTGAGTGATTCCATCCCCTCGTTCCCCGCCACACACACACACCTATCTCCAGGCGTCAGGTAAATAGCCTAGCAATGACACCTGATGAGGGAAGGAATGGTCACAATCCTTCCAACTTAGTGGTCGTCATTTTTTTCTCTTGCACTTTCTGTTTTATGTTTTTTAAACATCTTTATTGGATTATATTTGCTTTACAATGGTGTGTTAATTTCTGCTGTATAAAAAAGTGAATCGGCTATGCATAAACATATATCCCCATATCCCCTACCTCTTGCGTCTCCCTCCCACCCTCCCTATCCCACCCCACTAGGTGGACACAAAGCACTGAGCTGATCTCCCTTTGCTATGTGGCTGCTTCCCACTAGCTTTCTGTTTTAAAGCACAGTAGTCCTGGGCATCTTCTAAATGCTGATGCTTCAGGCAGCTGAGACATACCCTCAGCCACACATAGCCTAAGTTCAGAACACCCCACTGTGGTCCTCAAAATCCCAATACTTGCTGAACACCTGTGTCATCCTTGACCGTGTTTCTGTTTCTTCTGCGGCCCTTGTGTGGGAAGTAGGTTTGCAATCCTGAAAAAAACCATCTGCCTTCTCTTCTTCCTCTCTCCCCTGTCGATGGTCTAGCCATTCCCTTATTCCTGTTCAACAGAAGGCTCTTTCCTGCATTATCCACAGATCCACTCTTTCCTTATTCCTTGATGATTCCTTTTGTCAAACACCTGTGTAGGTATTTTCTTTAACTAAAACCATGAAATCGGAAGAAATGTTGGGTTGGGTGGGAAGGGGGAATGAGAAGGCAGAAATGACTGTTTTAGACAACCAGGCTTGTTCCATTTTCCTGGAGGAGGAGAAAGAAAGGGAAAATGTGCTTTTATAGTCTTTCTCCCTACAACAGCAAGAACGCATCAAAAGTTAATAGATTTTGGGCTTCCCTGGTGGCACAGTGGATGGGAGTCTGCCTGCCAATGCAGGGGACATGGGTTCATGCCCCAGTCTGGGAAGATCCCACATGCTGCGGAGCTGCTGGGCCCGTGAGCCATGGCCGCTGAGCCTGTGCTCTGCAATGGGAGAGGCCACAACATTGAGAGGTCCGCATACAAAAAAAAAAAAAAAAAAAAAAAATTAATAGATTTTCCTTACACACCAGGAATACAGAGGTAGTTTAATATTATTAAAGCCATTAATACAGTATATCATATCAATATGCCAAATATACAATAACCATATGATTGTTTAAATAGGTCTTGAATGAAAAAAAATTCCATTTGTGGAAGTCTTAAAAAAAAAACTACTTAGAACTGAAAATGAGAAAACTCTTCAATTAGAATCCAATATCAGCATTAATGGTAAAATACTGCAGACAATCCTGATGAATAGCAGCAACAGTTTTTTAAAAAGATATAATGTTTAATAGGATAGAAGGTAAAAGAAATCAGTATAGGGTTTAGTAATGTCACTGGAATGTTGTTTTTCTGGATATTGCACACATGAACAGTCAACACAGTGGCTTGAAATCCACTGAGAGAAATTTTCATGGATGTGTGACCTGGGCTATAGAGCTCCTGGCTTAGAAGGGCCTGTGCCTATTGTAGGGTTCTGCTGTCACCATCTTGAAATTCCTGATACGTTTTGAACACAGGCTCCATATTTTCCCTTTGCCCTGAGCCCACAAATTATGTAGCATGTACTGGACCCCAGTAGGCTGATGGGGATCTGAAAAGATCTGATGCTCTTCCCCACATAGCAATGGAGCTGCTTGTCCAGGGTGGAGCTACAACAGAGAAATTCATGAAATCTGGTCCTGACTTCACTGGATGGTGGTCCAGGAAGGAAATTTATTTAACCCCACAGGCAGAGACTCCAGGGTTGCTATTATTAGACCTGGTGCTGAACTATGGGATCTCAGCAGACAGTGAAAAATAAAGCTATTTTAACAATTCTAGAACAATTGACTCTTTAAGTACAAAACAAAGAAACACGTAGTGGGTCAATAAAAATGAAAACATTCTATATGACAGAAAAATCATGTAAATGAAAGTGAAACATCATATAGATATCATATACAAGTACATACAGATGACAAAAATATCAACAATGGTAATGTGTATCTAGAGCTTTATTAATATGTATGTATTTATCACAGCAAACGGGAATTCTACACACATTCTGTTGTAGTATAGATCATGGGTTTGGGAACCAGTTAAACAGAGTTTAATTCTAGCTCCACCAACTTAAAGCTGTGAGATTTTAACTAAGTTATTCAGTTTATTTGCACCTCAACATCTTATCTGTAAAATGGGGAAAACTTTTTCCTTTGTATGATGGCTGTTGCGGGGATCAAATTAGATTATAGATGCAGCATATTTATTATAGTGACATAATGAGCACTTGATAAATGCTATCTAATCGCTAATATTATTGTTGTTGTTACTATTGTTATTATTATTAGTTTTTTAAAAAAATGATCAGCTAGGTGATGAAAGATGTATTTCAAATATGTAATTGCAGAATTATTTATATTTTATTTTCTGAAAAGAAATACCCTTTAAAACTTACATTAAGGAATTAGTTAAATGTATTATGACATATAAATAATGGGAAAAGTTATAAGCATTGAAAATTATCTTGAAATAATATACTCTTCAGGTATACACAGTAGCCAAATTACTATATATAAACCACAACCTCTATATATTTTATTTTTAATTTTTTAAAACATTTTTATACAAGTTTTAAAGGTTACTGTCCATTTTAATATTACAAATTATTGGTTCTACTCCTTGTGCTGTATAATACAGCCTTGAGACTATCTTACACCCAATAGTTTGTACCTCCCATTCCCCCACTCCTGTATTGCTACTCCAACTTCCACTGATAATTAGTTTGTTCTCTAGATCTGTGATTCTGTTTCTTTTTTTTTGTTATTTTATATCTCTATATATTTTTATTCATTGATTTATTTTTTAGTAAATGTATTTATTTATTTTATTTTTGGCTGCATTGGATCTTTGTTGCTGCATGCGGGTCCTTCTCAGTTGCGACTAGCGGGGGCTACTCTTTGTTGCGGTTCACGGGCTTCTTATTACAGTGGCTTCTCTTGTTGTGAAGCATGAGCTCCAGGCATGTGGGCTTCAGTAGTTGTGGCATATGTGTTCAGCAGTTGTGGCTCATGGGCTTTAGAGCATAGGCTCAGTACTTGTGGCTCATGGGCTTACTTGCTCTGCAGCATGTGGGATCCTCCCGGACAAGGGATCGAACCATGTCCCCTGCACTGGCAGGTGAACTCTTAACCACTGCACCACCATGGTAGCCCTCTCTATATATTTAAATATGCATAGAAAAAAAGTAAGAAGTTATTAAATAATCATAGATAATTTTCCTACTGGTGAGATATATGATTTTTATTTTATGCTTTTTACTTTCTGCTTTTTAAAAAAATTCAACGATGAGATCAAAAAAGTTATGGATGAAAATGAAAAATATTTTTGAAACAGCATCTCACATTGGTATAATGTGTGTATGTGTGAGCACATACACACACACATACACACACACATACATAACTGAAGATTTATTTAGGAAAAAAAAGTCCTCATATGAAAATAATATTCAGAGATTATTGAAATTAGGATTATTGGGAACAGTGAATAGCCCTAGAAAGTCTTTAAAATATTCTCCATAAGAGAAAGTATAATTACAAGAAGTTAAAATTATCATCTATTATATTTAAACTCAGTAGAGCACGTAGGAAGTACATTACTCTAAAATAAAATAGATATCATTTTTGAAATTATCACTGATTTTAAAGACAAGTGTCTGCATTATGTTTAATTTAGACATGCTGCTATTTTTTTTCATGAGAGACATTATTCGTTTGACCTTAAAATGTATATACTAGTTATTATTAAAATGTGGAATATGAAACAGTC
Source organism: Mesoplodon densirostris (assembly GCF_025265405.1). Classification (NCBI taxonomy): domain Eukaryota; kingdom Metazoa; phylum Chordata; class Mammalia; order Artiodactyla; family Ziphiidae; genus Mesoplodon; species Mesoplodon densirostris. The sequence goes on from NC_082664.1 coordinate 18,299,833, forward strand.
ACACAGACTGTGAAGCACTGGAGAAACTTTCAAAGTGGAAAAATATAAACAGAGGTAGCAGACTATTGCAGATATCATAAGTAGGTGATATTAAAAAGAAAATGTGTGAGTTTATTGAGAATTTCTGTTTCTCACAGAAGGCTTTCCATATTTCCTGTCCTTGTCTTCTATGTCAAAAGTTATAGGAGAGCCAGTCAATGTAGTTTTGTGTTTAAGAGTGTCATTGTTGAAGTCCGCTATTAATTTAAATTTTGTCCTTCTACTTAGTACCTCGGTAACTTTAGGCATGTTATGCAAACTCATTTACCTTGTCTTCATTTTTCTTAATTACTTTTTTATTGTAAAGACCTTTGTGTTTTAGAGCAGTTTTATGTTTACAACAAAATTGAGAGGAATATACAGATTTCTCATGTAACACCCTCCACCACCCATACACAGCATTCCCCATTTTCAACATCAGTCTCGAGAATGTTACCAAGTATGAACCTGAAATGACACATCATCATCACCCCAAATCCATGGTTTACCTTAGGGTTCGTTCTTGGTGTTGTACATTCTTTGGGTTTGGCAAATGTATAATGACATGCATCCATCATTATAATATTGTTTAGAGTCTTTTCACTGCCCTAAAAATCCTCTATGGTCTACATGTTCATCCCTCCGGCCCCTCATCCCTAGAATCACTGATCTTTTTACTGTCTCCATAGTTCTGCCTTTCCAGAATGTCATATAATTGGAACCATACAGTATGTTGCCTTTTCAGATTGGCTACTTTCACTGAGTAATAGGCATTTAAGGTCCCTCCATGTCTTTTCATGGCTTAATAGCACAATTAGTTTTAGTGCTGAATAATATTCCATTGTCTGGATGTACCGCAATTTATTCATCCATTCACCTACTGAAGGACATCTTGGTTGCTTCTAAGTTTTGACGAGTATGAATAAAGCTGCTATAAACATTCATGTGCAGGATTTTGTGTAGACATCAATTTTCAACTTCTTTGGGTAAATACCAAGGAGTAGGATTGCTGGGTCATCTGATAAGGGTATGTTTAATTCAGTAAGAGACCTCCAAACTGTCTTCTGAACTCGCTGTACCATTTTGCATTGCCACCAGTGATGAATGAAAGTTCCTGTTGCTCTACATCCTTGCCAACATTTAGTATTGTCAGTGTTCCAGATTTTGGAGATTCTAATAGGTGTGTAGTAGTATCTCATTATTGTTTTATTTTGCATATCCCTAATGACATGTGATTGTCTTTGTTTTTCAAACTTTAAACACATAAAATCTACTTCACTCCAATAGAATAATGCTTTAACTAACATGGTGTATAAAAAAAGTGTAACACAATACCTTTTGCAGTGGTAATTATGATAATGTTGATATGTTGGATATGATGAAAAAGAGAAAAGTATTGAGAAAATAATTATCCATTAGGTGTGAACCACAGTAATGAAGTGTCTCAAAAGTGTCCATTATTTCAGCCAAAAAAACTATCATTTTTTCTTACTAAGGATTAATAAACCTTAATAAATTAAACACATATGTATGACAGCAACATTGTGTAAAATGTAACTATCACCTAACAGCAACAATGCTAATAATATCTGAAAGTTCTGGATATGTCAATTCTTAGAAAACCAAGTGTTTTGGCAGAATTGTGATCATGACAGTCGAATTTTCTCTATCCACACTGGCATCTCTATTGTAATCTTGTGGCAAACACTGTCCATGATTTTTCAGTGTTAAGATTTAAATTTGCGTCAGTGATGGCAAATTGACTACTCTGGAAAGATCAAGCAGAGAATATGATTTTGCTCTGTATAACAATTTCTTAAACACTAGCTGGGAATAGCACATCTCTCTTGGATTTTTCTATTCTAGTCATTAATAAGAGCATGATCTCAATTATAACAAAGATATAATCATGACAGTTGAGAAACTGTCTCATAACAATTGTCACTGTGAAAAAGTAAGTCACATTTCCTCAGCCAAGGTTGACCCATTAAAATATAATTTATTTATTGCAGTAAACATAAAACAACTATGCATCACTTTCAGAAAATAAAATCCCTCCCTTTCAAATCCCTTGTCCTTTGATTAAGAGAATCCAGGCATTCTTAGAAGATATCAACAGGTCATGCAACAATAATAAAAAAGCAGTTTTCATCACATGTCCTAATTTATCATTATAAAAAGATGAAAGTGATGTATAATCAGAAATGCAAGCTTCTACAAGGATACAATGTGTTCTTTTTCATGGAAAACTGGCGGTTTCAATTTTTCTAGATTTATTTCCCAAGTAGATATTTCCCTTTTCATGCCTTCCATATTATATGCTTTGTGAGGTTTTGGAATGCTGTAACAACCAGTAATAAAACTTACAGTACAAGATCAGAGGCATTCTGATACATTGTACTCTTTTATGTTAAATAAGAATGACCATTAATCACATGAGGTTTTATCAACCTTTGATGTGCAGGAGATTCACAATTTGAAGAGCCAAGAAACTTTCTTAAATCTAGTGATTTTCAAAGTACAATTGAGGCTCATTATAGCTTATTATTATCTACAGATTCAGATAATTAAGTCCAAATTATGTCATTTAACTCACAAAACTGATATTTGTAAAAGATTTTTGACAGTCAGAGCTCTATGTTAAAGATGATATGATCTCTCTCTCAGAGAATATCTTCCTGTTTTCAAAGCTACTATTGTCAACAATTTTGGAGAGGCATATTATTAATAAAGTAGATCACCATAGACAAGAAACTTTATTTTTCTGTTACATTGCTTTCTAGGAAGGCAGAGAGGAAAGGTCAATAATAGTATATATTGTTGTGTTTCTCTTATTTCTGAATCTCAGTTTACAATTTTACCTAAATACATTATCCAGTTACCAAAATGAAATAATTTTATCTGTATATACTTACATAGAAAGATGAAACTAGATTGTTAAGAATAATAAAGCAAGTAGCAAAACACTATTATCTTGTGACCTGTGTATGTGTTACAAGTATCAGAAAGAATTACAACCCAACAAATTGTCAATCAACAATATTTGTCTTTAGAGAATAAATTTAGGATTGGCGAATGCACACTTTTAATCCCTTATTTTATACACATTAATATCCATAATGGAATTTTAGGTGAACATGAATTACTCTTTTAAAAAATAAATAGTAAGTTAATCTAAGATCTAATTACTGTTAATATTATTTTTAGACTCAAATATAGCATGATGTGAGGACTACAAATATCTATTTTTTTTTATTCTGAGAGAATAGAAGATGACTTTCATCATATTTTGCACATAGAGGTTCTGAAGAAATATTTCTAGGATTGAAGGATGAATAGGTGATGGAATATTAAACAGGAACCAAGGTTCATGCAGAGAAAATACTTGGAAGTACCGTTGTGATGAGTAAAGCTTGAATTGCACAAAACATGAAATATGAAGTGGCAGGGGGCAGAGGAATTAGAGAAAGTGGTTAGAGAGGAGACATAGTTATTGGAACTTAAAAACCGGGCTGTGTTTTAGGTGTTTTAAGATGTGTACATTGCCACAATTAAAAGGATTGTTGAGCATCAATCAAGGCAAACCAAAGACTTACAAGATTTAATTCATAGTGAAGCAGGTTGTAACATTATTACACATTACTCCAACAGTATTTATCAGACCAGGCACAAACAAGAAGGAAGGACATGAAGGGTTGATCTGGGGTGAAAAAGCAATGCACAATAGGACAGCTGTGCAATAGTGGCTTAAAGGTAGGAGAGGCCCAAAATAGTAAGTGTTTCTTTGAAACCAGATTTTCAAATACATACTCGGTTTTATTATGAGTGCTTATATGTTTGTGTTGCAAGTATCTCTGGGTGGAGGAGGCAGATTTTCATTTATCAGAGCCCCAAATCCTTCTAGCTCCTGGCCTGAAATGGAATTCTGTCTTAAAGTCCAGAAGAAAATGTCATATTGTCCCCAAAATGCCAACTGATTCATACACCAAAATTCCAGATAATCTCTGGGTAAAAGGGTTGATTCTAAATTTCAAGCATTAGGGCTCTACAAATTTCCTCTTTTAATATTTTTTTCCTCATTCATGTGTATCCCTCCAAAACTAGAAGCACACACAGACATTTTTTTTTCTCTCTGTCTCTGTTTCTCTCTCTTTCTCACCCAAACTAAGATTTTTGGTATATGCTCTATTTTAATCTATGCTATCCACACTTACACAGCTAATATTACTTTGCATTGCTCCTTCTCTGGAATTCAACTTAGGAAGCCCCATAACACAGCTAACTGCCCTCCCCTGACCTCTTCACAAGACTCTGTGTTATCTAAACCACCTCCCCACCTAGGAAACCACAGGTGTGAGAAATGAGGTGTCTTGTTGCTTGGTGCTTGTATTTTTTTCTCTTTCTAGAGCTCTTACATTTGAGTACTTAATGGCTATAACCCAGCAGGAACCACATAAACACCAACACAGAGCATTTTAACCAATCTCAGAGAACAAGGCTCCCAGCTGTAAATTTTCTAAACTTAAAATATATTCTTAAAGGCTACAAGAAATCCACTGCATTTCCTATATAGTTTTATGATTGTCACAGAAGTTGTGTCTCCTGACTCGTCTGTTGGGTAAATCCAACTAGGCCAGTGCCAAAATCTTGTAATGCAGCAGATGGCAGATGCAACAGACAATCGCATACAATGAGGGATCCAGCCTGGTTCCCTAACCTTTCATCACCAGAAATCATTTTCATTGTTTAACTCTGCATTTGCAGCCTATTTACATGGGAGAATTGACTCACTGAATGTTTATGATGTGCTGATCTGGAGCAAGACACAAGCTGCTCCGATTTTTCTCAGATGACCATTCCAACTACTACACAAAGTCCATTACTTTTAGGTTGGGGTGATATTATTATTATTATTTGGGGTTTTTATTTCCTAAGGCACTATGAAATATGACTCTTCAAGTTTGAACCCTTAAATGTAAAGGCATATTATCTAACTTCCTCTGAACTTGTGATTTTACAGCTGTTGGGTAAATCCACTGTAGTCTGTAGCACAATAATCCCAGTGTATCCTGAAGGCTTGTGCTCAATTTTCATTCTTCCTGTATGAATACTAACAGGGACCTTAACCACCAAGTGAATTCTATTGTGCTACCCTGGGAAAAGTTCTCACTTGGAGCGCATAGCTGGCAGGGGATTCACAAACTTGGAGAAATGGATTGAGACTCTCCATTCTCGACTTCACTACTGACCCCATAAGCAACCTCAGGCAAATCACTTAAATTAGTTTCTTCCAGTTTTCCTTTTGTGAAATGAAAGCATAATTATTTATTATTCCTGTCACAGGCTGGGGACAAGTGAGGTGCATTCACTTCACCAAACGATCTAGCAATGCAAAGTTTGCTCTGGTGGGGAAATACTTTATTACGCTATGTTCATTGAGTTACACCAGGAATTAATCTCCTTTAGCAGGGTTCAGATGGATGGGGAAATAGAATGTTAGAGAAATATAGCCATTCTTTAAAACAAGTGATTCCCTGGGCCTAAACGGCTGACAGCATCTAAGTCCCTAGGACCAATAGTGGCCATCCATTAAAACAATTATGGAGATAAAGGCCTGACCTACAGGACCTCAGAACAAGAGATTGAAAGAGTCTAACAAGTAAATAATTTTGCATGTTGTAAATCCAAACCCCCATTATGTAGACATAACCCCACACCCTGTGTTTCTTTTTAATATTCAAAAAGTATACAAATTTGTGTTACAAGCTAATAAATGATCCCCAAGTGGACACATCATTGAACAATAACCAAGTCAATAATCGAAAAAATCAACACCCTTAAAAAGGCCCTCTGTGTAATCTCACAATCAATACTAATACCTTTTTTCCACTCCAAAATATAAATGGCTAATGAATTGTATCTTATAGCGTGTACTTTTTATTTACTATTGTTGCTTCATGTTTGTGGTATTCATCCATTTTATTTTATATAGCAACAAATATTCATTTTTGTTATTTGGATTTCCATTAAGTGGATATATGAGAATTTATATAACCATTTTACTTTTAATGGACATCTAATTTTTTAAAGTATTTGGAGCTATTATGTATAGTATTGTCATGCACAATTTTAAGCACTTCTTTGAGGATGCACATGCTGTTAGGTACATATACATTTATTAAAGTAGGTCATAATGTATTTGTATATGCAACTTTAATATATGCTAACAAATAGATTTCTTAAGGAGTGCCAACTTACACTCCTATCAACCATGTATGAGTCACAATTTCTATCTTTACCAAAACATGTTATTCCCAATATTTAATTTTTATTGTGGTTAAAACAGTTAACTTGAGATCTAGCCTCAATAAATTTTTAATTGCACAATACAGTATTGTTAACTACAGGTACAGAATTATATAACAGATCTTTAGAACTTATTCATCTTGTCTATCTGAAAACTTAAATAACTACCCATTTCTCTCTCCTTTCCAGATCCGAATGACAACCACCATTCTACTCTGCTTCTATGAGTTTGACTATCTTAGATATCTCAAATAAGTGAGATCATGCAGTATTTGTTCTTCTGTGACAGGCTGATTTCACTTAACATCATGTTCTCCAGGTTGTTGCTAATGGAAGGATTTCCTTCTTTTTAAGGCTGAATATTATTCCATTGTATGGATTTATCACCTTTTCTTCATTCATTTATTCATCATTTAGCTTATTTCCATATCTTAGCTGTTGTGAATAATGATGCAATACACATGGGAATACAGATAGCACTTCCAGATCCTGATTTCAATTCTTAGGGATATATACCCAGAACTGAGATTTTTGGAATATATGGTTATTCTATCTTTAAGTTTTTGAGGATCTGCCATACTGTTTTCCATAGGTGCACTACCATTTTACATTCCCACCAACAATGTATAAGAGTTTTAATTATTCCACATTCTTGCCACATCAACACTTCTTATCTTTCAGGCATAATTTCATAAAATATATTTTTGATCCCTTTCTCTCCCTCTTCTCCTTCTGAGAGCCCTATAATGGGGATGTTTTGGAGTATCTGTGCCCTTATTATGATTTTAAGCAGCCTCTCTGTTAATGGGTGGGGCTGTGTTCCTGTCTTGCTAGTTGTTTGGCATAGGGTGTACAGCACTGTAGCTTGCTGGTCATTGAGTGGAGCTGGCTCTTAGCATTGAGAGGGAGATCTCTGGGAGAGCTTTTGCCATTTGATATTATGTGGAGCCAGGAGGTTTCTGGTGGACCAATGTCCTGAATGTGGCTTTCCCACCTCAGAAGCACAGGCCAGACACCTGGCTGGAGCATCAAGACCCTTTAGTCACATGGCTCAGAGGAAAAGTGAGAAAAAAATAAAGAGAAAATAAAATAAATTATTAAGATAAAAAATATTTAAAAATTAATAAAAAAGTAATTTAAAAAAAGGAAGAAAGAAAAAAGAGAACAACCAAACCAAAAAACAAATCCACCAATGATAATGTGCACTAAAAACTCTGCTAAAAAGACAAAACAAAAGAAACAAAAAAAAAAGCGGACAGACAGAACCCTAGGATAAATGGTAAAAGCAAAGCTATACAGACAGAATCGTGCAAAGATACATACACATACACAAAAAGAGAAAAAGGAAAACAATATCTATATCTATATCTATCTATCTATCTATCTATCTATCTATCTATCTATATCTATATCTATCTATATATATATATATATAAAGGAAGAGAGCAACCAAATCAATAACCAAATCTACCAATGATAATAAGCTCTAAATACTAAACTATGATAAACATAAAACCAGAAACAAATTAGATGCAGACAGCAAACTGCAAGTCTACAGTTGTTTGCAATATCCACCTCCTCAATTTGGGAAGATTTGTTGTCTATTCAGGTATTCCACAGATGCAGGTACATCAAGTTGATTGTGGAGATTTAATCCTCTGCTCCTGAGGCTGCTGGGATAAATTTCCCTTTCACTTCTTTGTTCACACAGCTTCTGGGGTTCAGCTTTGGATTTGGACCTGCCTCTATGTGTAGGTGGACTGAGGGTGTCTGTTCTTTATTCAGACAGGAAGGGGTTAAAGTAGTAGTGGATTAGGGGGCTCTGGCTCACTCAGGCCAGGGGTAGAGAGGGGTACAGAATGCTGGGTGAGCATGCGGTGGCAGAAGCTGGTGTGACATTGCAACAGCCTGTGGAGTGCCATGTGTTCTCCTGGGGAAGTTGTCCCTGGATCACGGGACCCTGGCAGTGGCAGGCTGCACAGGCTCTTGGGAGGGGACGTGTGGATAATGGACTTGTGCTTTTACAGAGGCTTCTTGGTGGCTGCAGCAGCAGCCTTAACATTTCATGCCCGTCTCTGGGGTCTGCGTTGATAACCATGGCTTGTGCCCATCTCTGGAGCTCATTTAAGAGGTACTCTTAAGCCCCTCTCCTTGCACACCAGGAAGCAATGGTCTCTTGCCTCTTAGGCAGTTTCAGACTCTTTCCCAGCCTCCCTCTTGGCTAGCTGTGGCGCACTAGCCCCCTTCAGGCTGTGTTCACACAGTTAACCCCAGTCCTCTCCCTGGGATCCTACCTCCAAAGCCCGAGCCTCAGCTCCCAGGCCCCACCCGCCCTGGCAGGTGAGCAGACAAGCCTCTCAGGCTGGTGAGTGTTGGTCAGTACCGAACCTCTGTATGGAAATCTCTCTGCTTTGCCCTCTGCACTCCTGTTGCTGCTGCACTCTCCTCCATGGCTCTGAAGCTTCCCCATGCCACACCCCATCTCCACCAGTGAAGGAGTTTCCTAATGTGTGGAAACTTTTCCTCCTTCACAGCTCCCTCCCAGAGGTGCAGGTCCTTTCCCTATTCTTTTGTCTCTGTTTTTTATTTTTTCTTTTGCCTTAGCCAGGTACTTGGGGAGTTTCTTGCCTTTTGGGAAGTCTGAGATCTTCTGCCAGCATTCAGTAGGTGTTCTGTAGGAGTTGTTCCTCATGTAGATGCATTTCTGATGTACTTGTGGGGAGGAAGGTGATCTCCGTGTCTTACTCCTCTGCCATCTTGAAGGTCTCCTGTGTCCAATTTTTAAACACCTGAAAGCAAATCATTCTCTAGTTTAGCTTTAATGCTGACAGGGGATGGAACAAACTTCTTCACATTAGAAAGTTCAACCACTGGGGGAAAAAAGGCTGAATGAAATATTTTTCAGTATCAAAGACCAAAGAGATCATACAGCTTCTTATAAAGGATAATCAACCATGTTTCTTTCTTAGCTCTTGCCTAACTATAAAATATACTTCTTTGTTCATTTAAGAAACAAAAGAGGAACTGTAATTTGCTACACAAAATCAAATGTAATTTAATGTCAGTGAAGTAACTAATTACAGTATTTACTATTTCAAGTTGCACTTTACCACCATGTTCTAGCTGGGCTTAATTGAATCTCTCTAACAGAGATGGGCTCAGTAGTCTGAAACCCTACGGATCCCAAAGTCAGGACAGGGGCCAATACTATTTGTTTTCTGCTATACTCAAGTAGTATTAAAGTTGAGGCACAAAAATGAAGTTAATAAAACACCATGAAAACAACACGGATTTGAAGTGGTGTTTTAGGACAAGGGTTGATTTGATATTGATCATGTCATTTCTTACTAAAAACCTTCTCCATAATATCCTCCTTTCAATGGACATGACTAAGCATGCCCACGACTATGCATGCCCACATTCCCATGCTGTCCTCAGCCCTGATGAAGGACAACATTTGAGCTGTGTTCCCTTTGATCCAAGCCCAAATCAACCTGGTTGGTGATAGTAGAAGATTGAGACCCCATGGGCTAATTGTTGTGGTAAGAGCAAGATTTTTGAAAGGAAGCTAGAGTTGGGCTTCAACAATATGAAAACTTCTTGGAGTTTTATTTATTTATTTATTTGCTTCTTTGTTCATTGTTAGCTTATTCCTCTGTTTTGTATTTAGGGGACATTGATAGCTTCTCCTGGCTTGCATAGATTCTATCCAGGGGCTCTGTAAACTCCCTGATGTCAATTAGGCTTACTTTCATATCCACTTAAGTAAAATAGAAGTAAATGTTAAACATATCACTTGAGGATTATTTGGTTAGTTTAAAAGACAGAATAAGTATGTTCAAATTTTACATCAGTGTTTATTTCACTTCTGTCCTAAAAGCAGAGTCATGTGCTTGGAGACCATAGGGATCACTTAGGTCACATAGTCTCTGGGACAAGCTCAGTTTGGGTCATTCGAAGTCTGGCTGGTAAAGCCCAAGATTTTTCACTGGGTTGTGCACTTATGCCAGCAGTAACTATTGTCTTCAGAGTTCCCCTGCTTACCTATGAGAAACTGTTATGAAGCTACCTTTAGGAACAACTTGCTTCAGGGAGATAGATACCACCAAATAAATTTCTCTGCAAGCTGGAATTGAATAGCTAAGAAACTGAGGGAAGGAGCAGTAGCACTAAATGCTTAGATCAGAGATTTGCAAACTACAACCTATTTTCTGTGTATAACCCATGAACTCAGGGTTGTAAAAAACAAAGCACAGCAAAACAGAGCCCCCAAAAACCAGTAACAAATAATATGCTTGCAGGTGGCCTGTGAAGCCTAAAATATTTACTATCTGGTCATTTAAAATAAAGTTTGCCAGCCCTTGACCTAAAGGAACCAGTAATAATCAGCATTGTATGTTGCAAGCAGAAAGAAACCACATGTGGATAATCTAAGAGAATTATTACAAAGACCATGTAGCTGATAGGTACTCCAGGAGCTTTGTGGACCAGACTTGAAGGCTCCAGGTTAGAGGAATTTTAAATCAAGTAGTAGAACTTGTCCATAAAAACTTGTCCACTGTTGCTATTGTAAGGCACCAGACATCACAGCCTGTCCCACCAATTCTATCACCTGCCATCACTGTCCCTGGAACTGCAATTGGAAACAGACAGCACTGGAAACAGGATATAGGGGATATTGCTCCTACTGTCCTCACCAAAATGTATTGCCCGCAGTCCCTGCTCTTTCACATAACTAGTTTCTGCTGGATTTGCATGATTAGTGGAGCCTTGCTCATATTTCCGTGTCTTCACTATAAGGGATACCAAGAAAATGATAAATACTATATTTGTTAGCTATTGTTATTATTGTGGTTCATATTATCCCAGCTATCAGGCACAATAAAGTGATTTGGTACCTTAGTAAGACCATAGGCAACCCAACGATTTAATAGAACAGAGGCCATTAATAGTAAGCAAAAGCAAACTGGTAGAGAAAGGAAAATGGATTAAATGTGTAGAAAGAAACACAGGTGCCATGAGAAATTATCCCCCAAGAGAGGGCTGCTTGATGATATTTTATTTCCCTTTCTAATTGTCACAAAGCCTACCTGAATTAGGGTTTCTGTTGGATTTCCATGAGACTCTCACTAATTTTCTAGGTAGACACATTTTTATATAAACTCATGTGAAGAGGATATATTTACAACCTGATGAATTCTAACTGGAAAGACTTCTCTGTTTCTCCACACCTACTCCTCATATTATTTAGTAATCTTACGGTTACAAGTAACAGAAACACACTTCAAACTAACTTAAAAGGGATTTTAGGTGTCTCATGATACCCAAATACAGGAATGATATGATCCTTAAGAAAGGATCCATTAGGATTTTGTGTACCTGTTACTAGTCTTGGCTTCTCCCTACACTTCCTTTTAATTGGTTTGCTCAGTACAGAAAAACTTTAAACAAAAACAAACAAACAAACAAAAAACATGTGGAAGTCATAACAAATGACCCCCTGGGCTTTAACTTTCACATTTTTAGCCACAGGAAAAAAAAATAAGATAAGTATGTTTAATCCATCTGAAGTCCAAACTCTTGGTGAAATAACTCACTGACCTAACTTGTAAGGTCTGTCTCAGGTCAAGGAGGAAGCTTTTATCTGTAGCCTAAGATGGGTACTTTTTCTTACATACACATATAAAGGCACATAATATAGCTTATACTTCTAAGAATACATAATATAATAGCAAAGTTATATGTAGCCATGACAATGGTAAGTGTTGTGATAAAGTGATATGCTGATGCATTGCTTAGCACATCCAGTAAGAAACAGGAGATTCAGAATTAAGATTTCTTCTTTAACTGGGTACCATACTCTTCTTAGAAGTCATGTAGGGTACAAATAAACCAGGTATCTCTTTGTAATTAATATGAGGATATTTAACTTGAGATTTATAAGGCAAACACATACATGTAATTTGAGAACAGTTGATTCCACAATATAGAATGACCACCCAGCAGCCTATTGGCATTCATTTAACTAAAATATAATGATATAATTATATTCACAAGGACTCAGAAAAAGACTTTTTTTTCTCTTTCTTCAAGAATGTGTAAAAACCGTAATCTAAATGTCACTGAGAGAATGGTCTCTGGGCTGATATTTTTCCAGGTTTATTTTAAGTTGTCTAACATTTTTGTTCCTTATATGCACAGCTGTGTTTACTGACTTTATCATGGTATTGAAAGGGACATTCATTCGTTCATAATTTGGCAAATGGAACATCTTTAGGATTAGAGTCAAATGCAACAAGAGATTCTGTATTGGAAAGCAGTTTTGGCAAACTTGTATTCTCTGAATGATATTAAGTATCCATTCTGGCAACAGCAACTCATGGGGTTCTCTGTTTAACCATTCCATGATTACATGAAGTTTTAGAGAAAGAAGAAGGGAGCCACTGATCCAATAGTCTGGGTGGGTGTCTCAGAAGAGATGGAACAATTCTTGAAAGAAAATTCAGACTTACATAGTGATATATAAGCAGTTACTGAAATAGATGCCAATTTCTTAGCCAGTGTTACACTCATTCAACAATTAACTGAATTAACAATTAGCTGAACTATTTGGCACTGATCTGTACTTAGGGGCAATAACAATCTATCAAAATCTTGAATTATGTAGTAACTTTTCTGAGGTATAGGAAAACCCTTCATTATAGTTCTTAACTTGGCTCTTGATCGAGGTTTTAATTCAAATTCTGTAGATCACTTTTGATTTAGCAATTTTACAATGTAATTTTTTTCTAATAAATTCCCAAAGAAATATAGCTCATTTAGATGGACAGGAGGAGGGGCAGAAGAAATAGAAGAAACTAAGTGGGTTGCGTAGGTTAAGCAGAGTAGGAAGAGAGACAGATGTAAAAAGTGATATCTGACTTAGAAGATTACAGAATCTTTGAGACTCTCTTGGAATTATGAGAACTCAGCATATCAGTTAAGGAAGCTGACATTTGAGTGTTTGGTGTTTTGTCTCCTAATTTTTCTAGAGTGCAAAATGTTAGAATTATATTACAACTCTATATAGGAAACAGGATTTCTTCTTGGAAGACTTTGCTGTTTTGACATAGATAAACCATTGCCCAATAAGAAAGAGGCTGTTTCTTTTGTTCAACATATGTCTGTTTGTACATGGTATCTCAAGTTCCCTGATGAAGCAGAGGCTAAAAATGGGTGATACCATCAATGATCCAACCAATGTTGAATCCAAAACACAAATACAGCAAAATGACCCTCTTTCACACAATGATAAGACAGGGAGTTCCTTATAAAAATTTTGTATGGGAATGGAGACTTAACTAAGCCTATGCTTCCATTTATTCCCCTTCTTTATACATCAACAGAAAGAGAAGACCATCCAGGACAAAGGAAAAACATATGAAACAATACCTTATAATTAATTAAGGATATTTTATATATAGACAAAGGTGTAATGACATTATACAAAGACTATTTCTAATTGTCTGACACAAAATCCTATTTCGTTACAAATCTTAAAATAACAAAAACAGACTTCCCTGGTGGTGCAGTGGTTAAGAATCCACCTGCCGGGCTTCCCTGGTGGCGCAGTGGTTGAGAGTCCGCCTGCCGATGCAGGGGGCACGGGTTCGTGCCTCGGTCCGGGAAGATCCCACATGCCATGAAGTGGCTAGGACCGTGAGCCATGGTCGCTGAGCCTGCGCATCCAGAGCCTGTGCTCCACAACGGGAGAGGCCACAACAGTGAGAGGCCTGCATACCAAAAAAAAAAAAAAAAGAAATCCACCTGCCAATGCAGGAAACAAGGGTTAGATCCCTGGTCCAGGAAGATCCCACATGCTGTGGAGCAACTAAGCCCATGAGCCACAACTACTGAGACTGTGCTCTAGAGCCTGCAAGCCACAGCTACTGAGCCTGTGTGCCACAACTACTGAAGCCCACGCACCTAGAGCCTGTGCTCTGCAACAAGAGAAGCCACCACAATGAGAAGCCTGAGCACCACAATGAAGAGTAGCCCCCACTCGCCACAATTAGAGAAAGCCTTTGCGAAACAATGAAGACCCAATGCATCAAAACATAAAATAAATAAATTTATTTTAAAAAAAAGAATAACAAAATAGCTCAGCAATGAGACACAAAGAATTTAGTCAGATATCAAATCCTCGTTGATCCATAAGAGGGTCTTTTTTTTTAATTATTCTCACAGGTTGAAGAATTGGGCAAAATACTCTTTTCATCAATATACACATGGTTTATTGTTTATTTTGTTTCACTCAGTGTGTAGGCAAGGCCACCCATGAGATAAGACAGAATTGGAAAGTTATAAAAATAGTGTAATCTGTGGGTTCCTGGAAAAATAACTCATGACTATAATTTTTCAATTTATCCCCTCCATTACCCTCTTTGGTGCCTTCTCTAAAGTAAGCATTTGTTTCTTGGATTAAGAAAGTCATAACAGAGTCAAAAAGTTTAATAAACACACTACAATTCAAATGATAAAATTATTATATATAAATATAAATATAAACACACACACACACACATATATATATATGTGTGTGTGTGAGTGTGTGTGCATGTTTATATTTATATATATATATATATATATATATATATATATATAAGGGTGGGGGGAATGGGAGAGATACCATTTAAGGGTATATACTTGCAACTAGTAGATAAATAAGTTCTGGAGATCTAATATTCAGTATAGTGATTACAGACAACAAAACTGTATTATAAACATTAAACTTCCTAACCTAAGAGACTAGATCTTAAACATTGCCACAACAAGAAGAAATGATAATTATGTGACACAATAGAGGTATTAGCTAACATTACACTAGCAATCATATTCTAATAGAGATGTAACAAACCATGTGTTGTACACCTTAAACTTGCACATTGTTATATGACAATTATGTCTCAAAAGAAAAAAAATATCCTGTAACTAAATTGGCTTATCTCCAAAGTTCTCATCCATAGGTTAAAGGGGGCAAAATAATAAAATGTACAATCTAATTAAACTCTAACTTCTATACGATAATTTAAATCTCCCCTATATATTACATCCAAAGTCTCTTATTTTAAAATATTCTGTTGCTCAGATAATAATAAAACACCATTAAGTGCTCCCTGCCCCAATAATTCCTTTGCCATGTTAATACCACACTGTTAATACTAAATATATTCTTGGTGACTAAAGACATGAAAACAAAATTTTCTTTGAAATTTTTTCTAATGCTTAACCTATGGTTACTAACAGTACCCGATAGCATTTTAGATATTCAATAATGTTCACATCAATAAATAAATGTTCTAGCATTTTAAAAATCTGAACATTAGTAAGTGGTTTTATATGCACACCTACAAAAGGCATACACACTGATGTCTTTATCAAATTTCTCCTTGGCAGATAAAATCCTCTCAAAGATGAAGATGTAATCCTATGTGCTTTGTATAACCAGCATGATTGAAAGTTTCTGGCTAGTAGACTTTGTGCTTCACTCACTATCCTGATTAAATAAAAAATAGAAAACTAAAATAAAATATGGCCTCTAAAACTGCAATACTTGGGAACTGTTCAGGAAATATGTAAATGTATCATTTGATTTCATTTCTCAGCCTTCAATATAATGAGCATGGTTGTATTGCCTTGTCCATCTGGCCCCATTCTCATGGACTTCTTCCCACACCATGGAGGCACTGGACTGTGTCTTATTGAGGAGAATTGTATTTTCAATACAGCTATAATCAGTTGTGATCCATCCTTGTATGAACACTGCTATAAAATTATATTATAACGTATGCTTTATTAAGCACAATAGCCATCATCAAGTGTAAATTCAAAACATTTTGCATTATGAATTATTAGGCTTCCAGGTTGAGCCCACTTTAAAAATGCCTTGTAAAGCTTATAGTTTGATCCATATTAAACTGAATAATCCAGCCTATTAGGAGCTGCAAATTTATTCTGGAAAATCAAGAAAACAATTTTGCTAATGTCATTTCTAATATGCTTGGAATGTTGCCTGAATTAAAGTGTATTGGGAATAGTCAGCCTCACAAATTTTGGCATTTGCCCTTTCTTCCTGGATTTTACCAGCTCTAAACTGACAAACTAGTCTAAGAAAAATGTACATTTTGAAACAGGTAGAGGTGTTAGTAGCCATTGGCTTTCCCCACCTTTGCTTTGAAGATTGAAACAAAGTTGTGATAACTTTTTTTTGAATTCTGGCTTCATAATTTTTTTCCAGCTTTATTGATGATAACTTTTCTAATGAACATTGATTTATTCTTTTGAATTGTCCTCAGACTGAAATCAAACACAGTCATAGGGAGAGAATAAATAAGCAAATTATTTATCTTCCTGTCTATAGACCTTTGAGAACTCATTTACTTTCTTTTTTTTTTTTTTTTTTTTTTTTTTTTTTTTTTGCGGTATGCGGGCCTCTCACTGTTGTGGCCTCTCCCGTTGTGGAGCACAGGCTCCAGACACGCAGGCTCAGCAGCCATGGCTCACGGGCCCAGCCGCTCTGCGGCATGTGGGATCTTTTCGGACTGGGGCACGAACCCGTGTCCCCTACATCGGCAGGCAGACTCTCAACCACTGCGCCACCAGGGAAGCTCTACTTTCATATTTTTAACTACCTCAATCCATAGAAACATTTCATGTCTAATCTCAGCTGACATATCTCTCATGATGACCTGGCCTGAAGAAACAACTCCCTAATAAAATGTTCACTTTGATAATCCCTTCAAAATGGAGCTTATCATCTTTCTCCAAATGTTTAGACAATCCAGTGAGCACAGAAAACAAGGTCTTTGTTCAGTTGAAATTCAGAGGGCTCTAGAGCCAAATAGGATGAGGTCAGGTGAGAGGGGATAATGGGAGATGGCCCGGAGGTATGGCAGATCACTGAGAAAGCTTGTAATATGAGTCTGAGTGGTGGCATATACTGGGGTTTCTATTTCTGTTTTACCCTTGTGCCTTGACCTGCCTGGACACCAGCTTCTACCCAACACACTGAATCTGGTTTACTATGCCTCCCAATGGGTACCTTAATCTATGCCAAATATTGAATCTGGTCTTTAGGGTCTTCAGTTTGTCCTTTATCAGGAGTATCACTCTGCCACATGGCACCTGTGAAAACATCTGAGCTCAGTTATATAATGAGTGTCTGAAGCCAAAAGTTCATCCCATCTAACCCCTGAAAATGAACTGGATGTTGTGGCCCTGTATGCAATTCCTCCTTTCTTCCTTTTATGTCCAGGTGTCAAAACAAATGAATAATGTGTAGTAGCCATGTTTCTATGAGCATCAGCCACTTGACTTCTGAAAGCATTCTTCTCTTGGATAATATTACTTAAGAGTGTCTAGTTTATATTCATCTTGAAACCAAGTACCATTCTCAGAGAGAAAACCAAATAGTATCCATTACCTGAATACTCAGCATGCCTTGCTGTTCCTCCTCTCAACACCACTGCTGATCTGATCCCTTAAATCCAAGGGAAGGAAGGAGAACATCAATCAGATCAATCAAAAGGGTCAATCTTAGAAAAAAGATAAGAATGCTTAAGTGGATTCTGAGAATAGAATCTTGTTGTCTTCCTGAAGTACTTCTGCTTTGGAGAGACAGATGTTATAGAAAGCCATAGACCCATCCCATAATTAGAGAGGGAACAGTTAACGGCATTATCTCAGAAAAAAAAACTGGTCTTTTACTTTGAGATTTGCATTCTTTCTAAAACTCTCCAAACCATGCCCAACACCACCTCTCACTTGCCACAAAAGTGTTTTTTTTTAAGTAGAAATCAAATATGTCACCCCAGCTTAAAATGTTTTACACGTTCTTCACCCTCCTCAAGATAAATCCAGTGACTTACCTTGATGTATAAACATTCTGTGCTTTGTCAGCTACCCCTATTCCAATCCAGCCTTCACAATCAGTATTCCCAATTCACACACTCCTTTTTCATTTTTAACACAGACTATGTGTAGTAGTTTGAAAATGTAATACAGATTTGTAATTCGTATTTGTATCTTTTCTCACATGGTGCTCTTTCTCCAGAATACAATTCCTCTGATTTTCTTATGGCAACTTCATCTTTCTAGAACACTGTCTCCTCTAGGAAGCCTCACTAGAATTGTCATAGGCTGGGGAAGAACTTTATTCAACATTTCTCATAGCACTCTTTGATTCCCCCATCATAGCACTTATTATCTTTTACTGTACACTCTTTTGCATGTTTGTATTTCATTAGAGTGTGAGTAGAGAATGTGTTTTCTACATCTTTCTGTCTCAAGGCGTAGCACACTTAGGATGTAGAAAACTGGGTTGAATGAATTTGTGTCTATTAATGCCGAGATATCCACAACAATTCTCCCATCTCTAAATTGTACATAGGAAAGAGGCCTAGGCTGTCTGGTAAGAACCTAAGCTCCTGGCCTAATTTAGATACCATCTTTATTCTTTCTTCATTTTTTTATGCTCTTCTTTTCTTATGTAATTGTTAGTGGGTAAGGGTTACATTTACACAAATGTCAAATGCAATTTTTTTTATGACCTTACCATCCAGTACAGAATCTGGAATGCAATAACCACAAAATAATTCAACAAATCATGCCTGAGCAACATGCAGGCACTAAAAACCATGTTAATGATGGAGAAAGTTAGAAGAAGAAGAAGAAAATAAGGAAGATGATATGTAAGATACTGATATTCCTGTTGCCTTTTCTCTTGCAATAGACTTTCTCATCTTTGTCCACCACTAATATTTTTTTCCCAAATATTCTTCTTTCCTCATCCACCCTTCTCACATAATCAGAATTACAATTGCCATTCCATAAAAGTGGCAAATGATCAATACATTGAAAATAAGGTGGTTGAGAAAAAGAATAGCCCTTCTCATAGCAAGTGAAAATGTTATTAATTTTAAGTACGTTTTGTGAGTTGATGGTGGATAATTTCAAGATCTGCATGTTCTTTCCACTTGTTATAAAATGTGTGTATTTCCAAAATTCAACCTAGGAGGCCCTGAGTCATTCTTAACTCTGAAGCAGAGATTTTTGTTTTGTTTGTTTTTTTTTGTTAAAATAGAGAATGAAATAATAATTTTGGCCCCATAGGGTCACTTGAACAAACCACCACAGTTGGCAGATAACTTGATTTTAACACATCTACATTTTAATATTCAGATCTGTGCTCTAACCAGGAAAAAGTCTTTTTCTTTAAGTATACATTCACAAAATTATTTGATGAAATGAGCATATTGTTTCTGATATTCTAATTTCCATGATGGTTCATAAAACCTATCTCTTATTGGCTTTGTCATATGCCATGACAAATGTGTGTTGGTTTACCTGGGTAAGTATAAGGACATGTGAATCTGATAATATGAGATAACACTGTCTTTAAAACATGAGAAATTTCAAAGGTAGTAAAAAACATGCCAAGCTTAAATCTCAAATGGAAGAATCCTGAGAAGGTTCAAATATTTTCATGAACTGATGGAAAACATTCTCTGTCTGTATTTTTGCTGCTCTCCTATAACTAGTTTCAAACCTAAATAAGTATCCATTTATCTTCGGATAAAAACAGAAAAAAAGAAAAAAGAAAATCAACAGATAACCCTAAACTTCACTGTAGTCAGTATTTCAACTTTCTTCTAAGAATAATCTCTCACTCTAAGGCAGATAAAAAGAAAGGGAACAGTTTATAATATAGCCTAAAATAAAGTAGACTCAACATATATATAAAGGTTACTCCACGATCCAAGACACTTTATATGCATAAAAGAGTCATTGGTAGGAGATTCTTCAATTTTCAAATAACACATTAGCCTCATTCATTCATTTATTTATTCTTTAAAATTTATATACATTGACTGTGCTTGTGTGTGTGCATGTGTGTTTATTAGCCAAAGGATGATAGAAAAATTCAATATTCTTTCAGTCAGTAATTAAAGCCTTCACTTTATTTTTTAGAATATAATAACAGAATATTCAAATATGGTAGAGGTTTCATAAAGCATCCTCCTTTTTGTACGTGACTCAATTATAGTCCAGGAATATGAATTTTTGTATGTGAGATTATACATCTATTTAGCATTTGATGTGGGTCAAAATTCAGGCTACATGACTTGCAAGCCAGTATGTCACTATATTACCTTCCTTTTAAATTAATAAGAACCACAACAGGCAAACAATCTCCCCTGTTTATACATACAGTGCTCATTAAGTCATTTACTGAAGACTACACATATTAGTAGCAGGTAGACAGCTGTAAGTATATAAGAAAGAATGGCTAACCAGTAAAGAAACAGTCCTGGTGAACTTCAAACACTTACAAAAATTCCAAAGTTGTCTAGTCAAAACTTTTTCGACATATATACCATCCTTCACATCTAGATTTCTATCTGCTTATTCTCTGGTTCAATACACTTTTTCTCATCCCTTATATTATGTCCATGAAGTCAATTTTCTTCAATAATAACTGGAGTTTATATTAGAATCATGGACAAAAAAAATAGCACCATAATATTTTTAACAATATCTTTTTTGAAGCATAACATACATACCAAAAAGTGTAGAAATCATAAGCATATAGACTTTTATTAATTTTCACAAAGCAAACACATTCATGTAAATAGCACCCTGATTGAGATACAGTCATATTTTTACACCTGTAAACATAGTCTATTAATATTTAACTTTGTAAGTTGAACTGCATTTCATGATCACATCAGAGTGTTCTTGAAGAGAATTGACAAAGCTCTAAATTGTTTGAATAATCAAGCCTGCATTCAGCTTCTGATTACTAACTATATCATTCAAAAGCTTTCATTTGAGGCTGAACAACAACCAAAAAATGGATTAAAATCCATTATGAACCTACTTTTTCACATTTCCACTTCCTCCTTCAATAAATAATTATATTAGGTAATCACAATCCTATCAAGTTCCTATCCAGAAATATTTATTTAAAGCCTGGATATATGTGGTGCTGTGCTAGAAATTATAATTTTATAGTACACATTTGAATCTTGACCTCCTTATTATAATTTTTTAACTCTGAAGACCTCAGATAATCAAAATATTGGATATTATCTGAAAGTTATTAGTTAGATACTGATTGCCTTTTCAGAAGAGTCATCACCAAAAATTTTACTATATCTAGTTTTCAATTAAATTTATTTCAGTAAGTTCATGTCTCTCTGCCTTCTGAACTACCTTAAGATTTGCTATTAATACCAAGTTGATTAATTCCCTACCCATGCTAGAGAAAAGGTCTTCCTCTGTACAACTCATCTCTTCTACCCATGAAGTAAAAGTAAAGTTTTATGATATTCGGATCATCTCCATGATTCAGAAGGTATCGCTGGATTATGACAATTAGTGTCACAGGGCACACATGTAGAGGAACTACACCGAAGCTGCATGAATACACCTCCAGAACATCCTGTTTAAATAACAAGTTTTACTTAGAGAGACAGCTAAGCTGTTTGCCCTCACAAAGGGGAAATTTCCCCTTTATCAGTATTGTCAGTTTTTTGCAGTGCATTTATTTATTCATACATCTGTCATATATATGTCTGGATTATAGGGGCTCTTAATTAAGGTTTAATGAACCATCATACTACCATGCTGCTTTTCAGAGAAAGTGAGTCTTGCTTACCCTCTTCCTCAATGATAACTCCAAGTAAAAGTACAAAGATACCCATGGTTTTCATGATTCACATGTTGAATGATACTGCTCACCAAAATTGTAACTGTATTTCTCCCAGGTTTTTATTCTATGCTATGCACTATCATATTGATTATTTTCTTTCCCCATACAAAATCTTGGAAATGAAGGTTAAGGTGTATTTGAAGTATATGATGTAAATATCACTCTGATTGAGTGTGCCAGCTGTTTCCCAGTCCTAGGACTTTGCAGATGTGGAGATATTTCCCTGGGAACCAATTAGCCCCTTTAACTCAAAAGCCTAAAACTTTTTCTGATACGATTCTTATGCTCCCAAAGAACTGTGAATATCTGTATACATTTTAAGCATTATTTCAATTAAGAAAAAAATCAGAAATATTTAGACACAATCACGTCACACTGACAGCAGGAAGACTATCCTGCCTACACTCAACAAACCTGTGTTTAATACATTGTTGTCTGTTTTTAATACACTTTTTCAGCTCTCAGCCTATACAAGAGGACTCCTTTATCTGAATCAATCTCTCTCCTTCAATAGACTGATCTCAATACTTTTCTACTTTATGTCTGTTTATGTGTGTCAATCCCCCTTCACTAGATTGAAAGCTCTCTAGTGATAGAGATTTCAGCCAATTCATGTAGAAATCCCCTTCTTTATGATGCCCATCTATAATCAACAGGTGTTCATTCAATTAATGCTTCATCTATATTCTTTCACCTTTACACTTTCTTTCAGGTCGAGTGGGCAGATATATATCTTCTACTGAAAATGATGAATATAGAGTAAGAATAGTTCCAGAGGAAATGAAAGTTATAGAAAATAATATTTTATTTCCAGGACTTCATGGATAGTGTGAGATAATACTGAATATTTTAAAATTATCAAAAGGATTAAATTTTGTTTGACACTAAGATGGTAAGACATTATTAATACTAGTGTTTTAATTTACCTTATTAAGTAATAGGTTTTTAAAGGGTTAAGATTGAAAGCTATGTATCAGTCTCAATATCTCATTAGGGGGCAGTCTAAAGGAAAATAAGATTAAAGGATCATCATACATTATCTAAACTTCAAACTTTAAGTCACAATGGTAAGCAAGGTTAGTGGTCAATGTCAAGAATATAACAATGTTTGTTAATGGCATTCAGCACCTCTGATGTATTTATATTCTTCAAGAGAAGATGACTGAGTGATGCAGAAACAAACAAACAAACAAACAAAAACTAGTCACAGAGTCACTGTGAAAATAATCTATTACTACTGACAATATAAAGTCAGGTCACTGTGTAAAACCGCATATCAATTTTAAAACTAAAATTGGCCTTATTTTGTATAGAATGCTCAACAAATGTCCAGGAACTGATATGAGTAAATGAAAGGTCAGGAAGCACTAAGCCATTACAACCAAATCTCCTCCACTGTAATTTTCAAGACTTCTTCACTATTTCCAAAGTGACTTTATAGTGTTGTCTTTTATCGCCTAAAAGTATGTTTCTGTCTTGCTAGGAAAAAAAAAAAAAGTATGTTAAGCCCATTTATTAAATGACTTTCTCTTTAAAACTAATGATATGTCACTTTCAGAAAAACTATAATAACAAATTATTATATAATTAGAGGTTAAGAGGTATGAAATCAGGTATTTGTTTTGTTGCTTTCTTGATGAAGTAATTATACATAGGCTGTAAAAAAAGCAAATCAAAATTACAAAATATTTATAGTCCATAGAATGTTTTATAAGTGTATTAAAAAACAGCACAGTGCACTGAAAAATATCACAATTCTTTCAAAACTTCTTTCCAATTATGAATATTATGAGGATCTGTACTGTCTTCTCCCTTACATTCAGTTACTATGTCATGGAGGGGATATATTTAAAGAACAAAATGTAAAAATTTAAATGAGAATGTGGACTGCAACTTCTTCCACATCAAACAATTATAATTTAAAAATTCATTGACTTACAATTCTATAATTTTGTAGAACTCATACACAAAAAAACAACTTGGGCCACAAAAAAAGCTAAAAAACATAGATAAAATAATAAGATACAAGTACTCAAAGACACAGCTGAGCCCTGGGGACAAACAACTCAAACATGAGAGTTACCAGAAGCAATGAGTCTTAAGCTGCTCTGTGATTGATTGCTGTCTTCAGTAATCAGGGAGTTTGAAGCACTAGGGCCATGTACACATAGGATATCAGGCTTGCATCTCAAGACAATGGATGGTAAAATAAAATCTCTGAGAATTAATGGCTATGAATTTAGTGTACATGAGCCGTCTATGAAATTAATATAAAATACTCCTAGACTAATCATTATGTAGTGTTACTTTGCAACAGTAAAAATATGTAAAATGTCTTTGAAACAGTACAACTTCTGATGAACAGACAGAAGGTCTAAGATGCAAGAAAGAATGGTGGTCAAAAATAGTGGTAAATATGTAGTTAATTATGGAGGAATATTAATGGTACAGAAGAATAACACTTCATTAGGTTAAAAAAGTTTTAAATATACAATAAGTAATTATTAATTGGGAGAACAAGAAATAGTTGTTAAAATGTTCTCAGTTTCTGGTACTACACAAGAGAAAGTAAAGATAATTTTGGTTTTGATAAGTTAAATATGACTTTCATAAGCCATAGAGGAGTGAAAAACAGAATGATAAAAATAATCAAGTTAGAAAGGAAAAACAATATAAAACAGGTGGGACTCACAACATAAGATCATAAAATAGCTAGCTAGTGGGAATTTGCGGTATAGCACAGGGAGCTCAGGTCTGTGCCCTGTGATGACCTAGAAGGGTGGGATACGGGGGATGGGAGGGAGGTCCAAGAGGGAAGGGATATTTTTATACATATAGCTGATTTACTTTGTTGTACAGCAGAAACTAATACAACATTATAAAGCAATTATACTCTGATAAAAAAGTAAAATAAAAAAATTAAATGTATCATTAATTCCATTAAATGTAAATGAGCAACATATATGTGTGTGTATATATATATATATATATATATATAACAAAGACTGAGATAATCAACTGCATTTTAAAAAATCAACTATTACAAGATATTCACAAGAAACACAGTCTAATCTTAAATAGACAGAAAGGTTAAAAGTAAAAACATCATGAAAGATAAAAAACACACTTTACAATATAGAAAATATTTAAAACTAAATCAAAATGAAGATACATAAATTTATGGGATGTATTAATAGCTACAGCAGGATGAGAGAGAGACATGTCATTGCTTATACTACAAATAATAAATACAGCAAATTGAAAGTTTGATATCTCCAATAATATTTCCTGTATTAAAGGACCCCAACACATTTTTGGCTGGCATAGCCTAAAACCAAATTCAGAGTTCTATATGTTATATGCTAATTTGAAATCATAGTCTCACCAGGCCTCTTAAGTAAAGCTTCAGATATTAACCAGAAAAATAAAAAAGAAAATTGGACTATAAGAAATAAAAGTTGCATACAGTTGAGAATGTAGTTGCATGCCTCAGAGACTCTGAACCCTAAAGCCAAGCTAATTGATGCTGACCAGAAGACGCAGCCTGTCCATCTGTACCTGATGAGACTCTCCCTGCCTTGCTTAAATGACCTTTTACTGGGAAGTCAAATGTCCTCAGGTCACTTCCCCATTGCCTCCAGACATATAACAAGAGCTATATCTCAGTTGAGGTGGAAAGTAAGATCTCAAAGTCTAACTTCAGAGAAGAAAGCTTAACAACTGGAACAATTACAAAATTTTACTAATTTATATTGGCAAATATATGGAGAAAATATATAGGAATATATTCTGAGGCTGCCAAACCAGCAATAATAAATCACATCTAATTAGACTGAATGTATCAATAAAAATGCATTTCCAGAGAAGGTTTTATGTACCAGATCAAACAACTGGGATTGGCTCTGTTTACTTGGTTGTCTTTTGATCTCAAAGATATCCTATGCTGAGTGAAGATGAACAGGAAAAAAATTTTCTTTTAGGATATTTAGGAAAGAAGGTGGTTGGTGAGTATTTAACAAATAACAAATAATAAAGTGGTATGACAAATAACCACTTACCAGTCAACTGAAATTATCCAGCATGAGCAACATCTAATTTGACCTTTATCTTTAATTGACCTATCACTTTTGATAGTTTTGAGTATTTCTGTATTTGAAACATTTCCCTTGTAGTTTCCATGATGGAATGGGTTGAAGAGTGTATATAAGAGGCAAAGATAGCAAATAAAAACAATTTCAAGAAGTGTGGCTCTGGATGAGGTTGTGAACAATGGCTAGCAGAGAGATATATGTTTGTGTTCAGTACAAATCTTTAACTTCTGTATAGGTGAAGAAATAGCATTTGACATTTATAATGTACTCAAAAATTATGGATTAAACGAATGAAAAAAGTTAACAGAAGTAGTGCTTTTTTCACAGGTCGTAAAGAATCATAATTGGTAAAGATGATTTGACTCCTTCATATTAAGCTTTGATATTTAATTAAAAGGAACAAGTAAAGGAGTGTAATATTCTCCAATTTCCTAGTGTCCAGTCTAATCTTGGGGTTTGTTTAATTTCATTCACGGAGCTCCTTGATATTAGTATATTATAACAAACTATCTAGAGAGGTCACCTCTACCGAAGAATTAGAATCCCATCTGAAAAATTCCTCTAATTGTGATAATTGGATACCTTTTACTTGATTTAAAAAATATATCACTATACTTCCTTAAACAAAAACAACAACAAAAGAGCAACTTCATTTTAACAATGCAAAAAGTTATAAAGTCTTTTCCAATTCAAGGTGAAATGTGAGAGCATATGAAATATAATTCTTTCTTCATCTGTGAATCATTTATTTACATTCATTATAAATTTCTTGATATGGATATCATTAAAAACCTTAGGCTAAACTGCAAAAGGCAATAACTTGAAAAAATACTTCATTGTTGGAGATTTTAAATTTACACCATCTTGGGTTAGGACTAGTTATCGTAGTTAAAATTCAATTTGTAATATTTAGGCATCAATTTGTTCTACAATGCTAAAAAGCAAAAGCTAAGATGCAAAGTCAAGAGGCTGAAAAGTGAAAATGAATTTGTAATGAGTAGTTATGTTCCACCTGGAAATGGCATAAATAAAAATGAATGAATTGAATGACCTTTCTTATCTGCATATTTAAAGACTAACAAGAAACAGACTGTTTTAAATTACTTCCATTTTAATAAACTGTATAACCCGAGAAGTTTGCATTTCAGAGCCCTCCCTTTTATAAGATCACACCATGAGACTTATTTTATTCAGATATTGTGTTACTCATCTTGGGTAAAGCAGAGTTTGGAAACTCAGTTATAGCTCAAATGAACATTAATAGTACCTTTAAGTATATACTTATAAACTGCCATGTTCACATTTCTTTCAAATAACTACACTCATGTTATTTGGTAGGTGCACATGGAGAATGCTACCAGTAATAATTTGCATTTGCAATTGTTTTTTGTGTAAAAATTCAAAGCAGAATATGATATATAAACTTTTGTTAGTTTATCAGATTGAGCAGACATAACCATTTTTGTGTGTATCTGACAGTAAAACAACTATGAATAAAAACTAAACTAGTTTGAATTAAGGATGTGAGGGCAAAATAATCAATCAACTAAATTTACTGGTGATAATTCTTGGGAGATAACTATTCAGTCAATATAATCAAAATAGCCATTCTGATAGTCTTGCATGCAGAAAATAGCATATGCTACCACTTAAAACAATGTATAAAGAATACATAGATTATTGTGATGTCGCAAAAAGGCGAAAAATCTGCTTTTAAAGCAGCATGTATTAACCAAATAAAAACTGTCAATTTTTTATAAGCCTCAAAGTTGAACACACATTGAAAATTTTTTATGAAAAAATGTCAGAAATTATTTCTATTTTCTCAAATTGTGTTTGAATTACTACAAAGATGAAAGAGAAGGAATAAGATGAGAAGGAGGAGAAGGAAATCTATATATGCCCAGGAAAAATAGAAGGACCATGAAGTATGGGGGATTTCTCTAAGAAAGAATGCCTATAGGATTAGTTTGATAGAGAGGCCACAGGTAAGAAACTATTACCCAAGAAGACACACCAATGGGTTTCTCCAGAGGTGAGCATTTTTCTGTCCATTGGGGAAACTTTCAAGCCCAGAGGGAAGGGGCACAGGAAGCATAATTAAACCATAAGGAATTATCAAAACATTTAATTAAAGACTTTCTATGAAACAATTTTAATATTATGTCCCAACTTACAGAGATTCTTAAAAATTGATATCAAGAACTCAAACAACTTGTATTCAACAATGAAAAAAGTTGTAAGTAAATAGTCGTGTGACTTATGTTTATATAGAATGCTTTGCACTTGTTACAAACTGAGGAACACTAACATGGTTAATAGTAATAAGGATAAAGTTAGCCTTATCTGGACTGTTGTATTAACTGTAACTGGAAATATGCACAGTAAAATGTAAATATCACATTTATCATTTACAACTGCCTAATGATGAAGTTACTAGAGAATCTCCATTCACAGATATTTCAATGTTAAGTAACTCTCTCTAGGTAAAACAACTGGTTAGATAAAGAAGTCAGGATTTGAATGCAGCATTCTGATTCTGGAGCTGGACACAGAGCCATTCACTACACTTCAATAACTTTGGAAGATATAGTTGATATACTATTAAAGGGGAAAAAATCAATTTACAACACAATTAATATAGTATGACTACATTCTCATAAAACAAAATTAAAAAGTGGTAGATATGAGCATACCTATCATGGCTAATGTAATGAAGGAACTAAATTTTAAATTTAATTTAAATTTAATTTAATTTATTTTAAATTTGAATAGCTACATGTGGCTCTTGGCTACCATAGTGCAGAACACAGATCTAAAGAGTAATGATGACAAAATTTCATGTAATAAACAAGTTAACATTGAAATTCAGAAAAAGTCATGACCTTAAATGCATACATAACTAAGTAAGGAATAATTAAAGTAAATGAATTATTGTATTGATATTTACCTAGTGCTCAAAAACACCACATTAATTAATGGAATATATTAGATAAAGCAAAAGCAGAAATTGATAAAATCGAAAATCAAGCAATAATAGAACTAAGAAATAAAGATAATAATTATCTGGGAGTTCCCTTGTGGCCTAATGGCTAGGATTCCTGGCTTTCAGTGCCATGGCCAGGGGTTCAACCCGTGGTTTGGAACTAAGATCCTGAAAGATGTGTTGTGGGGCCAAAATAATCAAAATCATAATCATAATCTGATTTAACAGAAAAGCAGTAAAAAAAATAAAGAACTAGAAAATCTATTCATTAAAAATGGAGAAACCACAGAAAACAGTGATAAGAATAAAAATAAATATGAATGCAGGGTATCCTAAAATAATTATGAGTACTTTATTCAACCCTGGCAAATATATTGGGAATACTGGATGAAATTGTTAATATATGGAGAAAACATAAATTATTATTTTTGACGCAGAGACATTTACCAAATCTAAATATATCTTAGGCCTTAAGAGAAACTGGGAAATTGTCAAAAACCTTTCTCTTTTCTCTTAACTTTTCCCACATTATATAAAAGCAATAAACTCAGTAAAATTTCACAGATAAATTAAACTATCAATGAAACAAAAGTTCACTTCTATACTGTTTAAGGACTTAGTGAAAACTTCTAAATTATTTTTATACAAATATTATATATAATAATTAATTTGGAGATAAATTGATCGGTTCAAATACAATCATCCTAATTCTCCATGGGCATTAATATTTTGTTTCATAAATATCATGACACAATTCTCAAATTGTTTATATTATGCATAGGGATTTGATTACTTCTGCATATTTCTCTAATGTAGAGATACTTTTAGTTGATTTATCTTATGTCTTAAATAATATCAATTTAAAAAAATATTTATTCTTCTTGGAAGCTGTGGTGAAAATAGCCAAACCTGGGGAAGAAATAAAATTATATTTCAGTAGAACAGGAAATGACCAGTACACACTGGAAAGTAGTTTGTAAGCAAAGTCTCCATTGCTTTGACACTTCAGGAGTCTGTATATCACATTAAACCTTAGAGCAGCATGCGCCGCCTGGGGTCTATGGAGCACAGCTTTTTATATAATTGGAGAGGCAACTGTACTGTATCACATATGTCAGTGGAGTGTTACAAGTTGCAGTAGAAACTAGTTCTTGGTGAAATTAAGAGAAGAGAATATAGCTGGCTGTGTAGCTTTCTGGAAAATTTTGTGGTTAGCAGGCTAGTTTTGCAATCAGCTTGGTTAGCAAGTTTGGAATATTTGTATTTTTTTTTTATTTTAAAGACAGGGAAATATAATATTTGAAATGTTTTTACAAATAGTGATGCCAGCTAAAATGACTTTTCCCAACAGTAATGGTGATAGGATCCTGTTCTTTTCTAATTCTTATTTTAAAAAGAATACCCTGTGTTTCTCCATGAAGTAAATAGGAACTACAGAAATAAAATACGTCTATTTTATTAAAGAATATTTTTAGTACTGTTTTAATTATGGATGTTTTAAACATGGATTTTATGAAATGCACTGTAACATTTATTAAAATTATAAATGTGTATATAAACATTTTGTTTGTATTTACTGTGTATATTTTTCTTTCTTTTCTTGTTATGGAGAAATTTAGGGTTTTAATAGACTTATTTACATTAAATAAATCCTTGCATACTGAGTATTACTTAATGAACTTCTAAGATTAAGGGGCCATTTTTAGACTATTCCTTAAGCAAATAACATATTGGTTAAGACTGGTTTCTGGTTTCATATTTCCTAGGTTGGTATTCTGGTTCCTTCCTTTCACTAGCCATGTAAATTTAATCAAGTTGCTAATCCTTATAATGCCACAATTTTTTATCTGTTAAAATAGGTACAATAATATCTCACATTTGTTGTAAACATGTTAAATGAAATATGTGTAAAACACTTTAAAAGATGCTTGGAATGTAGTAAGCTCTATCATGTGTTCTTATATTATCAATTTTGGTAACCGGGATTATGTTTTTATCATTTGTAACAGCTTGAACCTCATGTCTGTTGAATATTATTGGTATATGAAATAAAATCCAAACCAAATTTGTAGAAATTACTTTTCTTGAGAGACCAAGTACATACCTTTGGCTCAAAGGGAGTGAGATAAGTCAGGTGGGGCAGGTAGCAAGTGATTACATATCCCATTGTCTTCTAGATCAGCCCTTAATACTAAAGTAAGGAAAGTACAATAATTCATTAATTAATTATAAAAAAGAAATTTGCAGCAAGAGATCTAATGATTCATCAGGGTCCCCTGCAATGAAAGAGAGTGCCTTCAAAATGCACATATGCCTGCATGCATGCACACCACATGTGCACTCAAACACATGCAGACTGTTGCAAACCCTGGCTGACACAAGCAATGATGATATTCTTTGTTTGACCCTAACACTAGTGGCATGTTCAGTGGTATATGGACTGCATATTTGTGCCCCCCAAATTCATATGTTGAAACCTAACCCCCCACAAGATTGTACTAGGAGGTAGGGCCATTGGGAGGTAATTAGTTCATGAGAGTGGAGCTCCCATGATGGAATCAGTGCTCTTAGAAGAAGAAAAGAGCTAGGTCTCCCCCTCATCACTGTGTAAGGATGCAAGAAGATAGCTGTGTCTGCCAGCCAGAAAGAGGACCTCCAAGAGACCTCAACCATGCTGGCACCCTGATCCAGAGTCCAAGAATGTAATAAAATATGTTTGTTGTTTAAACTACCTAGTCTATGATAATTTGTTATGGTAGCCCAAGATGACTATGATAAGGGCAGAGTTTGTTTGTTTGTATGTTTCTGATTTGGGCTGGAATGAACAGAAGTAGGAAATAAACAAGGGAGTGCCAGTAAAGGCAGAAGCATAAGTTAGCCTAAAGGCTTATCAGATAATCTTAGAATTATTGGAAAGAATTGAGAGAAGAGGGAAATTTCACAAGCAAAACTATAGCTATACATTTTTTTTTCACAGTGATTTTTAGCTCACTTTTATTCCTGAAAGTTTATCTGACTCAGGAAACAATGAGTTATATTTGTACTTATAGTATGTACATCTGTGTATGAATGTACTTGTCTGCTACTCCTAAACTGAACTAATGCTTCACTTGCATGTGCTCCTGACAGCTAATACAGGACACATTGGGAGCTGAAGATCTATTGTACTTGACATTTAGCTTTTAGTTGGCCTAGCATTTGGGTTCCAAGTACTACCTTTATTCTTGGCACTCACTTTGACTCCCATCATTCATTCCAAAGCACAATCTTAAGAGATGCAACATGAACTCATACCTCTAGAGACTTTCATTCATAAAGGATGGGGGAGGAGGTAAAACTCATCACTCTCTGAAGATCTAATAAAATGGAGAACTTGAGGTGTACTCTCCAAATTTACTTCAAATAAGTTGTTCAGATGCTCCCTGTAACCTATGTTTTTTTTTATTACAAACAATACCAGAAAATTTAGCATGGATTTCCCCCTGAATTTCTAGCTAAGGGGAAAAACTATACATATGCTTGCACACATACTGCAAACACACACACATAAACACACTTACATTATACTGGGATTAAATTTTTCTCTTTGCTACTACTTTGCAGTAGCATTTCGCAAATTTGCTGAACTACAGCAGGCATTTAGTGGACAATTATGAAGCCTTTGATGTGCAAAATATCAGCGGTGGAACACACCGTGATCAAACAAATTCACCCTACACTCTTAAATGATTAGGAGTCCTTAAAATCCTAGTGACATTTTTCATTTGACCAATAAAGAACAACATGAAGAAGAAAACTTCCATTTTCAACACAGTGGCAATAAAGTACAAAATAATGGATTTGACCCAGGGATGAAAATGTGAATCACCTAGACCACTCTCAACTTTTCTACTACAACACAAAATTATTTTCTTGGATAAAGGCAGTTATCCTATTACATACTCAAATCAATATCAACTGTGTGGTTGAGAATCCTCTGGCTAGAATTATATATCAGAGATACTAAAAGCAAGACAGAAGCATTTTTATTTCATTTCCTTGACTTCTCTACTCTCTTTCAGTTTATGAATAATAGCCAAGACATTGGGATTTTCCTCAAAGCTTTAGCACTGAGACAATCTTTAAATGAAGTTTATGATCTCATATTATTCTTAAAATATATTGGCTTTTTAAAAAATTGAACTTTGCCCAACTCAGTCATCTATTCTGAGATAAAAATCCAACAGAGAATCCACAATTTAAGTGAATTTTTCTTGGTTAGTGATATAAAATTTCAGGAAAGCTGTGAAGAAATATTCCTCGTAAATTTATTTGAAAATTATTCAATCAATGATAAGTATATCTATGGTGCTACATTTATATTTCTGATTTATAAATATTTTAAAGACAAAAGAGATCACTGAATTTCAACAATAAGTATTTCTCATTTAAAAAATTTTAAATGCTAGAGAGATACAATAACACAAGGCTTTATTATGTCATTCCCTCAGGCTACCAAAAAAAAAAAAAAGAGCAAAACACTAGAAAGACAAATACAGATTTGTATATATTGCTTATTATTAGGGACCACTGAGAACATGTGTGAATAATTTTGATAACCTCAAATAAATAGGAAAAAAGAAAGTCCTACTGGCCAGTTCGTGAAACTCTTTTTCCAGAATTGTGAAATGCAGAGAGCATTGTCAGGGACATGCACATACTGACTCTTATTTCATTTTATTTTTTATTTCCACTGCAAAGGAAGTGGTTTCACCAATGTTAAATTTTATTTAGGAATCTGCCAAACATTTTAAATTTATGTGTTAAATGCATGTATTATTTTTATAAGCCTTCTTTGGCCATGGTACACTTATGTGCAAGTATCTCTGATAGCTACAGGTCCCATTAGATATCCAAGAGTCAATAAAAACCTTTCCAAGCTTAACATGCCTTTGATTTATATGTCTTCATCTCTCCCACTAGATTTTTGTGGCCTTGCCTACACACACAAAAACTTAGAGAGAGAGAAGGAGAGAGGAGAGAGAGAAAGAAAATAGGGGGAGAAAGGAGTTCAGGGAGAAAGTATGTATATGTATCTGAGTCTATGTTTGCGAGGTAGAAAATTTCTTGTCACCAATTCGTAATCCAACTGAAATGGTGGGACAATAAATCAATTAAAGAATTCAAAAGCAAAAAATAAAATTCTAATATTACATCTGGATTTGTGTAAATACTTGTATATACAGCACAGTTAAAAACAGATGGAAGATATGAAAAAATAAATGAATAGACCTTGGGATAAATTACAAGATTCAAAGTTTGTCTTATAGTAATATTAGAATGAGAGCATAGAGAGAATGGTGAAGAAGCAATACTCAAGAAATATACAAAGATGAAATTTCAAGAAATGATAAATCTCATAAAATGAGATTAAATAAACATATCAATTCAAGAACTAAACCAAAAGCATAACCACATCTAGACACTTTGGAATGGAACAAAAGATACCAAAAACTAAAAAGAAAATATTAAATAACACCAAAGAGAAAAGTAGATGATAACTGAACTATATCCATCATTTTCAAAAAAAAATTGAGGTCAAGAGTCTTGTTATTTTCAACCTAACCAAAAATGAAGGGGCTTGCTTTTATTATTCATAACTGAAAAATATACCAACTCTCAACTTCAGAAGAGGGAAATTAAATTCAGAGATAATGAAAAAATATAAAAAGCAGTTTGGAACAATAATTACATAATAAACATAATAATAATAAACATAAGTAATTATTGACAGTGATATACATAATAAAAATAATGATTAATTTTGGATAGGTAAAGAATATAAAACATGTCCTTCATTCCCAGGTAGAACTTCTGGACAATAGAGCTAGGATGGGGAAGAACAAATCAGTCTCGGACTAAAAAACTTCATAGTCCCCAGTGGATTTACTGAAACTCAGTTCATTTCCTTAAACTCATGCCTCTCATTTATTGTATGATTTTAGTCAATTTTCAGTCTTTAAATGGACTTATTCTTGACAGTTTTTCCAGGTTTTATCATTGTTTTGAGGGAAATAATTTGTCAATTTCTTCAATTTGCCATTCCAGAAATCCCACATTGTTCTTTTAAAGCTACTGTAGATTAAGATTGCTTTTCTCTCTCTCTTTTTGCTTGGTATGAAATAGAAGTGTTATTTGAAATTTCTCAATTATATTTGAATCCCAGCTGTTATCTACATTGTAGCACCTACACTGACAATAAATATATTTATTTTAATCTAATAAAAAGATATTAAGTTCATTTCTCCTCACATACCTTGTGTATAGAAAAGTATTCAAACTCTTTTGACTGAATTTCAAGGTTCCTTCACAATTGTTTTTGCTTAAACGTCCAATTTCCTTTAATAAACAAATGCACAAGGGCCTTCTATATAAATAATATGTACAAGATCATTCTTTATCATGCTATTTGAAAATTGTAATATGAGATAGTTATCACAGTTCTTAGATGAAAACTGGAAAACATTCACTAGCTGTTTTAATTTTCTAGTGAAATTTCTTTTTTTTTTTTTTTCTTTTTTTTTTTGCGGTATGCGGGCCTCTCACTGTTGTGGCCTCTCCCGTTGCGGAGCACAGGCTCCGGATGCGCAGGCCCAGCGGCCATGGCTTACGGGCCCAGCCGCTCCGCAGCATATGGGATCCTCCCAGACCGGGGCACGAACCCGTATCCCCTGCATCGGCAGGCGGACTCTCAACCACTGCGCCACCAGGGAGGCCCTCTAGTGAAATTTCTATCTTTAAAAAATGCCATAGGAACTGGAGAGAAGTGTGTCTTTAATAATATAATTCATTAATCAAACGTTAATTTTTGCTAATGTGGGTAGAGAGAGATCATATTATGATACTATGACATATGTTTGATATATACAAGCAGGAGTGCAGCACAGTTCTGCCTGAAATTCTATGCTTTGTTGACTAAAATAATTGCAAAAAGCCTGGTAATGACTTAATAAAGACTGAGGTCACCGGGCCTCCCTGGTGGCGCAAGTGGTTGAGAGTCCGCCTGCCGATGCAGGGGATACGGGTTCGTGCCCCGGTCTGGGAGGATCCCATATGCCGCGGAGCGGCTGGGCCCGTGAGCCATGGCCGCTGAGCCTTCGCGTCCGGAGCCTGCGCGTCCGGAGCCTGTGCTCCGCAACGGGGGAGGCCACAACAGTGAGAGGCCCGCATACCGCAAAAAAAAAAAAAAAAAAAAAGACTGATGTCACCTTGATGTATGTGGTGTCACTCAAATTGATTTACACTGTCTTCTTTCTCAAATTTATTTATTTTTTCTTAAATAGATTCTTATGTTATTATCAGAATATGTAGTATGCAGACTTGTAGGAATTAGAACCCAGAATGGTTTCAGTAAATGACTAAGAATTTTACAACTAATGGTACTGTCAAGTTCACTTTTCAGGCTCAGTTATGACACTCATCCAGTTATTCGGTCATCCAGTTCTTCATGCCTTTATTGGATTATGTATAACTTTTAAAATATAAATTGAATAAAACTTCATATTTAAAATTAAACACTGAACTATCTGGTATATTTCAGGGCATATAAAATAAGATGAATCATTCTGGAAGGCATTTTGTCTCTAGGATTTTTCTCAAAGCCTCCTGAACTTATCAGAAAACAGCTTCCTAAACCCCTACTACCATCCCTATTCTGAGGTTGTCTTTCTATACTGAAAACATGTCAGCTTTGCTACCATCTCCAATAGACTTCCTTATTAATCTGGCAATAGTATCAATAATAGCTAACAGTTGTTTTTGAAAGAATTTCAGCTTCAAAATTATTTATTCAAAGATAAAAAGGGTTAATGTGGCTATTTTGTGTAAAGTATAATTTTAGATTCTTTCACATGTTAAATTCCTTATTTCTCATCTTCACTAAAGTAGATTCTCTATTATAAGTGCAGAAACTGACAGATAAAAAGTTAAATAGCTATGTGAGGTCTAATAAATTTTGCAATTGGAATTTTATTCATGTTTATCTGATTGCTAAATTCATACTGTCCCTGTATTCATGTTGCATAATAAGAATTAGTTAAACATCTATTATGTCCACGTCAATATGCCAAACTTTTCTGGTTTTTTTGTTTGTTTGTTTGTTTTTATGGGTAGAGATTTCTTACTACATCATTTACATAAAAATTCAGATAAAACATGATTTGAGGTACATTTTGCCCAGTTTCCACATTGGGAGTTACTTCAAGGAGGCAGCCTTGAGAGACCACTGTAGCATTGAGATCATCTGGAAACAGTATTCCAGTTTTTAAATAAAATGCTGATTTGTCATTAAATGGAACATCCTGCATTTCAAAAAACTGAATAAAATGAACATTTGAGCCAGTTAGTTAGGGCATGGAGAAAGTTCAATACAAGAACATTCTTTGGAGGTATGGCATTTTTGTTGTTGTTGTTGTTGTTTGTGGTATGCAGGCCTCTCACTGCTGTGGCCTCTCCCGCTGCAGAGCACAGGCTCCAGACACGCAGGTTCAGCAGCCATGACTCACGGGCCCAGACGCTCCGCAGCATGCGGGATCTTCCCGGACCCGGGCACGAACCCGTGTCCTCTGCATTGGCAGGCGGACTCTCAACCAATGCACCACCAGGGAAGCCCTGGAGGTACTGCCTTTTTATTCGATTATGACCAGGATTCATTTTCATTTAATTTGCCAACATGCCCCTCAGTGTTTTATTCTTAGATAAACAGGTGACTACAGACATGTTGAACCAATTACTCTCAGTCTGTCCCAAAATTGGCATTAATACAGTAGCCGGATGGAAATGGTCTCATGCTTGCTGACATATAAGCAATGACCAATGATGCAGAAAATATTGCTATATCCATACTTCTTTGTTTCTGTGCTTGAGACCAATGGACTTGATCAATCCTATGCTGCATGTTGCTTTTCCTTGTAGGAACCCACTATCAGCACACTTTTACAAACAGGAACCTCAGCTTCATATCTTTCAGCTCCGTTGGAGGCTGAGTTATGGCACAAATGTAACAAAAACTTTTAATAATTCTGCATTTGTCCTGGATTTCCACTAAAAGTGTCTAATGCTTGGGACAGCATGCTAACTGTAGTGCATTGTGACTTTTTGTGTGTGAGGAGAGAGTTTTCACATTGGATATATTCTATCAACAGGCCATGTCCTTAAGGAACTTAATGGTCAAGTACTTGATGATAATTCTTTCACAGCCCTAAAAGCTTAAGGCTAAAATTTCAACACTGAAGTTACAAACTCAAGCCCTGAAGTTAGAAAGATCTCGAATTTAGTCACAACTGTTCCACTTAATAGATGTGTTAATTTGGACATATTACTTAAATGTCACCTAAGGTTTATCATATATGAGTGAGGATTAACCACATTTTTATAGGGTTGTTATAAGAATTAAATGAGATAACTCAGTCTATATCATCAAGTTAACCTTCATATTCTCTCTACTCTTACCTAAAATTTTGCATACAGCAATTAGAATTTTGTCTTGTACTTGGCTTTAAGTTCCCTCTTGATATAACTGATCATGGGATTCAGCTGCCTCTACTCAAGGAGTGTTTTGAGTCTGTGCCTCATTTTCACATATTTTCTCCCTGAAAGTGTGTTCCCATGTTGCCTCCCCAGTATTACTAAAGATTCCATTTCTGCTTCTCTTGGCCTTCACATATGCTGTTCCCATGAGTATTCCTGAATATATGCAAATCAACATCTCAGAGTTTGCAACTCAGAGTTTGAGGAAACTACATAAGATGGTCCCCATCTTTTTGGTTGAACCCTTTCATAACAGCTATCTGTCTGCTCAGGTGTATATTTTTTATTACTTATATTTATTACTGACTTTGTGGGTCCTTAAAAACAGATCTTATGTTTCAGGACATCTATCAGTTAAAGTACTTATTACCAATCATTCCTATATTTGTTCAAGTCTTCTGACCCAAACATTGTTCTAAATGATTTATAATTGTATTGCCTCATTTAATTCCCATGATGATTCTATGAGGTGAGTGCTATTATTATCCCCATTTTTCAGATGAGAATGTTGATGCCCAGTAAGTAGAGGAGCCAGGATTTACAATTTAAACCTCACCTCTCTGACTCCTAAGATCACACTCTTCACCACTTTGAACCCCTATGACCATGAAGCTGACTGCTCCCCTCTCTGGATTCCTGCAGTCTTCCCATTTCCAGATATCATGAGTCTTTTCCAGATGGCTGGTTGAAATACTCTTCAATGTATAATTAATACTTCTCTGCTTCTCTGCAGAATCTGGCTGAGGCTGGAATTTTATCTCACTTGGCTTCTTCTCCTTCACTCTCTTGATTCCACAACCTTATGGGTCTCTCCTAAGAGCACTTCCTGAGTAAATCACTTGCATACAATCCTCACCTCAGGCTTCACTTCTGCAAACGTAGGCTAAGAACAAAGGGTTAATTATTAGAGGGGATTTTTAGGGAAATTAGAAGACATTAATACCAGAATTGTGGACTTCCTGTTGGTTAGTGATAAGCATCTCTATAGATGGAAGTATTGGCTGTATATTGGTACCTGAAGACATTGACAAAAAATTGACACAGTGGAAGAAACCCAAGAGAAACAAATAATTGCTGAGCATTTCAAAAGGCTCATATGAGGTTGAATATTATATATATAATGGGAGTTCATCTAATTTCACAATTTTATTACACTGTGCTCATCAGCTTAACAAAAAGTTTCAACAACAGAAAGAAAATCTCAGTAGGTAAACAGCAGAGAATCTGCCTGTCAATTGGTATCTTGAAGACATAGCAACAAGGGGATTTTTATTTTCCAAACTAAAATTTGATAAAGTCCCTTTACATATACTTTATTTAATTTTTCTGAAGCGGCAAACAAAAGTGGAAAAAGCCAAAGTGTATTCAAGAGATAGTGTATAGACTTATTTGATTGAAAAAAATGGTTTGGATGGGGAAATGTTGGAAGATAAATATAGAAAATGAGGCTGATTCCTGATTCCAGAGGATCATCCATGCCCACTTAAGAAGTTTTTAATTTTCTTTGAATTTTTATAAAATTCATTTCAGTATGGAAATGACAATGATGAAGGAAGATTATTTGTGGGCTGTGTATCTTTAGGGATATTGGTTAAGGGACCTTTTTAATAATTTCAGTGGAAAATAGTAAAGACTTCTTTTACACTAGTGTTACATGGGTAAGAAATGTAAGAGGGTTCTATTTTGAAGAAAGACAATTATAAAACTAAACAAAAACCCCAATTAAAGATATATGCTTACTTAACATTAGAAATACTACTGAATACCTCTTATGGAAAGGCCTCCAGGAGTACAAAAAAATTATCAGAAAAAAAAATTTTTATTTGTCAAGGAGATTACAACCTAGTTGGGGAAAAGAAGGAAAGCTATAAATATAATTTAATGTTAAATTATATTTTTTATTAGTAAGTTTTGCTCTTTCACTGTTATTGTTTTTTCCTCTCTCTGTTTCTGCTTACACAAACTTATCTGTCTCTCCTGAGAGTGTTTTCTTAGTATACCACTTGCACACAATCCTCATTTCAGCCTCTGCTTTTGGCAAACACAAGCTTAGCATATTAGATAAAGGTTTTGAGGAAAAGAGAGGATGTGAATTGTGAGGAAAATATCAGACATCATATGATTTCAACTATAAATATTTTAAGAGATAATGATATGCATTTATCCTTATCACACATAAGATAAATTAACAATGCATTTTAACAACATCAAATATCCACTCTGTTCAAGTTTCCATTGCCTTCTTATGTTTATGAGTTTTTATTTGTTTGAATCAGGGTCTACATAAAATCCACACAATGTAACTGGCCAATGTTTCTTTAAGTCTCTTTTCTAAGTTCTGCTCAATTTATTTAACCTTGTGATTTACTTGTTGAAAATACTCGGTTGTTTGTTCTGTAAATTTCCCCCAGTCTGCATTTTCTTGATTACCTTCACACGGTGCAGATTAATTAATACGTTCCTCTGTAAACTGGGTAGCTGTTTATAGAGGCTTGATGACATTCAGTTTTCTTTCTCTGGCAAGACTACTTCATTGGTAGGTAGTATGTTCTTCCATTGGGAATCACATAATGTCTGATTATCTCTTTTTGTTTTTATTAACGGTTCCTGATGATCAGTACCTAGATTAATTAGTTCAAAAAAATTCAAAATGATAACTCCTAATTTTATAGTGTTTTCTTCATTTATCAGATGAAAATTTCTATAAAGGGAAAACCCACTTCACCTCATATGTGGTTTACTAGTTTTATAGTCAGTATCAAAAAGTCAGTGTAAATGTTTGATTCTTCATTTATCAGTTTCAAAATAATGAGCTTGTTCCCTAGTATCTCCCAATGATGAACAGTTTCTTTGCTCATTTTGTTTTCATTATGAATTCATGTATATAATCATATTTAATGTGTTTTACTCCATATTTATTATTCTTATTAATGTATAAATTGTCTCATCCTTGGTCAATGGGATCATCTTCAACTACTTTTTGATAGCATGGTTAATTTCTGGTATGATAGGATGCTCAAGGTACATTTCCTGCCCCAGAATTGGAATCACCAGTTCTCCAAGAAGCCCTGGCTCTCTTCCCTGGTTCCACTTAACTTTTAAACCCTTTTATGAGTTGCTCCCATCCTGCTAAAGATGAAACATCTCCTCTTAAAGATGACTGATGACCTTACAGCTTTTAAGCCAGTGTCTCTCCTGTAGTCATTCTCTGGGGTTTCCTTTAAATTTTCTCTTCTTTTGGTACCTCTTAATGTTGACACTTTTCTTTCTTTTTTCTTATTCTCTCCTTATTCCTCTCCTTTTCACTGTTTTTTGTTACTTTTTCTCTTCTAGCTGACTAAACAGGTTATAGACACACATAAACATATGTGAGACTATATATATATATATATATATATATATATATATATATATATATATATATATATATATAATTATGTCTTAGGATATATGTGTGTGTCTACCTTAAAAGAAATAAAATAGTAATTGATGGCATCTCTGGTGGTTATTAAAGGGAGTCATTCCTTTAACAAATACGTAATATG
This sequence comes from Mesoplodon densirostris, assembly GCF_025265405.1. Lineage (NCBI taxonomy): Eukaryota > Metazoa > Chordata > Mammalia > Artiodactyla > Ziphiidae > Mesoplodon > Mesoplodon densirostris. The sequence continues at coordinate 18,342,097 of NC_082664.1, forward strand.
TGTTGAGAACATAATATATATGACACTTTTAGGTGCTACAATAAATCAATGAATAAAACAAAGTTTCTGTTTACATTTCAAGAGACAGAGGATTAAACAAAATAAATACACATACACACACACACACACACACACACACACACACACATATATATATATATATATATATATATATATATACATGCTTGTACATTGGAAGTTGATAATTTCTATACAGAAAATTTTAGTTGGAGAAATGGATTTTGAGTACCAATGAGGCCTGTACTTTTAGAGATTGAAGCCCAGAGACCTCTCTGAGAAGCTGACACTTAACCTTAGTCCTGAGGAAGTACAGAAGGCTATATATACCTATTTAAGGAATACATGCCACAGAGAGGGAGCTGCAAGTGCAAAGGACCTGAGGAAGACCTGTGCCTTGTATGTTGGAGACATAGTGAGGAGCCACCTGTGATGGGAGGGAAAGGACTCAAGAAAGGGAAGTAGGATTTAAGGTCAAAACAATAAGGAGTGGGGAAAGCAGAACATATAGCACCTTATAAGCCATGATAACTTTGGCTTTCACGGAGTGAGTGGGAACTATTTGAGTTTGTTGAGTAGAAGAGTGATGTAACTTAACAAATTGAAGGGATATCTTGGGCTGACATATAGCAAGTAGATTGTAAAGGGGCAAGAGGAGTAGCAGGGGAACTTGTTATGAGGTTATTGCAATAATCTCTGCCAAAGACCAGAGCATGAGCAGTGCTGGTGGTAAGAAGTGAATAGATGTGCTTAACTGAGAACGCACTCCCTGCCACCACCAACACCTGACACATGGCCTGATGTGCCAGTGGGAGCCAATTACACTGCGTCCAGGAGGCACTACATTTTAGATAATTTTATTCTTTCCAATTAACACATTCTTGCCTCCTCCAGCAAGCTGTATTCTAATGAATGAAAACATGCCCATCATTGCGTGTTTTGGCCACCACACTGCATTCATCTTTTAAACACAGCAGAAGACAATTCTGCTCATGCCATAAGAATGCTGCAATGTGCAGGCATAACTCTTTTTTGCTGCAGCACCCATGTCCTACATGGTGGCCAGCCAGCTCAGCTTGCCATCCATGTCTACACTCAAGATTGTCTATTCATCCTTCCTCCTCTAACCCCTCAGCTCATAGTAACTTCTCCCACATCTTATTCCTCAGCTTTGATATTTCCAATCTGTTCCTGTGTTGGGCTTTGCATTAAAACCTGCCAAATTATTATCATTCATTCAACCATCTCATTCTGTAATTCAGAAAAAGTGGTTCACAATTAGACAAAAGTTCATGAGTAAAACACAAGCTATATCATGAAGATCAGGGCATGTGATGACCTTTATTATTCAGTCTCCTTGACCTTGGCTTAAGAGTTCTGGAATTGAAACAGTTTGATGGGAATCCTAGAAAAGAATTCCCTGAAGAGAAACAACAAACTAATAAACAAAGGTTTCTTGCCCTAAGATGATTACTAACAGGGTGCAAAAGTGCCTATTATCACCCAAGAATGAATGTCATTAATTCAAAATAAGATGAAGAAGAATAAAACTAGGAGTTGTCAAGAATGTTTTTTATCTGAAGTTAATAGTTAATATCTTAAATAAATAAATCCATACTACATGTAATATAATAAATTAAACATATACACACATATAGTCACATACCATAAGGTAAAGTATACCAAATATTATCATCAAACAGCCCACATTCAAGAGTTTTATTAGCCAACTACCATAAGCCCAGTCTATCTCTAATGTAGACAGAATGGAAATGAGGACTTGTATATACACTTGTGTACCTTAAGCTCATATCTAAGTCCATAGATATTGAAAGTTGTTGTACTCAGCTTCAGAAAATCCCAGATCCCTACTTATTTTATTTTAGTTTATTTTTTTCATTTTCCTGACTAATAATATATAGAGAAGGAAAGAATGCTACGTATTGTGATAACCAGGCCTGGGTCAGTAAAGAGGAGGGAACAGAGGGAAGGTTGCTGAGAGAGACATATATGAATAGGGTAATACAAAGGTCATCTCAAGGGAACTTGCAAAGAGTCAATCATTTCAAGCCGGTGTTATTCAATCTGCCCTCTGTCTCATTGGCTTCTGTTTTTGTGAAAGGACTGGATATTTGATGTAGTCTGAGTACCATTTCCTGCTTCTTCCATAGAGGGCGTCTTGAAGTTTGGAGAGCTTAATCATGGTCCTGAGAAGTGTTTGAGAATGCAGTGACAGCAGAATGACAGGGCCAAGTAATTTGGGTTAAATCCCCTGATGAAAGAGACTCTCACAATGATGGCTGTTTTTCCAAGTATTAGATCATGATCTAAACAACACATTTGTAAGACGATGATGGCCAGTCCACCTTCTTGCACTGTTAGTACAGACAACTCCTCAGTACAATATAGTATAGATAACATTTGTTTAGTTAAAGAAAAAGCTACTCAATTCATACAGGCTTACTCTAAAAAGAGTAAGATATAAAGGGGGTTCTTGGACTCAGAAATCAGTGGCAGGAGTGTATCTTGGCTTCAGAAACCAATAAATTCAAGGATTCAAACAACATTAGGACTTTTATTTATCTGTCTCTACTCCTTTCCATATATCTCTTTCTTCAGCCCCTTGCATCTGTAAAACATCTTCCTCCATTTCAGTTTATGAAGCAGAAAGCATAGCTATTGTTGGCTCCATATTGCACATCTTATGATTCAAGTACCCTAGGAATTAGTGTTCTAGCTCTCTTGGGTCCAAGTGAGAAATCTTGACAAAGTATTTCACAGGTTTCAGCTTGGGGTTGGTTCCCAATCACTGAAACAGCCATTTGGGGTGTTTCAGTGGTACTGTTGTCCAGGGTATTCTTATTATCAGCCAAGTGAACCATGTGTCTTCCTAGAAGATAGATAACTCTGGCCAAGAAAATAAAGGCATGCTGTGGGAGTTTCCTGCCTGCCTAGTGGTTAGGATTCCGGGTTTTCACTGCTGTGGCTCAGGTTCAATCCCTGGTTGGGGAACTGAGATTCCACAAGCCATGTGGCATGGCCAAAAAAGAAAAAAAAAAAAGAGAGAGAGAGAGAGACAGAGAGACAGAGAGACAGAGAGACAGAGAGAAAATTAAAAAAAAAAAGAAAAAAAAAAGACATGGTATGACATGGCTGGTCCTGCAGCAATAATGAAATTGGGGGAGGGAAATATAATTCTTAGAAAAAGAGATGCTAGAGGTAGATTAAAATAAATGCATATCCTGTATTTCCCCCTATGTCCATGTTCTTTTCCCCTTTGCATATTACATATTATAGCCTCCCAATATCTCTTTGTATATGTACAATTGTCACTATACCTTCCCTACATATACATTTAGCCATGCTGTCAACTTGAATAATTGCAAAATTTTATGTAGAGAAGAATTTGGAATGATTTGATGCCATTGTAGTACAACCTACCTTTTATTCTTTTTACACATAAAAAAGAACTAACTGTACTTCAAAAAACTTGTTATAAAAATTGTTTGTAATAATTTGTTGTTAAAAAAATTGTAATATCAAGTTATCCTAACTTGATAATAATTGGTTTAAGCAGAGAGTCAAACAATAGACAAATGGGATGCCTCTTCAGAAAAATAAATAAAACAAGGACTACAGAGATTAACTTACCATTTTTATTACTGTTAGATATACTGAAATATACGTTAGTGCTCTTTAACATATCAGTATTGGCTGAACATCTCTTTCCACTAAAATTAGTTTTCCAAGGACAGGCACTACAGCATTATTGAAAGTTGTTTTTTTAACATGGATTCTCCTCCAAAATAATTTTATAGTTGCTAAGCAGTTCAATTGCCAAACTGCATACTATAATATACATAGTGTGAATACTAGCAAGAAACAAGAGTAGGCAAAGGTGAGGAAGAAACACAATGATTTATACTCAGTTGGAAAAAGAATTGATAGCTGGCAAAGTGAGTATGATGGAAAGCTACACCATCACCAGCAAAAAATTGTTGCAAGATTATTTTCTGTGTATAACAATTTCATCATGCAATCTTGGGAAAGCTTTTAGCAGCAATATATATGAATTTTACCCTGGCAATTAGCACAGTTATGATGGGTTCATTCAGGCCAAGAACTGGCTCAGGTGTGCTATTTTCAGGCTGAGATGTTTCCATGTTCACAATTGTATTTACAATATAGAGGAACACCCAATATTCCTACTAAGTCATAGATAACACAACAAATTTCCTGGGGATGAGGCATAAAATTATGCAAAACTTTGTATAAGGTTGGTGACTACATGTCACCTTCTGGCTGATCCTTACTTCCAAGAGTCATTAATAGATTGCTTCCCCTTTGTTCTGTTAATTGTGTAAGTCTGAGGCTACCTGGCATTGATTGCTTTGGGGGAAGACATAATGGAATGTTTTATGACCCAAAAAGGGCAGATCTAATCAAATCCCCTTTGGTTAGCAGAACAGGTCCCTAAGAAGGAGGTACACCAATTTCTATGAGTGAGAGTGACAAAATACAAAACAGAAATGATAGCAAGAGAAGAGGAGTCCAGACTGGTGGTGACTGGTGATTCAGGATCAGACCAAGATCTATGGTCTCATAGAAGAGGCTGGATATAGCCCTGAATGTTGCTGATGATGAAGCCCTTCTGGAGATAGACACACTAGTGCCGTTGTTTGAGTTTGTGGTTTGGTAGATAACACATGTGTATCAATATGTTCACCATAGCTGAAGGAGTGGATCAGGGAATATGAGTGTGCAAATGAGCAACTTAAAAAAATATCACTGCATATTCTATGCACAGATCCCTAGTATTTTAAAAATCAGAAGTTTTTGAGAAAAAATATAAACTTTGGAGTAAAATATTAAGATTTATGCACTGCTCTTACAAACTCATGGCAATTGTACAAATTACAGTTGACACTCAAACAATGTAGGAAGTGGGGAGGGTTAGGAGCACCAACTCTCTGCTCAGTGGAAAATCTACCTATAACTTTATCGTCAGTACTCTGAATCTGAGGTTTCTCATCTGTGGATTCAACCAACCCTGGGTCATGAGGTACTCTAGTAATTATTTACTGAAAAAAATCCCTATGTAAGTGGACCTGCAAAGTTCAAACCCAAGTTGTTTAAGGGTCAACTATATTTAAAAGTTTTGCCTTAATCTAACCAATTAGTTTATAGTGAGGTTCAAATTTGCTGTCATAAGACAACATAGGAATATAAAATTACTCAGTACAATGGATTGTGAACTTTTGTTTATCTGTCTCTAGGCTGTAAACTGTATGAATAAGGATTTACCTAATTTTTTTTTGAGCTCCAAAGTGCAGTAGTCTCTCATTGGTTATTGAATAAATGAAAGTGCCTTCTCAATAGCAAAGAACACCACTCATCCTTAATATACAAATTTAATTAAATCATGGTCAGTTAATTTGTAGGTGGTTTAGGAATGTGTTGTCAACATTGCTGAGCCTCAGGGCATTATTACACGTATTCAATATTTCTGTATTACTGATTCTTGGTTGCGTTAGATAAGAAAATTACAGGAAAGAATGATAGATAAGCTAAATTTTCTTGTTTTATCCTACAAAAGAAGTGGACCTTAATTTTTCTGTTTTGAGGGGAAATAAGTATTTTACATCATAAGATACTTTAAAACAGAGTTCAAATATGTAGTGTTCTTCTTGTGAACAAATAGTATCAAGCTTTGCTTTTAAAACTTAAATCTGTATTATAGTATTGCTTTTGCATACATTGAACATAGAAGTGTCAGAGATAATGAATTTATCAAAAAAAACCTTCTTTTCTCCCAATCTTCCCATCTCTGTCTATGACACAGTTATTCCAGCAACACTCAGGATCTTCTACTTATGAAATCATCTTTCCTCCATCTTCCCAAATTTATTCATCCTTATCCCTAGTTGGATAAAACTATTTCCAGGCTTTTAATTATGTAAAATAACATGAGTTAAGTTTAAGTTATTACTTTTTCTCTCTCTCTTATTCCTTCCTTCTCTCCCTTCCTCTGTAGAGGAGGAAAAATTATTTTCCCTCTACTCTTCCAGGCTCTTGGCTGATACACCCTTTGTAGTAAAAGACAGATTAACAAGAGAAAAGCAAACAGAAGTTCAATAACAAGTATATGTCCTATATACATAGGAGATACCCAAGAAAACTGAGTAACACCCCAAGATGGCTCAAGCCACAACCTTATACCATCTTCAGCAAAAAACAAAAAAGTATTGAAGGGAAGGGGAAAGCCAGTTATGAGAAATTACCAGTAAAAGCACTGTAAACAAGGATATGGTTGTTATGCAGCTTTAAGTCTTGACTTTTCTGTTGATAAGAGTTTCTAGAGATTTAGCTATCCACCTTCCTAGTTCAGAGAGGGAGACACCATTACAAATAAAGATTTCCTTTAAAAATTAAAATTTTTTTCTTACAAAAGAGTAACTTCTCAGTTTTCAGAGATTTTCCTAGGTCTGCTTGTTTTTTAATTAAAAATAACCAACTAAAAATAATCAATATGCAAAAGAGGCATATATTGGGGTAGTATATCCTTCTCCCCTTTACTTCCCTCCCTCTCTTTCTTCTTTATTCTTGTTTCTATCCTCTTTTCATTTATTTCTTCCTCTCTTATAGCTGAAAGCATCCTAAATTACTTTACCTTCAATAATTCTGTATTGCTGGGGAGAAATAATTTTTCCCAACCCTCTAAATGTTCTTTCTATTGGTCTAATAATCAGATTGACAGATTGACAGGAGAAAATTGTCCTCATCAGTTTATTTATTCCATGTAATTATTCTGGTTCTGTTTGAACCTAGATTTTCATTAGTTTTGGAAATTTTAACCCAGTTCATTCTTATGATCTTAAAGATATCAGAAACTTACATTTGTCAAAAGTCCATTCTGTGAATCTCTCTGAAGATGAAATATATTTGTAACTGCATCAGAGTAAACAATAACTGTAAAGAGATTTAAAAATGGCCATGGTTAAAGATCTGATAACAGTTTATTGTAATGCAATCGGCAAGGAAATTTCATTATTTCTGTGACATACAATATTTTAAAATAATAACTAGACTCTGACTGGTAGCATTATACCAAGACATACCAGATTTCTAGGAATTTCATGTTATTTCTGAAACACTTATATTAATAACATAGATTGACACCAGTATAATCTAAAAAGGTTTTAGCATCAGTATTTGACAATATTTCCACATAATTTAACATACCAAATAAGCCTAATTAGTATACCATCTCTCTTTTTATAAGGTGAGAGAGCAAATCTTTTGAAATGCTTTATGGTCCCTCTGAAAAGTCTCAAAGTTAGCTAGGGAGCAAAAGGACTTAATTAGGAATTTTATTTGGGGATGTTTGTCAAAAATATCAGAAATTTTAGACACTTGACTAAATAGGATCATAGATCATTATGAAACAATACTTAATTATATATCTGACCAAAGTGACAATAAAAGATTTCAAAGGCAAACACAAAAGGTTGCATAGTTATAAGCAAAACTTAGCTCTTTTAATACTAAGATTCAGTTTCCCAAAGTAATCAAAGACCTAATAAAGACAAAATTATTTTGATAAAGCACAAAATCTTTTCTTTCTCGGCAGATTACTTAAAAGACAGAAGAAAAAAAAAAGAAAGAAATATTCATTATCTCTTATCAGAAGCACACCAAGAGTCCAATAACACTTGTGCTTTAAACATATGAACAAAAATTAAGTTCTAGTTTCACATAAGTCCACTATTGATATTAAAGCTTAATGCTTATGATAAATTCATCAAATTTTAGTCAGCTTAACCATCCAAGACTTTCTCTCTCCCTCTCTCTCTTTTTCAGCAAAAACACATGTCCTTTTTCATAACTTCTCTTAGAAAACAAACCATCCTACTTTTTTTTGCACGAACTGTTTCCCTTATTATTTTCCCTTCATTTCATACACCAGTAAGAATTCTTAATTCTTAGAAACCTTAATTTCTAGAGAAAACTAAGAAATTAGTAATTGTAATTTCTGTCTGCTACACATTAGATTTGCAAATTTATGAATACATTTCATTTCATAAGTTCCAGAAACATTTGCCCTTTTTAATATTACAGTCTTACAATGTGACACAAAACATGTTTACTAAGAGATGCAAATTTATTTTTAGTTTCCCTGCAATAGAAAGCTGAAATAAATTAAACCTGTGTTCAGAAATCAATGTTTCTGTTACATTAATTAATTAATAATTTATTTAATTTAGTAAAACACTAAAGGTGTAAGTTACCAAAGAGATTTGGTAAACTATTTAAATAGACATATCATGAAACAATCATTGCTAAAAATTTACCTAAAAACTCTTATTTCATTTACATCTATTTGAATATTTTGTTCTTCTGTTTATTTATTTATTTATTTTCCATTTGTATCTCATTTTTTTACATCTTTTTTGGAGTATAATTGTTTTACAATGGTGTGTTAGCTTCTACTGTATAACAAAGTGAATCAGCTATACATATACATACACCCTCATATCTCCTCCCTCTTGCATCTCCCTCACACCCTCCCTATCCCACCCCCCTAGTTGGACACAAAGTGCCAAGTTGATCTTTCTGTGCTATGCAGCTGCTTCCCACTAGCTATCTGTTTTACATCTGGTACTGTATATATGTCCATGCCACTCTCTCACTTCGTCCCAACTTACCACCATTCCCCCTCCCAGAGTCCTCAAGGCCATTCGCTACATTTTTGCTTTTTTTTTTTTTTTTTTTAGATTCCGTATATATGTGTTAGCATACAGTATTTGTTTTTCTCATTCTGACTTACTTCACTCTGTATGACAGACTCTAGGTCCATCCACCTCACTACAAATAACTCAATTTCATTTCTTTTTATGGCTGAGTAATATTCCATTGTATATATGTGCCACATCTTCTTTATCAATTCATTTGTCGATAGACACATAGGTTGCCTCCATGTTCTGGCTATTGTAAATACAGCTGCAATGAACATTGGGGTTCATGTGTCTTTCTGAATTATGTTTTTCTTAGGGTGTATGCCCAGTAGTGAGATTGTTCTTTGTATAGAAGTTTTATGTTCAGTTTTTTTAAGGAACCTCCATACTGCTCTCCATAGTGGCTGTATCAGTTTACATTCCCACCAACAGTGCAAGAGGATTCCATTTTCTCCAAACCCTCTCAGGCATTTATTGTTTGTAGACTTTTTGATGATGGCCATTCTGACTGGTGTGAGGTGATACCTCACTGTAGTTTTGATTTGCATTTCTCTAATGATTAGTGATGTTGAATATCCTTTCATTTGTCTGTTGGCAATCTGTATATCTTCTTTGGAGAAATGCCAATTTAGTTCTTCTGTCCATTTTTGGATTGGGTTGTTTCTTTTTTTGATATTGATCTGCATATACTCTTTGTATATTTTGGAGATTAATCCTTTGTCAGTTGCTTTGTTTGCAAATATTTTCTCCCATTCTGAGGGATGTCTTTTCATCTTGTTTATGTTTTCCGTTACTGTGCAAAAGCTTTTAAGTTTCATTAGGTTCCATTTGTTTATTTTTGTTTTCATTTCCATTTCTCTAGGAAATGGCTCAAAAAGGATCTTGCTGTGATTTATGTCAAAGAGTGTTCTACCTATGTTTTCGTCTAAGAGTTTTATAGTATTTGGCCTTACATTTAGGTCATTAATCCATTTTGAGGTTATTTTTGTGTATGGTGTTAGGGAGTGTTCTAAATTCATTCTTTTACATGGAGCTGTCCAGTTTTCCCAGTAACAAATATTGAAGAGGCTGTCTTTTCTCCATTGTATATTCTTACCTCCTTTATCAAAGATAAGGTGCCATATGTGCCTCAGTTTATCTCTGGGCTTTCTATCCTGTTCCATTTATCTATATTTCTGTTTTTGTGCCAGTACTATACTGTCTTGATTACTGTAGCTTTGTATATCATCTGAGGTCAGGGAGCCTGATTCCTCCAGCTCCATTTTTCGTTCTCAAGACTGCTTTGGCTATTCGGGGTCTTTTGTGTTTCCATACAAATTGTGATTTTTTTTGTTCTAGTTCTGTGAAAACTGCCAGTGATAGTTTGATAGGGATTGAATTGAATCTGTAGATTGCTTTGGGTAGTATAGTCATTTTCACAATGTTGATTCTTCCAATCCAATAACATGGTATATCTCTCCAACTGCTTGTATCAGTTTTAATTTCTTTCATCAATGTCTTATATTTTTCTGCATACAGGTCTTTTGTCTCCTTAGGTAGGTTTATTCTCAGATATTTTATTCTTTTCATTGCAGAGGTAAATGGGATTGTTTCCTTAATTTCTCTTTCAGATTTTTCATCATTAGTGTATAGGAATGTAAGATATTTCTGTGCATTAATTTTGTATCCTGCTACTTTACCAAATTCATTGATTAGTAGTTTTCTGGTAGCATCTTTAGGATTCTCGATGTATAGTATCATGTCATCTGCAAACACTGACAACTTTATTCCTTCTTTTCCAATTTGTATTTCTTTTATTCCTTTTTCTTCTCTGATTGCTGTGGTTAAAACTTCCAAAACTATGTTGAATTATAGTGTTGAGAGTGGGAAACCTTGTCATGTTCCTGATCTTAGAGGAAACTGTTTCAATATTTCACCATTGAGAATGATGTTGCCTGTGGGTTTGTCATATATGGCCTTTATTATGCTGAGGTAAGTTCCCTCTATGCCTATTTTCTGGAGGCTTTGTATCATAAATGGGTGTTGAATTTTGTCAAGAACTTTTTCTGTATTTATTGAAATGATCATATGGTTTCACTTCTTCAGTTTGTTAATATGGTTTATCACATTGTTGGATTTGCCTGTATTGAAGAATCTTTACATTCCTAGCAGAAACCCCACTTGATCATGGTGTATGATCCTTTAATGTGCTGTTGGATTCTGTTTGCTAGTGTGTTATTGAGGATTTTTACATCTATGTTCAGTGATATTGACCTGTAGTTTTCTTTATTAGTGACATCTTTCTCTGGTTTTGGTATCTGGCAGTGGCGGCTGCACAGGCTCCCAGTAGATGAGGTGTGGATAGTGACCTGGGCTTGCACACAGGCTTCTTGGTGGCTCCAGCAGCAGCCTTAGCCTTTCCTGACCATTCCTGATGTACGCGCTGATAGCCGTGGCTCGCGCCCATCTCTGAAGCTCAATTTAGGTGGTGCTCTGAATCCCCTCTCCTCGCGCACCCCAAAACAGTGGTCTCCTGTCTCTTAGGCAGGTCCAGAGTTTTTCCCAGACCCCCTCCCGCCTAGCTGTGTCACACTAGCCCACTTCAGGCTGTGTTCACGCCACCAACACCAGTCCTCTCCCTGAGATCCTACCAAAGCCCAAGCCTCAGCTCCCAGCCCTGCCCACCTCAGCGGGTGAGCAGACAAGCCTCTCAGGCTGGTGAATGCTGGTCAGCACCAAGCCCCTGTGCGGGAACCTCTCAGTTTTGCCCCTCTGCACCCCTGTTGCTGCACCCTCCTCCGTGGCTCTGAAGCTTGGCCCCCACACTCCCCCTCTCTACCAGTGAAGGGGCTTCCTAGTGTGTGGAAATCTTTCCTCCTTCACAGCTCCCTCCCAGAGGTGCAGGTCCTGTCCCTATTCTTTTGTCTCTGCTTTTTCTTTTTTCTTTTGCCCTAGCCAGCTACGTGGGGTGTTTCTTGCCTTTTGGGAAGTCTGAGGTGTTCTGCCAGTGTTCAGTAGGTGTTCACAGGAGTTGTTCCACATGCAGATGCATATTTGATGTATTTGTGGGGAGGAAAGTGATCTCCACATCTTACTCCTCCACTATCTTGAAGGACCCTCTGTTCTTATGTTTAGATTACTTATAAATACTTTATTCAACACAGGCAATGTCAATCACCATTCCAATTATTTTTCTGGCTGACAAATTTTGTAATAGTTATAACATGAGCTTATTTGACTTTTAATAAACCTGGAGGTAGAATAATGGTATTATTCTTAATGACGATAACTCTAAAGATATGTCTGTATTAATTAAACCAACAAACTTAAACTAGCTTTTACATATATATGTATATATATACACATATACTTTGTTTAAGCTAGTTAAATAGAGCTCTTTACAAATTAATTTTGGCAATTCCTTGTAGAGGTAGAAAAATAGCATATCTTTCATGTACATACATAAACATATGTTAAACATACAGACAGCAAAACAGAGATCTTATAGTTTTCATTTTTTAAAAAAAATGGGGGAGAGTGCATGAATGAGGTAATAGAAAACACACTAGTTATAAATAACAGTTGGGGTCTGGTCAGATGGCTAAAACTGTTTCTCTACCAATATTTGTGGAGAAGACACTTAAGATTTATGTTTGTCCTTTAATAAGATTTTGGGCTAGTGTGATTCTGTAGCAATTTGTATTTTTTAAAAGGCCACTTTTTCCTTTTTTTCCTTCAGTCTTAGAATTGGGGAGAGTCTAGAAAAGAGTTCCCGGAGATGTTATAAGCCTTTTCCAGAAATGCATTGCTCATTTTGCAATGCTTTATAAGGACAGTTGCCTTTAATTCCTCAAAGAACTGGGTTGTACCCTAAATGACTTCATAGGTTTATCCATCCATCTAACTATATCATTCTCAATTTGCTTCTTTTCCTCTGGGTACGTAGTTTCATTTTAACTTAAGGGAGGGGGCCTAAAAACAATTTTATTCTATCTATATGGTCTCAGGTCTCAGCTATGGTCCTGAGTTCAGTCAAACCAGGGGCCTCCCATCTTATTTTCTGCTCTTTTTATTTATCCACTAATCTCAGGAAGTAATCCATTTACAAAAACTTTAGAGGAACCTCCCTGGTTTTAAGAAATTCTTTAACTATAGTCCTTAGCTTAGCCTTTGACCAAGGAGGGAATGGTATCTGAAGAGGATTTTCCATAGTCTCAGGTAGTCTTATTTTAAAAGCTAACTGTTTAATGATGTCTTCAGAGTGAAAAGGCAATTCAGACAAAGAATCAGTAGAGTGAGTACTCAGGAAAATCAGGATAGAGGAAAGCAGTAAGAGTCACATCAGTTACAGTGTGCTCCATTTTATGTATCTTCTGTGTCTTCAACTTTTCATTAGCCTTTTACAACAGACCTTTCAATGAAGATATTTTGGAATTTTGAAGGCTTCTAGAGGCTGCTGCATATCAATTAAAATAAGTATCCCATATATGTGTTTGATTCGGAAGGCTTTGCTTTTGAGATTACTTTTTAAGAGATCTTATCTAATTGGAACACTTCTCATAATAGACACTGTAATTTTAGGTTGTAATTCCCCTGAGTACTGGTAGCAGTTTGATAGGTCCTTAGCTGTAAATAGAGTTCAACCCACATTTCTGCCTGGCCATATTTTGGAACCCCTAACCTGATGGTTACAAACTGAGTTCTCAGGTCACAAAATAAACTTGGTAGGATTCTGCCATTTTTTTGGTAAATATTTATAGCTTCTAGGACTCACAGTTCTTAGATATAAATAAGCAGGTATACTGGAAGATGGCACAATTAACTCTTTAGATTTTTAAAAGGGGAAATTTTATGTTCGATGTCGAGTTTAATTTCTGTTCATTCATCTTGTTAAGAGAGTTCCTAAAGCTAGCTCTTATATATTTTTGTGTTCACTATTTAAATTTGTCTTTCAGTAAGGCAATTGTTTAGGATGAATATTCTCTAAAAATGTTCCCTTTTCAAATATGGTCAATTCAAAGGATCTATTGTTTGGCCATTGATGAGTAAGATCTATTAATCTCAGTAGCAACTCAAAGGAATAGCCATTTCATGGAGAGATCTAGAGGTAAATTTCCAGGCTGAGAATAAATCTTTATCATGGACAGAAGAGGTATCTCTGGCGTGGGTGCAGATGATGTTGCTCCCAGGCTCCAAAGATTCATTTCCAAATACAGTCTAAGAAAGTACCTACAAAGGGCCCTGTTTTTAAACAGCTGTTCCAAAACACAGGAAATCATGTCCGCTCCCCACCCTGACTCTTGAACAGAATAAGGTAACTAACCAAGCCAAAAGTTTACCCGTTTTTTAGATTCCCTAAGCTTAGATCCATAGCTTATTTAGTTGTCCATCAGATACATATACATACTCTGATTGGCAGAGACCAGAGAGAATGTTTTCACTGGTCAGAAAGTAGACCACCTCTGGGAGGAAAAAGATCAATGAAGCACATGGGTACTCATACCAAGTAACCAGAGTCACTAAGACAAAAAACTAGTTCCACAAATGTTTTTCTCAGGCTAATCTAAATTTAGGGGAAAAAAAAAGAGGTTTTTACCACTCTGCTTCCACCAGACTCTGCAGCTAGAGATCTAGGAATTTGACTTGATAAGAATTCTTATCCTTGGCAAGCTTTTGCCAGAGGGCTCAGCATCTTTCTACTATAGAAGCTTTGGGGTGAGCAGTGTCCAGTCGGTGAGGTCTCTTGTCTAGCTCACCAAAAATGCTGAGGAGAAAGAATAAATGTTCTTTCCTTTGGTCTAATAATCAAATCGACATGAGACAGATTAACTTTTCATTCTCGAAATACCCCCAAATTAAATTTGTCTAGGTAGTTGAGGGAGGGATAGAAGGTTTTCTTGAGCCCACAGGGTCTCAGTCACCTTTTGTTCAAAATAATCCATGTGCCAAAGTGGCATATTTTGGGGAGACTCATTATAAACCTCTTCAGCATCAATCAATGTATATTTATCAAGTCTCTTCTCTAAGCCTCCTTTACTCTTCCATGTAATATTAAGGATTCTGAAAAGACAAAGAAGAAATGTTTCTTACCTTACTATGTTAATCTTTCTTTTGTATCACCAAAGTCCAACTTTTGCCTTTAGTACATTGTGTGTTTGTATAGGATGAACATTTTTGATTCCTTTTTACTTTACAGAAATGCTAATGAGTCTGGTGAATTGCCTTCCCATTTACAGATAAGGAGCACAAGGACAAGATGCTTTAAGTGTCATTCCTAAGGCCACAACAATAATGAATGATAGATTAGAAACAACTGTAAAAATTTTCATTGGCTTCCACCGTGTAAAAACTTTAGGAATTGGAATTAAGTTAGCTTGACATAAAGATCAATACAGAGAATGTGTGTGAATAGATGTTTTGTATTGTTTTAGAGCAATATCCAGCTGTTAATGATGATTGCTGTTACTGCAGTTCTCATTAATCTTCCACTCTCTAACTCAGTGTATAGTATATATGAAAAATGAATGCCATGTTTCATGAATCAGTCCACACTTTTAAAAATATTCTTTTCCCCTAGTCTGTTCCTGCTAGTCATCTGCCTTGGCATATTTTTCTTCTGGTCCACCAAAGCACAAGCAGAGGTAACATTTTTAAGCAATATCTGTGGATTAGCTGTTTGAATCAAGAAAACCTGCTTGGTTAAAAATCTCTCCCAGGGCCTCCCTGGTGGCGCAGTGGTTGAGAGTCCGCCTGCCGATGCAGGGGACGCGGGTTCGTGCCCCGATCCCGGAGGATCCCACATGCCGCGGAGCGGCTGGGCCCGCGAGCCATGGCCGCGGAGCCTGTGTGTCCGGAGCCTGTGCTCCGCAGCGGGAGAGGCCACAGCGGTGAGAGGCCCGCGTACAGCAAAAAAAAAAAAAAAAAAAAAAAAAAAAAAAAAAAAAAAAAAAAAAAAATCTCTCCCAGGTCACACAACTAGCACACAAACACATATCTGTCAGACTCCAATGCCCATCATATTTTCTTTTGCAGAGCATAATACATAAATATATCTAGAAATTAATCTTTTTGCAAAATGATGGAAAATCCTTGCAGATGTTAATTACTCAGTTTAACTAGAAATCTCTCTACCACATGCCCCAAAAAACCCTGTACACACATCTATAACAAAATTCAGAAATAGAAGTCTCAATAGAAAGAATGTGTTGATGTGTGGGAATGGTTTTCCCATTACTTTTTTACCTCCTACTCATTCCATTAAATTTCTGTTCTTCCCTTAACTCACCTAAACTAGCCTCGCCTAACTCACCTAAACGAGGCTGCATTATCAGGTAAATACCTGTATAATATGTTGGCATGCCATTATGCTGATCACAACTTATTGAAATTATTTAATGTTTATCTTTGCTCCTAAACTTTATACTTCTAAAGACACAGAATATATTTGCTCTCTTTGCTATTGTCACCCAGTTCTTAGCCCAGGTTTCAGTACCTAATAAATGCTCAGTAGAAATTTGGTAAATGAATGTAGAGCTGACCAAAAGGGAAGCAAACATTACTTCCTCTCTTCTTCCAATTAATCACTCCACCAACACCCAACACACACACACACACACACACACACACACACATAATATATACCCAGATTCATAAAGCACATCGCAGCTATTAAAGGTAAAACTTGGTCTTTGGTGATATAAAGGGATTAAGAGTCTTTTATATTCAAGCTATTCCTGCTGTCTGTATATTTAAAATATGAAAGTGTAGCAAATTTTGACACAATTATGGTTGAAGAATAGGGGTGTTGTTACATCAATGTGCACTTGAAATATCAATATTACAGAATCTCTCCAGCATTATTTCTTATGGATATACTACAGAGATTTGGAAATATAATGCAGAAAAATTTATAACCCAACACTTTATTTATTGAGAAACATCTCCTATGTTTTATTGCCATGGTACTACATTTGCTGTAATTGCCTAATATAATCTTAAATATACTTAATTGACTTTTGCTACCCTCTTTCCACAGGTAAAACTGTGACATAATTATTAAATACAAACATAGATAGCAGAAAGGAAAGTTAGCTTAAGAAAGAATGTGCTATTTTACTTACTAAATAAAATAACACATTTATTAATTCTACCTCTTCTGCATCTTAAGTATAATATATGTGTTCTGAATAACAAAATTATAAAATCATAAAATAAAATGTTTTTTTTTTCATATAGCATTGTGTGGTATAGTAAGAAACATATTTGGTCTTTGTCCCAGGTTCCTGGCAAAAAGCTCTTAATACCCTTGGAATATCCTGAGTGAGGAGTGTCTTTTGTTATTCATCATGAGCCCCTTGCAATCACACCTGAGTTCAAGCTAATGAGGTGACTTACAGTGGGGCCACTAGATAGCCTTAGGATGGGGCTGGTCACCAGAAAGACCATGGGGTTAGAGGACTGGAACTTTCAGCCCCACCCACCTACATCTTCAGGGAAAGGGGAATGGGTTGGAGATTAAAGTTTTATGAACACTATTGAACAAGGTGAATTGATGAGCTTCTAGACTGGTGAACCCATTCTTATGCCAAAGGGTGGTGCATCCCAGTTCCATGGAGACAGAAGCTCTTGCTCTCAGGACCTTTCCAGACCTTGCCCTATGAATCTCTTCATCTGACTGTTTATTTGTATCCTTTATCTCATCCTTTGTAATAAGTTGGTAAATATAAGTAAATATTTCTCTGAAGTCTGTAAGCCACTTTAGCAGATGAATTGAACCCAAGGAGGGGGGTTGTGGGAACCACTGATTCACAGTAGTTTGTTGGAATCTCAGGTAACAACCTGGACTTGCAACTGGCATCTGAAGTGAGAGCAGTCTTGTGGGACTTAGCCCTAAACCTGTGAAATATGACACTATCTAAACCCGTGAAATATGACACTATCTCCAGATAAATAACATCAGAATTGAGGTAAATTCATGGGGCACCCAGTCAATGTCCACAGAGAATTGAGAATTGCTAGGTACTGTTGGAAAACTCAAAGCAGAGATGGCTATGCCATAATGGATGCTCAAAAATTTTTTAGGCTTTTTTTTTGTTTGTTTGTTTGTTTTGGTATGCGGGCCTCTCACTGTTGTGGCCTCTCCCGTTTCGGAGCACAGGCTCCAGATGTGCAGGCTCAGCGGCCATGGCTCATGGGCCCAGCCTCTCCACGACATGTGGGATCTTCCCCGACCTGGGCACGAACCCATGTCCCCTGCATCGGCAGGCAGACTCCCATCCACTGTGCCACCAGGGAAGCCCTTGTTTAGGCTATTGATGGAATTTTTTAACACCCTTGCTTACAACATCATAAGAAAATACTGTTTATCATATATTGTGCATTTTTCTACACCTAGCAACTTTTCTCCAAAACTATAGAACAAATATCAATATTATTGCCATTTTGCAGATGAGTAATCCAAGATCAAATATTGTTTTAGCAACTTACACCTAGTTACACAGCTAGCATGTGAAGGAGGTGGCACACAATGCAGGTTCATCAGACTCCAGTGTTCATGCTCTGAGTCACTCCCATCATCCTGAGCCTTACACACATGCAGTTCCCTGCAGTGTGTTTTTTCTCCTGTTTTATGAAACTTTTTCTTTGTAATTAAATTAAATCTCCTAAAATATTTCTCCAAAAGATTGAAAGAACTAAAGAGAATCAGGAGAGTTCCTTCTAATTCTTACATATTAAGAGATGAAAATTTCCTAATCCTGACTTCTCACACCTCTAAGTCTAGACCAGGAACACTGTGGCAGATATTTTTTTAGCTCACTGAATATCCAAGGGCTATCCTACACTTTCCAGCGTCTCGTGGTTGGTCCCAGTCATGTGTCTAGCTCTGGTCAGGGGTCTGTGAATGAAAGTTACTATAATTTTGAGGCAGTAAAATGTTTTGGGGTAACCCCTTAGCTCTCTCTCTTCTCCTCATTCAGTCATGCTGAAAATCATGCTTCTAGATGGCAGAGCCATACAGTGGAAGAATAATGAATCCCAAAGTCAATACTTAGAGTTTACCTGGAAATCCATGGGAGTTGTAGTAGAATTATATAGATAGAAATGAATTTTGGTTTATTCAGCTTAATCTGGTTCATGCAGGCATAGGAAAGAGGCCACAAATATATAGTGATTGATCCAAAATCTTGAAGTTGAAGTTAATTAGTTAGTATGCTTATAGTTTTGGGTATCAGAAAATCTTACTATAAATTATTTTAACCATGAGATATTTATTTTCTCATATAGAAATGTATTCTGGAGGTGGATTATTCTAGGACAGTAGCTTAGCAATGTGTTAACAATGACTACAGCAGGTCCAAGTGTTGTATTATGAACTTTAATATCCAAGATTAGGGAGAGGTACGTTTTATTCTCATGGTTCAGTTTTAAGGGAACAAAACTTTTCTATTATCATTTATTAACTGCCCACCCCCAATCTTTATATCTAAGGGTCCAGTGTTGTATCAAATTATCCTGCCTAAACAAATTACTATAATTAAGTTAGATTTACTGGAATTGGTTCCTTCGTCTAATCAACAGTCATTATCTAGAGTTAAGAGATTTCATGAAAAGAATGGTCACCCAATTTCTGAATAAACTCAGAGTTCTGTTAGCAAAAAAATGTAAATAATAACTATTGAGTAGATGGTAGGGTCTGACAATAGGAAAGTTATTCAGACAGTGAGGTAAAATGATTTCTCAATATTATGCAATGCACTGAGGGGGGACCAGAATTTGCCACCCCAAAATATGCCTCTTTGGCATAAGGATTATTTTAGACTGATTATTTTTAAGAAAATAGCAGACAGTAAAAGCTTTGAAAACAAAGTAGAAGTTACCCTTTTGTAAGCAACATTTAACATTTATAACGGAAATCTCTGTTTGTAAGGGTGTCTCCCTCTCTGTGCCAGGAATGGAAGGATGACTAAATCTCTAGAAATTTATTGATGGAAAAGACAAAACCTTCAATCTGCATAACAACCTAACTATGCTTTCCATGATAACTTCCCATAACTGGCCTCCCCTTCCCTGCAACATCTTCTATCTTTAGCTGGAGAAGGTATTTAATGTGATGGCTTAGGACATTTCAGGGAGTTACTCAGTTTTCTTTGGTATCTCCCATATGTACGGGAGGTATACATTTTATGAATCTTCTTTTTTTCTCCAGTTTATCTGTCTTTTATTACAGTGGTGCCACAGCAAGAACTTAGAAGAGTGTGGGGAAAATGTTTTCTCCTTTTTTTTTTTTTTTTTTTTTTTTTGCGGTACACGGGCCTCTCACTGTTGTGGCCTCTCCCATTGCGGAGCACAGGCTCCGGACGCGCAGGCTCAGCGGCCATGGCTCAAGGGCCCAGCTTCTCCGCGGCACGTGTGATCTTCCCGGACCGGGGCACGAACCCGTGTCCCCTGCATCGGCAGGCGGACTCTCAACCACTGTGCCACCAGAGAAGCCCCTGTTTTCTCTCTTTTACACTCAGATTCGAATTTAATTTTAAATTCAGAATATGGTTAATATTAATTTCTTCTTAAATTTTCTACTTGTTCCAGCTGTTCAAAGTTTTATAGTAGTTCCAAAAACATTATCACTGAGTTTATTAACCCAACATAGAGTAAAAATGCTTCTAATGAGAGTAAAACTTTCTCATAAATGCTCAACTATTAATTGAGGCTTTTTTTTAAAAAAATCAAAAATTGGCCTGCTATTGGGTTGCTGGCTTAAAAACGTTATTATTTTTAGTTTCTCTATTTGAAACTATTTATGTTGGCATCAGGTAGACAATACCAAATTTGGAAATACTTACTTTTGAATATTAGAGCATGTGGGTATTTTTAGGCAAAGACCAATTCTCGGTTAAAAACAGATGCTTCTTACTCACCAGTAGGCTGCCATATTAACCTAACTTGGCCAAAGAAGATATTTTGTATTTAATGAAAATACTGTTTGTTTAATGTAAACTCAAGTTCAATTACATATTATGACCATGAAAAGAGAAGTTCACCCACAGAAACGTTAATATAATTGTAAAGGTTGGTCAGGAACTGAAGTAAACTATTCTGTTTTGGGGCTCCAAATTTCATCACTTTCTGAGATGATTTGTAAGAGAATCAGTCCACTATAAAAGTCCTCAGTGTGCATGCTTTTTAAGAATTTGTATTAGAATCTCCACCTTTCTGAAACATGAGTTTAAATGATTGTCGCTGATGTGCACATAGGATCCGATGGGTTTTTGGTCTTTCGGAATCATCGGAGTGAGGAGTTGAATGATGTGTGAAATGAAAAACTCAACCCAAAGCTCGCAGGGAGTTCAGAGAGGACTGTGGGTCGTCAGGGCAGGGCCTGGTTAGCGTGATGATGAGAATCACACAGCTGTAGAATCAAAGCTCCCTGAGTTTCAGGGCGGGGACCGGCAACGCCTGCGTTTTAATAAGCCGTTTTATGACCCGTCTTTTTCTCAGTACATCTTTCTTATCTCTCGGCTACTCAAGAGTTGTGACAATTAATAGTCTCTATTTCAAAGAGAAGCATTAAGGTGAGAAAATTTCCTGAACCACTTGAGCCAAATGACTCAACTTTACCTCCATTTTCAAGATATATTAAGATGGTAAAAAAAAAAAAAGAATTGGGGGATGGAGTTGAACTTTAGGAATACTAATTTCAGTTCTTTACATATTATGTGGAGGCCTAAGGCATAGATTTAGAAGAATTACATCCTGATCCTCACTAACCCATGCAAAATAAATAAATAAATAATAAAATAAACACACACATACACCCCTATGCATAACAATAATATAATATATAATATTATATATATTTTTTTGTAAGACTTAATAACATGTGTAGCATTCCTCTCAAGAGTTTCCCTGTCTCTAGTCTGCATATAGCAACCAGGTCACACCACTGCTAACCCTGATTCTATGTAATTTTATTCACAACTGCCATTACCATAATAGCAACCATTTTTTAAGTGTATACCATGTGCAAAGCACTGAATTAAATGCTTTAATTGCACTATTTCACTGAATCCTTAAAACAACTCTGTAGTAGACACTATAATTATTCCCACTTTCTAGATGAGGAGACTGAAGTTTAATGATGCTACTTTTTAAATCTCACTCCTCTTAGCAGGCTATTTTGTCTTCTGATATTTCCACTTCCCTACCTGGATTTCCTATACATTAATAATACAAATAAGAATATCATATAGGGAGGGTGGGAGGGAGGGAGATGCAAGAGGGAAGAGATATGGGAACATATGTACATGTATAACTGATTCACTTTGTTGTAAAGCAGAAACTAGCACACTATTGTAAAACAGTTATACTCCAATAAAGATGTTAAAAAAAAAAGGGCTTCTCTGGTGGCTCAGTGGTTGAGAGTCTGCCTGCCAATGCAGGGGACACGGGTTCTTGTCCCAATCTGGGAAGATCTCACATGCCGCGGAGTGGCTGGGCCCGTGAGCCATGGCCGCTGAGCCTGTGTGCACAACGGGAGAGGCCACAGCAGTGAGAGGCCCAAGTACCACAAAAAAAAAAAAAAAAAGATGTTTAAAAAAAAAGAATAACATAATAATAGCTAATATTTATTGACCACAACTATGTTTAGGGCACAGATTTAAGTAGTTATTATCCTTGCTTTACAGATGAGAAATGGAAGTGGAGAGAGGTAAAACAACTTCTCCAGTATAACGTAGCTACGCAACAGAATAACTGGGTTTTGATGGCAGTCATTCTAGTCACCCCAGCTTCCCAACCCATTCTCAAGGAACAGTATTTATACTCACCTTCAGTTTCAGCTGTGGGGTAGGATAAAGACACTAGAATCAAGGTAAATCAGTTTCTCCCCATTGGACACTTGCCTTTGAGGCTTAGACAGAGTTGTTAAGCTCTGGAATCTCTGCTTCTGTTCCATGTGTCTGTTCTACATACTAAATTTGCTTGTAGGAAAGAGGGAAGGAAAAGAAAGAAGAAGAGGGGTAAAGACAGAAGAAAGGAAGAAGGAAAGAGAAATGAAGCAGAGACAGTTAAATTGATCTTAGTCTCCACTTATGATTCAAGTCTTGAATATATTTAGAGACTTAAAAAATTAAAAGTTTCAAAGAGCTTCTTGTCTAGGTCGGCCTCAGTGTTCTGAGAAATTCTAAATCAATGGTGAGCTCTGTCACAGAAGCTCTAAAGACAAATCTGCTTAAAGAACTGAACTCTTCAATTACAAAATATCTAGAAGCAAAATTATGTTCACATTGTACTTTAAAAACACTCCATTCTCAAATCCAGCCATCAGTTTAATCCCATGAATATAAAGAAAAACCGACATGACTAAACCATCTTCAATCAAAATTGTTAATATAGTTCCAAAGGCATATAGTTATTTTGTAAAGTGCTTTCCAAAGTCTTCCTTGTCTAAAATACTTAATATTTTATCCCTACAATTTTCTCTACCTTTTCCTATGGTAAGAGGATTCAAAATATTCATAATGCAAAAATATGTGATGAATTTGACATTGTGCTATAGAATAATTAATATCTAGTTTAAAATTTTCAGAGATTAAGGATGACAACCTAAATTGTTTGCCTGTACGTTTACATAGTTACATAGGAGCAATTCCATACTCTGCTTTCAGTTTGACAAAAAGACACTGACGCTTCCGTTCAACCACCGTTCATCTCTAGTAAATCAACCAGTAATGCAATGTTCAGCTCCACTTACTCAGCTGTGCTGTTTCTATATTCCATGAAAAATAATATTTGATATAAGTACTGACTTTTAAATTATTAAATACCCAAAAATATAGTGATAGCCACTGAAAAAAGTTATTTAAAAGTAAATTATAATGCTTTTAGTCTGTGGTAAATGGTGTTATAAGCTAATAAAACAGAAAGCAACTTCTTTCATTTAAAGCTTCAGGCAACCTGGCTATGTTTTACCTTAGGCTATTTGGAAATAGCTGTTATTAAAAATTGGATCACAGTAGTAAACTATACGTGAAAATAATCTGAAAAAGAATAGGTGTATGCATATGTATAACTGAATCACTTTGCTGTACACCTAAAATTAATACAACATTGTAAATCAACTATACTCCAATATAAAAAAAATTAAAAATCTGATCAGTTCAATTGTTTGAAGTGTACATGTAGGATACATCCACTGATATTAAGATATAGAAGTCCTAAGGAATAGCTGATATGCTTAATTATTTTGCAAATGCACATTGAGCTTTCAGGAAACATATGATAAGGAGGTACACAAAAATAGGCACTACAATATTTAAAACAAGAAGAACAATGATAGCAAGAGTTAATAGAACAGAAGGCAGCCACAGTGTTATTCATGCTTTCCCTGACTTAAATTTTATAACTTAGAGAGAAACTTGTAATTAATATGTAATCCATTTTAAAGATGAGAAAACTGAGGCTAAGAGAGTTCATGGTTTTACCCAATATTATTCAGCTAATAAGTATTAGAGCCATGATTCCAATTCATATCTGCCTGCTTCTAGGGTCTGTTCTCTGAACTACTAGGCTTTGCTTTTCTAGCAGCATAATGACAGGCCTGGTGAAGATGCAGAGAGCAGAAAATATGACTCTTGTAAGGATTTTGCATCACTGATAGCCAATCATGAATTACACACATGGGGAACACAGGAAAATATAATAATTTGTTCTTTATTTGCTATAAGTATGAGAGTGCAGATGAAGAACAGAGCAGTTAAGTTCAATGTGAAAAGCTTTATTTTGTTTTTTAAATTTTATTAAAGTATAGTTAATATACAATATTGTGTTAATTTTTGCTGTACAGAAAAGTGACTCAGTTATACATACACACACGCACGCACACACACATATATATTATTTTCTATTATGGCTTATCACAGGATATTGAATATAGTTCCCTGTGCTATACAGTAGAAAAAAGCTTTATTGTTCACAGCATTTCCTTCTTCTCAGTTCTTGGACATGGTGGCATTTGGGCAGATGGAGAATGGGAGGAAACCATCACTAACTAAGAAAAGAGTCTTCAACGAGATATAAAATAAAATGGACACTTTTATAGTCTCTTAGAGTTCAAACAATATGTCCATGTTTAACATTTATTGTACCTTTCACTCCATTCTTGGAGGATAGGTGAGCTGGAGATAACCATTTTGTTTTTAAAGAAAAAATTTTGAGGTTCAGTGAGGCCCAATTAGTGGAAGAGGCAAGACTGAAACTCAACTTTTCTGCTGACCAGCAGTCTTGCTAGGATATTATCATCCAAGGTGGTAGAATAAGCATGTCATGTGTGGTGAGAGGTAGGAGATGGGGAAAAGTGGGTAAAGGAAAAAGATTAAATTAAGTTTCTTTGATGTGACTAGAAGAGATAAATGTAGATATAAGAATGTAGTCTGATAGGTGTTGAAGAATACATTTATGAGTTGAAAGGTGATTGAAATGGCAAGAGGGAAACAGTGTGGTTTGTGGAGGATAATAGACAATATCCTACAATAAACTTTGGTGTCAAACCTGGGATAAATATGGCAAGCTATTTAATGTCTCCAGCCCTGAGTTTCCTTATGTTTAATGTGAGAATATTAACACCTACATCACCAGAGCTTTGATGGTGACAATAAAGAATAAATGTGAAAAAGTATGTGAGACGCACACAGAAAGCTCTCTGGGAAGAGCAATGATTGTGATTATAACTCTGAACACAGTGAAATAGAAACTGTGTTTGAAGTTGTTGAACCAGGAAGTAATGTAGGAAGGAAAACATTAAGACCTGAGACAAGAGGAAAACATAACCTGGCATCACTTTAACATATAAAATTCTACTCTCCTCCATAATATCCTTTACTAGTTTCCATTATATTTGTGTTAAAATGATCAAAAAAGGAGACATTAGACTGAAGTGGCTCTAATGTTTTTGTCTACATGAGCAAACCTAAACTTAAGCCAGAGTCAATTCCTGTAAATGCCTCAACGTTTAGAAGAAAACCGATTACAGACATCCAACAGGCTTTCCTAAATAATGCAACCTTAAGCTACAGCCAATCAAATAATTTCCTTGTTTCGATTCTCTGTCTTCTCTATGAAAACATTGCCCCCAGTCTTCCATGGGTAGAGTGCTAACAACGACTTCTAGTTTGTTGTTGCAGATCGGAATCGGTGTTTTCTCAAATAAATCTAACATTTTAATGTGTCTCACTTTATCTTTTAACACTAGAATAAAATTCAAAATCTATAGCCTGTCCTACAAACAGCCACATAATGTAGCTTCTGAATTCTCCTCTAGGATTATCTCACCAGGATTTCCTCTTGCTCTTTGATCACCAGCCACTGTGGGATTCTTTGATTTCCTGCTTTTCAGTCTACCTGGAATATTATTTCCCCAAACTGCTCACCTGGCCTCGACTTAAGTGTTTCTTCTTCAAATAATACTGCCCAGACCTTCTATAGTCTTCATTAATTAAAGATTAAAACTTTCAATTATATACTTATTTGTATATTTGTATTCAAGCAATTGAATAGAGAGGCATCAATTAATGTGAACTGAGCTTCTCTGAAGCTCTGAGGTCTCTAGAGATCATGAAGAAGGTAAACATGGAGACCTGCAGAGGGAAAATAACTATTTATGTAACACTTCAAGATATCAATACCAGAGATGCCAGACATGGCAGTGAGTGATTACTTGCCAAATGAAGGAGAAAAAAAAGCATCTCTATGTGCTGGGGTTGGAGAAGGCATGGGATTCTTGGCTCTTCTAGGAACTGTCAGAGAAGCCATCAAAGGATTTATCATTTTAATACTCTGGTGGTCTAAAGATGTTACAATTGTTCTCTAAGGTGAAACAGGAAGTTATGCTTTAAACTCTTCAATCCTCTGGATTGATGGTGTATGTTCATCTGTGAGTGTATGTGTGTGTCCTTCTTGTTCTTTTGTGTGTACTTTTGTGTTTCTGTGTTTTGTTTTCCCCCCCTTTTTTTTTGGTGAAAGTGGGGTGTGTGACAACAGAGATGCTGTTTTGATAGGAATGGGAAATGTGCCACTTGATGGATGTCATTTTTTTGCATGTCACTTCAGCCTTCCATCTCAGGTCTCCTTCATGGCAACTTCACTAAATCGTGAAGAGTTAGACTGTCAGAAGGTTTTTATGTCCAACTAAGAACTTCTCTTATAAATAACCCATTTATTGGAGAAGACAAACATGTTAAGCACAAAATAATCTAGACAAAATGCTTACTAAGTAAAATCAAAATAATTTTTGACCCCATGTGATATGCCAAGGCATATTTTTTATTATTTATATACTTTCATTAGATAGATGGCCTACTTATGCCTTGTACAAGGTGGGTGTACAATAGAACTGACAAGTTCATATTATTCTAGAGATGTAGCAAACCTGAACATCTTTATGAAATTTGAAGAAATATTTTCTCTAAAGCTGGAGAGAGAGTAGTTTGCTTCATCAGTTTCAACAGCTTTAGCATTTTTGTTTTGTTTTCTTTTGTTTTTTCTTGACAAAATGTAGAAATGTAGAAAACAAGTATCCCACTGTGCCCATGGGTCTGGTGTAATCACTAAAAAATGGCAAACATGTCACCAGTTAACTACCAGAAAGAAAAAAGTTGCATCTCAGAATGTCAAGACAAAACAAGCCTGAAATCTGACAACTTTTACAAGATCCATGAAATAAGGAACAAGTATAACCTTGAAACTCCAATGCCTGAGGAATTCTTTCTCCATCAACCATAACCTTGGTTTTTGGAGACTATCGAATTAGGTGTACATTTAGGACTAGAAAATTGAAGTCATGATCAAGCTGACAATGGTACATTTCCTGACTCTGTTTTTGTCCAGGGCAAGAATTTAATTATCACCTCTTTACATAGATCCTCCTCAACCACCTATTCTAAGTCAGAAATACCATTTAACCTCAGTTATCTCCATCATTGGACATTGTTCTTTCCATTATTTATTGTGCTCAAGTTATATTATTTATATATTTATTTATTTGGTTATTGATTGTCTCCTCATTTCTCCCAGCAAGGACATTATGAGGTCATGAACCTTGTTGATCTCATTTACTTGTGTATCCCTAACTCATAAAGATATTTTCATGTAGTTCACTATAAATATTTACATGGAGCCCACCATGAAAATAATATAAGGAACACAAAGATAATGGTTATGGCATGATAACATGTTAATTATCTGCTCAAGATTTATTTGATTTTTTCCTCCTGTAGGTTAAAACATTTTGTAATACCCTATAGTAAACTATATAGTAATTAAAACATTCAAAGTCAAAACATGTTGTATTTCATTTATTAAAGGACTGTGTTGATTATCTTATTTTTCATCAAAATTACAGTACCGTTTTTTCTCAAATCACAATTAGATGGAGTAACTGTTAATACCAAGAAGATTTTATCTTTGGAGAGAGAGCAATCTCTTAATCTTATTTATAATCATTCATTTATGCTGTTATTCAGTCATTCATTCATTCCTGTATTAACATTTCTTGAGTGGTTAGTGTCTGTCATTGTCTTACCAGGTTCTATGACAGATAGGTCCCTCCTTCTAGGGAATCAGAACTTCATAGGCAGAGAGGCCAGAAAACCAACATATACCAGAGCAATGTGGAACTGGAGTTGTGCACAGTGGACTATGAAAGCACAAGACACTCACCTGGCATAAATAGTCAAGGAAAGCCTAGCAGAAAAGAATGGACAGCCGAAAGTAGGGGTTAGGTCTGGCTGAAGAGGTCATCTGAATGGCAAACAGGGAAAATCAACTTACTGGTATGACTGGGGAGGATATATTTAGGAATGAAACTGGAGGGGTAGGCAAGAGTCAAATTACAGTAGGGCTTTCATGCCCTGCATGCTACAGATACCATACATTTAAAGCTACCTATCATCCAATAAGACTGAAGCTGTAAGGATGGCCCCAGTTGTACCACATGAAGCAACATCCTACAGGAAGACCTGCTGGCTGTGTGAGAAGCTGTGTCTGTCCAGGTGACCGTGCCATCTGGTAGTAAGAGGGCCAACATGTCCTCACCTTTACAGATCAGAAACTCAATTTATTCAGCTCATCCAGAGTTCTGGTTACCTTAGGATGGCCAAATTCACAAGAGACAGATAATATTGGGTCTAAATATAAAAGAACACATGCATCCACTTGTCAGTCTATTTTCTCCTGGGCATGAAGCCTACAAACAGAACAAAAGAGTTGGAAAATTTTACTGATAAAGACATTAAAATAAGTTAGCATAACAAATCCATTCATCTATGGGGGAAAAAACAGAATATAAAATTAATTATGTGCAAGGTCAGAGTCATTTCAAAGGACTAAAAATAATTGCATGTACCTTGCTCTTGGAATCTCCTTTTCTAAATTTCTAGACCACATACCATTTTTCCTTAAAGATTCTTTAGATAGCAGTAAACTTGATTAGACTTAGAGTTCTTAAGTTTCTATAAGGGCATACATTTCCAAAAAAATGTTAATCAGATTATAAATGTAACATAAATCCTTCCAAATATTTACTAAAAGTAAAAACATGAAGGTGGAATCACTTTTTCCTCTAACCTCTATTGATACTTATTAGAAATCTTTGTGTATTTTGATATATGTAATGTACATATAAACATATATTGCTTTATAAACCTCTTTTTGATTTAATGATAGATCATTAACATCTAGTGACATCGATTAATATGCCTCGTATTTTGTGTACAGCTATGCCCATAATTTATATATTCAAACCTTTTTGGTAGAAATTTAGATTATATCTACCATAATTTTTTTCCTTTATTTATAAGTTTACTGGAAGAAATATCCTTGCATATGTATATATGTTCTTTTTTCTTATTTTAATCATAGAATATATTCTTAAAAATGGAATTGACATGTCAAAGGTATGCATATTTTGAAAATTGATTCAATATAAACTTTACTTCTTTCCAAAATTTAACTTTTAAGCAGTAATTGTACCACACTTTGATCAAAATTATATTAGTATTTTTGTCAATTTTTGTCACTTTGATAGGCAAATATATTGCATGTTTACATATATATATTTGATTACTAGTGAAGCTATAATTCTTATTAATTCTTACAATTCTTACTAATCCTCTGCTTTACTTTTTTATCTGTACCCTTATATTACTTTCCTATGTTTATATTGAGATGTTAGCTTTTGTTATCTTATTATTGATTTGTTGAATTCTGTTAATGCAACTGACACTGAGCACTGTGATGTACCAGACACTCTTCTAGGCATCTACGCTTTAGGAGTGAGCAGAAATGACAAAACAAATGACAACAAAAATAAATAGAGGGCTTCCCTCATGGCGCAGTGGTTGAGAGTCCGCCTGCCGATGCAGGGGACACGGGTTCGTGCCCCGGTCTGTGAAGATACCACATGCCGCGGAGCGGCTGGGTCCGTGAGCCATGGCCGCTGAGCTGATGCGTCCAGAGCCTGTGCTCCGCAATGGGAGAGGCCACAACAGTGAGAGGCCCACGTGCCGCAAAAAAAAAAAAAAAGATAATTCATTAAATAAATGCTCTTTTTTCCACTGAGGCTCAAACACTTGCTAAATATTTTTTTCCCCAACCTTTCAAGTGAGATATATATATATATATTTTTTTTTTTCTCATTTTTGGCCACACCACGCAGCATGCAGGATCTTAGTTCCCCAACCACTGATTGAACCCATGTCCCCTGCAGTAAAGCCCAGTGACTTAACCACTGGACCGCCAGGGAAGTCCCTCTAGTGCTTTATATTTACAAACCACTTCTTAAGCTAAATGCCTCTAAAATATTTCTGATTCTGATCTGAACTTTATCTCATTCTGATTAGTTTTCCTTTTTCAGAGAGTGATCTCACTTCCTGATTCTGGGTCTTTCCATTGGATCGACATATATATATATATATATATATATATATATATATATATATATATATATATATATATATATATATATATATATATATGTATGTATGTATTGTAATGAAGAAGAAGAAATATTGTCAGACATCCATAGGGTACAGTTGAGGAAAGCCTGGATACTGAAGCCAAGTTTTCCCTTACCTAACCCTGGGTATGCTTTTATCAGCATTACAATAAGGAGTGACCACTGTGCTTTGAGCAAAGAGGGGCAGCATCAGCAATATCTGTAGGACAGGATGAGTCATGAAGATGAGGGTATTTGCTTGTTTTTGCTGTGCCTGTTCTATTTTAATCTAACTTGTAGGAACAGAATCTTATTGACAAACAAACAAGAAAAAGGAAGATAAGAGGATCTTAGCTCTGATAGTCCATCTATTTGGAGACTTGAGAAATAGGACAGCCTGCATAGACAAGGACCTTAGCTAACCCCATCATATGTGCATTTTCCAGGGAGACATTATAAGTGGCTTTGCTATGGTAATAGATAACCAGAGTTTCCATCAAGACACTCTTCAGTAGTTGTGTATATATGGACATATATACACTACCAAATGTAAAATAGATAGCTAGTGGGAAGCAGTCATATAACACAGGGAGATCAGCTAAGTGCTTTGTGACCAGCTAGAAGGGTGGGATAGGGAGGGTAGGAGGGAGGGAGACGCAAGAGGGAAGAGATATGTGGATATATGTATATGTATAACTGATTCACCTTGTTATAAAGCAGAAACTAAAACACGATTGTAAAGCAATTATACTCCAATAAAAATGGTAAAAAAAAACAAAACAAAACACTCTTTTAGACCTTCACCACAAATTTAATTTGAATCGTTTATGCCCATGAAATTTCAATATTTACTCTCCCACTCCATATTTTTTCCTTGTTGTTGATTGCCTCTGCCCTTGCTCTTTCAAACAAGATCTAAATGGAAAGTGTCAGAATATTATATCAAAAGCCATTTAGATTGTTTTTGAATGGGGTGCAGATAAGCATCCAAACTTCTGAGAGCTTGGTCTACCCTATTATGTCTTTCAACATGCCCTCAGGAAGAAGTTCTCTGGCTGTGACAAATGTTTCTCATGGCTGCAACTTGCAAATGAGTCTCAACACCAAGAGGTGTGGTGTAATTAACAACCTTAGGGATAAACATAAAGAATTTCAAGTAAACTGTTATCACCAAAGTTGATATTTGCTCTCCGGTCTGTTTCAGCCCCTGTTGAATAATGAACTGAATACATCAGTTCAAGACCTGCATCATTTTGTGAAGAAGAGAGTCTGAAAATAATCTCATAGCAGAGTCAATGTTATTCTTTTGTGTAGGTTTGTATCATCAACTATTCAAAAACACTAAAAGGATCTTTCAAGTGATTGTTTAAAAAACAAGTGAAATTGAAAAACCTTCTCTAGTATTAGTCTTTGCATTTTCTGTTCAAATTAGGTAAATGGACAGTCTCTTGTGCCTAATTCAAGCCATTTTTTAAAAAATTAAGGGACATTTACATATATTGACTACTTTGTCTGTGATTTGCATATTTACATAGTACTTCAGGGAGCTTCAGAGGTTTTGCAAATATTAAATCTTTTAAAGGTCACTAAACTCAACAGTCTTAAGAGAGAGGTAAGAACTGTTTCTAAGGTACTTGAGAGCTACTCAGGATCAAACCATCTCCATTTCTAGGAACAAATTTCTATGATTGCATGGTGTTGAGCAGAGATTTTTATAGCTGGACCACAGAAACAGGAATTCATGAGATCTGTATCATTACCACAAAAAACAGATGTGGGGTTCTGCCATGAATGTACCCACTCTTTGTTGTGAAAAATTGGTTTATACTAGATACTACTAGAAAAATTTCAGCATGTCTCCATCAAAGAACATATCAGTGGACACTGGCAGTTACATAAACCACTGGGAGCTCATGTAAAGGGCTCAGCTCTTAATAAGTCCAATCTTGTCTCCCTCCCCAGTGCTTCTTGGAGCCAGGGTTATGATAAGCCATGCTATCTTGTGGACTGTCTCTGAGGAAGGACTCTAAATAATCATCAAATGAAAGCAGATCATCCTCAAATCAAGCACTAACATTTAGCTTTCTACCTTTGAGACCCTTCTAGTATTTTCAAAACAAAAACATGAGCTTTCTGGTTTTTGCTGCAAGGATTTAAAGCCTTTAAAAAGTCTACACGAAAAAGGGGAAGTAACAGCAAATTTTGCCTTGATCGAAAGTGATTTAATTATTTTGAAGTATTCATTCATTCATTCACCATTTCTTTATTCATTTTCCATTACTTTATTCATTCTGTGAGCACTAGAGCCAGGAGCTGTTAGGTTCTAAGAAGGACAAGAAGCATAACATAAAATCTTCCCCTCTGAGAGCTGACACTCTAACCTTATATGAGAAATAAGAAAGAAACTAGCTAAAATGCAAGGTGTTATTTGCTGCAAAGTTTAAAGAAGTGGTACCATGTAGAATTTAAGGGCTATGACTTTCTCTCTGGTCACCCTGGGAAAGACATTTAATCTTTAAAAAGCTTTTCTTCTTTATCCATTCATCTATCAATGGACATTTATGTTGCTTCCATGTCCTGACCATTGTAAATAGTGATGCAATGAACATTGGGATACATGTGTCTTTTTTTAAATTATGGTTTTCTCAGGGTATATGGTACATATATGCAATGGAATATTACTCAGCCATAAAAAAGAACGAAATTGGGTCATTTGTAGAGATATGGATGGACTTAGAGTCTGTCGTACAGAGTGAAGTAAGTCAGAAAGAGAAAAACAAATATATTAACACATGTATGTGGAGTCTAGAAAAATGGTGCAGATGAACCTATTTGCAAGGCAGGGATAGAGACACAGATGTAGGGTATGGACAAGTGGACACAGGAGGGAGGAGGGGGACATGAACTGGGAGACTGGGCTTGATGTATGTGCACTGCTGTGTGTAAGAAAGATAGCTAGTGGGAACCTGCTGTATAGTGCAAGGAGCTCAGCTTGGTGCTCTGTGATGACCTAGATGGATGGAATGGGGTTTGGGTGGGAGGGAAATCTGAGAGAGAGGGGATATATGCATACATAGAGCTGATTCACTTCATTGTACAGCAGAAACTAACACAACACTGTAAAGCAACTATACCTGCCCCCTCAAAAAAACACCTTTCCTTCTCTGAATATAAGAGAATAACAAGAGCATCAACCTCACCTTGTGGTTGTAAGAATTATATGAAATTATATCTGTAGTGCAATTAAACTATCATTAGGAAATTCTCAACAAATCTTAGTTGTTTTCATTGCTATTATTCTTTTAAAAACAAAGTGTTCTTCAGGTACAGCACATGTAGCTACCAAGTCTTCATGAAGGAATAGAAAAGCACACAAAGTGGTATAATTTGGTGTGAAATCCAGCCACCCACTAGTTTCTTGCATATGTAAAAATTTTCTTTTTAGGCTAAACCTTAAATTTTTAACCCCTTCCTGGCCTTTACATAATGAAATGCAGAAAAGGGAGCAATCATTTTTGGTTAAAGTAAGGCTTCACTCAATTTTGGTTATAAAATCACCATTAGGGAAATTTTTTCTCTTTCTTTTTTTCTGGCAAATTGTAATGGGACATTAAATAATTGACTACATTTATTTTTAGAAAATAAAGTGTATATTTTAGTCTTTTTCAGAAAAGAATGTGAAATTACACTTGGAGTTAACACATTGCCATCAACCCTAGATTATCCCTTTGCTGGAGTTTCTTTTGAGTATAAACATACATATGTTACACTCCAGCTACCAGAAGTCTGTTTCAGCTGGATGTTTATAACTGGAATTTTACCAACATGTCTATACTTCAATGCCCAGAAATTTGACTATGATAACACAGTTGTGATATCTTTATAATAATGAATGAAGATGTTTGAGTATGAAAAATTCATTTTTTGAGAATTACTGAACCCCAGTCTTTAATGAGAATTATGATTATACATTTATATGTATAAGAGTGTTGGAGGATTGCAGTTTCTGTTGTCAGACTTGAATTCTTTTTTACAAAGGTCAGGTAAAACTTTTAACACGAAGAGCTAAGAGAATACTTCCGTTACAATCTGAAGTGTCTTCCATGCATCTCACAATATTCCTGAAGGAAGATGTATCCCTCCTGCTTTGATGCCCTGCCTTTGCCTCTACACTTATTCTATGTAAAGACTGCAAGTACTTACTCTTCATTAATTGTGGAAAGCTTTGTATCTCTGCAATGTCTGTAAAACTCTCATGTTATTTGAGTGGTTATTAAAATGATTCTATTTTGACTCTCTTTTTTTAGCAACTCCAGTTTATCTGTGGGATTAGTGCTTTCAAATATAGAGAAGGCACCAGATCTATTTAAATCTTCTCTTGGTGCAAAGGTTCATTCCCTCCCTGCCTAGTTTTCTTTGTTAAAATAGACCCCTAATTTTTATGCAAATAAGAATGCCATGATAATCCCTAAGCAACACCATCAAACATTCCCATTGCAGCAGGACAATAGAAGATTTAGAGTTTAATCCTGCTGTAGGGGTATTTTGAGGGTGTGCATTTATACTACACTACTATGCAATTGTTACATAGCCTGGAAATTGCTCTATTTCACATTAATCATAAATTCTCAACTATCTCATCAACCCACAGAATTCAGTAACAATGCTTTTATGATACTACTGCCAAGGTAATAAAATATTTTCTTATGTTTTTAGGAACTGAGTTTGAAGATGTTTTGCAAACAGGGATTTTCAAAATAGTTTAAAAATTAGGGAGCATCACAGAAAACTTCTAATAAAGATGGAGGTGAAAACGTCATTCATCTGACAAATTGTTTTCAAAATCAAACACATTTGTTTGTATTCAAATTTTGTATAATGAATGGGGTATTTGATAAATGTTCCTTTTATTAAGTAAATGAATATTACATGAGAACCCATAATCCCAACTCAATGGTATGTACAACCCAGAGGTGATAAACTCCATCCCCTTCTCTTCTAGAGACTTCCTCTCCCTGTTTCTTCAATTGCCTACCCAGGAATTTTCCACAAAGCTTGTTGTTGAAAAACCTCTCTTATCAGACTCTGGATGACTAGAATTACCTTCTTGTAGGCTGATTCCCAACCGTGTGGTCTTATTTCATTATAATTATCCTCATAGCTCTGGCTACTGGGTTCTGCTTAGTTTTCCAGAGTTAAAATTCTCTCTTGACTATGATTAAACTGTCTTTGGATTCATGGGCCTGGAAAATTTAAACAGTCCAATTTAATGAAAAACAATTTCATAGCCATCTGGCAATGGTCTCTTTCTAGAAGTTAACTGTTTGCATATTAAACTTCTAAAAGAAATAATTATATCAGTTTTCATAATAGCCCACGTGGAGAGAGTCTGCTCTTTCTGTTCCCACCAGCCCACTGATTTGTGTATCTGTTACACTTCATCAGTAGTTTTAGGGAGAAACAGATCATTTACATAAATTGTAATCGATGGAGGTCTGAGTGCTGAGCATTTTGGAATAGCCTTTGGGTAAGTTAAGCAGTTAGAGACTAAGAAATTAATCTTATCTGCTTGGATTCTTTCATCAAGGCAAGATTTAAATCAATTAATTATAATTTAGGAATTTTCAAAGCTAAAGAGCTTTCAGAATGAAAATTGTGTTTGGGCAATTATGAAGAAATTTCTTTCTATAGAAAGATAACCTCACAAAATGCCATTTTTCAGGTTCCTTAAGTTATTTATAAACTTTTAAATTTTGCTTTAAGTCTCAAGAACAATGCCAAAATTGTGAAAAAGATTTAACCATTTGTTGATTATAGCACTTGAGATTTCTAGGAGTGATAACTCAGAGTATCTCAGAAACAAAGTAGATAATTTTGAATCCTTGAAGACTGAGTATAGTTTGTATAACTGTTAAATAATGCTTATGCTTTCCTGATGATTTCTGAAAAATCAAAACAAAACAAAAATCCACAATTGAGCTTAAAATATGATTTTTATGTAAATTATTAGTTGAGGGAGCTGGTTCATTATATCCCCTTACATATTTGACTGGGTCTTCTATGAAAGTGTGTTACACAAACAGATAAATAAAAATTCCAAACAATTGTAGCTACTCAAATATCCCTTACTGGCAAACTCATCAGATGGTCAGGCCAGGTGGGAATAATGTTTGTTACATAGTAACCTTGATCTGCATGTCTGTTATAATAATATCAGGAGAGATTTGTGGGTAAAATAACAATGTTTAAATGAAAGTATAGATGTAGGTCCTTTATACATAACCCTTTGAATATCATTCTATGGAATTAAGAATACTGTTAGATTTTTCATTCAGAAGACTATGGGATGTATGTAAACAAAAAAATCACTTGCTTTATCACCCAAATCTTGAAAACATTAGGAGAAGGGAATGCATTCCATGAAGGCCAAATTTATTTTATCATTATTCTAAAGTTCTAATGTTGGAGGTATTTGAA
Source organism: Mesoplodon densirostris (assembly GCF_025265405.1). NCBI lineage: Eukaryota > Metazoa > Chordata > Mammalia > Artiodactyla > Ziphiidae > Mesoplodon > Mesoplodon densirostris. The sequence goes on from NC_082664.1 coordinate 18,379,291, forward strand.
AAGCTAAACATTCACAGGTAGCCAATATCCACAGTAATGATACTGATAAGTCTAAATTTCAAGGTACATTTGGAATCTTAATTTAAAGCGATACTAATAAAATATTTGATTGAGTTGATAAAACACTAGCTGTGGGCTTCCCTGGTGGCACAGTGGTTGAGAATCTGCCTGTCAATGCAGGGGACACGGGTTCAAGTCCTGGTCTGGGAAGATCCCACATGCCGTGGAGCAACTGGGTCAGTGAGCCACAACTTCTGAGCCTGAGTGTCTGGAGCCTGTGCTCTGCTACAATAGAGGCCGCAATAGTGAGAGGCCTGCACACTGCAATGAAGAGTCGCCCCTGCTTACCACAACTAGAGAAAGCCCTTGCACAGAAACGAAGACCCAACACAATCAAAAATAAATATACATAAAATAAATAAATAAATGAATAAATAAACTCTCTCTTAAAAACTGCCAAAATATACACCCTAACGAATACTGCCTTTCAAAATGAACCTAAAAAATAAAACAATTACTGTATTTTCATTAAAAAAAACACTAGATGTTTAAATAATTAAGCTGGTGTAATCAACAAATAACTGTTTAAAGAGTTAATTGCCTTTGACAAAAGAAACTAAATCTACAATTTTATAATATGCTGAAGGAATTATTTTTTGTTTTTTCTCTTTTTTTTTTTTTTTTTTGACTTTCACTCTTAGCAGGCTGGTGTTGCTTGGGAAGCCAAAAAGGACTTTATTCTCTTCATGCTGTTTATCACTTCCCTGAAATCATAATCCTCTCTGTGTAATTATAATCATCTCCACAGGAATTAACTGTGATGTCACAGAAGATTATGACATTAAGTGGGAAACAAGTATCAGTAAACTGAACTCTATTAAGAGCAAATATTTTGTTCTTATAAAATTATATGTTGTACATACATCATGCACTTGTTCAAATTGAATGAGTTAATAAATAGCTACAACTGTTAGGTTTCTTTACCTTAATTTTTTTCAGACAATTTAAGGGTCAAACGTTAGTGATTCATTAATTAAAGTCAGATTCGTTTTTGGCCATTATATCAAAAGCATAATATATTCTTTCCATTCTATTATTAACTGGTGTCTATCATATATTTAATTATACCACAAATAAAATGAAATGGCATATCCATCAGCAGTTCTGAAACTTAGCCATATATTAGAATCATCTGGGAAGCTTGACACACTTCTGATGTCCTTGCTCCACCCAAGAGCATCTGATTTAATTGGCCTGGAATGCAGCCTGAGCATCCAGAATTTTAAAAGCTCCCAGGTCATTCTCCTGGGCAGTGGGGGTTGAGGACCAGTGTTCTGTATCATTGTGCTCACAGCAGAAAATCATCATGGGAAACATTTATGTCATCTCTTGTGGACTCTTCAGTTAGAATTTTTAGAGAGAACCATATTTTCCAAGCATCATTTTATCATCTGAGCATATCTCCAGTTTGTATCTCAGAATTTAATTTCTTTTAAAAAAAGACACACCAGACACAAGAAGAACTACAATCCTTCAGCCTATGGAACAAAAACCACATTCACAGAAAGATAGACAAGATGAAAAAGCAGTAGGCTATGTACCAGATGAAGGAACAAGATAAATTCCAGGAAAAACAACAAAATGAACTGGAGATAGGCAAACTTCCAGGAAAAGAATTCATAATAATGATAGTGAAGATGATCCAAAACTCCCGAAAAAGAATGGAGGCAAAGATGAAGATGCAAGAAATGTTTAACAAAGCCCTAGAATATTTAAAGAACAAACAAAGAGAGATGAACAATAAAAAACTGAAATGAAAAATACACGAGTAAGAATCAATATCAGAATAACTAAGGCAGAAGAATAGATAAGTGACCTGGAAGACAGAATGGTGGAATTCACTGCTGCAGAACAGAATAAAGGAAAAAAAAAAGAATGAAAAGAAATGAAGACAGCCCAAGAGACACCTGGAACGACATTAAACACAACAACATTTGCATTATAGGGGTCCCAGAAGGAGAAGAGAGAGAGAAAAGACCAGAGAAAATATATGAAGAGATTATAATCAGAAACTTCCCTAACATGATAAAGGAAATAGCCACCCAAGTACAGGAAATGCAGAGAGTCCCATACAGGATAAATCCAATGAGAAACATTCTGAGATACATAATAATCAAACTGTCAAAAATTAAAGAAAAGAAAAATTATTGAAAGCAGCAAGGGAAAAACAACAAATAACATAAAAGGGAACTCCCATAAGGTTAACAGCTGATTTCTCAGCAGAAACTCTACAAGCCAGAAAGGAGTAGCATGATATACTTAAAGTGATGAAAGGGAAAAATGTACAACCAACATTACTCTACCCAGCAAGGATCTCATTCAGATACAATGGAAAAATCAAAAGTTTTAAAGACAAGCAAAAACTAAGGGAATTCAGCACCACCAAACCAGCACTACAACAAATGCTAAAGGAACTTCTCTAAGTGGGAAATACAAGAGAAGAAAAGGACCTACAAAAACAAACCCAAAACAATTAAGAAAATGGTCATAGGAACATACATAGTGAAAATTACCTTAAACATGAAAGGATTAATGCTCCAACCAAAAGACTCAGACTTGCTGAATGGATAGAAAAACAAGACCCATATATATGCTCTCTACAAGAGACCCACTTCAGACCTAGAGACACATACAGACTGAAATTGAGGGGGTGGAAAAAGATATTCTATGCAAATGGAAATCAAAAGAAAGCTGGAGTAGCAAGACTCATATCAGATAAAATAGACTTTAAAATAAAGAATGTTACAAGAGACAAGGAAGGACACTACATAATGATCAAGGGATCAATCCAAGAAGAACATATAACAATTATAAATATATATGCACCCAACATAGGAACACCTCAATATATAAGGCAACAGCTAACAGCTATAAAACAGGAAATCAACAGTAACAGCAAAATACTGGGGGACTTTATCACCTCACTTACACCAATGGACAGATCATCCAAACAGAATATTAATAAGGAAACACAAGCTTTAAATGACACAACAGACCAGATAGATTTAATTGATATTTATAGGACATTGCATCCTAAAACAGCAGATTACACTTTCTTCTCAAGTGCACATGGAATATTCTCCAGGATAGGTCACATCTTGGGTCACAAATCAGGCCTCAGTAAATTTAAGAAAATTGAAATCATATGAAGCATCTTTTCTGACCACAACACTATTAGATTAGAAATCAATTACAGGGAAAAAAAGTAAAAAGCACAAACACATGGAGGCTAAACAATATGCTACTAAATAAGCAAGAAATCACTGAAGAAATCAAAGAGGGAATCAAAAAATACCTAGAGATGAATGACAATGAAAACATGACAATCCAAAACCTATGGGATGCAGGAAAAGCAGTTCTAAGAGGGAAATTTATAGCTATAGAAGCCTACCTCAAGAAACAAGAAAAATCTCAAATAAACAATCTAACGTTACACCTAAAGGAACTAGAGAAAGAAGAACAAACCAAAACCAAAGTTAGCAGACGGAAAGAAATCATAAAAATCAAAGTTAGCAGAAATAAATGAAATAAAAACAAAGAAAACAATAGCAAAGAACAATAAAACTAGAAGCTGGTTCTCTGAGAAGATAAACAAACTTGATAAACCGTTAGTCAGACTCATCAAGAAAAAGAGGGAGAAGACCCAAATCAATAAAATTAGAAATTAAAAAGGAGAAGTTACAACAGTCATGGCAGAAATACAAAGCATCCTGAGAGACTACTACAAGCAACTCTATGCCAATAAAATGGACAACCTGGAGGAAATGGACAAATTCTTAGAAAGGTATAACCTTCCAAGACTAAACCAGGAAGAAATAAAAATTATCATCAGACCAATCAAAAGGAATGAAATTGAAACTCTGATTAAAAATCTTCCAACAAACAAAAGTCCAGGACTAGATGGCTTCATAGATGAATTCTATCAAACCTTTAAAGAAGAGCTAACACCCATCTTTCTCAAACTCTTCCAAAAAATTGCAGAAAAAGGAACACTCCCAAACTCATTCTATGAGGCCACCATCACCCGGATACCAAAACCAGAAAAAATATACTGCAAACAAAGAAAATTACAAACCAATATTACTGATGAATATAGATGCAAAAATCCTCAATAAAATACTAGCAAACAGAATCCAGCAACACATTAAAAGGATCATACACCATGATCAAGTGGGATTTATCCCAGGGATGCAAGGATTCTTCAATATATGCAAATCAATCAATGTGATACACCATATTAACAAATTGAAGAATAAAAACCATATGATCATCTCAATAGATGCAGAAAAAGCTTTTGACAAAATTCAACACTAATTTATAAAAAAAACTCTCCAGAAAGTGGACATAGATGGAACATGCCTCAACATAATAAAGGCCATATATGAGAACCCCACAGCAAACATCATTCTCAATGGTGAAAAACTGAAAGCATTTCCTGTAAGATCAGGTACAAGAGAAGGATGTCCACTCTCACCATTCTTATTCAACATAGTTTTGGAAGTCCTAGCCATGGCAATCAGAGAAGAAAATGTAATAAAAGGAATACAAATTGGAAAAGAAGAAGTAAAACTGTCACTGTTTGCAGATGACATGATACTATACATAGAGAATCCTAAAGATGCCACCAGGAAACTACTAGAGCTAATCAATGAATTTGGTAATGTTGCAGGACACAAAATTAATGCACAGAAATCTCTTGCATTCCTATACACTAATGATGAAAAATCTGAAAGAGAAATTAAGGAAATGCTCCCATTTACCACTGCAACAAAAAGAATAAAATACCTAGGAATAAACCTACCTAGGGAGACCTGTATGCAGAAAACTATAAGACACTGATGGAAGAAATTAAAGATGATATCAACTGATGGGGAGATATACCATGTTCTTAGATTGGAAGAATCAACATTGTGAAAATGACTATACTACCCAAAGTAAGCTACAGATTCAATGCATTCTCTATCACATTACCAATGGCATATTTTACAGAACTAGAACAAAAAAATCTTAAAATTTGTATGGAGACATATAAGACCCCAAGTAGCAAAAACAGCCTTGAGGGAAAGAAACAGAGCTGGAGGAATCAGACTCCCTGACTTCAGACTATACTACAAAGCTACAGTAATTAAGACAATATGGTACTGGCACAAAATCAGAAACATAGATCAATGGAACAAGATAGAAAGCACAGAGATAAACCCACACACCTATGGTCAACTAATCTATGACAAAGGAGGCAAGTTTATACAATGGAGAAAAGACAGTCTTTTCAATAAATGGTGCTGGGAAAACTAGACAGCTACATGTAAAAGAATGAAATTAGAACACTCCCTAACACCATACACAAAAATAAACTCAAAATGGATTAGAGACCTAAATGTAAGACCAGACACTATAAAACTCTTAGAGGAAAATATAGCAAAAACACTCTTTGACATAAATCAGAGCAAGAGCTTTTTTGATCCACTTCCTAGGCTAATAGAAATGAAAACAAAAATAAACAAATGGGACCTAATGAAACTTCAGAGCTTTTGCACAACAAAGGAAACCATAAACAAGGCAAAAATACAACCCTCAGAATGGGAGAAAATATTTGCAAATGAATCAACAGACAAAGGATTAATTTCTAAAATATATAAACAGCTAATGCAGCTCAATATTAAAAAAACAAACAACCCAATTGAGAAATGGGCAGAAGACCTAAATAGGCATTTCTCCAAAGAAGACATATAGATGGCCAAGAAACACATGAAAACCTTCTCAACATCACTAATTATTAGAGAAATGCAATTCAATACTACAATGAGGTATCAACTCACACCTGTTTGAATGGGCATCATCAGGAAATCTACAAACAACAAATGCTGGAGAGGGTGTGGAGAAAAAGGAACTCTCTTGCACTGTTGGTGGGAATGTAAATTGATACAGCCACTATGGAGAACAGTATGGAGATTCCTTTAAAAAATAAAAACAGAATTACCATATGATCCAGCAATCCCACTACTGAGCATATACCCAGAGAAAACCATAATTCAAAAAGACACATGCACCCCAATATTCATTGCAGCACTATTTACAATAGCCAGGTCATGGAAGCAACCTAAATGCCCATCGACAGATGAATGGATAAAGAAGATGTGGTACACATATACAATGGAATATTAGCCATAAAAAGCAATGAAATTGGGTCATTTGTAGAAATGTGGATGAATCTAGACTGTCATACAGAGTGAAGTAAGTCAGAAAGGGAAAAACAAATATTATATATTAACTCATATATGTTGAACCTAGAAAAATAGTACAGATGAACTGGTTTACAGGGCAGAAATCAAGACACAGATGTAGAGAACAAACGTGTGGACACCAAGGGGGGAAAGTGGCGAGGGGTTGGGGGTGGTGTTGTGATGAATTGGGCTATTGGGATTGACATGTATATACTGATGTGTATTAAATTGATTACTAATAAGAATCTGTTCCATAAAAAAGTAAATAAAATAAAATTCACACTTAAAAAATAAAAAATAAGGCACACTATTTTATGGCAAACCTAGTGGGAGAAGAAGCTGATACATGAACTTGAGACATGAAAGTAAAAGCTTGCTAATTACCCAGGAGGAGTGGCAGAGCAGCAAAACATAACAAGCTATGATACTCCTGGGAAAAAAAAGGTTTTCCCATAAAGTGTCTTTCAACCCAACAACTGCAGAACTGGGTGGGCTTGTTTGTGAGCATTTGTGGGACACTCCCTCGGGACTTCCAAAAATACAAGAGATGCAGGAGGTTTTAGAAGGGATTTGTGAGATGAGAGCTGGGTTCACCTTTTTATTTATCCTAGTTCATTTTATTATCTTCTGTGTCTACCATATAAAAGATATTTGAAAATATGGGAAACTGAAAAGGAGTGTAAGGAACATTTCTTGTGCTATCCCTCAAAAGTGAATATAATAGAATTGCTAATCATCAGGGAAATGTAAATGAAAACCACAATGAGATATCACCTCACATCTGTCAGAATGACTATCAACAAAAAGAACACAAATAACAAATGTTGGCAAGGATGTGGAGAAAATGGATCCCTCATATACTGTTGATGGAAATGTAAATTGGTTCAGCTACTGTGGAAAACAGTATGGAGGTTTCTCAAAAAGCTAAAAATTGAAGTACAGTATGACTTAGCAATTCCACTCCTGGGTATATATCCAAAAACAAAAACATAAACACTAATTCGAAAATACTTATGCATCCCAACGTTCATAGCAGCATTATTTACAATTGCCAAGATATGGAAGCAAACTAACTGCCTATCAACAGATGAATGGATAAAGAAGATGTGGTATATATATACAATGGAATATTACTCAGGCATAAAAAAAAAACAAAATTTTGCCATTTGCAACAACATGGATGGACTTAGAGGGCATTGTGCTAAGTGAAATAAGTCAGACAGGGCAAGACAAATACTATATGATATCACTTATATGTGGAATCTATAAAAATACAGCAAAGTAGTGAATGAAACAGAAAAGAAGCAGACACAGGTATAGAGAACAAACTAGTGGTTACTAGTGGTGGGGGGAGCAGAGGGGTGGGGGAGTGGGAGGTACAAACTACTGGGTATAAAATAGGTTACAGGGATGTATTGTACAACACACGGAATATGGCCAATATTTTGTAATAACTGTAAATGGAGTGTAACCTTTAAAAATTGTATAAAAATTTTAAAAATTTAAGTGAATAGAGGAAACATGAATTACACACTCCACTGTATAACACACATAGGCACATGATAGGCAGAATATTCAAGGCCACAGATAAGCTATGAGAGCCTTTGTATGAATGAGAAAAGGTACTTCCTTTGGGAGGCTGCAACTTCGTAGATACAGGGCCTATGGTCTGAAGTCCAAGTCACTCTCTAGTCTAGGTGACTTCATGAAATTCACTGCAGCTTGACCTCTAGGTGCAGACCTGGAAAAGACAGGGATACAGGCAATTAAATAATCTCAGAGTTCCTAATAGGGGGAAATACTTTCCAAACCCTTGGGAATTCTGTCCAAGTCTATACCCCTCTACCAAATTCAAGTAGGGTGGGGATATTCAGACAGCCCACTTTAGAGCGCATGAGATCTGTAACAGAAAACTTGGTAACACTCCCTCTGTACCATATTTCTAGCTGATATTTTGAGCTGCAACCAACAGAGACCACCTGAATTAGGCTACTTATGTAGGAATGATTTATTTTGCAATGAATATGTATCAAGCTTGCCTTACCACTAAATGTTAGAATCTGATTCAAATACATTTATTTTCCTAAATGCAGCAGTGGAAACTTTGTGCTGTTGTTGTTGTTTTAACTAATTTAAAATATACCAGTTCATCAGCGCATGTATATATACATTATTGTAGACAGAAAACTGAATTGTTCTGCACAAAAATTATAAGAGTTTTAGAATTTGGGGGCTCACATCAAGATCAAAGATATGAGTTGAGCTAGAAATGATAAGAGGAAAGGATGAGGATTTAAAAACCTGGAATATTTTTAATATATGGATACCTTTTGTTGTAATGTACAACAAAGTAACTATGTCATTACTCACAAAATATGATGACAACTAGACTTCAAGTAGTTGTCTTTGTAAATCATGTTTTGGAGAAATCAAAGCCAAAAATAATGTATTTTATTTTTGAGCCCTTGCAGGATGGAAAATTAGATAGCTAAAAATGTTAAGGAAAACAAGATTGAGAAATTAGCAAAAGTATGAAGCTGGATTTGGTGGTGACTACCATAAACCCTATAGAGCTGTTGTCTGGATAAGATAATAAAGTCTAGGTAAAGCACTGACACAACACTTTGCATATAGACAGCATGTAATAAATGATAATTCCATCACTCTTATTTTATTGTTATTAGCACCAATGGATGTTTATTGTTATAAATAATTTCCCACTTTATGGGAATTCATTTGAAGGGATATGATATTCCAATTTAGTTAATAGTAAGTTATGGTATGGTTTAATATTCTGGAATATCCTGGACTAATTGGAAGTATATTTAGTATCTAAGAATGCTTGTTTCCAAAAGTATTGAAAAAGGTTCTACTGATTTCTTTTGTTCACGCTTCTGCTTATCTCCTTTAGCCAAGAAAAATAAAGTTTGATTTTCCTTGAGCTTGGTGTTGTGCTTGCTAATAGCAAAACAAACCATACAGAAGAAACTTTGTGTAGAAATCTAGATTTCTGAAGCCACCTATATTTTCAAATGTCAATGATTTTCCATAAAAGGAATGAAAAAGTCAAGTAAATGAGAGATCTAGAGATGTGGATGGCAGTGAGTCCATTGTTCCAACTTATTCTCCTGGGCAAATATCTCTGGCAGGGTATACATTACTCTTTGCATTTTCTGCAGATTCATTTTATTAACAACTTTTATAATCCTACTTTTTTGATATATTGAAACAATAAGGGTAAATCTACATCTACTACAAAGATAAATGACCTCCAAATCTAATCTAGAGAAAAGGCGTTTTTTGCCTTCCTAACAACACTAGAAAAAGAGCTAGTGATCAGATTTCCTATTAGTGAAAATAAGCACTTTAATAAACTGTTCGGTATCTCCCAGGTACTGTAAATGGCATCTGCTATTAGAACAGGTCTCAGTAATGTAATAGATAGCCATATAAACCCACTTACTTTAATGGAGCATAAATTAAACACAGTCTTTTGGATGGCTTTAACATGTAAATGCAGCTTTTTGAAAAACGTTTTAATTTTTCATTTAATGATCTTGCCAGTTTTCTACAATGGAGGATAGTAAACTCTCTATCCCTTCTGACCTTTATAAGATACAATGTAACTAACAAAATTCTGACCTTTATAAGATACAATGTAACCAAGAAAACTCATTTAAAATTAAATGAGTTTAATTTTACTCATTCTAAGGTAAAATCTCTTGGAACCAAGTTTCTTAAGAGAGCATCTTATGACATCATACGAGTGAAGCATAAATTATAATTCAGCTTGTATAATCTTTTATTTTGTTTCCCTCTATTTTTATATTTAAAAAGTGATTTAAAAAGATATTTGCACGTGTATATAAGTGTGTATGTGTGTGTGTTTTTCTCTGTTTCAATATTAAACTACGTACATTTAAAGTATCCTGATTAAGACACAGTTGGTAAATATTTGAAACATAAATAAAACAAATCAGAGAATGATCATTAATCATTTGAATGGTGTCCAACTTTCCTGTTCTAATTATTAAGCTAATATTTTATTGTAGCACTTATTTTATTACTAATATTTATTTCTTCTACAGATGATTATAATATGTATGTGTTTATATATTACATTTACCCATAGGAACATCGTAAAATTTAGCTGTTCTAAAGTCAGATGTTTATCACAAGAAATGTTATGGGCATGGCCCAAAATTTTAATACCTGTATGAATTACACAAAGGCTTTTTAATCAAAACAATTTATCATCTAACAGTTATTATTAGGGAAGCAAATTCAGATAATTGATGTTTTTAAATCAAGCACCCCAGATGTTGACCAACAAAGTCTCAAATGTTTGGTTGTAAAATGTAGTACAATTTCTATAATAAATGCAATTATTAGTTATGTACTCAATTGCCCAGTAATCTAAACTTGTAAGATTAAAAATGTACTAAACTGGAGTTCAGTAAACTATTGAGGCAGATAAAGGGAAACATTTCATTATAACTGGATGTTGCACTACCTATACTGCTGGCAAAGATAACATCTCTTAATCTTACTCTACCAAGGGAAAGTCTAAGAAGGGATTTTCCTTCAGGCTATCAGAAGTTTGTTAAATAAATGTTGACATTATTTTGGTTTGCTATATTTTGATCTATCCTCTTCAATTAGTTTACCAGCTCTTTTGATACTGCTAATAATCTCTTTCTCTCTGCATATGCAGACAAATAAAGCTAGAGTCCCTTTGATTTTTATGGTCAAATATGAATATTATGGTAAAAATAATATATCAGATTTACAACTTCATAACTAAGGAATTATGTAGAAATTGCTAAATTAATTTTTTAATTTGCGAAGTTGGAAATGAGACATTTTTTCATAATTGCTCCTAATAACCACTGGTTATGAAACTCAGTGACCTGACTTTTACCTGTGTGGTGACTGGTAGAATTGTGTAGCTCTGTCCCATCTTCCCTGGTGACCCCATTTGACCTTCCTAAAATAGCCTATTTGATGTAAGATGATGATTTTCTCAAAGGAAAAATGTCAACTTTGATCTTATATATTGGATTATGCATAGTGATTTTGTTATTCCACATATATCTTAATTTTAAACAAAAGTTTGTATTCATGAACATAAACTGTAGCAGCAGAAGATCAACAGTAGTATCACATTTAATTACAGTATTTCTTAAGAGAGAAAGGGAAAGAAAGAGAAAGAGAGGAATCCTATAAACAAATGTGAAAGTCACCAGCTGCATCATTTCTTTCCCATTAACCCTGGGATTTTCAGTGGTCACCACTTCCAGCTGTCCTCCCTTCACTCAGTTTTTGTAGTCCCACAGACCACTCTGTGAGCCTGACCAAATGATAAAGCTTATGAATCTTAGATTCTTACTCTGAAAACCTGTGTCTTACCAGGTGTCCTCTGCAGCGCCAAACTCCTATGAGTTGGCTATAGAACCAAGAGTAGAAAATCCCAGGCTTATGATATTTCTACCTTGTCAGCAAGTTTTTCAATTCCAGGGATCACATTACTTTTCAATTCTGCTAAATCTATTAGCTTTTCATAGTTTGCCTGATGAGGTGCTGAAAGTTCTGCCTTTGGCATTCCAGGAACAGAGCAGGGAACTTATCTTCTGCTTTAGCTGAATTCCACCTCTGTGCAGCTAGAAAACCATGACTCACGTTAGAGACAAAATAGATATTTAATTTAGATTGCAATATAGTCCTAAACTCCCTGCAATGCTTTCCATTTCCATTATGTTCCCCTCGGATGAATTGACATAAGTTTCATTTTTAGAATGAAAAACAAAGAACATATTCAGTTTAGGCTGTCACCACAGAGACAAAAATATAATTCAGAATTATCTTCTTTTAAAATAAGCCTTTGAATTGACAGTGCAGTATTGTATGCTACATAATATGAGCTTTTTATGTAGCATTAATATACTACCTTACAACCTTGACAATTCACACTGACATTTTGCATTAACATTGCAGTTAACTGTTTGATGATACCACACTCCTGGTATAAGAGAATATTTTAGTCACTGATTTCCCCTCCCTGGCAGTATTAATATAAGAAATAATAATTTGCTCACCATGTTATTTATTATACTGATATTTCAGGATTTTTCACTAAACACCCAAATGCATGATTTTATGAGACTCTGTATTTGGTGAACAAGTGCTGTTATATATAGATTTACTTTTCTCTTTGACACCCAAAATGCAACATGGGCATATTTATTAATCAACTATTTAAGCATTCTAGGAAAGATTTTTGTGAATTTGTCTAAGCGCTAAGCTTTTCTGAGTCTTACCTGGAATCAAAAGTTTGCTTTTCATTCACAGAGTGAGAGTGAAATTTTATTTTAAATTTACTATTATGACTAGAAAGTCATATTTTCTTACACAACATGATACAGAACAAAGTCGGGTAAGTCACTCAGCAACTCCAGGCTATCGTTCTTTGACTTTATTTAAAATGATGATTTTTCTCAATGCAAAAATGCCAATTTTGATCTCATGTATTGGGTTATTGAAGGAGACTTTGTGTTTCAAGAAAATTTTGAATTTCAGACAAAAATTTATAATTATAAATATAAAACACAGTAACAGAAGATAAATGGTAGTATTGTATTTAGTTATACATTTCCTAAGAGAGAAAGGGAGAGAGAAAGGAAAGAATCTGATAAACTATAAAAATGTTTTGAGAAAGTAGAAATGCTCATAGCAACCAAAACTCAAAACAAAACACAAAACATATAAGCCAAATTTCAGAGCTGATTTCCCAAAGCAGTTATGTCTTCATTAGGCACAGGTTTGCTTCTTCAAAACAAGAGTTATTCACTACTTTTGCTCTTCTTTCAATCAGACATGAATTATTTTGCAATTGTTTCCAGTTGGGATAAAAAGACTCCATTCCATTTTTATGCCAGGGGATATTGGTCACAGAAGTCCTTCTCAATTTCAGCTTTAAAACAACCATTCTTTACTGTTTGCTCAGACAGCTGAAGGTGGCATTTAAAAAAATTGGCATTTAAAAAAAATCTTGCAAGACATTTTGTCTTTTGAAAATTCTTAAAAGATGTTCATTGCAGGATGTGGAATGGATGTACAGTAGCTTCATCAATGTCCAGTAATGGATGGCTACCAAAAGACCACTATTCCCTCTCAACTTGTGTGCCTCTACAACTTTTATTAGAGATCTGATCTTTCAGTAATATCATGATGCATGCATTATATTTCTGGACATAACCCATGTATAGTGCAGGTGGGCCAAGGGAGGAGTTCTCTAAGGAATGTTCCAAGGAAGAAGAATGTAGAGCAAAATTTGTCAGAATGTGAAATTATAGAAAGATAATCTGCATCATAGGTTATTTTTAAAGAAAACTATAGAAGAGAAAGAAAGAGTGTGAGAGAAAGAAAGAAGATGAAAATGAAGAGAAGATGACCAAGAAGAAGGAGGGGGAAGAGAAAGATGAGAAGAGAAAAGAAGGAAAGAAAATAACGTGGTGAAAGGAAAGATGATTCTCTTCATGATGCAATTAAGAGCCTCTGACAATAGTTCTTAACCTATTTTTGATTGGGTCAGGGATTGTTTCTTTCATTCTGAAAATAATGTACTCACTTTCCAGAAAATGAATATTCTATCCTAGAAAAACATTGCATAAAAATGTGTTTCCTGTAGACCTTCCAAACTTGATGTACTCTAACTTAAGAATAATAATTAAAAACACTGGAAGATTGGGACTTCCCTGGTGATGCAGTGGTTAAGATTCTGCCTACTAATGCAAGGGACACAGGTTCAAGCCCTGGTCTTGGAAGATCCCACATGCTGTGGAGCAACTAAGCCTGCGTGCCACAACTACTGAGGTGTGCTCTAGAGCCCGTGAGCCACAACTACTGAGTTTGCATGCCACAACTACTGAAGCCCACATAGCTAGAGCCTGTGCTCCACAACAAGAGAAGCCACCACAATGAGAAGGCCACACACCGCAATGAAGAGTAGCCCCTGCTTGCTGCAACTAGAGAAAACCCATGCACAGCAACGAAGACCCAACTCAGCCAAAAATAAATAAATTTTTAAAAACAAAAAGACAAAAAAAAAAAAAAAAACACTGGAAGATCATGAGGTACGTGATCTTCTTGTGGTAAAAGACACTGATCTGCCATGTTCACACTGCCTGCCCCACCCTGGAGGCTCTAAAAAGTCTACTTAATCAAGTAACTGAAGGGTGCACACCTGGAGAAGACACAGAAGCAGCGATTTGGTTTGCTCTTAGATTTCGTGATACTGTTTAAATGCTTAATACATTATGATAAAACTTCTTCTGCCACCTCACAATCACCCAAGGTTAACAGCAATTACCAAGTCGACCTTCATACCCTCTTCCTACCTTAGGATTCTACATTGACGACCACAACAGTCTTCAAATACTTTGTTTTCACTCTCCCTCAAAGAACTGTCTCCAATTATAAATGTTTCATCACAATTTTAGAAGTTTATTTTTGGTTAATGGAAGATAAGCATATTAAATATTTTGTGAGATGAAATTAAGATTTACTATAATTGGAATAAATAATCCATACTTGATAAAATGAGTTTTAAATACCATTAGAATAATGTACACCCAATCTTAAAGAATCATGTACATTTTTTCATCCCTGGGTTTTACTTAATATATCTTGAGAAATTTGGTCACCTCGGACAAAATAATCAGTTAGATTTAAGATAAACAGTTTCAGTTACTCCTAATGTAAAAGTCATTTTGAATTCAGAACATTCAAACACTCTTAACATTTATATGCAAAATGCAAGGAAAAGCAGGAAGACCAATAAGTTTAAGTCATATCCATTAATGATTAATGGAGTTTCTACAAAAATAATATATGTACTCTCTTTGTTCTGCAACTAAGGTTAGGACTATGCCTTTCTTTTGTGAAGTAAGGGAAGGGCTATCGGGATCATGAGTGCTCTCATTCAGCTTTAGAAAGAGTCTATGGGGAAATTCAGGATCTCA
This sequence comes from Mesoplodon densirostris, assembly GCF_025265405.1. NCBI lineage: Eukaryota > Metazoa > Chordata > Mammalia > Artiodactyla > Ziphiidae > Mesoplodon > Mesoplodon densirostris. The sequence goes on from NC_082664.1 coordinate 18,394,595, forward strand.
AAATTGAGGATTTCAAAATGGATTCCTATAAAATTATCTCTGACAGGTACTACTTGGAAAGTTTTTATGTACCTATCACCCTTCCTGTCTGAAGACTGATCATCTCAATATAAAACTCAGGATTCTTAACCTGGCAGATGAGGCTTTCCAGATCGTAGCAGAGCTGGCTCTGCCTACCCTTTTGTCAATCCCTTCTCTTCTTCATTTTTTCCCCCAGAAACCAAGTGCTTGAGATTCTTCACATACTATGTTATTTTAAAAATCCATCCCTTTGATCTCATCTTTCATTGGATGGGTAAGATATATCTTTATATGTGCACATCTGTCCATCAGATTAACATTAATATGTAATTCTAATGAGTGCAGTGTTAAATCCAATTCACAAGATATTTATGAAATCCTATACATGGTGGAAATAGATTCACATTTGACTTTATTGTCAGCTATTGAGGTTTTTGCATATTTTAATTCCATCCTAAGTCCTATAATCATCACCAGCACCAAACTATTACACATCAGAATGATCAGTCCTTGAAAATAATAACTGCTGATTCTCTACCTGCAGGACATTATTCAAAGTTAAACTTTAAAGGACAAAATATTCATCAGCTTTGCCTGTGCAGCACTTGGAGGCCACATCTTATTTACTCTCTCACAAATTAAAGTGATAGTGACACCTGTTTTTTCCTAAATGTAGAAGAGCGTGCTCTACAATATTTGCCTGCTGCAGCTGGCTCTCAACACTGGGAACTGACTATTTTTTCTCTGTTAAAACACAAGGAGGAGTTGATGAGGGGTGGGAGGAATGGAATGCCCTGAACTTTAGAGGAGGGTTGATGTTTTATTTCCTCACTACAGTTTAAACTTTCTTTCTTTCAATACTAAATCAGTTCTAATTTTAGGCAAATTTTTTAATACTTGGAAATGTTATAGATAAATAGATGATAGATAGATAGATAGATAGATAGATAGATAGATAGATTATATAGATATAGGTAGAGTATACCAGAATCATTAGAGGAAAATACATGTGGTTGTGTTAGCTGACTCATTCAAACACAATTATGGCAAAGTGTCAAACAACTTGCAAAGAGGACTGCTTCTCTGAAAAGCGTGAAGAGTAACATTTTACATGCACATTAACAAGAATGAAAAAACATAAATAACTGTTATTTTACCTATCCTGCTATGCTGTATTTTGTGTCTCACTCTGTGTTACTACAAAAATTTCTAATGTATCCTTCTGAGTTTTTTATTCAGCTTTTATTATTTTTATTCTCATAATTGAAAATTTTGATCACTAGTCGATTCTTTTGTATGAACCCAATGTCCTTTCACATTTTCCAGAGACTATTAAGTTAATGAAATGTTAAGGTATGATATATTTTCACTGTTTACTATGATTCATCACATGAATGTTGTTATATTTATTGAGTTTCTTTATTTCTCATGATATGTGTTTTCCTTAAATGTTTGGCATTTCCTGGTGTGTGCTCATCTTTGTAGTTGAAGTTCCCTGTCCCGTCAAATGCTGAATCTCTTTGCCCAGAGATTTGTGAGGAAGATGTATGAGTGTAGGGCTGCTCATCTTCTGGTACTTTCAGTCTTTACCAAGAGATTGGTGGGAAGAATATAACTGTTGGTTAGTTACTTCACCTGCTCATTTTTTGGGTATGAATGTTCCCCTTTCTTATCTGCAATCACCAGCCATTCAGTGCACTGCTCTATTTACCCTCACTTGCTGCTCACATTGGGAGGTACACACAACTGTCAGTGCCAAGGGTTCCACAATTACATCAGTGTGTTAAGAGGTGTTCCCAAGGTGTAGATTCACCTTCTACGAAGCCTCACTTAATCACCCTGTAAATTACACATAGACCTATTTTTGTAACCAGCACCCATCTTTCAGGAATTAAGCTTTTTTTTTTTTCCTGGTACTATATTGCAGCAATACTTTCTTATGTACATGTGACCTGAGGTTTCCTTTTTCAGTTCTGACCCTGCCTGGCTTGTGCCAATCAAGATTTTCTAAAGTTCTCTCATCCTCAAGGATTCCTCTTGTTGTTTTCCAAGGTGATTATTGATTTTTTAAACCACTGCTTCATTGGCTCTAGGGACTTTAGAGAAGATGGAGAGACTATAGTTCATGCTCTGTTAGGCGTCATATTCAAGCTCATGGGAGCCAGTTAAAATTTTTGCTAACTTTAGGTGTACAACCAAGAAAAAATAAAATATATATCCATTTTTCAGTAATCAAGGTTTAGTGTGTTAGTATACTGCTAAACATCATACATCTTTGTTGTATCAGAATTATGGGAATAAACACTGGGTAATAACAAAAACTGGATGCTAATGCACTATAAAATTCTAAAAAAAATTAGATCATTCATCATTTTTTTCTGGTTTGCCATTTTCTTCCATCCTGGGGGGAAATTCTAAGAAAAGTTTAAGCTGCAAGTGTATTTTATACCTCTTTACTAAAAATCCACTGAGAGTTTATTTTAGAAAATTGAACAGAGAATTGAATATTATTAATTCCAGACCAGCTAAACCTATTGTCTTTCCAAGTTAACATTCAGAAAAAATAAAATAAAACAGAATGAAATGAGTTTGAAACATATTATTTGGAGATTTTCTGTCAGTACTTCTTCTACCTCTCTGATGCACAGAGGTAGCCATGATGGAGATAGGTGTATCCACACATTGCCAATAAAGTAAAAATATAAGCTTGCCAACCAGGGACTTCTGAAATTAAGAGACAAAGGAAAATAAATAAAACCAAACTTACTTTGGATAAATTGGAAGAAAAAAAAAAACTGAGGTAAAAATGGAGCTCTCTAGACTCACCAATGAGAACCTGAGATACACAAACAGCCAAAAGAATAAGATGAAATGTTTTTAAAGTATCTTCAAATATGCTACCCCAAGGGGTAGTAGAGGGAACAATGGATTCACTTAATGTAGATAAAAATGTGACATTTTGGTAAAAATATCTTCCTGTCTTTACAGGATTTCTGGGGAGTTTCACCTATTTTGTTTTTTATCATGAACACTTTAGAGCCCCAAAGAGGAAGCTATACCTCATTTACCTAACTATCAGGGTCTTATAAAATTTATATTAGATGGTATGAGGGAAGGGCTTATAATATACTTATTATTCATACAAAGAATTAACAAAAGAAGCAATAGGAAGACACAGAAATTAAATATGGGTAGTGCTAGAACAAATTTTGGTGTTTCAATATGCTAGTAAGGTAATATAGAAAGAAATGGCTTGGTGATTTGGCTTTGAAATAATCAGGCAGATATCCCAGCATTAGTAATCAGTAGATAGGGGATGGGCATTTGATATAGGGTTTGTATGTAAAAAAGACAATTTTTTTTGATGGAGGGGATGTAACTGTGTTAGTGGTACAGTGGTCATACATTGTTTGATTAAATCTCTGAACCAAGAGATTTTTCTGGGATTGTGAAAGAAAACTGTGTTCAGTTCCTAAAGACCTTCCTAGCAACCATCTGCCCCAGGAATTGCAAGTATTTAGGGATAGTACAAAACTTCAGTTAAAACAAACAAACAAACAAAAACCTGACATGGAATCAATGTGTGACTTCATCGAATTTCATAGCTAATCTTTCCCATTAATCAATTTTATATGGCTGTGGACAAACTGTATTTTAAGGGATGGTCCTTTAAAAGTTTTTAAACAGATATAACTTTAAAGTACAGAAATTCTATATGTGTTTCATCTATATCATTTGTTTACAAGTTTATGTAGAACTGTGTATTCGTGTGTTTCTGAACATGTATACATATATTCCCAGTCTATGTGCAAGAGACAATGAAACTGCTTCTCGTGGATTTCCCCTCCAATAATTTCAGAAAGCACACAGCAGTGACCTGAATATGTATACAACTTCATTGTAAAGCAATCCCTTCTGATATTTCCTGTTATGATAATAACCATTTTCAAAGCTGTAGCTTCATAGGGCAAAGCGCAGAAAATAATCTTAGCAAGATTTACAATTTCCGTATATCATATTCCACATCTATTCAAGATGTTAGACCACCTCCTGAGAAGTTTTATCCTATATTCCCACAGACTTTGAAATAGCTAAGGCTCTGAGTACTACAAAAGAGCGCATCTTCAACATAGCCTTAATAAGAAGCCCTCAATTTGGGGTGGGTTGGAATATAAAGCCAAAATTGTACAATGATCTCATTCCAGATCCTCGTGTCCATTTTTCCTGGAGTTTAGACACCTGTAATTTCTGACGTGTCTTAAGATAATATTTGATCTAGCAATATCTGTGATATCTACTGATTTATTTGACCAAGAATTAAAGATATTCTCCTTTCACTGCCACTACAACTTCATAACCCTGATGTCATGATACAAGAATGCAACATATTTCTAAATATATTCATAAATTCAATGCATGTTTATTAAATAACTATAATATTGTTTTCAGCAGTGTCGTTTTTTAAAGAATAGCAAATCTGTGAATTAATCATGATTGCCAGAAAATAGTATTAATAGCTGAAACTTATGTTATGCTTCCTGTTTTACAGAATTTAATTTCAAAACTGTTTTCCAGGAATTTAATTTTAAAACTATATTCAGTAGTTTCTATTATTAACCCTCTCCTAAAAGAGCTGGCTCAATTAATAAGTAAACAGACAAGGAGACTATTCCAATATATCTTATTTTAAATACAAAATGCAGTGGAGCACCAGAGCAGTGACATCTATGGTTCTTTGGTATTCAGGGAAGATTTAACAAAAATATATTATTTGAAGTGAAATCTGAAGATGAAAAAGAAGGGAAGGCAGAACAAAGTGAGGATATATCAATGAATATCAGGGAGCACTCTGAAAAAAACCTGTAGGTACTATAGACCCACGACAAGATGTGGGAAGTACAAATGGCAGTAATTCTAGAATATAAACATAAAGAGGTGATGAGGTGAACTGTTCCGGTACAAGCCAGACTTTAAATGACTTTTATACCCTTTAAGTGATTTAAATTTGTACCATGGATTTACTAGACATTTTGAGTATGGGAGTTATGTTGTTAGGATGGTATTGTCAGGGTTGAGAATATATTGGAGAGAATTAAACTCACAGGAAATTAACACAGAAGAGATGTTATGGCAGTGGTTCAAGCAAAATTTAATGCATGACAGAATTAGGAGATGGATTATGAAAATGGAGAAAGAGATACAGATTCAAGAGATGTTAAGAAGACAGACACAAAGGATGATGATAAATTGGATATGAGAGAGGTGGAAGAATTGGGAAAGAGTATAAAATATGTTGAGAAACCAGGACTGTGCATTTTATGACTTAGGAAACTGAAGTGATGAAATTATCATTCTCCACGAATGAATACACAAGACTGGCATCATGTTTAGGGAATGCATGATGATATTAGCTTTGAACATCCTAAATTAGTAATGTCTGTGGGATATGCTAGTGGAAAGATCTAGTAAGTAACTGGATACATGGGTCTGGAACTCAGCAGAATCTTTCCTATAACTTAAAGATAGATTTAATATTTATTACTTCTTATGCATGCCATGTGTAGCCCTAGTAACAATTGAAGGCTAAAGAAGAGTAAACATTGGAAGGGAGAGAAATGGAGGTTTGAGGGATTTGGCTTCAAAGTAAATGGGTTTTCAAAATTCAGACCAGGAATGAAATTTGATAATCCAATAGTTGAGTCACATGAGCTAATAAGAGCTGTAAGTTGAGAGCTAAAAAGTCAAACCATGCTAGGTTTAGCAACATGGAAGTCAGTAATGAAATTAAGAACAATTTAGTAATCATTATTATTATTTTTTTTTATTGACAAGAAGAAAGTCAACTTCACTGAGTTGAGAATTGATTGAGCATTGAAAAAACTGAAAAGGTGAGTCTACTGTTCTTTGTAAATGATTGATTGATTAAAAATATTAAAATAGGGGTAATGTTGGTAATGCTGACAAGATGGTAAGCAAGCATAGACTTTTTAATCACTTCCATAAGACCTATTTCAGGAGAAACAAAAGAAATGAGAGGGAAATATATGAGTTAGGAAAACTGATGTTAAAAACTGTGAAAGTCCTACTGAGATATAAATTTTCAAACTGCTGTGAAGAATAATTGGCAGCCTGGGATGGAGAAGTCCAAATGCCATGTTAAAACTATGGGGGTGTAGGGGCTTCCCTGGTGGTGCAGTGGTTGAGAGTCTGCCTGCCGATGCAGGGGACATGGGTTCGTGCCCTGGTCTGGGAACATACCACATGCCACTGAGTGGCTAGGCCCGTGAGCCATGGCCGCTGAGCCATGGCCGCTGAGCCTGCACATCAGGAGCCTGCACATCTGCAGCCTGCATGTCTGGAGTCTGTGCTCTGCAACAGGAGAGGCCACAACAGTGAGAGGCCCACGTACCGAAAAAGATGGGGTGGAGGAGAGCTTCTAGATTTTGCTCATTTTTCTCCCTTGAAAATGAGGGGAAAAATATTCCATGATCTTCAGAAAAAAAAAATTGAAAACTGGAAGAAGAATAAAATCACATTGATATTGGACTGGTTAATAGTAACATTAGAAACATAAAGAAAATGAAATAATATATTTGAAACGTTAAAAGGAAATTATATCAAAAATAAAATTTAAATGTCATTTAAATGTGAGAGTGCCATACAGATTTTTTCATTCATACCAAACCTCAGAAGGTTCATCATATAAAAATTACATTTGGAAAGACCCTTGAAGAGTATACCCCCAAAGATGCAACTTTAATAAGCAAGGCACAATTTTATATAAGGAAGCACTGTAAAGAAGACAATTTAGTGTACTCTCTTATTTTCTTCAAAATCAAGACATAAATGATACAGTCCTTGATATAATAAAGTATAGAAATAAAATTGAACTAATGAATTTCCAATTTTTCAAAAACTGTAACCATAACTATGTGTACATATATATTTTGTATATTTCTCTATATTCAGTGTTTATATGGTGAATATGAGTGTGCATGTATATATATATATGTATATAAAGGAATAAATTATAATAAATTTTCAATGTGTGTGCACATTAAACTTTCTTATTCTGAATCTTTTTTAAATAGTTGCAACCCACTGAATTGATTTCTTGAACTAAAGTAGACTATGGCGAACAGATTTGGTAACTGGAAAACAAAGGAATCTAATTGTATTACATCATAAAGTAATCATATTTGGAGGGAAGATATAGATATCATTCATTATAGAGGCTAAAATGCTTAATAATATGGTTTTTTAAGTTAGAGATTAATACCATAAGAATGCAAATATAAGAGATTGAGAAGAACAGAAGGCATAAATGGCAAAAAGAGCAATAGGTAGCTTATAAATAATAAACAAAAAATATATGTATAAAGTTGAGAATAAAGAATTTAAAAATCAGGATTTCTTCTTTTAATATTGGTAGTCTACATGATTTGAAGCAAACCTCCCTCCAAATATATTTTTTTAAATATATACATCTTAGTAGCCTGAAAGATTTAATAAAACAGTGAAGGATTACTCTTTCAATATCAAGGCTAGTATAAGAACTCCAAAACATGAAATTGAGTTGGGTCTGTCCCCAAAATATTTGTCTGCTACAAAGGGCAGCCAGGGCTGAAAGAACTCTATAACCAAGTCTGATGACAGAGATCAGAGTCCTGAGAGCACAAGGGATGAAGGCCTCAAAGAATCACTCTCACTCTCTTTGTGGATTTACCTCATTGCCTTAGACCTTGGGCCAAAGAGGAGGGCAGTCATTATTCAGGTGATTCTAGAAGTTGGAGGGATGGAGTGGGACTGCAGGGCAAACCAAAAGTGCAAGTCCAGTGTGGCACACCTGCTTCAGGCAGAACTCCTGAAGGGCTAAACTTGGGAGTGGGGCTAGAGACTCTACTCTTTCAGGTCATTAGGGAGACCAGAAAACCCCAGCACTTTGGCTCAGGACAGTAAGAGAACTCAGGTACTTGGCAAGAGAAATAAAAACTCTATCTTGAAGAAAAAGCTAGTGTCCTGTGATGCAAGCACTGAGAAATATACATCACCTATGTATATTCTTGCTATTCCACTGCCTGAAAGGACAGCTTGAGTCCAACCATCAGGAAATAATTCAAAAAATAGATACTGCATTTTTCATAATAACCAGAATTATTTATGATACTAGCATGAGAGACAAAACAATGGAGAACTGTTCTACATGAGAGAAGCTAGACAGCCATGAAAATTAAATGCAAAAAATGATCTCTGATTGCATCCTGAATTGTTTTTTATGAGTATAATGCAAATTATTAGGACAATTGGTAGATTTGGTTATGAAGTATATATTAGAAAAGAGTACTATATTAAGGTTACATTTTCTGAGTATGATAGATTGTGTTTGTATCAGAGAATGTGTTTATGTGTTTTTCTTAGGAGATATTTACTAAATGTTTAGGCATGAAATGTCATTGTGTTTATATATATCCCTCAAATGTTTTGGCATAAAAGGTATGTGTGTATGTGTGTGTGATAGTACAGATATGGCAAAAAGTTATCAATTAATCAATCTACATGAGTATATGGGCTTCATTGTACATGGCTTGCATCTTTTTAATATATTTGACATTTTCAAAGTAAATTATTGGTGAGAAAAATAGGTTAAAATCATCATAAATATTTTTTATATATAACATGTATTATTTTATTTGATTCTCATAACAACTCATTCAATTTGCCCTAGAGATCATACAACCACAATATTATGTTATTTTTTATTATTATTTTTTTTATTTTACAAATTTAATCAGTTATACATATACATATTTTCCTATATCCCCTCCCTTTTGCGTCTCCCTCCCACCCTCCCTATCCCACCCCTCCAGGCGGTCACAAAGAACCGAGCTGATCTCCCTGTGCTATGCGGCTGCTTCCCACTAGCTATCTACCTTACGTTTGGTAGTGTATATATGTCCATGCCGCCCTTTCACTTTGTCACAGCTTACCCTTCCCCCTCCCCATATCCTCAAGTCCATGCTCTAGTAGGTCTGTGTCTTTATTCCTGTCTTACCCCTATGTTCTTGATGACATTTTTTTCTTAAATTCCATATACATGTGTCAGCATACAGTATTTGTCTTTCTCTTTCTGACTTACTTCACTCTGTATGACAGACTCTAGGTCCATCCACCTCATTACAAATAGCTCAATTTCATTTCTTTTTATGGCTGAGTAATATTCCATTGTATATATGTGCCACATCTTCTTTATCCATTCATCCGATGATGGACACTTAGGTTGTTTCCATCTCCGGGCTATTGTAAATAGGGCTGCTATGAACATTTTGGTACATGTCTCTTTTTGAATTATGGTTTTCTCAGGGTATATGCCCAGTAGTGGGATTGCTGGGTCATATGGTAGTTCTATTTGTAGTTTTTTAAGGAACCTCCATACCGTTCTCCATAGTGGCTGTACCAATTCACATTCCCACCAGCAGTGCAAGAGTGTTCCCTTTTTTCCACACCCTCTCCAGCATTTATTGTTTCTAGATTTTTTGATGATGGCCATTCTGACTGGTGTGAGATGATATCTCATTGTAGTTTTGATTTGCATTTCTCTAATGAGTAAAGATGTTGAGCATCCTTTCATGTGTTTGTTGGCTGTCTGTATATCTTCTGTGGAGAAATGTCTATTTAGGTCTTCTGCCCATTTTTGGATTGGGTTGTTTGTTTTTTTGCTATTGAGCTGCATGAGCTGCTTATAAATTTTGGAGATTAATCCTTTGTCAGTTGCTTCATTTGCAAATATTTTCTCCCATTCTGAGGGTTGTCTTTTCGTCTTGTTTATGGTTTCCTTTGCTGTGCAAAAGCTTTGAAGTTTCATTAGGTCCCATGTGTTTATTTTTGTCTTTATTTCCATTTCTCTAGGAGGTGGGTCAAAAAGGATCTTGCTGTGATTTATGTCATAGAGTGTTCTGCCTATGTTTTCCTCTAGGAGTTTGATAGTGTCTGGCCTTACATTTAGGTCTTTAATCCATTTTGAGCTAATTTTTGTGTATGGTGTTAGGGAGTGATCTAATCTCATACTTTTACATGTCCCTGTCCAGTTTTCCCAGCACCACTTATTGAAGAGACTGTCCTTTCTCCACTATACATTCCTGCCTCCTTTATCAAAGATAAGGTGACCATATGTCCGTGGGTTTATCTCTGGGCTTTCTATCCTGTTCCATTGATCTATCTTTCTGGTTTTTTGCCAGTACCATACTGTCTTGATTACTGTAGCTTTGTAGTATAGTCTGAAGTCAGGGAGCCTGATTCCTCCAGCTCCGTTTTTCGTTCTCAAGATTGCTTTGGCTATTCGGGGTCTTTTGTGTTTCCATACAAATTGTGAAATTTTTTGTTCTAGTTCTGTGAAAAATGCCATTGGTAGTTTGATAGGTATTGCATTGAATCTGTAGATTGCTTTGGGTAGTAGAGTCATTTTCACAATGTTGATTCTTCCAATCCAAGAACATGGTACATCTCTCCATCTATTTGTATCATCTTTAATTTCTTTCATCAGTGTCTTATAATTTTCTGCATACAGGTCTTTTGTCTCCTTAGGTAGGTTTATTCCTAGATATTTTATTCTTTTTGTTGCAATGGTAAATGGGAGTGTTTCCTTGATTTCACATTCAGATTTTTCATCATTAGTATATAGGAATGCCAGAGATTTCTGTGCATTAATTTTGTATCCTGCAACTTTACCAAATTCATTGATTAGCTCTAGCAGTTTTCTGGTAGCATCTTTAGGATTCTCTATGTATAGTATCATGTCATCTGCAAACAGTGACAGCTTTACTTCTTCTTTTCCCATTTGGATTCCTTTTATTTCCTTTTCTTCTCTGATTGCTGTGGCTAAAACTTCCAAAACTATGTTGAATAAGAGTGGTGAGAGTGGGCAACCTTGTCTTGTTCCTGATCTTAGTGGAAATGGTTTCAGTTTTTCACCATTGAGGACGATGCTGGCTGTGGGTTTGTCATATATGGCCTTTATTATGTTGAGGAAAGATCCCTCTATGCCTACTTTCTGCAGGGTTTTTATCATAAATGGGTGTTGAATTTTCTCAAAAGCTTTCTCTGCATCTATTGAGATGATCATATGGTTTTTCTCCTTCAGTTTGTTAAGATGGTGTATCACATTGATTGATTTGCGTATATTGAAGAATCCTTGCATTCCTGGAATAAACCCCACTTGATCATGGTGTATGATCCTTTTAATGTGCTGTTGGATTCTGTTTGCTAGTATTTTGTTGAGGAGTTTTGCATCTATATTCATCAGTGATATTGGCCTGTAGTTTTCTTTCTTTGTGACATCCTTGTCTGGTTTTGGTATCAAGGTGATGGTGGCCTCGTAGAATGAGTTTGGGAGTGTTCCTCCCTCTGCTATATTTTGGAAGAGTTTGAGAAGGATAGGTTTTAGCTCTTCTCTAAATGCTTGATAGAATTCACCTGTGAAGCCATCTGGTCCTGGGCTTTTGTTTGTTGGAAGATTTTTAATCACAGTTTCAATTTCAGTGCTTGTGATTGGTCTGTTCATATTTTCTATTTCTTCCTGATTCAGTCTTGGCAGGTTGTGCATTTCTAAGAATTTGTCCATTTCTTCCAGGTTGTCCATTTTATTGGCATAGAGTTGCTTATAGTAATCTCTCATGATCTTTTGTATTTCTGCAGTGTCAGTTGTTACTTCTCCTTTTTCATTTCTAATTCTATTGATTTGAGTCTTCTCCCTTTTTTTCTTGATGAGTCTGGCTAATGGTTTATCAATTTTGTGTATCTTCTCAAAGAACCAGCTTTTAGTTTTATTGATCTTTGCTATCGTTTCCTTCATTTCTTTTTCATTTATTTCTGATCTGATTTTTATGATTTCTTTCCTTCTGCTAACTTTGGGATGTTTTTGTTCTTCTTTCTCTAATTGCTTTAGGTGCAAGGTTAGGTTGTTTATTCGAGATATTTCCTGTTTCTTAAGGTGGGATTGTATTGCCATAAACTTCCCTCTTAGAACTGCTTTTGCTGCATCCCATAGGTTTTGGGTCGTCGTGTCTCCATTGTCATTTGTTTCTAGGTATTTTTTAATTTCCTCTTTGATTTCTTCAGTGATCACTTCGTTATTAAGTAGTGTATTGTTTAGCCTCCATGTGTTTGTATGTTTTACAGCTCTTTTCCTGTAATTGATATCTAGTCTCATAGCATTGTGGTCGGAAAAGATACTTGATACAATTTCAATTTTCTTAAATTTACCAAGGCTTGATTTGTGACCCAAGATATGATCTATCCTGGAGAATGTTCCATGAGCACTTGAGAAAAATGTGTATTCTGTTGTTTTTGGATGGAATGTCCTATAAATATCAATTAAGTCCATCTTGTTTAATGTATCATTTAAAGCTTGTGTTTCCTTATTTATTTTCATTTTGGATGACCTGTCCATTGGTGAAAGTGGGGTGTTAAAGTCCCCTACTATGATTGTGTTACTGTCGATTTCTCCTTTTATGGCTGTTAATATTTCCCTTATGTATTGAGGTGCTCCTATGTTTGGTGCATAAATATTTACAATTGTTATATCTTCTTCTTGGATTGATCCCTTGATCATAATGTAGTGTCCTTCTTTGTCTCTTCTAGTAGTCTTTATTTTAAAGTCTATTTTGTCTGATATGAGAATTGCTACTCCAGCTTTCTTTTGGTTTCCATTTGCATGGAATATCTTTTTCCATCCCCTTACTTTCAGTCTGTATGTGTCTCTAGGTCTGAAGTGGGTCTCTTGTAGACAGCATACATATGGGTCTTGTTTTTGTATCCATTCAGCCAGTCTGTGTCTTTTGGTGGGAGCATTTAGTCCATTTACATTTAAGGTAATTATTGATATGTATGTTCCTATTCCCATTTTCTTAATTGTTTTGGGTTCGTTATTGTAGTTCTTTTCCTTCTGTTGTGTTTCTTGCCTAGAGAAGTTCCTTTAGCATTTGTTGTAAAGCTGGTTTGGTGGTGCTGAACTCTCTCAGCTTTTGCTTGTCTGTAAAGGTTTTAATTTCTCCATCAAATCTGAATGAGATCCTTGCTGGGTAGAGTAATCTTGGTTGCAGGTTTTTCTCCTTCATCACTTTAAGTATGTCCTGCCACTCTCTTCTGGCTTGTAGAGTTTCTGCTGAGAGATCAGCTGTTATCCTGATGGGGATTCCCTTGTGTGTTATTTGTTGTTTTTGCCTTGCTGCTTTTAATATGATTTCTTTGTGTTTAATTTTTGACAGTTTGATTAATATGTGTCTTGGTGTATTTCTCCTTGGATTTATTCTGTATGGGACTCTCTGTGCCTCCTGGACTTGATTAACTATTTCCTTTCCCATATTAGGGAAGTTTTCAACTATAATCTCTTCAAATATTTTCTCAGTCCCTTTCTTTTTCTCTTCTTCTTCTGGAACCCCTATAATTCGAATGTTGGTGCGTTTATTGTTGTCCCAGAGGTCTCTGAGAGTGTCCTCTGTTCTTTTCATTCTTTTTTCTTTATTTTGCTGTGCAGCAGTTATTTCCACTATTTTATCTTCCATCTCACTTATCCGTTCTTCTGCCTCAGTTATTCTGCTATTGATCCCATCTAGAGTATTTTTTATTTCATTTATTGTGTTTTTAATCGATGCTTGATTCGTCTTTAGTTCTTCTAGGTCCTTGTTAACTGTTTCTTGCATTTTGTCTATTCTATTTCCAAGATTTTGGATCATCTTTACCATCATTATTCTGAATTCTTTTTCAGATAGACTGCCTATTACCTCTTCATTTGTTAGGTCTGGTGGGTTTTTATCTTGCTCCTTCTCCTGCTGTGTGTTTTTCTGTCTTCTCATTTTGCTTATGTTACTGTGTTTGGGGTCTCCTTTTTGCAGGCTGCAGGTTCGTAGTTCCCGTTGTTTTTGGTGTCTGTCCCCAGTGGCTAAGGTTGGTTTAGTGGGTTGTGTAGGCTTCTTGGTGGAGGGGACTACTGCCTGTGTTCTGGTGGATGAGGCTGGATCTTGTCTTTCTGGTGGGCAGGTCCACGTCTGGTGGTGTGTTTTGGGGTGTTTGCAGACTTTTTATGATTTGAGGCAGCCTCTCTGCTAATGGGTTGCATTGTGTTCCTGTCTTGCTAGTTGTTTGGCTTAGGGTGTCCAGCACTGTATCTTGCTGGTCGTTGAGTGAAGCTGGGTGCTGGTGTTGAGATGGAGATCTCTGGAAGATTTTCGCCGTTTGATATTATGTGGAGCTGGGAGGTCTCTTGTGGACCAGTGTCCTGAAGTTCGCTCTCCCACCTCAGAGGCACAGCACTGACTCCTGGCTCCTCAATTTGGGATGATTTGTTGTCTATTCATGTATTCCACAGATGCAGGGTACATCAAGTTGATTGTGGAGCTTTAATCCGCTGCTTCTGAGGCTGCTGGGAGAGGTTTCCCTTTCTCTTCTTTGTTCTCACAGCTCCTGGGTCTCAGCTTTGGATTTGGCCCCGCCTCTGTGTGTAGGTCGCCGGAGGGCGTCTGTTCTTCGCTCAGACAGGACAGGGTTAAAGGAGCAGCCTCTTCGGGGACTCTGGCTCACTCAGGCCTGGCGGGAGGGAGGGGCGCGGGAGGGAGGGGCACGGAGTGCGGGGCGAGCCTGCAGCGGCAGAGGTCGGCGTGACATTGCACCAGCCCGAGGCGCGCCGTGCGTTCTCCCAGGGAAGCCGCCCCCGGATCCCGGGACCCCGGCAGTGGCAGGCTGCACAGGCTCCCGGAAGGGCGGTGTGGACAGTGACCTGCACTCGCACACAGGCTTCTTGGCGGCGGCAGCAGCAGCCCCAGCGTCCCACGCCCGTCTCTGGGCTCCGCGCTTTCAGCCACGACTCGCGCCCATCTCTGGAGCTCCTTTACGTGTCGCTCTTAATCCCCTCTCCTCGCGCACCAGGAAACCAAGAGGGAAGAAAAAGTCTCCTGCCTCTTCGGCAGCTCCAGAGTTTTCCCAGACTCCCTCCCGGCTAGCTGTGGCACATTAGCCTCCTTCAGGCTGAGTTCTCGCCGCCAGCCCCAGTCCTCTCCCTGCGTTCTGACCGAAGCCCGAGCCTCAGCTCCAGCGCCGCCCGCCCCAGCGGGGGAGCAGACAAGCCTCTCGGGCTGGTGAGTGCCTCTCAGCACCGCTCCTCTGTGCGGGAATCTCTCTGCTTTGCCCTACCCAGGTATGTGGGGAGTTTCTTGCCTTTTGGGAGGTCTGGGGTCTTCTGCCAGCGTTCAGTAGGTGTTCTGTAGGAGTTGTTCCACGTGTAGCTGTATTTCTGGTGTATCTGTGGGGAGGAAGGTGATCTCCGCGTCTTACTCTTCCGCCATCTATATTATGTTATTTTGAATTTTGCCATTTCCAGATTAAGTTTTGAACATTTTGTATTTGTGGGACTATTGGATTATCCAGTTGAAGATGTACAGCAAAAAATCTAGGCAATGGAAAGGGTACATGCATCCTTTTTGTATAGTTTGCTGTCTGTAACATTACAAAGTCATGATACCAAGTTCTAAAAAATCCCAATATACTTCTCATTGGCCTAAAAATTTTAGAGATTCCTTTTGACATTAAGGATTATCTCCTTGTAAATTAAATCCAAACGTCATTCTTAAATCCCACTAGTTTATATTAAACAAAATATTTCTCAGATAAAGGGAAAAATATGAAGGGAGATAAAACAATACTTTAAATTACATAGAGAAAGAAATTAAAAAGAAGTAATCATTCCCGAATTTTTACATATTGGCACAGAGACTTAGTGTTGCTTGTTTTTATTATTGACCTTCCCTTTTCAAGTTAAAAGTGAAGCTCCTAATTTCTTGAGGGAATATTATTATACTTAAGAAGTAATTTAGTGAAACACTTTGAATTATTTCTGTATTAACAAATGAAACGGAACATTAAGACAATATTAAGAATTCATTATGCCCTACTCATAGGATAAAAGTGGATATATGTCACAAGCTAATGCAAACACATTAAGTCCTCAGATTAAGCCACAGTAAAATAAACAGGAAATGATGACCCAGCAGTGATTAAACAGTAGATGTTAAAGATCATAAGAAAGATTTTCTCTTCTGTTCTTAGTATTAGCTATCAATTATATTCAGATGTACATAACTAACTAGCCATCAAATACATTAAAGGAAAAATGTTGGCATTTTATATTCATTTTCTCTTATAATTTCCTTTTGAAGGGCAATGTTGAAAAAAAATTTTAAAAACAAAGAGGGAAATAAGATTACTCTTTTAAAATGGAAACTTAGATCAATAAATTAAATCAACAGATGTAAACATATGTAAACATCTAAGAGCCAGGACTATAAAACTTGAGTAAAACTCAGTTGAATATATTGAGATATCTTAATAAAGAGTACATGAACAAAAATTGGAATTGTACAAGTGAAAAAGCATAGAAGAAATAACCATGGAGGCAAACAAATGATATGAAAACTGTGAGGGTGGGAGGAATCTTAGTCAATGGACTTTGAGTGTTCTAGGTGAAGTCTTCCTTACAGTTTACACACATCAATCAGCCCTCCTCACCCAAGTAACTGACTCTCTTTCTGACACCATGTTTAACAAGATGCTTTTGCTGTCTCAGTAGTTTATGAGGCAGTGTTGCTGATTTTTGTCTCTTTAAATAACAAGATACTAGATCCCAAGAGCCTATTCTGTATGGTGTATTGGTTGAGAAAAGGCTATATGCTGCAATGGATAAGATATGGTAAATGACATATTGAAAGTTCACTTCTCACTCAGGCAGTGGTCCAATGTGAAATTCAGTGGGCCACACCTACATGGGGATTCATGATCCTGACCTCCCTCCATTTTGTGTCCTGGAGTGGTAGACATTTAGTTAGCCAACTGGAAGAGGGGTAGGGAAGGCGCACATGATTTATACAAATTCCATTGGCAGGGACTGGTCACCTGCTACATTTAGTTGCAAGGGTTACTATAAAATGTGAAATTGGAGTTCAAGAGTATTTCTTGCAAATAAAAATTGTTCTATGATAATAGAACTCAGAACAATGGTTGCCTGGATGGGATGGGGTGGGGGCAGGTAAGAAGAAAATAAAAATAAGTCTGGAAAGGGTCACTTGGTACCAGAAAGTTTTCTAGAAATGTTCTATGACCTAAAGGAGTGGTGGTTATACAGGTGTTTAAAATTGTCAAATGTCATCAAACTGTAGTCTGAAATATGTGCCTTTTTAAGTATGTAAATTATCCTTCAATAAATTCATATGGACCTTTAAAAGAAAAAGAATATTCCAGGTCAAAGTGGTGCATAACAAATTACTCAGGACTTCATTAGTGTACTTTATTAATCAAAGACTGTCAGGATTTAATGGGAAGGCGGATTCCAATTCTTAATGGGAAAATTGTCAAAGAATTTGGGAGCCATGTTTTGAAACCTTTGCATTGAGTCCTCTGATTACAAACTATTTACATTCCTCTCACGTGCAAGATACCCCAATCCCCGTACCCACACATACACACTCCCACAGTCTCATCCTTTTATGGCATTAACTAAAAGTCTGGAAAAGTCAACATTTCATCTCTGAAAAAAATTCTGTAGCAGTTACTATTGCTGGGTAACAATTACTCCACAATAGTAATTAAAATCAACCATGTTATTATTCTTGCAGAATCATTGGGTCAGGATTTCATGCAGTGGGTCCAGGGGATGGCTATGCTCAGCAGGGGCAGCTGACAGGAGCACCTACATGTCACATCTCCCTGTAGCTTGGATTCCTCACAACAAAGTGGCTACAGGATAGTCAGATATTCTTTATGGCAACCCAGGGCTCCAAGTGTGAGTGTTTTGATGACACCTTACCTTTTAGTACCCACCCTCAGAAGACTCACTGTGCATCTTCTGATCCAGATGCAAACAACCAGAATAACAGCAATGTCAAAGAATTTGAGAGCCATATAATAAAACAGCCAAAAAAGGGGTTGTGATGTGGATGAGGGATATTTCTTCTGTAAAGGAGTAGACTGAATTGGTAACTCCCAGGGATGTCACCATAGTATATTGAGACTTTACTTACATGTCTAATGTGCCAAGATTGGCTTTCAGTTTCTTAAACTGGAGATAACTTCATCATTAGAATCAATTTATCTGGACTATTACAAGTCTTTTATTTTGATGCCTTTCCACTACTCTATTTCAAGGATTTTTGTGTGCACTATAAGCAAGTCTCCAGACTGGAGATACATGGAAAACTGCCCAGGTCACCCGAAAGCACTAGGCACTTCAGAAGTGGTTACCAAGGAGTATACTCGTTTGTGGAAGAATTTGTCACCCCTTATTTTACTCTCAAAATAATATTACCAAGGAAATAGGAGAATATTATTGTTCCCATTTTGCACTGGATGATGAAGCACTGAGAAGTGAGAAAATGAAGAGGGATGGTCAAGGGAGGGAGTTTTGATTGTCCTATAAACCTTGGCACCAGACCTTGGGAACATTGATTGACAATTAAAATCTGAAAGTACCTTATGTACGTGTTTTTTCTTTAATGTGAATTTACTTACTTGTGTTGTTAATAAATACCCTATTTATGGTAATTATGAGTCATTAGTGACTGAGAAAATCCTTTCTCTTTCCTTGGAATTTCCAGCATTCATGCTTAGTCTCATTCCATATCACTGTCTGCCATGGAAACATTTGTTTCAACACCAGTATGCCCTGAAATAAAACTAAATCTGAACTATTGTTTCCTAGTTAGATTACTTACTTATCTAACCTGCTCAGTTAGCTATACACTGCTTCTTGGTAAATAGAGCCTCAGACAACCTCGATCCTTTTGATACTTCTGAGTGAGCGAAGGTCTGAATAATGCATATTGAAGAACTTTCAGAGTAGGTAAATAAAAAGGCAGTTATTTGTCCAAAGCCCATGAAGGGCAATCTTCTTATGAGATTCATTAGTTTATTTTCAGCATAAAAAATAGTTACCATAGAAACACATTATGACAATATATACTCTCATTTTCTGTGAAAATGTAGATTAGAGTCACCTTGAAAAGTTGAAGCTCAGGCTTTTGTAAGAGCTGTTCACATTTCCCATACTCTGATAAAACATTTAAAATAAATTTCTATATTTCCCTTCTGTTTTTTTATGATTTCAATTAAATACTATAATAAAACAAAATTAGAGAAAAAAAAAGGATCGATCAGATTATTCAAGGTCAGGGGGATGTTATCAGAGAGGAACCCATTAAGCCTCAAAGGTGAAAGATTTTACAAATCTCACTTTGGGTACATTAGTTCTATAAGGAGGCACAACATTTCCCCATATTTCATCACTTTGGGCAGTTTATAAATATAGTCATTTCATTGTTACATATTCAACTGTTTTACTATTGATTTTTTAAAAATTTTCCTCCATAGCTTATGACTAATATTTTAATTGAGGGGTAGCATAATTTTTTTCATTGTTCCAAAAATCACCTTCCATGTATTCTAAATTATAAAATAAATTTGGTGTGCATTTGGAAAATAGAGATAGTATATTATAAGTAATATGAATTGAAAACTTGCATTTAATTTAAAATAACATAGAAATTATGCTTTTCGTGATTCTCACATTCCAGTATACTTAATTTTGTAAAGATTGCTGTCCTTGAGCTATAAACAGATTGAAAATTATTAAACATGAAGAGTCTCCTATACTGAAATATGAGAACAGCAAATACATTTGAAAAGTTTTAGTTTGAACAAATCATTAGAAGTTTGATATTCATTAGAAATATCACAATTTTTAATCTTTTTGAGAAATCAAAACAGCAAACAAACACAGATAGTTTTCTTGAGATCACAAATTATGACTGTTTTCCCAAAGCTGATGCCCAATTTTAACACTTTGATACCATCTAGATGGTTCTTTTCTATATTATTCTTGAGAATGCCTCTGGGAAAATACATTTCCATATGCTTTAGAGATATATTGTTTTGAGGCTTTAGTGAAAACTGAGTGCCAAGAATTGAGTTCTAGTCACAGGACCAAATGCTTACTGGTGAGTTAGGATGGACTATCTCACATCTCAATTTTCTATATGTGTCAACCACAAGTCTAACCTCGTATAGGAATGGTATTTTTTAAAATTACTTTTAGAGAGGCAAACCTGGCAAACTCCATTCATCCTATAAGGTTTGTGCTCATTTGTTTAGCAGCTTGTGGCTTCTTCCAGCTTAGGAACAAATCTCTGTGTTTTCCTGTAAGTTGCCTGCAGAGGATTTTATTCCTTGTGTCAGGCCTGAATGTGCATTTCTTTCATCCTTTATCATGACTCACAGTAACATTTTAAAAGAAATGCTTTGAAACAAAGTGATAATAAAAAAAATCTAAGATAATCTGTCATTCCACTGGATATGTCTATAATTTTCCTTCTTTCCAAATGTAGAACCCTAGTTTACAGACAAATTCAGGGTTAACCTTTAGGACTCTCAAAACAATTTTTTATTTATCCTCAATTAAATGTTGATTCCCCATTATCAGCAGCCTATGCTCTTATGTTCTGTATACATGACATTAGACATAAATAGAAGGCTAAAACACAGAGAGAGTACAGTGCGTAGTCTATCTGCTCTCAATGGTCAAACATTTCCTAAAATTAATTCTTCAAGTGGCACATCACTATAAACTTTTATCTCAAACTTTTTCACTTCATTTTAAACACTTAGAAGGAAAATAGTAGTAGCCTACTCAATGGAAAATCATTTAGAATTATATTTCTCAAAACTGGCAAAAATAATGATATTCCTAAATGTATAGAAATATAACTGTGTGTAGCAAGAGTAAATGAGGAAGATCGTGTAGCATACTTTGATGCACAAATTCTACTACAAACTTTAAAGAAGTTAAATCCATCCTCAAAAACAAGGTAAACATCTTGAGGGATTAAAACACAAAGTTGTGATCAGTATGAAATGTATGTCTTCTGGGTTCCATAAAAGGCAGTGGGGACTAGGATTTCAGCTCTGATCTACTGAGGAAGAAAAGTGCTTCCCAAGAGTTTGGTGACTGAATCAACAGACAAAGTTTGGAGGAAAGGCTGAAAAAAGTCTGCTGTATAATACAGTCTGAAGCCATGACCTAGAGCAGCTTCTGACTGAGGAAGTTGGGAGGACAAACTGGAAAATGAGATCTCAACTAAGACACATATCAGTCAGAATTCTCCAGAGAAACACACCAGTAGAAGCAAACGGATTTCAAAGAATTGACTCATGCCCATAGTGGAGGCTGGCAAGTCCAAAATTTATAAAATAAGATGTGAGGCTGGAAATCTTGAGCAGGAACCAATACTGCAATCATTTCTTCATTCTCCAGGATACCTAAATTTTGTTCTTAAGACCTTTCAACTGATTGGATAAGGCCTACCCACACTATCGAGAATAAGCTTTACTTAAAGTTGTCTGATTATATAATTTATCCATCTACAAAATACTTCAACAGCAGTACCTACATTTGTGTTTGACTGAATAACTGGGCACTATTGCCTAATCAAGTTGACACATTCAACCAAGCATCATAGACGCCCTCTATGTTTTTGAGTAGATCAATGTTATTTAAAATATCTTAAAGAACCACAAATTGCCAATTAAAAAAAATGAAAGATAAATAAAATAATTTAAGTATATTATAACCATCAAATAAATTGAATACATAGTTGAAAAGACTTTTAAATATCGGGTTTCCCTGGTGGCACAGTGGTTGAGAGCCTGCCTGCTTCCCGACACGGGTTCGTGCCCCCATCCAGGAAGATCCCACATGCCGTGGAGCGGCTGGGTCTGTGAACCATGGCCGCTGGGCCTGCGCGTCCAGAGCCTGTGCTCCACAACGGGAGAGGTCCCGTGTACCGCAAAAAAAAAAAAAAAAAAAAAAAAAAGACTTCAAATATGAAAATACCAAGCTCAAATATTTATAAGGTGGTTGTACGCAACATTTAAACACATGATTTCAATCTTCCACAAACCTGTTCAGAGAATTAAAAAGGAGAGAATGTAACCAAACATATATTAAGAGTCTTGACACTGGAAGTAAGCTTGATACTGGATTCCAAAGAATTATATTCAATCTGGGTTTATACCAGGAAAACAAAATGCAATTTGATTCAAAATTAGAAACTCTCTCAATAATATTTGCTGCATCGACAAATTAAAGGCAAAACATCATATGAAATTTTCCATAAATGAAATGGAAAAGAACTTAAGAAAATTCTCAATCCATTGTTGATAAATTATCTTAGCAGCCAAGGAATTGATGGATACTATATTAACTTGACACAAGATGGCTAGAAAAATGTCTAGTAATTAGGTCAGTATGATAGCAACAAAAGGATAGAAAAGTAGAGCAATATAACATAGTAAGACTCCAGAAACTACACATATATGGAAAGTTGATATATGACAGAACAGTGTAGGTCAGAGGAAAAAGTGCTGCCCTCTTCAATAATTGGTGCTGGAACAATCGGTTATCCAAATGGAAATGAGTGAAATCAGATCCTTACTATATACTAGACATAAAGATCAATTCCAGGTGGTCAGAGGACTTAAATCTGAAAACGAAAACTTAAAAAAAAAAGAAGTTGTTTAAGATATTTTCATATATTCAGAGTGGAGTTGAAAGTTCTAAGCAAGAAACAACCAATGTAAACTGTAAAGGAAAAGATTGATCAATTAAATTACATTAAATTTGATTACTTCAGCTCATGAAAAGAAAGTTAAAGCAAATTGCAGAATCATACATATAGTATGATATAGCATGATAGAGCTATAACATGCACATCTATGCAATATATTAATTAAATATAAAATGTTATGCATAATGCATATATTATATACTATATATAATAAAGTAAAAACAAGGGAGTAACAATAGATATTTT
Source organism: Mesoplodon densirostris (assembly GCF_025265405.1). Taxonomy (NCBI): domain Eukaryota; kingdom Metazoa; phylum Chordata; class Mammalia; order Artiodactyla; family Ziphiidae; genus Mesoplodon; species Mesoplodon densirostris. The sequence continues at coordinate 18,417,520 of NC_082664.1, forward strand.
AGTGGACTATTCACTTTTGGGGAAAATAGTAGGTGGTACATTCAAGAATACATGCAGAACTTCTGAAATATTATTAATGTTTAACTCATTAAGTTTCATGGTTATTATTCTAGGTATTTTATTTTAATATTATTCTTGATACCATATATATACATATATCTCATGATATTTTTTTACCAAATTATAATATATATATATATATATATATATATATATATATATATATATATAGTGAAATGCATACATCAAAGCTCAGAATCCAGAGAACTTTGAAATTTTCTTATACCTGTATAATATATACTAGATCAATATATAAAACATGTTCATCTTTCTGGAAATATTCATTATTTTTCTTCCCAGTCCATCAGTGACCCCCAAGCAAATGCTGTTCTGATCTCTTTTCTTATAAATTAGTTATGACTCTTCCAGAAACTCATATAAATGGAGTCATATGTACTTTTTAAAATCCTGGTTTCTTTAACTCAACATAATGTTTTTGAGGCTTCTCAATGTTGTTGCATACATCAATAGCTTCTTCCCTTTTATTTCTGGGTAATATTTAATTGCATTAATATCCAAACTTTGTTTATCTAGTCTCTTGTTACTGGATATTTGGGTTGTTTCCAGTGTGGGGCTAATATGAAAACAGCTTCTATGAACATGCTTAACTTTATAAGAAATTGCCAGACCAACTTCCAAAGTAGTTACAGACATACACATATATACCACAAATATCAGGTATGAGAGAAAGAGAGAAATCAGAGACAATTTCAAGGTTTTAGGTATTGCCAAGTGGAAAGATGGATTTGCCATTTGCTCATTTGTAGAAGATTTTGGCATGAAAGATATATAATTTAGTTTTCAAAAGGTTAATTTGAAATCCTTAAAAGACATTTGAGTAGATGTGTCAGTGGAAGATACATGTCTAGAGTTCAAAGGAGAGGTTAAGTCAGGAGTTCCTGAGTCATCATCATACTAATTTACAGATTCATTCATTCAAAAATATACTTTTTTGGGTGAGCACATATATGTACAAAGCTCTGGTATATACACATGGACCATATCCATTAATAAAAAAAAATCTCTGCTTTTATGGAAAGTGTATTATCTGTGGCCTAGGAAACTAGATGAGAAAACTTAAAAAAAGTGTATGTAGAAAAGAAAAGGGGTTCAAACACTGAGCCTAAGTGCAGTCCATTGATTAGAGATTTAGGAGATGAAAAAGAATAGCTAAGCACCTGAGGGGAAAAAATGTTCTGAAATGCAACAGAAAATATGGGAATATGGTGTACTTTGTACAGTCAATTGTATTACTGGACTCTTTTAACAAATCTTGTATTCATGTCCTGTTGCATGGAACTTCAAAATTCCTCCCATAAAAAGTGTTGAATATATTTTTCCATATCTTCAATTTATTTTGCCTGGTGGAATAACACAGAAAAGTCAGTGGGCCAGTTCCATTCCTAGACCTTGAGAGGATTTTCATGGTTCTATTTGCACTCTTGTACATCTGCCTTTCTCAAGAGAACATGTTTACTTGTCCCAGGATGAGAAAGATGTGAAGTAGAGCTTTCTAGCCTCCATTATTTCATGGCCTTTTTCTCTGCATGTTGGTGTGTCCTCTCCTCCTCTTATGAGAACACCAGTCATTGGATTCCCGGCTCACTCTAAATCCAGTGAGATATCATCTTGAGATCATTAAATTAATTACATCTGTAAAGACTCAGTTTCCATGTAAGGTCACATTCACAATACCAAGGGTTAGGAGTTGGATGTATGTTTTTAGGGGACAAAATTCAATCTACTACAATATGTTAATGGTTTCCCTTTTTTCAAGGAAAAAAGTTTCAGTATCAAGTGTCCAGCAAAATGCCTGGAAATCAATAAATATTTGCTGAAATGCTCCAAGGTATTTTATTCAAGGATAGGGCAACTCTTTCTTTCATAACTAATAGCTTATATTGTAATAATCAGGAAAATTTTTATTGCCATAGATTTACTACTTAAATCTACTGTCATAAAGTTACTTGGATGGTATCTTCTGCCATCATGCTCTGAGGGTTTCATTTTTTCCCTCTCATCCTCAGTCTTTTGAAGAACATATTAGAAAATCTCATTGAAGTCAGATATGGTCTTCAATATGAAAGGAAATAATATATCAAAATAATTATCTAGGGCTTCCCTGGTGGCGCAGTGGTTGAGAGTCCGCCTGCTGGTGCAGGGGACACGGGTTCGTGCCCCGGTCTGGGAAGATCCCACGTGCCTTGGAGCGGCTAGGCCTGTGAGCCACGGCCACTGAGCCTGCGCGTCTGGAGCCTGTGCTCCGCAACGGGAGAGGCCACAACAGTGAGAGGCCCGTGTACCACAAATAAATAAATAAATAATTATCTAAAATTTCTAATAATGATTTGCCCTTTTATCCTAACAGTAATCAACAGTCACCATAACAAAGAACCGGCCATTATGGTGTCTCTCTCATTAAACTTCCTTTATCCTAGAACATATTGCTTTGCGTGCTCTGTTGATCTATTTCCTCTCTCTCCAGAAAACTTCTGTTTCTTTTCAGAAAAGATAATAGTGAGTTTTCTGTAACACAGTGTTCTTGTGTAAGGTAATTATTCTGTCTGGAAAAAAATATAATAGATTTTTCACCAAAGAGCCATCAACACAATGCACTTTACTATGAAAATCAACAGTCTCAGGAAAATAGGAGAACTTAAGGCAAAAATGAGCACTTCTCTATTTACCTAGTTCTCTGCTACATTTCAGAAATATGGCCCATGAAACTGTTTAAGGAAAAGTGGAACAAAGACATATAAGGGAAATTTTTCAGTCTACCACAAGTGAAACAAAATGAGTAGTGGTCAAACTAGTAAATTGCATCCTTTATTAGAATGCATTGTTATCTTCTCTGAGTCTATTTATGTGACAAACGTTAGCTAGAAATATGCTTCATCAGCATAAAATAAGACAATTGTAAAATAATACAGAAATAATTGTTTTTCCATTACATACACAATTTTCTTTCAATTCAGTTAAAATACCTACTAAATTCCAAATCTAAAAGTTCTTCCTAAAATGATGACACATATATATCTTCTAACTCATACACTCATTTATTTTAAAGATTGCATACTACTTAGGAAGTTATTTAAATATGTTTTTCACAGAGAAAATAAACATTAGAGACAACCTTGGCCAAGTCCTACCTGTTTTAAAACCTATTATGTTGGTAATAGGTTGTTATTTGTAATTTGAAATGCATAATGTATGGGCTAATAGTACATAAATATTCTGAATTTATTTATTTTTAAAATATTTATTTAAAAGTAATTATGGACCTAAAGAAGTTGCATCAATACCACAGCAAGTTTCTGTATACACTTCATCCAAGTTCTCTCAGTGATAATATCTTACATAACCATTGTACATTCCCCAAAGCAGGAAACTGACATTAGTACAGTACTAATGACTATACTACATACAGACCTTATTTTGATTTTATCAGCTTTGAAACAAAAACTCTTTTTATTGGTGTATAAATATGTGACCTTTCATCATATGTGTAGATTTGTATAACTACAACTCAGTCAAGATATGGACTTGGTCCATCACAACAAAGAAAACTATTTATGCCATCTGTGCCTGAGAATGACCTCCCCTTCTCTAACCCCTGTTAACCACTGATCTATTCTCCACTGCTAGCATTTTATTTCAAGACTGTTATATAAACGGAATCATATAGTATATAACCTTTTGAGACTGACCTATTTTCCCCAGTGAAACATTCTTGAAATCCAACCAAATTGTTGTCTATATCAATAGTTTATTTCTTTTATTGTTGAGTTCTATTCCACTGTATGGATATACTACAATTTATTTCATCATTCACCCATTAAAAGACATTTGTTTGGTTTGTTTCCAGTTTGGGGCTATTATAAATAAAACTGCAAAGCATATTAATATCCAGGGTTTTTTAGACATAAATTTTTACTTCTCTAGAGTAAATACACTAAAGTGTTATTGTTAGGTTATACGTTAGCTTTAGAAGAAAATGTCTAGCATTTTTCTTATTAAATTGTACATTTAGCTCTTTAAGAAACTGCCAAATAATTGTTTCATTTTACATTCCCATCAGTAATGTATGAGAGTCGTACATCCTTATCATCAGTTGATATTGTCTGTATTTTTTATTTCAGCCATCTTATATCTTATATGCATGTAGTGGTATCTCATTGTGTCTATAATTTGTATTTCTAGAATGGTGGATGAACATATTTCATGTACTTATTTGTTATCATGTATCCTCTATGGTAAAGTGTCTTCTCAAATTGTTTGACCATTTCTTACAGTTGAATGTGGTGAGTTCTTTATATACTCTGGATTGAAGTACTTTGTCAGTTTGTATTTGCAAATATTCCCTCTCAGTTTGTAGCTTGTATTTTATTCCCCTTAAGACAGTTGTTTGCAGGGAAAAACGTTATTTCTCAGTTTATCTCTACAAATACATAGAAGTCTAAAGCAGATACTTGACTCAGAAAATATGTATTTTTAATTGTTTAATCTGTGTGTATGTGTTTTTACACGCGTGTATATAATTTTTAGAAACAGTAAGGAAACATAGATAACTTGAAAAGAATAAAGAACATTCCTATGATTTTTAAAATGTTTTAAAAAGTTTTTGATTTTTTAATACAGCATGTTTTTCAAGGAACTTAAACATACTGGCTAATATTTTGTAGTGGCATCGTTGACATAAGCATGTGACATTTTGCCTTTTAATTACAGACTTTTTCAGCCAAATGGTTTTAATTATTTAAAATATTTAAACCAATTTTTCTCTTCAAAAAGGGCAATCTTCCTTTGAGAAATTATTTTAAGATACTGTACCATATAACTAATTATAACATAAGTCAGCACTGTTTAATTTGTGCAGTGTCACCCAACATAAATGTTTTGGAGGGATGAATAAGCAATATAAAAAGCCACCCTTAAAGGGAGCGTTATCAAACACATTTTAACTTGAATCAGGTGTCTTTAACAAGAACATCCAAATAAACTATGTTTACCTGAAAACCTCAAATTGTGTTTGGCACAATTATATTCAAAGCAGGACAATGGAAAAATAAAGCCAAAAAAGGTTATTGAAGGAAAGATTTAGAATGTGGTTGATTACAGTGTGTCTTAATTACAGAAGCAGTACATTTCAAGAGCAATCAATAGATTCAGAATAATGAAATCATTGTGCCCATACTCACAGTAAGGAGTAAATGAGGACACAATTTCATTTTGTATGCAACCATTTAATTTCTTAAAGTAAGAAAACCTGTAAGAGCCATGTAAAAATAACACATAATTAAATTGTTGATAGTTAATGGGAATTATTTGAATGTCATTTACAACTGATGTTTTCTTCTCCAACATGATATAATTTTAGACATAGAAAGGACCCCAGAGATCTTCTAAATCAAACCAAGAGCAGAAACAGTGCATTTATACTAAGATTGAAGACTTAGGTCATATTCGAATGATTAATGAAGCTACAATAAGGAAGTGGTACAACACTGAGTTTGTGAGCACATCACTGGGCAAATTAATTAATTTTCCTGAGCCTCAGTTTATGCATCTGTAAGAAGGGGATAATTGCATATCTATTCTCTTAGGTTTGTTGTAAGAATTATGTGTGTTAGCATGTGCAAAACATTTAGAAAAGTGCCTGGTATGCAGAAGATCTATTTAAGAATTAATGGCTGTAATTATTTCAAATCATCATATTAATGCAGCAGATTTATTCACCAGAACATTTCATGGACCTGGCCTGTCTTCTGTGTCATTTCTATAAAGAGGATCGTAGCATTGTTGCAATATATTGCATTAAAGTGCTTTCACAGAAAAAGGGTTTGAGGATAGAAAAAGTATTTTACTAGAGATGCAGAAAAAGAAAGAATTTTAGTAGCAGCCCTTTATATATAATTCTACATCTAAATCTTAGTCCAGCATTTGTTCACTACAGTAATAGGAGTTAAAATAGACAGGCAAGGTTGGGGAAGGAGGACCACAGCAAAAGTGGTCAGAGACTGAGGACTCATAGGTGGCCCTTGCATAAAGGAACTGTGTGATTTTGCTAAGGGACTCACCCTTATTGTGCCTCAGTGTCCATGTCTGTACACTTGAAGCAATAACAGAGTAAGGCAGCAAAGTATATTGGAGAAAAAAAATGAGATCCAGCTTTACCACTGGGAGGATTTAGGTTTCTCTGAAATTAGCAGTTTCTATATCTCTGTAATAACTACTAGTGATAAGTGGATTCAAGTTTGTGGAGCAATAAATTTATATAACTTGGGGCTCTCTTTACAGAAGTGCAACAGGAAGACCAATAAATGTATGGAGTCACTGATTACAAAAGGAAAGGGTGACTTCCAGGCCACACAAGAAAAGGTGGGGGAAAAGGCCAAGTAAGAATGGAGCAGGACTAGGTATCCCAACTGAGAGCCTCCCGAAATCATTATTGACAATTCCTAATACAGGAAGGAAGTTTACTGTATGCAGAATTGTTTGTTTAAAGTAGTTTGAGTCACAGATTGCTCATAAATTTTAACATGGAAAGATTTGGTAAAGCATAGAAAGCTCAGGGCATTAAGACAAGGATGCTTAGTGTCCAGAGCAGGAATACTCCTCCTTATAGGCTGCTTGCCCTGTTTTAGTGGTCCTGTTCACATTCACAGGCATCACCTGGGCTGCTTACCTAGCAGGTTGGCCTCATGAGCATATGAGACATAGGAAGCCCCCTGCTTGGAAAGCTTCCACACCTGGTTTAATGATCTGCTGTCCCTGTCTTAAAATTCTTAATAATTTTCAAAAAGGGAGCCTACATTTTCATTTTTCACTGGGCCCTAAAAATAATGTAGCTCATTCTGTCTCTAGCAGTCTGAATGCTAGATGGGGTTAACATTTTTCAGTTATTCTGATGGAGATCCACTGTACAAATCGATGCAAATATAGCAATGAAAAATCATCTTATATTTTGAGGTGGCCTATGTTTTTTTTTTTAATTTTTATTGGTGTGTAGTTGCTTTACAATATTGTGTTAGTTTCTGCTGTACAACAATGTGAATCAGTTATACATATACATATATCCCTTCTTTTTTAGATTTTCTTCCCATTTAGGTCACCACAGAGTACTGAGTAGAGTTCCCTGTACTATATAGTAGGTTCTCATTAGTCATCTATTTTATACATAGTGTATATATGTCAATCTCAATCTCCCAGTTCATCCCGCCCTCCCTTTACCCGCTTGGTATCCATGTGTTTGTTCTCTACACCTGTGTCTCTATTTATGCTTTTCAAATAAGTTCTTTGTACCATTTCTCTAGATTCTACACATAAGTGATATTATATAATATTTGTTTTTCTCTTTCTGACTTACTTCATTCTGTATGACAGTCTCTAGGTCTATCCATGTCTCTGCAAATGGCACTATTTCGTCTATGGTTTTTAATTTGGATACTCTCTGAGTAGATTTCTTGAATATACTCCAATCAGCACAGTAACCTTCTTTTAATATTTTAGACAACCTGAAATGCAAAATAAGGTATGACAATAAAGTAACATTTGTTGGCATCTAATCCATTCAAATTCTCTATCGGCAGCCTGAATTGAAATCCCTCAAGATGTCACATCTATTAGTAACTTATTGCAACACATGCAGAGTGGGCCTGGATGGCACTCTCCCCCCCACCCCGTTTATTCTTCCAATGTATGTAGGACTGCTGGCATTTCTCTTCCAGGTCTCTCATATGATCTGAAGAAAATACATGTTGCCATCTGTGTTCCCTTTAGTTTAATTCAGCCCAGAATTTTTTAAAAAAATGTTTCCACAATGAGACTGAGTTTTTCCCAAATAAATCCTTCAAATTTCAAATCCCAGTTAGGAATCTTAAAGTGAAAACCAGCATCATAGGGCAGTGAGGGAAAATAAGGCATGGCGGATAGAGCCTGTAGACTTGTGAAACCACTGAGAGTCCCTGAATCTTGGTTTTGTCATCTGTAGATGGCAAATGACTCAAATCTTTGACAGGATTGTCATAAAAATTAAGGAAAACATCAATAAAATGATCAGTCCTTGGTGGTAGCTCAATCAAACATTTCTTATTTTTTTATTTTGTTTTAGTTTTGACTCTCATGTGGAATTCAGCTGAATAATGTGTTTACTTATCCCTGCAATGTATTGAATGACCCCCAAATCATTCTATGCCCCCAAGTACCTAGTAGAAGGAACAGCAAGTGTGTTGAGAAAATAATTGACACAAATAGATGTAGAAAGTTTCACACGAATGACACTCTTTTAAGTACAGAAAGGAAAACACACACACACATTAGAAGACTGTGACTTAAAACAGATACACTTTTGAAAGATACTTTTTAAAGTTGTGACATAAAGGACAAAGATACTTTTCAAGTAACTTTTTTTGGTCTATCCTTACCTAAAATCTTTATTTTATCTTCAAAATAGATTATTTCCCTTGGTTTAAAATTATTTTGTTTCAGAATAATTTCCCCTTTTTCCAGTTTTCTCTAGAATCTGCTTTAAAGACACAAAAATCTGACTTTATTACCATTTTATTTCCTTTATAGGATAATGGTCTTAATATGTTTTTCAATATTTCACTTTATATGGCCTCAGTTTATAGAACTCTATATGTAGGTCTGTCTGCTTTCATTCTGTTTGCTATTCAATGGGTCTTTTGAGTCTGAAGATGTTTGCCTTACTTCAGCTCTGTAACACTTTCTTTTATTATTACTTTGATTATTTTCTTTCCTTTACTGTCATCTTCCTCTTTATTTTGAAACTCCTATGACTAGGATTGTAGCTACACTACTGTTTCTTTTAACTCTCCAGAGAGTTTCTCAATTGTATTTTCAGAACATCTGTTTTTTTTTTCCCCTGTAACTTTACCAGTCAGAATACTTTTTAATAGCTAGTTGCTTCTCTTTATTATTTGTTAACTCTTGTTCTATTGATTTAATATACTCCTCTGAAGATACTGATCAGAACATATTTAAACGTTTTAGTTTACTTTTTGCCCTGTTTTCCTCTGTGTTATTTTGTCCTTTTTGCTAGTCTTGGTCTTTTTCTTTTGTGCTCTGGATTTTCCTTAAATGGGTGTTGCTCCTTGGATGTCCTTTTGTATTTACCTACGACAGCCCTGGCTGAATAAACTAGTGTTGAGTATCCTCTGCTGCTATATAGTCAAGACCATTTCTGCAGTTGGCCTCGGTTTCTAATGGGAGAGCTGGCTGCAAGCAAAACTCTTTCTGGACAGAAGGTGGTGGCTGTCAAGTATCACTGTGGACTATGTGAGCTGAAAACAGTGAGGGCCTGTTCCAAATGCTAGAATGAGGCCTAATAACTGGAGAAACCCCAGCTATTGCTAGAGAGATAAAAAATTTTGTTATTTTTTGTTGTTATTTTTTCCCTATCCCAAGCCCTGTGTGTTAAATGGCAGGTGATCGGGACTCTCAAGGGTGTAGTAAAGGGGTACTTAGTATGGAGAACTGTCCCCAGAACTGAGCCATTGTCAACTCCTCAAGGAATGTTGCTGCTTTGTGTTCAAACATCTACTCTTATTCTGCACAGCAGCCAGTTCTGACTGCTGCTGACTTTGTAAATCAGTGCTAAGAAAACACTCTTAACTCCACCACAGGTATCTTCCCCATGCTACAGGGCTTCCTCATCTCTCTTTTATCTTGAATATTATCCTTCACATGTCCTGTTTTCCAGAAACCCAGCAAATACCTCTGACTTACAATGAATCTATAATTCCCATACCCACTCAAAGCAATCAAGTTCTCCTCACTGTTGTAAGCGGGCACATAGTTGGGCATTTTATTGCAAACTCGTGACTGAGGCTTGACAATATGTGGGCTCATTTTTTCCTGTTTAACCAGAAGCCTGAAAAAAAAAAAAGTTGTCTGAAATTCTTTATACTCAATCCCTATAAAGAGATACTATTTCAATATTATTCAACAAATATTTACTGACCTACTACAGGACACACAACACACACACATACATCCAAATAATTAAATTAAGTGTGATACATAAGACTATAGAGTTTGAGAGGTTGAGAAAATAATGTTCAAGATGGATTTCTTGAAAAGAGGAGATGTTCCATCTGGGTCGGGAAAGATATGTTGATCAGACAGATGAGGTAATGATGGGGTAAATGGAGGGGGAGGGAGCAATGTGTGCAAAAGTAGTGAGGTATGAACACATAAAATATTGTGGAAGTAGTAAAAATATACTAACATGTTAAGTTTCATCTTTAGTATATGGCAAAATTCTGATGCTCAGTGTTGGCTTCAGGTTTTGGACCAAGAAACTGTCAGATACCCACATCAATGTCATTTCTGTCATACCTGATCTCATACATGATCAATTGCTGTGACTGCATTTTAAAGCTCATAATTATCCGCCCCCAAACACTGAATACAATCAGAGCAACACATTTGGGTTTAGAGTTAATATTTGAATAGTCACATTCAAGTATATATTAGCATTCTGGATATAACTAGAGTAAAATCTCTTTTGGAATATTTTTGCCAAAATGATATCATTAGAAATATAAATATGTGTTTTTAATTGAAAAAATTAAATGCTCCAAAAATTGAAGGTTGTTGATTAACTAGAAAAGTAGTTAAATAGATAAATAACTTGGTAAATACTACAAACACCAAGAAGTTACCCCTAGCAAAATAATCTTGGGGAGAAAAATATATCGTCTTGGAGTTAACTATATTTATATTAGTTTAAATTATAGCAAAGCTTGACGTAACAAAATTCTAGACTCCATACAAGTATTTATTGTTTTAGCATTTGCAGGATTATACATAACCTTTAAATATTTAATCATTTAATCATTGATTCCAAGAATTTTCAAGGAAAAAATCTATTTGAAAATTGAGAGTTCTTTCCATCTTAAGAGGATTAATCAATATTACATCAATATTGTCACATAAAATTTTCACAAGAAGAACTCCAATATCATATATTTTATCCATGAGAAATATTTTATCCAGTCTTAAAGCATAAAAAATATGAAATAATGTTAGAAAATGGAAAGAGAAAGAGAAAGAAGTGGTTAGCATAAGACTGTTACAGAATAATCCAACATCAGTGGTAACAGTCCAATTGCAATTAAAGCCTATTTCTTGCTTATATACTGATTCACAGAGGGTGTTTTAGCAGATGGCTCATCTCCATATGGTGGTTCAGCTGCCCAGTCTTTCCAGATTTTGGCTTCCCTGTTCCTCTAGAGACATGTCATTATCTGCCTCCAGCCAGGGAAAGGAGATAGTGAGCATAGTTGAGGATGAAGAAATACACTTATTTCTCAAATTATTGCCCTGAAAATGATATACATCACTCCTGCTATATTTTTCTATTGTACATAAAATAGTGATATTTTAAAATACACCACCTCTTTATAACATACATCAAATATTTGTACATGTATAGAAAGAATAAATATTTTTTTTAAGTTTGATAGTTTTATGGTCTAATGATGTTATGGACTACATGTTTGTGCCCCACCCCCCCAAATCTATATGTTAAAACCCTAACACCAAATGGGATGGTATTAGGAGGTGGGGCCTTTGGATGTAATTAGCTTTAGATGAAGTCATGAGGATGGAGCCCCCATGATGCAAATAGTATCCTTATAAGAAGAGAGAGAGGGCTCACAGTCTCTGCCATGTGAGGATAAAATGAGACGATGGCTGTCTGCAAGCCAGGAAGAAGGTTCTCATAAAGAACTGAATCATCAGGCACCTTTATTTTGGACTTCTCAGTCTCCAGAACTGTGAGAAGTACATTTCTCTTGTTTAAGCCACCAAATATATGGTATTTATTATAGTAGCCCAAGAAGACTAAAACAAATGATAAATCCACCTTTCCTCTTGCTTTATTTAAATTCTGAAATAGTTGCCTATTGGATTTCCCAGAGGTAATTGGAAACTGAATTGGGGGGAAGGAGTATCTATATACTAGAAAATAAATATAAAAAGTGTCATGTAATTGTTATTGATTATGAATGATTTAGTGACCACTACCATACAAAGTTTTATCCCTATCTTTCAGTTGACTTTTCAGAAAATAATTGTAAGACAGCTTCTATGTAACAAAATTAATCACCATGAGTAGAAAGATGGGTGAAAACTTACAATGTATTTTTTTCTATAGTCAAAGAAGAACTACATGACATACAGGACAGATTAGATGATGCTGTTATATTCTAGTAAAAGCTTGTTACACCATTCTTCTGGTGGTAAGGAACCTCAGGCTTAAACTGTGTTGCTTACAAGTCGAGTACTTTTGCAAAGACCTCTCAGATTCTAGGGTTTTGGTCAAAATGTTATGATAGAATGCAATAAATCAAAACATTTAATGTTAGGGATCCAAAACATTTTGTGCTTTTGATTCTAGATTTATGATTTTATTATAGATCCTTCTGTATTTTTCCAATCAATGCCATTAAATGTCTACATTGATCTGGATACTAGAAGGCAGAAATGGATTCAGGAAAGCATCTCCCTTACAAGATTTTCATTTTAAGATACGCTTTGTAGAAACATGTAAAATGGGTTTTAGCTGAGTGAAAAATAAATCACATCTAGTGGTTTGTTCAAAGCTTATCATAGACACCATTTATTATTTTATAAAAAGAGAACATCAGTTTTGAGGAGTTTGGAATCATAAAGTTGAGAAGATAACCTTACTACTCTGAATTCAAGAATTTCTGTGATGAAAATGGACATGCTATTAGAAGTAGAAAAGGGAGTCAGAAAAACAGGGTAGAAAGGTAGAAGAAAACAGTACTCTGCAGAAAAGGTGAAATGAAAGCAATTTAATGATTAATCATTTTCTCAAGAACTTATTTGAACTCCTTAATACTTTGTCCAACATGTCTCCAAGTCTCCCTGTCTCAATTATTGTTTCAATTTGATCATTATCAGCTTCAACTGGTGTATCTGAACATAGAGCATCATCCAGCAAGAAATATCTAGCACAAAACTTCACAAACCATTTTTGACACATTTAATCAGTCACAGCACCTTCTCCATATACTGCACAAATCATTTTTTGCATTTCAGTTGCGTTTTTACCTTTCTTGAAATAATAAACCATAATAGGCCGAAAATTTTGCCTTTTTTCTTCTATCTTCAATATTAAAGTGGCTACACAAAAATTCACCAATTTTGATAAGCCTTATTTTAAATGCACACTGAAATGAGAGTTGTCACATACAATCTAACAAAATTGTTTTTTTTGTTTGTTTGTTTGTTTTTTGCGGTACACGGGCATCTCACTGTTGTGGCCTCTCCCATTGCGGAGCACAGGCTCTGGACGCGCAGGCTCAGCGGCCATGGCTCACGGGCCCAGCCGCTCTGCGGCATGTGGGATCTTCCCGGACCGGGGCACGAATCCATGTCCCCTGCATCGGCAGGCGGACTCTCAACCACTGCGCCACCAGGGAAGCCCTGTTTTGTTTTTTGCTGTACACGGGCCTCTCACTGTTGTGGCCTCTCCCGTTGCAGAGCATAGACTCCGGACGCGCAGGCTCAGCGACCATGGCTCACGGGCCCAGCTGCTCCACGGCATGAGGGATCTTCCTGGACCGGGGCACGAACCCATGTCCCCTGCGTCGGCAGGCAGACTCTCAATCACTGCACCACCAGGGAAGCCCACGGAATTGTTTTGAATAAAGTTAAAGACAACTAAGTGCTACTAGAGCCATCTTACAGAAAAGAAACTGAACAAAGAGTTTAGCCCACCCAATAGGTTGAAGTTAAATACTTCTGGAATCAAAGAAAATTAGAAAGTAATTCCCAGAACTCATTTTCTTTTGGGTTTATTACCATATCATTGTTTCCGTTAATGAGCAGCATATCTAAAGAATATGTGGGTCAGGTGTAAATTTTACTGTATATTCTGGGTAATATTATATAAATCTAATAATGATTGCAGGAGTGATTATAGGACCCCATTTGCAAACTTGAATGCCTAGCTGTAAAGCATTTTATTAAGAGCTCTATCACTATTCCTTCACATGATAATATATATAATGGCAGTGTTACAAATGAAAATGGACAATTATTTAGGAAGTTAAAGAAAAAATAAACTTCAGAGAAATGACCATGTTTCTGAGGTGTCATGAACATGAAAAACACTCAGAGTGTTAAAGGATCCATAATTGATCATTATGGTTTAGGGACTTTGAACTCTGAACTCAGACTCCCTTAGTGCAAATCCTGTGCCATCTCTTCATAGCTCTGAAGACTTAGGCAGAATATCTTTTTCCCCTAAATTCTTCAATTTTTCTGCCATATAAGGAAGAGAATACAATGACTTTTCTTATAGATTTGTGTACTGATTAAATGAGATATTTCTCATAAAGCATCTAGCAAAGTACCTGCCTCATAGAAGAGACACAAGAAATCGTGGCTATCAATATTATAAGATTGAATGTTAGGACACAGGAGTTGCTAAGTCCTGGCTTAATATTTACTAACCAGTAAATTTCACACACAGCAGAATTGGTTGGAGTTTCAAATGTAATCTGTAAATTGTTAGATGAATTGCAGTTACTTTAAAATAATTTCTTCTGAGTTCTCAGATTGGAAGAAATGAACTTTTAAATAATGTCATCTGAGTTCTGAAATTAAAGAAATAAACTACCATAAAATATCATGTTTTCCTGACATATTGAGGTTGGTGAAAATATGGTTAATTGAATATATGGATAATTCAAATTTATCATGAACATATTTTATTTTTCTCCCATTCATATTGTGGAGGAAAATTGTAGTCTTTGTGGTTATTTCAATAAATACAGCCAAGTAAGCACTACTAAAATTTTCTTCAGTGATTCATAATCTTACAAGGCACCTATAGGTTTACCCCAAGAACTTGCACCGAAGAAATACAGCATTACTAACAGGAAGCTCAGCTATTAAGCCAATACACAATTTAGATGTATGCAAATTCACTTAAAGTAAAAGAATTGTTGAGAATAGTGAGGAAATCTCATTGAGTACATTAACACATACAGAGAAAGAACGTGTCAATAAGAAAAAAAAGGATTGGTCAGGAAAAGGAGCCTTAAAGCATGATTTGCACAGGCAAATATCAGTAACATCCATTCAAGTATAATTCAAAGGTTCTCCAAGAAAGAAAACCTTCACCAAAGTATTTATGGAGCTATTGGTAAACCATTCCTGGGGAGAGGAAGACTACCTTAAGTTAATTCTATTACCATAAACAACACATTCCCTTCACTGTAGGAAATTCTAATTATAGTGAGATTGGCATGAGAACACAGGCATTAAAAGATTTACATAAGAAGGGTCCTGAGCAAAATTTGATCTCATCTGTAGAAATTCCTATAATGAAAATTGCAGGTTACTTTTGCTTTAAAAATACCTGTTCCATATGGCCACAAATATGAAATAATAAATTATGATTTTAGCTTCATATTTTAGTCTATGTGCACTTATTGGTGTGTATTTCCCTGAGAAAGGAATCAGTTACCAAAGTGTAGATATATCAAGTTTCCGATCTTGAATATCTGAGCACCAGGTCTTGTCTGAGGTACATCCCTCAAGGTGGTTATGCTAGCCTCTTCTGAAAACATACAAACCTAAGTTCTAATTAAACCATTCACATTACCCTAGTCTTTGTGGAAAATCTATTGCCAGTGATTAATTATTATTCAGTCTCGTGGTTTTTAGGGTCCTTAATAAGCTATTATTCCCAAACCTCTATCATCAGCTCAAAACTCCTTAGCTACTGACTTACCCATCTGCACCTGGATGTCTGAAAGCATATCAATTAATCAGTTTAGAAGAGGACTCTTGATACACCCCTCAAATGCCCTGTCTCTCTTTCACTCTTCCCCAGTAAAGTAAATAACACCATCTCATTTAATTGTTCAAGCCTAAAACCTGGAAATCGATCCTTGATTTCTCCCTCACCTCTAAACCAAACAATCACAGCAATTCCTGCCAACTCCTCATTCCAAATATTTCTCAAGTCAAATCCATTCATTCCATTAACACTCCAATCAGCTCTTGCTTTTATCCTAAGAGTTACTAACTGGCCTAATGGTCTCCCACCCTCCCTCTCTGTATAGACTGAGCATTTTGTGCTTCCCTCTCCCTCTGCCTTCCACTCCAACCAAATTCATATGTCAAAATTCTAACTTCAAATGTGATGATAAGAGGTGAAGCCTTTGGGAGGTAATTAGATCATGAGGATGGAACTCTCATGAATGGGATTAGTGCCCTTTTATAAGGACATTAAAGAGCTTACTTCCCCTCTCCCTGCTCCCCACCATGTTAGGAAGCACCAAAAAAATGACCATCTAAAAACCAGGAAGAGAGCCCTTACCATAACCTGGTGGCATCCTGATCTCAGACTTCATTTTCCAGAACTATGAAAACTGAATTGCTGTTGTTTAAGTCACTCAGTTTATGGTATTCTTTTTTAGGAATTCAAACTAAGAAATTCTCTTAATGATTTCTATCACCCCCACCACAGCCAGCAGTCAGGGTGATCTTTGAGAAATGTCAATCAGCTCATGCCATTATCAGGCATCTAAGATGAAAATACACACACTGATGCTGATTTGTGGGGAAGTCCAAGATTTGCCCTCTGTTGGCTACTCCAATCTCCTCTTATCCATTGGTTCCAGGGCCACTAAGGTGTTTTCTCATTTTTCTTTTAAATTCTCAGTTCTTGCACTTGTATATTCTCCGCTTATTTTCCCTCACATCTTTTTTTTTTTTTTTTTTTTTTTTTTTTTTGTCCTTCAGCTCTGGCTCTAAGTATCACCCTTTGAATGGTCTTCCTTGATTAGTTCATCTAGAGTAACACCTGGACATTGTTTTGCATAGCACCACACTTTGTGTTCTTCATAACACACACCATTACTTCATAGATTCTCATTGGTTTATTATATATGAAACCAGGGATGCTGGTGGATGAAGTTATGATTATTTTCCCAACACCTAGAAGGAAAAGTGGACAAAACATAGCAGGTACTCATAAGGGTTTGTAGAAAAAATTGATTGCACTAGAAATGTATTGATAGATCAGAGGATCCAGGGAGAAAAGGTATTTTTGAGATTATCTGGCCTAGTATGTTTTTTTATTTTCAAAGTCTGGCACCATGTCAGTGATTAAATTTGCCTATGGGATCTTACTGGTTAATGATAAAATCAGAACTGAAGCAAACACTTTCTGACTTCTAGTTCCAAGCATATTTAATATAGCACACTGCCTGTCCTATGGCACTACTGTTTAGAGATACACATAGAATACATAGAGCTTTTGATAATTTTACTTTGCATTTATATCCCATCTATTCCTGTATAAAATAAGTTTTTGAGATTGTTCACAAAAACTAAACATAAATAAAATCGCACTTGGGTTTAGACATATACACAATTTTCCATGTAATTAAGAAGTTATATTATCTTGTATCATTTTCAAAAGAAAATGGAGTGGTAATTTCTCTAAACCTGCTTTTACAATAGGCTAATATTGTTTAAATGAGCATTGCATACACATACATACACACTCACACAGTCACACAAAAATTTTACCCCAAGTTTTTAATGTGATATTTTTATTTTTTCTTCAATGGGTTAAATATATTTTTGAGAGAAAATAACCCTGCATTTAATTTAGTTTCTCACAAATGATTTGGCACTATAGGTAATCAAATATTCAACATATGGTGTTACCCGCCATATTCCAGAGTTGATTTTTACAATTTAACTTCTGACAAGAGAAATCGTTTCTCAAGGGACCTAGGAAGGACCTATAAAAGGATGTCACTTCTGCCTACATTTCATTCGTACTTTTCACTTTAAGAGTCAAACATGAGAATGGGATTTGGCCAAGAGAAGACAAAACATAACAAAAAATAGAACAATTGTTCTTCTGTGTCTGTGATCTAAATTAAGAGGAACCCTAAAGCCAAAATCCACATTAGGCACTCTCAGTTCTAATTTTGCTGTTCTTCTCTTTGATGATTCAAACTACAGTTCATAGTTAAATGATTTTTTTTTTCTTTGCAGCTGACTTTTCTTTTTCTAAGGACTTACTTGTCAGATGCTGGATTAATTAAGCTATGGAACCCATTTTAAAAGTCTGATTGCAAAAAAGACTGAGAAGAGTTGTCTCCAGTAAAATGATCTGTCAGTCATCTCCTAGCCTCAGTGGCAGATTTCATGGTTCTTCACACTGTTCTATATGGCTTTTTTTTTTATCATTATGGTTTGACCATTTTCTACATTTCTGCTGTTTTGTGGTTAATCAGATGCCTTCAATTTGAGTTCCTGAGACTATAATTGGTTCAGCTTTTGAAGAATCTTTGCCCACTGAATTGAATTCAATTCAACAGAGCTGGTCAGGAAGAGTATACAAAAAAATAATAATAATAAGGAAAAAGGTTAAATACATCCGCCTATATTAGGTGTAGATATTCTGTCCGCTTAATGCCAAAACAACTGGTAAATAGGAGAAGCATTATTTGGTTCTCTCTCTTGTGCTACATAAAGTTTTATCTTCTGGCTCCCTCTCAAACACATCCCTAATCAGTTGGGACCTCATAAATTGTAAATAGCAATTAATTGCAGCAGAATTAAGAGGCATTTTTGTAAATGATGTCTTTTAACCTCCTCAGGTTGTTTCTGAAGGAAATAGTGGGGAAATTAATTGTAGCCTCAAAAAATGTCCAGATAATAAATATTTCTGTTGATATGGGAATGTGGTATTTCTTGTAAAAAAAAATAGCACCATATATTTGCAGATCATCTACTGTTTGCTTAAGTTATATTTTCCCGTTTACTAATAAATAGTTCACAGTGGTAAGGATATAAAAACACAGCTAACAACTGGAAGAAATGCTTCTGCAGTCACTCTACATATGTTACCTCTAACTGTCACAACACACTTTATTTAAATACTTTAAAAACTGAAAAAAAAATGTGTTGAATTGAAAGCAAAAAATAAAAAAAAAAAACAGTGTTTTTGTTCCATGTTTATGTAAGCGTATTTGGAAACACTAGATGACATCTTATGATGTCCATCAATGCTCCCACTTCTCATTTATCATTGTTAAGGGGAATAAACAACTTGTCCTGATAATTCATAACTTTCAACTGTCCCTGCTTTCTGAAATCCTACAGCACCTTGAACCACACATGTGACACTTACCTTATTTTGTGCTGTTAATTTTGGGGATAGTTCGAGTCACACATATTAAAGTGTTGGGTAATAAAGGATCTTAATACCTGTTTAATTCACTTTGTGCCAAATCCTAACCAGATTTCCCTGCTTAATAAATATTTTCTTAACACATAAACATATGAAATCAATTCACACAGAAGAGTCACATAGCTTAAAAGGGCAGGTGAATGAGCTCCACATATGGATTCATTCTGTCCGCATCTTTTTTTCACTCCATTGTTATACAGCATTTGGGCTTCAGAACATATTTTGAGATTTCCTGTCTTCCAAGCCATCAACAATTTTCCAAATGATATTTTTAGGTTTCTTAGGGACAGACAATGAAACCAAAAAATGAGTTACATGGGGAAGATAATGTTGGGTAGTTATTCAGAGCCATCTCTGCACAGTTCCATTTTTTGTGAGGGAATGAATTTCAATGATTCATTTCTTCTGAGCCATGTTTATGCAAGTGTATTTCCTGGGATGGATTAAATTGACCAAAAACTAATGTAAGCAGAGTGAAGAATTAACAAGGTTTTAAAATCATTTTATTTATTGTTGGAGGATAGTAAATTCAGAAGTCCATTTTCCCTCTATAAATCAGGAGAGAGGTTTATTTTTTCCTGAGTCTTATGAGTGTATAGTGTGAGAGGCATGCATTAATATATTCAGTAAAGATGTAGTTACATCAAGTAACTGTCAGATTACCTCTGATGATAAATTATATCTTTGACATCTACTAATGGTCATCACAAAGTATGGAATACCATGAAAGCTTTTATTGAATAACTTTAACTGATAACAGTAGATACAAAGAACATAATTTAAATGTATACACATATATACATAAAAACACATATACACACACACACATATATATATATATATATATATATATATATATATTTGTAACATGTAGGAGGCAAGGTATGAGACATAAAATTGTATGTTCTTACTGGCCATAAATAGGGAACAACAGTTGTATTCTCTTAGAGCAGGGAAATATCCTTCCTTTTCCAATGATAACAGGTGGTGAGAAGGAAGAAGAAATCCTACAATATAAGAGACTGCTTTTTGGCTAACGTGATCTATGCAGAGAAATGAGTAGTGGGTGTACTGTGCATCTTGCAATTTCAATCAGAAAGAATGGTGTTTGGTTTAATGACAATCAGGGTATATGAAATACATTCCCCAAATTAATATAAAAGTGTAACTTTATCACACAATCTGCCATTGGACTATCTTTTAATACACGATGATAAAGCAAGGTAGTGCTGGAGGCTGTGCTGGGTGTTAGGCTCTGCTGAAAACCTATTGAAAATGTGTGTTGACAGGACCATAGGAAACACTGGGTCCTGTTTTGAAAGTCTTATTGATACTATAGGAGTTTCTAGATTGTCAGGATACCACCATGCCTGGCATAGAAAATTTTTTTGATAGGCTGCAGAAAGTAAAATGTGGACTGAAAAATATAATCTCCTTCAGTGTTGTCTGATGCAATGAGATGTAAAATAAAAGACAGAAAAAGTCAAGGCACTCCATAATCAACAGAAGGCAGAGTAGAGCAAATCTTTACCTGAACTACCCAACAGAAAATTAATATGAGCTAAAATATGATTGCATATGTAATTTAAAATTTTCTAGTAACCATTAAAAGAGTAAGAAAAATGAGTGAATTTTAATAATATATTCTATTTAACCACATATATGTAACATATCATTTTGAAATGTAATCTATATAAAATTATTAATGAAATATTTACATTATGGCTGTCATACCAAGCCTTGCATATCTAGTGTGTATTTTACAATTTGACTCCATCTCAATTTACACTAGACAATTTCAAGTGCTCAGAGACAGATGTGGCTAATAGCTTCCCAGATGCGACATCCTGGTTTAGACAGACCATCCTGTAATCAGCAAGAAATCAGAGGGAGGAAGGCTGATGCCATTCACTCTCTGAAATATATCATCATGTTTGAGGATACATATCTAAAAAGAGAATTCAGGGAACAGACTCGTGCTGATGCCAGCTTCTTCTCATTTGGGGAAGAAGACTTCAAAATGAACAAGGGGAGATGGAAACAGGAATAAGTATATAACCCTAAGAATGCAAGATTAGTTGAGGTTAGGGATATGTAAGGAACCTGAAAACAAGGAGACAGTTAAAGAATCTGTGTGCTCTACTGAGCTACCTTTGGTTCTGGTGTCTCTGGTAAATTCTACACTAGATGAGCACCTAACAGACTTCCTGGGATCCAGATGATTTTAGAGTAAAGATCCATGTCCCACACTCATCCTCTGGCACTGGAGATCCAACCACTGTGCTGTATGAGACATTGATCGTCTATGATTCAGAAGAGAGGGGTCATGCAGAGGGTAAGTAGATGTTCCAATCTGCCCAGGGCTGTTCACGTTTATGCTTATTGTAGCAGTGCAATTGTTTAAAGTTCATTTTTGCCCTCTTAAACCCTGTTTTGCTTTGAAAGAGAAAGTATATGTTCATTACAGGAGATGAACCCAGAAGTAAGGACTCAGTGACACTCAAGGAGCCCAATGCTTAGTTATAGATGATAGATACATTCCCGTGGTCAGCACAAATGGGAAAACTTGTATTTAAAATCTTAATCCATTAAGAACAATTTGTAAGAAGAAATTAAGCTGACATATTTGTACCTAAGTTGATTTCTTTCAAATAAGAATATATTTTCTCTCTCCATGGCTTTCCTTTTCTATGTAATTTTGTGATCATTTGAATCCCCAAATTGCTGTCACCATTAATAAAACTGAGTAGTTGAAGACCACATATTAAGCACCCTAGATGTTTCTTGCTCTATCTAGAGATTTTAAAAAATTATCAGACTTATTTATTCTGAACTTACAGTTTTAAAATATATCTGTAATAAAACAGTTCTAGATAAAGTGGTTTACTAAGATCCTCACTTTATATCTTATTTTTTTTCAATAATTATTGTTACCTCTTTACTGGCCTTTATATGGTATGAGCCTTAGGGGAGATATCAAGTTTTCAATTAATTTTGAATGTGACTAGAGCTTTATAAATAAGGAATGATTTAGGTGCAAATTTATAGCGTGCAAATTTATAGCATGTAAAATATTATAGTTAACTATGTGATAAAGTAAAAAAACTAACTATCTGGGATTGACATATATACACTAATATACATAAAATAGATAACTAATAAGAACCTGCTGTATAAAAAATAAAGTAAAATTAAATTAAAAAAAAACAGCTATCTGGAAAGTATTTGTTTATAGAGGACCATAAACAACTTGCATTAGGAAAACTTGCAAGAATGTGGGTAATGATCTGAATGTATCTAATGCATTTATATGTGGATATAAAATATGTCATTTATTATACTGATTTTCTGCTATGAAAGATGAAGCAATCACAGTAAGTTTACCTTCATTTTCAAGAAATCTTAGCAAGATGTCTTTATTTTACAGTGTATCTGTAATGGCTGCATGAGTCAGGATGCCTTGAGTTTTATGATATTTTCTTTCTAACTTTTCTGGAAAAGCCATCAATAGACAATGAAAAAAAATCTCATTGTCTATATTAAGAATAAGCAATAATTGAATGAAAAGAGGTACCTATTATTCAATGATAATATGTAGATATCAATACACAGTTTTGTTTTCTTCTTTAAAAGTGATTTCTAAATCCTGGGTTTTTTAAAAGTCAATCCATTATGGTTAAGGATTGTTAGGAAGTTGACTAAATTAAATTAGATGACATTCTAAGAATCATACCTTTTTACAGCTTTCAAGAATGCATACCCACTCATAAATCTGAGTAGTTAGCAAAATATTTCTTAGTAAATATATACTGCCAAATCAGTTTAAATGAATAGATAGTAACTTTTAATGAACATTAATGACCTGGATGCTACTCATGGTAGATAAGATGCTAAGGCATTTTATTAATTTATTAATTTATAGCAAAGCTTTTTATTATGAAAAAGTTTTTGAAACAGCCATAAATGTAGATAGGATGGCATAATAAACCCCAACCTGAGGTTAAATAAGTATCATTTTATCATATTTGTTTACTTTATTTTTTCTTTGCTGAAATGTTATTTTAAAATTATTCCTAGAAAACTCATTCTCAAATACTTCAGAATACAATTCTGAAAAACAACATTTTCTTAATTGACCTCAATATTGTGATCACACCCAATAAATATTACATGTTAGAAAATTGCATATAGAATATATTCGTACATGATCAGTATACCATTATGATATCTAAAAAGATTAATGTAACATTTTAAATATCATCATTATACATGCCATCCATGCTCAGTTGTTCCTACCCCACATCTTTTTCACCATTTTATTATTCTAGTCAGGATCTAAATGATATACACAAATTTTATTTGGATGCTGCGTCTTTAGCCTCTTTTACTTTAGAACAGATCCCTTGCCCTTTTTCATCATACTGACCTACTTTTAGTTTTCCAGAATAATTTCACATTCTGGGTTTGTCTGATTGCGTTCTCATATTACTGTTCAATTTGTTCCTCTAGACTTGGCATTTGGTTTAAACTGGAAGCCGTAGCCAAAGGTTTGATTAAAATTAGATTCAGCAAGTTTGACACAAATAGTTCATAGTTCATTCCATGGTGCCATGGAATTCATATTTAATCATGTTAGAAAGAATGCATTATCTAGTTATTCCATCCACTTTCTTATCATTTTTAAGTAATTATGAAAATGTGCAAATATATTAAAAAGTAGCAATAAACAATATACTTGTGTATTATTTTTGCATGCATCTATATATGTGTATGTATGTATTGTTTATATAATTGTACTTTAGGTCATAAAATATGGTTATGTATTTCAATGAATGATGTATCTCTTGAGCCTCTCTAAATACAAATGTCACACTTTAACATTTTTTGTTTTTTTGTTTTTTCTTTTTGGTTGATGAAACCAGATTGTTATTCCTATAAAACTCCCCAGCATAGATACTGCTGAGTGCATATTTTTAATACATTTTAACATTCTCTGTTCCATGTATTTTCTATAAATTGGGAGTTACATTAGAGTCTTGGTCAAATTGTGGTTCAAATTTATTTTGGTAAAACTACTTCACAGGTAGTCACCATAAGGTACATAAATTTGATGTTATGTATTTTGTGTGACTTACTGAGTGTATATGTGTGTGTATGATAACTTCTTTATGAGATTTTAGCAGCCACTGGTGAACTTCGGATAGACACACACATCCATTAGGGCGTTTTAAAATGTTATGCTAATTCTCTCATGTCTTTTGCTTATTAGCTAGAATACTTCTTTTAAGATAAATCTCCTCTCTTTAATGATATGCTCACATGAGGTACATTTCATATAGAAAAGACAGTTTAAGGTTTTATTTCTGCTTTTTTTTTAAAAAAAAATCACATTTCCTATCTCCAAAATTTATCAATGATTTTTGAACTCACATATAATGTGTTTTAATCTCTTATAATCTTTTGCTTTTGGATGATCAAATTGTCCCATCTTTGCCAGGTGAGAGCTTTTTATGGAGCAAGAATCAACTTCATATCAATATCTGACAAGGAAATTATGAGAAAATAAAATAAAAATGTGCTATCTCTTGTATACATAAATACAAAATCCTTAACAAAATATGAACAAATCAAATCCCTCAATATATAAGTAGCTAATACATCCTGAACAAGAAGAGTTTATCACAGGAAGGAGAAGATGGTTTAACATAAAAAAAAAGGAGAAATTATATGATCACCCAAAGAGATGCATAAAAATCATCGGAGAAAATTCAACACACTCATGAAGAATAATTTCATCAAGCTAGGAATAGAAAGATATTTTTGCCTATCTATTGAAAGGCATCCACAAAGAGCCAAGAGCTAACAATATGCATAATTGTGAAACACTGAACCCATCTCCCCTAAGTTTGGGAACAAGGTATGAACCTCTTCCTTTATTATTTCTATTCAGTATTGTACAGGAGAACATATCTAATGTAAAAGCAAGAAAAATAAAAGTATAAATATTCAAAAGGAAAAGTCAGATTCTTCATGCACAGGATTTTACAGTAAAATTCAGTGGTATAAACAAAAATCTCCTGTAACATATAAATGACTTTTAACAAGTTCACAGATATAAAGTCAACATACAATAATTATCTTCCTAGGAACTAGTAATGAGCAGTTGGAAAAAAATTGAAAGTACCATTTACTATAGCATCAAAAAGTGTAAAATACTTAATGGTTATTTTATTAAAAGAATGTAAGACTATTATAGTTAAAATTTTACAAAAGCAGTGTAGAGAAAAATTAAATAAGACAATGCAAATTGAAAGACATATTGTTAAGATAATATTTTTTCCAAATTTGATCTGTAGATTCAACAAAACTTCATCTAATATAAAAGGAATATTTTTTGTAGAAATTGACAAATTGATTCTTAATTTATTGGAAATATAAGGGACATAGAATAGCAAAATAACAATCTCTGCAAAGAGTAGCAAAACCAAAATAAGATTTATTTTAAACCATAGTAAATAAAACACTATAGCATTGGCATTTTATTAAAGAAACAAAATAGAGATTCCACATTACCATACTTACCTGGTAAATTGATCTCCAGGAAGGTATCAAAAAAGAAATAGAATAAAAATGAAATGGAAATTATTTTCAACAAATAATGCTGTAACAACTGAATAATCCTTTGAAGATAAAAAAGAAAGAATTTCATACTTTATCTTATACCATATATAAAACTCAAATTAAGATTGCACATAAACTTAACTGTAAAACCTAAACCATAAATTTCTAGAAGAAATTATAGGATAAATATATTGACAGTCTTGCATTAATGCAAAATTTTCTTGACTCAAAGAATGAAAACCATACAAATTGATAAACTGGACTTCATTAAACTGAGAATTTTCTGTTCATTAAAAGACATCTTTAAGAAGTAAAAGAGATGAGCTATATAGTAGAAGAAGATATTTTCAATACATCTTTTGATACTGAATTTATATTTAACTTATATAAAGAACACCCAAAACTCAATAAAAAGAATCAGCCCAATAAAAATAAATTAACAATAATTTGAAGAGACACTTCACAAATAAGATCGCCATTACATAAAAAATAACACTTAAGCACTTTAAAAGGTGTTCAGCATCATTAATCATGAGGAAAATGCAATTAAAACAATAATGAGATACCATTTTCTACCTACGAGAATGGATAAATTAAAAAGATTAATGCTAAGTTTTGGTGAGGATATACAGCAAATGGAAACCTCATATATCACTGGGGAAAGCTGAATATTAAACAATAAATTTGAAATAAATGTTTGGCAATTTTTTACCTAAAAATGTCACATACATACTTTCCCTTCTACCCAGAAATTCTACTTCTAGATATTTACCCAGGAGAAATGAAAACAGGTATTCACAAAGAGACCTGTACAAGAATGCTCATAGCAGCTTTGTTTATAATGGCCCCAAACAAAAGTTTCATTTTCATAAACACAAAAGTGAAGAGGCAAATAGTGAAATACTTATTAAGTAGAATATAACTTAATAAAAATGAATATACTGCTTCTACACTAACAACGTTGATGAATCTAACAGAATATTTATGAAAGAAACCACACCAAAAGAATAGGTGCTATATATTTCCATTTCTATGAATTTCTAAAATATGGGTAACTAATCTATGGATACATTAGTTGGAATAGTGGTTGCCTCTAAGGAGGACAGGTGGCTGACTAGAAAATTTTATTAGAAAACTCAGATGGAAATTTCTCAAACACATTTGGATGTGTATTTTAACATATATAAATTATTCTCACTAAAGATAAAATAAAAACTCATGTAACAGAAACTAGAAATACATGATGGCTCAAACATGACAGATCATTTCTCATGAAGGTAATTTTTATTTATATACTGTATAGAGTCCATGAGTGCCCATGCATATGTGTCTATGGATGGAGGGAAGCTTTCCTTCCAGAAGGGATTCAGTGATTTTTGAGCCTCTCCCACATTGTTTTCCAGGTCCCTTCCATCTATGCTTCAGTTATCTTCAACTTGTTGCTTTCCATTTTCTTATTCTCAACTACAACAAATTAGAAGAAGAAATAGGAGAAGGAGAATTATGTATGGATGTTTCTTACAAATAAAGTTTGGGAAGTAGTGTCTATCAGTTCCATTTATATTCCATTGCCCAAAATTTAAGCACATGGCCAAAGAAAGAGCAAGTGCCAATGGAGAATGTGGTCTATCTGTGGTCCAAGAAGAAGAAATAAGTTTGGTATGTTAGCCACCTCTGTTATATACAAAGTGTTCCTCAAGTAAATCCCCATTATTTTTATGGTCCCTGCTGACACAAGGGT
This sequence comes from Mesoplodon densirostris, assembly GCF_025265405.1. Taxonomy (NCBI): domain Eukaryota; kingdom Metazoa; phylum Chordata; class Mammalia; order Artiodactyla; family Ziphiidae; genus Mesoplodon; species Mesoplodon densirostris. Next base: position 18,445,224 of record NC_082664.1, read on the forward strand.
AATATTAAACTCAAGTTTCACTTTATAACTGGGCTGAAGTCATAACAAGTTTCAGATCTTTTAACTTATGACACAAAAGTCTAAATGGTAGCACTACCTCATAGTTTAAATGATTTTATGTTTTTTACATAGAAATCATGCTATTGAAATTTTTCCCAATTATTTTTCTATTTAAAAAAAATAACTCTACAGATCTTTTATCCATATAGACTTAAAGGAGATCTAAATTGATTGAAGGTATTAATAAACATGTTTCCTTAAAGAATCGATTTTATGTATGCCATCAGGGGATATGTCTCAGCTACATCTTCTAGACCCCCTTCAAGGGTCTGGCAGCTTCTCTGATTGGAGGTCCATGTAATCCATTTATTTCCATCCATTTACATATGTAGCCATTCGTTTACCTAGAACCTGTCCAGCTGCCTTCTTCTAGGTATACGTGCGATTTTTATTCTAATTTACCTTCATTTTCCTTATCTTATGAATATGACTTCCAGAGTGATACAGCATCATGCTTACCATTCTTAAAAATGACCTGAACTTTAAACGTTATTTTTTTCTCTTATGCCATCTGTCAGGATACAGCCACCTTGATATTTGCATAGAGTAATTTTGCCTTGCCCCTTAAGAACTCGTTGCATCTTAAAAATATGTGTAGAGCTACCCACATGAGTTACATTAATGTCTCTGAGTCAGACTTGGGTGACAATTCTATGCACGGATTTTGCTGTGAATTGCTTATCTATATGGTTTACAAATTCAAAGAGTGATTGCTAATTACTTTATGAAAGACACAGCAACTTTAAACGTATTTTCAAAATATTTCCAATCTTTCCTGTGAATCTCATTTCTAATGTGAAAGGCACTTTATCTTCTAAAAAGCTATGAATTAAGTTTGGGATGGAAATATGGGATATTCTCAATGAAGATGGACTACTTCTATCAACTTAATAAGTTAGGTATGATAACTGACATATATATATTTTATGGATAATAAACTAAGTAAACATAGTAGATTAAGGAATTTGCTCACAGTAAACGTAAAAATGTTGAGGACAAGATTTGAACCAAATGTTTCCTGAGTCCAAAGCTCTTGATTTTAATATTACACTAATATATTTCCCACAGCAAGTGGTGTATTTTAATCCTCACAAGTAAGGTAATAGAATGACACTTCACATGAAATATCGAGATGTTCTTATTGCAATTTTTTTGCATTTAATTTATCCTTTACTTTTTTTATTTGAAAAGACTTAAACAATTAAAATGGCACCCCAAGAGCTCATCATCTTCAAAATTCTAACTGAACAAATAGTACCCTCGATTTGACACTTCAATTGCCTGCAAAGTATTTATAAACCTAAACACTCTTAAAATTTTGTACTGAGCATTTGAAAACAGCTCTGATTGCTAATAACTCTACTCAATATATACCAGACAAGGGAGAGTTTCAGCTCTTAAGCTTCAGCTATTTTTGAATTGTGTTTGTGCCAGATAACTCCACCTTAAATTGCTTTTAAAGCAGAAAATATACACTGTCTCCCCTCACATAATTCAAAAGTAGTTTAAAGTTATATTTCTCAAAAAGAGAAAAATGATGAGGGAGCTGTGATCAGGTCTTTGTAGTCTGTCCAAGGGAATATGGTTTGAAAAAAAATTTTTTTTTTTTCTGTGAGTGGAAGGATCCATGGTTCAAGTGCTTGGAGAAAGTTAGCTGCAGTCTCCACTGTCATAAATATGTTTGTGTGGTATTTGGAGATATTGCAAAGGGCAAGACTAAATTATAGCATGATGTGAAATTTAATAGCCAGAGCAGTGTTCCATCTTCAATGGCTGGGAGCCAATATTCTGAGGTTACTCTTACCCCCAAAATGTTATCCATTCAAGCTATTCTCCTTGAGTTCAGGAGGTAAATTAGATCATCATTTCATAAATTTCATGCATTCACACCTTACACATGGAAATATTTTCACTGTAGTGATTTAGAACACTGTCCAAATGAGGTGCTTGTTATTAGTTCAATTTCAGGAGAGACCACTTAGGTTAACTGTGTCCTCTGGTCAAAGACGGCCCATAATTCAGAGACCCAAACAACAGGCAATAATTTAGGGGGCAGATTCAAATATTTCAATTCTGTTTTTTTGTGGGGGTAGCTCAAAGTTATATTTCCATCAGGTAGATCACAAACTAGCACATCATACATTTTCCCTAAATATGTGTTTAAATAACATAAAATGCATATTAAACAGTAGATTTCATCTATAAATTGAGCACATATCTATTGAACACCTCTAATCTGTAGAGATAAATTAGATATAATCTCAGTTTCTTAATGTTTTAAAATTATGGTTTGTTAAATAAGTTGTCTTAGGAGCTCAGAATCTTAGGGTTAAAAAAGACATGTGTCACATGTTACTATATATATATATATATATATATATATATATATATATATATATATATATATATATATATATATATATATATGAATGACAGATGACGGAGATTAATTTTACTCTCAGAGAGCTACCAGGAAGCCTTCATAGAAAAGGCAATGTCAGAGCTACTCTTACAGACATTACATTACATGATGGGAAGGAAGTTGCTGGGCAGAGAGAAGAGTGCATTCCAGATAAGAGGAAGAATACATCCAAAGACCTGGAAGTTGTGAAAGAGCATGTCTCATACAGGGCCTTATGAATAATTCAAAGTTCAAAGATTTGAGCGGAGTTTAGAGTAAAGAGAAGAGGGTGGAAAAAGTAAAGGAACAGAGATTAATTTTCTCTTGTAGGTTAGAAACACATTGGTGCATTGGAGAACTATCAACAGTTTTTAAGCTAGTGCTTGGCATGACCATTTTTCTGTTTTGAAGATAATCCTGGCAGCAAGTGAGAGATGGAATAGAAAAAACTGGGGTGAGGGGGTCAGATAGGTGGTATCTACTGTTAAATGGATTCCATGTGTTGGGTTCTATATGGTGTCCCTCCAAATGGGAGCCCTGATTTTCATTCAGCATACTGCCTCTGTGGAACATACTGAAATTCCTGAAGTGTTTTTAGTTTTGTATGATTGATTTATTTTAAATGATCTACTGCTTCTTCTCACTCAACATGAATTAATGAAATATTTTTAGTGTTTTATTTCTTAATCTGAGCAGAAAATTGAGTCCATGCTTTAAGTTTGGTAAAAGCAAGATTTACAAATCCTACCATCAAAAAATTTTAATTCCAAGTAAATACTTAAGAAACATTTTTCACCTTTAATAGCATGTTTGCATCATCAGTGGACAATTGGTAATTATGTAAATATGCTTCATTTGGAGAATATGTAAATTATGGCATAGTCATATAATGAAATTCTAAAATAAATTAACTAGATCTATATATACCAAATGTGTATAAATCTCAAAAACTGTACTTTTAGTGAAAAAAGCAAGGAACAAAATGATATATGCAGTATTAATTCAATTGTAAGTAATTTAAAGCACAAACACATTTGTCTTTGGAGCTGGGTACCTATAAAGACATGAACTGTGAGGACTTTCACCAATTTTAGGGTTATGCTTACCTCTTGAGAGGAAGAGACAAGAATTGGGGTATTAAATACTGTTTACTTGTTGAAAAAAAACGATCTCAAACAAATGTTACAACACGATGAACTGTGTTAAATATCTGTTGTGGGTATATGCAGATATAGGACTCTACCATAATTTATTCTATATTTTAGGTATTGTAATAGTGTGGGTGAATCCACACTAATGAATCACTAGAGCATTTCAATGGATAAACCACAAATTCTACTTATTAATTTTTAATGAATTCAAAATGGCAAATTGGATGTTCTGTTATGGAAACCACCAAAGTAATCCATATTTTAGTATAGTTGGTCCAATACTTACATGGTAATTGCTTCAGTGTTTACTGATTCTACACCTACACATTGCAGAAGCCCAGTGGGAATTTCAAGAGTCCACTTAAATTCAATGGGTAAATAAATTAAAAGGAAAATGACAGACATTGGTTCTAGTGTTACTAATTTTAACGTGCTAACTTGGTACCTTACAAATTTTGAGGAAAAAAAAAGACAGTTAAAAAAGCTGACAGGGCTTCCCTCGTGGCACAGTGGTTGAGAGTCCGCCTGCCGATGCAGGGGACACGGGTTAGGGACCCGGTTTGGGAAGATCCCACATACGGCGGAGCAGCTGGGCCTGTGAGCCATGGCCGCTGAGCCTGCGCGTCCGGAGCCTGTGCTCCGCAACAGGAGAGGCCACAACAGTGAGAGGCCCGCGTACAGCAAAAAAATAAAATAAAATAAAATAAAAAATAAAAAAACCTGACAAACAACTTTAAACAACCAATATTCAAAAATACACAAATACACAGACAGTTCCATCAATTGTACATTGCTCTGTTTTTTTGTTTATGTTTTTATTTCGCTCCAAGAAGCAAAATTTAATCTGCACCAAAGTCATCAACTTCTTATTCCCGATAAAGAACAACAGCAGCAAAAAATGCTGATACATGCGATCGAAATAATTCCTTTACTTTTCTTACTCTACAGTTAATCTAGTTTCTGATGGAAATTAAGTGATGTTTAAATAGATAGACACAAGAATATTGCACTGGCTCACCATGCTAAAAATCAGTTCACCAATAGAGAGGTTGACCCATGTGGGAGAGACCACAGATCTAAATAATTGCTTTGTGTAGCAGTCAATAAGAAAGCAAACATCTATTGATTTAATAATAATTAGATATTAGTAACTATTCTACATATGGGAAAGCATTAAGCAACAAGTCCACATCACTTACAAAGTCCCTGATCTATATTTAATCAGAATAATATTAGATGCAATATTTTAAATTATATCATGTTCTGCAATATAATATGTTGTGACAGAAAGAGCAGGTTTACTTAGTCCCTTCTTTTTTATTATCAATGTAAAAATCTTGTTTTATCTTCAAATAAAATGTGTAAATTAATAAATCTTCTATGAGCTATGGGAGAAATTAGTAAATAAGTACAAGTTTTTTAAAAAAAAAGAATGGAGCTAGGATCACAATCTAGAAAAAGAAACATTAAATTTAAAGAAATAAAAATATAGCCAAAAATTGAAGTTGTTGAAATTAGCCAAATATGTTAGTTCTATCAAGCAGGGTAGCATGGAAAATAGCATTAGTTTATACACATGCACCTGTATATCAACAGCAACAACTTGTGTGCATTTAAAATCAATATATATAAATATATATATATATATATATATATATATACACACACACACACACACACACACACACACACACACACACAAACACACAGGCATATATAAGTATGCAGACAAAAATCAGCAAATATTGTGATTTTCCATTTTGAAAAAAATCAATTCATTTATAAAATTAAACTTTAAGACCTAAAACCAATAACTTCAAAAACATTTACAAAGAGGGCTTTAACTGGACATAAATTAAAAATATTAACACATTTAAATTAAACATATATTATTCTATTGTATTTAAGTGAATATGTTTGGGAAGGTGAAAAATGTCACTTTATAATAACTAAATGATTTTCTTAAACTTGAACTAGCCTTACGGATATTCTGTAGAAAAACATTTTACTGTGGTTAATCAGTAAGGGAGAATCAGGGTGTGGCTTCTCCTATACCAATTTTCACATGGAAAAATGAACCAATACACTTTGGAAAATAGGGGAGAACAAACTGAAGTTCTTGGCTGCACTGAGATTAACAAATACATACTAAACCACACAAATGTTTTCATTTTGCATCGATTAATTTTATAGCCCTGAAAACATGTCATATCATTTTATAGATTATGCAGCTACTAGTATTGGATTAATAATGGTCACCTATAAATATCAGAGTAACTAATTAAACTGAGTAGAGGAGTGAGTATAAACATGTACATATATATATATATTTATAAATGTGGAGTAATAAAATATGTACTGAAAATACAGCATTGATTTACAAGTAGAATTTTGATAAAGCACCATAAAATATAGTTTTACTTTGCAATCAAGAACACTTTTCACTCTTCTTTTATTATTAGTTTCTGCTTTATAATAAAGTGAATAAGTCATATATATACATCTGTTCCCACATCTCTTCCCTCTTGCGTCTCCCTCCCTCCCACCCTCCCTATCCCACCCCTCCAAGCGGTCACAAAGCACCAAGCTGATCTCCCTGTGCTATGCAGCTGCTTCCCACTATCTATCTACCTTACGTTTGGTACTGTATATGTGTCCATGCCTCTCTCTCGCTTTGTCACATCTTACCCTTCCCCTCCCCATATCCTCAAGTCCATTCTCAAGTAGATCTGTGTCTTTATTCTTGTTTTACCACTAGGTTCTTCATGACATTTTTTTTTCTTAAATTCCATATATATGTGTTAGCATACGGTATATGTCTTTCTCTTTCTGACATACTTCACTCTGTATGACAGATTCTAGGTCTATCCACCTCATGACAAATAGCTCAGTTTCGTTTCTTTTTATGGATGAGTAATATTGCATTGTACATATGTGACACATCTTCTTTATCCATTCATCCAATAATGGACACTTAGGTTGTTTCCATCTCTGGGATATTGTGAATAGAGCTGCAATGAACATTTTGGTACATGTCTCTTTTTGAATTATGGTTTTCCAGGGTTTATGCCTAGTAGTGGGATTGCTGGGTCATATGGTAGTTCTATTTGTAGTTTTTTTAAGGAACATCCATACTGTGCTCCATAGTGGTTTTACCAATTCACATTCCCACTAGCAGTGCAAGAGTGTTCTCTTTTCTCCACACCCTCTCCAGGGTTTATTGTTTCTAGATGTTTAATGATGACCTTTCTGACTGGTGTGAGATGATATCTCATTGTAGTTTTGCTTTGCATTTCTATAATGATTAATGATGTTGAGCATTCTTTCATGTGTTTGTTGGCAGTCTGTATATCTTCTTTGGAGAAATGCCTATTTAAGTCTTCTGCCCATTTTTGGATTGGGTTGTTGGTTTTTTTGCTATTGAGTTGCATGAGCTGTTTATAAATTTTGGAGATTAATCCTTTGTCAGTTGCTTCATTTGCAAATATTTTCTCCCATTCTAAGTGTTGTCTTTTCATCTTGTTTATGGTTTCCTTTGCTGGGCAAAAGCTTTGAAGTTTCATTAGGTCCCATTTCTTTATCTTTGTTTTTATTTCCATTTCTCTAGGAGGTGGGTCCAAAAGGATCTTGCTGTGATTTATGTCATAGAGTGTTCTTCCCAAGTTTTCCTCTAAGAGTTTGATAGTTTCTGGCCTTACATTTAGGTCTTTAATCCATTTTGAACTTATTTTTGTGTATGGTGTTAGGGAATGATCTAATCTCATACTTTTACATGACCCTGTCCAGTTTTCCCAGCATCACTTATTGAAGAGGCTGTCTTTTCTCAACTGTGCATTCCTGCCGCCTTTATCAAAGATAAGTTGACCATATGTGCGTGGGTTTATCTCTGGGCTTTCTATCCTGTTCCATTGACCTATCTTTCTGTTTTTGTGCCAGTACCACACTGTCTTGATTACTGTAGCTTTGTAGTATAGTCTGAAGTCAGGGAGCCTGATTCCTCCAGTTCCGTTTCTTGTTATCAAGATTGCTTTGGCTATTTGGGGTCTTTTGTTTTTCCGAAGAAATTTTGAAATTTTTGTTCTACTTCTGTGAAAAATGCCAGTGGTAGCTTGATAGGGATTGCATTGAATCTGTAGATTGCTTTGGGTAGTAGAGTCATTTTCACAATATTGATTCTTCCAATCCAGGAACATGGTATGTCTCTCCATCTATTTGTATCATCTTTAATTTCTTTCATCAGTGTCTTATAAATTTCTGCATACAGGTCTTTTGTCTCCTTAGGTAGGTTTATTCCTTGATATTTTATTTATTTTGTTGCAATGGTAAATGGGAGTGTTTTCTTGATTTCACTTTCAGATTTTTCATCATTAGTATATAGGAATGCCAGAGATTTCTGTGCATTAATTTTGTATCCTGCTACTTTACTGAATTCATTGATTAGCCCTAGTAGTTTTCTGGTAGCATCTTTAGGATTCTCTATGTATAGTATCATGTCATCTGCAAACAGTGACAGCTTTACTTCTTCTTTTCCAATTTGGATGCCTTTTATTTCCTTTTCTTCTCTGATTGCTGTAGCTAAAACTTCCAAAACTATGTTGAATAAGAGTGGTGAGAGTGGGCAGCCTTGTCTTGTTCCTGATCTTAGTGGAAATGGTTTCAGTTTTTCATCATTGAGGACAATGTTGGCTGTGGGTTTGTCATATATGGCCTTTATTATGTTGAGGAAAGTTACCTCTATGCCTACTTTCTGCAGGGTTTTTATCATAAATGGGTGTTGAATTTTGTCGAAAGCTTTCTCTGCATCTATTGAGATGATCATATGTTTTTTCTTCTTCAGTTTGTTAATATGGTGTATCACATTGATTGATTTGCATATATTGAATAATCCTTGCATTGCTGGAATAAGCCCCACTTGATCATAGTGTATGATACCTTTAATGTGCTGTTGGATTCTGTTTGCTAGTATTTTGTTGAGGATTTTTGCATCTGTGTTCATCAGTGATATTGGCCTGCAGATTTATTTCTTTGTGGCATCCTTGCCTGTTTTTCATATCAAGGTGATGGTGGCCTCATAGAATGAGTTTGGGAGTGTTCCTCCCTCTGCTATATTTTGGAAGAGTTTGAGAAGGACAGGTGTTAGCTCTTCTCTAAATGCTTGATAGAATTCACCTGTGAAGCCATCTGGTCCTGGGCTTTTGTTTGTTGGAAGATTTTTAATCAAAGTTTCAATTTCAGTGCTTGTGATTGGTCTTTTCATATTTTCTATTTCTTCCTGATTCAGTCTTGGCAGGTTGTGCATTTCTAAGAATTTGTCCATTTCTTCCAGGTTGTCCATTTTATTGGCATATAGTTGATTGTAGTAATCTCTCATGATCTTTTGGATTTCTGCAGTGTCAGTTGTTACTTCTTTTTCATTTCTAATTCTATTGATTTGAGTCTTCTCTCTTTTTTTCTTGATGAGTCTGGCTAATGGTTTATCAATTTTGTTTATCTTCTCAAAGAACCAGCTTTAAGTTTTATTGATCTTTGCTATCATTTCCTTCATTTCTTTTTCATTTATTTCAGACCCGATCTTTATGATTTCTTTCCTTCTGCTAATTTTGGGGTTTTTGTTGTTGTTGTTGTTGTTGTTGTTTTTCTTTCTCTAATTGCTTTAGGTGCAGGGTCAGGTTGTTTACTCGAGATGTTTCCTGTTTCTTAAGGTGGTATTTTGTTGCTATATACTTCCCCCTTAGAACTGCTTTTGCTGCGTCCCATAGGTTTTGGGTCGTCGTGTCTCCATTTTCATTTGTTTCTAGGTATTTTTTTACTTCCTCTTTCATTTCTTCAGTGATCAATTCGTTATTAAGTAGTGTATTGTTTGGCCTCCATGTGTTTGTATTTTTTACAGATCTTTTCCTGTAATTGATGTCTAGTCTCATAGCATTGTGGTCGGAAAAGATACTTGATACAATTTCAATTTTCTTAAATTTACCAAGGCTTGATTTGTGACCCAAGATATGATCTATCCTGGAGAATGTTCCATAAGCACTTGAGAAAAATGTGTATTCTGTTGTTTTTGGATGGAATGTCCTATAAATATCAATTCAGTCCATCTTGTTTAATGTATCATTTAAAGCTTGTGTTTCCTTATTTATTTTCATTTTGGGTGATCTGTCCATTGGTGAAAGTGGGGTGTTGAAGTGTTGAGTGTGTTACTGTTGATTTCCCCTTTTATGGCTGTTAGTAGTTGCCTTATGTATTGAGGTGCTCCTATGTTGGGTGCATAAATATTTACAATTGTTATATCTTCTTCTTGGGCTGATCCCCTGATCATTATGTAGTGTCCTTCTTTGTCTCTTCTAATAGTCTTTATTTTAAAGTCTATTTTGTCTTATTTAAGAATTGCTACTCCAGCTTTCTTTTGATTTCCATTTGCATGGAATATCTTTTTCCATCCCCTTGCTTTCCATATGTATGTGTCTCTAGGTCTGAAGTGGGTCTCTTGTAGACAGCATATATATGGGTCTTGTTTTTGTATCCATTCAGCCAATCTGTGTCTTTTGGTGGGAGCATTTAGTCCATTTACATTTAAGGTAATTATTGATATGTATGTTCCTATTCCCATTTCCTTAATTGCTTTGGGTTCATTATTCTATGTATATTCCTTCTGTTGTGGTTCTTGCCTAGAGATGTTCATTTAGCATTTGTTGTAAAGCTGGTTTGCTGGTGTTGTACTCTCTCAGCTTTTGCTTGTCTGTAAACCTTTTAATTTTTCCATCAAATCTGAATGAGAACCTTGTTGGGTAGAGTAATCTTGGTAGCATGTTTTTCCCCTTCATCACTTTAAATATGTCCTGCCACTCCCTTCTGGCTTGTAGAGTTTCTGCTGAGAGATCAGCTGTTAACCTGATGGGGATTCCCTTGTGTGTTATTTGTTGTTTTTCACTTGCTGCTTTTAATATATTTTCTTTGTGTTTAATTTTTGACAGTTTGATTAATATGTGTCTTGGCATATTTCTCCTTGGATTTATTCTGTATGGGACTCTCTGTGCCTCCTGAATTTGATTAACTCTTTCCTTTCCCATAGTCGGGAAGTGTTCAACTATAATCTCTTCAAATATTTTCTCAGTCCCTTTCTTTTTCTCTTCTTCTTCTGGAACCCCTATAATTCGAATGTTGGTGCATTTAATATTTTCCCAGAGGTCTCTGAGACTGTCCTCAGTTCTTTTCATTCTTTTTTCTTTATTCTGCTCTGCAGCAGTTATTTCCACTGTTTTATCTTCCACATCACTTATATGTTCTTCTGCCTCCGTTATTCTGCTATTGATCCCATCTAGAGTATTTTTCATTTCATGTATTGTGTTTGTAATCGATTCTTGATTCATCTTTAGTTCTTCTAGGTCCTTGTTAACTGTTTCTTGCATTTTGTCTATTCTATTTCCAAGATTTTGGATCATTTTTACTATCATTATTCTGAATTCTTTTTCAGGTAGACTGCCTATTTCCTCTTCATTTGTTAGGTCTAGTGGGTTTTTATCTTGCTCCTTCACCTGCTGTGTGTTTTTCAATCTCTCATTTTGTTTATCTTACTGTGCTTGGGGTCTCCTTTTTGCAGGCTGAAGATTTGTATTTCCCATTGTTTTTGGTGTCTGTCCCCAGTGGCTTGTTGTTTCAGTTTCAGGTTGTTTCAGGTTGTTTCAGTGGGTTATGTAGGCTTCCTGGTGGAGGGGACTAGTGCCTGTGTTCTGGTGGATGAGGCTCAATCTTGTCTTTCTGGTGGACAGGCCCACGTCTGGTGGTGTGTTTTGGGGTGTCTGTGGCCTTATTATATTTTTTGGCAGCCTCTCTGCTAATGGGTGGCATTGTGTTCCTGTCTTGCTAGTTGATTGGCATAGGGTGACCAGCACTGTAGCTTGCTGGTCGTTGATTGAAGCTGGGTGCTGGTGTTCAGATGGAGATCTCTGGGAGATTCTTGTTGCTTGATATTATGTGGAGCTGGGAGGTCTCTTGTGGACCCCTCTCCTGAAGTTGGCTCTCCCACTTCAGAGGCACAGCACTGACTCCTGTCTGCAGCACCAAGAGCCTTTCATCTACCCGGCTCAGAATAAAGGGAGAAAAAGTAGAAAGAAAGAATTGGTAGAAGAAAGAAAGAGAGAAAGAAAGAAAGAGAGAAGGAAAGAAAGGAAAGAAGGAAGGAGGGAAGGAAGGAAGAAAGAAAGAAAGGAGGGCGGGAGGGAGGGAGGAAGGAAGGAAGGAAGGAAGGAAGGAAAGAAAGAAAGAAAGAAAGAAAGAAAGAAAGAAAGAAAGAAAGAAAGAAAGACAGGAGGGAGGGAGGAAGGAAAGAAATAAAGAAAGGAAGGGAGGAGGGAGGGAGGAAGGGAAGGTAGGCAAAAGAGAAAGAGAGAAGATAAAGTAAAATAGAATAAAGTATGATAAAATATAGTAACGTTATTATAATAAAAAAGTAATTATAAAAAAAAAGGACATATAGAACCCTGGGACAAATGGTGGAAGCAAAGCTATACAGAGCAAATCTCACACAGAAGCATACACATACACATTCACTAAAAGAGAACAAGGGGAAAAAAAGTCATAAATCTTGCTCTCAAAGTCCACCACCTCAATTTGGATAATTCCTTGTAAAAAGAGGAAAAGGGGAAAAAATCTTAAATCTTGTTCTCAAAGTCCACCTCCTCAATTTGGGATGATTCGTTGTCTATTCATGTATTCCACAGATGCAGGGTACATCAAGTTGATTGTGCATCTTTAATCCAATGTTTCTGAGGCTGCACAGAGAGATTTCCCTGTCTCTTCTTTGTTCTCACAGCCCCCGGGTCTCAGCTTTGTATTTGGCCCCGCCTCTCCATGTAGGTCACTGGAGAGCATCTGTTCTTAGCTCAGACAGGACGGGTTTAAAGGAGCCGCTGATTCAGGTGCTCTGGCTCACTGAGCCTGAGGGGAGGGAGGGGCTCAGAGTGTGGGGTGAGCCTGCAGTGGCAGAGGCTGGCGTGAAGTTGAACTAGCCCAAGGTGCGCCATGCGTTCTCCCGGGGAAGCTGTCCCTAGATCCTGGGACCCCGGCAGTGGCAGGATGCACAGTCTCCCCAGAAAGGGGGCATGGACAGTGACCTGCACTCGCACACAGGCCTCTTGGTGATGGCAGCAGCAGCCCCAGCGTCCCACGCCTGTCTCCGGGGTCCGCGCCTTTAGCCACAGTTCACAGCTGTCTCTGGAGCTCCTTTAAGTAACGCTCTTAATCCCCTCTCCTCGCACACCAGGAAACAAAGAGGGAAGAAAAAGTCTCTTGACTCTTTGGCAGCTCCAGTCTTTTTACCGGAATCCCTCCCGGCTAGCCTTGGTGCACTAACCCCTTCGGGCTCTCTTCCCCCCACCAGTCCCAGTCCTCTCCCTGCGCTCCAACTGAAACCCGATACCCGAGCCTCAGCTCCCAGCCCTGCCCGCCCCGGCAGCTGAGCAGAGAAGCCTCTGGGCCTGGTGAGTGCCTGAGGGCACTGATCCTCTGTGTGGGAATCTCTCTGCTTTGTCCTCCGCACCCCTGTTGCTGAGCTCTCCTCCGCTACTCCGAAGCGTTCCCCCTCCGCCACCCGCCATCTCCGCCCTGTAAGGGGCTTCTAGTGTGTGGAAAACTGTCCTCCTTCACGGCTCCCTCCCACTGGTGCAGGTCCCATCCCTATCCTTTTGTCTCTGTTTATTCTTTTTTCTTTTGCCCTACCCAGGTATGTGTGGAGTTTCTTGTCTTTTGGGGGGCCTGAGGTCTTCTGTCAGCGTTCAGTAGGTGTTCTGTAGGAGTTGTTCCACGTGTAGATGATTTTCTGATGTATCTGTGGGGAGGAAGGTGATCTCCATGTCTTACTCTTGCACCATCTTCCCCCGGGCCACTTTTCACTCTTAACACTTTTGCTCTTCACAGTAGCTTGCCTCTGAGTCTTAAATATTTCTTTATACATTTCTTATTTATGCACTAAAATCAAATTCACATCTCGTAGACATATTTCATTTTAAGTGAAAATTTTTATATATATTGAAAAGGTATAAAGTTCATTAAATAAGCATTGTTGTAGATGATTGAGCCTGAAGTGATTCAGGTAAGATTCATGGAAAAAAATAAATAAATTTTGTCCCCAAATTATTACAACAAACGTTATTCCTAGGATATGGTGTCTTTGGTCTTAGCTCGTACTTGAAAGGGCAAAATAATGTTACTGTTTCAAGGCTGCTGTCCAAAGAAAAGAACAACACTTTTCCAAAATGTGACTAAACATTTTTGTAATAATCTTGGGAAAATGTCAACACAAATATAGTCTGTAATATTTTCTGACTAAGAGGCATCTCATTCTATGTATCTAGTATTTTTTTCTTTTTGTTTGTTTGTTTTCAGCTGAAGAATTTAATGCATAATATCCTGGAAAGATAGTTGGCTTTAGTTACTGAAGTAATTCTACTACCAGCTCTGAGTTTACCATGTAGCTTTAAATAGATTACAAAGCTTATCTGAGCTTGTCTCTATTTCTCAAGGAGTGATTAGTAGGCTTCCTACTACTCAAAAATTCCTTTATTCTTAGTCTATAGAAATGTTGATATCTAGTTGTGCTATGGATCACTCCTAGCATACTAAAAGGCAGTTTGGAGTCAGTTGTGCATTTAATGTCTTGAACACTTTAAATTACTTCTCTTCCCATGTTGTTTTGGTAGAATTGTTTCCTACAGCAAACCACTCACTCCCTGGTCTTGGCACTCCTGGTCAGAATTTTGTGCACTTTGTAACGTCTTTGCTCATGGTAGCCCAGTTTTCCTAGTAACTTTGTTAATGTGCTATGAACGATTGACAATTTGAGTATGTAGTGTATATGATATTAAATTGTGAATTAGTGGGACTTATGCTGTAACAATATAACAATATTTAAAGATATTGGTACTCGATATCCTGTTAAGGAAAATTTGCCTCCAAATTTTAAGCTGGAAATTTACTGAAATAACTGTTCAGAAAAGAATCACAACTACATGATCTTTTAGGTTTTTGGTATATATGTTAAGAATAGTGTACAAATTGAAATGTTTGTGTACTGATCCTCAAAACAACCAATAAAATCTCAATTATGAAAAAAAAAAACCAAAAAAACCTCTGAAGGAATGTCTGGTAACACATGAGAGGTGAGAACACATCAAGATATGTTATTAGGTTTTCCATTTCAATAGATCTATGCATTTCACAACAATCATACATTGTACTCAATTCCACAGTATTAGAGTTGTGGGAAAGATAAATGAATAAATTTTAATTAAAATGGATTCTCAAAAAAATGGATTCTCCTCTGTGTGTAACCAGCTATGACACTGGTGGAGCCGCTAAGCCACATTTCATCCATCTCTTTTAAAAACAAACAAATAAACAAGCTCTGTTTAATTGAAAATGGTTTCACATAGGTCAAATAAAAGAGTGCATGTGAAAATATCCTGAAAAAGTATAAAGCACAATAAAAGTTCAAGAAATTGTTATGAAATTGTAACATTACATTTTCTTGGTCAATGTTCCCAAGGGATAATGATTAGGATTAATCCATCAGTGTCACCAATTGTGTATGATGCCAACATATGAGGTTGTTCCTATACCTATTTACAAATATCCAGATGTTTGAGTTACTCAGGCACATTATTGATTTTTTAACAAAATAATCTGGATATGTTGGTAATATTGGCAATCTTAGTCAATGCAAGCCTGTACTTTATCCCTTAATGTGGTTCGATGTTTCCAAGTGTCAACACATTCACTGAATTACACACACATATTTAATGAAAATATTATGATCCCATAAATATCACAAGTCAGACTAGCACCTTCTTCTCTTAGCCTCTTTTTTTCAAATCAAGGATGGTGAAGCACACCAGTTGATCTAACATATATACCAAGTGTGGTATGGTAGAGTCTGGGGGTGAGCCAATTCATGGCATAGCATGCAGCTCTTGGTTTAATGGCCTCCAGCCTGAATAGATTTCTTGATCTGGATCACTGCAGAGAGCATGAAAAGTCCCTTTGTTGATTTTTAGTTTTTCTTGGCTTTTAGTAGCACATGAGAGGGATAAAATTTGGCACTCTCTATCTGAGCTGTCATTTGGAAATTTCAGATTTGGATTCTCTTCCCAGCATTTAGATTTCTTAATTCAAACCATACTATATTCCCTGTGCACTGATGCTGTATCCTCCTGCAGAGAAGGAAAAAGTGACTCCAAAAAGTTACCTGGCTCGCCATGTCACCCCAAAGTATTGATGTTATTAATGGGCTTTTCAATGACAGTGTTATAGAGTGTTTCAAAGTGCTGATGAATCCTATTAACATTCTATGGCCAAAAATTGTACTGGTCTATTTTATTTTAATCAAAATTAGTAATTAAAATATTTCAGACATAACTTCTCTCTGGCCACTAAATTTCCACAATATGTAGGACTGTTTACCAGAAAATCATTAAAGTTATAAAGAACATGGCTCTCTGTTCCCTGACCTGCAAAGTGTATATTCTTGACACTTTTGCTAGTGATTAACATTGAGAAAGTATTATGCTATAATAACAATAAAACAACAAACATTTTTTTAAAACTCTCATAATTTTAGTGAAGAAAGTGTCTATACCACTAAATTCTTCTTTTGTAAAGAACACCTTCTAGTATCACAAAATCACAATGGTGTGCAAGTATGTGCCCTCCACATTTATTTCAATTAATGTATAATACACCTACAGAAAAATGTACAGATCATAAACACACAGCCAAAATAACGTTCTTAATGTGAACATCTCCATAAAGCCCAGCAGTGTGGTAAGATACATACATACATATAATCTTTATCCATTCATCCATCAATGAACTCTTAAGTAGTTTCCATATTCTGGCTATTGTAAGCAATGTTGCAATAAACATTGGGGTGCATATATCTTTTTAATTTAGTGTTTTTGTTTTCTTTGGATAAATACTCAGAGGTGGAATTTCTGGATCATATGGTAGTTCTATTTTTACTTTTTGAGGTATCTCTATACTATTTTTTATAGTGACTGCATCAATTTACATAACCACCAACAGTTCACAAGTGTGGAGTCATTTTTGCCAACGCTTGTTATTTCTAGTCTTTTTTGATAACTACCATTCTAACAAGTGTGAGATCCATTATTTCTTTTAAAATATCAGCTCTCATCACTTTTGCTTCCATGAAGATAGAGAAAACATATTTTCCCATTCTCCTCACAATAAAAACTAAAACCCATGGGCATTAAATGTAACACAGACATAAGCTTCTGAAGTGTAGAGAAAAGAAACCAAAATGACTAAACACCTCAGTAGCCGAGGAATGTCATGGCGGTGAGTTATTTGGTATTGCTTTATGTCTTATAGATCTTAGTCTTAGAGCAGACGAAGGTGGCAAGCTGGAAATGCCAAAAGGTACAGGTAACATATATCCCTCAAAAATCCTATTCTCTCTAAATGAATGACAGGAAAGAGGAAACCTAACAAAACATAAAACTTTCATATAATAGCCACTGTACAAGTAAAACACCATGGAAAAAAAGTGTGGCTCCCACCTCCACCCATGTCAGCCAAAGCTATGTAGGGGGGTCTGGACTTCTACCCTTCCTGGCTATAACAAAATCCACCAACACCACCATTGAGAGTGGTGTCAGAGAGGTCAAGTCAGGAGCCAGGATTTTCACCATTGCCTAGTGGTAACAAGGTCAAACACCTCATCTCACCATGCTATCAAGTCAACCAAAACGGGAGCATTGGCAAGGCACTCCTACCCATCCCATCAGGAACAATCAGTGAAGGTATAGTGGAAAGCCATAACCTCTACTCTGAACCAGAAGTATCAAACAGCCTTCCCCCTTAAGTGTCAATGGAGGCCAAGGGGTAGACTGGAATTCTCTTTACACCTGGCAGTAACATGGTAGTGCCCCTCTTTTGCCCCACCACAATAATATCAGGAAGTCCAGCTAAAATGGAGAACATAATAAGATCCAGAGTCTCATAATATTCAAAATGTCCAGATTTAAATAAAAATATTTCTCACTATACTAAGAAACAGGAAGATCTCAAACTGAAGAAAGAAGATCTCAAACTGAAAGAAAAATGATAGTTAATACATACCAATATTGAAAAGACAAAGATATCTGAACTATCTGACAAAGATTTTAAAGTAGCCAAACAAAAATGTGATAATGCACAATTACAAACACACTTGAAACAAATGAAGCAATAGAAAGTCTCAGCAAACAAGTAGGAAGTCTCAGCAAACAAATAGAAAGTCTCAGCAAATATCGATAAAAAAGAAGTTATAAAAATAGAAGTGTTAGGGCTTCCCTGGTGGCGCAGTGGTTGAGAGTCTGCCTGCCGATGCAGGGGACATGGGTTTGTGCCCTGGTCCGGGAAGATCCCACATGCCATGGAGCAGCTGAGCCCATGAGCCATGGCTGCTGAGCCTGCGCGTCCAGAACCTGTACTCCGCAACAGGAGAGGCCACAACAGTGAGAGGCCCGCATATCGCAAAAAAAAAAAAAAAAAAAAAAAAAAAAATAGAAGGGTTAGAATGAAAAAACTCCAAGCAAAATATATTTTTTAAGTCAACAAATGGCTATACAGCAGCATCAAGGCTACAGAAGAAATGCAATGAACTTAAAGATAAAACAATAGAAATTACTCAATCTGAACAACAGAGATAAAATAGCCTGAAAAAATTTAACAGTAACTCAGATACCAATAGGACTAGAACAAAAGATCCAACATTTTTGTCATCAGAGAGCCAGAAGAAGAGAAATAATAACTGAAAAGAAAACTTCCCAAATTTGGCAAAAGACATAAACCTACAGATTCAAGAAGCTAAGCAAACCACAGACAGCATATATCACCAAAAATTCACATGAAGAAACATTATAGTCAAACTTGGAAAACTAAAAAAGTAAAAAAAATAAAAACAAAAAAATGAAGACAATGAGAGAGAAAAAGACATTTTATCTGTAGAGGAAAAATCAATTTAAAATTACAGTAGATTTCTCATCAGAAACCAAGCAGGCTAGAGAAAAATGGCACAACTTTTTTCAAGTGGTGAAAGAAAACCTGTCAACCCATAATCCAATATGCCATGAGAATATCCTTCAGGAATGATGGAGGAAATCATGATATTCTTAGAAGAAGGAAAAATAAGAGATTTGTCACAAACAGATGCACTCATAAAAAATGGCTAAAGAAAGATTTTTAAACATAAAGGAATTTATGAAAGAAAGAATCTTGAAATACCTGGAGGGAAGGAAGAACATATAAGCAAAAATATGGGTAAATGCAATAGACTTTCTTCTCTTCTCAGTTTTTCTAAATTATATGTAAGGGTTGAAGCAAAAGTAATAAAACTGATAAGGTTCCAAATGTATGTAGAGGAAATAGTTAAGACAATTATATTATTAACAGGTGAGGGTATAGGGATACAAAATGCAGTAAGGTGTCAATACTTTACTTGATCTGCTAAAATAATGAAACCCATAGAACTCTCCTGCACTGTTGGTGGGAATGTAAATTGGTACAGCCACTATGGAGAACAGTATGGAGGTTCCTTGAGAAACTAAAAATAGAGCTACCATATGATCTAGCAATCCCACTCCTGGGCATATATCTGGAGATAAATATGGTTTGAAAGGATACATGCACCCTAATATTCACTGCCATGCTGTTTACAATAGCCAAGACATGGAAGCAGCCTAAATATCCATCAACAGATGAATGGATAAAGAAGATGTGGTACATATATACAATGGAGTATTACTTAGCCATTAAAAATAATGAAATAATGCCATTTGCAGCAACATGGATGGACCTGGAGATGAGATTATCATACTAAGTGAAGTAAGTCATATAGGGAAAGACAAATATCATATGATATTGCATATATGCAGAATTAAAAAAAAAAAAGAATGATACAAATGAACTTACTTACAAAACAGAAACAGACTCACAGACTTTGAAAATGAACTTATGGTTACCAGGGAGAAGTGTGGGAGAGTGGAACAGATTGTGAGTTTGGGGTTGACATGTATACACTGCTATATTTAAAAGAGATACCCAACAAGGACCTACTGTATAGCACAGGGAATGCTGTTCAATATTCTTTAATAACCTAAATGGGAAAATAATTTGAAAAAGAATAGATACATGTATATGTATAACTGAATCACTTTGCTGAACACCTGAAACTAACACAACATTGTTAATCAACTATGTTTCAATATAAAATAAAAGTTAAAAGAAAAAAAATGACATCCATAGACTATATACGTATAATACCTAGAACAATCACCAAGTGAAATTTATATAAAGTGCAATTGTGTTCCCCTCAAAACTATATGTTGGCATTCTAATTCCGAGTACCTCAAAATGTGACCTAATAAGGTGAAAGGGTCTCTACAGAAGCAATAAAATTAAAACATGGTTTTTACTTTGAGCCTTAATTGAATGTGACTGGTATCCTTATAAAAGGGAGAAATTTGGTCACAGACACACTTAAAGGGGAGATAATGTGAAGAATCACAGATTAAAGATGACCATCTACAAGCCAAAAAAAGAGTCCTGAAACAGATTTTTCCCTCACAGCCCTCTGAAGGAACCAATTCTGCCTACACCTTGATTTTGGCCTTCTACCCTTCAGAACAATGACACAATAAATTTCTATTTTTATTAAGTTTCCCAGCTTGTGGTCCTTTGTTATGGCAACCTTAGCAAGTGTACTAAAAATCACTAACAAAATTAAAAGAAAATTCTAAAAAGATATTAAATTAATATAATCCATTATGTTAACAAGTTAAAAAAGAAAAAAAAACTCACATAATCCTGTAATTTTTGCAGCAGAGAATTTGACAAAATTTATCATTCATGATAAAAACTCTGTATTGTTTCTTCTATTCAACATAGTACTGGAAATCCCAGCCAGAACAATTAGACAAGACAAAGAAAAAAACGGCATCAAAATCAAATAAGATGTGAAAATTTATTTATGTTTGCTGATGATATGACCTTGTGAGTAGAAAACCCTAAAGACCAAAAAAAAAAAAAAAATCCTGTTAGGATTCAGTAAAGTTGCAAGACACAAAATCAACATACAAAAATCAATCTTGTTTATATACATAACAGTGAACTACCCAAAAAGGAAATTAAGAAAATAATCTTATTTATACTAATATCAAAAAGAGTAAAGTACTTAGGAATAAATTTAAGGAAAAAGGTAAAAGACTTGTACACTGAAAACTACATAACATTGATCAAAAAAAGTAAAGGAGACACAAATAAAGAAAAAGACATCCTGTGTTTATGAACTGGAAAAATTAGTATTATCAAAATGTCCATACTACCCAAGGCAATCTACAGATTCAACGTGATTTCTGTCAAAATCCCACTGGCAATTTTAAATAGAAGTAGAAAAAATACTATCCTAAAATACATATGGTACCACTAAAGACTCCAAACAGCCAAAACAGTCTTGAGAAAGAACAAAGCTGGAGGCATCACACTTCTTGCTTTCAAAATACATTACAAACTATAGTGTTTAAAAAAGTATGGTACTGACATAAAGACAGACACATAGACCAATGGAAAAGAATAGAAAGCCCAGAAATAAACTTATGCATATATGTTTACATGATCTTCAACAAGGATGCCAAGAATACATAATGGGGGAAAGACTGGTCTCTTCAACAAACAGTGTTGAGAAAACTGGATATCCCCATGTAAAACAATAAAATTGGATTCTTATTTTATGCCATACACAAAAAGCAATGTAAAATAGTTTAAAAATTTAAACATAAGTCCTGACTCTATAGAGCTCCTAGAGGAAACCATAGGGCAAAAGTTTTGTGACATTGGTCTAGGCAATGATTTCTATTGAATATGACACCAAAAGCACAATCAACAAAAGCAAAACAAGATGCATGGAACTACATAAAAATAAGAACCTTCTGTACAGCAAAGGAAACAATCAACAGAGAAAAAGCATACTTCTTTTTTCTAATCAGATTATTATTTTCTTTCATGCTTAATGTTAGGAATATATGTTTCTTTAGTTTCTTTATAGAATATGTTTACACAATTAATGCCATTTACCTCAGTTCTCACATTATTTAAAAAAAATACTTATTCACTTTTTCTTCATGTAAGAAGGAAATTCTTAGGGGTTACAGAGTAACATATCCATGTGTCTTAATTTGGGATCCCCAGAAGCAGAGCTTGAGGCTGGGATTCCCGTGTATATGATTTATTCATGGGGAGTGCTTAAGCACAACTCTTATAGGAACAAAAGAAGCTGGACAGGAAGGGAAAATAATTCACACATGAATGTAGTGTTAGTTGAAATTGGCTTTGTGCCTGATTGTCCAGGGAGTTTTGGAACATAAAACCTAAGGCAGAGTTTGTCCTGTTTTGAGGCAGAGGGAGAGGTTTTATGTTCCCCATGAAATAAAGTAAATAGCCCAAAAGAAATTCATTGGAGAAAGTTGCAGATGTCAATCAATGAGCCATTAGCCAAAGCACCTATGGTTGCTAGGGCATGGGAACCACATCTAACTAATAAAAGTAATCCCAGAGAGTTTGAGGAGACACCAACAATGTCTGCCAAAACAAAACAATATGACATGTATGAGCTTGTCATGTGTCAACATAATCCCTGCATATCTAAGCTAAATCTAAGGGGCAAGAAAACTATTTTTGTTAGATAATTTGCATATGAGACCTCAATTCAGGTTATTATAAAGATTGTAAAACTCATAATTTCTGGTGTCATTTCACTGTTTTTAAAAATCATTATTTACAAAAGCAGGTGGGAAAGAAATAGGTAGTAACCCACCATTCTGAAGAATTATACACCCAGATAAAACTTACGCTTCTTGACCTTCAATACATAAAGCCTCAGGAGGCTCCATAAAAAATGTTCTACCCATTATTTTATCTCCACTAATGTGAGAGTATGTATTCCTCCCAAACAACTCTGTCAGCTAATGAGGGACAAAATGGTAAAGGCTTCTTGTATTATTGTGAAACCACAAAGACTTGTTCCCAATAGAAGGCTTTTTCATGGGAAGATTCTCCTCAGGACTCCCCTAAGGAAAATCATGGAGTCTAAACACAGAACATATCCCTAGAATTGCAAACTCTCTCCCAAGGCAAAACTACCTCAAAAGACATTCCAAATGGATGGCCATTTAATTTCTGCTTAAATATGTACAAGTATAGAAATTATCTACCTTAAAAGGCAATGGCTTATAGAAAGTTGTACTTGTTGCAAACAGCTGCCTTTGGTATGACCCTCTGAATCCCTTTCAAATGTTATTTCATTGCTAAAAAAAAAAAAATTCCATATGGCTCCTCATAGACATTCTACAGATCTGATTAGGCCTTCAACCTATAGCCTCAAATTAAACTACACTGGCTTACTATTAGTGTTAGGGTAAATTGTCACATTTTTTATCCTCTATGTGGCTTGAGTCTTTCTGCTTTTCCCAGCCTCTCTCTCATTTCCCTCTTGCTTTCTGTCTTCACTGACTTTTTTTCAGTTCCCTGGGGGGTGGCAGGCTCCTTTCCCAACTCAAGGACTGTACCCATGACACCTGTTCCATTTGTCTGGGTACCTGGCACCACCCCTACATCGAAACCTCCCCAGATCTACCCTCAATCACATTCTCCAGACTTTTCAGAATGTCTTAGTCTCCTCTCATTCCTAGCACCATGTAATAGTCCTTTATAGCTTTTGTTACTGTTATCATTCTACATTGAGTTAAACTGCTGTTGACTAATTTCTATCTCTCTCACTAAACAATAAGTGCCATGAAAGCAAAACATTTAGACCTTTCTGGTCATTGACGCAAATAACTGAACCAGTGCTTTGAATCCTGAAACAGAGAAGGTACTACATAAGCATTTCTTGAATATGTGAAGGAGAGACAGACAGACAGACATAGAAAGAGAGACTGAATAAATTAAGACTCATACACTATTTGACTTGCCCCAAAGTTGAGAAACTGGGAACAAATCCAAGTTTTTCTGACTCCATATTCATCAAACTTTGATGTTCCTTTTTTCATGCTAAACTGAAACATGCCTCACTTCATTTCTTTCCTCCAGAGCAACAAAAATCAAGATAACTATATAACATTTTCTTTTTCTAAGAATAAATATTCCTATTCCCCTCAACTATTTCTGATGAAATCCTAAAACTTTTACCTCATTCATTAATTTGTGTTTTGCTCTCTTTTTTTAAGTGATTTAAACTCCAAATATAATTAAATCAGTGACAATAACATTTTAAAGATGTTTATATGTATTTTTTCTCTTCTTGTTTTCCTCTTTTGCTTTTCATTCAAGAAGGGGGCACATTTTTATTCCTTCTTTCCCCAGGGAATATTTGTAACAACACGGAAAGTAGAAGTTGTCCACAGACAATTCCCTTCACAGCATCTATTTTTCCCAAAACCTCAAGGCATTGAGGACATTATACTGAATGTCTTGTAAAGAGCTAAAAAGTAGAAGTTTGAAGAGGACAGAAGGAAGAAGTTTCCTAATCAAGAAAAATCCGTGTTACTCTGTCTCACCCTCTCCCTGCCTTTGCACTAGAAGTAATATCAAGAGTGATGCATTTACTTGGATTCAGCCTTGTCAATGTTTCCTAGGCTCCACGTGAGGCACAGAAGCTGGAAAACTAGCAGACCTGAAGGACCACTCACTGGGACAGTAAGATCTCTGTGGTAATTGAGGCAGAGAGATGACTAAGGGCCGAAATGAACTCCTAGGTACCTCCTCACTATGTTAGGGCATTGAAGATTCACACTATCCCAAGAACTTCAGGAAACATAAATTTACCTTTCATGTCTCCAAGGCAGGTTGGAGGCTCAGAGTCAAAAAATTAAGCTAACTTAAGACCAGGAAGTAATGTGCAATACCCTGCATGCCTGGGCTCATTGAGTGGCACTCATGATTTCAGTGTAGCTTATTCCCCAACAGAAGGGACCTGTTGACCTGAGGACTAAACTGACTTTTGTTTTTTACAAAGGTTATATTTAGTTCTTCTGTGGATGCTTTCAAATGAGTAGAAATATGACAGAGGCATCAAGAACCACAGGATAGGTAAGCTAGACTCTGTTAGTTGGGTCCAAAGAAGCCAGTGGTGACACATACATGCTTGTAATTAGACTTCAACATTGACAACCCATGTAGATTCCAGTTAAAGTTCATTTTTCCTTGAATAATCATATTTTATTCTTCCTGAAAACTAGGAAATGTAACAGTATTTGGTGAATTATTGATCAGATATTACTATTGTCATCATTTATATGTAATATTTACAGAACATTTAATCTACATTTTGGCGTTAGAACTCAGAAAAAATCTGTCTTCATTAACATTAATAAAAAGGAAAGCCTAGCTTATAGAAAACAATAATATCTTTAGAATATCTATAACAATACCTAAAGTCCCAGGAATTCACATATTTTTATTGCTGCTGGCCACAAATACAACATTTCTTTTTCTACTAGGTGGTGGAAAACAAGTTCCACTAATTCACTTTCTATTAACTTTTCTGTATTTCTTGGCTTTCAGAAAAGCAGTACTTTGTGATAGCTGGAGCTGACAAGCATATCTGTTTACTTTTCAACTCTAACATGCGCAAAGAAGATTTGAGAATTTGGATACTTTTTTTCTCTGATCTCAAGCAGGCTGTTCATTGCAGAAAACACTACTTGTCATTCCTAAAAAATGAACAAAGACAAACAAACAAAAAAACACACATACAAAAACAATATGAATAAATAAACCGAAATTCTGGAAAAGCCGAACAAAGTTAGATTACTGAAGCAATCCATGGCTCTTTCGATATTCCTCAACCAAAGACTGTTTTCTCTGTCTTCAATGTATTTCCATTTAAATAATCGGCAATATCTTTCAAAAAGCAATTTCACATGTAGACACCTAAAATGTGGAAGGGACATGTGGCCTCGTACACATGTAGTCATACCATCAGTGTTTAAGGGTTGGTCCTGGGGATACAACAGTGAATAAATTAGAAAAAAACTTGTTTCCCCTATAGAACTCAGATTCTAGTGGCTGGGGTGGGAGCAGATGAGACATAAGACACATTATTAAAATATATAGTATTTTCACCAAGTACATTGGGGATTAGAACAAGAAAGAGAGTAGAGAGAGGGAGGTCAGGATTATTCTGTCATTGTAAATGTGGGAGTCACAGATGGCTTCACTGAGAAGAGGGTGTTTGAGTAAAGGTCCCAAGAAGGTTAGGGAATAAACCATGCAGACACCACGGGGAGAGGTGATCCAGGGCAGAAGGAACTGCAAGTGAAATGTCCTTGAGATAGAAACATTCAGATGTAATAGCAGGAAAGGAACAAAGTCTGTGTGACAAGGGGAGAGTGAATGAACAATGTAGTCATAGAAGAAGAGTAAGTCAAAGACATAGTGGCTGAGGATGGGGCAATCATGTGGGGACCCATGGGCCATTTCACTGCTGGCTTTTACCCTAAGCGAGATAAACAGCTACTGGAAATCTTTGATTAGAAGTCACATGATCCAATTTAGTTTGTAAAAGCGTTACTATGGCTATTGTGTTGTGAAAAGACTATAGGAGGTTAAAGGTGGAGCATAGGTAGACGTTCAAGTCAGGGGGAGATAGAAGGCATTTACAACAATACACGGGAGGCAAATTGGTTGATTATAGTACGGTGATTATAAAGAAAGTAATAAGAAGTGCTGGTCATAATCTAGATGTATTCTGAAGGAAGGGTCAAGAGTTTTGCTGGTGGACTAGATGGAGAATGAGAAAGAAACTGATGAATTGAAGCATTCGTCTAAAAGCACTTGAAGGATGGGGTTGCCATGATTGTGTTTCAGGGGGTTGATACAGCCTAGAAACAAAAATTTTGTCAGTGATAGAAGGTATTTAAAATCATGAGAAAGAATGAAATAATCAAAACAGTGTTATAAACTGAATTGTGTTCTTCTAAAATTTATATGTTAAAGCCCTAATCCCAGTACTTCAAAGTGTACTTTGACTGTATTTAGAGAAAGGACCTTTACACAGGTGATGAACTTAAAATGATGACTTTAGGGTAAGCTTTAATACAATCTGATTGGTGTCCTTATAAGGAAATGCTAGAAGACATAGAGAGACACCAAAAATGTGCAAGATTGTGGCTATCTGTAAGCCAAGGAAATGCCTCAGAGGAAACCAATTCTAACTGGCACCGTGAACTTGTACTCTTAGCCTTCAGAACTGTGAGGAAATATATTTTTGTTGTTTAAGCCACCCAGTCTGTGGTATTTTATTATGGCAGTAAGTGATGGCAGAGAAGAAAAAGGCAAGAAGAAAAATGAAAGAATGATCCTTTCCAATTAAGTTACAGTTTAAGACATATTAGCAGTAAAATCTTCATTTACTTTATTTAGTAATATTTACTAAACTCCACTAAGTGGCAGGCATTGTGAAAACATTGACGTAAAATAAGTTATGCTCTTTTTCTCAAAGCATTTTCAGTCTAGTTTAGAACGGAAACTAGAAATGATGATGATTATGATGATAAGGATGATGATGATGATGATGATGTCCTTAGAGAGCTGCATGAGGTTTGCTTACCAGTTGGAAAAAATGTATTAACACTTTTTTAAAGTTATTGTGGTCTTCTCATTATTAAAAGGTATTCCAGAGATATAAATATCATAGTAAGTGATGATGATGATAACAACAGTAATAATAACAATGGTTATAACAATAACCTTTATTCGTTTGAAAGAGAGCAACAACACTGGTGAGGTCATGTGGAAAAATAGTGAGTTTGGATATGTTGAATTTGAAGTATTTGTGGGGCATTCTTGAAGGAAGAAGGCAAAGTGATGATTGGATAAAAAAGGCAAAATTCAAGGGGATTATCAGGGCTCAATCTATACATAAGCTCTCCCAAGGAGCATATTTAGAATGAAACAATAGTGGATGAAAGCATTGGAAAATACCTACATTAGGAATTTTCATAAAGACCAGAAAAAAGTAGAAAAGTAGGAAGAAAGTAAAAGAAGTTTACTGATGACCAAGTAATTTTTTTAAAAAAAGCATTAGATAACAAGCTCATGCTTCCAGTAAGATAAGGGCTAAAATTTATCAATTGAATTTGGCAATAAGGACATTATTGACAATATCTGCCAAAACTATTTCAATAGAGTAGAGGCAGAAGCTATAATGCAATCAGCTGAAGAGGAAATGAGAAGCAAAAACTCATGGAGTGATAGCAAAGACTTAACTTTCTAAAAGCCCACCTGATCAGGGAAGGCGTGTGCTACAGCAGTAGCATAGTGAAGGGAGGCATTTGTTGTGACTCTTTTTTGTTTTGTTTTCAGTTTGAGAACATCATATATATAAAGTGAAGGAAAGGAGCCATTAGCAAACTTTAAAACAGAAAACACAGAAGAGTAACAAGATAAGGATGGGTGAGTACTGCAGAAAATGGAACAACAAGCAGTAATACATCTCAACCTCTGAGACTGGAGGAGAGGAAGGAAGAATGTATTTAGAAAACTTTAAACTTGAGAGTGGTCAGAAATGAAAAGAATTCATAATTTAGATAACCTTAAATTGATCTAAGTTGGTTGAAGATATTTTCTGAGAATATGGCAGATAGAAACTGGGTAGGGAATAGGGGAGACTAATAACTTTTTAGCTTGGAAATTTAAAAAAATGGAGTATCCCATGTCCAAGGGAAAAATATTATGAATGGTGATGAGACAATTACAGAGATTAGAGAACACAAATTTGAATTTTTTTTTAACCAGGAACTCATATACCTAGAAAAGGTGAGATGTAGAAATAAAAGATGGAGAGAGAGAGGACAATGTTCTGATGAGATCCTTGAGCACACACATTGAACCATGTTCAAACTCAGTTGAGCACCTCAATCCTGTCATTCAAAATCAATAAATTTCTGTACTATGTAATCTAAGATCAATCAATTAATTTTTACTTGAATAATTTTAATTGGGTTTCTGTTCTTCCAACTAAAAAAGTCACTCCTTGTTCTTTAGACTGACTAGGAAATATGTTAGACAGGTAAAGAATAATAGATTAGAAGAAAAAGGGATCAAAGTGTGGAGAATGCCTATGAAAGCTCAGATCAGGTGAGTTGAAAACAAGGGTATGATAGTGCTGGAAAGACAAGACACAATGGGTAAATATGTAGTGTTGATTTCTTATGTGAAGCATTTCTAAGAAATAATGCCTAGTTTTGAA
Organism: Mesoplodon densirostris; assembly: GCF_025265405.1. Lineage (NCBI taxonomy): Eukaryota > Metazoa > Chordata > Mammalia > Artiodactyla > Ziphiidae > Mesoplodon > Mesoplodon densirostris. The sequence goes on from NC_082664.1 coordinate 18,474,136, forward strand.
GTGGAATACTGGCATGGAGAAGTTCAAGGAATTGTAAGGCTAGAGTTGAATGGATTATTCTCATGTAGAATGAGCTTCCCCGGAAAATGACCAGTTACAAGCTTTCAGATATGAGTTTAAATTTTTGTCTCTTATTCTAGCTATGTTACTTAAGTTATTTCAGACTTAGTTTCCTCATACATAAAATGAAGATAAATAAGGTACCCACTTCATAGTTCTATGGGAATTCACTCTAAAACAGAGAATATCATGGTAATGTTTAGTTTATCATTAAATATTTAAAATATTGTCTTGGAGAAGACAGAGTCAGGTAACTATATGTTTAATGGATATGAAATAATCTATTAAAAGATGCCTTTAGAATTTAGTAATAATACTGATAGTAATATCAAAATAACTTAAAAAAAAGGATTTCTGTATTTAGAGAGTAGGTGTTTAGTGGTCCCATTCAAAATGGTAGAGTACATCCATTCATTTATTAATTTATTTAAAAAAATGCTTAGAGTCTACAAAGTGCCAAGCATTATTCTGGAGCACCTTAGAGAGGTCTGTACAAGAGTTAAACTAGATAGAGAGGTTGGAGAGCATAAGAAAGACAGAGAGATGAAGACAGAGCTTTGGAGAAAACTGACATTTCAGACTTCAAAAATGATTAAGCTCTTTCCATTTTGGCAAAGAGGTCTTTGCTGGTAAAGCAAAATATATTCATTTAGCACACATATTTGGAAGATTATGGCTGCAAAGAACACGAAGCACATGAAATACAGAAATGAGTGGTGTAAAGTAGGACAGCAGGAAGTCCATACATCTTTGTGTGGTTTAGGGTCTAAAGTCCTGAGTGCTACCTTTACCCCTTTACCATAGCTTGCTAGTTCATGTTCTTCAGCAGAGGACCATTGATACGTATGAAGATACAGTACTTGGTCCTTATAGTAGGCTCCTTCTCCAGGAAAGGAAGGCATGACTCTTTTCAAAGAACTTGGCTATAGAATATATAGTTAACAAATTAATAGTTCAAAAATGCAAAGTTGTGTTTGTTACTTGCCTACAAATCTTCACATAATTAATTCTTCTAGTATATTGTTTAGAAATAAACAGTCACAGAAAATTATTGGGTCAAATTCTTTGTGAATGTGTTTTTTCTCTTTCATTTTTCTCTTGTCATTTTGCTGCTGAATGTTATGCAACTTAGGGCGGGAAATTGAAGACTTTTTTCAAAAAAATCAGGTGCATTTTGTTTTTATTTTTAACTGTGTAGCTTTGTTTTGTTATAATCATTTCATGACCTGCCCTTGCTTTTCTTTAAATGTTGACATATAGAAAATTATTTTGAGATCCCCCCAAAACTTGTAGAATTTGACATACATATATGTCAAATACATATAGATAGATAGATAGTTTTTTTTTTTTTTTCTTTTTGCTGTATGCGGGCCTCTCACCGCTGCGGCCCCTCCCGCCGTGGAGCACAGGCTCCGGACGCGCAGGCCCAGCGGCCACGGCTCACGGGCCCAGCCGCTCCGCGGCACATGGGATCCTCCCAGACCGGGGCACGAACCCGCATCCCCTGCATCGGCAGGCGGACTCCCAACCACTGCGCCACCAGGGAGGCCCTAGATAGATAGTTATTTTAAAACTAACATAAAGTGCTTGGTATAGAACAAAACAACTAATACACTTAGTTGTTTGATAATAAAATAACATTCTGTAAGAGCATTGTTTCTAGAGAAGCATTGACAAATTGTCATACCTTATATCTGTGGCCCTCACTGTATAATCTTTGAATTAACTAGTCTTTTCTCCCATGTATATGAAGATGAGTTAAAAATTCTTCACTCTATAATCCTTTTAATAAACTGAAGGTTCATAATTATAATGATCTGCTGGACATTTCTACCTGATTACCATATGGGTCATTCCATCAAAAACTGTAAAATCAAAAGATAAATAAAGTAGTCATTTCCAAACTAATATCTGCCCCTCCTCTCCTGATTCCACTTCCCATATTACTCACACTAGAAACATGAATGAATGACAGGCAGCTTGATTTCTCCTTCCCTTTACCCTTCCCCATGAAATCACTCACTAAACTAGAATATTACCTACTTCACATTTTTCAAATTGATTCTTTTTTCTCTAAACACTGATCTAGGTGAAGTCATAATCATCTGTCTTCTAGTGTCCTCTGACAACCACCTGAGTCCCCATGCCTTGAGGTTCTCTAACCTACAAATTATTCACCTTACTGTCACTAAAATTATTTCATGAAAACATAGGTTTTAAGGTAGGTTCTTGCTAAAAAACCTAGGTGATGCCCAGATGCCACAGAACTAACCAGATTTGTTTTATCATTTGCATTAATCCATTCTTGTTTCTGTAGATGCTCCTGGAGACAAGTTTAAAAGGATGAAAGGGCAGGAGTAGGAGGTTAGCTGTGAAAATATAAAAATATAAACCTAAGTAAAACGTTATAGTACCAGGGGTATTGTAAAGGTTTTTTTTTTTTTTTGTCATTTCAAAACAGTCACAATAGGAGTAGAAACAATAAGATGATGAGAGAGTAAGAGAATGGCATGTGTAGAGGAAATTATTTAATAAAGTATTGACAAGTCAAAAAAGGTGATTAAGAGAGAAAAACAGTGATCCAAATGCCAGGTTCCATCATCAAGACTGAGAGCAAGACAGCAAATTGAAAGCCCCAGAGAGAGCTGAGCCATTGGCCAGAGAGAACACATCTAATTATTCTACGAACTTGAGTCATCAGAAGACCAAGCCAAGAAAAGGCCAGGCGTTGACAGAAAAATCAAGCAAGAGAATGGGAGGCTAGTGAGGATTCAGGGCACAGAGATTTTTAACTATTATAGGTATATCTTTGATTATCTTTATTCCAAGTTGATAATACCAAAGATATTGAGATGGTATTGATATAAATATTAATTACCACACATCTGCATCCAAAGAAAGAGAAAATGCAAGATGTAGAGAGCTCTGAAACACACCGATGCATATGTGGTCCACTGATCTTTGAGGAGGTGCTAAGAGCATGCAATAGGGAAAGGACAGTCTCTTCAACAAATGGTTTTGGGAAAACTGTATACCCACATACAAAAAATAAAATTGGACCCCTACCTTACACTGTACACAAGACTCAACTAAAAATGTTTTAAAAGCTTGAACGTAAGATTTGAAGCTATAAAACTCCTAGAAGAAAGCACAAGAAAATTCTCATTTTTTGACATTGGTCTTGGTGATGATCTCTCAGATATAACATAAAAAGCACAGGCAACAGAAGTAAAAATAAACAAATGGGATTACATCAAATTAAACAGTTTCTGCACAGCAAAGGAAACAATCAACAGAGTAAAAAGGAAACCTACAGAATGGGAGAAAATATTTATTTCCAAACCACATATCAGATAAGGGGTTAATTTCCAAAGTATATCGGGATACCTGAGTTGCAAAATGTCATATTTAAATTACTGAAAAAATACTTGATAAAGCAAATAAAGAGATTACAAAATACCTACAATGAGACAATAATTGGAAGAATGGCTGACTTTTCATCTACAATAATAGAGTATGAAAATATAATCATATGAATCTAGAATTTAATACCCAGCTAGAATATTATTCTAGAATGGAAGTAAAATTAAAACAATTTCCATATATATAAAAACTGAATTTATTACTTAAAAAATTTGTTGAAAGAATTTCACAAAATCATATGGGAATTCAACAAAGGAGTTTGTATTGGATGCAAATTTCTAGATAACAGTAGATTAGACAATTCAGAAAAATATTACTATTGATTAAATTTTTTTAAATGGACACACATATATAGAAAATACCTGGCTGAATGTGTCAGAGATATAATAAGCCAACTAATATTTACAGGGACATTTTTTTAAAGAATTATCTAAGCCCAAATTCTTCCAAAGAATGAAAAAGAGAGGGACGTCTCCTCAAATTTCTGTGAGGTTAACATTATCTTGACATCAATATTTCACAAGCACAATATGAAAATCCTAAAATGCTAAGTAATAGTAAACAACTCAGTAATGGTAAAAAAAACAGTGAAAGATTAAAAAAATCATTGCTGTCAATGGAGAAACGTATTCACAAAATTCAAGAGCCATTTACACTGGTTTAAACTGTAATACAATGAAACATTTTAACCTGATAAAGATAAGATTGTTTTGATAGATATATCAAAACAACATCAAAACAATATGGCAAACATTATACTATTGGTAAAATATTTAAAGTATTTACATTAAAGTGAGAAAAAATCAAATTTCCCCTACATGAACATTATACTTAAAGTTCTAGTCAGTGAAGTAAGAAAAAGAGGGAAATAGTTATCAATATTAGGATTGAACAGGAAAGAAACAGTTTTGCTAGTATTAGTAGAAGATAAAATTATTAACATTGAACATCCGTGAGCATCTACAGAAAAATATGACTAATAATATAGCTCAGTAAGTTTGTTGGTAACAAAATCAATATATAAAAACAAATTGAATTAAAACAAATTGGGACAAAGTGAGAGAGTGGCATAGGCATATATACACTACCAAATGTAAAATAGATAGCTAGTGGGAAGCAGCTGCATAGCACAGGGAGATCAGCTCTGTGCTTTGTGACCACCTAGAGGGGTGGGATAGGGAGGGTGGGAGGGAGACCCAAGAAGGAGGAGATATGGGGATATATGCATATGTATAGCTGATTCACTTTGTTATAAAGCAGAAACTAACACACCATTGTAAGGCAATTATACTCCAATAAAGATGTTTAAAAAAAAAAGAAAATATGATTTAGAGTAGGCTCTTTTCACAAAGAGAAAACATCTGTAAATTAACTAGTAATAAATCTAACAGAAGAACTGCAAGTACTCTCTGAAAAAAAATGAAAATTTTATATAAGGCAATCAATGAAACTCATGTGTTTATAGATGAAAATTATCAACATTTATAAATATAGCACTTTTCTCTGAATCACCATATAAATTTAATGTGATATTCCAATTAATATTCCAACAGGGACTTGCTATGGTACTTGAGTTGATTCTAACTAAAATCCAAATAGAAAAATAAAGGGCTAAGATTACTAAAGACCATTTAAAAAATAACAGTGTGATACAATCTACCAGATTTTAAAGTTTATCATGATGTATGATGCTTAAAACAGTATGGCATTAGTTCAAGATAGACAGAAAAACAGAATAAAGAATCCAGAAATACAATCAAGTATATATCAGATAGTAGTATATGAGCAGGTGCTAATACACTAATACCTGTATGCACACAAAGAGCTAAGGAAATGATGGATGAATCAATAAGTGATGTATGGGGAGTGATGTCTTCACTGAATAAGAAAGTATACCCCTTTAACAATAATAATCTGACAGCCATCCACAGACAAAAGTACCTTTCTGGGAGTTTGGGGATCCAGATAGGAGGTTTGTAATCCAGGTAGGATTCAGTTACAGCTCTGTTTGGTTTTGGTCCTGTCACCAGAACCACACATGAACGAACTTGGGAGGAGTCACACTCACCCATGCCTTGGGTAATAGTCACATGGACCTTATTCCATGTTGTGGACTCTGAAATGGCCTGCGACCCAGCTCCTGTCCCTTTTAACCATGGCCCAGGAGACCCTGAAGGTAAGCCCACCAAAACTGATCCAACTGTATATTCAGAAATGGTCCTGTAACTGGGCTTCAGCCTCTCTCAGCCACAGTCCATAAGCAGTCCTGCCAGCACAGGGTCTGGGAAAGAGACAATCTGATCTGCATCCCTGAAGATGCTGAAGGAATCCCATGCTTGACACCATCCTCCTCTAGCCATGGTAAGAAAGTAACCTAGTTTGCCCAGGGTGTTGATGGGAGACATGTTCTCCCTGCCTCCAGAACCAGGGATGCAGACCTCAGTTGGACGGTGGACCCTGAATCACTGCTAGGACTCAGTTTCAGCACTTCTGTGGTGCGACCCAGGAACAATCTTGCCCACCCAGGGACCCATCCAATGACCCAGCAGGGGGCCTCCCAGGGACCTGGTGGAAGCCACACCTGTCCGTGCACCTGATAACAAGTTCACCGTATGAGGACCCAACTATGGACCCTGAAGGAGACCCTTGTCCCAGCATCACCCTATTGAAAAAGCCCTAGAGGCAGTCCCCTTTATCCAGAGACCAGACAGAATCCACACCTTCCTGAGCCCTTGTCAATATTACTGTAATAAAGCTGGGGGAAAAATAAGTGACATATGGGAAATTGTTTACCATAGGGTAAAATGTCAATTTTTACTCATATGATAAAGTAAATATCAAAGTAAAGATATAAATGTGAAAAATAAAATTTTGAATTTTCAGAAGATAACAGAATATTTTTGCCCTTAAAGTAGAGGGATTTCAAAATTAAAACACACGAAGTACACATCATACAAGAAAGAACTGCTATATTGAATCACATTAAAATTGCAGAGTTCTTTATGACAAAAGTCAGTGTACTCAACATTAGAAAACAATCCACAGACTTGGAAAAGATATTGGGAATGTTTAAGAGTGAAATAATTACTATAAAAAACAAATAATCCATCTCTACACATAAAGAAAAAGATTTAAATTAATAAAATTATGTAAAGGCATGAACTGCTAAGACTTGGAACTGAAAAACCTGCAGGCTCTTCACTATACAAAGAGAGGATCGATCTTCTAATATCAGGTAAATTCAAGTTAATACAACCCTGTACTAAATAAACTGGTAGAAAAAACAAATATTCTAGAAATACCAAGTAAAAGTATATTGGTGCAATATATACTAGAGATCAATGTTTAATATTTAGCAATATTGAAAAAGATCATAGCACACTAATTCCTAAGAGAAAAGTTAGGGATGAGAAGTGAATTTCTCCATTTGTTTAATTTGAGTAGCAGGTACATAGGTTTTCTCTGTGCTTAAAGATTTTTATAATGATACTTTAAAAAAAGCTAACTTTTAAAGCTCATGAACCACCAAGTTGAGGAAATACAGTAATCTCTTGACTGGATACAGGTGTAACACCAGAGGGAGGGTGTATCTCAGGTCTCCTGACTGAAGAGCACATCCACACGAGGAATCTTATCTTTTGATTTTTAATTCTTCTTTGGAGAAGCACCAAAATGCTCTTGGAAATGACTCAAAATGACTCCAGGCTTATTAACTACTCTTTAAAGTGTTAGAAAAAGGTATATAATTAACATGTGCCAAAATAACCATTTATTATTTGATGTTTGTTCAAATTGTTTTACCATCTGTCCACCTGTCTATTATTTATACCCTTATAAACAGTATCCTCTCATGGTATGAAAATATCTTTATTTTTGAGATAAATGTAGTATAATAGGGATGATATCTTTGTATTTTCAAAGTAAACTGATATTAAAAATAGGTCTCTGAGCGCCCAAAGTCTTTGTCAGCTTTACAATAACTTCCGATTTATCACAGCGAGTTCACCAGGAAAAATACTGGTGCAACGTTTCTTACTACCATGAAATGTTTGGAAATATTTTCCTTATAATACGTATAGTAACTTACATTCCTCTTTACTCCTTAGCCTAAATATAGCTATTAAGATGACTGGTGATGGTACACTGAGTTTATCAGGACAATCTTGGTTTATTTCTATTGGTCTGGGATACCATTCAGTTTAGTATTTGTTCTGGAGTTTGGTTATTTTTTATATAAAACATTATTATTACATTATTGCATTTTTCTTACGATTACACTACAATAAATAAAGATGGCTTTGGTAGCACTCCCAGATTTTTCACAGTCTCCATTAATAGTTTATGATAATCAGATGCACTGAATTGAGTTCTCACTTTAACAGGTGTTTAAAGCTGAAAGATGATTAGTGATCATCCATATCTCTCTTCTCTGCTCTTTCCCTGCACAAAATACTAAAGCTCATTTTTGAAGGATAAGATGTATAACATTTGAATAAAAGAATTAGTACTCTCAGAAATCAGCAGCTATGGAGAGTTAACCCATCTGGTCCCTTAGGTCTGGAATATACACAAGTTTGGTCACCATTGAATGCATCAGTGGTAAATATGGACAATTATAGTCTTAGTTTCTCTGATATATGTGTGGAAATAGTCTTAGCTGTTCAGCTGTAGGATATAGAGGGCTGTCTGAATACTATTGCAACAGTGTCTTTTTTGTTTGCTTTTTTGTTTGTTTTTTTTTGTCATTTCCAACAGGACATCAATCTACAGTAATTTATTTTATTGTGTGGTACCTATTTTATTTCTAAAGAACTTCTTTTGATTGCAATGAGTTGAAGAAAACAAAAATGAGCATTTGAGAAAAAAATCTGGCATTGAATTTCTGTTTCTCTAGAAAGCTGATGATGAATGTGTACTTTTTGTAAATGTCAGTCAAACTTTCCCTTAATCCATGAACAGTGTGGTGATATGCATTATCACTTGAAATCTAGAATATTCACATTTTCATCTACTTTACAAATTAGTAGTTGTTTCTTGGACTCAGCCTCCAAGGTCACCCCAGAGATCTCTCCCTCCTGATTCTCACTCACATATAGTCCTTTTCATACACCAGTTGGTCAGCATGACAAGTGACAGAAGTGATGGCATGTCACATTCAACATTAGGTTAGAAAAGATGTGATTGCATCTTGGGTACTTATTCGCTTTCTTTCTTTCTCTCTCTCTCTCTTCTTGTTGTTGGGGAAAACCGCTGTTATGACAAGGCCCACATGGAGAGAGACTGAAGCCTCTGGCCAACAGCCAGACCAGGAACTGTGGTCTGCCAGCTACCATGGAAGTGAGCTTGGTAGCAAATTCTCCAGCCATGAATGTGTTGAAATAGTTGCAGCCTCTGCCAACAGCTTGATTACAACCTCTGAGACCCTGAGCCAGAATCACCACCCAGTTAATCCGTGCTTGGATTTCTGGCCCTCAGAAATGAGTTGTTTTAAGTTAAATTTTGAGAAAATGTGTCATGTAGCACTAGATAACTAATACATTGTTTAAAGGAGACTATGACAAACACAATTATTTTATGTGTATAGTTACAAAAAATACATTTACATACCATCCTATGAAGCTTAACATTTCATTTAGATGAACAGACTGTTCTTCTACTTCTCTTATTTTCCATTTCAAGTTCTCTTGTAACTGCACAAGAAAATAAAGCAATACAGTATTTGTGAATGTGTTAGATCATTAGTAGAGAAACTTTGCAAACAGTTAAATACACCATTTTTATGTAACTATGTGAGATGAGTTAAATAGAAAATTAGTTACATTTAATAATTGTTATGTTTTTGAATTCTATTAATGTAATAGAGTTATTTTTTTGAAATGCACTTTGTTAAAACATCTAACATTATTGTGAATGTTGTTGTAATTCAGTTAAAAAGTTCAAAAGATGATAAAATTATTTGATTTAGAAGTGACAATATGCATATTTAATTCAGTTTAAAGTTCTAGAAAATGAGAAAACTATTTTTCGAGCAGAGATGTATTTAAGAATTGGATTTCATTCAGACATAACATAATTATGTTCAGAGAAGTTGTGATATTCTAGTAATTAAAACTGTAGTTTTCCATACCTAAAGAATACTTTACATATACAAATTTAGAATAATAACAACAAAATTTTTGTGATGAAGCTGATAAAAATGCCAAAAACTATTTCAGACCATACATACATGTTTTCTAATTCTTTTGACTGTCTTTATAATAAAATTGAGAAGGCCTTTGATATTGCTGCAGGTATAGTTGGCAAAGATTTCAAAAGAATAATAAACAGTGATAACTCATTTCACAAGTTTTGTCTTATAAAAATAATTGTTGAATTAATAACTTCTAAATGGAGGCAAAAAAGTAATCTCTTGAACTGAAATATTTTTTAATTTAAATAAAAATATGGAGAATATTCCCCACCTAGCAACATTTTCTCTTAGCTTAGTAGGTATCTTAGCACCTATAGAGTGAATATTTTCTGAATTAAAAATATTATGGTCTACAGAAAAGAATCAATTAGAAATGTATGTATTTATATGAGTTTATGTATCTATGTATATTTTGTACATAAAGTGCAATTTTGAAAAAAAAATTTCCAGGAAATTTTATAAAAACATTAAAATAATAAAATAATACTGAAATGTATAAATTAGAAAATCATCATTGAGATGTTTTGTAATGACTAAGAAACTAAGAGCTAAGACAATGTTTAAAGTATAGAAATAAGAACTGAGGAATGGTTTACCTATCTTTAAAAGTTGAGAAAATCAATATAAAGAATGTAAATATATAATAAAATATTAATATAATATATAAAATTATTATAATTAATACTATAATATATAAAATATATATTATAGAGAAATATACATATAAAATTTCTTGTTTTTCTTCAAAATACATACATATCTATTATTCTTGGAATTTTTTTTCTCAAATTAAAATTTTATTAGGATGATTTTATAAATCTACCAATATATTAAACCAAATTTTTGGTCAATAGATGTTAAAAAATTATTTGATTTTAAATAATTTTAGTGCTCCCTTTTATTTCAAAACTGCCTTGGTTTATAGGGAAAAAAATAAATGATCACTCTAGCTATCTCAGGCTTATTTTACAGGTGGTGATATAGGGCAGTTCTGTTGACCAAAGATAAACACCTTCACATTGAGCGATAAGAATTGAATAGCTAGAAGCAAATGGCATCAAAATAAGAGTGTATACACTGTTATTTCAAAACAATGTATATTTTCATAAAGTGTGATTTAAAGCCTTATAGCAGAAAATATTTTGTAGTGATTTAAAATTATTTATATAAATATAGAAATTAGTCAAAACCTGGGTTGAAGTCAACTTAGGTATAAATGCTACCAATATAATCTGGTGAGATATAGCTTTGTTTCTTTTTCCATTGTATGGATAGAGGTAAAATATTCATCTTAGATTTCACTCACTCTTTACAAGAAGTGTTTTGACTTTTCAAAGTGATTCACATCCAAGTACAAATACAGACCCTTTTGGGAAATGTTGTGGATTTGTAAAAGCAAAGTGATTTAAGCAATCAATAGGGAGTCTAAAATCCTAAAACAATTCAGAAGAAAAGTGAATAAAAGTGGGGGAAAAGATAAGGAGACTTAGAAATCTAGAATTTGACTTTTTTTTTTTTCTTCTAGGGAGTTTTTATCCTGAGAGTAAAACATAGATGCTTACATAATATTTTAAAAAATGAATCTTTCCATAGTTGGTGAGTTTCCTGCCAATCCAAAATACTGACAAACCCTGCAGGCGATTTATAATGGGTCTAGAATGAAAGGTTTACTTTTATTTATTAGTTATTGACACTTCTTTCTCAACCAATGAGAAAAAGTATAATCATTATCTAGGATTATCCCTTGTTTGGTAAGAGAAGAACTGTAGCTGGGAACTCATATTTTTTTTCCCCAATCATCCTTATCTCTCTCCTCTTCCCCAAGAAGTACAAAATTTTCAAAATATTGATTAAAACTTGTCAAGGAAGTAATTCAAATGGTTTCAACAATATATCTCGACCTGGTATCCACTAGTTGGAGGTCTTAGAGAAGGCTCATATGAGAGCAGCACAACTTGTGGCTGATAGAAAGTTCATTTGCACTGTGTCTCCTAATCATGAGAATAAGTTATTGCAAGATGAAGTCATTTCCTCCCAAACCCTTGACATGCTGAAGGGAAGTAGTAGAATTGATTTCAAGGATATAAGAAAAGGCGGGGTACTCTCTGAGCTTACTGAGATAGATTTCACCTGTAGTAATGTACACCAACCTTTCTGTCCCCTTTCAAATCAAACCTGGAACAACCAAATACACCCTTGGGCATGTGGATGGAGGGATAGAAAAATAAGGTGAGAAATAGTGCAAAATCTGACAATAAGAGACTGCTGCACCGCAGAGTTAACTTTGAGTTAATCTGAGGAGGCTTGGAGTCACATGATTTCCAGACTGTTCTCTTAGGGTGACAAATCATCTCTGTTTGCTTGGGACATTCCAGGTTTTAGCACTGAGACTCCTACATCTCAGAAAAATCTCTCAGTCTTGGGCAAAGCTGGACTGCTGGTCACCCTAGCTGTACTGGTATTTTGTTAAATAATACAAATAGGAAAGTCTATGATAATGAGTATTTCAACCAATGAGCTGTGAGTGGTGAGGGTGTATGAGGGCAAAGAATGAATAAAGAGGGTGAGGTTAAAGATGAAGTCATAAGAAAAATAAATTTGTTTTCTGCCTGTGCCAGCTTACTCAGTAAACCACTTCCACTTGTCTTGCATATCTGTTTGCCAAAACTCACTCAGTTACCAACCATTCTGGAAAGAATATAAAGAAACTTTAAAACAAGGAGAGATTGTTGTATCATCATTAAGCATATGCATATAAACAATTGTGACATTATTCTCTGTCCTTTTACTTATTTTTTTCCCCAGAAGAACAGGAGGATGTGGTTAAAACATTGTAATATTTATTCTGCTTTATTTAGTGCCAGGGAAGCAAAATAAGGACTCTGCTTTAAAGTAAAATAAACTCAACATATTCTGGGAAAGAAACAATCTTTCAAAAGACAAGAGTTTATTAAAGATTCTATAATTAATATTCATATGAAAATTAGTGCTTATGTGCATATATACCATCTCTCTATGTTTTTACTGTCACTCAAAGACTAATACTAATTAGGAAAATTATTTTATGTATAAATTCTGTTTCATATCCAAAACATACATGCTAAAAGAAAATCCTGTTTTACCCAAGAGGTTTGCACATAATGAAGTCAACATATAGGAGATGATGGTGCATTAGGTATCAATAAAAATATTCATGATGCAAAGATACACATAGCCCAACAGATTTTGAATATGAAAGAAATCATGTGCTCATGTTTTCCATATCACATTATTTTAAAATGATGTCAATCATTTGAAATGAGTAGTAACTGACTTTTATTCCTTTCAAAAGTATGTATTAGCAGATAAAAATAACAAAATAAAGATACTCAGGCATAATTGTCTAGATTTTCTAAAAAGGTACTAACGTATCTGGAAAGAGTGTTACAATATAATACCTTACTTTTTAAATTAAAGACTACTTTTATGATCAAAACTCTATTTCAGTCTCATTTCTTTATTCTTTATGGCTAATTACTTGGATACATTGTCAGTAATCCTAATAATTTGTTAGTAGGGAATAGTATCTTTCACATCAACAGAGCAACAACAACAAAAAACTAATAACACATTTTTTCTATTTTTCTTTTTGATGATCTAGAAAACAGAGCTTCAGGGAAATATTTGGCAGTGCCTTCCTGCTGTGCAATTTTGAGTCCCTTTTAATAGACTCTGAAATATCACTGAAGCAACCTGTGCAGGAGATTGAAACCTATTAAGATAGGTAACGCTTCATTTTCCACAGGCCTCTTGTTGAGGAGAGGTCATTTAAAAAAAAAAAAAAAGGAGAAGAAGCTGTACTTTCCATAATGTAGCTAACATTTGACATTAAGTGGAAAAATAGCCGTTCTTTTCCTATTCAGAGCATAGTAATCCTCACAATAATGTAGCAAGTACAAAATATCATGAAGAAAACATGTCTAAAGCTCTCTATCAATAATCTTTGAGTGGGTCAAAATTGAGGAGACTGAGTGTACCAAGCTTCTGGAAGCTCACCTTAACTTTACCTCTGTCCCCCAGGGCCACAAGGCTTGTCTGGAAATGTCATGAAGCCTGGATCCCTTGTGAGAGTTTTCAGCACTTCAGCCTCCAATCTCAGCTGGAAACCCTATAAGCAAGGTCTTTCATGTGGCATTTCAACATTTCTCACCCCAGCCTCTGAACAAAATGGAAACAAACCTTGTCTATGTTTATTAAAGCCCTAGAAGGGAAGGTTGAATTTCGAGACTGTTCTTCCAGAATGGTGAAATGTCAGTCTGAGAATGAAAAGAAATAAAAATTATTCTCATCCCACTTCAGTTCTTCAAGATAAACTCCTCATTCCTAATGGAGATCTGTGGTGTTGGCAACATGACATTTGTGCAAGTGATGACCTTTCCATGATTACTTTCTTTACATTTATGCATGTGTCTCCATGCCGTGCAACAAGAAATTTCAGAGGACATAGGATACTGTTAACAGTAGCTCTTGTTTATAAGTAGATCACATCCACCTGCAAATTACTGTATTCAAGTGTGTTTTCTAAATCACATTGTCATTTCAAGTACATAAATGCAACGAAATGCTGTATTATTATGCACTGAGACATAACAAGAGCCAGCCCTTGTTCCTCTTTTCAAGTTAGAGCTTTAACTTCTTAACTTGGCACAAGCCTTCATCTGCATTATCTTGTATGATTCACACGTCACTCTAAGTAGTAGGAAGGGAGTATTACCACAATTTTATAAAGGAAGGCCATAAGTCGCTTGTGAGCACGCGACTTGCCTGAGCAAAAACAGCTTATTGAGAGTAAGAAATACGACTGGAAATAAGGTCATCTGCCTTTAGGCACCTGGCCTATTCTTTCAAAGAAATACTTTCTGAGGGTCTACTGGATTCAAAATATATTTTATATATTATGGGCTATTACATAGAATGTATATTTATAGAGAATTAAAACTCCAGACACCTTCCCTCAAGATTACTGCAGACTTGTAGTAATAGGACATATGTACAATTATGATAAAAAGAAACTCATATCAATGGTAAATTAATGAGCAAATGATAGTCATGATTTTTCTAAAAAGGAAGAAATCTCATGCCTAAGGAGGTGAGATAAGACATCACAGAGGATATTGTTTTGATACATTTTTCCACCTCCTCCTTGCAATGTAAACCACTCTACACTTGCTTACAGGACATACGGAAATGCTGAGAAAGTAATAATATAAACATTTTGACCCCTTACTGCATGCTAAGGATTTTATTATGCATTATACTATGTGAATTCTAAAAATAATTATGTAACACAGAAACAATATTATCCTTGTTTTACAAAGCCATACATGGTTTTGCTTCAAGAGAGCAGCAACATACCTAATATGCAGTTGAAAAGTATAGCTTTACAACTGGGATTGATCCCTCACTGATTCCATAGCCTGGACTTTTAGCTACAGTACATACCATTAGGTATGAGGGGAACCAAGTAGAGAGGATATAAATGTGCCTATTAAGTTGAGGTTAGTAAACTTCCATTGAGTCTGTGGTACTCAATTAAAAATAGATCATCCTAGTGGCAGTAAGCATGCTTAAGCTGCAAAGCTACTAGAATGGAACAGACACTAATGGGGAAAAGTAGTCTTCTGATTATAAAGTCAAGACCTTAATGCTTGGGAAACAATTTAATCTGGATGTATTTAATTTGCTCTAATAACTTAATTATTGAACCTATCTTTACATTTTATGTACAAATCTTACTGTTCTTAACAACTCCAGAATGGACCCAAGTGATTATCCTTAATC
The DNA here is from genome assembly GCF_025265405.1 of Mesoplodon densirostris. Classification (NCBI taxonomy): domain Eukaryota; kingdom Metazoa; phylum Chordata; class Mammalia; order Artiodactyla; family Ziphiidae; genus Mesoplodon; species Mesoplodon densirostris. Next base: position 18,489,629 of record NC_082664.1, read on the forward strand.
AATTGTCATTTTTATAGGTTTTGTGTGCCTGTCAGGGGAAAATAGAAATATTTTCCCCTAAATTTCTCTTCAAAGTTCTGCAACTGATCCCAGAGAAATTACTGTTAAATAGGTTAGAAAAATTGGGGAACGAGGAGATCTCTTGTCTGGCCCTGCTAATTTCTTCAGTTACCTTGGCTAAATTTCCTAAATAATTCCCCTCCTTTGTAAAATGGCAGTGATATTAGATGATGCTTCAGGAGCCATGAGATAAGGGAGAATGGATTTCTTTATTCCTCCCTCAAAGCAATATTATAAATAAGTCATAATATCCACATTTTTTTGATTGAGATTCAATATGCCAAAATGGAATGAAAACTATACAAGACTTATGATGGGAAAGCAGAGCAAAAATGGGAGCCTATGAGGTAGGCACTGATACTGGAGCCAATCTTGTTATTGGCTGTTCCATTTCTGTCCACATTTCTAGAATAAACATTGTATTCTGTATCTGCAGTGAAAGCAGCTTGGCACTATGAAGGAAATCTAATGTTTGACTGACAGAATTCTTTGCTTTTCGATGAGACTGAATTGTTTTGGAAGGGTGCAGACAAAACCATACTCTCGAACATCATTTGCCAAAGGAATTAAAATCACAATATATGTAGATATCAAAACTTGTTTAATTCTGAACTTTCTCTTGACACTTCCTTTAATGCTACTCCTCGCAAGTCTTTTCATTTTGGCACTGAACTCAGAACCATTTGATTTTTAAGTTGGAAAAAAAAGTAAGGAGTATGAAGCTCTTTTGAGAATTTCCCTTATGTTTAGACAAAAAGTTAAAAGTGCATGACAAGTAATTTTGAAGAAATTATTCTGAGGACTGCCTTCAAGAGTGTGGTCAACCTCAGACTTTAACACTTGAGCTGTGTAATTATATACTTTTTTAGGGGCTTTATGAATCAATTTCTCCTTCTACCAATTGATAATTAAATAAAACAATAATTTATTTTGTGAAAAATACTTACAGCTATTTGACTCTCAAAATAAGGAGTTAAAGATAGAACTTATAAAGTACCACAGGCTTTTTAACTAATGAGAGGCAATCAATCAATCAACTATTTTTGTAAACAGTATTGTGCCTTTTCTCCTTGATTAAAAGAGTTAAACTTGCAGAAAATATTTTGAAATCAGGGAGATATCAATGTCTTCTTTGTTTACTAAATTAATGGGGGGAAAGAAAAAAAAAAACTAAGAAAGTCTTCCAGATGAATGCATTGCAAATAAATAGCTCCTTTAGATGATCATTGAATAACCTTTCCTGTCTCTTTCATGTGTTGCTCTGGGGACGTATTAATCTTTAAAACCCTCTTACATTATAAATATTGCTTATGGCACAAATCATGCAAATTTAGCCCCCTTTCACTACTTCAGAGCTGCTCAGGTCAAGAGTTATCATTCAGACAACATCAACTACTTCCATTAAATCATATTGTATATCTAAGTCAGTTCATATTCAAATGCTTGATGTAGCACCATGATAAATCCTTCCCGGCCTTTGGCAAAAGTAGCCATGTGGGGCTCAGTTTTGAAGACAGAGATTTTATGGTTTAAGTGCACAGTTTCTAAGGAGTTAAGCAAATAATAAACAACCCCTTTGACCAAAGAAATTTCAAAATAGCAGGAAACAATGCCAATGGTATTAGGACCAGAGTGTATTAAAGAAAACTGTCCTATGGATACCCATTAACGAGGGTGGAAGAATTTTCCACTCAGCTGTCAAAATGTCCAGAGAGAAACAACATACTACAGTAAAATTTATGATAAAATGGAATGTAAATACACTAGCTAGACCTGCTATTAAACAAATTTATGAAAGTTTTATGGCAAGAGTCAAATGTTTTCTTATGAAGATCTCGCCTCTTTGGCTTCCAAAGATGCACCTACCCTTAACACCTACCCAGTGCAGACATCCAACTCTTTCATTAAACATTCCAAATTTGTTTAAGTCATTTATAGATTGGTGACTCCAAGAGGACAGGGCAGCCTCTCAAGCAATGAGTAGTTGTAACTAAAAGATAAAAAATAGTAACTTATTATCCAGTATACCTATTGGATAATTTTAATGTATATTTTAAAGATAACAATTTTGGAAGTCCATATGCTAGTTCCAATTGTAAAACTTATTTTGAGAATTATCCTTAAAAAATTCCTCTAAGTTATAAGATGATTTGAGAAATAAAATATTTACTTTATTAGGCCTTAGTATTACTGAATCTACCAAGTATTACCTAACTTGACTTAGAATGATAGCAGCTAACAAGTATTTACTTTGTTTAGGTACCAGTCAGTCTGTTAAATGCTTTACACATTTTCCCCTCTTTTATCACTCCTTACAACTCCATAGGGCTGACTATTCTTAATGTTCTCATTTTGCAGGTGAGAAAATTGAAGTGGGGTGTGTCAAGGTCACACAGACAGTACATATAGCAATTGGGACTGGACCCCAGGAATTTGAAGCCAGGGCCCTGGCTCTGATCTCATCTCTGTATTGCCTCAAGGGATCCATGAAATACAAATTAAAGGTAAAAGTCACCCTCTTTGGAGGTATTAAAAATAATTTATGGAGGACAGCTACCAAAGCAAAGTTCCATAGCAGGACAGGCTCATTGGAATAAATGCCTAGTTGCAACAAGTGGGAAAAAAACATAAAATAAAATTCTTATTAGGAGATGTATAGCTTGGTATTTTTGAAAAGGAAAGAATTATATGATCTTATTATGTACCTTTCTTATAGCCTCTAGGTCAGTCTCCCACACAAGTCAGTTTTAAGAAGATTTTTTTAAATGATGATATAATGATAATGCTAGTGAAAATAATGGAGAAAAATAGCTTCTTTTGTACATTATGAACTAAACATAAACATACTTTGTTAGATGATGTGAAACAAAAACATTGGCAGATAATTAATCTTTGCATTCATGTTTGCAGTTGAGGAAATGCTGCAAATTTAAAAAGCAAAGCTGAATTAAAAGTAGCCCAAAATACACATTTTAATAACTGGGGTGAACTGCTTTGCAAAAACATATCAGTACCAGTAATTTAATTTAATGTAAAGAAGATAAACAGAGTTGAGTTTGTCACTATACCCTTAGGAATAGGGCTGCTTGCCATCCAGAGGAACTATGCAGTTTTAAACACGACTACATGACCTAGAAAGTGTTTATAATAACTTCTGATGAACCTCAACAGAGCACAAAATAAAGCAAAAATAAAATGAGTAGAAGAATTTTTCTAATTAGTGAAGACACTTGATAGGGTGACCTCATTTTCAATTTTTGTAATACATATGGGCCAAAAATACAAATGGGTGTAACATGGTATACATCTGATTTATAGCAACTGATTAAAACATTGTAATTATTTTGAGATACACATTTAAGCCATTGCTAGATTCAATTAAGAGGTCTTCTTGGAACTGTACACAATTTCAGTTCCAAGTTTGTATAATTTGAATATTCTCTAAAACCGTTCTGCAACAATTCCTCTTTAAATGACTTGCAGTATAATACCGATGACTTCTCAAACTTACTTGACATAGTAGAGCTTGATAGACCTATCAACAATGTTTGCCATTAGTATCTTATGTAAAAACAGGCAGCCTCAAAGGACCCCAGGCTTTAGTCTCTGACCCCAGAGAATAAAGTGAGCTCACAGAGAGGGCACAACTGAAGGACAAATCAGGAAGTCTCGGGAGGTGGTGGCAGATGGAAGCCCTGCTGGGTCTCCACCCTGTGCACTGATCCTTGTTGAGCAAAGAGAACCAAGGACACTGCCACTCCTTATCATCCACTAGAAACTACTCCTAGTCTAATCCATATCTAAGACCCACTTAAAGACATGTCCCCCTTGGTTGTATGATTCAGCATCTGTTTGGACTTTAGAGGTAAAGTTAAAAGACACTTAATAGGGATCTCTCATTTCAAAAAAAAATGAAACTGAAATGTAGAGTTCTAATATCAGTGAACTTCTTATTCTATATGTAATATATATACAATATATAATATATATACACACAAGGGCTTTATATTTAGTTCATACTTACTTTGTACTTAATACTACACAGATGTGTTCTTTCACTTCTGTAATTTTTTTTTAAACCAATGAGCCAGTAAAGCAGAATCTACTCTATACGTTTGAATGTTCAAACCAACTTCTCAAACTTGGATCCCCCAATGTTTATCCTCAGCCTTTTTTCCTTCCAGCCCTCTACTAAACCACTTATCCATTTAACATTATAATAAATAACAGCAATCCAAAATCTCTTGACTTACATTTAGTTTCAGTGAATGTTAATTCTGTAGGCACTGTGTCCTGGAGAGCAAGTGTTGGGTCACTCAGAAAAAATGCACTACATATTTCTGTTCCTTTTTACACAGATATACAGCAGGAATATTTTGCAATATAAAAATCAGCTACATTAAATTCATGAAAAGTAAATATAATGAAAGAAAGAAAAAATAAGGAAGGAAGGAAGGAGGGAAGGAAGGAAGGAAGAACTTTTTAATCTGCTTCTTAAGTAACTAAATAATTGTTGAGATACTATTGACATTATATGCTCCATAAACATTTCATAATTGACACAAATCTTTGTTGAATTATCTAAAATAGTGAGGCTTGGGCTAGAAAAGGGTGAAGTATAATTAGCAGTGTCAAATAACACCCATGAGAAGCAAACTTTACTATGATTGCATTTCAAGTGCTAAGTCACAAATGAAATATAATATTAAAGAATAGAATGGGCAAGAATGAAAGAGGAATGACAATAACTTAATAAAAAATAAGTTTGGCAGAGGAAACAGTAATGGGAGATGAATTATATATTTTCTTTTTACAAATTAATTGAAACCTATTTAAATGTAAGTTCTTGTATAAAAAAGGGAACTTTAAAAGATCATTAAAATCTTTTAAATTTAAAAGCAATTAAAAATACTTAGTTCTTGATAGTGTGTGCATGTAATTAAATGTGTAGATATGTACACATGCATATAGAGAGAACTACATGTATGAATTATACTACTTGTAATTAAATATTTTTATTTAATTATAAATAATATAAACTTTACGTATTTTATGTATCACTGTTTGACTTCCCGACAGACTGAAGTGAAGCAAATCAGAAAATCTGACACAAAATTGTTCGTCAGATTACCTAATGCAGGCATCATCAAGCTTTTTCCATAAAGGATGAATTAGTAAATATTTTAGGCTTTATAAGCCAGATAATCTCCATCTCTACAAGTCAACTCTGTTGTTGTAGCACAAATGTAGCCATGGACAATACATACATACACACATACATAGCCATGACTATGTTCCAATAAAACTTTATTTGCAAAAACAGGCAGCAGTCCAAGTTTGCTCCAAGAGCATTAATTAGTTTACTTATCCCTGCTCTAGAACACAGCAAGAGGGCCATCTGCAAATCAGAATAGGGAGCATACCAGAACCCACCATGCTGGTACCCTGATCTGAGATTTTCCACCTTTCAGAACTGTGAGAAATCAATTTCTGTTAGTTAAGACACCCATTCTATGGTAATTTGCTATAGCAAACCAAGCTGGCTAAGACACTCAAAATTTTCTTTTGTTTTTATACGTGTGTGGCTTAGAGAGCTCATAGTCTGTACCAACCTGATATTAAAGAATGCTACTCTAAAATCATACCTAATTAATCATTATTCCTCAAATAAACCATATTTTCTTTAAATGTTGGTTTGTTTGCATAAGTTATTTATCCCCTCTGGCAGGAATTATCTTGCTCCACATCCCCTTTCAGCTTGGAATACATCTACTCACCTTAACACTGGTGAAGCTTTTGAGGGAAATTAGATTTAGAATATCAGGGCTAGTTATTTCATAGGAAACCACAGTTAAAAAATGCTCAATAATCAAAAAACGTGTGTCTTTTATGACTATTATATTAAATAATTAATTGAGAACATTTTTTAAGCACTTTCAGTAGAAAATTTTTTTCCAGTACAGATAGGTGCGTTGGTTAGTGTACTCACTTACAAACTAAACAACATCAACATGTCTGTTCTATTACTCTTGAGACTGAATACATTAATTTGCATTCAATTTGTTTATCTTAATAACTCCTTAAGGCTTCCAGAACTTTCTTCCAAGACAATTAGAGTGAACTGAGATGAAGGAAACAGTAAGTTAGATTATTTTAATGGAATTTTTTTAGTACTTTAATGAGCATACAATCATCAACTTACAAAACATTTATTTATTTCTATTATCAAAATGGTTTTAGTTGGCCAAGAAACTAAAACCTGAAAAATGTATTTAAATTAATGCTACTTGTATTTATAACTATATATATATATTTTTTTTTCTCACTCTTCTCTACTTTTCTTTAGGCTATTTTCTGTTTCCAAAAGAGAAAACACTATACTGAATATAGACACAATATATGCTGTTAGTTATTGAAAACAATAATTGCAATAATAATGGGGAGGAGAAACTAGGTTTTAAAAAAGTATTTTAGTAAAGCTGTTTTAATTCAGTTAATCCTGTGGGAAAACATTTTCCAAAAAATGTATTTAAAAGGTTGTCCATCTTGCAATTATATAATTGATTGCTACTAAAGAGGTCTTACTGGTTACACATCAGGAGACCAATGCGACAGAAACCCCATAAATATTTGCCAAAGATTTTAGCAATATCATTCTTGTCCTTTCTTATCTGTGCATTAAAATGTTAAACATTTCAGCTTTTCCACTTGCTTTTATATTTTTTATTTGTCCTAGCACTTCTGAATCTTGAGACATATGATAAAAATGTTTTCTTCCCCAGAAAAACTGTTTTAACCTTCTTCCAGGTGATTTTATAATCTCAGCAGATATTTGCAGTCAAAGAGAGACGGGATATTAGAATGCTCCCTGGTGTAATACGCATAAAGGTTGCAACAGCCTTCTGAATCTCATTCCATTGCAGGAGATGTTGAGTTGGCAGTTCTTACTGGCTGTTTGCCACCCACTTTTCTCAATGCTCAGGGTTTGCATGTGTGGTGGACCATGCTGTCCACTTTCTATTTTGCATTTTGAGCCTTTATCTTTCCTGCCTTCAGTGATTTTTATGGATGAACAAACCAGGTCAATGAAGATAAGCCACTGTCACTCTTCACTAAATCTTCCCACTTTTTAAGAAATGGCTTGCAATTGAACTTCTAAGATTTTCTCATTAAGACAGAAACACAGGACTGTACTTTTAGCACTGTTTCTTTGCATCAAGGAGATAAGTCAAGGTTCTCAGTTTCAGTCCCATTTACTACCTCTTTGACCATGGAGAAATCATTAAATTCTCCAAATCTTAGTTTCTTGATTAAAAAGTGAATCTGTCAATATCTGTCTTATGCACTTCGCAAGAACTTAGGGAGACAAATTAAGCTGTGTATGTGAACATACCTATAAACTGTGAAGTACGGTAGAATAGAATGACTTTTTTCTTCTTTCTGATGAATCAGACATGATGTAATAAAGTTTTCTCTTTAAAACTTCAATACATTTTGTAGTTTCAAAGAGGGTTTTTTAGCATTTAAAAGAGTAAATGTTTAAACATATCTTGATATCCTGTTTAAGGGGAGGAAAAACAAAACAAAAGAAAACAGTGTGTCCTGGACATTAAGAATTAAATCCTTTATTTGATTTCAGGGACAAGGAAATTATTGAATTTTTAGCATGATCTCCCTAACTTCATTCTGCATGTCTTACATTTCCATTTTTACATCTAATAATATAATGGAATATTATTTATTCCATCATATCACATTTTATTACATATTTATTACAATGAAGCCCAGAACTTGTACTTATTATCAGAAAGACACTTTAGTGTCATGCTATGGTTTAAGAGCTAACCACAGGACACATTGTCAAGGAACATTGTTGTGACTATGGCTATGTGAAAAACAATTCACTTAACATTGATGAGTTAACTCAATAGAAAGATGATGAAAATATACTAAAGTTACTGGGTTAACTGATCCAATCAATGCACCTGACGATATCATGATGACTTCCATGGATATACATAATTTGGTTTACTACTTTTAACAGTTTTTTAAAGGTATGATTGACATATACTAAGATGCTCCTATTTAAAGTACAGTTTGGTAAAATGTGTCATTTGAATATGCCTCAATAAAGTTAATGTACATAGACCCTCTCTAGGCTACCTCATCTCTTTCTTTACTCTCTCCTTTAACAAACCCAAATGCCTGGAATACCAGCCATTACTTCTAGGAAAATGACTCACACATTTTAAGCTCCAGCAGAAATTGTCTTCCAAGGTTTGAAACTTATTTTGGGAAGCCTGCAAAATATTTCCATCTTAATTTTGAACAAACACCCCAAATTTCACATGCCCCCAGATATGTTCTCTCCCTAGTGCTTAATAAATACAAGCATACCATGGAGGTATATTGCAGGATTGGTTCTAGACCACTGGAATAAAGTGAATATCACAATAAAATGAGTCACATGAATTTTTTGGTTTCTCGGTGTATATGAGTTACGTTTACACTATACTGTATTCTATGAAGTGTGCAATAGCATTTTGTCTAAAAACAATGCACATACCTTAATTTAAAAATACTTTACTGCTAAAATATGCTAACCATCACCTGAGCTTTCAGGGACTCATTATCTTTTTGTAACAGTTAACATCAAAGATCACTGATCACAGATCATCCTAGTAAATATAATAATTATGAAAAACTTTGAAATATTGTGAGAAATTCCAAAATGTGACACAGACAAGAAGTGAGCAAATGCTGTTGGAAAAACAGTGCCAATATATTTGCTGGACTCAGAGTTGCCACGGACCTTGAATTTCTAAAAAAACACAATATCTATGAAATACAATAAAGCAAAACACAACGAAACGAATAATGTCTGTATTGATCAAAAATGTGATGGTTAATTTTGTGTACTCAGATATTAGGTTAAACATTATTTCTCTGAGAGTATCTGTTAGGGTATTTCTAAATGAGATTGACATTTAAATCTACAGAGTAAAGCAGATTGCCCTCTTCTGTGTGGGTTGATCTCATTTAATCATTTGAAGGCTTAAATAGAATAAAAGTCTGAGTAAAGAACAGTTCTTTCTCTCTGTCTTCAAACTGGGATATCTTCCTCTCCTGCCTTCAGACTCAGACTTATACTGAACTCACACCATCAGCCCTTCTGGTTCTCAAGCCAACAGACCCAGACTGAAACTATATCATCCAATCTCCTTCGTCCCCAGCTTGCCAACTGCACAGTCCTGATGGTCTCAACAATACCTTACTCTTTCAAAGCTGTGTTCTGGAAAATGTCTTCCACTGTGAGAAAGATGAAAAGAACTTACACTCCGAGGACAAGGGAGTGAGTGAGGAGGCTTCCATTACTGGGGACCAGATTGTAGTCAAGCAACGATCACATTCTCTCAATGACCTCTTCCAACAATCACCATGAATTAACCATCTCTTTAAGTTTCAACTACTAGACATCAATTCCCTTCCTCCCACCCACCAAAGATACATAGGGTTGAAACACATACACACACACACACACACACACACACACACACACATCACAAATATTAATGTGCATATCATGTGAAGTTCACTAACATCCATACTGTTGAAATGCTAACAAATTTGCAATTAAGTAATAGTTTAAGTATACAAGAACCAGCCCTCTCAGGATTACACTGCTAATTTCTAAACTAAAATATAAAGGTCACTTTAATAAGAGAAATCTTAGTGTTTTAAATTTTAGTAAAAATTACTGTGGAAAGATGAAATAATGACAGGCTATAAAAACTTTTGTGAAACTTTATCTCCAGCCAAATATGTGTCACTGGGGATAACTGAAATAAGACAAAGCTTTACATTTTCACTGTTCTCACACCTTCTTCATTCTGAGAGATCAGACTGAATGTTGTGGAGACATTAGAAGGCATAATCACTGTGGGATTTTCTCTTTTACAAGCTGGAAAAATAAACATGTTATAGTACTCCTAGCCTGACATGAGTTCTTTCTGATGGGGTCTTGGATAAGATCTACCATGGATAGTGATAATGCCTTCTAGACACAGTTTAAAACCAAACCTCAAAATCTTATGAATACAGTCCATTCATAGTTAGAAGGGACTGCTGAACATTCAGAGTCAACAGAGGAAAAGAAAATACTGTCACTTGTCTCCACTATTTTAATATAAAGAGACAAATAGCTACCATTACCCAAGGTTCTCACTACAGAGTGCCTACATACTTCGACAGATCTGTTAAGTGAAAGACTGCACCTCCTTCCATGCAAAGCCTTATTTTTTAGCCATCAGCAAAACACAGAAATTACAACTCAAACTACAAAGTATTGTTAAGTGTTCCAATCCTGCTCAAATTCTCTATTTTGGATTTGTTTTCAAACTGGGCTTTGTTTCTTCTAACCCATGTCATGTAACTAGGACTAGTTTACATCATTTGCAACATATGAAGCTGCTGAATAATAAAAGTATTATACAATTAAGAGGCAGACAATTAGATATGGTTACTAATCATGTGAGATGTCTACTAGATTTGCTTCAAGGAGAACATTGACTCATATTATGTATGTATTAGAGATGCTTTTTTGACTAATATTGCCATGAGGACAAGAGGAATTATGATTTTCTTGAACTGTCCAAATAATTCAAATTATAAGACATCTCATTTAAATATGCTTATGTAATTGGGTCCTTCAAATATTACAAAACTGAATTTCTCATCCATGGTTATATCATAAATCAAATCAAGGACAATTAATTTATCTTGTGGCATATTATTTTTCCCCCTTCCCAACTTCCCTCCCTCCCTTCCTTTTTTCCTACCTTTTTTCCTTCTTTCCTTCCACTTTCCTTCCTTCACTCTATACATTTTCAGTGTAACTCAAGGTCTGGACAGTTAAATATATAAGAATCCAGTGAAGTGATCTTAAAAGACTTCAATCTTAACTTTTATTTTTTTTGCCTTTTTAAGTTAAAGTAAAATACATTCATTGTAAAATGTTCAAACAATATAAAAGTAACAATCCTTCCTAAAAACACTATTAAACTTTGGATGTACATCTTTTCTGAATTTTTTTATGATTGTATCAAATCAAACAGTACTTATTAAACATCTGAATTACACTGGCAGTTGTCACTTGACTATGATAAATACAGAAAGAGAATAAGATTGTCCCTATTCACAGAGAGACAAACTTGTTAATATAAGGAAATAAATCTATGCACTAATAACCAGTCTGTTAACTGAGAAAGTATACTGGACAGCAGTGAATTAAATGGGTTTATGTATCAGAAATATTCGGTGTAGAAAATAAGCATGGACTCTGAAAAGAGGGAAACTTGACCTTTTCCCTACAGTCTCGCTTCCCAATTCCTGTCCAACCTTCAGTTCCCCTCCCTGCCAAGTAGGTGCTGGCAATGGTGGGCAGACAAGGCTTAGAGGTTGCAAACAAGAACATGGGACTTGTTAGTGTTCAGACTAGAGTTAATGCAAGACCATTCACCTCTGCACAGGAAGAGAGTTTGAGGACTTTTACTAGAGAATCTTGAAACAAAAATAAGAGGATGAACCCTAGAAAGAGCTTGACTTCTTGAGATTCATTAACTCCTTTAGGAAAGCAATGACTACCTGATGGATGGAGAAACCACTGATTTTCTTGCCCTCGGAAGCTGTGGGGAAACTTGTCAGGTGGAATGATGTTGAGAGCATGATTGCTTGGAGTTGAGAAAAAGATAATCCTTTCCTGATGCTTCAGGAGAGACTTGGGAGCTTGAGACTATCTGATGCTGGCCTAGGATCATATTCCTTCTCTGAAGATATAGCAAGTATAGCTGAACCTTGAGGAGAGAGCAAAAGAACACTTAAATGTGATTAAGGAGATCCAGCAGCCAGAGAAATGACAATTCAGCAAAACTTAAGAAGAACCTGCTCCTGGTAGAAAAATAAACTGTTGAATGAGAATGAGGTCAACAGCAACAAAAATAACAAAATCAAAATAATTTGAGGTGGTTCCATTACAGTTCAAAAAGTCTTTCTGAAGCTAAAACCACATTATTTTTAAACTATAGAATTAAATAGACAAATTGAATGACAGGTGTTCACTTTGGATATACATCAGTGAGCTGGAATATCAAATGTAAGGAAAAACAAACCAAAATTCAAAAAGAGATAGAAAACATGACATAAAAGGTAAATGTCTAAGAAGACAGATGCAGGGGAGCTAAAATGACTTTGAACAAAATCAGAAACAGAGGGCTTCCCTGGTGGCGCAGTGGTTGAGAGTCCGCCTGCCGATGCAGGGGACACGGGTTCGTGCCCCGGTCTGGGAGGATCCCACATGCCGCGGAGCGGCTTGGCCCGTGAGCCATGGCCGTTGAGCCTGCGTGTCCAGAGCCTGTGCTCCGCAACGGGAGAGGCCACAACAGTGAGAGGCCCACATACCGCCAAAAAAAAAAAAAAAAAAAATCAGAAACAGAAAAAGAAAGGATAGACTGAAATGAGGTTATAACTAAAGAAGTGTGAAAAAAATCTGAACTAAAAAAGAAATACAAGTTTTAGAAGCTTTTTCAGGTTTCAGCAGGGTCAAAGAGAAAACAAAAAACAAAAAAATCTCTATGCAGACCCTTGTAAATTTTTTAAATTTCAATAATTCAAAACAAAACACAACCTAGAGTAAGTCTGAACAAAAATAACTATTACCCAAGAATCTCTTGCCAAGCCAAGGAATGGTTCACCTGTCAGAGTGAAAAAAAATACAACACGTTTAAAGATTCATGAAATGTACCACCCACGTATTGAACCTGAAGAAAATATTTACAAATAGACTGTAATTACACAAAATATGAGTAGAAGCAAAGATATCACTGCAGGGAAGGATGAAGAGCAGAGGCACTAAAAAGGGAAACCTCATAGGTGACCAAAACATAAATACACGTGGAACCACATTCAACTTCCTCGCCCCCCCCTTTTTTTTTTTTGGCCTTACCACATGATTTGTGGGATCTTATTTGACCTACCAGGGATCGAACCTAAGCCCTCAGCAGTGAAAGTGCAGAGTCCTAACCGCTAGACTGCCAGGGAATTCCCCCTTTTTTTTCCATTTCCATTTTTTTAAAAAATACTCAGATATCAAGTATTTCATATGGTTCAAAATCACTTCAACACAGAAGGGCTGAGTAGTGTAAAAGTATTTTAAAGGTTTTCTTTTAATGAGTTAGGAAAGAACAGTAGAGGAAAAGTAGTGCATTTTCATTGAAGAGGAGAGATGTCATGTTGTTTTCATACAATGGTAAAGAAATGTGTGTTGAATTATCAGAAAAGGAAGTTAATGAATAAAAGAACACAAGATGAACAGTGACTTGAAAACATGAGCAAAATAAACAGCAAGGAAAAAGAAAAACAAAAAAGAACTAAATGGTAAACATAGAGTAAGATGGGAACTTAAAGCAAGTTTTATTGATACATCTCATGAAGTATGCCGATTTTTTTTCCATTAGAGGACAGATTGTGTTAACTGACAAAATGCAGTCTATATGTTTTATGAGAAATGTACATAAAATTGTGCAAAATTGAAACACTAGACCTCTAGCCTCATCTCATCTCTGATGCTCACTCTTGTCTGATTGTATATATGACAGGCCACCAACACCCAACAAAGGCATCATCCCTCACCCAGTCCTGAATCCAATCCCATGCTACTGTCTGGCTGAGGATCACAGATGGTTGGCAGAGATTAGGAATGGGAAAAGACTCAGAATAGAGATGAGCTTATCTGTGGTACAAATTACAACACTTAAAAGACTAATCAGATAAACTCTATTTTTTTTTCAGGTTACCTGAAACTGTCTGCATGAAAAATGTTGCTGAAAATTGTTTCTTCAAAATGTCATGGGCACAATACTTTTAATTATTATGTTATTCACATTTATGTTATGGTCAATAACCTAACAAAGAACAATTATTTTGTTTGAAGAGTTTTACTAATCAGTGAGACCATGGGGACACTTACATTTGCTAGCTCGAACAATTACAGAGACAGAAATAAAGTAGTTTTTAAAACATGACACATGGTGACTCTAACAGGAAATGAATGAAGGCTATGGAGCTCACATGAGAGTGGGGAAGAAGCAGAGAAGATAGAAATGAAAGAGAGAGAAAAGCAAAATCTCATTTGTAGAACTTACATTAGAATCTCTCCAGTTCTAGAAGGCTTTGGTAAGCTACTAAGTAATAAGATAAAAGGCTGTTTTAGACTATATCCATTCTTTTCTCAATGCTCCTTCACCCTAAGCTTCAGTGTCCTTATGTCATCAAAATCTCAATTTACAATAGATCTATATGAGTATCCCAGGGCTGCTGTAACAAATTAACACAAAATGGATGCCTTAAAACAGCAAAAATTTATTGTTACATGGTTCTGGAGGTGAGTAGTCCTAAATCAAGGCATCAGCAGGCTTTCACTCAAAGCTTTAGGGGAAAATCTGTTCCATGCTTTTATCTTAGCTTCTGGTATTGCCATAATGCTCAGTATTCCTTGGCTTGTAGATATATCACTCCAATCTCTGCCTCTGTTGTCACATGATGTTCTCCCTGTATGCCTCTGTGTCTCTTCTCTTCTTAAAATGACACCAGTTATATTGGATTAAGGGTCCACCCTATTGCACTATGATTTCATTTTACTTAACTAATTACATCTGCAATGACCCTATTTCCAAGTAAAGTCACATTCTGAGGCTCCAGGAAGGATGTGATTTGGCTGGAGTTGGGGGAGGTGACACTATTCAACTCAGTGCAAGAACTAACTTAGTTCAATGGTCTTAGTTAACTCACAGGCATTTGCTTTTAAATACTAATGTCTAACTATGCAACAAAATATTTTTTCCTTCCTGTTAAATTGGTTTGGAGTACGAACATTCAGAGAGTTATCTTAAGAAGAAAGAAAAAGACAGAAGGGCTGTCCTAGGTCCTTAAAGTCACACCATTTATGCTCAAAAGCTCTCTACCTAATTGTTCATTGTTAAGAAGGGTACGTATATGGCCCCAAGCCACCCTCTTAATCAAATCACATAGAGAACAGCCAGATTACGGGATTCACAATGGCCCACAAAATAATTGCTTGACGCCACAGTTGGACAGTCTGTAAGCAGACTTGCAAATTGGCAAGAAGAGCTTAAATTTCAAAAATGGATAGTAGTTTCATAGTAAATTATATCAGATCACAGAGTGTTGCTCCTTCATCAATTGTGACTTACAGTGTTGCAAGGGCAGCAAGAAGTGGATATAAATATGACCCTTATATTTTGCACGAAAGTGTCAGTTGAGAAAAAGACTTTTTCAGGGCACAATTACAATGGGTCTGCTTTTTAAAGACAGGGACACAGATTGTTAAACCCATGGAGGATGAGTGATAGATGAAGGTCTACCTAGCTACTTAATAACAGAACCCAAAATATAACCCAAAAAATTTTGGCTTCCAGTGCCTAGCTGTCAGTTTCCAGTCAGCACTCTCCCAACACCAGGGGAAAAAAAACCTACATAAAGCACACTATTGATAAAACAGTTCTTGTATTTTAAAACTAAATTAAGAAAAATGTAAAAGAAAAAAATTAAGAAAGGAGGAAGCATGGGAAGATTGGGACAGGAGTTTTGGACAGAATGAGTTAGTTTTGGCAAAAGATTGTTACAGGACTCCAGTGACAGTGACTACAAACAAATGCTTTGAGCTTCATGTTAAGCAAATGCTTGCTTGGTTGGTACATTTTAACATTGCAGTTGGAACTAAGAAATGCTCCAATTGGCTGGATGTTTAACAAGCTTCTCTTTGGGAGTTTAGCATCTGTCAGGAGAATCAGAACAAGGGTTCCACTTATATTAAGCAGGAGAAAAATTATATCTAATGAACTGTTAATACCAAGCGTTTATTGAGTTTTCCAAGGTATGTTCAAATCAGATATAAGTTAAAAGGCTAATATGAGTTTTTTATGATCTGGGAAAACTATTCACAAAGAAAAATTAGATTGAAATTTTTATGAGCAAAAACATTTTTTTGTAGGCATATTATATGATGGATCTACTACTAAGTGCCTTGCCTTTATTGTTATTTAATCCTAATGTCTATCCTAGCCAGAATGCTTTTTGTTCCATTTTACAGATGAGGAAACAAGCTGTGTGAAATTGAGTAATTTTTCCATAGTTACATAATACACATGTGGCAGAACTGGGATTAGAAATTGCCTAACTTAAAACTATTGCAATTACTCTGTTCTAGTGCTTCCCCAGAAAATGATACAGCTAGAAAAAAGAATTGGAGGAAGGATTTGATCATTTTCCTCCTGTTCTGCACAAGAAGACATTAAGAACTAGGTGTTCAAGTCATTGTACAAAAGTCACACAGCAATGCAAGACTGAATATTGGTATTCTGACTTCATTAGAGAAACCATATTTCTTTTTTTTTATACTAGTTAATATGGAGTGTACATAGAGATTTAAATGTTTTCATGCAGAACCAGAATTAGAATTGAACTACCACAGAGATAGCTGATTCCTGGAATATGCAGTCATGTCATTTTAATCCACACCATCCTTTCCCACATGTGACTTGATTACATAATATAGAAGGAAGCACGTGATGCTTGCTCTGTACAACATTATCCCTCATTTGCTTTTAAAACAAAATTTATTTTACCTCAGATATAAAGAGTTAGTCTAGGGCTTCCCTGGTGGTGCAGTGGTTAAGAACCTACCTGCTAATGTAGGGGACACGGGTTCAAGCCCTGGTCTGGGAAGGTCCCACATGCTGCAGAACAACTAAGTCTGTGCATCACAACTTACTGAGCCTGTGCTCTAGAGCCTGCGAGCCACAACTACTGAGCCCATGAGCCACAACTACTGAGCCCGCAAGCCACAACTACTGAAGCCCGTGTACCTAGCACCCATGCTGCACAAGAGAAACCACCACAATGAGAAGCCTGTGTACCACAACGAAGAGTAGCCCCCATTTGCAGCAACTAAAGAAAGCCCGCATGCAGCAATGAAGACCCAACAAAGCCAAAGATAAATAAAATAAAATTAATTAATAAAAAAACGAGTTAATCTAATCACACTGCTCAGTTCATTGACCTTGATCATCTCCAGTCCTTATAAAGAAATTCAAAGTTTTTCTCTTATCATCCCCTCTCACTTCTATTGTTCCTTCCCAGAAATAAGCACCCACTTTGACTTGTTTCCCTTATGTTCTTTAATATTGTGGTATAATATGTAATGTTTTATGTGTGTATGTTTTGAATATACATAAATAAAATTGTAGAACAAAAATTTATTCTCTCCTAAATGTTTTCTCACTAAAGTTTTAATTATAAAGGATTTCAAACATACAGAAATGTTGTAAGTATTTTACCTTAAGCATCCATATACCTATTACTCAGAGTCAACCATTAATGTTTTTTTTTGTCCTTCTATCCATTCATTAATCTATCCTATGTTGAGATCATTTCAACGCACATTACAGATATCAGTACACTTCTGCCTAACTATATCAGTATGAATATTATGACCTAGTACTGAGGTCTGCAGAGGAGAACATTTCCTTACAGGAAAATAAGAAGCCCTCACAACCTGTGCTGTACATTTCACCTTGTTTTGGAGTATATTGTCCTGTTCTAGTCTTGATGGGTACTCCTTTTTTCTACTTAAGTGTGTGCATCATATGACACCTGGACAAATTCAGTGACTAAAAATAGAAGGAAAAACATTGACCAAGTTTCTGTTATAGAGTAATGGAAATAAAAACAAAATAAACAAATGAGACCTAATGAAACTTAAAAGCTTTTGCAAAGCAAAGGAAACTACAAACAAGATGAAAAGACAGCCCTCAGAATGGGGAAAAAAAAATATGTGCAAATGAATCAACAAACAAAGGATTAATCTCTAATATAAATAAACAGCTCATGCAGCTCAATATTACAAAAATAAACAACCCAATCAAAAAATGGGCAGAAGTGGGCTTCCCTGGTGGCACAGTGGTTGAGAGTCTGCCTGCCAATGCAGGGGACATGGGTTCATTCCCCAGTCTGAGAGGATCCCACATGCCGTGGAGTGGCTGGGCCCGTGAGCCATGGCTGCTGAGCCTGTGTGTCCGGAGACTGTGCTCCACAACGGGAGAGGCCACAACAGTGAGAGGCTCGCAAACCGCAAAAAAAAAAAAAAAAAAAAAAAAAAGAGCAGAAGAAGACCTAAATAGACATTTCTCCAAAGAAGTCATACAAATGGCCAAGTAGCACACGAAAAGCTGCTCAACATCAGTAATTATTAGAGAAATGGAAATCAAAACTACAGTGAGTCATCACCTCATGCCAGTTAGAATGGGCATCATCAGAAAATCTACAAAAAACAAATGTGGGAGAGGGTGTGGAGAAAAAGGAACCCTCTTGCGCTGTTAGTGGGAATGTAAATTGATACAGCTAGTATGGAGAACAGTATGGAGGTTCCTTAAAAAACTAAAAACAGAATTACCATATGACCCAGCAATCCCACTCCTGGGCATATACCCTGAGAAAACCATAATTCAAAAAGAGTCATGTACCAAAATGTTCATAGCAGCACTATTTACAATAGCCAGGTCATGGAAGCAACCGAATGCTCATCAACAAATGAATGGATAAAGAAGATGTGGTACATATATACAGTGGAATATTACTCAGCCATAAAAAAGGAATGAACTTGGGTCATTTGTGGAGACGTGGATGATCTAGAGACCATCATACAGAGTGAAGTAAGTCAGAAAGAGAAAAACAACTATCGTATATTAATGCATATAGAACCTAGAAAAATGGTACAGATGAACCAGTTTGCAGGGCAAAAATTGAGACAGAGATGTAGAGAACAAACGTATGGACACCACGGTGGGGGGAAAGTGGTGGGGGTGGTGGGGATGATGAGATGAATTGGGAGATTGGAATTGACATGTATACACTGATATATATAAAATAGATAACTAATAAGAACCTGCTGTATAAAAAATAAATAAAATAAAATTCAAAAAAAAGTTTCTGTTAAAGCATAAAAATGACATTTTCTCTTTATCCCTCTCACTTTGTGATTGAAGAAGTATTCTTGTCTATATTTCAGAAAAATACTTTGTAATGCCTACTTAGAAATTGATATGATGATATAAATCATAATTCCCATCTGTAATTTATTAGTATCAAATTCATTTCTACACATACTTATTGAGTTCTTGTTATGTGTACATTTTGGACTGAATTGTGTCCCTCCAAGGTTTATATATTGAAACTGTAATACCTGACATGACTATATTTAGATATAGATCCTTTAAGGAGTAACTGAAGGTTAAATGAGGTCCTAAGGGTGGGGCTCTCATTCTGTAAGACTGGTGTCCTTATAAGAAGAGGAAGAGACACCAAAGTTGTCTTCGTTTCCAAGTGCACAGAGGAAAGACCATATGGGACACAGTGAGGAGGTAGTCATCTGCAAGCCAGGAAGAGAGGTCTCACTGAAACCAACCCTGATGGTACCTTGATTTTGAATTTCCAGTCTCCAGGACTGGAGGAAATAAATTGTCCTTTAATTCACCCAGTCTGCAGTATTTTGTTATGGCAGCCTGAGGAGACAAATACACTGTATATGCTGCGGATAACAGAACTAGATTTAAATAATTTCACTTGATTTAAGACTTCAAAATTTATTAGGGAGTGTGGTATGCAAAGATATTTTTTACTCAGTGAAACCTAAAAAATAGTGTATTTTCCTCTATATATGTACTCATGTGTTCAGTTTACTCATGGTATCTGTTTAAGTGTGTATCTGCTTCTCTTTATCTTTTTTAGTCAACCATTTCTAACCAAGTGGCTGCCAATTCTATTCATACCTGTAGCTTGTCATAAATGAAAATGACATTCTTGAATATGAATAAGAAGGAGTAAAGTTAGTTTATTTTGATAAGTTAAAAAAAAGATATGTTCCCAGGACATTTGGGTAAAATATCTTTGAAAAAAAAAATCCACAGCTGTAACATTTTGCTTACCTTAGGCATTTCCCTAATGTTCCTCTCTCTGTGATGAAAGATGTTTGACTCAAAAATCAGTTCTTTAAACCCTTTTCCCTCACTTCTTTAATAATGTCTATTTTCTCATTTCCCACTGTGGTGTTATTGGATTCGTAACAGCAGTTCTGCACAGTATCATTTACCTGTAAGCTAAACGAGCAAATTCAAAGAGTTTCAAATTATAAAATCTGGTTTGGTAGCTTTATGCTAAATGACAATCAGATGGAAAAGAGGCTGAAATAAAAATGTTCCAAGATGCAACGGTAGCCGTCATTATCCTTATTAGCAGAAATGCCTTTGCTGGAGTTAGAATGCATAAATTGTGATAGTGTCAATCACAGGCTCTCAGATTACAAGGGAGTTGTTTAAATTCAATTTTGTGGAGAAGAATATTAAGATTTAGGGAGGCATGCTGTAATACAAAGAGCCCAAGTTATGAATTACAAATTATGAACTGAGTTTATGGACCAATTATATCAATTATGATGAAACGATCTTAGACAATGCCCTTAACTTTCTGACCCACAGTTTCTTCTGATTACTGAGATGACTTGTTAGAAAACAGAAGATACACTACAATATACTGGATAATGAATACTTTGGATTGAAAATAGAGACACTCTAGGTAATTTCATGAAGAAGGGATTTAATACAAAGAAGTAGAGGCCTATGAAACTATTGGGTGAGCTGGGGCAGTAAAGATAAGAAAAGTTGCTGCTCAGCTTTCTGGGAATCATGAAGTGCAGAAGTCACTGACAACTCCACACAAGCCTCTTGGCATCAAGTAGGCTGATTCACATCTTGACACCTGAAATCTACTGGCAAAATCTTCCATTTTCCAAAGCCCTCACACCTCCCCACTGAAGCCAAAGCAACTCTCCATCTCTCCCATCTTTATCAAATCTTTAGCAAGAGCTTTTCATTTGCAGGGCATAAACTGGAATCTTCTGGCAAGAGAGTCTGGAGAATGCAGTTTCCAGGCTTCCAGCTTTTGCAACAGAGGTGATAGCTGAGAACAGTGTGGGAATGTGTTTGAAATTCCAACAGACAATTCATAAGATGTACTCATTCCCCACAGAAGACACTTAGAAATTTCAATCGACCCACAGGTTGTGTCTGTTTTGCCTACAAAATATAATTCAAATCCATTTCAATTTAATCTCTGTACCCTGCAACCACCTGTAATTTAAGATAATACTGTTTCTCATGTGGACTATTACAACATTTATCTTGCTTTCCTCTTTCCACATTGTTCTCCATATAACCCATAATCTGTTTGTTTATGCTGTGGTTACAAACAATCTCAGAACTGCAGTGGCTTAACCCAACTGGTATTTAGTTCATGCTCTTACAGATTTGTAAGGTCCTCTGCTGCGTATAGTCATTGAGAGTTGCAGGCTGACTGAGCCTCATCCATCTTTCAGAAGCGGCATCTGGAATACTCAGCCTCCTCCATTGCTGTGGCATGAGATGTGAGGGACTGGAGAATTACTCAAGGGAGTTTTGCTAACTAAGCCCACCAGTAACATGGCCCCATTCAACTCCAAGAAATATGAAAAATGGAACATGTTTGAGCCTTGAACAACACGGGTATTAGGGGTGTCAACCCCTAAGCAGTTGAAAATTTGCAAATAACTTTACAGTCTGCCCTTAGTATCCATGGGTTCCACATCTGTGGATTCAACCAATCATGGATCATGTAGCACTGTAGTGTATTTATTAAAAAGTATCCACGTGTAAGTTGACCCTTGCATTTCAAATGTGTGTTTTTCAAGTGTCAGCTGTATTAGGTTGAAACTATGCCATACTTCCTATAATCAGGACGTTTGTGCCATACTTCCTGTAGTCAGCTTTCTATATTTCTATATTTAAATATTCAGAGTAATATTTATAAAATGTTAATCAGATCATATTTTTCTGCTTAAAAACATTTAGGGGTGTCCATTGTACATAAAAGAGAACTAAAACCTTTCATTATAGCCTACCGGAACCTACAGGATCTGGAATGCCATTTTTTACCTTCTTATTGCTTCTGTCCTTCCTCACTGAAGTCCAAGATGTTTATTTTCTTTATGTGCTTTAAACACGCCAAGATGGTTTCTGACCTAGGGCTTTGCACCTGCTGTTCCTTCTGACTGAGAACTGTTTTCAGTGAGCTTTTTGCATGACTAAAGTCATTCTCATTCTGCAAGTCTCTGCTTAAATGTCATCCCCAACACTTTAGTTTCTAGTATAACAGCTGTGTATCACTTTTCACAATCTGTAAGTTCTTTATAATTTTGTTGTTTGTCTCCAAAGCTTTTACAATAAACTTCATGAAGGCAAGGACCACTTCAATCTTATTTGAGCCTTGTTCCCAATACACAGAATAGTGTCTGGCCTATAGTAATCACTCAACTAATATAAGTTGAGTGAAAATACAAATCAATAAATTGTATATATTGTTATTAACCACAGTGATTAAAAAGAGATTAGTAAAAATGAGGGTGCTATTTTAGTTATAGATTAAGCTGAGAATGTCTCTTCATTTGTCTTTCTTTCAAGACAATTTAAAAGCCATATATATTTTCTCATTTATTAAAAAGTGCTATCTGATGGTATTTTTTTGTCTTTCTTAAATACAGACACACACACACACACACACACACACACACATGCATGCACGCACCTAGTTAAGAAAACTACAGGTTAACCTACCCCAAATAGAAAAAAATGTCAGCTAAACCAAAAGCGTACATTTGCTAATCCAAACACACTGTGCTTCAAACACAAATTACCATATTTAGCCATTAGCTAATTTCTGTTGGTAAAGATGATATCACTTTTGTTTTTTTTTTAAACAACAGCTAGTTTTTTTCTTTCTTTATGTACATACCTATACTTGGCATAACATTTAGCCACTGGGATCCTAACTGGTTTATTAAGGAATCATCTGGAAAGTCATGACAAGTAACATGTGAATATGTTAGTACTAAGCTCAGGCTTCCTTAACACTTTATTAATGCAATGAGGTTTTGTGGTAGAGAAGCTTGAACATGTACTTGGACTCAGACAAATCTGAGTTCCAAGCTGAGCTCTGCTTCTATTAGCTGTAGGATATTGGACAAGTTACTTTTGGGCCCCAGACTTACATATATATTATTTCAAAGTATTAGGAAGAGCTCTGGATTATTCTTGAGTAAAATCACTATCACTGTACCTGTCTCAGCACATATTAGTTCTCTAATTGTTTCACCCAAACATGTACTAGAAAGAATTTATAACATAGTACACAACTAATTCTGACAGAGTAAAGAAAAACGTATCAAAAACTTTAATTTCTCCAAGCGTTTCAAAATGGTGGTGTGTTTATTTTAAAACAAACTGAAGAAGCAAAAGAAGAGGTGGAAAACTCAAATTTGAAAAAAGAACAGATGATCCCAGCATGGAGTGTATGAAGTCCAGGGCAAACTAGCAGAAACCTCAAGACATAAAACAAAGCAAGTATTACCAAGTTCATTGGATCCTGAAACTCCATGACTTTGGAAGAAAGTAAACTTTTAACATAAAACCAAGATATATCAATGACTACACTTCAAAAAAATGCTTAAACTATTTTACAAGGGTATATATATGGCTAAAGGGAAGAAAACTTGATTAAGAATTGGAATTAATTTACACATTGGAAAAGAAAGTTTAAGCTTAATTTGTCAAAAACTGTCCATTCCTAAAAATGTTAGACAAGATAAGTAGTAGAAGAGAATACTAATCCAAAAATGTATGTTGAAGGTAGAAATTAAGAAGATACAGGGATATATTTTTGATAGTTATACTTAGGCTTTGCTCTTAGGAGAGCTTTAAAGGTGAAATACATGTACACAGATTTTTCCCCTGATAGGATTGGTTTTCTAATAATTGATTAATAGGTAGTCCAAATAAAGTAATACAAAAATGAGGGATGAGATTAAGCATATGAATAGCTTTTCAGTGTCACGTAAATTGATTACATGCCAACAAAATATCAATGTGGATGAAGTATTAGCTGCTTACTCCTATCTGATTTTGTCTAGTGGTAATTTAAGAAGCACAATGCCTTCTTTAGAGAGAGTTCTATGTATTATGTTTTATGTGGTGGGGTTGAAGCCGCTTTTCCTAAACTATGAGTTAGAAGGTAAAGTTCTTAAGGAACCTCAACAGCAACAGGAAAGTGTTCCACGATCAAATGCACTTGGAGAAAATGCTGTGTTGCAGAAAATTAGACATGATTTTTGCTAGCCCTTTGATCAATACTATATATATATATATATATATATGTTACTGGTGATTTCAGAGGATGGTATAGCATACAGTGCTTTACAAATTGATTTTTTCCATGGAATATATCCCATGAAGTTCTACAGAATATAATCCATGAAATAAACATTTTCCAAAAGCTTAGTGGATAATGGAACTATTTGGTGGAAGTCAAATTAGAGTTTATCTGTTTCTTTTCAAGCTGTGATAAAAGGGCCCTCAGAAAAGTCCATGAAGAACTCTGAAGATGGAAGGGACAGGTTCCAAGAAAACTTGATAAAAACTGACTAAAGGGAGGCAAGATGGGGGTGAGCCAGTGTCAGCTGCTTTACTTTATGGTATAAGGGCATCCAGAGAAGGGATTGTCAGGCAAGTTCAGGCAAGATCTCTAAAAACCTTTTGCTTTGATATGGCAGTCAGCTAAATGGCCAAGCTCACGCAAAGCCCTCCCAGACTCTACAGAGCACCAAGTTCATTTACTCCCATGGATCTTTTAAGGATTCGTCCTTATACATTTTTTTTTCTTTCCCTTTAGTCTATCTACATCATACTCATCCTTCAGCTACTGGCTCAAATTCTATCTCCACCATCAAGCCTGCTCAGGAAGCCTTTCTTGACCACTCCAATCTCATCGTTGACACTGGGAAATGCTCATTTGTTTTTACTATCACTTAAATTAATTAAATCAATTTTCTCTCTCACCAACTTATCTTTTTATTTCAAATAATGGGTTGCAACATGTAAGTACATATTTATTTGTGTGTTTATTTGTGTAATTTCTCTCCCTCCATTGGAATCTAAGCTTCACAAAAATAAGATTTTTTGCATTGTTTACTACTCTACACAGACACTGTCAGACATGAAGGTGGCACCCAGTAAATCTGATGAATAGATGAATATAGTTATGGTGCAATGGAACAATTCAGAGGTGGACTTAGAGACCTGGCTTCAAATTCTGGCTTTGGCATTTATCAGCTTTATCTCCTCTCTCAAGTTCCCTTTCCTCCTCTATAGAATAGTTATAATTAAAGGAAATAATGGGAAACTTCTCAGCATATTTTAGTTTATCAATAACTATTTACTTCTTTACCACTGATTTTCCTTTTTACAATTAATTATTTCATAATGTATATTGCCCCAATCACCTAAAGCACAATATAACTTTATGTCTGTATTTTTATATATATATATATATATATATATATATATATATATAAAGGTCCTGCTCTAAACAATCCAAAATAACTAAAAAATATGGAACATATTTTTGTTTTCCATGGATTCATGTTCATAATGTTAATTAGGTTCTGGTGACAAAATCTATGTTATAAAATATTTTCAGTTATCTTTAATTAATTAAATGTTGTAGCTCACTCAGGCTCACTGAAAATCCCATACAATTCCTTCAAGGATCTCAAATGAGTCTCAAATCTTCTCCCCATACTCTCATTGCATTGGTGCAGGTAAGTTTAGTGAGGTGTGGGAAGAAAACATACTAATTTTATTTTAATTACAATAAATACTTTTGGAGCCTAGAGCTTGGGGAAGCAAATGCACACAAAATAATTCATTTGTTATTGACATGAGAAGAATAGTAACCTTCAGTTTCCTCTCAGGTAACTTTATTTTAAAAGATTGTGTTTTATTTGTAATATAAAATTGGATAGAATTGTAATTGATAGAATTGGATACCAAAATCCATGGCAGAGAAAAAATTTCAGGTATTTTGGGGAAGAAATCTTGAGACACATCAGCTTTGCCTGAGTAGCCACTCACATCCATCCTGAGTCAGTAACTTCCTTAAACTCTTCCTGCTTTATTCAACTATTCCTTCTTTTCATAAATATTTATTGAGAATATGTTATTTGACTAATTCTGGGGATAAAATAGGGGAAGAAATATAGTCCCTAAGCTCAAATAGTTAATAGTTAAGGAAACAGAACTAAACACAAAAGCCCTCGAAATAAAGATGTAAAGCTGAACCAGTTGGAGGGAACAAGGTCTCATAACTACTTTTCTAGTTCAACTTCTCTTTCCCATTATACTTAGCACAATGTTATAAATATTAGAGACTTGTTAACAAGTCTAAGTATCAGGGTAAGTATCATGGCAAAGAGAACTTGAACTAGAAAAGTAGTTATGAGACCATGTTCCCT
This sequence comes from Mesoplodon densirostris, assembly GCF_025265405.1. Taxonomy (NCBI): domain Eukaryota; kingdom Metazoa; phylum Chordata; class Mammalia; order Artiodactyla; family Ziphiidae; genus Mesoplodon; species Mesoplodon densirostris. The sequence continues at coordinate 18,516,195 of NC_082664.1, forward strand.
CCAACTAGTTCAGCTTTACATCTTTATTTCCAACTTAAATTGACTTAAAATTCAGCAAAATAAGTAAATAGTAATCTGTCAAGACTCACAATTCAAACAATAATTTCTTTTCAAATGCATCCAACTTCACTTACATACCTATTTACCAATACCTATTTATATTCAACTAACATTCATTGAATATTAACCATGGACCAGGATCTTTAATATAAATTTTCACAATTAACGTCATCATATAATGAGGAAGTGACATCCAATGGAATAACATTACATAATGAGGAAGTAGTAACATCATCTAATGAGATGAAAGAGACTAAAGGTAAAACATATGAGATAGTAAATAGTGAGATGAGAATTCAAATTTAATCCTTTGGTTCAATGATATTACCTCTATACTACACACCATTTTATACTAGATAGCAGATAAAAGAACAAAGTCTGGGAAAGGAGACCACATTTTAACCTTTTAACAGAAGAGAAGGCATAATAAAGCAAGCAAAGGAAGGTGGCTCATTTTCAAGAATACTGGGGAGATTCCATTGATATTTTGATGTCTTTACATGTCCTCCCCCTTTTACCTGACAAAAAAAGAAAACAAAAATTCTTTTCATATCCCCAAGGAACATTTTGTCCCATCCCAAGAAATATGCAGTCTGTGGCAGAAATTTATCTCATTCAATTGCCAGAAGTAGAGGGTGCACATAGGGAGAGTATTAGAAGAGGGTTAGCAGGCATACTTTCATCCGGAAATAGAATAACAAGCATATTCTTCTTAATAAAAATAAGAAAGGAAAGTGTGTAGGTGAAATATTAGGTTGGGGGACAAAAATAATAGGATGAATTTATAAAACCCTGAGGGGCATTTTCCAACATGAGGATGAGGCTAAAGTCATATATGTACATTAGGGAAATATTTACTATTCTTCTCACTAGTATTTTTGAACCATTTATGAAATATTTAAGTTTAATGTGCATTTATGTACCATCACTACTTAAAACAAGAAAGAAGTAACTCTGGGTTGTTTGTTTTAAAGCCCACTTATTAGCATACTGGAAATTTTGATTTGTTTGGATCCAAAATTTTTTAACATTTTGCAAAAATTATTTAATATATTTTTGTAATTTAAAAAATAGATTAATCCAATAAGAAAATAATTATTTTAAATCATCCCTTTGATATTTAAAATAATTTAATGGGATTAAAATTATAATAGAATTAAAACACTAAAAATGATAACATGAATAATGTTAGGTGTATACTTCATCTTTTACTAATTACAAAGTAATCATTTTATGTACTTGCGTAGACTCTATCTGCACATTTGCAGGTGAGCAGGACCACTGACCAAAAGACTTATTTCTCCATGTGGACCATACCATTTGGGATAATGTAAATGTACAGAAGTTGAATTATCTTAGCAAGTCTAACATTTTAGAATTTACAATGTTTGATGTAAACAGTTCTCATGATACCTGTGAGGCAAAAGATTAAAAAAAAGAAAAAAAACCTACTGAAGGGATTACTTAAAATCCCTTTGTGGGATTTTATTCAATACCCATTGTGGAGACTAAGAGTTCTTTGGAATAAATCTTCTAGTGCAGATAATATTCACCAGTAATAGCAAGGATACAAGTTTGGTTTTGGGAAGTTTTGATAAGTTTGCCTGAGATCCCTACCTTATAGAGAGCTCAATTGCCTCAAAGCCCAGGAACTCCTAAAATAAAAGGCACCAGCTCCTGCTTTCCAGGATACAAAATTTCAGTAAAGCAGGGTAAACACAACCAAGACTCAGTGAGAGTATCCTGAAATAAAATATGTTGAGTAAAGTTGAAAACTAAGCTAGTAACCCAGGCTCAATACAATGGCTTAAGGGTCAGGGTGAAGAAAAGTAGTGCTGATGTCTGTCATTGCTGAGGCTGGGGAGCCCCCTGAATCCAGACATCATGTGAAGATGTTACACTTTGAGGAAATATGGGAATGAGAAATGAGCCAGAGAGAGACAGAAAGAGAGAGAGAAATTCAGAGCCTGTGAATTTGCCCACAGGGAGCGAATGTCATTCTAGACCTGGCATCGTCAAAGGGTGGACAAGGTCCATAAAACGAGGCACTATTAGTCTTCAACATTGACTCTCTGTGACAGTGAGAAACGATGGATATGTGTCCAAACTCTGCTTTCCTTTCTGCCTGGCGTCACAATTAACTCTGACAGAGAAGGGTTTGGAGTTCTTGAACAGTTCAAGAAACTGTAAAGCAGCTCCTGAAGGCAGTGTTAGATGCTCTGCTTATAAGATATGAAGGAGTTTTGTCAATTACTTAGAAAAAACTTTGTTGCTATTTATATTGTTAAATTATGGAGTAATTCATGAAAGTAAACAAAAGTGTAATGAGTGGGAGCAGTTTGATCGTATAGATTTTGAACTATTTTAATCACTTTCCAGAGGCCACAAAGAAATCATAAAAAATTTCAGAGATTTGTTTAGGATCACAAGCCACAAAAATGAGTCAGAGCTTTTTCTTCTTTCCTAAGCAGTCTCAAAAATTACAATAAAAAAATAGGCTAGGGCTTCCCTGGTGGCGCAGTGGTTGGGAGTCCGCCTGCCGATGCAGGGGACACGGGTTCGTGCCCCAGTCCGGGAAGATCCCACATGCCACGGAGCGGCTGGGCCCGTGAGCCATGGCCGTTGAGCCTGTGCGTCCGGAGCCTGCGCTGCGCAACGGGAGAGGCCAAGACAGTGATAGGACCGCGTACCGCAAAAAAAAAAAAAAAAAAAAAAAAAAATTGGCTAAATCTTTTCCAGAGGGAAGAAATACATGGGTAAAAAGTAAACTTGATAAATGAATAACTTTCTCCCAAGTCTTATTTAGTACAATTAAAGTATTATCTTTCACAAAGTACATTAAATATTTTTCTTAAAATCCAACATTCATTCCCAAGCATAAATATGGGTATATCATTAAAAGAAAATGTCTAGCTTATTTAGATCTTTATAATAGACATATTTACTTACTGAATAAATATTAACTGAAAACTTATGCATATTAGGTGTTCAATTATTTAGTTAGCTTTACTAGTTAGCGTTATTAGCTTTACAGGAAAGTTTTGTGTGTGTGTCTTAAAAAAGTATTCACTGTAGGATCTCAGAAAAAAATAATCAGTGCCTTTTAAATTATATTTGTTATATAATGATCCAATATGTTCTCAGAATTTCATGATCATGACTGGTCTATTAAGCAATGTAGTAACACTCACTTGAGCATTAATTGAAATCTGTCCAACAAGACAGGGGTCACTTCAAGTGCCGGCTATTGTTGCATAAGTTGTATTTCTTGAAACATTCTAGAATTTTCTCAAACTATTTCTAGGCATTGCCCATCATAAATATTAACATATTTCTGAAACACATTTTACATGAGTATTAATAAACTCAAAGCAATGTGATTCAAGTTATTGACCATTTAATTATTTACCAGAGGTCAATTACTCTAAATCAATAAATACAGTAATTGGGCAATTAATTGAAAGGTTGCTTAGAATGCTACAATAGTTAAAGAGTGCCTTACCAATATTCAGCATTTCAGAGTAAATGACAGGATTACACATTTTCATTTTAACTTAGCTACTATAAACGGACTATTTAAAAACAAAACATACAAATAATTTGATGTGTAATAAGTATTATTTTTTTACCATGAAATAAGTTGTGTTTATAGAGTTACAATAAAATGAAATAGTCAACAATTTTTATTCCACTCCCAAACAGGGGTCAGGTTAAAATATTTATAAGGATATGTGGATATGTGTTTCGTTTACATCAAGTTTGTGTTTCTAAAAATATTGCTGGCTCAGAAAGCATAGTCTAAAAAGAATGGAAATTGATGTTAGTTTAAAAAACTTATACAGATTTGACCTGTCTTGATGGACTGAAGGGATGGTGATGAAAACTGTAATCCTAATAAATCTCCCACAGCTAGAGATTTAAAACTCATACTGTTTCAAATTAGTGAGGACAGCAATATTTATTTGCTGCTGAATTCCAGTCAGCATGGCATTTCAGCAGGAAACACTTTATAAGACTTAAACTTTTGAGTAGCAAAGTTGAAAACTCATGTTAAAGAAAGGGAGCAGAAACTAAATACACTCAGTGATTCATTTTAAATCAGAAAGGAAACAAACCAACCTTTATCATTTCCTTTTTGGTTGTCTTTCCTCACTACAATTGGCTTCAATTACAAGTAACAGCAAAGAATCCTGACATTAATAGAGTACTCTAATGTTCAAAGAGCTTTGAAATGCATCATCTCATTGGACTAATGTAGGATTAGTTACAAAATGAATAAATAATATCCTCAACTAATAGAAGAGGTAACTGAGGTAACATACCCAGATAAAGCTGTCAGATGATTGGACCTCTGTCAACAGCTCATTTTGGTAGTGAACATGGAATCTGCCATAAGGTCAATTAGCCATAGTACTTGTGTGGTGAGAAGGAGGGATGCAGGCTGCATGGTTAAATAGAACCCAGTGAGAAAGGAAACCATCAAGTGGCCTCTCCTCACGCATTTGCCTTCCACATTTATTCCTTTTACCAAGACAGAAAACCACACTCAGTTTTCCTCCAGTCTCAATGGCTTCTTGCCTCTTTGTCTCCGTCTCTTTTATTGAGTCACTTTCCTCCTCAGTTCGGAAGCACCCCAAAATCAATATTTTGGCTTTTTTTCCAACTGCATTTAGATCCTTAGTGACTTGATTCAATCCCATGGATTTTAACACCCTCATCTCTATACAGATGACTCTTACATTTATGCATCCCCATCTTTCTCCTGAACTCTAGATTCATATAGAACCACAAATATTCGATACATCTCAAGCTTAACATGGCAACACTGAACACTTAATTTTCAATCTGAACTTATGCTTCCCCTTCTAAATAAATAGCACTGCTACTTACCATGTGGCTCAGAAAACAAACTGTAGAGCCACTTTTGATTTCTCTTTCTCTCACACACCATAACTATACCATGAGCAAACTCTGTTAACCCTACCTTGAAAATATATCCAATGCTCACTATCTTTATGATTATACTTCAAACAAAACCATCATCATCTCTCACCTGGGCGATTACAGGGGCCTCCTGCCTGGTTTCCCTGCTTCTACCTTCGACTGCCTACAGTCTGTGACTCCCACAGCAACCAGAGCAAACTTGTCAAAATGTAAATCAAATTAAGCCATTACCCTGTCAAATCTAGTCTTTTCTTTTGTGTGTGTGTATATATATTTAGAGTAAAATATAGGGACTCTATATGGTCCAACTGCTGGTTAATCTTCAAAGAGCATTTCCAACAACTTCCCCACTTACTAAGTTGACATCCCTGTTCATTATGAACATGCCAAGCGTACTGCTGTCTCAGGGCTTTTGTACTTCCTGCCCCCTTTGCCTGGAAGACTTTTCACTCAAAGAGCTTCAAGGATCCCTTGCTTGTTTGTTTATTATTGCCACCCTTCCATATTTGAATGCAAGTTCCATTCGAGTAGGATTATCTTCTGTCTTGCTTTCTATCTTTAGGACTTAGAAGAGAACCTAGTTGGGAACTGACTAAAGGCACAAAGGCAAAGAGTAGGAAATAACAAAGAAAAGAATAAAGGAAGGAAGGAAGGCAGGGAGGAAGGAAGGGAAGGAGAAGGGAAAAGAGAGAGGGAAGGAAAAATGGAGTAAATTAGTGGAAATTTGTATTTCAAGGGACGGCAGGCAAATTTCTGTGCCAGGAAGATAACATTTAAATCCCAAACATCTAAGGCACCATAACTTCAGAAGTGTGTGAAACCAGAGCACCTTTCCATCAAACTGAAGGTTGCTAGGCTATTTTGTTTCTGTTACAAGAGAAGACAGTTCCACTAAGGTCATTTTTTATAAGTAGGAATAAATAAGAAAAGCATCTTTGAGAGATTTTTCCTTGGCATTCTATTTAGAGGATTACTGGAGAATTAAGAAATCCTATCTCAAAATGAGACCATAATAAAAATGATAATAATAGTAATGACTAGTTATGGTGCCAAGTACTGAATTGAAGATGGTGGGGTTAATTAATCAATTTACTTGAAATCTAAGAATTACTGAGTGTCTATCATGTGCGGTCTTTGTTCTAGACTTGGTTTTTGATAAAAAATTATTAACATTAAGTATATTAAATCACTTAAGCTAATGATTAAGTGCTATGAAAAAAAAAATCCTGTAACTGAGTGTTTAGATGACACGTAATACTTCTTTGAGTAGTTGACGTTTAAGCTGGCATCTTAAAGATCAAGAAGGATCAGGCCATGTGAAAATGAAGCAAATGAAATGCAAAGCCTATGAGATAGAGATCACGCTGGTGTGTTCCAGAGGCAGAGAAAAGCCTCTGTGGTTGAAGGTGGTTTAAAAAGAAGGAAAAAAAGGTAGATATGGAGTGAGTAATGTGGTCACAAGCCTGATTTAAAGCCCTCTGTAGCCATAATCAGGAATTTGAATTTTGTACTAAATGAAATGAGAAAACTTTGTATATCATAAACACTACTGAATAATATCATAAACACTACTTTGGATATCATAAACACCACTGGATAAAAATGAAACTAATCTAAACCAATTAAATCTTTTCAAAAAGTCCTTTGAATAAGAATTATTGAATTTTACTGTACACAGAGGAAAACTGAGGTGGAGTTTACATAACTTGCCTAAGGTCACAGAGTTGGCTAATTGTAAAGCCTGGAGGCAAGCCCTGACTTGCTCAACGCCAAAAGCAACACTTTTCCCACTCTAGAACTTTTGAGACTATCTTCGTTCCCCAAAGATACAGTCAGTTAGAATATTGATGGGGTTTTGAGGTAGATAAACATGGCCATAAACAAGAGTGAGACCCAATTTACAGTAACCAGAAATTTTAGGTTGAATTCGAAAGGGCTTCTCTCATTTTCCCACCTCAGCATCAGTTTTCTCTTCACGGTTCCATTTGTTATATCTTAATATTATTTTCTTGGCAATTCTAGGTATAAGACTAAATTCTGCAAATTCAAGACCTAAAGGATATAGGCTTGAGTGCTCAAGCAGAAAGACTAAATCAACAATAAAACGAGAAATCTCTTTTGGTTCTAAGTATGATGTTAAAATCAAATGGAGCAGAACAGACCTCTTGATTGTTGTTGACTACAAAGATAATTGATCCTTAGACTTTCCCCATCTCACAGTCCAACCGCACCATTCTACTGCACTGATGATACTGATACGTGATCCCAGATTTCTTTGTTCCTCACTCCTTGCATTCAACCCTTCATAATATTCTGTTGAATCTACCTCCAAAATGAATTCCAAATCTTTATACCTACTCTAACATTGCCCAAATCTAAGTCACCATCATATTTCTATACTACTGGAATTGAGGCAGAAGATAGACTGGCTCCAGTCTAGGTATGTACAACTGGCCTCCTGTTTACATTTGTTGGGACAAGAAAAAGATGGGCTTCAGCCCAGACGCTTACAACTAGCCTCCTCTTTGCATTTTCTGAGACAGGAGTTAGGTGGGCTCCAGGTTACACATTTACAACAAGCCTCCTGTTTGCACTTCGAAATAGAAGTAACAACAGAAACAGGGTAAATAGCCAGGCTTTGTCTCCTGAGTACACTTTAAGATAACAGTCATGGCAGGAACAGAGAGGGGCAAACTCCTATTTGAGTAAAAGAGCAAGAGATCACATATTGCCTATCCTTGGGGCAAAGGAGACACTGCATATGTGAAGAAAGGCTCCTTGGGGGGTCAAAAAGGAGAGGGCATCACCCCATAACATGTGATGCCAAGGGTCCTCCCACAGGCCTCTGGGCTGGAATCCATCTTGGAAAAAAGTTATGAACGCATGTTTGGGAGGGCCCTAGGGCAGGGCAAGTGTGGCAAAATAAACCAGGTAATTGGCCAAAGGTAACCAGAGTCCTGGAAGAACTGCCCTATATGCATGACTTAACCGCCTCTTTACTGCACTCCTCCTCATTGGGGAAGATGCCCACACCCTTGCTTTCTGGGTGTGCATCTCTGCCTTGCTTCTGTCTTGACTAAACAAACTGTTTCTCTGTGTGCTCTTGCACGTCTTGTTGTGCTGTGTTTCTAATAATAAACTTTCTACCTGTTTTTACAGTTTTTGCCTCCTTAAGAAATGCATTTTTCAGTGGAGGCAGGAGCCAGGGAAAATTTGTTTCTGGCTTCTAGCCCTTGCGGATCTGGTGACTAGGATTCCTGGTGTTCATACAGGCTACCCAGGTTCAATTCCTGAGAAGGGAACAAGGATCTCTCTTTAAGCCACAGATCACTGTTGCCTCTCCAAGATCAGAATAGCCTTAACAATTCATCATGTCTTGTTCCTTATCACATTACAATCTATTCTTCATTGAGTAGCCAGAGTGATTTAAACTTCTATAAAAGAGAATCATTCCTAAAAACCAAAAGGAGAACTAGTCCCAGTGCATAAGAGTTGTTCAGGCCCAAAATCAGATTAGAAGGGCACACTGAATATACAGTGAGTTATGGATACATGTACTGTAAGAATCTGTATCAAGCTTCACAGTTTATTATAAATTTAAAATATGATCAAATCTCTTTATTTTGATTTTTTTTCTATATGACCTCACTACTGCTGCAACTTCCTCATTGTTTCATAATATTTTCACCCAATCTATAAGGGTGCAATCATACCATTCTTTGAGTTCATCTAACATGTCCAGTTTGTTTACACTTTAGGACCCTTAGTTTAGCTCAAGGGTTAGCAAAATACAGTCTGAGAACCAAATACAGTCAACCACTTAATTTTGTAAACAAAGTTTTATTGGAACAAAGTAACACCCATTCATTTTTATATTTTTGATGTGGCTGATTTTGTGCTACTACAGCAGAATTCAGTTGTCATGATGGAGACTATCTGGCCCACAAAGCCTAAAATATTTAGCCCTTAAGAGAAAAGTTTGCTAAATCCTGTGCTCACTGGTCTCTCTGTCTGAATGCTCTTTCATCTCACCTTTACATAGTTTATCTTTATTTCATTCAGATTCCTTGCAAAATGTATTGCCTTGCAGAGCTTTCTCTGAATAGCCAGTACAAGTTTCTTTCTATCCCAGAACCTAAATTTAAATCCCTTCACAGGATGTATAACTATCTGTTATGTTATTTTAAACATTTACAATTATTCATTCATTAATGCATTGCCACATCTTATTGGAATATAAACAATATAAGCTTTACAACAGAAGAAAGTTTGTTGGTCTTCATAACTTCTCATAACCATGCTTGACATATATCAGATTCTCAACAAATATTTAATGAATAAATAAATAAATAGAAAAAAAGAAACCACCATCTCAGGAAATACTGTGCTTTAATCCAACTGGCTTCACAGAGTATGTATTAAAGAAGCAAAATGGAAGGCAGGAAAAAAAATTAGTTAAATAAGAAACCGAGAAATAACAGGACCCCAAATTCCAGAAATGTCCAGGAATTTGATGACATGATGAAAGTCAGATATGCTCTCAGGTGAAGCCTAAAATGCTTGGTTAAAGCCCATTTCACCCAGTCACAACATGGTAAGGTACCAAGAATTGAGTTCAGGTTCAGCGGTTCTTCAACTTAATTGAATGTGAAATCATCTTGATGTACAGAATGAACCTGCAGCTCAACTGCTGACCCAAGTGCATTGGATGCACAGACATTGACAAAATGTCAAAATGAAAGTAAAATCATCTTGGCTTTTTCATAACCCTGAGCTGTCATGAATTTGAATCAGTTAATTGTTACACTGATAAACACCAGGATAAAGTCATTGAATCAAAAGCTATAGACCAGTTCCTATGAAAACAATCTAGAAAAACAAGCCACTGTTTCTCTCCAAGAATACTTACAGGTTAAGTTTCATGATGAACAAATTGACCTCAGCAATAATTCATTCATTCATTCCTTCCTCCATGTACTTGCTAAAGGTTGAGATCATAGATTTAAAAGATGCCTGTTTCCCTGAAGGGTTTATAGTTGAACCACAGGTTGTCTATCCATGGCATTATATCCTCTATCTTCTGTATTTTTCTCTGCATCTTAAGGTAAGTAAATACATTAGATGGTTACTAAGAAACATGTGAGACAGAGCTGGAATTGGAAGTTGGGCTGAAACAAATTAAGGGTCTTGTCATTTTGTGAAGTTTCTAGGTATGTGGCGATGTAGGGAATGTTAAAATATATTTTTCAAAATGAAGGACAAGATGTTGAACTTTCCAAACTCTATAACTAAACAAGAGGCACAATGCTCCATGTTCTTGGAATATGTTTGGCGACCAAATCTACATTTTGGTGTGTCGAATAACCAATTGCACTACAAGAAGCAAGAAAGGACTGAATCAGGTTCAGGATTAGTGTAAATAAATTTTATTTTGACTTTATAACCTAGCTGATTAATTGATGGCCAAAGTATCTCCAGCAGATATGGATCATTCTGTCAAGCCACTATAGAGAGCACAGGGCACACTCCTTCTGAAGATAAGTATATGGCAATAACTTTTGATAATAGCAACTGGCTTACTACTGGGTTTTGGTTAAGACTGAATGTTTGCCTATGAGATGCCAACAAATTTATGAGAACTGAGTTGCCCATCATGAATTAAAGTTTATCTGATCCAACAAACTATAAATTAGGCTATGGCAACAGAACTCCATCACCAAAGTGTAAATGGTATGTATAATATTGGGTTCCATCAGAGACTGAGGTGCAAGTACTTTGCACTAGCAATTGCCTTAGATTTTTATGGTTCTTAAATGGGTAAAGTTGTCATATCTCCTTCAATCCATACTTAATGCAATGTTGAGGAGTGCCTTATGATAGATTAACTGATAAAAGAAAAATAATAGTAAAAATACAGATGATATTCTTTTATCTCCCAAAAGTAGTCTAATCCAACTTCATGGCCATACATTGGAGAAGAGAAACCAGTGGGACAAATGTATGCAACATAACAAGCTATTCCCTGTCTTTGAAAGAAGAAATGGCCAGAGATAAGTTTCCACTTTGATCCATAACAGTGACTAATGTCTGTCTGAATGATCAGTGAAATGGCAAGAACAAGGTGGAATGTTAATAACAAGAAACTGGGGAAGATGTATGTGAATGGACACCTTGTAATGGGTATTAAGTATGAGGATCTTGTGTCTTATTTTAATTCCCCATAAAAGTCACCCCAAAAGACATCCACTATATTAAATGGTATCCTTGATAACTCATTCTACAGATGTCAGCTTCTTTTCATGCTACTACCTATCACCCCCACCCCTTGCCGTGTAACATGTTCACAAGTTATTTTGAGAGCAGAGATGGAGATTATCTATGGGTTCAAATACACTATGGGTTCAAAAACAGCCTTCTCACTAAGGCTGGTCACTGCCATCACTTTGTACTAACGTACTGTGGTTGGCTAAATAATGGCTCCCAAATATGTACACCTCCTAACCTTGGGACTTGTGAATGCTACTTTATAGGGAAAAGAGAATGTGCAGATGTGATTAAATTAAGAATATTGACAGAGGGAAATTATTCTAGTTTTTCTATGTGTTCCATTACCAGAACACAGAGACCCAGAAACCAAAAGTTTTTTTTTTCTACCTGTTCCTGCCACTTTGGATTTTCTTATGATAGAAGGCTTACTGCACAAAGGTGGAATACTTCCACAGGGAAGCAAAATAATGACTCCAGTGATTTCAAAATTGAACCTGCCACCCAACCACTTTAGGTTTTGCAGAACTTTGAGGGTGACTGCTCCTGATAAAAAGATGAAGGGCTATATCTAGATATGAGTGAAATCTTTAGGATGCTTTTTATTTAATACTTTGATCACAAATAGTAAATGTTAATGAAAAATGATGGTATCTAAACACTTGCAGAACCAGTAAAGGCTCAGAATTTTTCAGAAGAAAATGTGGGTCAATGAATCAAGTAAATAACCAAAAACAATAGAGGTGTTGGCTTATAGAAAAATGGACAGAGAATGGTTAGTGGAAGAAGGATGTAAGAAATACTAATTACAATCTTACAAGTAAGTTGTAGAAATGAGGAAAACATAGGTATGTATTATATTTTTTTCTTGTTATGTTATGTATAGGTCACACATTAATCTATGTTCTCCTCTTTCTTTCTCATCTTTTAATCAGGTTTTGTCCATTGTGTTTAAATTTAGTTAGAATTTACAATTTAATTATAATTACATTTATAACTGTAATAAATTGTTGCAAGTTATTGAAAGTGTGATTGAGTTAGGAAAACAATGACCATCTCTGAAAACAAACACTCTTTTTGGGAAAAGAACAATCACTTCTGCAGAGGAATAAGTATAGTTGTATCATATGAGGGAAAGAATGAAATTGTCATTATGGCTTTGCAAGTTTAATCCGGTAGAAGGAAATGTTAACAAATAAGTGGACTATACAATATCATCTGTTATCAACTCCAAATCATATGTCTTCCCTTGCATTTATCTATTCATCCTAAGGGAGAAGCCAGCAATTTATTTTCCAGTACTCCTTTCCAGTATATTACTGTGAATATGTTAATGAGAGGTACTTGATCAACAGTTCAAGAAAAGTAGAAGAGAAGAGAGGTCATTATTCTCTGTGTACAGTTGAGGGAAGATGTGAGACTTGGAGGGATTTTCAGGTGGGCTCTTGTGAACCCCCTGACCCAGAGCTGTAAGAAGCTGAGACCTATGGGGCAGCTACATTGGAGTTCCTGAGCTTTACAGAGGCTTCCCTGAAAGCTCCTGTCAGTTCTGTGGTTCTGTGCTGCAGGCAGCTGAGATCACACCCAGAGTCTTCCCTGAAACTCTGGCACTTCCTGTTTTTATGACTCTGCGCCTCTAGTAGCAACTTCCTTGGTCTTTGCTGTCCCAGCACTTTTGAAGCCGTGTAAGCTTCTCCTGTATTGTATTTTTATTTTCTATTTGGAATAATGAGTAACTTCTGTTTTCCTGAAAGAACTTTGACTGATTCTACAGTGTAATTGGAGACAAATAAGTGAGCAGATAATTACAGTAATCTGTTATAAAATCTCTGTTAGAAATAGTCATAATCTAAATGATAACTAGGAGAAAACTATATTATGAAAAGTTTCCTCAATGTAGCCAGAAATAATTTTGTGTACCTAATAAATAGTGAATGAATGGACAATGAATGAATTTTAAAAAATGAGAATCTGGGTGGATAACAAGGAGTAATCTGAAGAAGTAAGTAAGGATAGAAAATATGAGGTTATACTAAGGTATGTTTAACTGGCTCACTAAAACTCATTTCAAAGGTGCCACATCTGGGAAGCAAAAATGATAATCTTCAGACTCCCTTGCAGCTCAGGTTCTGGAAGGGATTTAGATTCTGCCTATTAGATGCCCTTGTGCCACTTTGCCACTGAATTCATTGGAGGACAGAAGCAGAACTTGAACCTCCATATTTCTGGCCCAGATCAGATGAGAGGCAATGTTCCTCTAGAGCCAGCAGCTGTGGCTGCTCCCTCCTATTCTGCAACTTTATTCATGGAGCAGTAGCAATGTCTCCCTTGGTGGCCAGATCTCTGGTGTAGCTTGAAAAATGTTTTTGAAAGATCAGTCTTGAATCTACTTCTTCAGCTTTTCCAATAATTCTGTGTAATCTGTATTTTTGTACATCTATTTTTGTTTAGTTAGAATAGATGCTGTTGTCTTCAATAATAACTTTTACCAATTCACCAAACAGAGAAAGAACAGGGAAAAGGACACAGCAGAATCAAGAATATGGTGCACTTCTCTATAACTGAAGTGTTAAGTGGTAAATGAAGGAAAGGAAACACATAAGGCTGGAAGTACGGCTGCCAGATAATGAATCACAAGAATAATAGAGCACTGAAGTCACAGTATCACGACATTTATATCACGTTTTATATTTCTAACAAATATTTTCACATCTCTCCCTTCTCTCTCTATAGCCAAGCTTCTAGTGTTAAATATACATGGATGATTTCTTTTGTATTTTTATGGAAAAAGAAAGACACAATATGAGTTCCTATTAAATACCAAGCACTGGCTAATTACTTTACAGAGGTCATGTTATTTATTTATTTTTTTCAAAGATCCAAGTATTGGACCATATCTTTAGTTTCGATGAAAATCTTGGCTTTGTGATCAGTTTCAACATGACGGACTATGAGACATTCATTAATTTATTCAGCCGATATTGAATACCAACAGAAGGTCGGACCACCATGCTCCAAGTCTATTGATTTGTAAAATCTCTGTAATTAAAAGCAACTGAAAATTCTTCCTAATTGCCATATCTTATCCTGTTTTACTACCTTAAGATTTAACATAGTGTTTCGGTGGTAGTAGGTTCACAATTTTGGTTGCTGAGGGACTTACTGAAAAGACTTCCCCAACTATTTCTATTCAAAAAAATATACTCTTCCTTTGAAATTCTGGAAAAAATATTGTTAATGAGGCATCTTTTATTTTATGTAGTATTGCTGTCCAATTTTACACAGTCCCTAGGACCTAGAGCAGTACTTTGCATAAAGAAAATACTCAATGTATATGAATAATTTGAAAAATTGATTCAGATATCAAGTGTAATAGGTCAAGAGAATAGCATATGGGATGATATAGTGGAGTGGCTTTACTGTAAATGGACAATGGCCCTATGGCTTCCCAGAACTGTTAAGATATAACTACTCTCTTGTGAGAAAAAAAAAATGCATCCTTTCAGAAAATCAGGATGTTGCTACATAAGATACATTATGTTGGCCTATGCCTCTTTATGATGGTAACTAAGAAACTCTGCATATTTTATAAAACACTATTCAGTGTTTCACTAAAGAGTATCTTACTATGATGACTTGGCTAACTTAATTTTCCAGAACCTACCACCCTTGATTGAACTGATACAGTTAAGTTTCAGGAACTGCAATGATGAGGACCACCTTAATGCTATCCTTTAAAACTGAGTCACAGTTAGATTAAAACCTCTAGGGTGAAATCATTTGAAATATGAAAATCTCATATGACTTTAGTTTTGCTTCTAAAACTCTGATGTTTTGCATAGTATAGGTACCAAAGAGTCTGCTCTAAGTGCCTACTTATTGGAATATTTTTCTTTACACTACTTAATTTTCTTTTATCTTCAGTAGTCAGAAACACTAAAGTAATACAATTCCTACAGAAATTAAATTGAACCAAACTCTAAAAATTGAAGCACCTGTTTACAATTTATATTTTTTAAGGGCTTAAAAGAGAACATTATGATCAACCTATTTCATTTTCCCTGACCCTTCTTGTGAGTCAAACTCTTTATATTACAATGGGGTTCTGACATTAATGAAAATAATTCTAGAACAAGTATATGCAGAGTGTAGGTTTGGGGCCTAAGGAGTGATTCAATTCAAGGGGAACAGAAACCACTGTCTCAGCCAATGAGACACTTACCATTATGTAACATTATCAACTGAAGGGCAGCCACAATATTCATTACATTTTTCCATTATCAAAAATCACATAAAGAGGTTGTGTGATACTTTTCTAAGCTCTGAATATATTTTTTTTCTAATTTTCCACGCTTTAATATTTGGGACAATATGGTTAATTTCACCCAAAGAAATATCCCTCTGGTATTTTAGTTGTCTTTCAAAATGTAACTTTGTTGTTATTACACATAAACTATACGTATTGGCAATGAAGAAGTAAACCAAAGTAGGCAAAATCATCTTTTTTTGAGCTCTTCTGTCCCAGGAAGTGATTGGTCTATTGATTTTGCTTAGAAAGTGAAGGTACCAGGAAATATAGGTTCCAGGAAGTATAATAGAGAAAACTTGTTTCTTGGGGCAATAATCTGCCAGGAATTCAGACCTTCCTCTAAATTGATTCATTCCCTCACAGAAAATATTTGGTTTTTTTTACAAGCTGTGGAGAATCTTTTAAGAACCCCACTGGAAATTCATAAACCAGGGAGTTAACAATAATTCTCACTGAGTATTATTCTCATTTCTCTTCACTCACTTGTAAAAGTTTCTCCTGTATATATGCGTACATGTGGAATTGCAGTAACAATTTCTTTTTTTTTTTTTTACTTTATTACAATTTCATTTGTACTCACTTTCATCAAACTAAAAGGATAGGAGCTATCGAATTAGAACTCCTTTTTTTTCTTTTTCTCTTTTTTTTTTTTTTTTTTTTTTTTTTTGCGGTACTTGGGCCTCTCACTGCTGTGGCCTCTCCCGTTGCGGAGCACAGGCTCCGGACGTGCAGACCCAGCAGCCATGGCTCATGGGCCCAGCCGCTCCACAGCATGTGGGATCCTCATGGGCCCAGCTGCTCCGCAGCATGTGGGATCCTCCCGGACCGGGGCACGAACCCACATCCCCTGCATCGGCAGATGGACTCTCAACCACTGCGCCACCAGGTAAGACCAGAGCTCCTTTTTTTCTAACCATCAAAGTTACAAACCTGATTGTATCTGTACCCATGATATACCCTTCAATTACCTTTTTTTTTTTTTTTTTTTTTTTTTGCAGTACGTGGGCCTCTCACTGTTGTGGCCTCTCCCATTGCGGGGCACAGGCTCTGGACGCGCAGGCTCAGTGGCCATGGCTCACAGGCCCAGCAGCTCCATGGCATGTGGGATCTTCCTGGACCGGGGCACAAACCCGTGTCCCCTGCATCGGCAGGCAGACTCTCAACCACTGCGCCACCAGGGAAGCTCCACCCTTCTATTACCTTTGAAGAATTATCTCAATCCTTTCTTAAGAAAACCTCTCCATCCATTCGTGGATTCCAGGTTCCTTCTATCTATCTATCTAACTACCTATCTATCTATTATCATAATCTATCATCTATTTGTATATTTATTTTTAAGAAAAATACTCCTCTATCACTGAACTCTTCTTTTACATCTTCTCTTTGCATTTATACATGTTTTACAATTTTATTGCACAATTTCTTCACTCCTCTTTATAGCCAGGCATCTTCTCTCAGTTAGAATTAAATTCAGGTTTCTAGGATATAAAAACCAGAATAAGGCTGGTTTACCAGATAAACATTTACTTCTGTCTTTTAAAATGAAATCTGAAAGCTGATAGTTCAGGGATGATACTGCAGGTCAATGAATTTGTTAAGGATCCATGCCCTTCCAATTCACTGCAGTGACATCAGTAGGGTGTAGCCCTCATCAGCTTGGCCAAGAATAGCAGCTGAAGCTTCAGTCATTGTGTTTCATTCCAGGTGACAGGAAGGAAGACAGGAAAAAGGAGGGGGGCATCAATGAGTGTTCGGCAGTGCTCTTTTAAGAAGACTTCCTCGTAACACATCCTCTTATAACTCAGGAACCAGACATTGTTTCCTAAGCTGAAAAAGGGAATGCATTCTGTATGCCAAGTAACTATGGAATTTGCCAAATTTAGGGGGTTCAATTTCTAAGGAAGAAGATGGTGTTTGATGGCTGTGACCAGCATTCTTACCCACACTTTCCTAAAACTATTTTTCATTTCTCTCTCCCAACACTCCTCTTTCATTCTCTCTCATCTGGCATCCATCTCCACTCCTCCATTAAACTCCTAGGGGTGATGGTGTGATGAATTGGAAGATTGGGATTGACGTATATACACTAATATGTATAAAATGTATAACTAATAAGAACCTGCTATATAAAAAAATAAATACAATTCTAAAATTAAAAAAAGAAAAACTCTTTGCAAAAGTCATCAGTGAACTCTCAATTACCATACCTGTCCTTTCTCTCTTCACCCAACTATTTTTCTCAGTAGATACAAGATAGTCAGTAATGAACCACTTCCTGGGAAAGCTTTATGACTTGTAGAACGAGATACTCCTCACATATGCATCCATATATTTTCTATCTGTCTTCTATAAAGGTTCTTCTTTCTCCATTCAAACTTTGAATATTGGAATTCCTCAGGGCTAACCTCTAGACTCTCTTCTCACTTGAGTTCTCTCAAAGTCATCTCATTCAATTTACAGTAGTAAGTATCATCTTCAAAGTCTTCTAAATTGTATCCAATTGCCTCCCTGACATCACAACTGGACTTTCTCAGAGATATCCCAAACCAAAGACATTCTGAGAACATCCTTCCTTGACTGCACTAAACTCTATCTAATTAGATTTTGCCATTATAGTTCCCTATAGTCCTGGGTTTTTCCATCAAATACACGTTTCATCGTGTGTTGATTCATTTGATATTTATCCTTTTCCTCTTGGCACTAAAATCAAAAGACAGGGACTGGCTCTTCCTTACCCTGTATCCACACCCTCAACACAAGGCCTGGCACACGGTATTATTCAATAAGTATATGTTACTTGATAAGAAGATATCAACAGTGACATACAGCAAATGTCGTGATGGTCATCCACAGAAAGTACACAGGGCACCTGTGTCAGAGAAACTATTTAAAGTCTCAGCACAGGAAATTATGCCATAAGGGAAGGAGTGAGATATGCATACAGCAGGACAGGAAAACACCATCATAAAAGAAAAATAAACAACTTTCTCCAGAAAATGGATGGAAATATGTCCAGTAAAATAACACAGGAAACAGAGATTGTTAAAAAAAAATTGTAGGGGAGAAGTTTTAGGATGATTTGCAGGCTGATCAGTAAAGTTCTCATAAACAGACACTGTGTTAAAGCAGAGAGTGTGAACACCCCACATAACTTGTGTGAGAAGTAAAGAGCTGGTAAATGGAGGCAGCTGGAAGTGCTCAGTGAGAGTCACCTGCCCCCAGAGCATTCGCCCCACCACCTCGGTAGTCACAGCTACCGTGAGTTGCTGCATTATGCTTTCATAAACTGAAGCTGTAATTTTTGCATCATAAGATTTTTGGGCTCCTAAACCCCACGGAAACAGTTTCTAGTTTCAAATCCCAATCTAGTAATTACAGTGAACATTTGTGGAACATTTGTCTTTTTCCAGGAGGTGTTCTAAGTGCCTTATTTGTATCAACTAATTTAATCTTTTTAATAACTTCATAAGGAAAGTAGTATTATTCTCCCCATTTTCCAGATAGGGAACTGAGGCCCAGAAGAGTTAAGTAATCTGTCTTTGGTCACAGATAGTAAAAGAAGAAACTATATTTAAATACCAGCATCCTGATTCCAGTAGCTGGACTCTTCATCATCATAGTATGTTGCCTTTCATTTAGAGAAGATATTTCAGAATTAGTAATATTTAAAAAATACTAACAACGGAGGACCCTGATAAACTTTCCAGACAAGTAACAAACTTGTCTAACCACATGTTACACAAGATGCACAGTGAAATATCATTTCTTTTTATCTTCTAACTCCTCAGCCTCTCTCTGTGTAATAGTAAATCTAGCAAATAATGTTTTCAAAAAGGCTAAATATTTGAACAGCATCCCAGCCAAACAACAATTGGCATCAGCTTAATTAACATGCCAGAACTTTAAAATCTGCTTAGGGAAATATAACATATCCTCATGAAACAAGAAGCAAACAAGAGAACATATCATAAATTGTTAGACTGTAGGCTATGGATAGTCATCATTAAAGAGATTACAGAGAGAAGACTCCACTTCAAAAGAAGTACTCAGAGGAAGTCTTTAAAGTTGAGTGAAAATTTGAGTTGGTTTTAGGTAGAGATAGATTTAGATATGCACAGAGAAAGAGGAGAGTGGGGAAGAATATGTGAATATAACTGTCACATATTCCGTGAATTAAAATAATCCAGATTTCAAAAAAAAACCCAAGATGTACGGTTATGAAGTTGGATGTTATTTCAGCTACATTGGTTGCAAGGCAGTCCTGCCCAATAAAAAAATGTAATGTCTCTATTAGCTATTATATTTTGTACTTATATGATATCAAGTAACAGGTTTCTTTTATCTTTTATTTATTTATTTTTTTTGCAGCCTTATCAAAACTTTAATGAGTTTTACTCTTTCTAGTGATAATTAGGCTGACTATATGCTGGGCTTATTAGTTCTTTTAGTTAAACTGCCTTAAGTGGAGGGAAATATCAGCATGATTCAAAGACACAGCCATGGCCGGGCAGAGGACTTTGCCCATTGTCTTACCATGCTGTGAAAATGCTTTTTTCTCTCCCCCCACCACTGCCCACCATTTTATAGTATCCGTTAAGGGAAGTTGTTGACTTAACACAGGGTTTATGATCATTTGGGGTTCAAATTCTCAAAAGTTAACATTCCATTTTCTAATCAGTTGTGAGATTTTCTTAATTGCTATGAATACCCTTGTGAAAGTATTACAAAAATTATGCAATTTGAAATTTGAATTGCATTTATCTCCCTGATAAGACAGTGGTCCATGATGACAAAAACCTCATCACCACTGTAGCCCCAACATGTATTCAAAATGTCAAAGGCTGTCAGTGAATATTTATTAAACTCGAAGTGAACCCAATTAAGACAAAGCACGAATGATCCTAAAACACTCAATATTTTGCCCTTTACAAAACTGAAGGCAAACTATTTTTTTAAAAAAGAATTTCAAATAAAATAAGAATAAATTTAGTAGCACGGATGTCAAGATAGCATAAAAGAAATGACAAAATATAAGGACATTTTGAAACTGTGACTTAAACTTCTCATGTCACAGAGGAATCAGAAATCCAGACAGGAAAGTGACTTGCCCAGAAAATACACAAATGTGTGTGCCACACACACCTACATTCTTTCTGTAGGTGTTAAAAATGTCATCACGTGTATGCAATACTTTGAGCTGCGCATGAAATTGACTTTATTTGCAGCTATCAAGATAGCAGTCACTAATCCATCTATTTTACCTGGGGATACTGTGTGAGAAGTTTATATTTTTCCTACTTGCCTCTGACTTTGAGCTCTACATATGTTGAAATATTTCTATGTATAGATCATCTCATCATCCTACATAACTGCCCTGTGCAAATCAAGTTTTCCCAGCTATAGAAATTATTTTCTTTGATTTCCTCAATCCTTTGGTCCAGTGAGGCCACTTTGGGCTTCCAACCACCAGAACTATAAGATAATTTGTTGCTAAGTTATGTTTTAAGTGTATTTTAAGTCACTAAATTTGTGGTAATTTGTTATATGTACCAGCAATAGGAAACTAATATGAGAGTTCTTGATATTTTCTATTTCTTCTTATGTGAATTTTGGTAAGTGTGTCTTTCTAACAATTTTTCTTTCATTTAAGTTGTCAAATTCATTGATATAAATCCATTTATAATCATTTATAATATTTATTTATTTATTTTAATGACTATAGTGTATGCAGTGGTATCCCTTTCTTCACTCCTAATACTGGTATTTTATGTTCTCCCTCTTTCTTGAAGTCTAGCTAAAATTTTATATACATATATATATATTTTAATTTTTAATGAATCACCTTTATTTTTATTGATTTGTTTCTGTTGTGGTTTTTTCTACTTCATTTATTTCTGCTGTTTATTACTTACTTTTTTTTTCTTTTCACTTGAGTTTAATCTGCTTTTCTTCATTTATCTTCCAAAGATGAAAGTTCAGATCTTCAAATTTAGATTATTATTCTTTCTAAGATAAGAATTTAAAGTCATACATTTTTCTCTAAAGCAACCCACTAATTTTAATGTATTGAGCTTTCATCATCATGCAGTTCAAAAATACTTGCTAATTGTCTTGACATTGTTTAGAAATGAGTTAATTAATGTCTACATATTTGGTTCTGTTCAAGAAATTTTATGTTTTTTAATATAATTTTATTGTGATCAGAAACTATACTATAACATTTAAATCTTTTGAAATGAAATCTGTTGAGATTTGTTTTATAGCCATCATATGGTCTCTCTTGGTAACTTTCTCTAGGAGCTTGAAAGAAATGTTTATTCTGCAGTTACAGGATGTGGTATTCTATAAACACAAATTAGGTTAAGGCAATAGGTAGTGTCATTCATATCCTTTTATCCTTAGTGATTCTTTGTATAATTAACCTATTCATTACCAAATGAGGGGAGTTAATCAACTATTATTGTGAATTGTATACATTTCCCTTCAGTTCTGATAGTTTGAGCTTCATTATTTTTGAGACTTTTATTAGGCTCATATATATTTATAAGTGTTATGTGTTCAGGATATTTGATTGATCCTTTTATCATTATGAAGTGGCCATTTTTTTAATGTAGTGCTTCTTGTCTTGAGTTTGATTTTATCTGATATTAATATAGTTACTCCACTTCTTTTAACTTACTGTAGTTTGCCTTGTATATCTTTTTCCATCCTTTTATTTCTAATCCTTTTTGTGTCTATCCATCTAAAGTGCATGTCTTATAAACAGTATAAAATTTGTCCTTGTTTTCTTTTTTTTAATCCAGTTTGACAACATCTTCCTGAAATAATTATGAATATGGTTTATTTAGGTCTTCCAACTTATTAGTGGCTTTCTATTTGTCTCATTTTTTGTTGTTACTTTATATGTCCAACATTCCTTGCCTTCTTTGGGTTAAATATTTTTTGGTATTCCATCTTAATTATTCTACTAGATTTCTAGTTATGCTTTTATAATTTTTGTAGTGATTACTCTAGAAATTACAATATGCATCTTTAACTTATACCAATTAACTTTAAGTCTTAAATTAGTCAAGGACTTTATGAATTTGTATTTGCATTGCACCTAATTTACCTTTGTGAAATTCTTGAAGTCTAAAATGAAGTTGATCTTAAAGAACAATAATCAAAAATATAAAACTAAATGCAATCCAAATTCATTTGTATGTAATATAATATTTATATAACAAATTTATAAATACATATAACAAATTTCAGAACTTACAGTAATTACAAAATTCAGAGAAACAATATATGGCATTGCTATTTTAGCAACTGAGAAATATGCTTAAAATGCAAATACTAGAACTGATACAAGGTATTGTGTACATATCCCAGCAGCCATGGCCAGAAGCTCTCCATTTGACAGAGAAACACTGTCCATAACCAATGTAATGAACCACAAAGATAAAAATCAACATCTAATAAGACAATTATAGTCTACTGTTAAATAGAAATTTTAAAATAATGCACAACTGATGGTTCTGAATAAATATCTGATCATTTTTGAATTAAAGACACACTAACCATTGAGATGTATTTCTTTTTTTAGATTAAAAAGAAGAAAACAATCTCAAGTGTTTTAATCAAAGCACTTGATTCTTTTTAAAAAGGCAAGAAATCTAAAATACTATGTTGCATTTTCATTCCAAATAAAATAAATGGGCTATCCCCTTTTCTATATGTATGGATTTAGTCTAGTTTTTATTTGTATTTTGTGAGGTAGACAGGAAATTTTTACTATTCTCACTTTATAGATGAGGAAACTGAGAAATATGCAGTCATACAATTAATCATCTTTAGAGTTCAGTTCAATTCCACATGCTTGACCCTAAGTCCATTCCTTTTTTAACTGACCCATGCAGCTTCAACTAAAATAAAAATTCTCTTGATTTTGACTTTAACCTCATCCAATAAATTTAAGAATTGCCTTTAGAATCTAAAGGTAGCAACAAACTCATTAACTAACTCTGCAAGATAGAAAAGGTCCTGAGTTGTTGTGATGCTGATTAGAAACACTCAACCCAAAATAAAAAAACTTCAAAAACCAGTGGAAGAAAGACAGAAATGGGTAAGAATAGAAAAAAGCCAGAAGAAAAAAGACACTAACTAGGGAGGATTTTGAAGATCAAACTCTCCACTGGAGGGGTGTTAGTGGTATACAGGAATGACAGAATTTGTGCTGCCCAGACACCATCTCTGCTGCTAAGTTTAAAATAAAAAGCACACTTGGTAGTGAGAGGAGTTCTGATTTTAATTGACACATTTGATATATGTTGACTTTTTATCCAATTTAAGTATATGTCTACTGGCTTTGGATGGAGTAGGACAAGATGAAGGAGAGAATTAGTGGATATATTTTTAAAGTCTATTTTTTCCCCCAAACAGGGTGTTGTCAGCCAGAAGACCACACTGCTCAAGGTCTTTAGGTACTCTGTAATTTAATTAAGACCAAATTACAAATTCTAATTACCTGGAACCAAAGAAGCCAATATGTGAATACTTGTCTAGTATTCAATTCACAATTCAAGGATTTCTGTTCTCAGATTGAGCTAGCCTCCCATCAGAAGCAGTCATATGAAGACTTCATGTTAATCAATTTTCCCCATTCTTGTTTGATGACATTACAATATAAATGGTGCAAGTCTATAAATTATAAAGTGGAAGGCAGTTAAAACTTCACTTTTATAATAAAATTGCATTTTAAATTATAAATTGGCTTTCTAATATTATATTTAGGAAAGAAAAAGTGAGAGTTAACATTGACTATTATGTTATCAAACATTTGCCTAGAAACTTCAGAGATGTATTCTTTCATTTAAATGACATGACAAATGTAAGCAGTAGAGATGAGAAAACAGTATCAGATTTGATAAGTAAATAAGAGTCTTTGAGCCAAGATTCAACCCCAAAGACCTCTGTTCTTAAAGACCATGCTTCTTTTAACCCATCACCAACCACCTTGTTTTCCTTTCCCTTCTTCCACCATCCTCTAAAGGATAATTATAGTGATTGTGACTCTCTATGTCTTTCCTTAATAAAATAAAATTCCATTAACGGTCCAATGATAACTGAATCAGATCATAGTGGGTTGAGATAAGAAAGGAAAGCAGAGAAACCTTAAAACATAAAGCATTGTCTCCTCAATAGCAATTATACAACCAAAAGTATCCACTTATTTGGCATTTAATGAAGTATCCTTTAAAAAGAGACAAGATTACTACTGTATTGGGGTCAAAAGATTGTTTAAAATAAAAGAATCAGAAAAATATAGATCACCATATCTTTGATTTTTAGGAAGCTTAGACCATAAACCCAGAGGCTCTAGGATAGTTATTCCAAGTTTTATTCTCCATTTCAGCACTAACATAAAGGCTTTTGTTCTACTCTGAGTTTATGGGTTTTATTTGTTACATTTTTGAAAGGTAAATGGTCAGGTGGCACCACAAATCAATGGGGCCTAGCAGTTGAGATTGTCAAAAATGGCTCAGCCTGAAGAAAAAGAAAACTGGATCCTTATCAATATTAAATTCAATGGTGAAATCTTGATAGATCTTGTAGATTAAAGATCCACAAGAGAAAGGTCAAATGCTAAATTTAATTGAAAAGAATGTAGAATAACATCTTTGTGAACTAGAGTGTGGAAAGACTTTCTAAGCAAAATCTACAAAATACCGAACTATAGGGAATTCAATTTAAAATTCAAAATAAAGGATTTCTCTTAAACAAAGGTCATCATAAATAGAGGTTGGAAACATGATAAGAGCTAATATCTATAGAGGATGACTTACTGTATGCCAGGAACCTTTTGTGTTATTATGCCCATTTTGCTGATAAATCATAAACAACAACAAAACAAAAGAGGTTTGAGTAACTTGTCCAAGGTCATCTGGATAGTTTGATGAAAAATCCATGTTCGTTACTCCAAAGGCATACAGTCTTGCCTTGGCCAACTGGGAGAAATATTTGCAATACCAAAAAATTAAGGGCTGACTAAATACGGTGTACAAAGAAGTCCTGCAAATCATCATCAACAACAAGAAAGACTAATACTCCAAAGGAAAAAAAAAAAAGAGATAAAGGGTTATATTAAAGCAGTTTACAAAACTGAAACCATCAAAACAATGTGTTCTAAATCATATTATTAAATAGAGAAGTGTAAATTAAAACAAGAAGACACTGCTTTAAACTCCTCAACCTGGCAAATTTTACAAAGCTGGATAAGTCAAGTTGATGGAGATGCTGGACTATAAAAACACTCCTGCATTACAGGGAGGTGCCGTCATTCCAGATGGTCATGGAACAGCGTTAGGTCAATTTAAATATCTGTTTACACTTGAGCATATATTCCAAAGAAATGCTTACATAGGTTCTTCAGGGTGTATGTGTAGATATTAACTGCCACATAATTTGTGGGGCATGGAGTGTTAGAAGCAACGTAGTTTTCTATTACTGGGGAAGTATATTAGTAAATTGTGGTAGAAGGATACTATAGACAATAACTCAACAAAGCACAAGATAGGTTTTGTATAGTGACCCAGATAGATCTAAAGAAGGAAACACGACAGGAAAAAAAAAAAGTTAAGGAAGAGATGAAATCTATGATACAATATCATATGTGTAAACTGAAATCATATGTATCCCCAAACAACAACAGACTTTTTATGAAAGCATATACAAACAAAATAATACATATAAAATAGTTTTGAAAAGTAAATATTGAATGAGAGTAGGAGATAATGCACTTAAAAGGGACTAAAACATTCAATCAATCAATGATGATAATTTTCCATGAAATTAGAAGTGCAATTATTTCAAACAATTGAATCCAATGTCCAAAGAAAAATAGGTAATAATTTTTGTTTATTTTTAATGTGAAATGAATAATGTTTATTAATCATGTACTTAGTTTTCAGTAACTGAACTGGTCAGTTTTCATATATTATATCCTGTATGCTTCCCCTCAAAAATACGTATAATAGAAACATTAAGTGCTATTACAGAGAAGACAGGGTTGGGGCTAAGATATGAAGTGATCTTCTAGGAATTGGCAAAACTGGAAGGCAATCCCATTTCTATCATCATTTCCAAATCATTACTCATTTCACTTTATTATCTAATATGTTCAAAAGTATTTTCCCAGGGACTTATATTCAGATTTCAAGAAATACAGGAAAGGCTTCCCTGGTGGTGCAGTGGTTGAGAGTCTGCCTGCCGATGCAGGGGACACGCGTTCGTGCCCCGGTCCGGGAAGATCCCACATGCTGTGGAGTGGCTGGGCCCATGAGCCATGGCCGCTGAGCCTGCACGTCCGGAGCCTGTGCTCCGCAATGGGAGAGGCCACAACAGTGAGAGGCCCGCGTACCACAAAAAAATAAATAAATAAATAAAACAAAATAAGAAATACAGGAAAAACAAAGTTTATTACTACAAGGCATCCTCCAACCTATAATTCCCCATTATAGACAGTTTACAGTATTTCTCAAAGGAAAAACAGCACCAAAAACATTATTTCAACCCCTATTTAGACAACCTGTTAAAAGAAAACCAACACATTTCTTTCTCCTCTGTCTTATTCAAACCTTCTTGAAACTAGTTTTTCTCCTGCCCTTAGGTGAATTATTCTTTGGGTCTTGTACTGTATGTCCTCTTGGGAAATAAAAAAGGCATCTGGTCAGCTATATTCACAAAAACAGTCTCAGTTTAGTTACTAATTAATCCAATCCAATGTAATAATCAAAATTATCTAATATTTCTTAAATTGAAGCTCTGTCCTGCCCCATTGTTGTCCAGCTTTGGGCTGGCTGTGGGCTGGCTGTCTAAACTGGGACTCAGTAACTGGCTTTTTCATTCGTTATCTGGCTATGTGTTTTTGCCCAACTTCATTGGCTTAGGAGGAGGGAATATGAAGGACAGTTATAAGAGGAGGGAATATTTTTAATAATCCAGGTGAAAGGCGAAAGTGGTTACCACCCTGGATGAGATATCATAATTATCTCCTGAACTATTTATTACACTAGTCTTCCCCCTCCACCACGTTTTCCTATTTTCTATCCTCAACACAGAAGCAAGAGTGATCTATTTCACACATAAGCTGGATCGTGCAACCAATCTGCCCCAAATCCTCCAGAGCTCAGTGTAAAGTCAACTCTTTGTGAATCCCTACATGATCTGGATAGAGCCGCCTGTCTCTCACCTCATTTTATATGAACCCAGTCTCTATGTCTTCACTCTGGTAAGCGTTATAACCCTGAGCGATCTTTCTCAAACATGCCATTTCAGGTACAATCCAAACAGGATGTTGGGCACATTATCAATAAGTTACCTTTCAAACCACAGTCCTCTCCCCACTACTACAGCCAGCTTTCAGCCAGCCTCTCACCCTTTAGACTTTTTGGTTCATTGCCCCCATGCTCCACAGGACACACATTAAACTTTGTGGACTGGACATATTTGTAATTCCTCTCACTATGCTTAAAACAAATGGATACAATCCCTACTCATCTCTTATGTTGGGTGGGGAACAATTCAGGAAGTACAGGATTCTCCCTAATATTTTCTCTAAGTTTAGAAGTATTAGGTAATTAAGGATTTCTTAAATATGCCTTATGGATTTAAAAGATCATGACACAGGGCTTCCCTGGTGGTGCAGTGGTTAAGAGTCCGCCTGCCAATGCAGGGGACATGTGTTCGTGCCCCAGTCCAGGAAATTCCAACATGCCATGGAGTGGCTGTGCCCATGAGCCATGGCCGCTGAGCCTGCACGTCCGGAGCCTGTGCTCTGCAACGGGAGAGGCCAAAACAGTGAGACGCCCACACGCCGCAAAAAAAAAAAAAAAAAAAAAAAAAACATGACACAGAAAATATAACATAGGCTTGCAAATTATACTTTATGCATTGATATTCAATCTGAGTTATTATTTATTCATTTAACAAATATTTGTAGAGCTGATGATTCGCTATGGAATAAGATCCTGAGGAAGCTCATATTTTAGTTGGAGGTAGACAGAGAACAAACAAGTCAACCAGTAAATGAAGAAGAGAATTATTTCAGAGAACAATCAATGCCTTGAAAGAAATCAGATGAGGTGAGTTGATAAAGAATGACAGAGCATGCTTGTAATAGAATGTTTATGGAACTTCTCTCCAAGAATGTGCCATTTCAGCCGAAAATGGAAATCAAGATGTTTTATAACTCTTTTTAAAATTTAATTACCTACTGTGTTTAAATTATTACTATGACATTATATATGCATATATACATATAAAGACACAATATACATGCACACATATGCATTTATATATAAATTTATATTTATATATAAAAGTGCATAGTATGAACAATGTATATAAATATACATATATAATATAGAGACTATAAAATTTTATAAATAATACATACAAGAATGTGTTTCTTTTTATGTATATTTTCAAGGATTTATACTGTTACATTGAGATTTTTTTCTGCTCTTCTGAACTGATGAGCTTTTTAATGAATCTGCACTTCTACAGATTAATGATATGAGAGTACTTAAAATGCATATGTGTATGTTATATTTTAATCATTCATTTTCATGTCTCATTATATTTTTAAGCAGTTAACTTACTGACTCAAGTTTCCTGTCACCTTATTTACGACATTATAAGACATAAATGTTTCTTGCTGTACAAATACATACTTAAGGATCCAGAGGAACGTCTAGCTTATAGTGTAAGTTATTTAAATTAGAATATAAGTTCTCTATTTTAACAGTGAGTAAACTGATATTCTGATTCTAAGATAGTTTTGGTTTTTTTTCCAATTCATTTCCAATGCCTTGTTAGTAATTTTTTTTCTCAACTTCTGTCTTTTTTTTATGTATCCTCACCCCCAACCTCTCCACCTTCACCAAGACAAAAACCTTCCAAGTTGGAAATTATTTTATCACTATCTTCCTTAGTTTAAACTTTCCACAAATCTATATTTTTTCCATTTTTCTTTTTTCCATATATAATATGCACCATTTAATGATACCTTACTTTTACTTTCTAGTACTCACAAATGATTTGAGTTGGTATTTATGTTTTTTCCTTCAGTAAATTTTAGAAAAAAAGAATGTAATGTACAGATATCATTCTTCCACATAATAAATTATGAATTCACACATCCTTGAAAAAATGTTCAGTTTCCCAGCAAAAACAAATGTGTACATTCACACCTGTCATAGAGAGTAACACACAGCTATGGCTCTTATGAAAGGATCTTTATGTACTTTACAGAATTTATGAAGAGAGGTTCTTTAAAACACCACTGAATGCTTTAAACCACCACTGAATGCTTTAAAACACCACTGAATGATACCACATGATATCAATGTGGTTGAAAATACAACAGGTATTCAGAACAGCATCACAGAGAAAAGGGCAATATGAGTTACAGTTCAGAAGTGACGTATCCCTCACTAGTTAGAATAACTCTGTATAAATTTTTTTAAACCAAGTAATACATATACATTCTAAAATACAAATAAAAATACAAGAAAAAATATTCATAATATCATTACAGGAAGGTAACTATTATTATTGTATCTATTCTACATGAAATTCATAGCATTGTACTTAGCATATTATAACCATTCATTAAAAGGCAGTTATAGCTATTAATAGTATTAATGATACTTCCAGTAGATTATTATAGATCAAGTAAACTATTTCTTACCTAAGAAAACTGTTCTTCTTCCTGCCTTATGATGAGTAATATAAATCAACCATCTTATATTTTTGTGGACATCTACTATTTCCTTTAATCTTTCTATATTTATTAATAACTTAGATAAAAATGACTAATAGTTATTGAGCATTCAGTATTACTAGGAGCTATGATAAACACCATACACTTAAAGTAGCATGTACTAAACATAATAAGCCTTTCAGGTAGGTATTATTGTAACAACTAAGACACAGAGAGGTTAAGAAACTAACTGAAGATCATACAGTAAGTAAGGAAGGAGTCAGAAACCAAACCCAAACAACTATTTCAGAACCTATTGTTTCTTATACTATAAGGGACTATATGTTCTTATTGATGACACTAGATATTGCCACCTGTACATCTGAGGAAATTCTTCACCACAGTACATTAGAGTGACTAATCACCACCAGAGTGGCTGGTGATCCCTTCTTAGTCTGTTTAGGGCCCATGATTCTGAGTGATCCCTCATGGGACAGACTTGAAAGCCTGAAAGAGGTCTTCACTGCTCAATACTTTTAAGGAGTTATAGACATAGGAAGGAGAGGAAATGAGTGGGGATTAAGAATAGTGTTCCAGTGTGTAGATGTCCATTATCAAAAGACAGTCTTGTGAAGGACACCCGTTTGCTTACAAATCGCTTATCTCAAACTACTGGTATAAAACTTTAGGTCAACAAAATTCAGTATTCTATAATCCAGACCCATCTCTGTCTTCACTAGTTTACCCCAGGGGACCAATGTGGCTCTGATTACAGGAGGAAGAGGTTTTGTCGTAGAAGCCATAGCCGATTCTGGCACAAACTGGCAGTTGGAGCTTGGGCAATGCAACTGTCCTCTATGAGTCCAAACTTCCTCTCTGGCAAAATGAGGATAATTCTTGATGTATAATAACTATAATATGTTAGGAAAGATATGTTGATGCTCAATTATTGTTAGAAAACTTTAAATTATATATTTTACTTGAAATGCCATTTCTGATACTTATCAAAGTAATGTATTCTTCAAGACTTATCTCAAACCCTTTCTCCTTCATTTATAGCTTTTTCAGTTAATTCCAAGCCTCATAAATTTCTCCCTATCTGACACTTAAACAACACTGGGTAATGTTTATTCAACTATTAATTGTGACCTTCCTTCTCCCAATACTTCTGTTGCATTGAATTTTAATTTACCTCATTCCTTTCAAATTTATTTTTTAGTTTTTCAATAAATATTTTATTTTGTAGTAATTTTAGATTTACAGAAAAGTTACAGAGAATACAGAGTTTGCTTATATTTTTCACCCATTTTCTCCTAATACATAACTGTAGTACATTTATCAAACTAAGACAGTAACATTGGCACATTACTATTTTTTCCTTTTTTAAAAAAATTTTCTTTCTTTCTTTATTTATTTTTATACAGCAGGTCCTTATTAGTCATGCATTTTATACACATCAGTGTATACATGTCAATCCCAAACTCCCAATTCATCACACCACACACCCATCCCCCACACCGCTTTCCCCCCTTGGTGTCCATATGTTTGTTCTCTACATCTGTGTCTTAATTTCTGCCCTGCAAACTGGTTCATCATCACCATTTTTCTAGATTCTACATATATATGTTAATATATGATATTTGTTTTTCTCTTTCTGACTTACTTCACTCTGTATGACAGTCTCTAGATCCATCCACCTCTCAACAAATGACCCAATATTATTCCTTTTTATGGCTGAGTAATATTCCGTTGTGTATATGTACCACATATTTTTTATCCATTTGTCTGTCAATGGGCATTTAGGTTGCCTCCATGATCTGGCTATTGTAAAGAGTGCTGCAATGAACATTGGGGTGCATGTGTCTTTTTGAATTATGGTTTTCTCTGGGTATATGCCTAGTCGTGGGATTGCTGGGTGGTGTGGTAATTCTATTTTTAGTTTTTTAAGGAACCTCCATACTGTTCTCCATAGTGGCTGTATCAATTTACATTCCCACCAATGGTGCAAGAGGGTTCCCTTTTCTCCACACCCTCTCCAGCATTTGTTGTTTGTAGATTTTCTAATGATGCCCATTCTAACTGGTGTGAGGTGATACCTCATTGTAGTTTTGATTTGCATTTCTCTAATAATTAGTGATGTTGAACAGCTTTTCATGTGCTTCTTGGTCATCTGTATGTCTTCTTTGGAGAAATGTCTATTTAGGCCTCCTACCCATTTTTGGATTGGGTTGTTTGTTTTTTTAAATATTGAGATGCAAGAGCTGTTTATATATTTTGGAGATTAATCCTTTGTCCATTGATTTGTTTGCAAATATTTTCTCCCATTCTGAGGGTCGTCTTTTTGTCTTGTTTATGGTTTCCTTTGCTGTGCAAAAGCTTTGAAGTTTCATTAGGTCACATTTGTTTATTTTTGTTTTTAGTTCCATTACTCTAGGAGGTGGATCAAAAAAGATCTTGCTGTGATTTATGTCAAAGAGTGTTTTTCCAATGATTTCCTCTAAGAGTTTTATAGTGTCCAGTCTTACATTTAGGTCTCTAATCCATTTTGAGTTTATTTTTGTGTGTGGTGTTAGGGAGTGTTCTAATTTCATTCTTTTACATGTAGCTGTCCAGTTTTCCCAGCACCACTTATTGAAGAGACTGTCTTTTCTCCATTGTATGTTCTTGCCTCCTTTGTCATAGATTAGTTGACCATAGGTGTGTGGGCTTATCTCTGGGCTTTCTACCTTGTTCCATTGATCTATATTTCTGTTTTTGTGCCAGTACCATATTGTCTTGATTACTGTAGCTTTCTGGTATAGTCTAAAGTCACGGAATCTGATTCCTCCAGCTCCGTTTTTTTCCATCAGTATTGCTTTGGCTATTCGGGGTCTTTTGTGTCTCCACACAAATTTTAAGATTTTTTGTTCTAATTCTGTAAAAACTGCCATTGGTAATCTGTAGGTATTTTTCAATTTCCTCTTAGATTTCTTCATTGATCTCTTGCTTATTAATAACGTACTGTTTAGCCTCCATGTATTTATGTTTTTTACATTTTTCCCTGTAATTGATTTCTAATCTCATAACATTGTGTTCAGAAAAGATGCTTGATATGAGTTCCATTTTCTTAAATTTACTGAGGCCTGATTTGTTACCCAAGATGTGATCTATCCTAGAGAATGTTCCATGTGCACTTGAGAAGAAAGTGTAATCTGCTGTTTTGGGATGGAATGTCCTATAAATATCAATTAAATCTCTGGTCTATTGTGTCATTTAAAACTTGTGTTTCCTTATGAATTTTCTGTTTGGATTATCTGTTCATTGGTGTAAGTGAGGTGTTAAAGTCCCCCACTATTATTTTGTTACTGTCGATTTCCTCTTTTAGAGCTTTTAGCAGTTGCCTTATGTATTGAGGTGCTCCTATGTTGGGTGTATATATATTTTTAATTGTTATATCATTTTCTTGGATTGATCCCTTGATCATTATGTAGTGTCCTTCCTTGTCTCTTGTAATTTTCTTTATTTTATTTTTTTTTTTTATTTTTATTTTTTATTTTATTTATTTTTTTTTTTTGCGGTATGCGGGCCTCTCACTGTTGTGGCCTCCCCCGTTGCGGAGCACAGGCTCCAGACGCGCAGGCTCCGGACGCGCAGGCTCAGCGGCCATGGCTCACGGGCCCAGCCGCTCCGCGGCATATGGGATCCTCCCAGACCGGGGCACGAACCCGTATCCCCTGCATCGGCAGGCGGACTCTCAACCACTTGCGCCACCAGGGAGGCCCAATTTTCTTTATTTTAAAGTCTATTTTTATCTGATATGAGTATTGCTGCTCCAGCTTTCTTTTGATTTCCATTTGCATGGGATATCTTTTTCCGTCCCCTCGCTTTCAGTCTGTATGTGTCCCTAGGTCTGAGGTGGGTCTCTTGTAGACAGCATATACATGGGTTTGTTTTTGTATCCATTCAACAAGCCTGTGTCTTTTGGTTGGAGCATTTAATCCATTCACCTTTAAGGTAATTATATGTATGTTCCTATTACCATTTTCTTAATTGTTTCAGGTTTGTCTTTGTAGGTCTTTTTCTTCTCTTGTATTTCCCACTTAGAGAAGAAGTTCCTTTAGCATTTTTTTGTAGAGCAGGTTTGGTGGTGCTGAATTCTCTTAGGTTTTGCTTCTCTGTAAAGCTTTTGATTTCTCCATTGAATCTGAATTAGATCCTTGCCAGGTAGAGTAATCTTGCTTGTAGGTTCTTCCCTTTCATCACTTTAGTTTTATCATGCCACTGCCTTGTGTCTTGTAGAGTTTCTGCTCAGAAATCAGCTGTTAATCTTATGGGAGTTCCCTTGTATGCGATTTTGTCATTTTTCCCTTGCTCTTTTCAATAATTTTTCTTTGCCTTTAATTTTTGCTAATTTGATTACTATGTTTCTCAGTGTGTTTCTCCGTGGGTTTATCCTGTATGGACTCTCTGTGCTTCCTGGACTTCAGTGCCTATTTCCTTTCCTATGTTAGGGAAATTTTCAACTATAGTCTCTTCAAATATTTTCTCAGGTCCTTTCCCTCTCTCTTTTCCTTCTGGGACCCCTATAATGCATATGTTGTTGTGTTTAATGTTGTCCCAGAGGTCTCTTAGGCAGTCTTCATTTCTTTTCATTCTTTTTTTCTTTATTCCGTTCCACAGCAGTGAACTCCACCATTCTGTCCTACTGGTCACTTTTATCCATTCTTCTGCCTCAGTTATTGTGCTATGATTCCTTCTAGTGTATTTTTCATTTCAGTTATTGTATTATTCATCTCTGTTTGTTTGTTTTTTAATTCTTCTAGATCTTTGTTAAACATGTCTTGCATCTTCTCGATCTTTGCCTTCATTCTTTTTCCGAGGTCCTGGATCATCTTCACTATCATTATTCTGAATTATTTTTCTGGAACATTGTCTATCTCCACTTCATTTAGTTGTTTTTCTGGGGTTTTATCTTGTTCCTTCATCTGGTACATAGCCCTCTGCCTTTTCGTCTTGTCTATCTCTCTGTGAATGTGGTTTTTGTTCCACAGGCTACAGGATTGTAATTCTTCTTGCTTCTGCTCCATTCATTGCCATTTAACTGGGTAGAATTTCATTTTGCCTCCCCAAATCAGATATATGTATGTTGATAACAAAAATTGTGTGCTCTATATGGTTTTGCACCAACATTATCTCTCCCAGGGTAAGAATTCAATAAATAAAAAAGGAATAAATAAATTAATACCATCAACTGATAGAAATGTAACTCATTCCTTTTCATTAAAATGAAATATTTTTATAGTTGTTTATTTCATAAGATCTTTGTGAGGAGGCATTTTTATATTTGTATCTATCACTAGTAGTAATTTGATGAGATGTAACAGTTATTTTAGTGAATAATTTAATATTTCATAATTGTAAAATAATTTGACTTTGAAAATAGTTTTATAAGAAGAAAATCACTTTTATTAAAGCAAGTGAGTTTCCTCCTAATTTTAATATACTTCAATTTGACATCAATTGATTATGGAAAAAGCCATGAAAAAGTGACAACAAATTCTATTTCCAAATATGCCTTGAAAGCTTTATTTTAAAATGGAAGATGGTAGAAGGAAGTTTCCCCTCTGGATTAAGTGGATATAATTATACTCAAGGTGACCTGGATTTTGCTGCCAAATTTTATTTATTCATAAAATTAAAAAGACACTTTTTGTCTTCAAGAACAATTTACAGTTTAGCAGAGGTTAAGTTAAAAAAGAAAAAAACAGAAACAACAACAACAAAAAAAACCTAACAGGGAAAAATCTAAAAGTGGAAAATCAAAACAGAACAAAACACAGATAGAGACTGATAAAATCTGGTGGGGTAGATAGGCAGGCTAATTCTTTACCACTAAGTTATTAAGAGGTTGATTCAGAGATATCAAGCTTTCTTACTCCTAGAATTATAATCTTTTCATAACTTCAAAGTCCCCTAGATTTTTGCTTTTCCTGACATGGAATGAAACTAATCATCTTAATACTTGAACATACGGTACCTCAAGGATGAAGCAAGCACCTTATAAGTTGACTCAATTTCTTATGACCACTTGGGATGCTGAAGAAAATAGCTTGGCATAATGACCAGTGTACCATAGTAGAAACTGATACACAAGCTATTATTAAACTCAGATCTTCAGTTTCCACCATGCCACCCAAGGAGTGCACTGAGATTCAGTGATGATGATAAGGCCCTTGATGATATTGGTCATGATAGATACATTTTCAGGTAACATATGAAGGCATGGATCTATCTCAAAGACTATTATGTTATCGCTTTATCAAGAACCACAGTAGTTCAGTGTTATGGCATAAAGAGTTGAATCAACTGATTCAACTTTCAAGCATGATTTAAAAAAAGGTTTTATTTGTAAAGCTAAAGGTTGTATCATTATCAATAGACTGCCCTTGATCCACTTATACAGAATTCATTCTTGTTTCTAGTGTCTCTGTTTTTCCTAACTCTGTGCCTGTTCTTTTTCTTCTTCAATTTTTAATTGATCTAATTTTAGTTCTTTTAGTTAAAATTATATGTAAACACCACAAAAGGGCACAAGGGAAATTTCTTGGGGATGGAAATATTCTAAACCTTGATTTTGGTGCAGGTTAAATGACATTAATATTTGTGAAAACACATTAAACTGTACAACTTAAAAGGTGAATTTTACTGTACTTCAGTTATGCCTTAGAAAACCTGATTGGAAATAAATACAATAGCAAAAACTACATTTCAAACGCTTTTGTGTATGTACCCACATCAATGTGAAACATCAATTTCATGAAAAATTCTGTGTATTTTCCAATATTTGCAATATAACACTTCAATACTTTTTATTATATTTGTGATTATCAGCAGATTTTTACAATATTCATGCAGCATCACCAATCATTACTGGTCAGACCATCAACAGGGATAAATGTTTGTCAGGTTTGAAATTTAGAGCTATAAACTCTGATGTCAAGAAATATGATTGTCCTAATTTCATATTAAGTGAATATAATTAATATAGTGGTAGTAAACTCAAAATCAAAATCAAGCTACTTCAAGGGACCTAATGATTCCAAGTTTATTATAGTCATTTTTGTAAAAATATCAATTAAATTTAAATTATATCTTCTCTATTTCCCTTACCTCCTCCCTAAGAGTGATTAATTACACTGAGATTGGTGAGAGGAGTTCTCAGAAGGGAGAAGGAAGCAGAGTCGGGAAAATGTATTTTTCTGATATCCATTTTCTGATATTCTGATATTCTTTCCAGTCTCTGTTCCATTGTACCTCATTCCATTGGAGCACCCTGTGTTGGCCTCAGTTGAAGAGTGTTTCATCCTGTCCAGCTCTTGAGCATCTTGCTCTGGCATCAGCTACTGATGTCCATGGTCCCTGCTCTGCCCCCTTCCCCAGAAGTGAGTTAGATCCATGTCTTCTGTGTCTTCTTAGGCCCAACCTCTTCTGGACCATGCTCCCTCTCAGCACTTTCAAGGGCCCCACATTTTCAGGAAATTCTTGACTAACGTTTTTGCATACAAGGTTCAGGTATGCATGAATTCTTTGAGACTATTCACCTAGACACCCTAGATGCTAATTTACCACCAAAATGTCATGTTGTTCAGTGGTCTTGGTGAATATCAAGGTTTCTGAGATGCATACAGTCTTCTTAAGACCACGAATGGAAAGCATTAATACTTCCTTCCCCAATTTTACCCTGGAAGGGGACGGATAGAAAGTCCCTACTTAGGTGCCCAACTGCCTGCAATTATTCATTTATATTTTTTCTTTATAAAATAATTCTCTTATAAATATTTCTTCATCATGGATGATGATTAAAAAGGTCAAAACCAGAATTTTCTTAATAATTTAAAATACTTTATTTTAAATATTTTGTAAATTTAAGATGATTAATTTTTTTCTTTTAATGACTTATTTTGACATTTCTATCATTAAACTATATAGACCACTTACAATCCTCTAGTTTTCTAGTGGATGTATTTTATACAATTTTGTGTGTAGATAGTGAATCAGTGTATTCATTTTTGTGATTTTTGTATTTAAAATACAAACTATAAGATATAGGTTGTTTGGAAATCACAAGTTGAGGAGAGCAGAATGTTTTACATTTAATTTTCTTTTCTTGAAAATTTACTTAACTCTAGTATCTTAAGTATATAATATAACAAAAATATTACAAACATCCATTTTGAAAACCATGTTTATTCTGATAAAACTTGTTTTCTTTGTAATCATGTAGCTCTGGGATACTAGATTAATGAATACAACAATCAGATTAATTACAGCTATCTGGAATTTGTTTTCTTTAAAAAAATTGTCAAGAATATAAAGAGCGACAGAAGTGTTTGTCTCTTCTGTTTTATATTTTATTCAAAGTCAAAGGTCTCCTTGATTTTCTTAAGGCTTCTCTGAAATATATTTTGAAGCAACACTTTTCAGTAATTTAAAATTTTTGACAATTCATTTATCCATATAAAATGACTCATTATTATCACTTTCTGTAGTTTTTGCTTAGAATTTCATTTTATCTGACATTGATATTGAATTGTAACTAATAGTGGTATTATGTTTTCATTTTCCTGATATATCTTTTCTTTTCCTTCAACATTTTTTGCAGTGATTTTGTTTTACTTCCATAAGTGTCATGCCATTGTTTTTATGCACCCTTAAATGTTTTATTATAAGAAGTTTTAATCCATTTATATTTATTATTTTGCTTGATATATTTGCTCTTTTAACATCTCAGTTTTTCTCCTCAAGTATTTGTTATAAGAGCTTCAGATTTTATCACAAACACTTGATGAGTCAATGCCCAACCCTGCCTCACCTTCCCCACCATCTCTCACAGGCATATATTAGATGTGAACTCTCCTTATAGCAACTTGTAGCAGTGTCTTCAGCTGTCTTTAGCCTGCTGCCAACATCAAGTATAAGCTGAGAGTGAGCGTAACAGCTGGGCTTTGTATAGTGACACCCCTGTACTTCCCAGGAAATGCAAACATGTTTGATGTTTGCTTCCTAGACCAATGGCTTATAGCCATCTCTATACAACTTGAATCATCTGGAAAGTCTGTACAAAAAGCAATGTATAGACTTCTTCAATCACCAAAATTATGATTTAATTGCTCTGGGATGCGATCTGAACATGATTAGTTTTGAAAACTTCCTCAGGTGAGCTAATGTACAGCCAAGGCTGAGAATCCCCTTCCTCTGTCTCTGTAGTTCCAACCTTGTCTTCCCCACTCACTCCAATCTCTGGAATCAATTTCTTCTCATGTTGTAACTCATGTGTTTGTTGACTTTTCTGTAATGATATCCCCTGAACTGTATCTTCCCAAATTCCTTCAGGCTTTCAGACATAGAGATGTAGTCTTCTCTGGTTTCCAGCTCTGCTATCAATTTTTCTTTGTATAAAGTCATTTTGGTATTTCAGTAGGAATTCTGAAAAAAGTGAGTGTGCAGATTTAAATACCTAGGTTTAGTTTTCATTCAGAACCAAGTCTTAATGCAGAATTTTTATCAAGCAATTAATGTTTGCTCATACTTTTAGTGTTCTTATAGAAGATATTCTCATGTGTTATTTGTGCCAAGCATCCAAAGATTAAGTTAATATATTAGAAAATTAAAATGTTCATTATTTGTAAGATAATTCATATCTATATGAAAGAAAAATCATAAGATCTATGCAGTTTACAATAAAATTTTTATAGACTGGATGTCTATATTTTTTCTACTGGGATTCAGTTGGATTTTTGGTAACAACATAGATAATAGTAGTTTATGATATTTATTGGTTTAAATTCAATAAAAATAGTTGTCTTTGTATTCTCAAAATAATAATATTAAAAACCTACTGCATAATTATTACAAATTAGGCCCAGG
Organism: Mesoplodon densirostris; assembly: GCF_025265405.1. Classification (NCBI taxonomy): domain Eukaryota; kingdom Metazoa; phylum Chordata; class Mammalia; order Artiodactyla; family Ziphiidae; genus Mesoplodon; species Mesoplodon densirostris. The sequence continues at coordinate 18,556,424 of NC_082664.1, forward strand.
TCTAAATCCATTAACCTTTTAATTCTTAATATAATACAATTATGTATTTCTGTTAAATAATGAACAAACAAAGACAGAGTTTAAATCACTTGTCTGAGGTCATTGTGTTAGACAGAGGCAATCAAGCTCTTGAACCCATGTTCTTAACCACTGTGATACCCTATGATACATGAATTAACTTTACTTTCTTCATTATATATTTGGTTTTATTGTCAACACTTTGCTATAATAAATGGCTATTACTATTAACCAAAATAAAATGTTAGTAATAGTTAAGAACTTTTTCTAGCCCAAAACAGACAATTACTTCAAACATTATGTAAGCTTGAAGCAATGTTAAAACATTTGTCAAATCGTTTGAAATTCTTTATGTGAAAATGTCACATATGAATTTATCTAAGACAAAAAGGAAAACTCATTTTGATTACTGTTACAAGTGGTGTTAATTTCTTTCTGCTTTTTAAAGATTCCTTAGATTCTATAGGATAATGCATCTGTACTCAACTCTTGATGATAGGTTAGGAATGACAGATTTCTGCTGACTGCTGGTATTCTTAGATAGAAATTTCCCCAGATATTTCTAAAAATGTAAGTACATAAACATGTATGTCTCATATAACAGCACGCATGGTGGCTTCTTCAAGGGGAGCTTAGTCAATGCCATCCAATTTCACAGGGTTATTGCATGACTCGTTAATATCCTTCTCCAACTTTTCTTTCTGACAAGAAAGCATTCACAACACAACCAAAATCCTCAATTTTAGTTTTATGGAAAATTAACTAAACTTACCAAATATTAGTAATCAATTGATTTTCAAGGAACAGAGACAATTATTTTCATGAATATTTCCCAGAAGACCAAATTCCAGGGTGTCAACAACCTGTGGTTAAGACCACTTGATGTAAATACTTAGCATGTTGGCAAGCAAATGAAGGATCAGTCCTTTATTAAGACAGATACTTAAATTTATCATAAATGTGTGTTTTTGAAGCTTTGGGGGGAAGAAAGGGAGTTGCAGATTGAAAATCAAGATAGACCTAAGTAGTCTTTGTGGTCAGTGTATAGGCCAGCAGTGTCCTGGTGAGTAACAAAATGCATACATGATACATGAAGGAGAGTTTGATGTCAACTCTCGTACCTGTCCATTTATTTAAATATGCATCTATAGAACACCTGCTAGGTGTTAAGCTCCGTGCTTGGTATTACTGAGCAAAGATACTGTGATACGGTCTCTTTCTGTAAGAATTCATGTATAGTAGGGACAAAAGACCCATTGATTGACAAATTATAATCCAACATGTTTCATATGGTACCAGGATGTTGAGACAGCATGGTGAGGAAGCACAGGGACAGAGTGGCTAACTCTGCCTGCAAAAAGTAAGAAATGCTGTGAATGTTAAAAAAGGATGTTAAACACTACCACTATTAGCATTTGTCCTCTGCCCAGAGCTAGAGGAGAGATGCAGGCCTATATATCATAAGTGTAAATATTTGAAAGTTATTCAAAGTTATAAGTTGTTAAATAACATAGCTCTTACCATGTATTTATAACATCATAATAGCAAATGTGTGTACAGCTATGACTACATATGACAAAGCTAGTCAAACATCAGTGATGATTAATTATTATTGTCTTTGTCTTTGTGGTCAGTGTATAGGCCAGCAGTGTTCTGGTGAGTAATAAAATGCATACATGATACTTGAAGGATTATATATTTTCTATACTAGCCTTCTATTAGTGCAAATGAATCAGCAGAAACTTTGCATAAAACAACATAATTTTATTATCCCACATTTTCTGTGGATCAGGAGTTTGGTCACTGGTTAGTTGAGTAGTCTGCAGTATCACCAGGCTGAAATTGTAGTGTCAGCCAGGATAGTGATTTCATCTGAGGTTCATGGGCTCCTTCCAACCTTGTATTGTTGGCAGAATTCAGTCCTTTATGCTTGCAGGACTAAGGCTCCTGTTTTCTGGCTTGCTCTTAACCTGAAGCCACTCTGACCTCTTAAAATCCTCCTGCCATTCCTGTTCACTTATACAAAGTGCATACATCAGTAGAGCAAGAATACAACACAATGCTTTAAAATAAGTGACTGTTACCTTAACAGTTAAGAAACACATACTTCACTGGATCTCTTATGTAAAATAAGAATGTTGATAAAACTAAAAAATTGAGGAAGGTAAGTCTTTACTTAGAGCCTCTCCAAGATGCCTCCATAAGAAAATTTGATTGAAACTGAGGTATCAAAATATAAATTCAAGGAAAGAAAAAGAATCTACATATTTTACTCTGATCTTAAGAACTGAAGCCTCCCTGTGAGCAAATTCCCAGCTTCTCTGTCCTTCACTTCTTTCTTGTGCTAAGCCTGCTTAAATAAACTGTTATCTTTCATACCTACATTTGTATTTTTTGGTAAATTATTGTCCACATGATCATTCTAAAACAAATGTTTCACTTTTATATGAAAGTAAAATGGATCTGTATTTTCTCAGCAAACAAGATAAGCCAAAAAGACCAGCCTGAATCAACAAGTCTAGTAAATATTCAACCATTCTCATGTCAAATGCTTTAAAAGTAATTTAATAACCACTCAGGATTAATGAAAGAAAAATATTCAACATATTATTTTTTTTTGCCTTCTTCATTAGTATTTTTGCCACATCAAGGAGCTGTATAGACTTCTCAGTTAAAACAAGGGGAAACACAAATGAGAGTGATGTGTTCACACAGGTACAACATATTAACTGATTGATTGACAGTGGATATTTCCTACTTGATGGGTTACACTTTGATATTTGTGATCTTTAATTCAGCCTGAATAGGTGCAGCTCGCCCAGAATAGGCCATGCTATTGTAGACACTCAAGCTGTCAGAATCTGATGAAAATAAAATGTAGCCTGTGCAGTTGGCTTATTAATGGCTGCACTATATACTTGATGTCTTACACTTCTCTCTGCTATTTCATTTAATAATGCACAAAATGAGTGCAATAATCCATGCAATTCTTTCTGGAGTTCTGTGCAGGAGATACCTAAAGAAGGGCTATTTATAAATACTTTTGGTCTTCCCAGGCAAAGGTTGGAGCCAGTAGATAATGAAATGTTACCGACATCTCTCAAGATGTAAGATGGAGGTCAGCAACAGAGAACACAGTGACCATGACAACTAAAAGATCTAATAAACATCTACATGAATGTTTGAAAAGATTATAGAGCAACCTTCTTCTCACATGGACTGGATGGTTGAAAATGTTGAGCGGGGGTCATCAGACTCTCATTACAAAACTCACCAAGTAGAAAGGCCTAATATCTAAAGTCATTAGGTCATATTTGCTCTATTAATAATCCTTCTGATTTTAGGAATGAAGAAGCTTATTTTGTTAAAACTGAATAAATGTTATATTGTATCTTAATGCAATTTTCAAAAATTGCTCAATTTTGGAATTTAAAGAGTAACATATATAGATATAGAAATAGATATAGATTAACTATAGATTTTTTTCCATTGCAACCTTGTATGGCATTTTTATTGTTAAGTTATATTTACAAAATTTTCCCCTGAAGTCAACGATAAACAATGTCTTAGAAATGTAATATTTAGATATGGCACACAAGTGTTTTGCCTGAGTTTTTGAAGATACTATTTATGTCAAAGTTATTATTTCATTTCAGTTTATGAAGTATAAACTAAGCCATTTAGGGAGATTATTTCTTAAAACCTGCGATTCATTCAGTCTGACCAATAGCTTAACAGCTCCCTGAAAACCAATTAGAAGTTCAGAAAGAATAAAACGGTTTTCAATAGCTATTATTTTTCCTTTCCAACCTTCTAACATGAAGTGATTAACTGAATGTCAAGGAAAAGAAAAAAATGTGTGCACAATATGGTGCAGACAAATCTCCATGGAACTGAGAATGGAGTGTTTTCAAGCTGATTTTCAGTTTTATATGGATGCCTCTCACACCTACTAATCAGAAATTTAGATTCAATGGTACAGAAAAATACCATGGGATACCTTCTTTCCAATTTAATTTTAATTTTTCATTCTACTTCCCCTTAAAAATTTAAACAATATTCATTAAAAACAATATTGCCAAATGCTGCCAAAATAAGTGGATCCAAGATGTCAATAAGCTGGGTTGAGCAGTTCACACTCTGATCCTTTGGGGAATTTGCTTTGGGTGATAAATGCTGAATCAGTCCATCCTTGTGTTCACTTATTACAAGTAGGTTAAGTGTATTGTTAGCTTCTGTAGCTGTGTAACAAGCTAATGTGTAGACCTTCCTCATATTCTGATGCTTTTTTACATGCCACCTTTTTACATGAGTTTTTCATGACCCCAGGATTTATTGGTTTCCCCTCCTTGATCCATCTTATTGTTTACTTACTGTTATAGAAATTGTCTCTCTCTTTTTTTTTTTTTTCTTTGTCTATGAAAGTCAAAATGTGAGCCAAGAGCCGGGCCTCCAACAAGAGAAGCTAAAAAATCCCACAAAAGCTGACCCTTGACATTTAGTAGGATTAGGCAAGAGACCAAAATAGATGAACTGGACATGGATACTGAAATTGCATCTGATGGCCAAATAAGCTTTGGTGGGACCATTAAGAATTTTGAGAGCAGGGTGATTTCAAGAGAGAGCTGCCACAGTGGAATCAGTGACAGTTTGTAAAATCCAGTGACAGTGACAGTGGCAACATAACTAGGCTGTTCCTGTGGCATGGTCTGAGCTCTTATTGAAGGCTTTCAGCTAGGGTATCACCCATCACAGTTTGCCCAGGATGAAGGAACTTCCCAGCCATGGGACTTTCAGTGTGAAAACTGGGAAAGTCCCAGACAAACCAGTATGAACTGGTCACTCTAATTCCAGCTCCTCTAGTTTCTTTCTCAATTTCTGAGGTTTGTTCTTCCAAGGGATCCTGTGACCTACCTCAGTTATTTCCTAAAGAGCCCTTTTCCTGCTGAAATTAGTAGAGGTCTGTTTCTTATTTCTGCATTACAGAACGCTGACTGGTATAGAAATTGGCAGGGGCGTGCGTTGCAGGCAAGAAACCTTCAGGGAAATTAGATAATCTGGTATTGGTTATCTGGCTAAGTGAAAATTCATTTAATATTCAGGGAAGGCATATTAGATGGAACAGAAAGTTAAGTTCTCACTGGTGGTAGCCTGAAATTAAGTGCTCATTGAGGACTGGCTTTGAGGAAAGTGAGTGGCCCCTGCTATAGGAAAACAAGAAGGATGTGAAACTTTGAGGGCTTAATGTGGAGTGGTCTCTGTGAATAGTTCTGCAGAGCTGAAAAGAAAGAACAACATGCTATAATCCCTGAATACTTGGTAAAATAATAATAACTAAAACCTTGGAATTTTCCAGGACTATGATAAAGAAACTCTAATGTGTAGCAGCTGCAAAACTAAAATAATGAAACTCTAAATCCAAACTCCAAGCCTAAGTGTTGTTGTATTCTAAAATGAGTGAAATTCATAGTCCAACCTAATATCTTCTGTGAAAGTTAAGATATTAAACAGAAAAGAGTGGGATCCTGAAACTGATACCAAGCTTTGGAGCATGATGCCCTAGATTTGGAATACTGCAGTGCCAAATCACCACCAAACTGCTTTGCCCATCAAAAGAACTTCTATCTTTCTTGAAGATGTTTATAGCTTCCTCAGTTGTGGGAATGACCCTATGTCAGGAACTGAATCTTCTTTATGAGTTCTCTTCCCCACTCCCACTTCTTTTTGTCTCCATTTCTATAACTAGAATCAGCTCCCAGTTTATCCTGGAAACGAAGCTTTGTGTAACAAAACGTTAGAGAACTTTGTTGATTTAATATACAAAATTCTGGTGAGTACCTGGTAAAAGGGAAAAGGCTCTAATTTTTAGATTAAGCTGACTTTAGCAATATCTGCACACTTACTCCAAATGCTAGATCCCATGTGTTGGATTCACAGCTGAAACCTGGACTCCATTGTGCCTCACGAAATCACTGAGAATGACAAAAACCATGTGGTAGATTATAGTGGAAGGAGTCAAAAGGCTATGGGGTATTCAAATAATTGAGTGAAAATTTCTTCCTCCTTTATTCACTCAATCAAACTAAAACCCCACAAAGGACCTAGAAGTTACCCTCCACACCAAGGCCCTTTGAAACACATTGGTGAGGGGAGTGAAGGCATTTCCAAAAATTATTTTAGTAACTGGTGGAAAGGCAGCAGTTGAAGTGGTCTCACTGACAGAGTGGGAATGAGAAGATAACAGTTGTAGAGTCCACAGAGCAGTGTAAACTTCAGAGGGAAGTTGACTGTGGGACCATGGGAGAGAGCAGGCCACTGTAGTAATCCGAGTGGTGAGACAGGCAGAGGTTTGTGACAGTGCTAGACTGATTACAGAGGCTGTAGGGCAAAAATGGGGGGGGGGCATCCCCTTTGTAAGGACTTGGACATCCCATGCAATTTCTATTCTTAAATTATTTCATGGACTTACAGACTCTTAAATGAAGAAGAAGCCTGATAATATTGAGGATGCAACTCTTATAATTGCAAATAGTGCTGGTTCTGTAAATCTTCTGTAAGGAAGGAGACAGGGAAATATTCAGAAAAGTGTGGATTTTTTCTGCCTGTGGCTACTAGCTTCTATGAACTCCTGGGTATGTAGAAGGCCACCATGATCCAGAGACACAGATTATAAGGTGGAATAATAAACAGCATTGTATTATTTTCCTATATCATGATAGATGCTATGGGACTCCAAAAATATCACATGCTTCTTTTCCCAGTTCTTGAATGTATAGTTGAAATATGTCCATAGAAAGTGTCAGGCTGCTACTTTAGTCCCTTAGACCACAGGCTGTTTTGATAGAAAAGGTCATATGGAAGTCTCTAGCACTTCCTGTACATGCCAACATAAATAAGAATAATTGTGTTCCTTGTGGAGTCACAGACATTACCACCACTAATAACGGCGTGAAACCGGCAAAGGCAGTGATCCCTTCTAGCTCTTCAGCTCAGCTGGTGCAGAAGGAGTTAGGTTTTGGAAACTAGCAGAGAACTATCAATGAACATAATCAGATAAAGACTTCAATTGCAGCTACCGCTGCAAATGAGTAAAACCTTCATACCTGGCATACACTTATTGATCTGAAGTGTGCTCTTTTCTCTACATCTACTTTGCTGTCATTTCAAAGGAACATATACTTTCATTGTCTTTCCTTGGGATTATCTCAGCCCTCTTGCTCTGAGACACAATTTAGTGGGAGAGAAACTGACTGTTTCACAGTCTATAGAACTGCCTACAGGGCCACACCATTGAAAGTATCATGTTAATTGGATTTGGAGAGAAAGAAGAAGCAGATGTCTTAGACACATTAAAGAGGGTGGGAGATAAAATCCATGAAAATAAAGGAGTTGACTATCTTTGAATTTTCTGGGGATATCAGGACATCACCCAAAAGGTTAAGAACTTATCACTGCCTCTTGTATCTCTTATTGTCATATCATGGCCTCATTATTTTGAGCCAACAAGTGTCACATTTGGGGGAGTGGCTTTGTTACATTTACCAGGTGACCAAAATGCTGTCAACTGTGGGAGTGTCCCAGGGCCAGAAAAGTACCTGCAGCTGGTTTTGGCCAAAGTACAAGCAGTATTTCATGACCTTATGAACCAGCCATTTTTATAACAGATCAACATGCTAAATAAAAGCTATATAAAATTTTAAAGATTATGTGGCAAAGCTCTGCTCTCCTGGGCAAACACATTACCTTTTGAAACAAAATACTGGCTCTGGTAGAGGCTGCATATATTACATAGACCTGGGAAGGCCTGCTACGTACTGGGTGCTCTAGCACCAACCTGGTAAAAGTCCAAGTGCCCAGAAACAAAGGAAGTAATACATCCAACTCCAGAAAGAGAAGATCCTGACAACACTAGTTAATCACATATATCTATAACTTCACTGGGCATTCAAAATCAACTGCTCAATGGTGGAAAGAAAACAATTCTATCATTTGCAGAATGACTACAGCTGTTTCACATACTATGATTTTGGTTGTCATTTGCGCTGGTTTTTTTTTTTTGTCTTTTTTTTTTTTGTCTTTTACTTTGCTCTTCTAAATTCAGAGAACAGATACATATGGAAGGTATACATTTTACAATCCCTTTAAACGACTGTGAGGTAAATTTCTCTGAATTCTTCACAATGAGGCAAATAGGATTGCTAGAAATTAAAAACTACAAAAGCCCTCACCTCCAGAACTGAAAATGGTGTTGGTAATGAAATACAACAGCTTGAGTTTTTTGTACCTTTCATAGAGGTCCATAACCCACTCCCCAAACTGTCATGCCTAATTTGATACAAATGGGTGATCTGCCTTTTTGGTTTAAACACAGAACAGAACTGGCAGGGAAAAAAAAGTCACCTGTAAGTTATTGCAAAGCAGTCAGGATAAGGGTAATTAGCTGGGAAGTCCACACTCTAATTTGCCTGAAGAGAAACAAATGAAAAAATTTATATGTGATATATACGTATGTGTGTGTGTATATATGTTTGTACATGTGTTTACATTTTCAGCATGACTGTTGCATTGATTTGCCAGGATTCAGTTTTCTCTCTCCCACTTTGAATAAAACCCAGGTGCCCCTGCTAATATTGTAATACTTACTTAATAGGCAGCAGTGGGTGGCAGCCTTTTTTTTAACCTGTTGAATTTCTGTTATTCCTTGCCAGGCATGGCTCTCACCCTTCACATCTCTGAACTTTGCAGAACAAGTCAGCTGTAAGATGACTTTACATGCCTCTTATTTTTTCAGCTCCCAGTAATTGCTCAACAAATATCAGAAAGCCCAGTTATTGCTGCCAGCACCAAAGCAGTTTCCACTACTTGGAAATATAGGATGCATCACTGAGATCTCAAATCTTGAGTATGCTATTATTTTTCAACAATTTCATCTTTTTCTTTCCCAACTACAGTTACAATGTATTCTCGTATTTCACTTTTTCCTTCACATTCATTTTTCACCATCGTGTTAAGGGTAATGTATTTTTTTATTTCTTCTTTCATTCAAAAAGTGTTGACAAATTTGTTTCTGTCTCTTAAAAATGAGTTTGTGGCAGAAAAAAATGTATAAATGCATGTCTGTGGAAATTTTACAAAGTAATAGGAATGACAGATTACATTTTAATCAAATTTAGAAATCCATCTGATGGGCTTGTGTACCTACTTGTCAAAGACTATTTGAGAGACAGACATAAAATCTAGTAGAGTAGACCCTTGGCATCTATGTAAACTCTTAAATCCATGAATGCCAACCTTATACTGCATTTTTCAATGAATTATATGCTAAAATATAACTTCAAATGCACACAAGAAACATATGAGATACAGATGTCTTCTCCCTGGTACCACTGTCAGATCTTCCTCTTGCTTGACCACCCTCCCCTGAAGACTGGTACTTTGCAGTTCACTACCCCTTCCCTCCCTCACCAGTCCAATATAGCTGCCAACACCTGCTACTTTCATCCCAAGCAAGCAAACTACCTGTACCTTGCCTGATGGTCCCAACTCCCTCCTTTCATTTGTCACCCCTCCAATATGAGGGTGACACTTAATAGAATGCCTTTCTCCCAGCTTTAGGGGAAAGGATATGCCAGACACACACACACACACACGCACACACACACACACACACACTATTTCTGCCTGTTTCACTGCAGTGAAATATAAAGTGGGAGATGTTCTTCTTCTTAGGGCCCTTTCTCTTCTTTGCTAAACCTCCTTTTTGCTAATGGACACCACTCACATCAAACCTCTGCTCATATTCACTAGGAAAGTGAATCCGAGAAAGAAACTTGTTTGTGACTTTTTGTGTCTCCCATACTATCTTGGGCATATGGCAGGTGCTTAATACTTAATAATTTAAAAGGAAGCAAAACAACATGAGTTTGAGGAAAGAATTCATTGGGTCTTTAAAATTATATCTTGATTACCATATATTCTAGAAAAATGGATGGAGGGGTAGCTTGTAAAAGGAGAGAGAATATTCAAAGCATGAATCACTGCCAAGTTTATATTTATCTCTAATGAATTTGTATGTTTTTAATATATGCTTACATTAGTTTATCAGCGCCATTTTCAATTTTTCAAAAAGTTTTAAGAAGAAAAGTTAAAAGAAGTGGCATTTGTCCTTTCAGGGAGTGGAAATGATTAATTTGTGTCAGTTCTTCAGAGGGTAAGAAACTGAGGGACAAAGTTTAAAATCTCTGGTAGTACTTGGTGTGTATTTCAGCTATATACAAGGATAATGAAAATAGAGCTAGTTAATCAGAGAATTTAAAATGGATACTTCTATAAATGTTGACCAAAAAGAACATCTATTAATTTCCACTGAGCAACAGTTGAAGGGAATGAGGGTATCCTGATTTTTTTAGAAGTTTGTTTAGATTGTTGTTTGTACAGGAACAAAGAGATTGACTTTGGTTATATATTGTTCAAATAAATTAGTAAGTGTTTTTAATGAGTGAATTTTGGTGGGTATATCTGATATTCTGTTATTTATATCTGAGCTCAAAATTCTCAGCAGTGCACTGGAGTGACCCACTTGAGAGGGTATCACCCCCATCCCAGAACTCAGGCACAGAGACTAAGATCTATATACAAATATATTGCAAAGAAAATAGAAAATCTACCTTCCTAAACAAGTGGATTTATGATCAATATTTTTTAAGCAGAGAGAGAAAAAATATCATTCATAAAAATTAGTCAATTCAATTTCATGGTTTATATACATCAAAATATAGCTGGTTGACCAGATGTTTTACTTATTTTTCTGGTTATATTATTGCACTGTGTTTGAGTCTCTTTTCCAATGCTATTATAGTTTAGTTACTCTTTAAAATAAGCTCATCTGATGCAAACTATAAATATGTATGTCAGTTTTTTAGTAATGATAATCATTTAGGATTTGCTAGGTAATAATTTTTGGAGGAAAAACATGAAATTTATTGACAATTCTCTAGAAATGCCACTAGAAAGTGTGCAATACTATTTAGTTATTTATTAAAATTTTGATGATTACATAGTTCTGAAACTCAATGAACCCAATAGAAAATACATACAATCATCTCACAAATTTTAAAGAGCACAGAAACCAGATACCTGGGGCATCCCTGCCTTTGCCTTCATGTTTTTCAAGTGGAGGGACCCTTCCCTTTCTGTCTTATCACCTCTCCTTTTCTCCTTTTAACCAGACAGGAAGGGGCCTCCCAATGTGATTTATTCCAGGCCTTAAACCTACCTTAGATTTGGACCTGAATGGTGCCTTTGAAGGCTAAAGGAGGTCCAGATGAAAGAGGGGCTGACTCAAAAAGTCCACAGAGAAATGCATTACAGAGATTAACATGCCACAACCTCTTAATCAAAAACCCTGAACAAAAGTCAACAGGCAACAGAGGCTGCATCCTGAAGTTGTTGAAGTGAAAATGTGGAGAGAAAGAACATCTGGACAGGAAGGAGGGGTTGAAATAATCCTGACAGCTCCAGGCTGACTAAAGGAAAGTTAGGAAATGCAAAATCTTGGAAAGGTAAAAGTATTAATAGAGTATATTAAGTTAATGGGTATTTTTTTATAGATATATGCATGGTGCTGCATTTTGTTAAGAAACTTTTTTCTTACACCTACTATGTTCTAGGCACTATTATACGTTACATAAATATCTTATTTCACCTTTTTATTAGTCTATTGAAATAGGTGATATTGCTCCAGATTATGGATGAGAAAACTAGTCTTAGAGGAAAAAAGGATTTGATCAATCTTGTGTGAATGGTTAGAGCTGAGGATTATGGCTAAAAATAATGAAACTTGAAATTAAAATTCTGGTTCCAAAGCCCAGGGTTTTTTTCTATTAAACTACACTGCCTCCTAAACCTCCCTGTTTTAAACTGGGAATACAAATTGCATTTAATGTAACATTAAATCATGGATTCAGATATTTACTGTGCAGCAGAATTACCTTGCAATAAATGCAGGTCCACTGGTTCACTTTCAAACAATCTTGCTCAGTGGGTCTAAAGTGGTCTTTGGGTACATTGAGCACTATTTTAGAAACCCCGGAGTTTCAGTTACAGTTTTTGATTGCAAATAACTGAAGCTAGATTTGGCTGATATAATCAGAAAGTAGACATGTTTGGCAAGCAGATTGATGCCCCCGCCCGCCCCCAGAGATGTCTAAATCTTAATACCTGGAACCAGGGAATATGATACTTTACATGGCTAAAGGGACTTTGTGGATGTACATTAAGGATCTTGAGATAAGAATGAGGAGATGATTTTGGAGTGTACATGTATACCAGATATAATCACCAGGGTCCCTATAGTTGAAAGAAGAAAGCAGAAGAGTCAAAATCAGAGGAGATGTAATAAAGTAAGCAGAGGGAAAGGGGGTGTCAGGGCGGAAGCACAGTCCGGAGATACGCACTTGCTGAATTTGCTAATGAAGGAAAGGGCCGTGAGCCAAAGACGCAGGCTTCTAGCAGCTGGAAAAGGAAAACAGACAAACAGATTCCCCCCCTAGACCCACCAGAAGGAATGCTACTCTGCCAACATCGTGATCTTAGTCCCATGTGAACCATTTTGCACTTCTGACTTCCAGAATTGTAAGATAATATGTGTTGTTTAAGCCACTATGTTTGAAGTGATTTTTTACAGCAACAATAGGAAGTTAATACAAAAGCATGTTGAGGTGCTCAGCTTTATATGAAATTCAAACATACACACATTTCTGCTTCTGGATGTAGCAAACAATGTCTGTCCTCTGAGCAGATTATCAGTATAGGGTGCCCATGTACTAGCCTCTCATTACCTTTTTTCTAATAGCTTTAGTAACTTCTTTTTCCAGATTTCCCTTGGACTATTGAGCAGTTAATGTTGAAAATGTGCATATCCGAAGATCCTCCTAAAACCCAAAAAACATACTACAACCTTCAATATTGACCTCCTTAGCTTTTTCTTCTCCATGCAAATTTTCTCAGTTGTCTGTTAATCCTGATAACTACCTGATGGCATTATCACTCATATTCAGTTAATGTGTTTCAAAGGAATGCATCAAGGAATGGAAAACCTGAATGAAAATTCCCTGACAGTACTAGTCTTATTTAGTTTTGACTGATGTAACACAATCATCCCAATAAATATATATTATTCTAAACAGAGTCCTCTAAGGTATATAAGGCAATTTATCTAAATGGTTTGTGTTTTCTTTTTGCTCTTAATAGTGTGTGATAAGTGGGGATGTATTTTGGATCTCTCTCTGGCATACTTACACACATAAATAATATTCACTGAAGTTTCTTCTCAGCCAAGAGTTACCCAAAGAGAAATTTCATCACTGATGAAATGACAATAGTTGTCTGGCTCCACAGTTACTTTGTAGATCTTTCACAAAAGATGCATAAATAGTTCAGTATACTTAGTTTGAAATATGGCAATCGAGGATGTTTGCACAGAAAATTCCAGAAAGTCAACAGATTGGCTTTCAAATTACTCAGGATAACTCAGGATATATCCATGATTTCCTTGGCTTACTAGAAATGATTCTGCTTAATGACAAAAGAAAGCTATACTGATTTTAGTTTACCCACGTCTATTCCACCACCTCTAATTTCTCCTTTCTGGATGAAATAATGGCACTTCTCTCAAAATGGATGATATTTTTTAAGATACAGGCTTATAAGACATTTTACAAGTTAGTTTTTTCCTTCTTATTTTAATTTAAATAAAAAATAGGGAAAATGGATAATTATTTTTGACAGAAACTATATTTTATTTAAGTCAATTATAAACTAGGTATCTCTATAAAATTATGCTATTTATCATTTTGGGGTACAGTAATAGCAAAATCAACAAATAAAACAGAATGGAGTAAAACAATCGACTTGTTTAAAGAAAGTTACTTAAGATAGAATTTCAAATTTGAGAAATTATTGCTTAATCAATGGAAAATTGTCTATAATGAAGGAAAACAATTGAGATAGAACCACACCCCATGTTATACAAAACAATAAACACCTAATAGTTTAAAGATCTAAAATCAAACAACTCTTAAAGAAAGATATTAAATAAAAGTTTAGGTAATATTGGATTGTGGAAATTCTTCCTAAAAAGAAACAAAACCAAAAGCCATGAAGGAATTAACCAACAGATTTGACTATATCAATGTTTAAATTTTCATTATAATAGATTTTTAAAACATTAAAATATAAATTACAGTTTGAAAAAATAATTTGTACCATATTTAATAAAGATAATTATTATGCAGAATATATAGCATTCTAATATATAACTAGGAAAATTCATATACTCCAATAAAGTATTAATATAACATTTAATCAGTCAATAAACATTTAATAAATGCATGACAATAAAACCACAAAACATATCTTTATTTAGAATCAGGAAAACAAAATAATCCGTAATTATACGTTATATTAGATAGACAATAATTTTAAAGAGCTGAAAAATGATGTGAGGAAATAAGAACACTCCTCTACTGTGTTTTTTATTTTTAATTTATTTATTTATTTTTTGTGTGGTACGCAGACCTCTCACTGTTGTGGCCTCTCCCGTTGCGGAGCACAGGCTCCAGACGCGCAGGCTCAGCGGCCATGGCTCACCGGCCCAGCTGCTCCGTGGCATGTGGGATCTTCCCAGACTGGGGCATGAACCCGTGTCCCCTGCATAGGCAGGCGGACTCTCAACCACTGCACCACCAGGGAAGCCCTCCTCTACTGTTGATGGAATGTATATTAGCAAAGGTTAATGAATGAGCCGACTTGGTAATATATACCAAAACTTTAAATGAATCCCTCCTTAAATTCAGAAACTTTATCTAATCCTTGATAAATATTTTCTTATCCTTGATAAATATTTTCATATGTGGACAATAGTATAAATATGAGGTTTATTGTGATATTGTCTCATAATTTTGAAATACTGGAAACAAACTAAATGTCCATTAAAAGAGGGAATTGTGTATTATATATTTTAAAATCTTTATAATATTGAACGTGATGCAACCATTAAAAATAATGAAGTCTTTGTGATTTGTCATTGAAATGTTTCTAGAATATATTGTTGAACATAAAACCAAGTCTCAGAACACATGTATCATGATACTCTTTGTTTAAAAAAAGGAGTTTTGGGGTCAAATGAACATATATAAATGCATATTGATCAGTCCTTTAAGAGGGGATGTCTCTTCAGAGAGGATTTTATGAGGAAAAGAAAATGGGGGATGTTCCATTTTTACATATGTCAATACAGTTTGAATGTCTTATAATATGAAATATGTGTATTTTCCTATTAAAAAGACAAAATAATCCCCTTTAAAGAGCATTTTCACATTTTGAAGTTAAAACCAAAAATATTCCTTGAAGTGAGAATATTAATATTTTTAACAATCAATTACCCTTTAAGTCATCCTATTTTTCTTACCAGAGATCACCAGCAGGGCTCTGATCATTACACAATTATGTAAATTAAATATATGATACAAAATACACAACAAATGCAAGCTTCTTAAGATGATGACTACTAAAATATTGCAGTGCAACTTGTGACACACAGCTTTCCCCTCAGAACATTCTGAGGTTCCAAAATTATATTAATTTATTTATAATTTATACATTCTGAAATTTAGAAGAGTAATCCTTTCTGTATTCCCTTTTCTCCTCTGTATTAGGTTTAAAATTTTTGGTCAACTGTGTCTGACTTCTTTTGGGGATTGTTCTCTTTTTTCTTAACAATGCAATCTAGTAATGAGGCTCTTAATTTAGGAGCTCTTCCTCCCTTTCATCCTAACCTTCCTTAGCTTAGTTTTATGTCAGTGAACCCATAATATATGATCCTCTAAATAATGTCTTGCTTTGCTTTAAGAGGTATTTGACTCTCCTCCATTTGGCCATTCCTTCTAGGCTAAAATTCAAGTATATCTAAGATGATATTCAACCTTAAAAAGTAAAACACCTATAAAGACATCTCAGGATTACAGAAAAACTTTGTGGGGTTGACTTTGGTGTATGGTATTTCCATTACAGAAACAAAAGGAAGAATTTCTTCAAGACTCTGTGTAACCAACAAAAAAATAAAATAATTGTGGTGAACCTCAGCCCAGTGGCGACATCCCAGGAAACTGACAGACCTGAGGCAGCTCCTAGGACATCAATGCAAAGGTTGACAGAGCCTGCCAAGGAGCCAGATGCTGCTGTCAGAGATAGGAAAAATTGACCGCAGTTTGGTGTCTGTTTCCTATGATTAGCATCAGCAGCATCCGTCACTCCCTTTTCCAGATTAATTAGTAAAATCTGGTGTGAAGAATTTCAGTAAAATGTTTGTGCAAAAGGGGGAAAAGAAACATCTGTTTCAGAGTTGTTTTCCCCCTTAGTCAAAGTCTGTCAAATGTTTGTGTGGATGTTTTGTTGTTTTTTATATTTTGTTTCTGTGCGTACATTTTTTTGGGCATTAAAACAATGCTCAGGTGCAATTAAAGGCAATATTGTTTTCTCTTTATTTTATGATGTTTTTTCCAGTATTAGTCTCGTAGATCAAGATTCAGTGTTTCACACTTTTTCTTTTCCTCTTTCTTTCTTTCCTTCCTATCTCTCTTCCTTCTTTATTCTTTCTTTTCCTTTTTATTTGTTTTAACTAGAAAAACTGGTCTTGATGCCATAGATCAGTTTCATTTAAGAAGTAAAACCATGTACTAAGACTGCAAACACCTTCCACTGCACCAAGCTCAAATGGAACCATGCTATACTGTAAAATGCCAAAGAAGCAATGACTTGAAACAATTATTTCTTACCTCTTAAATACAAGCGCCATGTGAATAAAAAAGAAATGCAAGTTTATTTTTTCTTCAACCTCTCATATGACAGTTACTGGTTGGTTAGGGAAAGACAAACACATAATGACCAAAGGAAGTACAAAGTGTAATCAAGTTTACAGCTTGTTAATTAAAAACCCATTACATAATTGAAATTTTTCCTCCCTTCCATAAAAGATGTGCATGTACCTGTCATGTATATTATCTTATTTTGCCTTTACAGCAATGAGAGATGAAGAAACTGGATAGCATAGACTTGCCCAAAGGCAGACCACTGAGAACTGCTAGAACAGAGATTCAAATCCTGGATGTCTTTCTCCAATTCCAGGACTCTTTTTATTTCAGTACGGAAGCTTCAAAATATACCGTCTATTAGAGAAAAATACATATAAAATATGAGCAAAAATATTGTTGCAAATGGTCAGAAGGCTGGATCAAATACTGTTCTTTCTTAAGAAAGAATGGTTAGATGCATAGATAAATACATTATTATGACAACCAGGAGGTTGATTATCTTATTTTTCCCCATTTGTTTTAGAAGAGGTGTCAGACCAGATGAGGGTTATTTAAACAAGGATGTGCCATTTGAGTCACTAGTATTAGATTACTTTTGCATCCATCATACCATAGGCTTTATAGTCCTATTATAAAAAGCAAGGTAAACAACTTGCTGGCACACAAATGAGGCATTCTTCATCTGAGTCCATTCTCTAACTATCTCTCTCTCTATCATACTCATCTCTCTCTCTCTCTATTCATCTAATTATAAAGTGTTACATTATGTTCCGCATCTACCAAAATAGAATTGAATTCAATAGCTGTTTTGGGAAAAATTACACACATGTATTCCCACCGCCTCTATAGGGGTTCAACACCTCCATGCAACACCTCCATGGCACAAACCTAGCCAGGTGACCTTCCAGGAATCCTTACCTGTAAACTTTAAGACGCCTGTGCCTTGTAAGTCAACAGCCAAAGACACTAAAAATCTAATTAGTTATGAAATTGGATATCAATATTTTTAGTGTTAGTGTATGCACAAATTACAGTTTATCTTAAAAGAGATGTTACTGTATACTGTTCTGAGAGAGAAGTACCCCAGAGAGAAAATATTTAGAAGCATGATTTCTGGGTGAGAGTATTATTTATGGTTTAAAGGTCTGCCTTGTGGTTATCTTGAAATAAGTTTATCAATCTTTCAAATGCAGCTGAAATATTCTTCTCATATGATTCAGAAGAACAAATGAGGAAATATTGGTATCTATTTTTTCTAACTCCAAGTCACACCCGTTTTTTAGGTGGATAAGGGTCTAGAGATGCAGAAGCCCTACAGTAAGTGAGTTATTTCACCTTTAAAATTCAGAGAAGGCTAGATGATTCCTTTCATGGTTAGTGAAGATAAGGCTAAGCAGACATATCCAGAGCCTGAGAAAGGAGAGCAGCTACCATTATGGTCATAGTGCTTATACTTGGAAATTTTTGTGTAGAGGATAAAAGTGTGTACAGCTGGGATAACTTTTTTTTCCCTAATAGTTAATTTACATCAATCACTTTGGTAATCCATTTATAATTAAATTAATAAATGGGTGAATTATACTTTGTTTTTTTATTTTAATGATATTATAATAAATATAAAAATATCTTGAATTTACCTCCTATAAATAAGATATAATATAGGATGCATCAAATGATAAATTTATAGTTACATTTACAACTGGTAACACCATGTCAGACACTTTGAAATATACTGTTTATATATGCTATGTATACTGCATATGTGAAATCCAAGTAACTAAACTTTAAAATGAAACTTCAGTCAACTGTAAATCAAATTGTGTGCAGTTCTGTCTTCTGACAACTAGCTCAGTGTCTCTGCACCAAATTTAGTTTCAATAATTAGATTTGAGATTTAACTGGAGGATTTCATTTACTTTTTATTTAATAGTGGTCTCTCTGATTATTTAATTTTTATCTTAAATTTCTGTTATTACATCATATAGGAGATTTTAAGCATCCAAGTTGCTTTGTCATTAAAGTGAATTGTCACATGTTTGGAAAAGAGCCAGTCATATTCATATGCTGAAATTTTAAATTGTGGCACAACATATCATAGAATCTTTTTTTTTTCAAAAAGATATATTTAATCAACTCTATCTTTCATTGAACTACATTTTTAAAATCATTTCACAGACATAAACACACAATTGTGATATTAGTTACATTTGTACTTGAAATGAATTTAAGAAAAATTGATATACATGCTGGTAAGTATGAGTAACTTTAAAAATGAACCCCCTTTCCTAATGAACTACATGCATATGAAAAGCCCACTACAAATCTCTGTCATATTTGAATGAATACAGTAATTAATGGAGAAATTTTCATGAGCATTTCAAAATTCTAGAAATGGAAAAATTTCTCAAAATAACCAATACTTGGATTTTGAAATAAAGTATGATGTAAAATGTTTGAAGTCAAAACCAAACAAAACAAAAAATCTTAAAATGTAGTTTGTAAAATTTCAATGTATCAGTATTTGAAGAAATAAATGTTGCCAAGTACAATATTGAAAACAAAGAAAAATAAATACATTTTGAAGAAAATTTGGAAAGTATTGATGTGGCGAAACACATTTGATGCAAATTCAGATAGTGAATGGGTCATCAACTAACATAATACACTTATTAACAATCCATTTTGAAAGATTTTTTTTCTTTATTTTGCTTTCCTGGCTAAAAGGCAGAAACTGAAAACAGATAAAGATTCAACTTTGTATATTTTCTTACAATTGAAAAATTTCCATCAGTATATAAGATCTAGCTATCAATATAAAATAAGACATTCATGTTTCAATTTAAAGAAAATATTAATACTGAACTTTTACAGTAATACTTTATGATATTTAATTATAAAAATATTGTATTAAAACCATTAAATATTATTAAACATGTGGAATTAATTTATTAATATTTCGAATTGCAGAGTACAAATGTACATAATTGTTCACATTTTAAAAAATATTTTGAAATCAGTGAAGTGTCTTTAGCATTCCTACCTATGATAAGGCTAGACGAACACAAGGAACAATGACATCCTGGATATTAAAGGAGTAAACTGGTAATGTGATCTTGTCAGTGATATGTATGTTTCTTTCAGATAATTTTTATAATTAACATAATGTAGGAAACAACATAAGTATAAAACAATGGGGTTTAGACTTTCTTAGGACTATCTATCCTTATCATTCAATTACACTTCTGAAGAATATAATGATATGAAATCAAACACAATAAGCAATGTTATGTATTTAAATGTAAGTACACAAGATGTGTGTGTGTTTGTATGTGTATTTTGTGATCTCATATGTGTGTCTCTGTGAGTGTGTAACAGTTAAGAACAACTGTATTTTTAATTTAGTATATAGATTCAAATACTGGAAGAAAGTGCAATAAGGTAAACATAATACTCATCTAATCTTAATTTCCTTCTCTATATATATATATATATTTTTTAACAAAGAGAATCTCTTTTATAGTGAGAATGCATTATTTTTACTCACATTATAAACCTATATCATAACCAGGCTGATATAACTGTAAATCCCTGATATCTTGGTGACTTAAAAAAACACAGGTTTACTTCTCATATAAATTTACTGCAGATCATATGCTCTTCCTCCATCTTGCAATAACAAAGAAATAGAGAATATACACCAGCTCTTAATGATTTCAGGCTAGATGTGACAAACATAGAATCCGCTAACCAGTACTAGTGGACACTGCCTGGCAAATTTGCAATTACACAGAGCAAATAGATATTTGTCAAACATTAACCTTTCCTGTTACTAACATCTATGCGTTCTCCCCACACATTATAGCCTTATGATGACAAGTTTACAATGGTGTTTAGTTTCCTTGGTTACTCCCATTTACAATGTTAAATCTGATCCTTAGTCTTTTATGTGTCAGTTTGGCCATCCTATTTTGCCCAATTATTTGATTAAAACCAGTCTAGATGTTTCCATGAAGGTGCTTTCTAGATGTTAATAACATTTAAATCAGTAGGCTTCAAGTAAAGCAGATTACTCTCCATGATATGAGTGGGCCTTGTCTAATCAGTTGAAAGGCTTAAGAGAAAAGACTGAGGTCCCCTGGAAAGGTTCAACCTAGGACATCAAATCAAATCAACTCTGGCCAGAGCCAACACCATAAAATCTCTGTCTCTGTCCCTCTTTGTCTCTCTCTCTCTCTATCTCTGTCACTGTCTCTGTCTCTCTCTCTCTGTCTCTCTGTCTCTCTCTCTCTCTCTCTCTCTCTCTCTATATATATATATATATATATACATTTATTTTTTCTATATGTTATATATATCTATAATACATACTATAGGTATATCTATATTATATATAGATATATATCTTCTCAGAGACTAGCAAATGTTGAATTTTCTATGTACTAAACCTCAAACTGACACAGAAGAGAATATTTGAGATTAGAAACTCTCAGAAAATCCGAGATGAATAGCAACCCACTCACTTGCCACTAGAGACAAAGAAAAAAATGTTTCTACAGACATGATCAGTGAAGGACGTCATCCTTTTATCCCATCCCACCTCCAATTATGCTTCTATCAATAGTTTATTTCCTTACAAAAGTAAGAAAGGCAAAGAAATAAAAACTGGAAGGTTTTTATTTTATTTTATTTTCTAATCTTTAGTTTGTAGTTTTCCATTACAGGTATGATTACCTGTCTGTGAAAGAAATGGGTCCATATCAGTAAAATGTCTTGTGAGTTTTGGCGACTTTATGTTTCATCTTTCCCTATTTTGTTTATCTTTCCCATTTCCTATAATATATGTCATATTTTTTCTGGCTATGCCCTTAACAGGCTTCCCAGGTTTAATTTGTGTCCAGTGGGAGCACTATGTTTGCTTGGTTTGGGGGTTGACATTTCTCTTTGGAAACTTACCATATGTTTTTACAATATATATTATACCAAGTTCCTGTTTTCTCAGCACATATTTTTATATGTAGGGGTTAACTAGAGCAAAATGAACAGATTAAATTATATTTCAGTCACAGTCTGGCTTAATTTTCACTTGAATTCATTTCAAACTGAATGTTTCATCCTCATTCATCTTTATTCATTCAACTGTATCCCATGGATGTTTGCCATTTAAACACCTGGTAGTTTTCCCCTCTTGGCAGATTCTTGGACTTGTCCTAGTTTTTCTAGTGCTTTTGTAGAATTAAGGACATTATTTTTCTCAAAGGTGAGGAGGGTTTGGGGAGAAATTTAATGTAACTTATTTCCTTGACAAAGATATGCTCGGGGTTTAAGAGGTAAATTTCATAGTTGCAAGCCTCCCTCCAGGGTTCTGTACTTGTTATGAATGTAAATCTTCAGAGTGCATTTGTGAGGACTTAGATGGTGGAGGCAGCAAGGAGTCATTGCCGTAAAGCAGCAATAAGTAGCAGGGCTTTCAATGTTTGTATCACTACTAACCAAGAAGATTAGAAGACTTGAAAATAGAAACCATGTAAGACAGCATCAACATTGCATGTAACATTTATTGTGCACTGGCTGGAGCAGTGGTTTAACAACTAAAGATTATGAGTTTTAAACATTTTTCATTTCTACAAAATGTGACACTATCATGTTATCTTTGTCCTTACAATCAATGCCCATTTTTATTTGCCCGTGCTATACTTTAGCAAAATTGTTTTGTATGGTTTTGTCAATTCTACCAATAAATCCTACTGCAGTTTAAATGATGGATTAAGATCAACAATAATGGAACAAACCTACCAACTCTCTCTCTGTATCTCCTGCAGCTGGCATGTCCTATGTTGTAACAGAGCAGAATTCCCTATCAGAGGTAGATTTGACCTCAATTTAAGTTAGTCCTTTCTGGGTAAAGATTTTACACCAAAGAGACAAAGACCAGAACAAATTACAACAGGTTTTTCAAATATCTCCTGCAACCACAAATGTAATATGTTCAGTGTGGGAAGCATTGTTAATTATGCATACATTTTCCCAATCACATTCACACATTGATCAAACCATTGTCAGTATCATTATCTTTAAAAATAAAGATCACACACACATACATACATGCACGCACATGTGCGCACATGTGTGTGTGTGTATGTATGCTGGGTATTAAACTCTAAATTTAAATAAATATTAAACATGGAAGAACATTTTCCCAATTAAAGAAATAGGCACTTGGGGAAGTCAAATTTACACTCTGGGGTCTGTCTATTTATTAACTGACCCAGCCTGAGAAAGGTAATGCAACTTTGCAAAGCACTAAAATAGAGTCAAAATAGTTTTCACAGTCCTATGAAATCAAGTTAATTCAGTGAGATAAAGAAAGATCTACCAAACTTTGGTTTGGTACATGCATATAATAAATATTCTGTGTCAGTTTAATCTAAAGAAAAAAACATCTATTTGAATCATGTTGCCTCAGCCCATTTCTGTTTTTATTGTTTTTTAGGCAATTTTTTTTCTCTCTGGGAGCATACATCTTGGAGTACATTTCTCTAAGAGAAAATAAGTAATCAGGGGTGTCATATATATGTTATGTATAAATTTGTTATGTTCAGGGTTAACAAATATGTTATATATAAATGTCTTATATGTATCTCATATATATGTATGAATAGCTCAGTGAGTTTTTTCAAAGTATGTTCTCCTAGTTCCAATGAATAGACTTCATGATTCCACTAAAATTTGATTCAAATTTAATTTTAAACATACCTAAATATGTGTAATTTAAACAAAACACAATTAAAAATTATACACCAAGCAATATATATATATATATATATATATATATAAATTACATGTGTCTCTGTATGTATCCACCAAATAGTTAACTTGTGTTACAAAACTGTCCATTAAAAAAAGTAGAATAGAAATTCTTTGTTCATAAAATAACTGTTGAGAGTTATAATTATAAAATTTATTTTGTAAATGGGGCTTTACTTTTAAAGTAAGTTTGAAATTTTTTTCTCCTCTTGTTCACCACTGTGCTTAGTGTTTGGCAGGAGAACATATATTTCCCACATAATTCTAAAAAGTAATATTGAATCTTTTTTCTATATGAAGGAGAGAGTGATGTCAATAGAGCCTATTAGATGGGGCTGCTTTTATCTTTTCTGTTGGCGGGTTTTGTTGCCTTTAGTTTGGTGAAGATTGGCTGCTGTGCTGGAGATAAGCAAAAAGAAAAGTCACATCAAATAACACAGTTGGAATAAACGAGATATATAATAGAGCTCAGTGCCCTGCCTGTAAACTCAGATGTAAACTTTAAATTCAACACTTCTTTAAATATACCAAAAAAAAATATGTTTAGACGGCCACAAGATCTGACTTAACAAAGTTCAATAAGTAGGAAAAGAAACACCCTTATCATTAAAAATCTGCTATCACAACAGGGGCCTGGGACTTTAAGATGGAACTGAACTTTCTCAGTCTTATTCCCATCAATAGACCCATTTTTGTTTGTACAGATATTTAATTCTGTAAATATCCTGTAATTCTGTAAAAATACCTGAAAATAGTCCAATTATTTTTTTCTCTGCCTTATTAATAATAATATTATACAACTTTAAATAATAGACTGTGATAGGCCAGATCCTCTGGGAAATACTTCAAGGTCAGCTTCAATAGGCAATGATTTTGTGAGGGGAAAATCCTTGAGAAAGAAAATGGAGAAGAGCTGTGGAACATGGGGACAGCGGTCACACCATGAGGCAGGTCCAACCCCAGGTGAAGAATAGAGGGAAGGAGAGATGGTGTAAATGTTCTGGACAGCTGGCAAACCAAGGAAGCCTCGTCAAGGTCATCAGTGAGTTCTTGAGCCAAAGTCAGCCATCTGAGGTGTCAGATGTCTCCCAGGAAAAAGTTTGCCTTCATATGCCTGCCAGACTCAGTCATTAGTTTGGAGAAGCCCATGGGAAACATAGGCAGTGAGTTTCTGTACCACGCAGCAAACAACTGGAACACTTGTTCCATTACATTCCCTCTAGTTGGAAGCCTGCAAGGTATATTCTCATGGTTGTTGTAAGTACAACTTGTTCTGGAAAATATCCTTCAGGTTTGCCCTCATATGGAACAGTCTTTCAGAGGAAGGAGAAAGGTCAACAGGATGGAAGAAATTCCACAGCATGGTGGATTACGTGAACCAGTGTCACAACGTTAATGGTAATATTGCATTTCCCATGGGGACCTGCCTTCTCTCACTCACACTCTTCCCCTTTCCAATGTGGGTGAGCCAGAAGGGTCTCCAAAATTACCAAGAAGCACAAGGAAATTGACAGAAAGTTTGCTTCATTTTGAAGCATGGGGTCACTACATGGTTGATTTAATCAAGTATCAGAGGTACTCTTTAGGAAGAAGAAAATGATGCTGACTAGATTTGATTCGATTTTACTAATCATATATGAATATCATCTCCATTCAGAGGTGGAAAATACCTTTTGAAATCCAGTCCCTTCCACTTCCAAACTGATTTTTTTAAAAAAATAAATAAATGTCTTTTGGCATCTTTTGCTGTTGTTAAGAGCAGCAAACTTCATAGTGGGTGCAATGTGTATCACTAAATAAAGATAAGCTAACTCAATTAAACTGTTACAAAAGTGCTTAATACTGATGAATAATACAGAGCCCTGGAAAAACATTCTTTGATATTTCCTTTTAATGTTTGCCTTCACTGTTTTAAAGAAACAATAGTGTGAAGCTACCAACCCATGAGAAATTGATTTTCAGTACTTTAATGTAATTAGCTCCTAATTCCCTCTCTAGTTTCTGTGGATCTGCTTAAGTTTTGAAACCAATTCAAAGCAATGTTTTAATTACTACAACATGTAACTTAATGGGAGTTCTTTAGCATCTCAGTGCAAACACCTAACAAATCCCTTTCACCCCCATCTTTCTGATGTCTGCATTTAATTTTCATCTTTCCACAAACCGGGCATGCATTTGTCACAGAGCAATGAAGTAAGATAGTCACTGTTACACATTAACACACATCCTGGACCTGTCATTTTGCATCTTGGGAGAAAGAAATCAAATCTTCCTTCATAGACCTTCGAAGTGGCAGCCACTAGCTATCCACTGAGGATATTTGATCTATTTCTCCGGCACATTCTCCTGCTTTCATTCTACATGGTATTTTATTTTATTTGGTCATAATGAAAAAATTCAGCAGTAAAGAGCCCAAGTGTTTTACAGAGAACAAGATCCTGTGATTCTGTCAGATGAATAAGCTATATTTTCTGCCTAGTTAAGGTACTTTTCAAGGAGTCATGATTCCTTTGGTTGTTTAATATACAGAAAATGAACTCACAACCTAGACTTTAAAATGTCAGGATGCTGTGATATACAATTACAGAATACCTCATTATATCATATTATAATATACAAAATAATATGTCCATAAAAGCTTTCAAACTATGCACTTTCAAATAACTTATCTTTGAATCCTATCAGGTACTGGAGTAGTAAAATGCAATTTGTGGTACTAGATCATGAACTGGTGCCCCAAACCACTCTTAAACACCTACCCTACACCTCTATCTATTATACTTTCTTGCCATTTATATTTATTTTCTTCTAATTCCTTCTCTATTTTTCTACTCTTTTCCAATTACTCTTTCTTTCTCTACTTCTTTGATAATACTTTACCAGATGCATACACAGATACTGATTAATTTCATTTTTTGTCCCCTTTCACGTATATTAGAAACAAACTTGGGATTCTAGAAAACCTGGAAATGTATGTATACATTTGGGGAAGTGAGGTACTAGTTCCAACCTTCCTTTAGATTCTCAAAGGGATTCTGGACAAGAAAGTGTTATGAACCTCTGTGTAGAAACATTTATTCATCCAACATCATAGAGTTGAATTATTATTTCTTTCATTTTAACTCTAACACAAATTATGGAAGTCCAGTAGGAATCTAGGGCCAGACTTCATGACATATTTTTAAATTATTTGCATGTTGAAAAAAATGTTTCAATGGGTTAGCTGCTATGGTAGACAGAAATCTAAGCTAGCATCCCAAGATTTTCATTCTCAATCAAACACCACTCTAGGCACTGCTGTCAAGAAATCTTGCAGATGTAATTAAAGTCCCAAATAAATTGACTATAAAATATGGAGATTATTTGGGTGGGTCTGATCTACTCACAGGAACCCTTTAAAAGTAGTTTTCTCTGGCTGGTGGTAGCAAAAGGAAATCAGAGAGATTTGAAGTGTAAGGAATATCTGACATGGAGGAAATGATCTGTTCCTGAGAGACAGGAGGCTACCTGGCAGTCTGCAAGTAGCTGAAAATGGCTCTGGCTGATAGCCAGCAAAGCAGTGGGGACCTTAGTCTCCGACTACAAGGAAGTGAATTCAGCCAACAACCCAAGGAAACATCTTTCCCCAGTCAGGACTCCAGATGAGCACTCACCTGGCTGACACCTTGGTTTCAGCTTTTTGAGACCCTGAGTAGAGGGACCAATTAAAATCTGCTGGAATTCTGACCCAAGGAATATATGATATAATAAAATTTTGTCATTTTAAGCCACAAAACTTTTAGTAACTGGTGACGAAACAATAGAAAACTAATACAGTTGCTAACTAATAAACCTCAGGTCTTTAATTTTTTCTTATGGAATTGAGATATTTATTTATGTAAAGTTAACAAGTTCAGAACTGTTGACATCTTAGTGATTTCTCACTCCGGTAGGAATGTTCTCTGAGATAAAAATAAAATAAGAAAATAAAAGAAAGAATGGTGAATTATTAAGTTATCTGTTGGTTGTTTCCTATTTAAAATGTACAATAATTTGAAAAAAGTGCATCCATTAGCTTACTGTAAAGGATGAGCAATGATACTTAAAGTTATCCAAAAGAGACAATAACTACAATTTCTCTATTTGCTTGTTTAATAACTTCTAGTGTTTTTTTTAATGTTTAAACTGAGCTCTACGTGATCTCATTCTCTTTATGCCTATTTTTTTTCTGAATTAAATCAATTTAATAGACCTAAGGTTTAGATAACCATAAAACTAAATTTGGTTGCGTCTTGTAAATATAGATTTCCAAGCACTTGCAAAAGAAAACTATGATTCAATTATCTGCAGTAAATTTAAGTAATCTGTATTTTTCACATCATTCTAGGAGGTTCTTATGGTCACAAATGTTTGGCAAACTCTAACAGCATTATAATTCACCCTTTTAAATCACCTCAATTCACACAAAATTTACAGAATTAGTTGTACATATAGAGAAAATCTAATGTCTTAGGAATGAATTTTAAAGAGATTTTCTTTCACATTTACAAATAATTTCACAGAAAAACATTTATATAAACCCTGCCAAGCTCAGTGTCATTTTATTAATAAGCTCTAGCACTTGATTTGGCTATTTTTAGAGCTCCTGCACATTCAACCAATCAACTAACAAGCATGTATTGTCCATTTCTAAAGAACTAGCCTATGTCACTAGTCTTGGATAATACTGAAGAAGTGTATAATTTATTTCTATCAAGAGAAATATCCAGTTGCTTTCTTTGTGTTTATTTCAGCCCAAAGCACAATCTATAATACATTTTGATCTTAGAATTCCTTAGATTTGTCTCCATCATTCTTGATGTTTAATAATAAAAATGCATACATGTTTATGCATTTTAAAGATGTGTTGTTAAGCACAGATGCCACAGGACTCCAGGAAAAACTTGGATAAAAATTTTGGAAGAGGCTTTACCATTTCAACTGTGTCATATTGGTGGGTATTTTTACCCTTGTCTTACAGATGAAGAAAATTAGGTTCTGAAAGGGTAAGTAATTTGCTTTGGATCAGCATGCCAATAATTGGGACAATTAGAGTTCAAATAAAGTTAGTCTTATGTAGAAATCCATGTTTTTTTCTATTGTACAATCACCCCAATTAGGAGTCAAAACCCTATCCATAAGTGCAAATATAAATAGCACAAACCACAATAAAAAATGTTTACCTAACAAATGTAAGTGATGAATAGCTCATATTACTTTATACACATAAACACACACACACACATAAATATAAAAATGCGTATGTAAAATTTTAAATACACAGATGTTTCAGGAAATGGTAGCTGATGGCATCCTAAGGTATGTGTAGCTATATAATGTTCTTTTGACAATATTCAATCAGAAATACAAAACTACCTGCATTGTGCAAATGCATTCCAACACAGTAAACTTCATAAGAGTGAACAATTTTAACCTTGCTTATCAGAATTAAATTTTATTTTGAACAATGCCCACCAGGGGGGGCTCGCACATTGACACTGGAAAGTGGAAAACATTGGCTGTCCTGTCAGGTCAAATAAAATACGAGCAATTAACCCTCTTTGCAAGAATCTATTTCTGTAGGTAGTTTTTTTAGAGAATAGAAGTTATTTACACGTATTATCTCAGAATGACAGTCCTAGAAAATTTTTTTAGAATAAGCCAACTGAAGTTTTTGCATTTTAATAGTATTTTGTTTTAAGCAGAGGTCTTCTTAGAAGCCCATATGATTTAAATTTATTTATTTATTTATTTATGGCTGTGTTGGGTCTTCGTTTCTGTGTGAGGACTTTCTCTAGTTGTGGCAAGCGGGGGCCACTCTTCATCGCGGTGCGTGGGCCTCTCACTATCGTGGTCTCTCTTATTGCGGAACACAGGCTCCAGATGAGCAAGCTTAATAATTGTGGATCATGGGCCCAGTTGCTCCGCGGCATGTGGGATCCTCCCAGACCAGGGCTTGAACCCGTGTCCCCTGCATTGGCAACCACTGCGCCACCAGGGAAGCCCCATTTTAATAATTTTAATAATATTTTTTATAAAAATACTTGGACTCCAACAGTAGATTTGGATGAAACAATTTTGACATAAAATGATTTTATCGAGTGATAATTAATATAGACATGGTTTATAACTATTCAAATATTCTTAAGTTTCACATTAAACACCACAAAACAAGACAGTCATGTGTGCTAAATTATCTATACACAATGTATACATAAATCACTATTGAAGTTATTTGGAACCTGAGTTCTATTATTCTTTAGTGATTTAGGATGTAAAAATATAGAGTTTATTTTTAATCAAATAATATACTAAGCAAAACTATGAAACACTGTTTAATGTTCTTGACTGAAAATAACTATTTAATATATAACTGAATCTTTTTTATTAAAGAAAACCATCAACTCAGTAAAATACTCAGTAAAAGTTAGATATTTTTCGTGCAAAACAATCTCAAAATGAACTGAATTTTAAGGGGGGCGGTGTGAATTTTGATAGTATAAGTTTTATGTAAATTTAGGATCTTCAACAGAAACAATCTCCTTCTGCTCTTAATCAAAGATGCTTTTACCCATGGAATTCAAACCATTCAACCATAAGGAAAATCTATATTCTTCCACTTGTGGGCAAAAGTTATTTGCCTGCAGCATCCCTTAACCATTTCCAAGTTTGGTTAAGGTGATTTGGGATGCCAAATACATTCCAAAGCTGTGCCCTTGATTATAAAGACAATCTTCCCAGAGGAGAAACATTCTTTGTTACAAAGTCCTTGAGTAGTTGTGTTCTCATTCTAAATAGTTGTCCTCCATTGAAAATGTGTGAGAAATGACAGAACGTCTGTCAATTCGGGTCATCATTAAGTTCACAAGGGGGGAAATGAGGAGGAGTTGATAGGAGGGAATTGTTTTACAGTAAGTCCCCTACATATGAACCTTCAAGCTGCTAACTTTCAAAGATGTGAACGTGTGTTCGCATGTCCAATCACTTAAATTAGTTCACGTGTCTGCCGTATGTTGTCACATGCTTTCATCCTCTACAACTGGTTGTGCTTTTGTGTACTTTACTGTACAGTACAGTATCTTTACTGGAGATACTGGAAGAGGATGAGAGCTACTACCCAGACATCACTGGATTGTTTTGTCAAGAGGGTAAATAGAATTGAACCCAGCAAGGAACCAGAACCTGTGCCATCAAGGTCAGGTGTGAGTGAAGTTGCAGCTTGCCCTCCATCTCCCATTGCTAACGATCCTTCAGCTCTACCATCTCCCATCTCCTCTCCCTCCTCCAGTCAGTAACTCTTCTTGCCTGTTCACTCAATGCCAACTCCTATATGTCAACTGTCGTACTGTACTACTGTACTTTTCAAGGTACTGTACTATAAGATTAAATTTTTTTCTTTAGTTTTTGTGTTTGTTTTTTATGTATTATTTGTGTGAAAAGTATAATAAACTTATTACAGTACAGTACTATATAGCTGATTGTGTTAGTTGGGTACCTAGGTTAATTTGTTGGATTTACGAACAGATTGGACTTATGAATATGCTCTTGGAACCGAACTCGCTCGTATGTAGAGGACTTAGTGTAGTCCATAATATCAACCTCACATGGGTATAGCATTGTTCCCAAATGTTTATGGAATTAAATTGTATTAAATTTCCACTCTAGATTTATCATTTATCAACTTTTCTCAACTCTTCTCAAGCCTACCTATATGTCCAGCCCATCCTGCCACTTTAGATCCAAAAATATATTAACTGTTTATCATTAGTCTTATTACCTTAATTTATTCACAATTGTGTCTTTCAAGTTTAAATATATCTTCAAAGTACTAATAATCAAACATTTAATGAGGATATTTGCATTCATTCAATTCAGATCCTTCAGAATCTCATAGACTTTAATCATATATTTTATCCTTCTTTCTTCCAGAGGAGTCATATGAAATACTCACCCCTGTTATCATATGCAGATTCCTTGGTTCTATTAATGTGGCAATGAATCAACAAATATTTATCTGGTGCTTGCTTTGCCAGTGACACTATGTCAGGAGTTTGAGGACATAGAAAAATGTCTGTATCTCATAGTCTTCCCCTGTCCCAGCCCCTCCCAAACTCTAAGGTTTTAGCTTCAAACTCCATCTAACCACTGAGCTAATCATAACCAAGACTGGCAGTGGATTGTATAAGCCTATCTTCACCAGCAGGTGAGATTTTAGTATCAATCTTGTGGTCTCATATTCAGGATACAGTATGCCAAGGATGCGTTCCAACTCTGCCTTAGTTTTAGTTGATATGTCAACAGCTTTGACAGTGTACTCATTCTCTCTCATAAAATACAAATTATTTTTCTCATGGTTTCCAAAACTCCACACTTTGTGGTTTTTCTCTTCCCTCATAAGCTACTCCTTCTCAGTCTTCTTCGTTTTACCATTTTCCTCTGTTTTACCTCTAAATATCAGAAAACCCTAAGGATGGAGACCAGACACTTTATCTTCACTATGCATCAATCCATGAATCAACTGAAAAAGAGATCTTTAGAAACAGGAAGGTCGCATTTACCTGACAATAGGAATCACTGTTGCCTAAAGGCTTCTGCCACCATGTCCCTGATGTGGCCCCATTAATTTTGGAGCACAGAATATATTGTACCTTGTCTTCGGGACTATTTATTGGTTGTCTTTTTCAAGAAACTGACCTCTAAAACAGTACTTGTTCTCTAGTTCAGTTAAACCACCCACTTATTTTGCTCTTTTCCGGTTCTTAGCCTGGCATTATGGTCTCTGAGTAATTTGCAGCCAAGTCCACATTTTTTTTTTTTTTTTTTTTTTTTTTTTGCGGTACACGGGCCTCTCACTTTTGCGGCCTCTCCCGTTGTGGAGCACAGGCTCCAGACGCGCAGGCTCAGTGGCCATGGCTCATGGGCCTAGCCGCTCCACGACATGTGGGATCTTCCCAGACCAGGGCACGAACCCGTGTCCCCTGCATCGGCAGGCAGACTCTCAACCACTGCACCACCAGGGAAGCCCAATGTGGCTTTACTTTTGATACACTTGATTTATAATGATAAAAACTACCATAAATTTAGTTATATTTTAAAGGTTGTATATTTCATCAACCACAACTAATTCACTCTTTATATTATGTTGGACATGAAAAAACAGCACAGATCAAGGTGTGGGACAGTTTGGTTTAACAGGCATCATGCAGTAACTGAATGGCAGAGGGAGCAGTTGAGAATTTCTGTTAAGGAAACAGTATTTGGGTTAGATAAGTTTGGATTCTAGTCTTATCTCTATCTCTCATGCCTCTGAGCAAATAAATTCAACTCAATTCAACTCTTAGATCTTGATCTCTAATCAAGATCTAAGAATCTTGGATTAAGTTTGGGATTTCAATAATCTACTTCATTGGATAATTCAAATGATTAAATAAAATAATGCATGAAATGACCATAGCATAGTAGCTGGAATGTTGCAATCTTTCAAAAGTATTCATTGTATTATCCATAGCAATCTTATAATAATCTTCCAACTTGTATTCCTGAATTTTTCATTTTCTTTCTTCAAAACTATTTTTATATGTTCACTAGGTTATTATGTGTTGTGTTTAAGACTATCACTTCCAGTAGGTTTTTAACACTTTGAGGTCATTATTCTTCGGTATTTTTCTCAAAATTTTCATATGAAGTTATTTTATGTCTGTTAAGTCCATCTTGTGCTTATGTAAGTGATTTTTTTTAATCCCAATTCAGGTTGTGTGTGTGTGTGTGTGTGTGTGTGTGTGTGTGTGTGGTACGTGGGCCTTCCACTGTTGTGGAGCACAGGATCCGGATGTGCAGGCCCAGCGGCCATGGCTCATGGGCCCAGTCGTTCCGTGGCATGCAGGATCTTTCCGGACCGGCACACGAACCCGCGTCCCCTACATCAGCAGGCAGACTCTCAACCACTGCGCCAGCAGGGAAGCCCCAGGTTTTTTTTTTTTTTTTTCTTTTAAATCCTTCTTGAATTACAAAACTATATTTCTTTTTATATCTTGGGCTGCCTTTACCTGATTGTTTGTTATAGATGCTCACTGGGGAAATACCTTGGTGGTATTTTCTATGATCTCACTTAAATTTCATTTCTTAATAACATTTCATCCATAATACTGTTACTATGATTTTTATTCTACTTACTTTCCTTTAGCAAAACATAACTGCCACTTAACTCATGTGGCTGAGATCCTGGGATATCCTCCAATACATATCTTTATCAAACCTTAGTATAGTTTTGCCCCCCCAAAATAGTTTGATTTGGAAGCTTAGAAATTTCAATATGCATCTTCTTTTTCAGAAAAAATGACAAAATATTACACATGATCAATTTAAGCATTAATTCTTGGGGAACTAACCATATGCTACAGAAGATAATGTATAAGTGTTTCTTCATAACATAAAGACAGAGGAAATATGGATATATTTACAGTTTTATCTCACGTCAATCCAATAGAGTGAAATCAGTGGTAGATAATATAGATAGCTAAGTGACTATGAATAGATAGATGATACATAGAAAGATAGAAAGATAGATAGCATATCTATTGTCACTTAATGTACATGAGAATACACATAATGAAATATCTTAAACAATAGACATCTTAAAAGGAGATCTGAGTGTTATATTGGGTAGACATTCTAACTGATTAATGCTGCCAAATTCCCATTACTGAGACTCACCACAAATATCCCTACTGGCAAGAAGTATACCTCACTCAGAACTTCAAGGCTTTAGAAATTGAAAAATAGTTTCTCCTCATAAAGAATATGTTGAGGAATGTCTGGGAAAAGTCTAAAGTGCAATGCTATGGAAAATGCAAGTGATAACAGAATCTGAACTCCTGTATTTGAAACTTCATTCTAATGCTTACTGCTTAACCTTGAGAAAATTATTTGCTTGTTCAGGTGAAAAGTTATCAATAAGTTGGATTCAAATTCAGCTTCATCACTTACTTGTTATGTGACTTGGATAAGTTATTTTTCTTCTCTGAACCTTGTTTCCTGGATGACTATGTACTAATACAGAAATAAATTCAGAACGATTATGAAAATGGAATAAAATTGTATAAAGCTTTGTACATAATGTCTCTCACATAATGTGATATTTATATACATATATATAAATATGCCATATATATTCATTTCTTCATTTCTTCAGTTTCTTAATCAACATCATTGGGATCTTAGCAGAAACAGCTTATCAATAAATCCTCAGAGGTTTCTTGATGAGATAAGGTATATTAAAGAGTTTGCCAAATTCAAGTGCTAGTTTTACCAGTAAAATACTGACAGTCACTACTATCAGTACTAACAACTACTCTTATAATAGAAATAGGGATAGAATTGAAAAAATGTGTAAGTAGAAATTTAAAAAAAATTGAGTTCTATGCATGCTTAGCTGTTCATTTATTATATATGTTGGGGTGTAGAATTATATGAAATGTTCTATTCATCTTCTTTGGCATGTGGTTTCTTCATTATTACATTATATATAATAATAATCCATATTTATATCATTATAGCCCATAAAGTTCTCTTTTAATTCTAACATACTATAATTATGAGTAAGGCATTTGATATGACTGACAACTGACAACTGTCAATGGTCAAAAGTCACTGAGACACCTTCTAAAACATGACAACAGTGCAAGAAGGAGGTTCTATCCAGTCTCTGCTGAATTGCTGCAGCTGCCTTCCTTTCATGCTAGTTAACTTTCAAAACCAGAAAGCAGCAGGCCCAAGTGAATGGCTTTTGGAAAGACCAGTTGCATTTTTTTCTTTCTGAATCCCAGTTTAGAATTCTTTCTTCTTGATTTTTCTGTTTCTGAAAGGTAAATGAGATGTCATGCTTTATTGTGTACAGGGGGAAAAAAAAGATCAGTGATTCTACATCTTGCTGAACTGGTAATCTTTCATAATTTGCTACATGCTAACTTCCTATTGTTTCTCACGTTTGAAATGTTTTTGGATATTTGATTGTAGGAAATACCATGTAATTATAATGCAGAGAAAGTACCATGCCTTTACAGTTACTAGTAATGCAAATAAATGCCATCTTGTGAGATGGCCTTGGATAGTCTTTGTCAGCACTTTCGTTAAAAATCCCAATTTTTAGTCATTTATAATACCAGCAAACAGGACTTCAGAGGAAGTAATACCATCTGTTGTTATTAAGAGTGACATTGCCCAAGGTTAGGCCAGACATGTAAAACCCTTTCATCTTCAGTATTTCTTTGCTTCTCTCTGTTTACTAGGAACTTGTCTAGTCGAGTTGATGAAAGTTATGCAAAGATCAATTTGGATTAGATCCAAACCCTAGTGAAAAAGCTGTGAATCAACTGAGGGAAGTACTGATTTGTCTACTTTTGCTCTCTTTTGTCTGTGGTGTGATAACATCATGTATATACATAAGAATTTATCATTATAATTCCAAACCCTGTAAGTCTTATCTGTCCTCAGACAAACTTAGAGAGTTGGAGTCTCTTTATTCATGTTCTGAAATATGTAACCCCTAACAAGACAGTCAGCAATTCAGAATCTAGGACAAAGTTTCAAAGAAACTGAAATCTGAAGGTAGAAAAAACACACATTCTACGGGAGTAGAATGATATATCAGCAACCACAGCATTGGATCAATGCATTAAGAAGAAAAAAATAATAATAATAAGGCACAGATATCATGCTAGCTTGAAATATCATTTTATAATCTTGGAAGACAGGGCTATTGGAAAAAAGTAGCTAAATCTACTAATTAGCATAAAAATGTAAACTATGGTATTTATAAACATAAAAACATCAGTATTATTTTTTTTTTACTAATTTTTATTGGAGTACGGTTGCTTTACAATGTTGTGTTAGCCTCCACTGCACAACAAAATGAATCAGCCATACACATACAGACATCCCCTCACTTTTGGACTTCCTTCCCATTTAGGTTACCACAGTGCATCAGGTAGAGTTCCCTGGGCTACATAGTATGTTCCCATCAATTGTCTATCTTATACATAGTATCAATAATGTGTTCCATCTAAGTATCTAAGAACAAGTTTTAAAGTTCATTAATTTTCACATTTCTCTTCCAAATTTGGGAAAGTTACTAACTATGATGATTTTTGTAACTACGATAAACAAATATTTAAATGACTTTTAAAAATAATTCCCTCAGTTGGAAATGTACAGGGGTAAACTATGTCTGAAACAGTGACAGTATAGATTCTTTTCACCACATGACTTCTTCCCTTCTCCCTTGACTTTTCATTTTTATTTCCTCTTTTATGGTCCTGCCTTCAACCCTCATTAATCCTCCCACACATTTTGTCATCTTTTTATGTGACTTTTTATGTCACCTTTTTATTCTTCAAGCATGTCAGCAGCATCTAGAGAAAACAACTAACATCCAATCTAAAGGTGTTACTAATTCCTGTACTGATAAACAAAAGGTGACTTCTTTTTAGAAAGTCCAGAATTGTTTTTGGAACCATAGCATACAATTTAGCAAATGAGCTGTGTTCTAATAATATAGACATCTTGTGCCTTAAAATTTACAAAGTACTCTTTTACACATAAAAATCATCTGATTTTTGTCATATGCCACTAAAAATGGTTAAAATAAAAATTACTTGCTGAAGTCATACAATTAGGACATTGGGGAAGTTTTAAGTAAAAACTCAAATTTAAAAATTGGTATTTAAATCCAGTATAATTTTGACCGAAGGATACTAAACTCATTATGTTGGAAACATTACCTTGTCTATCCTGTGAAAATTTTCCTTAACCATAAAAAGTAGTTCATTTAGTACTAACAAGGTTTCTCAGGCTTGGAGAAGAAGTAAAGACTCATTCTAAACTAATAAAAAATATACCTCAAATTAAAATGCAAGATATTTATTTAATAGGATATCAGTAAGGCTATTTTATGATACTACATTTTTCCCTCAAGAAGAAAAACTCGAACTTAACTATGACTCTATGGTGCATTCCACTGGAAAATCCTATATACTAAAAAAAAAAAAAATTGCTTTTCCCAAATATATCATCTTGCTTTTTTATATTGTTAATATTGGCGATTTCACCATTAATTCATTATGTTTTCTTTTGACAATGAGAAGATATAGATTGTGCTTAAATACAATCCTTTTGATGATGGAATCAGTAAAAATACAAAAACAAGTCAAATAATTTTACTTCTTTTAAATAGACATACAATTACATTGTTCTCTCTCTCTCTCTCTCTCTCTCTCTCTCTCTCTCTCTCTATATATATATATATATATATATATTTAAGTTTCCATCTTTCCTCATTAATTCTTCTCTTAGGTGACCACCACTCTTATTCCTTCTTTATATCCTGCAGTTTATTTGCATCTATATATGAAAATATGGCTATATACTCAACATGATAAAATTCTTATTTTGTATTCTCCTTTGTCACTTATCAATAAAGATACCGCTACTCATTTCATATTAGTATATAGAGAGCTACTTATTCTTTACATCTGTGTAATATTCCATTACATAAATGTATCAAAATCTGTTTGTTTTGCAGTTAATGGATATTTTTTTCAAAAATGTTTTACTCTTACAAACAAGATTATGATGAATACCTGGGTAAAAACATTTCCCATCTGGGTGAATAAATCTTATGACAAATTCTCAGAAGTGGATGGCTGGGTCAATAAAGAATATGCATTTGTATATGTGATAGATATTGATAATTTGCACTATGTGCAATCTGAACAAATTTACTTTCCCCACAGCAATGCAAAACAATGTTTATTTCTTTATAATTTCACTAACAAAATCGATTGTTAAACTCTTAGATTTTTATCAATCTGATGTGGAAGTGTTCTCAGTAATTTTTTAATTTACATTTCTCTTCTTTTAGGGAAAGAGTCTGATGACATTTAAATATGGTTAAAAGTCATCTGTGTTCACTGTTTTGTGTACCCTAGTTTTTTCCAATTTTTCTATTAAGTAGTCCTTTTCTTATCAATTTCTAAATACCTTTTATATATTAAAGAGTTTTAAAGTAAATTGCAAATATTATTAGCCTTTTTTGTTGTTTTCTGACAATATACAGGTTGGTTTTAATTATCATGTATATGATTTTTAATTTTATGTAGAAAAATTACTATTCATATCTTTTATACAACTGAGTTTTGAGAACTAGAGGAACTTTCCATACATAAACCTTATAAATTAATTTACATATATTTTTGATACCTGTAAGGTTTCATTTATACATTCAAATATCTTATCCATTTGGAAATTTATACTGTAAAGAGATATGAATGAGATATGAATCTATTTTTATTTTTTTCACATGACTACTAGGTAGTTACAGTATTAAATATTACTGAGTGTGTCCTTTCACCAATGATTTTAGAGTACTCCTTTTCAATATTCTATATTGTTGAATATAACCTAATTTATACATTCTTGTTTTAATTGTTCTGTCTATTAATATGCAAATAAAAAACTGTTTTAATAATGGGAATTTTTTCATAGATTTTAATATCATAGAGGACATAGACCATCATCAAGTTTCCTGGCAATGCTTTCTTTTTTTTTTAATTGGGTAATTATTTTTTATTAAAAAAGTTTTAGATTTTTGAAGTTATCCAGAAGACAGTAGAGAAAGTTCCAGTGTGAACTATAACCATTTTCCAGTATTATTAACATCTTTATTACTATGAAACATTTGACAGGTTTGAAGGCAGTAACTAAGAAGACATGATCAGTGAGGTGCCACCTATCAGTCTGAAATGGCTGCCCCTCTTCTGTCTCTCCTTGCCCTCTGGAGGCCAGTTTCAGATTTCACCCAGGAAGCTCTGGAGCTTGTGACCCAACAGCACCATTAATACACCAGTATTGTCTAATTATTACCACTAAAGTCCATACATTATTCAGATTTTTAATACCCTTTTTTTTCATTTCCAGTATCCCATCTAGGGTACCACTTTGTATTTATTTGTTATGTCTCA
Organism: Mesoplodon densirostris; assembly: GCF_025265405.1. Lineage (NCBI taxonomy): Eukaryota > Metazoa > Chordata > Mammalia > Artiodactyla > Ziphiidae > Mesoplodon > Mesoplodon densirostris. The sequence goes on from NC_082664.1 coordinate 18,596,151, forward strand.
AGTTCCTCTTGGTAGTGTGTGTTTCTTACACTTTCCTTGTTTTTTATGATCTTGACAGTTTTGAGGATTACTGTCAAAGATATTTTAGAATGTCCCTCAATTGGCATTAGTCTAATGCTTTTCTGATGATTAGACTGAGGGAATATATTAGACTGAGCCACTATCTCACAAAGTGGTTATACCGTAATGAATTCATACCAGGAAAGAATGACAGTTCCTGTGCTACACCTCCTTGACAACAATTGGTATTGTTACTTTTTTTGTAATTTAGGTATTCTAATAGGTATGTAATTGTATCTTGTTTTAATTTGCAATTCCTTAATAACAGTAAATGTGGAGCATTTTTTACATTCTTACTTGCCATTAGTATATCTGCTTTGATGAAGTATCTGATAGAGGTTTGACCCTCTTTTTTTTTTTTAATAGGCTTTCCTGCTTTCCGGCAGACCTCTGCTGCCAACAGCACTGTGGTGAGGGTGTGGAGGGGTGTACCTGTTCTCTGGCTCCACTGCGGCTAGGGCTGTGGTCTGGGGAAGGGGAGCACTGATTGCTCTGGACCTGATGCCTGCCCTGACAGGAGAACTGCCAATTCACCACTTTGACCCCATTTTAACAGGAGATTTATTTTCTTATTGTTCTGTTTTTAGGATTCTTTGTATATTTTAGGTACAATTTCTTTATGAGACGTATTATCTCACAGTCTATGGCATGTTTTTTTTTTTTCTTTACTCTCTGAACAATGATTTATAGTGCAGATATTTTCAATTTTAATTAAGTCTAACTTATTTTTTTCTGTCATAGACAGTTCCACGGATGCATTTAAAAATTCACCAAACACAAGGTCATGTAGAATTTTTCTTATTTTTTTATAGAAATTCTGTAGTTTCCTTTTTACAGCTAAGTCTGTGACCCATTTTATAATTTTTGTGGTAATTTTGTGAAAGGTATAAAGAATGGGTCTAGAATTTTTTTCTTGCATATGGACAACCAACTGTTCCAACAATATTTGACTATCCCTTCTTCATTGAATTGCCATTGCTCCTTTGTCAAATATCAATGGACAGTATTTGTGTGTGTCTAGTTCTGGACTCACCATTCTGCTATATTTATCTATATATCTTTATTTCATCAATTATATATATCAATTACTGTAGCCTTATGGTAAGATTTAAAATCTGGTAAGGTAGGTACTTAATCCTTATTCATCCTCTTTAGCATTAGGTTGGATATTTTGATTTTTGATGTCCAAATATACTTTGGAATAAGTTTGTCCCAAAAATTGTTTGCTGAATTTTGATTGGAATAGTGTGCAATCTATATATCAAGTTGACTTGAGAAGAATTGACATCTTAACAGTATTGAGTATTCTAATCCATGGAAACAATATGTCTCTGTTTATTTAGATTATTTTTATTTTTTTCATCAATGTTTTGTAGGCTTCCATGTATATAATATATGTTGTATGTTATATATGCATATGTATATTTGTCAGACTAACACCTAAATATTTAACTCTTTAGGTGTTAATATAAATGATATTTTAAAAATCCCAATTGTTGGACTTCCCTGGTGGTGCAGTGGTTAAGAATCTGCCTGTCAATGCAGGAGATATGGGTTCAAGCCCTGGTCCAGGAAGATCCCACGTGCCGTGGAGCAACTGAGCCTATACATCACAACTACTGAGCCTGTGCTCTAGGGCCCAAGAGCCACAACTGCTGAAGCCCATGCTCCTAGATCCCATGCTCCGCAACAAGAGAGGCCACCTCAATGAGAAGCCTGTGCACCGCAATGAAGAGTAGCCCCTGTTCGCCACAACTACAGAAAGCCCACGCAGCAATGAAGACCCAACACAGCCAAAAATAAAATAAATTTTTAAAAAATCCCAATTGTTCACTCTTCATATGTAACCTTGCTCTAGTCACATAGTTTCAGGATTTTTTAATTGATTCTTTGTCATTTTTTAACATAGATAGTAGTGTCACCTTGAAAAAAGAGATATTTATTTCTTCCTTTTCAATATGCAGACATTTTTTTCTTGTCCTTTTTTATTATCTAGACTTCCAATACAGTGTTGAATACGAGTGGTGAGAGAGGATATCCTTATATTATTTCCAATCTTAGGCAAAAAATGACCAGTCTCTAACCATTTAGTATAATGTTAGTTGTAGGTTTTTAATAGACATTTATTATTAAGTTGAGGAAGTTACCCTCTGTTCCTAATTTGTTGAGAGTTTTTATCATGAGATTTGAATTTTGTCAAATGCTTTTTGGCAATGATTGATATGATCATGTGAATTTCCTGATGAACTACATTAATTTATTTTCAAACACTGAACTAGTCTTTCATATCTGGAATAAATCCCACTTGGCCATAGTGTGTTCTGTTTCACATTGTTGAATTAAATCTGCTACTATTTTGTTGAGGAATTTTGCATCGATATTCATAAGGAATATTGTTCTGTCATTTTCTTATCTGGTTATGTTTTTAGCTGAACAGGTTGTATCAGGTAATAGAAATTGAGATAAATATTCTCTAATGTGAGTATTTATGTAAATCTTGCCAAGAGTTGGACTTTGTTTTCAGTTTTGATGTAGTTATAGATGTCAGAGGCTTTAAATTCCTACAGTGTCCTTGTTTCTGTTTCCTCTGTTGACTTTGGGCTTCTCTACTGCTATGGACTAAATTGTGTTTCTCAAAATTCATATGTTGGAGTCTAGCCCAATGTGATTTTATTTGGAGTAAGGAAGTAATTAAGGTTAAATGAGGTGATAATGATGGGGCCTTAATCTAATAGGATTAGTGTCCTTATAAGAAGAGGAACCAGGGAGCTCATGTTCTTTCTCTCTGCCATGTGAGGACACAACAAGGAGGCAGCTATCTGCAAGCCAGGAATAGTGTCCTTACCAGAAACCAAATCATTTGGCACTTTAATCTTGAACTACCCAGACTCCAGAACTGTGAGAAAATAAATTTCTTTTGTATAAGTCACCCAGTCCATGGTATTTTGTTAAGGCTGTGCTAGCTGACTAATATACCTATGTGTTCCTCCTCAGGAGCTGTATCTTATAGTATTTCAAGTGTAAACCACTATCATTATACTAGAGGCTATATGGTATAGTGGTGAGATAAGCTGGAGGGAAAGCATTCTATAATCTCATGATTTAACCCCAGTCTTTTAATAGACTAGGGTCTCAGACCTGTAACCTCCACAGGTGGTTTTTTAAGTAGCTTCTCCCCCTTTCCTTTGGAAGACTGGATGATATGAGGGAATGGAGGAGAGGAATGCCTTTTCCCCATGGTTCTTGGGCAAAGCTCTGCAAAGTTACTTTCCACTGTGAAGTATGCTTTTGTTTTGGAGAAGATTTTGTATGTATTTCAAAAAATTTCACTCTTCCCTTTCCCCTGCCAGTGCCACATGAGGGGATGTTTTTCAGATTATCCCTGTGAGAATCTGTGGTATGTGAGGAAGAAAAGCCCATGCAAGTTTGGGGATCCTCCTAAGACTGTAACTATAAGGAGTTTTTTTCACTATTTCACACATAATCTCCAACAGCTCATCAAAACTACCAGTTGACTCTTTCTACCACATTATATTTCCAGAGGCTTCTGCTCCAGGTAAGCAGATCACATCATACTCATACTTAAAAATTACATTGACATTTTTGTATTATTTTTTGAGTCTTTTGAAATAAGAATGTGGTATGTGTTTTTATTTATTCAAGTTTTCTTTTGTTCTTTTTATTTTGCCTCAGTAGAGTTTTTTTGAAGACAGTGCTTATATTTTAAGTGTATGTCTAGATATTTTCTTATTCTTAAATTAATTATTGCCATTATAAATAAATTATTCCTCATATTTTCCAGCTAGTTTGTTTTATAAATATATTTTTGGCTTTTGTATGTTAAGTTTACATACTGCTATATGCATTATTTTATCATATAATCATATCTTCTGTAAATATAGTTTTAACTTTTTCTTTTCAGTTTTCATAAATGTTTAGTATTCTTGTCTAATATTACTGCCATCAATGTTTAATACTAGTAGCCAGTGTGACCATCCATTTCTTGTTCCTGATTTTAGTGGGATTTCAGCAAGCTTTTTCTACATGAAGCATGTTCTTGGTTTTGTGTTTAAGATAGTTCTATTATTGTCATGTTAACAAATATCTATCCACTCCTATTTATGGACTGATTATTTTATTTTTTAACATCTTTATGATAGTATAACTGCTTTACAATGGTGTGTTAGTTTCTACTTTATAACAAAGTGAATCAGCTATACATATACATATATCCCCATATCTCCTGCCTCTTGTGTCTATCCTCCCACCCTCCATATCCCACTGTTCTAGGTGGTTACAAAGCACTGAGCTAATCTCCCTGTGCTCTGAGGCTGCTTCGCACTAGCTATTTATTTTATATTTGGTAGTATATATATGTCCATGCCACTCTCTAACTTCATCCCAGCTTACTCTTGCCCCTCCCCATGTCATCAAGTCCATTCTCTACATCTGTGCCTTTATTCCTGTCCTACCCCTGTCCCTAGGTTCTTCAGAATCTATTTTTTTTAGATTCCATATATTATGTGTTAGCATACAGTACTTGTTTTTCTCTTTCTGACTTACTTCACTCTGTATGACAGACTCTAGGTCCACCCAACTCACTACAAATAACTCAAGTTTGTTTCCTTTTATGGCTGAGTTATATTCCATTGTATATCGGTGCCACATCTTCTTTATCCATTCATCGGTCAATGGACACTAAGGTAGCTTCCATGTCCTGGCTATTGTAAATAGAACTGCAATGAACATTGTGGTACATGACTCTTTTTGAATTACTCTTTTCTCAGGATATATGCCTAGTAGTGGGAGTGCTGGGTAGTATGGTAGTTCTATTTTTAGTTTCTTTTTTTTTTTTTTTTTTTTTGCAGTACGTGTGCCTCTCCCTGTTGTGGCCTTTCCTGTTGTGGAGCACAGGCTCTGGACATGCAGGCTTAGCGGCCATGGCTCACAGGCCCAGCCACTCCACAGCATGTGGGATCTTCCCAGACTGGGACATGAACCCATGTACCTTGCATAGGCAGGCGGACTCTCAACCACTGCACCACCAGGGAAGACCTATTTTTAGTTTCTTAAGGAACCTCCATACTGTTCTCCATAGTGGCAATATCAACTTACATTCCCACCAGCAGTGCAGCATGGTACAATTATCTCCACACCCTCTGCAGCATTTATTGTTTGTAGATTTTTTGATGATGACCATTCTGACTGGTGGGAGGTAAAATCTCACTGTAGTTTTGATTTGCATTTCTCTAATAATTAGTGATGTTGAGCATTCTTTCATGTATTTGTTGGCAATCTGTATATCTTCTTTGGAGGAATGTCTATTTAGTTCTTCTGTCCATTTTTGGATTAGGTTGTTTGTTGTTTTGATATTGAGTGACATGAGCTGCTTGTAAATTTTGGAGATTAATCTTTTGTCAGTTGCTTAATTTGCAAATATTTTCTCCCATTCTGAGGGTTCTCTTTTCATCTTGTTTATGGTTTCCATTGCTGTGCAAAAGTTGTTAAGTTTCATTAGGTCCCATTTGTTTATTTTTGTTTTTATTTCCATTTCTCTAGGAGGTGGGTCATAAAGGATCTTGCTGTGATTTATGCCACAAAGTGTTCTGACTAGGTTTTCCTTTATGAGTTTTAAAGTGTCTGGCCTTACATTTAGGTCTCTAATCGATTTTGAGTTTATTTTTCTGTGTGGTGTTAGGGAGTGTTCTAATTTCATTCTTTTACATGTAGCTGTCCAATTTTCCCAGCACCACTTATTGAAGAAGATGTCTTTTCTCCATTGTATATTCTTGCTTCCTGTATAAAAAATAAGGTGACAATACGTGCATGGGTTTACCTCTGTGCTTTGTATACTGTTCCATTGACATAATTTTCTGTTTTTGTGCCAGTACAATACTGTCTTGATTATGTAGCTTTGTAGTATAGTCTGAAGTCAGCGAACCTGATTCCTCCAGCTCCATTTTTCTTTCTCAAGATTGCTTTGGCTATTTGGGATGTTTTGTGTTTCCATACAAATTGTGAAATTTTTTGTTCTAGTTCTGTGAAAAATGCTATTGGTAGTTTGATAGGGATTGCATTGAACCTGTAGATTGCTTTAGGTAGTATAGTCATTTTCACAATGTTGATTCTTACAATTCAAGAACATGGTATATCTCTCCATCTGTTTCTATCTTCTTTAATTTCTTTCATCAGTGTCTTATAATTTTCTGCATACAGGTCTTTTGTCTCCTTAGGTAAGTTTATTCTTTTTGTTGCAGTGGTAATTGGGAATGTTTCTGTAATTTCTCTTTCAGATTTTTCATCATTAGTGTATAGGAATGCAAGAGATTTCTGTGCATTAATTTTGTAACCTGCTAATTCACCAAATTCATTGATCAGCTCTAGTAATTTTCTCATAGCCTCTTTAACATTCTCTACATATTGTATCATGTCATCTGTAAACAGTGACAGCTTTACTTCTTCTTTCCAATTTGGGTTCCTTTTATTTCTTTTTCTTCTCTGATTGCTGTGGCTAAAACTTCCAAAACTATGTTGAATAATATTGGTGAGAATGGGCAACCTTGCCTTGTTCCTGATCTTAGTGGTAATGGTTTCAGTTTTTCACCATTGAAAATGATGTTGGCTGTGGGTTTGTCATATATGGCCTTTATTATATTGATGTAAGTTCCCTCTATGACTACTTTCTGGAGGGTTTTTATCATAAATGGGTGTTGAATGCTGTCAAAAGATTTTTCTGCATCTGTTGAGATGATCAAAAGTTTTGTATCTTTCAATTTGTTAATATAGTGTAGCCCATTGACTGATTTGTGTATACTGAAGAATCCTTGCATTCCTGGGATAAACCCTACTTGATCATTGTGTATAATCTTTTTAATGTGTTGTTGGATTCTGTTTGCTAGTATTTTGTTGAGGATTTTTTCACCTATGTTCATCAGTGATATTGACCTATAGTTTTCTTTCTTTGTGACATCCTTGTCTGGGACTGGTATCAGGGTGATGGTGATCTCATAGAATGAGTTTGGGAGTGTTCCTCCCTCTGCTATATTTTGGAAGTGTTTGATAGGAACAAGTTTTAGCTCTTCTCTAAATGTTTGATAGAAATCGCCTGTGAAGCCATCTGATCCTGGGTTTTTGTTTGTTGGAATATTTTTAATCACAGTCTCATTTTCTGTACTTGTGTTTGGTCTGTTTATATATTCTAGTTCTTCCTGGTTCAGTCTCGAAAGGTTGTGCTTTTCTAAGAATTTGTCCATTTCTTCCAGGTTGTCCATTTTATTGACATATAGTTGCTGTAGTAATCTCTCATGATTCTTTGTATTTCTGCAGAGTCATTTGTTACTTCTCCTTTTTCATTTCTAGTTCTATTGATTTGAGTCTTCTCCCTTTTTATCTTGATGGGTCTGGGTAATGGTTTATCAATTTTGTTTATCATCTCAAATAACCAGCCTTTAATTTTATTGATCTTTGCTTTTGTTTCCTTCATTTCTTTTTCATTTATTTCTTACCTGATCTTTATGATTTCTTTCCTTCTGCTAATGTTGTGGATTTTGTTCTTCTTTCTCTAATTGCTTTAGGTGTAAGGTTAAGTTCTTTATTTGAGATGTTTCTTTTTTCTTTATGTAGAATTGTATTGCTGTAATCTTTCCTTTTAGAACTGCTTTTGCTGCATCCCACAGATTACGGGTCATTTTGTTTCATTGTCATTTGTCTGTAGGTAGTTTTTGATTTCCTCTTTCATTTTTTCAGTGATCTTTTGGCTATTAAAAAATGTATTGCTTAGCCTCCATGTGTTTGTATTTTTTACATATTTTTCCTGTAATTGGTATTTAGTCTCATAGCATTGTGGTCAGAAAAGATATTTGATATGATTTCAATTTTCTTAAATTTACCAAGGCTTGATTTGTGACCCAAGATATGATCTATCTTGGAGAATGTTCCATGAGCACTTGAGAAGAAAGTGTATTCTGTTGTTTTTGGATGGACTCTCCTATAAATATTAATTAAGTCCATCTTGTTTAATGTATCATTTAAAGCTTGTGTTTTCTTATTTATTTTCATTTTGTATGATATATCCATTTGTGAAAGTGGGGTGGTAAAGTCCCCTACTATGATTGTGTTACTGTCAATTTCCCCTTTATGGCTGTTAGCATTTTCCTTATGTATTGAGGTGCTCCTATGTTGAGTGCATAGATATTTATAATTGCTATATCTTCTTCTTGGATTGACCCCTTGATCATTATGTAGTGTCCTTCTTTGTCTCTTGTAACTGTCTTCATTTTAAAGTCTATTTTGCCTGATATGAGAATTGCTACTCCAGCTTTCTTTCAATTTCCATTTGCATGGAATATCTTTTTCCATTTCCTCACTTTCAGTCTGTATGTGTGCCTATGTCTGAAGTGGGTCTTCTGTAGACAGCATACATACAGGTCTTGTTTTTGCTTCCATTCAACCAGTCTGTTTCTTTTGGTTGGAGCATTTAATCCATTTACATTTAAGGTAGTTATCCCTATGTATGTTACTATTATCATTTTCTTAATTGTTTTGGGTTTGTTATTGTAGGTCTTCTCCTTCTCTTGTTTCCTGCCTGTAAAAGTTCCTTTAGCATTTGTTGTAAAGCTGGTTTGGTGGTGCTGAAATCTCTTAGCTTTTGCTTGTCTGTAAAGGTTTTAATTTCTCCATTGAATATGAATGAGATCCTTGCTGGGTAGAGTAGTCTTGGTTGTAGGTTTTTCCCTTTCATCACTTTAGATATGTCTTGCCACCCCTTTCTGGCTTGCAGAGTTTCTGCTGAAAGATCAGCTCTTAACCTTATGGGTATTCCCTTGTATGTTATTTGTTGTTTTTCCATTCTTGCTTTTAATATTTTTTCTTTTTGTTTAAATTTTGATAGTTTGATTAATATATGTCTCGGCATGTTTCTCCTTGGATTTATCCTGTATGGGACTCTCTGTTGTTCCTGGACTTGATTAACTATTTCCTTTCCCATATTAGGGAAGTTTTCAACTATAATCTCTTCAAATATTTTCTCAGTCCCTTTCTTTTCCTCTTCTTCTTCTGGGACCCCTGTAATTCGAATGTTGGTGCATTTAATGTTGTCTCAGAGGTCTCTGAGACTGTTCTCAATTCTTTTCATTCTTTTTTCTTTATTCTGCTGTCCAGTAGTTATTCCCACCATTTTTTCTTCCTGGTCAGTTATACGTTCTTCTGCCTCAGTTATTCTGCTATTGATTCCTTTTAGAAAATTTTTATTTCATTTATTGTGTTGTTCATCATTGTTTGCCCTTTAGTTATTTTAGGTCCTTGTTAAATGTTTCTTGTATATTCTCCATTCTATTTCAAAGATTTTGGATCAAATGTCTTATCATTACTCTGAATTATTTTTCATGTAGACTGCCTATTTCCTCTTCATTTGTTTGGTCTGGTGGGTTTTTACCTTGCTCCTTCATCTGCTGTGTGTTTCTCTGTCTTCTCATTTTGCTTAAGTTACTGTGTTTGGGGTTTTCCTTTTGTAGGCTGCAGGTTCGCATTTCCCATTGTTTTTGGTGTCTGCCCCCAGTGAGTGAGGTTGGTTCAGTGGGTTGTGTAGGCTTCCTGGTGGACGGAGCTGGGTCCTGTGTTCTGGTGCATGATGCTAGATCTTGTCTTTCTGGTGGGCAGGACTGCATCCTGTGGTGTGTTTTGGGGTGTCTCTGAACTTATTATGATTTTAGACAGCCTCTCTTCTAATGGGTGGAGCTGTGTTTCTGTCTTGTTATTTGTTTGGCATAGGATGTCCAGCACTGCAGCTTTCTGGTCATTGAGTGGATGTGGGTCTTAGCATTGAGATGGAGAGCTTTTGCCATTTGGTATTATGTGGAGCCAGGAGGTCTCTGGTGGACCAATGCCCTGAACTCCACTCTCCCCCCTCAGAGGCACAGGCCTGACACTCAGCTGGAGTATCAAGACCCTGTCAGCCATATTGCTCATGGGAAATGGGAGAAAAATAGAAAGAAAAAAATAAAGTTATTAAAATGAAAATAAAAAATTATTATTAAAAATAAAAATAATTTAAAAAGTAATTAAGAAAAAAGAAAGAAGAGAGCATCCAAAGCAAAAAACCAAATCCGCCAATGATATCAAGCACTAGGAATTATACTAAAAAAAGAAATAAAAAACAACAGCAACAAAAATAGACAGACAAAACCCTAGGACAAGTGGTAAAAGCAAAGCTATACAACAAAATCACACAAAGAAGCATACAAATACACACTCACGAAAAGAGAAAAAGGAAGAAAAAAAAATATATATATATATATCATTGCTCCCAAAGTGCACTGCTTCAATTTTGGGATGATGCATTGTCTATTCAGTTATTCTGCTGATGCAGGGTTCATCAAGTTGTTTGTAGAGATTTAATCCACTGCTGCTGAGGCTGTTGGGAGAGATTTCCCTTTCTCTTCTTTGTTTGCACAGCTCCCGGGGTTCAGCTTTGGATTTGGCCCTGCCTCTGCGTGTTGGTCTCCTGAGGGCATCTGTTCTTCACTCATACAGGACAGGGTTAAATAGCAAATGATTAGGGGGCTCTGACTCACTCAGGCAGGGGAGAGGGAGAGGTGTGGAGTGCGGGGCGCACTTGTGGCAGCAGAGGCCAGTGTGACGTTGCACCAACCTGAGGTGCACTGTGTGTTCTCCCAGGGAAGTTTTCCCTGGGTCACAGGACCCTGGCAGTGGTGGACTGCACAGTGTCCTGGGAAGGGAGGTGTGGACAGTGACCTGTGTTTGCACACACGTTTCTTGGTGGCTTCAGCAGCAGCCTGAGCATCTCATGCCTGTCTCTGTGGTCTGCGCTGATAGCTGTGGTTCGCACCCCATCTCCGGAACTCGTTTAGGTGGTGCTCTGAATCTCCTCTCCTCACGCACCCTGAAACAATGGTCTCTTGTCTCTTCAGCAGTTGTAGACATTTTCCTGGACTCCCTCCTGGCTAACCGTGGTGCAGTAGCCCCCTTCAGGCTGTGTTTACACCACCAACCCCAGTCCTCTCCCTGGGATCTGACCTCTGAAGCCTGAGCCTCAGCTCCCAGCCCCTGCCCACCCCGGCAGGTGAGCAGACTAGCCTCTCGGGCTGGTGAGTGCTGGTCGGCACCAATCCACTGTATGGGAATCTCTCTGCTTTGCCCTCCACAACCCTGTTGCTGCACTCTCCTCCATGGCTCTGAAGCTACCCCCTCTGCCACCCACAGTCTCCGCCAATGAAGGGGCTCCTAGGGTGTGGAAACCTTTCCTCCTTCACAGCTCCCTCCCACTGGTGAAGGACCCGTCCCTATTCTTTTGTCTCTGTTTTTTCTTTTTTTTTTTTTTTGCCCTACCCAGGTATGTGGGGAGTTTCTTGCCTTTTGGGAGGTCTGAAGTCTTCTGCCAGTGTTCAGTAGGTGTTCTGTAGGAGTTGTTTCATATGTAGATGTATTTCTGATGTATTTGTGGGGAGAAAGGTGATCTCTGTGTCTTAATCTTCCAGCATCTTGAAAGTCTCTATGAGTTTTTTAAATTAACAGTGATGGTTTCACTTTGTCCCTTACAATTTCATTGTTCTATTAATAGATTTCCTAATACACACTGGTATTCCTGGAATAAACTCTACTTAGTCATATCTTTTTTTTTCATGTTCCCTAGGATTTTGCTAGAATTTTGTTTATGATTTTTATTAATAGTGATAAGTGAAAATTCTTTTAATTTTTGAATGTTACATATTGGATTCAGTGTTATACTTGCTTCATACATGGAGTTTGGAAGTTTTCCTTTCTCTTTCTATATCCTAAAGTAGTTTAAATTGAATAGGAATCATCTCTTTAAATGGCTTGGTAAATATCCCTTATAAAAAATTTGGCTGTAATGGTCTTTTGCTGAGTTTACTTCTTTTATAATCCCTGTTGAAATAAATTTCTAGGCCCAAAATGGAGCCATTCCTCCCCATGGTGCCACATCAACAAAACCAAATTTAGATCACTTTCCTATCCCTGTAAAAGTTCCCCTGGACAGTACATCCAGGCAGCCAATCCTCAAACACAAATACAATGCTGGGCCTTCTCGCACCAAAAGAGGCTGCTTACGTGGCCCAGCCAATCAGATATGTTCTCTTTTTCTCTTCCTTGTGCTTTATTTTCTCCTATTAAAACTTCCTGCCTCCTGCCCCATTTTGCAGCTATCCGAAAGGACTTTCCACTTCATGAAGGGTTAAAGTTTATTTGTACGACCTAAATTGTTTTAATTATTTTTTTAACACACCCTCTATGTCCACCTTGGAAATTGATCTTTTAAACTTTTAATCTCTTATATGGTAAATTTTAGTAATATACATTTTCCTAAGAACATAGCCATTTTACAGAGTTTTTCAAGTTCATTTGTTGTTGTGCAATGTAGCCTTCTGATTCTTTTAATTAACTTGGGTTTTTTCATCCTCATTTTTTATTATGCTGCAATTTTTAAAAATTTATTGAAATAATAGTTGATATACATAGCTGTGTTAATTTCTGCTGTACAGCAAAGTGACTCAGCTATATATATATATATATATATATATATATATATATATATATATATTCTTTTTCATATTCTTTTCATTATGGTTCATCACTGGATATTGAATATAGTTCCCTGTGCTATAGAGTAGGACCTTGTTTGTTATTCATCCTCTATGTAATAGTTTGCATCTGCTAACTGCAAACTCCCAATCCATCCTTCCTCCACCCCACCACCCCTTGGCAACCACAAGTTTGTTCTCTATGTGCAATTTTTTGACTTTATATTTTTTCTCATATAGGTTAGATTTGATGTTTCTGTGATGTTTTTATTTTAAGAGCAAGTGTTTGTATCTATTTCTAATTCTATTGATTCTTTTAAACTACTTTATCTTATATTTATTAATTCTTTCTTCATAAACTCTTCAGGTTTTTAGTTATTTTTATTTTAACTATTTTGTATGGAAATTTTCATTAATTTGTATATTTTAATTAATGTAATTATTTGGAATTATACATTTTCCTTAGAGCACTAATTTTGCTGGGTCCCCTTGTTCTGAATAATTGTATTTTTATACATTAATTTGGTGTTCCTGAAATTTTGCTCTTTATATATATATTTCTTCTTTTATTCAAAAGTAGTTAAAACAGAGTATATTAGTATATTAATTTCTTTGTGGGAGTATCATTTTGTTTCTGGTTTTGTTATTAATTTATGGAATTTCATTTGGCATTATGATTAGTTTGTTGCAAACTGATATATGGTTAATGTTTGTGAGTGTTCCATGGACATCTGAAAGGAAATTATATTTTCTATTTTTATGATTTTCAGAATTAGTCATATATCAACCAGTTCTCAATTATTTTATTTTTATATTTTGTTCTCTTACATATGTACTTTCTCATGGACTGAGAGATAATTAAAATATCCTGTTACTAGTGGGTTTTTTGTTAAAAAATAAAAGTTTACCTTTAATATTTGCTTCATGACTGTTGATATTATGTTATCCAGTATATAGTTATGCAAAGGTCTGGAATAATACTGTAACTTGCACACTTCCTTTTTTTTTTATTTGCTTAAAATATCTTTGTTTCTCCTTTTATTTTCAAACTTCCTAAATCACTGTCTTACCTGTGTCTCTTCACTATATCTTAGATTTATTACCTCTATTTGGAGTTTACTTTGTGTCCCACTTCATATATCTTTTCTTTTAATGTGTGTCATTAAGCAGTTTATATTTATTGTATGGAAGATGTGTTTCATTTTAGTTCTGTCAGACAATTTTAGGTTATAATTTCTGTTTTTATGGTTTTAACATACACATATTACTATGTGGCTTCATTACTGCGTCAGTATCTGTGTGTGTATATATGTATGTAGGACCTCTAATATATAGTATTGTTTGTATTTATCCTATACTTTAAAAGTTACAGTTTATACAATAATATTTTCTATAAACCTAGATATTTCTTTAGCTGTATTATTTACCTAATCCAAGCATTGATAAATTAACATTATTCCACCTTCTCCCTCAATGCTCTGTTCTCCTCTATGCAATTTCCTCAATATTCATCTTTCTAGGTACTTTTACATGTTTATGAATTTATCACTTGACTCATCAGCCATTAGAGAAGAGACCAACACTGAACTTAGTCTATATTTTAACTTCTTTATCCCTTTTCCTCCTAAGTTTTGTTGTGTTATTTTCACATTGTCATGGCATCTACATGTACATTGTGCTTTGCAACCTAATCTCACATTTGTTTTAGTAATAGTTTTACACTTAAACATTTTTCAGTCATCCAATACCAGTCCTGTATGTAGCTTCCCCAGACATCCTTTGATTGGCTATAATTTATCTTCAAATGGAGTTCTCAAGAAGACACCATGGAGAAATATTCCTTGATTTTTATCCTGTACAGAACTCTCTATAGGCTTGGTACTTGTCAGAAAGCTTGACCCAGTATGAACTCTATGGCTGACATAATTTTCCCCTGAATATCTGATTGCTGTTTCTCCATTCTCTTATGATATTAAATGTTACCAGAAGAAATTTGATCAGCCTGATATTGCTCCTCTGTAAATGATACACATATAATAGTTCACATATTTGCATTCTTTGCCTGCCCTGGGACCATGATATACTTTCCTATATCATTCAAATTTTAACATGTATCAACAGAAATAAGCACTCTGTTTTGAGTATTAGAATAGGTAAATTAGTTGAGCTCCTAAATAAATGTTTTGAGGATTGCAATTAAGTTACATGAAATAAGACTTTTCAAATAAAAAACAAACACCCCAATTTCCTAAACAGTGAATTAGGATAATTGTTTAAAATATATTTTCTGATTGGTATGTAAATTGAAGTCTCTTAAAATGCTTTTATTTGAAGCAGGCTAGTATAAACTGGCATATCTATTTCCAAAGTTACCAGATTCACAGACATTTATTGAGATTTATAAAATTCCAAATGGTCTCACCTACACTATCTTCTTTTCCCACTTAATAATGAAAGTTCTTTGGATATAGTATTAGCATTTTCCAAAGTATTTCTCACCATCTACTGAAAGTTTGTTGGAACAATCATCACTAATCTGTTTCTGACAATTATTCTGTTTTATATTAAACATAATGTTGTATCTATGTTTTATTTTAATAGAACAGAGACAGTTTTTCTTCCTTCTCAGTCTGTACTGTAATTCATAGATTATTTTGTCAGAATTTTATAGATCTAATAAGCTATAAGTTACAAGATTTTGATAAATAATTTATTTTCTTTCAGCAGTTATTCATTGAGCACATGCTGTCTTCTGGGCATTGTTCTAAGCTTTGGGGATATAGGAAGAAAGAATACAAATAAAACCAAATCCCCTTGTAGTGAAAACTGGTGCCATGTCAGGTATGACCTGAAGCTGTACTTCAATTTTGAGGAACATCAGATGCTACTGGCTCATAGCTGCATCCATCCTTGAGAATTGCTCTTGGCTATAGGAACTTCTTGACACAAGGTTACCCTTCCTTCTCTTCATTCCCAGTCCACCCACTAGGTGTGACCACTCTGGTAGGTAATGGCAGCTCCAGAGATTCTTATAGGACAAATAACTCTCAATTGCAACTACTTTCTTGTCCAGGTTTCCCTGTGCTCAATCTTGTCTTCCTAACTTCTTTAGTGGAAAATCTCTCAAAATCACTGCCAAATAAATCTACTAGTCACCCATCATCTCAGAATCTGTTTCTAAGAAACCCATTCTAAGACCCTACCCATGACATTTGTATTCCACTTGAGGAAAAATATAATAAATGAAAAGGAAAATCATGCTGGTGGGGATGTAAATTGGTACAGCCACTATGGAGAACAGCATGGAGGGTTCTTAAAAAAACTAAAAATAGAGCTACCATATGATCCAGCAATCCCATTCCTGGACATATTTATGGAGAAAACCATACTTTGAAAAGATACGTGAACCCCAATATTCATTGCAGTGCTATTTACAATAGCCAAGATGTGGAAGTGACCTAAATGTCCACTGACAGATGAATGGATAAAGAAGATGTTGTACATATATATGATGGTATATTACTCAGCCATTAAAAAAGAATAAAATAATGCCATTTGCAGCAACACGGATGGACCTAGATTAGCATAATAAGTGAAGTAAATCAGACACAGAAACACAAATATCACATGATATCACTCATATGTGGAATATATATATAAAAAAAGGTAAAAATGAACTTATTTAAAAAACAGAAACAGACTCTCAGACTTAAAAAACAAACTTATGGTTACCAAAGTGGAAAGGTGGAGGGGAAGGGATAAATTAGGAGTATGGGATTGACGTATACATACTACTATATATAGAATAGATAGTCAGCAAGGACCTACTGTATAGCACAAGGAACTGTACTCAAAAATCTCTAATAACCTATATGGGAAAAGAAGCTGAGAAAGAATATATGTGTGTGTGTGTGTGTGTGTGTGTGTATGAGACACTTTTTTTTTTTTTTTTTTTTTTTTGTGGTATGCAGGCCTCTCACTGTTGTGGCCTCTGCCATTGTGGAGCACAGGCTCCGGACGTGCAGGCTCAGTGGCCATGGCTCACGGGCCCAGCCACTCCACAGCGTGTGGGATCTTCCCGGACCAGGGCACGAACCCGTGTCCCCTGCATCGGCAGGCGGGCTCTCAACCACTGTGCCACAAGGGAAGCCCCCTGAAACACTTTGCTGTATACCTGAAACTAGCACAACATGGAAAATCAACTACACTCAAATATAAAATAAAAATTAAAGAAAAAATAATAATTGTTAAGCATTTGCATGGACTAGACATAAAGGCATGCTTGTGTGCATTTGTATTTATATGTCTGTGTGTTCTGAATATGTATATTTTAGATTTTGAAACACATGTAAATAAAAATCCTGAGGCTCCTATTACCAGCAAAATCTTAATAGCTTCTTTGAAGATCTGAGATAAACAGATGTTATACATGCAAATAAAATTAGAAGACCCAAATGAGAAAAATGGAGATCACAGATTTCTGGTTTGGAAGTGCTTAACTAGGGATAGCAATGAACTTTGAATAATAAAATATCCTGTCAATATGGTAGGCCCCATAGCAGTACTCTAATAAAGTAGTGATAATATAATTTATGTTTTCACAAAACTAAGAAGATTTATGGGACTGTGAGGGCTATGGCACTATGAGGGTCAGTAGTCCCTATAGATCTCTTTAAACATTGAGAGTGGTTATTGGCAACGAGCACATACTGGATTGCCTCTGCATCTCAGCTCATTCTACATAAGATCACACACAGGACTCCCACTTAGCAGAGCCGCCTTATATTACACGGAAGGAGAGAACTAACCTGAAATCTATCTATAAACATAGAGAGCCTGGTCTATCTCCTGATTTTAGTTTTGTTTGGAGCAGTTGCACCCATCACACAAGTTGGGGATCAGTGAACACATAGTAAAGAGTAATTATGAGGCGTTAAAAACCAGATGGTTCCTACAGAAATGCATCCAGTCATGCCTTTACTGACATTTCAGGAGGTGCTTTTCCAGCAATTCTACATGCCAGTACTATCTCAAAGGTTGATTAAACGTGTTAATAGTCTGTAGTCACTCTCCAATCATTACTGCTCTATGAAATTGTTGGATAAGTTTGATGTAGATAAAGTTGAATTTGTACTTTTTTAAAATTTTATTTATTTATTTATGGCTGTGTTGGGTCTTCGTTTCTGTGCGAGGGCTTTCTCTAGTTGCGGCAAGTGGGGGCCACTCCTCATCGTGGTGCACGGGCCTCTCATTATCGCGGCCTCTCTTGTTGCGGAGCACAGGCTCCAGACGCGCAGGCTCAGTAATTGTGGCTCACGGGGCTAGCTGCTCTGCGGCATGTGGGATCTTCCCAGACCAGGGCTCAAACACATGTCCCCTGCATTGGCAGGCAGATTCTCAACCACTGCACTACCAGGGAAGCCCTGTACTGTTTTTAAGTACTTTTTTCTTGAGAGAAAATGCACACCTCAGGGCTCCACTAATTGAAATCTAATACCTGTGAACAACGGCTTGCTTAGAATTTATTAGTTTTCTTTCTTTTCTTTTTTTTTTCTTTTTTTTTTTTTTTTTTGCGGTACACGGGCCTCTCACTGCTGTGGCCTCTCCCGCTGTGGAGCACAGGCTCCAGATGCACAGGCTCAGTGGCCATGGCTCACGGGCCCAGCTGCTCCGTGGCATGTGGGATCTTCCCGGACTGGGGCACGAACCCGTGTCCCCTGCATCGGCAGGCGGACTCTCAACCACTGTGCCACCAGGGAATCCCTAGTTTTCTTTTTATATGGGAAAAATATTAGCAAGAAAATTAGTAGTTTAAGGATATTTTTAGTTGATATGTTTAATGTGCTTAAGGAAAAAGACAGTGTTAAACACACTAAGAGGCATAATTAAAGATGTGATACTTACAAGTTGCTCATTTTTATTAAAGTAACTCTCCAAAATATTTGCTTTATAATGCCAATTTCGAGTTACTGCTCATGTTACAATGTAATAAAAAAAGTTTTTAACTTATTCTTTACAGAATCTTTCTATGTAACTAAATCACACTGGTCTACTCCCCCAGTTCATTAAAATCTGTTGGACATTACTTCCTATGTCTTCAATAACAGTGTTGCAGCTGTGTATTATCTAAGCTCTGAAATAACTATGCTAAAAACACATGTGCTCATCAGTTTTCATTCATCTTTTCAGATAATATTGAAATTTTTCCTGGTTCAGTCTTATTTAATTGAGGTGTATGAGCCTATCATTTAACTGGCCCATAAATCTATATACTCTTCTGACACCTCTTCAGCCTGTAATAGAAACCTTCATGGTGTCATCCTTTAAGAAAATATAATAGTAAATAATATAAAACTATAATATTTTAAACTAAGACATAAAAACAGTCATTTTTTTTATACATCATAAAATCTCCCATAATTGGTACTCATTATAAAACCAGCAACTTCCTATATCTCTACTATTTTAATATCTCTAAGCCGAGAGGCACAACCCCCTGTTGAATTTCTCCAAGTCTCCACACTATTAGAGCCTTGGTAGAAACAGAAAAGTTCCTTTGGGGACACACATCAGTAGAAGCTTGAGAAACGTTTCCTAGAGGAGTACAATCCTGTATCTTTCCCTATGGGCCTCCTGTGGAGATTCATTAAGTGTGCAATTAACAAAAGTGCATTAACAAAAACAATCCTCTTCTACTCAGATAGAAAAATTCAATGACCTTCTGCCAGGGGATAGTTTAAAATCAAGGCATAGATTTGTGCATTTTTAAAAATATTCAGAAAATTGCTTTATCAATTATTTTTTTTTAATATTGCAAATTTCCTAGACACAACTGAAACCCAGCTACTGTTGTAAACACAGAACTATAGTATTTGATGCTTACTTTAAAAAAAGTGCAATGTTTTTTATATTCTTCAGGGTTATCATGAATGTCAAAATTATTCTGGAATATGGTGGAGATATCTTGTGGAGATCATATTTTCTGTTAACTGGATGGCTTCATTTTATTTCTTATATTTCCTTTTGATATATTTTTCTCTCTTCCAGCACTGTCAGATTCACTGTTACTTTCCACTGCCTCTGGTGTACTTGCTTCTACTTACCTTCTATTTCCAATTTTTTGCTTTAAGTATGCTATATCTTGTAGTGATCTGCATTCATCTACTCATCTATCTAATCCATCAATTTTATGTGTATATATACACACATGTATACATGCATATGTATCTATTTTGTGTAACATCAAAATATTGATGTTTTATTTTTACTTAGTGTTTTTATGTCTTTATATTTATAGAATATAAATGTAAAATGTTTTATATTTATAATTCATAAAATAAATTCATGAAGCAAATTGCATGAGACAAAAAATTAATGTATTTCTAATATAAAATGTATAAATATCTCAAAACTACAATAAAATACCAATTTACTATTTCACAAATGTTAAGCATAATCATTTCAAAAGAAAGTATTAGCCATAGTGGCTTTCCTACTTTGTTCCACTTCTATTTCTACCAGTTCCACTTTCTTTGCTCTCAGTATTAGCTGCTTCAATGCCCCTAGTCCAATGGGCTCCAGAAGGGTTGGCTTTTCCTGATTCAGTCATTCAGAACCACTACTCTGGGAAGTTCCTCTGTCCAGCACTTTTAATTTCCCTTCCCAGCAAGTTGGGAGAAAGGAACCTAAATATGCCTTTTTTCTACAACTGCTTCAGAGGGTCCTCCCACAAAGCTCATCGTTTTATTTGGCATGAAGCAAATTGAGATAGAAGGATGGGAGGAATTTGTTGTTGGAACCAAGTGACAGTGTAAAAACGGTTGTGTTCTCAGGGACGAGGAAGAAAGACAGAAGTTACAGAAGAACCAAACTCTTTCACATCAAATAGAATGACTGAGGCCATTAATTATTATCTGAGATAACATTATTACATAAACAAAAAATACTGGTATTCTGGAACATCAGAATCCTCAATCTTGGTGTTGAAATGTTACAGAAAGCAGATAATTGAAAGTATTAAGTAACAAAGGACATGAGTTTGGTAATGAGGTAATTTCCTGTGAGCAAATTAATGGATTTTATTGCTGTCATTTCTTTTGCTTGTTTAAGACCTTTTGTTACTCATTTTTTGGTTCTCAACTATACTTCAGTGTGTGAATATGACAGAAAATTGATGAATGGCTAAATAAAATGACTATTACATAACATGAACTGAAAATACTCATATAAGAGTGAGGTTGTGTATATTTCCTATTTTTCTGAGTAGGTTTACGTTCAAATAAAGGCAGCGCCAACAGCTATGAAGCACAGATTTTGGTTAAACTATATAAATAATTATGACTTATTACCTCCTATTCTATCCTCACACCAGGAGATAAGAAAGAATATGCTTCAGTTTGATTACAGAACGTCTTAATGGCAATGCAATTTCCTTTACCTATTGTTTACTTCCACCTCTTTTTCCATCTAGATGTTCTCAGTCTCCTTGAACTGATTATATAACCAGTCCTAAAATGGCTTAATGTCATATTTAAAATGTTGGCAAAACCATTTGACCTTAGGGAAAACCTCCCTATGGCTGAATCTCTATAGCCAAACTACTTTAATATTTCAGAACTTTGGTTCAAATCCAATCTTCTAGTTTTCCACAAATTCTCTAAGAAACTCAACTAGATAATGTTTCTTCTTCTAATTGGTCACTTGGGATTAGCAGTACCTGATCCCACTGCTCTTCAAGTGTATGGAAAACAATTCTGATCACTCTTCATAGCACGAACTCTTTGCTCCAGGAAGAATATTTGTCATTTTATTTTATTTTTGAAGTATAGCCTATAGAGAGAAAGGTACCCAAATCACAGTACTGCTTGATAATTATTGAAAAGTAAACACTTCTGTGTAACTACAACCAGATTGAGAAATAGAACACTACCAGCTTTCCAGAAGGCTGCCTCAGGCCCATCCCAAGTGTTGCTCTCCTAAAAGATAAACATTATTCTGACTTTTATAGCCATCAATTAGTTCTTTCCCATTTTCATTTTTACATGACAGAAATCAGAGAGCATGTACTCCCTCATGCTTATTTTTTCACTCAAATTTATGTTTAATTTGATATTATTCATATATATATTGACTATACCACAAATTATATCTTCCACTCTACTCTTGATGGGCGTTTGCATTATTTCCCATTTGGGTTATAAAAATCAAGCTGCTCTACACATACCCATGCAGTGTATATTTATGCATTTATGTCAAATTTATACATATGCATGTACTTGTTGGTGTGTGTATATTGAAATCTAGAAAATGAAACAAAAACAATTTATCAAAATGGTTGTACCAGTTGAAATTCCCACTAACATTTTATGGGAGTTCCAGTTGCACCACATCCTCACCAATACATGGAATTTTTAAATATTTTATTTTATTTTGTTATTTTTGCTATTTTATTATTTAAGTGAGTATATGTGATAATATTTCATTGTGCTTTTCATTTGCACTTGCCAAATAATGAACGAGGCTGATCACATTCAAATATTTATTTACCATTTTAACATATTTGTTTGTGGAGCAACTTTTCAATCCATTATCCAGTTTTTTGAATGTTTTTTTTTCTTAGTGACTTTAATGAGATCTTTATAAGTGTACATTCTTTGATACATACATGTGCTGCAAATATCTTCTCCCACTCTGTGGCTTGCCTTCTGAGATTCTTAATGTTGTTCTTTGATAAACAGAAGTTCCTACTTTTAGTATAGTCATATGTTCTAATCTTATTCTTTACAGTCAATTCTTTTCATGTCTAGTTTAAGAAAGTCATGAACACATTTTCCTATATTATCTTCCAGAATTTGGAAGTTATTTTCTATTTTTGTTTTTTACCATTGTTGTTTTATGTTTCACGTTTAAGTTAAAGATCCAATTGACTTTTGTGAACAGTAGAAGGTAGGAATCAAGTGGGGTTTTATTATTATTATGGAATATCCAGATGTTCCAGCACCATTTATTAAATAGATCATCCTTTCTTCATTGCAATGCAGTGACACGTCTGTCACATATCAACTTACTCTATGTATGTGCTCATTTCTCTCAACTCTATATTCTGATCCATTGGTCTAGTGCTATCCTTGTGTCTTACCATATCATTTTAATTTCTGTTACTTTATAAGTCTGATACCTGGTATTGTAAATTTTTCAACTTTTCTTCACTAGAGTGGCTCTAAATTTCTGTATAATTCTTGGAATCTGTTTGTCAAGGGAAATTATTGGAATGTTGATTGTAATTGCATGCATTATTTAAGAATTGACATGTTTACAGTACTGAACCTTCACATCTAGCTTAGCAAATCTTGCTCTTTTATTTGCATCTTTTTAATTAGTCTAAAGAATGTTTTGTTGTTCTCTGCGTACCAGATTCACACAATTTATTTATTTATTTATTTATTTTTTTGCAGTACGCAGGCCTCTCACTGTTGTGGCCTCTCCCGTTGCGAAGCACAGGCTCTGGACGCACAGGCTCAGTAGCCATGACTCACGGGCCCAGATGCTCCACAACATGTGGAATCTTCCCAGACCGGGGCACGAACCCATGTCCCCTGCATCGGCAGGCAGACACTCAACCACTGCACCACCAGGGAAGCCCTCACACAACTTTCATTAGATTTATTATTGAGTATTTTTTTTGACTCTATTGTAAATGGCATGGTGTTTCAAATGTTTTCTATTTCTTTACTAATTTATAGAACTAGGATTTATTTTTGTCATGACCTTGTACTCAACAACCTTGCTCAATTCACAGATTACTTCTAAGAATCCTTTTTATAATCTTATTAACTTTTATACATAAACTACTATGTGTATGTAGAAAAATAATATACAAATAATGATAATTTTACTACTTTCTCTCCAATCTTTATGTCTGCCATTACTAAAATAGCTGGGGTCTCTAGTACCATGTTGTATAGAAGGTGATTGTTCTGTTTTTAATCTCAAATGAGAGTTCTCAAATTTTACCATTTAACATAAAGCTAACTGCATGTTCTTGGAGGCACAAGTATTTTTGAAAACGTGGATTTTTTTTCCTGAAACCACCCAGGGTTATTGAATTTAGCAAATAAATGCCTTTAGTTCATGTACTGAGATAATCATTATCATGATTTTTCTCCTTTTGCTCTTAACCTAGAGAATTACATTGGTTGCATTTGAAGTGTTAGAGTAACATAACATGTCTGGAATAAACAAAAACAATCACACTGTTGGTGATAAAGCCAATCATCCTTTATGTAAACTGCTGGGCTTTCTTTATTATTGTTTTGTTAGGAGTTTTGCATCTGTGTTTGTGAGAAAGATTGGCTTTGACATCTTTTTCTTTTTACTAGGTGTTTCGTTATGAAGATTTTCTTGACCTTACAAAACACTTTGAGAAGTATATTCCACATTTTTATGCTCTGAAATATTTTCTGTAATGCTGATTTTGTTGTTTCTCACATGTTTAGAAGAATTCACTGATGAACTCTGCAGGCTCTGGAGTTTCTTTGTGAAAAGTATGTTACTTAAGGAGCTGATCTTTTTGAAGACATGGTATTTCATGGAATTTGTTCATTTTAGGTGGATTTCCAAACACACAGTATTAAAATGTTCATATCTTAATATTTTACTGTATAAAGTTTGATGGAATGCCCATTTAAAAATTTTGAATATTGTTACTTTGTACATTCACATTTTACTGATCACTTATTCTAGCAAATTTATTATAATTTTCAGAGAAACAAACTTTGGCTTAGTTTATGATCTCTATTATACATTGTTATATATCTTGTTGTTTCCTTCTTCCTATATTCATTGAGTTTTCTTTGCTAATCTTGTCCTAACTTCTTTTTGAATAAAACTTTACCTATATCACACAAGTTTTGATATTTACTGTTCTCTTTTGGTTCTTTCTTGGACCATGACTTATTTAGAAATTTACTGTTTATTTCCAAATATTTACATGCATTATAATTATTTTCATGTTAATAGTTTCCTGTTTGGAAGGTTAGTTAACAGTTTATTTTTTGATTTTTTTGATTTTTTTTATGAGTTTCTGCTTTATAACAAAGTGAATCAGTCATACATATACATCTATTCCCACATCCCTTCCCTCTTGCATCTCCCTCCCTCCCAATCTCCCTATCCCACCCCTCCAGGGGGTCACAAAGCACCAAGCTCTGAGCTATGCGGCTGCTTCCCACTATCTATCTACCTTATGTTTGGTACTGTATATATGTCCATGCCTCTCTTTCTCTTTGTCACACCTTACCCTTCCCACTCCCCATAGCCTCAAGTCCATTCTCAAGTAGGTCTGTGTCTTTATTCCTATTTTACCCCTAGGTTCTTCATGATATTTTTTTAAAATTCCATATATATGTGTTAGCATATGGTATTTGTCTTTCTCTTTCTGACTTACTTCACTCTGTATGACAGACTTTAAGTCTGTCCACATCATTACAAATAGCTCAGTTTCGTTTCTTTTTATGGCTGAGTAATATTCCATTGTATATATGTGCCACATCTTTATCCATTCATCTGTTGATGGACACTTAGGTTGTTTCCATCTCTGGGCTATTGTGAATAGAGCTGCAATGAACATTTTGGTACATGTCTCTTTTTGAATTATGGTTTTCTCAGGGTATATGCCTAGTAATGGGATTGCTGGGTCATATGGTAGTTCTATTTTTAGTTATTTAAGGAAGCTCCATACTGTTCTCCATAGTGGCTGTACCAATTCACATTCCCACCAGCAGTGCAACAGTGTTCCCTTTTCTCCACACCCTCTCCAGCATTTATTGTTTCTAGATTTCTTGATGATGGCCATTCTGACGGGTGTGAGATGATATCTCATTGTAGTTTTGATTTGCATTTCTCTAATGATTAATGATGTTGAGCATTCTTTCATGTGTTTGTTGGCAGTCTGTATATCTTCTTTGGAGAAATGCCTATTTAAGTCTTCTGCCCATTTTTGGATTGGGTTGTTTGTTTTTTGCTATTGAGCTGCCTGAGCTGCTTATAAATTTGGAGATTAATCCTTTGTCAGTTGCTTCATTTGCAAATATTTTCTCCATTCTGAGGGTTGTCTTTTGGTTTTGTTTATGGTTTCCTTTGCTGTGCAAAAGCTTTGAAGTTTCATTAAGTCCCATTTGTTTATTTTTGTTTTTATTTCCATTTCTCTAGGAGGTGGGTCCAAAAGGATCTTGCTGTGATTTATTTCATAGAGTGTTCTGCCTATGTTTTCCTCAAAGAGTTTGATAGTTTCTGGCCTTACACTTAGATCTTTAATCCATTTTGAGCTTATTTTTGTGTATGGTGTTAGGGAATGATCTAATCTCATACTTCTACATGTCCATATCCAGTTTTCTCAGCACTACTTATTGAAGCGGCTGTCCTTTCTCCACTGTACATTCCTGCCTCCTTTATCAAAGATAAGGTGACCATATGTAGGTCGGTTTATCTCTGGGCACTCTATCCTGTTCCATTGATCTATCTTTCTGTTTTTGTGCCAGTACCACACTGTCTTGATTATTGTAGCTTTGTAGTATAGTCTGAAGTCAGGGAGCCTGATTCCTTCAGCTCCGTTTTTCGTTTTCAAGATTGCTTTGGCTATTTGGGGTCTTTTGTTTTTCCAAACAAATTTGGAAATTTTTTGTTCTTGTTCTGTGAAAAATGCCAGGGGTAGTTTGATAGGGATTGCATTGAATCTGGAGATTGCTTTGGGTAGTAGTCATTTTCACAATATTGATTCTTCCAATCCAGGAGCATGGTATATCTCTCCATTTATTTGTATCATCTTTAATTTCTTTCATCAGTGTCTTTTAATTTTCTGCATACAGGTCTTTTGTCTCCTTAGGTAGGTTTATTCCTAGATATTTTATTCTTTTTGTTGCAATGGTAAATGGGAGTGTTTTCTTGATTTCATTTTCAGATTTTTCATCATTAGTGTACAGGAATGCCAGAGATTTCTGTGCATTAATTTTGTATCCTGCTACTTTACCAAATTCATTGATTAGCTCTAGTAGTTTTCTGGTAACATCTTCAGGATTCTCTATGTATAGTATCATGTCATCTTCAGACAGTGACAGTTTTACTTCTTCTTTTCCAATTTGAATTCCCTTTATTTCCTTTTCTTCTCTGATTGCTGTGACTAAAACTTACAAAACTATGTTGAATAAGAGTGGTGAGAGTGGGCAGCCTTGTCTTGTTCCTGATCTTAGTGGAAATGGTTTCAGTTTTTCACCATTGAGAATGATGTTGGTTGTGGGTTTGCCATATATGGCCTTTATTATGTTGAGGAAAGTTCCCTCTATGCCTAATTTCTGCAGGGTTTTTATCATAAATGAATGTTGGATTTTGTTGAAAGCTTTCTCTGCATCTATTGAGATGATCAT
The DNA here is from genome assembly GCF_025265405.1 of Mesoplodon densirostris. Classification (NCBI taxonomy): domain Eukaryota; kingdom Metazoa; phylum Chordata; class Mammalia; order Artiodactyla; family Ziphiidae; genus Mesoplodon; species Mesoplodon densirostris. Next base: position 18,623,188 of record NC_082664.1, read on the forward strand.
ATGGTTTTTCTCCTTCAATTTGTTAATATGGTGTATCACATTGATTGATTTGCGTATATTGAAGATTCCTTGCATTCCTGGAATAAACCCCACTTGATCATGGTGTATGATCCTTTTAATGTGCTGTTGGATTCTGTTTGCTAGTATTTTGTTGAGGATTTTTGCATCTATCTTCATCAGTGATATTGTCCTGTAGTATTTTTTCTTTGTGACATCCTTGCCTGGTTTTGGTACCAATGTGATGGTAGCCTCTTAGAATGAGTTTGGGAGTGCTCCTCCCTCTGCTATATTTTGGAAGAGTTTGAGAAGGATAGGTGTTAGCTCTTCTCTAAATGCTTGATAGAATTCGCCTGTGAAGCCATCTGGTCCTGGGCTTTTGTTTGTTAGAGGATTTTTAATCACAGTTTCAATTTCCGTGCTGTGATTGGTCTGTTCATATTATCTATTTCTTCCTGATTCAGACTTGGCATGTTGTGCATTTCCAAGAATTTGTCCATTTCTTCCAGAGTGTCCATTTTATTGGCATAGAGTTTTTTGTAGTAATCTCTCATGATCTTTTGTATTTCTGCAGTGTCAGTTGTTACTTCTCCTTTTTCATTTCTAATTCTATTGATTTGAGTCTTCTCCCTTTTTTTCTTGATGAGTCTGGCTAATGGTTGGTCAATTTTGTTTATCTTCTCAAAGAACCAGCTTTTAGTTTTATTCATCTTTGCTATTGTTTCCTTCATTTATTTTTCATTTATTTCTGATCTGATCTTTATGATTTATTTCCTTCTGCTAACTTTGTGGGTTTTTTGTTCTTCTTTCTCTAATTGCTTTAGGTGCAGGGTCAGGTTGTTTACTCGAGATGTTTCCTGTTTCTTAAGGTGGGATTGTATTGCTATAAACTTCCCCCTTAGAGCTGCTTTTGCTGCATCCCATAGGTTTTGGGTCATCGTGTCTCCATTGTCATTTGTTTGTAGGTATGTTTAAATTTCCTCTTTGATTTCTTCAGTGATCACTTTGTTATTGAGTAGTGTATTGTTTAGCCTCCATGTGTTTGTATTTTTTACAGATCTTTTCCTGTAATTGATGTCTAGTCTCATAGCATTGTGGTCAGAAAAGATACTTGATACAATTTCAATTTTCTTAAATTTACCAAGGCTTGATTTGTGACCCAAGATATGATCTATACTGGAGAATGTTCCATGAGCACTTGAGAAAAATGTGTATTCTGTTGTTTTTGGATGGAATGTCCTATAAATATCAATTAAGTCCATCTTGTTTAATGTATCATTTAAAGCTTCTGTTTCCTTATTTATTTTTATTTTGGATGATCTGTCCATTGGTGAAATTGGGGTGTTAAAGTCCCCTACTATGAGTGTGTTACTGTTGATTTCCCCTTTTATGGCTGTTAGTATTTGCCTTACATAATGAGGTGCTCCTATGTTGGGTGCATAAATATGTACAATTGTTATATCTCCTTCCTGGCTCAATCCCCTGATCATTATGTAGTGTCCTTCTTTGTCTCTTCTAATAGTCTTTATTTTAAAGTCTATTTTGTCTGATATAGGAATTGCTACCCCAGCTTTCTTTTGATTTCCATTTGCATGGAATATCTTTTTCCATCCCCTTACTTTCCATCTGTATGTGTCTCTAGGTCTGAAGTGGGTCTCTTGTAGACAGCATAAAGATGTGTCTTGTTTTTGTATCCATTCAGCCACTCTGTGTCTTTTGGTGGGAGCATTTAGTCCATTTACATTTAAGGTAATTATTGATATGTATGTTCCTATTCCCATTTCCTTAATTGCTTTGTGTTCGTTATTGTAGGTATATTCCTTCTGTTTGTTTCTTGCCTAGAGAAGTTCCTTTAGCATTGGTTGTAAAGCTGGTTTGGTGGTGCTGAACTCTCTCACCTTTTGTTTGTGTGTAAAGGTTTTAATTTCTCCATCAAATCTGAATGAGATCCTTGCTGGGTAGAGTAGTCCTGGTTGCAGATTTTTCTCCTTCATTAGTTTAATTATGTCCTGCCACTCCCTTCTGGCTTGTAGAGTTTCTGCTGAGAGATCAGCTGTTAACCTGATGAGGATTTCCTTGTGTGTTATTTGTTGTTTTTCACTTGCTGCTTTTAATATATTTTCTTTGTGTTTAATTTTTGACAGTTTGATTAATATGTGTCTTGGCATATTTCTCCTTGGATTTATTCTGTATGGGACTCTCTGTGCCTCCTGGACTTGATTAACTATTTTCTTTCCCATATTAGGGAAGTTTTCAACTATAATCTCTTCAAATATTTTCTCAGTCCCTTTCTTTTCCTCTTCTTCTTCTGGAACCCCTATAATTCGAATGTTGGTGCATTTAATGTTGTCCTAGAGGTCTCCGAGACTGTCCTCTGTTCTTTTCATTCTTTTTTCTTTATTTTGCTCTGCAGCAGTTATTTCCACTATTTTATCTTCCACCTCACTTATCCGTTCTTCTGCCTCAGTTATTCTACTATTGATCCCATCTACAGTATTTTTCATTTCATGTATTGTGTTTTTAATTGATGCTTGATTCATCTTTACCTCTTCTAGGTCCTTGTTAACTGTTTCTTGCATTTTGTCTATTCTATTTCCAAGAGTTTGGATCTTGGAAATAGAATCTTGGATCATCTTTACTATCATTATTCTGAATTCTTTTTCAGGTAGACTGCCTATTACCTCTTCATTTGTTAGGTCTGGTAGGTTTTTATCTTGCTCCTTCACCTGCTGTGTTTTTCTGTCTTCTCATTTTGCTTATCTTACTGTGTTTGGGGTCTCCTTTTTGAGGCTTCATATTCGTAGTTCCCATTGCTTTTCGTGTGTGTCCCTAGTGGCTAAGTTTGTTTCAGTAGGTTGTGTAGGCTTCCTGGTGGGTGGGAGTAGTGCCTGTGTTCTGGTGGTTGAGGCTCGATCTTGTCTTTCTGGTGGACAGGTCCACATCTGGTGTTGTGTTTTGTGGTGCCTGTGGCCTTATTATGTTTTTAGGCAGGCTCTCTGCTAATGGGTGTGTTTGTGTTCCTGTCTTGCTAGTTGCTTGACGTAGGGTGACCAGCACTGTAGCTTGTTGGTCATTGACTGAAGCTGGGTGCTGGTGTTGAGATGGAGATCTCTGGGAGATTTTCACCGCTTGATATTATGTGGAGCTGGGAGGTCTCTTGTGGACCCGTGTCCTGAAGTTGACTCTCCCACTTCAGAGGCACAACACTGACTCCTGTCTGCAGCACCAAGAACCTTTCATCTACCCAGCTCAGAATAAAAGGGAGAAAAAGTAGAAAGAAAGAATTATTAGAAGATAGAAAGAGAGAGAGAAAGAAAGGAAGAAGGAAAGAAAGGAAGGAAGGAAGGAAGAAAGAAAGAAAGAAAGGAAGGAGGGAGTGAGGAAGGATGGAAAGAAAGAAAGAAAGGAGAGAGGGAAGAATGGAGGAAAGAAAGAAAGATAGGAAGAAAGAAGAAAAGAAAAGAGAAGGAAAGAAAGACAGGAGGGAGGGAGGAAGGAAAGAAATAGAGAAAGAATGAAAGGAGGGGCAGAGTGAGGGAGGGAGGAAGGGAAGGTAGGAAAAAAAAGCGGGTAAAGTAAAATAGAATAAAGTATAAAATATAGTAAAGTTATTTAAATTAAAAAGTAATTATTGAAAAAAAGATCGGACAGATAGAATCCTGGGACATATGGTGGAAGCAAAGCTATACAGAGAAAATCTCATACAGAAGCATACACATACACATTCACAAAAAGAGAACGGGGGGAAAATTCGAAAATCTTGCTCTCAAAGTCCACCTCCTCAATTTGGGATAATTTGTTATAAAAAGAGGAGAAGGGGGAAAAGTCTGACATCTTGCTCTCAAAGTCCACCTCCTTAATTTGGGATAATCGTTGTAAAAAGAGGAAAAGGGGAAAAAATCTTAAATCTTGTCCTCAAAGTCCACCTCCTCAATTTGGGATGATTCGCTGTCCATTCATGCACTCCACAGACGCAGGGCACATCAAGTGGACCGTGGAGCTTTAATCCGCTGCCTCCGAGGCTGCACAGAGAGATTTCCCTGTCTCTTCTCTGCTCTCACAGCTCCCGGGTCTCAGCCTTGGAACTGGCCCATCCTCTGCGCGTGGGTCGCCGGCGGGCGTCCGTTTTTCGCTCAGACAGGACGGGTTTAAAGGAGCCGCTGATTCGGGGGCTCTGGCTCACTCAGGCAGAGGGGAGGGAGGGGCATGCAGAGCGGGGCGGGCCTGCGGCGGCAGAGGACAGCGTGATGTTGCACCAGCCCGAGGTCTTCTGTGCGCTTTCCAGGGAAGCCGTCCCTGGGTCCAGGGACCCCGGCAGTGGCGGGCTGCACAGGCTCCCCGGAAGGGGGGGTGAACAGTGACCTGCACTCGCACACAGACCTTGTGGCGGCGGCAGCAGCAACCCCAGCTCCCACGCCCGTCTCCGGGGTCCGCGCCTTTAGCCGCGGCTCGTGCCCTTCTCTGGAGCTTCTTTAAGCAGCACTCTTTATGACCTCTCCTCACACACCAGGAAACAAAAGGGAAGAAAAAGTCTCTTGCCTCTTCGGCAGCTCCAGACCCTTTCCCCAGACTCCCTCCGGGCTAGCCGTGGTGCACTAACCCCTTCAGGCTCTCTTCCTGCTGCCAGCCCCAGTCCTCTCCCTGCGCTCCGACTGAAACCCGATACCCGAGCCTCATCTCCCAGCCCCGCCCACCCCACTGGCCGAGCAGACAAGCCTCTCGGGCTGGTGTGTGCCTGAGGGCATTGATCATCTGTGCCGGAATCTCTCCGCTTTGCCCTCCACACCCCTGTTGCTGTGCTCTCCTCTGCTACTCCGAAGGTTTCCTGCTCCGCCACCTGCAGTCTCCGCCCGCGAAGGGGCTTCTAGTGTGTGGAAACCTTTCCTCCTTCACGGCTCCCTCCCACTGGTGCAGGTCCCGTCCCTATCCTTTTGTCTCTGTTTATTCTTTTTTCTTTTGCCCTACCCAGGTATGTGGGGAGTTTCTTGCCTTTTGGGGGGTCTGAGGTCTTCTGTCAGCGTTCAGTAGGTGTTCTGTAGGAGTTGTTCCACGTGTAGATGAATTTCTGATGTATCTGTGGGGAGGAAGGTGATCTCCACATCTTACTCTTTTGCCATCTTCCTCCACTCTCGGTTAGTTAACAGTTGATCTGTATTCTTTCCTCTAGCCTCAGAAACACCTGAGGGTGATGCTTAGAATCGTTTTACAATAGCAATTCAAGAAATTCATAGGAGCAAACTGGATCCATAATGAATGCTATGTTTTGACTGATCACCTGTACTTTATCCTTGAGATTGTTTTTTGAGTAACCTGCAATTGATGAGATTGAGCTACTCTGAACAATGGGCATGAGACCCATATTCAAGAAGGGGATATGTGACCACTATATTAATAAAAGCTAAAACAGCCCCAAGGAGGCTAGATTCTCTGGGCTGAAGTGGTTTCACACACACTCAGCCATCTTTCATTATCAGGCACATCCCAAGATCATATTGGAGATATGGGGCACTGTGCCTGAGATTCCTACTGCGTTCTTGCTATTCATGGTGCATTGTGTGTCTTATGTCTTTTCTTAAAGCTAAATAAGCTTAGTTTTGGATAAAGCCTACTATGCCTTTTATTTTTGATTTATGTTCAAACCCAAATCTTGTCAAAAGAATGGGCAATTTTTTAAAGTTTCTTGAGACTTGTTTTATAACCCAGCATATTGTTAATTTTGTAAGTGTTCCAAGTACACTGGAAAAAAAAAATGAGTTGTGCAGTTTGGTGCTTCAGGGTCCTATAAATGTCAATTAAGCCAACCTGGTTTATTATGTATATCCCTGCAGAATAATTGTCTGCTTGATCTATTGTTATTTAAGGAAGGTTTTTAAAATCTCTCATCGTATTTGCAAACATATGTATTTCCTCATTAATTTCAGTTACTTTTGTGTTTTCTTTCATTTTTTGAGACTATGTTATTAGATGTCTAAAATTTTTTGTTACTTATTCCAGTAGACTGACCATTTTATCTTTATAAAATTTATCTTTTATAATGTATGCTATATCTCAGAGCTACTTAATCTGGTATTAATATAGTTATATAAAGGTTCTTTTTGATGGGGCTTACATGGCATATCTTTATCTTCCTATACATTTCAACATGTGTTATTGTAGAAAGTGTATAATTTGGGGGGTTTTATTTTTTGTTTGTTTGTTTTAATCTGGTCAAATAATTAAGGTTAAAGGCTTAACTTGACTTTATTTATTTCTATTGAAAAGCCAGACATCAGTCTATTATTAATCATTTGAAGGTACTGTGTCTTGCTTTTAACATTTTCTTATCATCATTGGCTTTCAGCAATTTTGGTATGGTATACCTCAGCATGGTTTTATTGTAAATATTTTTCTTTGGGTTAATAGGTCTTTGAGAATCTGTTGCTTGATATCTTCAACAAATTTGAAAAAATCTTTCCAAATAATTTTCAAATATTGTTGTTGTCTCATTCTATTTCCCCTCTCCTATACTTTAAACTCATGAATATTAAAACATTTCACTCTGTCTCATATGACCATCTAAGATCTTCCCCATGTTTATAATTTTTTTTCCTCTTTGTTAATTTGGATATTTCTTTACTTAGGTTCACAAATCCTCACTTCTGTTTTTTTCTAATTTGTTATTAGCTCATAAAATAATATATTTTAGTTATTACGGTTTTTATTCTTTAAATTTCATGTCTTTACATAGATTTCAGTACTCTGGGGAAACTATTCATATTGTGTTCTATTTTCTGATCATTTTTTCACACTTATTTAAAAGTTTGTAAGTAACTCCAACATGTAGAAAAACGCCATTTTCTATTGTCTGAATTTTTTTTAAACCGTTTCTTCCTGTCTTCAGACATGTTTGTAATTTTTTTTAAACTCTAGACTGAGTGTATGAAATATTGTGGAGTCTCTAGATATTGTTTTTCTTTTTCCCAAGGAGGATATAATTTTCTTCTGGAAGATCACCTTAATTCAATATCTAGTAATATGATTTTAGTCTGAATGAGACTTGGTCCACTTCTGGTACTTTTGTTCTAGGAAGAAGCCTTCCAGGAATCTGAACTGAAACCCAGGGATGTTTTTCAGCATTCCTTTTCATCAAGGGGCACTATGTTTCTAGTTTTTTCTCCCTGAAAATGTAGCAGTATCAAAATATTTGCTTAGATTTTTAACCCATCACTTGCTGTTTCTTATGCTTTAAGAAGAAAAGCATTGGGGAATATCAGATTCCTCACAATTCATCTCTCACCTCTGTGGTACCTTGTTTCTTCAAGTCCTGGCTGCTTATGCACTGATGCCTTCAGAAAGCTACATTATACATATTTATTATCCCTGATTGGATAATGATAATGAAAATACATAGCTTGTTGATTAGATAATCCATACCTATTATCCTATAATGACCAGATGAAGGGCTTAGTGATTTGCTAATCCATAGCTATGCCTCTAGTTATCATAGCCAGATACAGGTTCCAAAAAATTCTTTCTAATTGTGTAGTTCATGTTAAGAATTTTTAAAACATTTTACTTTTGTGCCTCACTGTGCTGAACTTATATCTGAAAAGGAGAGGAAGAAAGAAGGAAATATGTCAGAGAACCAATACTTGAAGGGCGTCTATTTGAAGGACATCTATTGTATAACAAGTATTTCAAGCACATTAAAGTACTTAAATTCAAGGGATTCTAGGAATTATAGGTTTCCCTTCCATAAAGCATTATGTTGAGTATGCTGAGTGATTTTTCAGAAAAGTGGGATGATATTTCAAAGAAAAGATATTACTGAATTACAGAGGAGAAAATAGACCTCTAGAGATCATTTAATTCTCATATTAATGAAGAGTAATCCCACACACAGAGCAGAAAATACTAGCTGGTTAATCTCAACAGTCAGCTAGAAACCATGCCTATGGACTCTTTGTCGTGCTGTCTTCTCATGATTACCCTGTCCCTTCTGATAGTCACAATGATCAGGAGATAAAGAAACCCTTAACAATAAATGCATTTTATACAATTTAAAAACTGAAGAAAAAAGTGGAAAAAAAAAAGTCCTAACATTAGATTTTGGATAATTATTTCTTACATGGCAAAAGGTTGATTTAGCCTTTAGTCATGTGATTCTCAAGTTGACTATGCCCTTATGTGTCCTAGTGTTCCAAATGAGGCCTTTAGGAACTATTATACATTAGAAAAAATAAAGAGAGTATAGAATAAATAGATCCAAACACTGACTACATATCAATATTACAAGAAAGTATGTCTGTCTGAGCAGCAAAACAGAAGTCAACCCACTGCATAAAGCAGAGAAGAGCACCCAGTCAAGTGTTAAATGAGCTGTATTTCCTTGCAGGCTCCTACAGATCATCTGTCAATGCTCACTGTCACATGAAAACATGTGTGTTTATCTGATTGCTGAGACAGCACTGGGACTTGGTACACTGCCTCTTGCAGGTCTCAAAAGAATTAGCCTCACTGAAACCTCTGGGTGAGTTTTCTACTGCAGATTTCATTTTTTTGCTAGCTCTGACATTTCCAAATATCACTCACCAACGTGTGGCTGAACACTAGCCATCATGACATACCTCAGGGGTGCCTGGCTCAGGAAGGAATCATGTGGTATCTATATTAACATTTTACAAATTCTTCAGGGGTGGCTTTACATATACATGTGAATTAATGCCATTATAGAAACTAACTCAGTTTATTATACAGACTTGATATCCAAAATAATAAATGCAATTTTCAAATGAGTATTGGCTTATGAAGCAATAAAGAATGTGTTTCTTTAGAAACAGAGGCCTTAATGTTTCAGTTGTGTGTCTGAAATAGCTACCTTTCTACTTTAGGATAAAATTATTACAGAAATTTGAGTAAATGTATTTTGTTTTCAATCATTAACTCAATAATCAAATGCTTATTTAGAATGTACTCAATGAGAGGCACTATACAAACTTTTGAGATACAACTTACAATAAGGCAGATATGATTTCAGCAACAGTAATTCAGAGTTTACAAAAGTAGTAAAAATACCACTAGATTAGCTGTTATGTGACCTGGATCTTTCTCATGGATATTACATTAGTATCAGCATGGCAAGGGTCATTTCTCCTACCTTCGTTAGGAGAAAATACCCTACATGGGAGTAATAAGTGGGCCTCATTTCTTAGCAGAAAAACTGATGAGAATTAGATCTTATTTTAATCTGTAGTTTTCCTTCTTACTAGCTGTGTAATCTTGAGCATATTATCTTGCCCTAAATGCATCATTGGGAAAATGAGAATGATAATGATTAAAGTATTTATTTGGTAGGATTATTGTGGAGATTAGTTGGAGTTTTATATATAAAGCACCTAGACCAGTGCTTGGCACATGATAAGTGTTTAGTAAATGTTAGTTATTATAGTTCTATAGTTAGAGCACTTCTTACATCTTCAACAATTTAATTCAGCAAACATTTATTGAGACCTGACAATGTTTCTGGTATATATAAAATAAGACACACTTCTTTCTCTCCCTGGAATGCTTACTATCCCTGGTGAAGGACAAAACTCTTAGCCCCCAAAATAATGCATTATATTGTGATAAAAAGAACTTGAGATATATGTGCAAAGATATGTAAGGAACCAAGTTTAACTGTTAAACTGTACTAAATATATTATGAAGGGTGTAAATTTGAGCTGGCTTTCTTAGATGGATGAATCAGTATAATTCTAACAGATGGGATCATCCATGAGAAAATAATCCAAAGACATATTCCAATTCATTCCCCAAATTCACTTTATCTCATGCACACACACATATAGTCATACTAAGAACATTGGATAACATATGGAATTTACATCTAAACTCCATCCCATTTTTCACATATCAGGGAGTGTAGATTAAAAGAAAACATATGGCTATAATTAGACTTGATTTTGACTTCTGGCTCCTATTATATAATCTCCTATTCCCCTGGTCCTAATTAATCTATATTATCTGCTATATGTTCATTTGCTCAATAAGTACAAGTAATTGGGGCAAAATACTCTTACAAATTCCAGTACATTTATAAGACTAGATCAAATGAAGGTGATTTTCCAGGAGCATGATTCAGCAAATCCAAATATCAGACTTGTCTCATGTATCTTCTATACATTTGGAAAAAATATAAAACCTATTTGACTTTCTGTTCCCAAATAGTAAAATAAGGATAAAATTTAATAATATCTTTATCACTGCATTGTTTGGAGAACTTGAGATTTATTCAACAACAATATTTAGTAAATGTTCACTAAGTGCCTACAGGCACTATTCTAGATTGTGAGATGACAGCAGTGAACAGGACCTTCACTGTTTTGAGCTGACATTCCAATGGTAATGTATGTAAAATGCAATGTCAAACTGGTCAGCCTGAAATAGTGTAAGCTTGTATCACTTTCAGGATCACTGTCACCATTATTTCCAGAGAACTGATGTTCTCTGTAACATGATTTCACCTTTATAAAAATGTTGAGTAAATTAGTGTTGAAAATACAAAATGTGTTTTCTATGCAAAATACAGAAGGAACAGGAAAAAAGGGAATAAAGGCAAGGCAAAGTTAATTCAGTTAATTGATTTGCAGTTGGCAATGCATTTTCTCCTGGTAAATACAAGATTACCGAAAAGATTATTTACAAATTATACTCTTTTGTGAAGTTGTTTTTTCCTTGAAACAAGACTGGAGAATGTAAGAAAATGAATATAAAATGCTACTACCCTTAAAACTAGTCCTAAACTGATTTTTAGGCTCCAAGTTAGTAGAAGGAAGTAAATAACAAAGATTAGAGCAGAAATAAATGAAATCGAATTAAAAAGCAAACTAAAAGAACAATAAAACTAAGAGATGGTGTTTTGAAAAGATAAATTAAAAATGACAAAACTTTACCTAGACTCACCAAGAAAAAAAGAAAGAGGACTCAAATAAATAAAATCAGAAATGAAAGAAGAGATATTACAATTGATACCACAGAAATACAAAGGATCATCAGAGATTACACTCAACAATTATAGTCTAAAAATTGAACACTCTAGAAGAGATGAATAAATGCCTAGAAACATACAACCTATCCAGACTGAATCGTGATGAAATAGAAAATCTGAACAAACCAGTTACTAGTCTGGAGATTGAATCAGTAATAAATAAAATCCTCCCAACAACAAGTCCAGGACCAGATGGCTTCACTAGTGAATTCTACCAAATATTCAAAGCTGGATTAATTCCAATCCTTCTCAAACATTTCAAAAAAATAGAAGAAAAAGAAACTCTTTCAAACTCATTTTGAGAAGCCAGAATTACCCCAATACTGAAATCAAAGAAGGATGCCACAAGAAATGAAAATTACAGGCCAATATCCCTGATGAACACAGATGCAAAAATCTTTAACAAAATATCAGCAAACCAAATTCAACAAAACATTAAAAGGATCATAAACCATGATCTGGTAGAATTTATTCCAGGGATGCTAGTATGGTTCAATATCCACAAATCAGTCAATGTGTATCACCACACCTACAAAATATAGGATAAAAACCGTATGATCATATGATTCAATAAATGCAGAAAAAAAGCATTTGACAAAATTCAATATCCATTTATTAAAAACTAAAAACTCTCAAGAAAGCAGATATAGAGAGAACATATCTCAACATAATTAAGGACATATATGATAAGCCCACAGCTAATATCATACTCAAGGGTGAAAAGTTGAAAGCTATTCCTCTAAGATCAGGAAAAGACAAGGATGACCACTCTTACCACTTTTATTCAATATAGTATTTTTTAAACATTTTTATTGAAGTATAATTGCTTTACTATGGTGTGTTAGTTTCTGCTTTATAACAAAGTGAATCAGCTATACTTACATATATCCCCATATATCCTCCCTCTTGCATCTCCCTCCCACCCTCCCTATCCCACCGCTCCAGGTGGTCACAAAGCACTGAGCTGATTAGAAGTCCTGGCTGGACCAATTAAGAAAAAAAGAAAAACAAGAAATAGAAGGCATCCAAATTGGAAAGGAAGAAGTAAAACTGTCTCTATTTGCAAATGGCATAAAATTATATGTAGAAACCCCCCTAAATAATTCATCAAAAAATTGTTGACTGAATTGTGGGTGATATCTTTTCCAAAATGTCTCTATTTCTAATTTCCAATGATTAAGCATAAAATCTTCTCATCAAAATAAGTATTTAAAAGATTAGTAAATGCAGCAATCAAGAACTTATACTTTACAAATAGATATCGATGTGGTATGTATGTGGTGTGTGAGTGTGTGTGTGTATTCATGGAAATAATCATGAAGAATTGTTATTTGCCATATTCTCTTCTTGATCCTGGAGATTCTATTTACCTGGATGGAAGCATGCATCCTACAGTCCTCACATTAATTACTCCAGTGCATGCTGGGTTTATTTTAAATTTTTTGTTAACTCTGTCACTTTTCATGTTTTTGAATGTCCATGTTTCTCCTCAAGTACTTAGGAAAGTGGCTAGTTAGCAACTTTGCCTTGCAACTAAACGCTTGAGTGAAGAAACAATTTCTAGTCAACCTTTTTAACCCTACAAAGGTGTCTATAGATACACATTCTGGGCTTAAAGAAACGTATTCACTTAAAGACAATTTGATGATGACATTTATAGAACAATATAGCTCCAACGCCATTCAAGTAGAAGTGTAGGGAAAGGGACTTGGTGGGAAGATTTTTGTCAGTCTAGCACTCCCTTGTAAAAATACAAAAGAATATTCAAGTTATTTCCCTAAAGGGTCTTGATTCTTAGAAGGGAAAGAATATTCTTTTAATCAAATTTTTATAACAATTATTCTCTCACACCTCATAAGATGTTTCAGGCTCAAATGAGGGAAACAATAAAATTTTTTCTAAGTGAAAAATATTATTGTTATCAAGGTTTTCTTTCTGTTGTTGTTGCTTTTTATTTTCCCAAACAACTCACAGTTTGTACTTGTTCTCCAAATTAACTAGTTTAATTGCAGAATAAGTTCTGTTCATACAATTTACTGATTCATGTTAACCATGTGATTTATAAATTATAAAATATAACCATAGTACTAACATTAGGAAAAATAATTTAGAAAGTGCTGTTAGAACTTCTAATCCCTAAATAGTACCCCTGAGAAATAGATTAGAAGATAAATGAATTATCCGATGATATATGGCAATGACTGCTTGGACCAACTATTCAAATCCAGGGCATCCTTTTGTAAGTCCTGTGTTCTTGATGTTTATCCTATGATGCCTTAGTAAACCTCAACTTTAGTTATATTGCTCATGTTAATAAACACAATATTTGACCATCAACATGTTACCATTCAGAAGAACAACTGTGGCATTTGACTGAATATTTTACTGTTACTTGGGAATAGTTTATGGCTTCTCACTCAAAGCAGGTGATAAGTTCAGCTGTCTTTGCAAAAAGAATCAGAGAATCATTAGGGCATTAGTGTTTCTTCCTGCCCTTCTTACCACTAACCCAAGCATAACTATGAATAAACATGAGCATAAAAAATGATGAGGAAAGAACTCTTTTGACACGTCATTCCCCTTAATTATTCTGCCAGCAAATATAAATGCCTGTTCTCCAAGCCTGAGTAGCAGTTAACCCACAGAAGCACAAAGTCCTAATGCAAGACTTTGACCTTGCCCACACTGCTCACATTCTAAAAGGTGATGACAGTGTGCTGAGTCTTTTGATGACGTAGATTTTTTACTTACAGGTTTTCTACCAACAAATTAACAACGTTATACAGAGTTGCATAAAGTGGTTTGCAGCCCTGTTGTCAAAAAAAAAAAAAAAAAATACACTGTCCACAGTGTCCTGGAAAACTGTTAACACATTGTTAGTAGTTTCCAAGCAAGGACATTGTTAAACATATTTCATATTAATGTAGTCTAGCTCAGTGGCAATTTTCTCCTAGTAGAGAAATATGGGATTCCTGAAAGGTTTAATCAAATAACACAGAGGGCACTTGAAACATTCACAAGTCATGCATTGAACTTTCTATCCTTGTATCTTAATGACCAAATAATACAGTCTATGCTTAATTACAGAGTACATTTTTAATCTTCGCTCCCAATGGGTTCTATTTTTTAGAAGTATTATAGTAAGAAGCCCATAATGCAGAGAGATACATCTATTTTATGTACATATGACTGGAAGTTTTTAAGCAAAGTTAAAATGTGGAATGTGATTACTTGTTCACTCTACAGTGAGTTATTAATCAGAAGAGGTTAATGAGATTCAACTAAAGATTAGATGCTTATGAGAAATCTAATAGTGTGTTCTTAGGGAAGATAAGAGTTTTTCTGTAACTGTAGTATAGAGATTAATAGTTATCAGGACTCAGGCACCATGAAATAAACTAACCAGCTACCAGAGTTAAGAAGAAATTTCTTTGGCAATGCAATATTTCTCAATTAGGTGTGTCACGGTGAGTTTATGGCATTCTCCTAAACCATCCATCATTAGTCACAGTAGGAAGCAGGATGCTCCACCGGATAGACCATTGGCCAATTGTGGTGTGTAAATTACTGTTTGGAATTTACAGAACCCTTCAGATTCTAAAATTCAACAGGATTTCCTCTGGGCTCTGGAGACTAAATCCTCCCTTTAACCAGAGCAGATAGATTTATGCTGAAGAAATGTATGCTCTGGAGCAGAGGAAAGAAAAGCTGTATATATGGCCTGGAGAGTGTAGTCTCACTTTATCTATCAGTGATTTTTAACCCACTATATTATTTTTCCTAGAACTTTTTTGTTTATATTGCTGTTAGTTTGTTTCATATCACATTTATTTTAAGACCGATTTGGATTTGGGGTTCAAATATATAAAACTGAGTATTTAGCTCAACTCCTGAAACTTCAGAAAGAATATATCCTTTCCAATATAACTATAAAATAAGCCACACCACTGAGTTATTGTCTACTAAACATCAGAGAATGTGTAGTATTTGTTAGGGAAACCAGGCAATGAGGGAAAACTGAAATGTTGACATTAGGATGTTCATATTAAAATCTAGTGTTCTCTATCAAGCAGCCATGCATTTTCTGGCAATTAAGACTGAAAATTAGAAGTAGGAACTTGCATTCTGTTTCACTACAGATATTACATAAGTGATATAGCCTCAAGGGCATTATTAGAAGTAAAAAAATAAAAAGTGCACAATAGTGATGACAAGTACGTGAGAAAATTGAGTATTTAAGAAGACAGGCAGTATATATTGTTCCAAAGGATTGTATTCCTATGAAATAGGAACAAAATGTAAGTGTTCAGAGGATCTGAACAACTACCAATACCAAAATCCTCATCTGGATTTTGAATTACTCTGCAACATTCATTCATGTAATAGCCATTCTGACTTATTCTGATTTGTTTTCTGGAATTGCTAGCTATTGCTGAGTAGCAGTTTTCTGGAATGAATTACCTACATGCACAAGTATCTCATTTCTTGTTGAGATGTTTCTATTGTAATAAAATTATTATTTCTATTAAGGCAACTTTTATTTCCCTATGGCTCCAAAACATACATGCTTGTCCCCTTCAGGCCCAGTGGAACAGCTCTAATCCCTCTATGATCTACATCCATTTTGGGTGTTGATTGTGTGCCAAGCATTGTTCTAGTTGCTGTGATTAAAAATAAATAAATAAAAAGGCACCAGAATGAGTAAGACAAGTCCTTTCCTCTGCGATAGTTTTGCAGTGTCCCTCTAGCCCCTACTATTGGCAAAGCCTAACATTGTGACTGTAGTTAAAGGAGAGATGTTTATAGGGTCCAGGTATCTCATCACAAAGCTGGGCAAACAAGGGTGTATTTGGAGTGGAAGGGTAATAAACTGACAACTGTCACAGATGCAAAACAAGAGTAAGAAAAGTCAATCTTGTAACCATTGCAATAACAGACAAAAAAATCAGTTCAGGAAAAGGCAAGGACAGAAAAAGTATATGAATGGGGTGATTGGCTGATAAAATATATAAGGCTGGATTTGTTTTTAGTCAGTGAGTTTGGTGTATATAATGAAAAGAATACACTGAACTTTGGAACCCACGGAGTAAAGTTGAACTTGCATTTGAATCTCAGCTCCATCAATTATTGTCTGTGTAAATGCTTCTCCCAACATCAGATTCTTCCCTACAAAAAGTGGTAAATAATACTGTATCTCTCAATGTTGAGGTGTCTAGCACAAAACCTAATACATGATAGCTATTAAGTAGATGATATACATCATTGTTAAGTATTTTGCTTTGCCTTTTACACTTTATTTGTGGTAAGAACATCTAAATCTTGTGTATTCCTTATCCTTCTCTTTTATCTCGATTAAAGCCCATCTTTTCTATCCCCTCCTGCTATCCTATACATATATACTATAGCCATCACACATACAGGATCAAAATTATAAGGCAAATCAGTAAAAATTAAATATTAATTACTATAGAGCATTGATTGGTACAGTTTTATTGTATTACAACCCAAAACATAGAAAGAATGTGCAATAATTTTCCACTTAATATGAAAGCTAATTATAAAATTATGTTTCCTAGATAAATATTTTATTATTTATACAGAGATATGTGAAGTCTAATCGTATTATTATTCCATGTTCAGTACTTCAGAGAATAACATTAATTCCATACAGTAAACAGGACATTTTCTGTAAAGAAATGGTTGATACTTACATTTCAAGACTCCTCTTGGATTTCCATTCCTTCCTTGGTCAATGGCATTCTGTGAGCACCACACTTTCTGAATGACCATATCTTTATGGTTGGAGCTGAGTGGGAGGATGAGAAATACCCTAACTATGGATCACTTGTTCAGGGAAATCCTTGAGAGTTCCATCAAAATAATTCAGTCTCCAAAAATGTCTCAGTACAAATCCTATGAGAGGATTAATGGTTCCTTTCTGCCTTTTGCCACAATTCATATTTACTCATATAGGGAATTTTTTGGGCTTCAGACACAAATTTATTTCAAAGTGGATTAGTTATTATACTATAAAATCACCCATTTTTAGCCCTGGTTTTCATCCTTCATCCAGGTAATTCAGACCCTACCTTAATGTATTCCTTCATTCAAGAGAACTAATTTCTTCCTTCTTTTGTCTTCTTTGGAAGTAGTTTATATCTATCTTATGTCACATTATATTTTGCCTTTCGCTGCAGTTAGGGAACGTTTATCTCCCAATATCAGATTATAAACTTTTATTGCTTGTGCCTTGGTTTTCTCAAACAGTTTGACATCATATCTTGTAAGTGCAGGGGCAGAAAAAATGTGTGGTGAATTTAACTGACCAGAGACAAATCACTTTCCATATCAATGTGCATGGATCTTCAGTGGAGACATGATCCAGGAAAAAGCTAATTTAAACCAACCATTTTAAGAGGACTTAACACTGACCATAGCTATCCCTGCCCCCTGTCATTTTTAATTTTGTGTGTCAACTTGACTGGGTCATGGGGTGCACAGACATTTGGTTAAACATATACTGACTGTGTTTGTTTGGGTGTTTATAGATTAGATTAATATTTGAATTGATAGGATAAATAAATCATATTTTCCTCCTCAAGGTGGGTGGGCATCATCCATCCATTTGCTATAGACAATGTCTCTGCCCTCCCCAACTGATATGTTGAAACTTATGTGATGATACTTGGAGGTGGGTCTTTAATAGGTGAGTAGATCATGAGAGCTGAGTCCAAATGAATGGAAATAGTGCCCTTATAAAGACCCCCAAGAGCTCCCTTGCCCTTCTGCCATTTGAGGACACAACTGAAAGGCAGCCATTTATGAACCAGGAAAGCTCTCATCAGACACCAAATCAACTGGCGCTTTTCAACCTCAGAACAGAAATAAATGTCTTTGCTTACAAGCCACCCAGACTATAGTATTTTATTTTAGCAGCCTGACTGGACTAAGACACCACTGAAGACCTGAGTAGAACAAAGGCAGAGGAAGTGGGGATTAGCATGTCCCGCTGAGGAGGGACAGGGGAACCATTAGCTCTATTTGAAAGGTGACCAGTATTTTGAAGGGAGCAGGATTTTGCCTTAGCACCTATAATACCAACCTGTAGACTGGAAGCTGTACCTTGACCCCATAGTTCAGAAAAGTACAAGCCATGCCAGTATAATATGATGAAATAGACTCCAAGGAAACAGATGCAGATTGACCAGTGTTTGCTGTGTATGATTCAAACACTCTCTAGAATGACACTAGTTCAACATGGAAATAACATATATCCATGTAACTAAGGAAAACCAGACTCTTTGTGAAGCACTAAAAGACCATCAATAGGTCTTTATTGTTTCTCACCAAAACCACATGGTTTGTGTAAGGATCAATTGAAAGAATAGAGTGAAAAGTGTCATGAAAATATTGGAATTATTATAATCATGAATTATTCCTCCGATTTTTGTTACTCTGGCTGTGGTTTTCTCTACATGGCACCATAATGAAGCAGAATGCCATTACTGACAAGTTTCCTGATCAATAAAGAATAATAAACGAAGGTAATTCACATCTCGTCATAAAATGGAGCTCATTCAGGCCCACAACACTGCTCACTTCAGTGTGAATGCAGATTTGTTGGGCTTTTTACAATGTCAGGATAACCAGTTAATTCCCCAAACTCGTTTTTCATTGGAAACTTTCGAACACCATGAGTCAATATTCAGTTTCTTGACCTATGTCCAACAAGGAGGACATAGAACTCTTCTCCTCTCAATGCGAATTTGACTTGCTTAATAAAATAATCACAGATATCAAGTTATGTTATAAATTGCTTTTTATAATTCAATGTTCTTTAATTTTATTTTTCTTCTAAACAAATTCCAACCCCACACAGAGGCCTTGATATAATCCACAAATTCATCCAGTGGTATATGATGAAGCATAGGTTTGCTTACAGCTGCACTGGCAAATACGAATGGTGAGGTGAAAAAAATTTTTTTCAAATTTAAGATAAAAAAGGATTTCTTTTAAAGTTGCCTAACCTACTCCTCTTTTCTTTGGAGTCATTTCCAGTCATTGCCGGGTGGGGCCGTTGGAATAATTGATTATTTAAATAGGACTTTATCTTTAGAGGTTGCACTTAGGCCAAAATAAATGTTGGATATCTTGGTAATGGAAGCTCTCCCCAGGGGTATTGGAGTTTTCTTTCAAAGTGAGTTAAGTGCCATGATAAATACGTCCACTATGTTTTCAAAAGATGTGAACCACTTGACATAGAAAGACAATAATATGCATTTACCACAAATTAATGCATTTTCAACCCTTGTCCAAGGCCCGGGTGCATCAAATCCTGCTTGAAGATGGTCTCAGTGATCCAATTTTTCCCTTTCTTCTTTTCTTTCCTGCACAGACTGTTATCTGGGAGAGAATCACATACATTTACAAAGAGAATAGCTTACCAGAAATGGGAAACTGCTCAGAGAATCCAGACTCAACTGTTCCCATATGTGCTCAGCTTCTGAGTCATTCTGGTTCTCAGGAGAAATGGGCAAATATCTTTTTCACAGCAATTTTCAGAGCCATTTGGGCGTGTCTGAGAGGCAAAAAGCTGTTATGAACATGCATGGGGAAGTCACCTTACAGAGAAGTAAAAATGGTAGCTTTGAATCAAACTAAAGAATGCTTTAAAGAAAGAACTTGTTTGTGCTGTGTATGTCATTTATCCCCTTCCTTAGGTTGGCATATAATTTTCTTTCAAGTATGGAGAAATAATATATTTCAATATTGTCAAGCATATTTATCAACATATTTATATGAAATCTGAGTCATTCACAACGATTTCCCTTTTTCCAGGCACGGGCAAATCAATGACACCCAGTGACTACAAATAGTTTTCTCAAAAGACTGTCTCCCTTTTCAACAGACATATTGTCAAACTACCAACAGGATTGTTCAATGTTCTAGAAATAAAGTTTACTTGACTATTGCAGATTAACACTTTTTAGGCGTCAGTGATATTAGAAAGTTACAAGGGCTGTAGTATTTTTTTTTTCTTAAAGAGAAAGCAGTACAACCATCCAGGGCCATCAGAGCTGCCACCTGAATGCATAAAAGCACTTAGCACCTACTTTTTCTTTCTTCAGGCAAACCCAGGATTCTCAGTGTTAAACAGATTTCTTGGGGATAAAGGGAGTAATTTGAAATACTATTAAGTCTCTTTAAAACAAAACAGAAGGAATTTTGAGCAGTAAGAATATATATATATATATATAGATATATATAGATATAGATATAGATATATGATAACATAATTCACAGATGATTAGAAGAGTGATGATTTATAAAAGTATAAAAGAAGTATTGAGAAAAAAGTAATTTACAAATAATAAAGGCAATATAGGGACCCTGGTTAGAGTACAGAACATTTAAAAGCTTCTGCTTTCTTTCTCAGATTGAGTAATTTATCTTCTCAGAAATCACTATGTGGTTCTGATATTTTTTCCACATATCATGATACACCCACCACTCCATTATCTATAGAGACTTAGGTTGTATGATTTGAGATGCCTTTGTCTCCCAGAGTCTAAAACTTCTATGGATGATTGATCAGTTCCAACACTTCTAATACCTTTCAAAAACATCTGCCCAGGATTAGTTTGATCCAAAACTTACAAAAGATGTTCTTTTGTAAGAAGGATGGAGCCTGAAAGATGGAGAAAGCTTAATTTTCAACCTATGGGAAAATTTTATAATTCAAGGTGAAGTAAAACCTGAGGAGAAATGTAAATTATCAGAGATTTTATTTTTATGGTACAGAATTCCTTAGTGCTGAAGAGCATGAATGTTGTGATCAGAAAGTCTGGGCTTTAGGTCATGTCTGCCATTTACCAGCTATGTGACTTCAGGCAAGTTATTTGCTCTTAATTTCCTTTTCTATAAAACTGGGATAACAATTCACAAAGGGTTTAGTGAAAATTATGTAAAGTGATTAGGACAGTCATATATAAAGTGAAGAACAATGATAATTATTACAATAATAATTACTTTTATAATATTATTAATAATTATGATAATTCTCAGGGACTTTGAGGTATTACGTGGGAATGTTCTACACATATGACTGGCTCAGTATGAAGCCTGAGGCAGTAATTAGAAGATCATTTGAGCTAGAAATTACATGATCTCCTGCTTCTGATAAAATACTTCTTACCACCTCACTCTACAGACGTGACTCTGCCCTGAGTAGGTGCTTGCTGCTTTCTGAGGATGCTGTTTCTCAAATAATTCCAAAGACTGATAATGAACTGTACTTAATTTATCCAGTTTTCTTCTGAATTTTTTTTTCCTCCCAGACTCATGGCCCTGATTTCCCTATGATGCATGTTTAAAAATATCTCCATCCCCTGCTGGGCAGCATGATCACAATCCAATAGATAGGAAATGAATTCAATCAATCAAGTTGTATTTATTGAGTTTCTGTTGGGTCTCAGATACTATTGTAAGTGGTGACGATGCATCAATGACAAAAGATAAGCATCCCTCCCCTTATTCACCTTACAGAGAATGATTGCAATTTCCATAGGGAACTTCTTTATCTTTGTCAACTAAGATCAATCCTGCTCTGAGTAGGAAGATTTCTGATTTCTGATTCATTTCTCATTATTTCTTCCCTGGTACAACATGTGTTCACCTTCAGTATCTTTCTGAGGATAACCTTTGCCCACGCTTCTCCAAGGATGAAGTTAACAGATAGAAATAAGTGCCTAGACCAATGTACAAATAAGTAAAGACAAAAAAGAAAGAGAGAGAGAGAGAGAGAGAGAGAGAGAGAAAGAAAGAATAGAAAATAAAACTATACAGAATAATAAGTCATAACTATTATAATTTTCACCTAATCCAAGACCCAACTGAAAAGGTGTACTTCCTATCATGTGAATGACTGAGTTTCACACAGGATTAAATGCTGAGGAGTAAGAGTGGATATAAAGAATCAGAAGATATAAATTCTTGTCTCAAGAAACTTGGAGGAAGTATTTCAGAATCAATGATAAAAAAACCCACATCAACATATTCAAAAGTATATAAAGAGGTTATGTGAAATAATAAAAGGAAGAGGATCTGTGTCAAGTATGTGTCTGTTTATGTTGTACCTGTTTGATAAATTTCTCTCCATTGAGAAATTTAATATCTTTAAAGGCAGGCCCTCCAACTATCCTAACATTCTTAACATTACTTTAGTTTGATCAAAGAATTAAGTCAAAAGAAGTTGGGAGAATTAGCAACTGGAGATTAAGATTTTTAAATTGACCACAAAATAGCAAATGCTGGCTTTGCAGAATGGCATGTTGACATATTGTGGTGATGGGTAGCCATGGATTGAGTCACAGCAGAATTTGGGCATCCAGAGGGAAGTGTGACACTATTGGACACCAAAATGATTAGATAAATAAGGCAGAAAATAAGAAAGTGGTCCAGAAAGGAAAGTAAAAGATAACAGAGGAAATATTGCATTTCTTTGAGAACCTGTTAGCATTGTATTTGCAACAAAAATCATCACACATGGAGTAAGTTTTAGTACAGTTAGGCTGCTAAGGTTGAAATTAAGTTACCAGGATCAGTTAATACAAACTTCAAAAAAAAGTGACTTTCACTTTTGCCTGATATCACCAGTCAAGTAGAAAATTGGGAAAAGGAGAGAAATTTTTAAAAAGAGAAATATATGTCCTACAGCATTTTCATCTACCCTCTTTTTTTAATTAAAATAAAATCCCAGTCACAGGGTCTCTTAGAAGTAAATGAATTTAAGTACTGTAGTTATATTCTCTTGAAGGGAAAATCTAAAATGATATATTGCATTGGGTTATTATCATCTATAAACAACAATAGAAAGTATTAAACTGATACTGAGAACCCTCAGCTGTGCTTTAGATCCAAGGGCAAATATTCTTTAATTATGTTTATATTGTTTACTCTGTTCATTGTTCAGTTGTGTGTCCAATGTTCTGAAATGAAAGATTTCACAGAATACCTGGGGAAGGCACTAGGTTTCAACAAATTTTGTACTAAGTATTTGATCTAACCTGTATTATTTGATGCAAACTGACTCTGCCTGGTCTGTGCTTTTTTTGTTTGTTTTGATTTTTTTTTTTTTTTTTTAGCTCTCTAAGCCTTAGTTTCCTCATTAGTAAAATGACAATAGCATTGTACTGACATTACAGAGATGTTTTAAAAATTAGTGAATGAAAAGAACTTAGCAAAAAAGCTCAGCTGATGTTAACTTTGGTGAATCAATTTGATCCCAGTAAAAATCCAACACACCTGTGTGTGTGTGTTGTGTATAAACTAACAAGGTGATATAAAGAAATTCAAAATACCTAGAATAGCCAAAATTATTTTGCAAGGAAAAATTACAAATTTTGGACAGGGAAAAAGAAGTCTTAAAGTGTTATTCTACAAGAAAAAAAAAGTTTGTTTATTTATTGATTCCCAGATGTGTTTTATCATTTTGTGACAAATTGTACAAGTGCAAAGGTGACACTTGCAAGTTTTATTATGACTATAATTAATGTGACATTCACTCTTTTATCTTGCAAGTTATTTTACTAAGCACCAGGTAATAAAAAAATCAAGGGTGGAGGTGGAAGTTTTCAGTGAATTTCCCCTAAAACCATTAAAATAAATGAAAATAGGGTAAGAGAAAAGCATAGCAACAATACAGGTAGACTGAGTTTGAAATTTTCTAAATAAGATACTTTAAAACATGTAAATGAAGAAAACAGTGATTTTCAAAAAATCAGGTGAGAAAAACAAACAAAAATAACAAAATGTCAAATGTTAGCTAATTATAGAAAAGAAAATCAGTCTGGTGTTTCAACTGTTAAATGGGAAAGATTCAGCTATTTTTTGTTCAGCTACCTTTTAATTATTATAAAGTCATTTTTTATTAGGTTTTATTTGTCTCAGTGGAAATTGGAAAGCAGCTGACTGTTGGCAGGAATAAAATTGTAATACCCCAGAACTGTTAGGAAAAAAAGATATAAAGATATGAATTGCTGTATTTGACTCTGCTTTTGTGTGTGAAGATGTACTATTATTCTTACTAAGTAGCTCTGACCATAACTGTGAGGGAAACTTGGAGTACTAAAAGGTAGATGAATCATAAACTAAGGTTCAGAGAAAAAATTAAAAGATATCAAAGGACAGCAAATGTAAACCAAAGGTTTTATTGGGTAATGTGGGAGCAGGAAATGGAAATGAAAGGAGTCTTTTATTAGGAGCTAAAATATTGAATTATTTAAAGTAGTGAAAATGGATATGACTAGGACCAATGGAATCAAACCAGGAAAATGAAAATTGTGTCTATCAGAGAAATGTTGCTAACTTTGGGGATATAATGAAACTGTCTCCCAGGAGACCTTCTTTCTCTAATATAGAACTTTTCAGTCTTAAAAGCCAAAATCTCATCTAACCCTGTAGCATCCTAGCTTCCCTTACCCATGCATCACCATGGCAGAATGAATTATGTTTTCAAGCCATAAAGACACTTATGTTCAATGAGTTATTTTGCCTGTCACAAATTAATCATTCCCATAACCCACTTAATAACAATACCCAATAGCCATCACCACCAACAAGACCAGTCCTACCAAAATTATTACCAACATTATCGGAAAACCTTCTGACCTACCATGTGAGCATGTGGGAAACCTCTTCTAATTATCTTGTAGGAAAAATAATTTCAGTCTTTCAAAATGCATGTCTCTCTTCCCACAAAATGGGTCATGAGAATGTCATCTTCATACCTACAGACAGACAAACAAACATAAACAAAATCACACTGTGCTGAATACCCTTGTGACATTTACAAAGTTCCTCCAGGAAAGAAGAGAGGAGATATAGGTCCACAGTTTCTCCATGAAAATCCTTGAGGCCAGATTTGTTTAGTAATTCAGAATTTTGGAGAGTTTGTGAAGGCAATACAGTGCATCCACCTTAAACCTTTCCAACAGACCAGTCATCAAATCATTAACATTTTTGTCGTGAAACTTCTGACTGTTCACACTAAGTGACAGTAACCTCAGATGTTACAACCAGACTGATTCACATGAGATCAGAGTTTGCCATCAAGGAGTTTATGGAAAAAAAAATTCTAGTTTTCCTAGTTTGGGAATTTGAGCACTGAAGGTATGAGCTTGTGCACCCACACCAGGTATGTTTAGTGCTTAAAGAAATCTGAATACCAAGTGAAAATAAATGTTAAAATGCCTCTAGACATAATGATTGTAATTGCATTTGCATACATAACTTACTAAAATATCTTCCATTTTGCACTTGGGCCAAAAAGTAATCATATTTTAACAAAGAAAAACAAATGATGAATAAGTGAATAAATCACCATGATTCGGAATCTTATAATATTTAAATGTACCCAATAAAAAGTAAAACTGATATATATATATATATATTTTAAGTTGAGGTCCAATGAATAGGACACATATCTTTTTGAAAAGTTTGTGTTTATTTTTCAATTTTCTCAGCTACTTTTGTTTTCCTCATTATATGTAATCAATGAATAAGCTTTATTTTATTTTGTTTTTAAAGATCTGGATATGGCTGTCTGACTACAGGATATTCAGAAATGAGCTTGAGGTAAAGATAACAACTTATTCACAAAAGTAAGTTGAAGCAAATATTGTGGTTGCAAAAAAAATATTTGCTAATGACCTTTTTACAGGACCTAATCACAAAAACAAAACTCCAAGTAGAACTATTCAAAGGGAATTTGTCCATTTTTATTATGGAAAGGCACTGACCAACCCATTAAGGAAATAATTGCATTAAAAGTCAGTTAACACATTTAAAGTGTAAAATAAAGAGAATCTTATTTTAGACAAAAGATGAACACTCCCATATTACAAAGGAAATATTTTGAAAAGAAAATTTTCTAGAAATGTCTAAATTTATTTCTCATTCTCTCCCATGTTATAGATTTGAGTTAAAATATAATCATTAGATTCTTAAGTTGCAAAGCTGAATAATCTCAACAAAGGTTAGTGACCAGATATGCAATTATTTTTTTCACTCCTGCTTATTGATGCAGAGCTTAAGAAGTTTTTTAGTTTAAAATTTTCTTTAAAATATTAAAGACATTCTCTTTCTACTTGTATTGCCATGAAGGAGCAGGGGTATTGTATTTTTTTACTGCCACCAAGTTTCATTAACAGATATTTTTAGAAATGATTTTACTAGAATAAGTAGGTAAATCTGAAAAAGAAATATAAATGTTAGGAGTTTTAAGATTTTAAGAAGGTGTGAAGTCTGGTCAATGGAAGCAGATATTAAGTAGGTAATTGTGTTGAAAATTTTCTAGATTTAATATGCAAGATTTGTTTTCTTTGCACATGATTTTACAACAAATGTATATACTGGGTGCTATTAGAGAATCAATCTGAGAAATTATTAATGTTATTTACTGAATCTTGTATAGCCCATATTGAGTGCATTTGCGTATTTTCTTCAGCAAATGTGCCTTTACAAGTAACTTCCACACCTTCCTCAAAACCAGTGTGTGCTGGGGTCCTGGCCAATCATATTCCTGGTGAGTACAGTGGGGGTAAAATTTGAAGGGAAGAAAACAAAAGAATGGTTCTAATATCTCCTGAGCAAAATCTCTGTATTGTTACACCACCTTTATGAGTTAACTTATTTTCCCACTATATATGTGAGAATGCTACTTCTGTAGTTTATAGATTCAAAGGTGAAGTTACAAGCCCCAAGTCACATAGAGAGTAAACAGCATAATCATACATTCTCCAGCTCTATGCTGTCCATAGGAAATTCCTGTGACACAAAAACAAGCTAAGCAACCTATTGATATATATTAGAAGATAAATTTGTTACCATTCTATTAAAAGTGACATTTTATTTGTTGTTTTAAATTTTCTGCACCACTTTTCCCTTCATTTATATACATGACTGAAATCTAATGCTGTAATCTTTCTTAAAAAACAAGCAAACAAAAAAAACACATTTATTTATTTCCTTTGCATGGATCATGCAGATATTAAAGTTATAGTCACAAAATAGTCACTCTCTTGCATCTGAGAATTCAAAATCACTGTACAGAAAAGCTTAATTCTGACACTCGTCCAATTAATTGTATAGTATGCAGCTATATTTCTTTGGGATTTTGCTTATAATTATCACTATATTTGGACTCCTTTACCATCTATTTGAGTTTTCAAAGATTCCCATGGTTCATGGATTACAGTAATTTTTTTCCTTAGCATTGGACATATTACTTGCATACCTGTTATGGGTTGAACTGTGTCCTCAGAAAATTCATATGTTGAAGTCCTAACCCCTCAACACCTCAAAATGTAGCTTCATTTAGAAATAGTGTTTATGCAGATGTAATTAGTTAAGTTCAGGTCACACTGCAGTAGGGTGGGCTCTTAAGCCAATGTGTACTTTAAAAAAAGGGAAATTTGGACACAGATACACACACAGGGAAAACAGTAGGTGAATATAAAGACAGAGATCTTGCTGACTCATTTATAAGCCAAAGAATGACAAAGATGCCAAAGGTGTCAGCACACCACCAGAAACTAGAAGAGAGTCTTGGAACAGATTCACAGTCACAGCCCTCAGAAGGAACCGACCCTGCCACCACTTTGACCTTGGACTTTTAGCCCTAAGAAATATGAGACAATAAATTTCTATTGTTTAAGCCACCCAGTTTCTAGTATTTTGTTATGGCATCCCTGAAAAACTAATATGATATCCAAATAATTATTTTTCTTAAGAATTAACATTCTAGGGCCTCCCTGGTGGCGCAGTGGTTGAGAGTCCGCCTGCCGATGCAGGGGATACGGGTTCGTGCCCCGGTCTGGGAGGATCCCATATGCCGTGGAGCGGCTGGGCCCGTGAGCCATGGCCGCTGAGCCTGCGCGTCCGGAGCCTGTGCTCCGCAACGGGAGAGGCCACAACAGTGAGAGGCCCGCGTACCGCAAAAAAATAAAAAAAAAATAAAAAAATAATTAACATTCTAAAAAAATGCATTAGCCTCTTCAAATCATAAAGGCACACTCAGAAATATCCTCTCAATAAAATGTCCTCAGTTTGACACTATGTAAAAATTTGGTAATAAGTATAAGAGTTTACACAGAGTAAATAGAGTCACTCTTATTAAACTCAGTTTTCTCCTCTCTACCATCCTGACCAAGAAATAAACACCAACTGTAGATATAGAATGATTGCCATGAAAATGTCTCATGAACCTTCCTCATACCTTATACTGAAGTGCCTTCCCGAAATCTATTGAGAACCTCACTACCTGACTTTTTCCCACTGCATGGGGAGGGGTGGGTAAAAATAATTCTTGTCCTGTGTTCAAAATAATGGTCCTAATATTCAGAGGTTATCATGACAATAATCCTGTCTTAGATAAATTCACCTAGAACTTATTCTGAGTTTTATCTCAGGAAAAGAAAGGACTCTATAATATTTAGAGCTACCTAATAATGGATCTTTCCTCCTGGAAAAACACAGGAACTGTTTCAGTAAAGGGATGTTGTACAGGAACTCAAACCCACTGGGGGACTTTGGATTAGCTGACAACTAACTTTCCACCAAGTCTAAGTTTTATAGTTTCATGAAGCAAATTTAAGTAGTACTGTGTTTTCTAGGGGGAGGGGTTTATCATGTTTCTAAAGGACAGAAGTTTCCTGTGAAAGTATGCCAGTTTTCAATATCCTATTTAATTTACTGCAAAAAAGGCATTTAATTAGTGTTTACTACCACTAAGAGTAATAACATTAACAGCATAAACAACAACACAAGCCTCAGTTGCTGCCTAGCCTGTCTCTCACTGAAAATAACGAAAATTTCATCCATGACTAAAGAGCTATAGAAGAAAGGATGTTTGGGTCATAAACCTGAGGAAAGTCTAGGAAACCACAGAGGTATAATGAAACTGAACTACAGGAGATGAGCTATCAAGGTAATGGTCATTAAACTGTAAGTTCCTATAAAGCAAACACAATGAATTAGATGGCCAAAGTCAATTGTAAATAGAAAACCATTGCTTATTTTATTTTAAAGTGTAGACTACAAATTCTCGAAATTATGATATTCAGTTTGGGAGGAAAAGAACCTCATACATAGATGGCGAAATGATCTTTAACAATTAATATCTCAGTATATTTTCTATTTTTTTGGTTGTGGTTATAAAAAAATCCAACACATAGCATGAGATTTACCCTCTGATCAAAATTTTTAGTGTGCAGACCAGTATTGTTAACTATAAGCACAATATTGTACATCAGATCTCTAGACCTTTTTCATCTTGCATACATGAGATTTCATACCCATTGATAGCAACTACTTATTTCCCCTCCCACCCCTGGCCCCAGGCAGCCACAATACTACTTTCTGCTTCTATGAGCATGACTACTTTAGAGAGCTCATAAGAGGAGTCAGACAGTATTGTCCTTGTGTGACAAGCTTACTTTACTTTGCATAATTTCCTCATGCTTCACCCATGTTGTTGCATATGATAGGGTTTCATTATTTTTTAAGGCTGAAAAGTATTCCATTGTATGGACCTATCACATTTCCTTTATCTCTTCATCCACTGATGGACATGTAGATTGTTTCCACATCTTGGCTATTGTGAATAATGCAGCAATGAATATGACAGTAAAAATATATTTTTGAGATTTTGATTTCAATTTGTTTAGATAGATACCCAGAAGAAGAATTGCTGGATTATGTGATAGCTCTATTTTTTTTTTTTTTGAGGAAATTCCATACTATTTTCCATAATGGCTGCATTATTTTATTTTCCCACCAACAGTGCACAAGGGCTTCAATTTTTCCACATGCTTGTCAACACTTGTTATTTTTTGTTTGTTTGTTTGTTTTGATAATGACCATCCTACCAGGTGTGAGATGATATCGCATTGTGGTTTTGACTTGAATTTCCCTGATGTTGAGCAAACTTTCAAAAACCTGTGGGCCATTCATATGTCTTCTATGGAAAAAATGTCTATTCAGTTCCTTTCTTCATATTTTAATCAGGTTATTATTATTATTATTGCTATCGTCTTGTAGAAGTTCCTTATATATTTTAGGTATTAACCCTTTATCAGATACATGGTTTGCAACTATTTTCTCCCCATTCTGTAGGTTGCTTTTTCACTTTTTTAATTGTTTATATGGATGTAGTCCCACTTGTTTATTATTGCTTTTGAGTCTGTTTTATACAGCATATGTTTTTCTTTTTAATTCATTCAGCTTTGTCTTTTGAATGAGAATTTAATCCATTTACATTTAAAGTAATTATTGATAGAGAAAGATTATGGTCACCTTGTTAATTATTCTCTGTCTTATCGCATTTATGCTTCTTTTGTTCTCTTCCTTTGTAGTGAAAATGATTTGATTTCTTCCTCATTTTTTTGTGTATATTCTACAAGTATTTTCTTTATGGTTACCATGAGGCTGACATAAAACACCTTATAGTTGTAAATTTATTTCCAGCTGGTAATACCTGAATTTCAATCACATACAAAAATTTGACGTTTCTCTCTTTGACACACACGTTACTGATATCACAAATTATATCTTTTTATATTGTATACCCTTTACCATATTTTTATTGTTATAATTATTCATATACTTTTGTCTTTTAACTTCTAGACCAAAATTGACAGTGATTTACATGCTACTGGTACAACATTACAGTATTCTGTATTTTCTATGCTTACTTTTACCAGCATTTATACTTTCATATTCATTCATGTTGCTGATGCTTTCATTCAGCATCCTTTTTATTTTATTTCATCTCAACTTGAAGGACTCCCTTTAGAATTTCTTATAAGTCTGGCCTAGTGGTGATGGATTACCTTAGCTCTTACTTATCTGAGAAAGTTTTAATTTCTCTTTCATTTCTGAAGGATAGTTTTGTCAGATATACTATTCTTGATTGGCAGATTATTTTCAGCACTTTGAATACATCCTCTCATTCCCTTCTGGCCTGAAAAGTTTCTTCTGAGAAATCCACTGATAGTCCTATGATGATTCTGTTGTCTATAGCAATGCACTTTTTATTTCCTGCATTCAAAATTCTCTGTTTTTTTATTTTGACACTTTGATTACAATGGATCTTCATGTGGATATCTTCAGTTTTCTCTTATTTGGAAATGTTGGGCCTCTTGAGTCTGGATAGCTGTTTCCTTCCCCAGATTTAAGAAATTTCAACCATTATTTTTAAAAATAACCTTTTTGTCTTCTAGAATTACTGTAATGCATATATGCTCTGTTTGATGGTTTCCCATAAGTCTTTTAAACTCAATCTTTTATTTATTTATTTCTGTTTTGTTAGTCTGACTGGTAATTTCAAATAACCCATCTTTGTATTCAAAAGTTCTTTTCTGCTTAATTAAGTCTGTTTTTGAACCCCTCTAGTGAATTTTTAGTTCAGTTATTATATTCTTCAGCCCAAATTTTCTGTTTATTTTTAATATATTTTCTCTCTTTGTCAAAATGCTGATTTTGTTCCTTCTTCATTTTCTGAACCATCTTTAAGATGGTTATTTTGAATTCTTTGTCAAGTAGTTCATATCTCTATTTCTTTAGCATTGATTTCTGGAGTTTTATTTTGTTCCTTTTTTGGACCATGCTTTCCTATTTCTTTGTGTTGCTTGAATCTTTATGTGGGTGTCTATGCAGTTGATAAAAGAACCACCTTTTCTTGTCTTTACAGACTGGCTTCATACAGGGAAGGACCTTCACCAATCACCCTGGCAAGAGATTCTGTGGGCCCCTCCGACATTTTCTGTGGATGTGTCTTCTCTGGACTTGTGCATGTAAATTCCTAGAGGGACGTCCCAGTTTTGCTTTTCAGACATTTGTAATCTCTTGCTCCCTCTGGTGCCTGTCTGTTGTCAGTGCTTCAAGATAGGCAATACAGAGACCAGTCGCTCAGGAAACCCCCCAAAAAGCTAGAAAATTGGATGGGTGCTCCATTTCTTTCTTTCCTCGGGGAGAAACTTGAATTTGGTAGTTTTCACCTGTTTATTGTGCACTGAGCTTGGGGCAGAGGCTACAGCCATTAGTAAATACTAGTTACTATTATCACCTTTTTCTTAGCAGGAGGTTCCTCTAAAAATTGAAAGTAGAGCTACCATACAATCCAGCAATCCCACTTCTGGGTATATCCAAAGGAAATGAAGACAGGATATCAAAGGGATATCTGTGTCTCCATGTTCTTTGCAGCATTATTTGCAAAAACCAAGATAAAGAAATAATCTAAGTGTCCATCAAAAGATGAATGAATAAGGAAAATGTAATATGTATATATAATATATGAGATATAATATATCATGTACATTATATGACATATATGGAATACTATTCAGCCTTTACAAAAGAAGGAAATCCTGCCATTTGTGACAGCATGGATGGACCTTGAGGGCATTAGACTAAGTGAGATAAACCAGACAAAGAAAAACAAATTCTGAATGGAACTGCTTATAAGTGGTATCTTGAAAAAAAAAAGTCAAACTCAAAAACAGAGAATAAAAGAGTGGTTTCCAGGAGTTGGGGATGAGGGAAACTTTCAGCTATAAAATTAATAAGATCTGAGAACCTAATATAAAATGGTGACTATAGTTGATAACACTGTATTGTATATTGAAATTTGCTGAGAGAGTCGAACTTAAATGTTCTCAACAAAACTATTAAAAATAAATTAATAAACATATGCGAGGTTATAGCTTCTGTACTAAAAATAACTATATGGGGGAATTGTTTCATAATGTACACATATATCAAATCACCCCAATATACAGTTTAAATACCTTTCAATTTTACATATCAATTATACCAGAGTGAAGCTGAATTATTTTTAAAAGTCAGAGGTCATAGAATCAGTTAAAACTAGAAAGATCCAACTATATGTTGTCTACCAGATACCCATTTTGTATATAACGACAAAGACAGGTTAAAGCCAAAAGAATGGAAAATTACATACCATGCAAACACTTACCAAAAGAAAGTTTGAGTGTCTATATTTTTATCAGAAAATATAGGCATTAGAAAAAAAGCTATTAACAGTGATAAAGAGGGTTGTTACATGGTGATTAAGGGAATCATTTATCAAGATAAAATAGTAATCCTAAATATTTGTCGACCTTCCAAATAAATGAAACAACAACAAATAGAACTGAGAGGTGAAACAGACAAATGGAACAATTATATTTGGAGGCTTCAAAACTCTTTTATCACTTATTGATAGAGCACTAAGTCAGTAAGGACACAGATGACCTGAAAGTATTATCAATCAGCTGAACCCACTGATATTTATAGAATATTTCATTCATGTTCAACAGAATATATTCTTTTCAAATGTCCATAAGGTGGACACACAGACCATATTCTACTTAATGAAGCATACATTGTAGGTCTAAAAGTTTAAAATAATTGAAATTATTCAAATGCATTTTCTACCATACTGGAATTAAATGAGAAATATGTGACACAGAGAAAGAGAGAGAGAGAGAGACTTCTATTACCTACCGATAAATAATATGATAGAGACAATAAATGGATTGGAGTTCACAGAAACGTGTGAATAATGAGGGTTGAAGCTGTTGAAAAAGGATTTTGAGGAAATAAGATTTAATCTGATCTTGTTAAATTTGCATATTTTACATGAAATGCTATCTTTTTACTTCCTATTCTAATCCAGGACCCTTTTCATGGTACCATTATGTAATCTCAAATTGCATCATGTGGATTACTTGCCTATAAAGTGCTTGATAGTGTCTGACTTTCAGTCTGTATATTCCTAGTTCATTAACAAGTTAGAAAAAACATTTCCTGGACCAAATTTTTTGCATATCCTCTCTCCCATGTTGGGACAATATTTTCTCACCAGGGTCTTGACCAACCACACAGAATTTGAGTTCTGAGGGAATGATTATGAAATACAAGCCACATGGATATAGTCTGAACTCAGAAGAACCAGAAGGAAAGAATAAATATTGGCCAATGAGACAAAGAAAGATTCTTCAAGAGACCCAGTAAAAACAGATCCAAGAAAAATTTTAGGCAGGAGATAAATCTAAAATTAGGAGCTAGAAAGAGACAAAGCTAAGAATTAATCTCGGGAAAGAATAATAAAATGGTGGTAGGGGGTGATTATCAAGAAAGGTGATGGAACATTTTAAGAGTTAGGCAAGAGAATGGTGCTCAATTGGTCTATTACTTTCAAGCTAAGAGCAACAAATTTAACCCAGTATGAATATCTTACAGTACATCTCCTCAACACTTATATTTTAACCTTCAAGTTGTAAACTGATAGCCCAAAGAAGACCTAATGCCTAAATGGTGTTAACCTTCAGCTTTCAGAGACAAAAAAATAAAATAAAAATTATTTAAAGAAATTTAAATAAAACTTTAATAAATTAAATAAAGTGCAATTAGTTGCTAATATTTTAAACCTGGAATATTTTACATTAAAAATCCATATCTTTTCAGTTTTTCTATTAAAATAAAAAAAAATCTATATTTGCCAACCCATCATTCTAACATGACAACAATTATGTGGAGTTGAACATCAGAAGCTATTTTCTCAGACTGATTACACAAGTCCTTTACATATATTCTTTATGAATAGTCCTTTTCTATATTCCAACGTCTAGCTGGTTTGCCTTTAGAAATTTCCTTAGCTATGAAGATATTTGAGATTTTAACTTCTATTCTCAACAGGTCAGAACATTCTGTTCTGAATACGAAAACTGATGACTTACCCCTTTGCTCATGTAATTTGGTTCTTGGAGTTTCTTTCCCTCATCTCTCTCAGGTGAACTTATTCTAGTCAACAAAGACCCAGTTAAAAAGCTTTGTCTTCTGTGACTAACTTTAATGCTGATGCAAAATAAAATATCTCTTTCTTTGTGTTTTATAACACTTTCTACATTTTTCATTAGAGCCATGGCCACAATAGCTGTTCACACACCTCTCTCTCATGTTGTGTAATATAAAATCTATCAGATTAGGATTTACTTCTATGATCTTTCTATTCCAAAATAAACACCTTGCTTGGTACATGGTAGGCACTTTGAATCCTAGTCTATGTCAAAAGAGGCCATGTGTGATCCTGGATTTTAGGGGTTAAAAAGTCAGGGGATGATAATTCTCATTTCTGGGGCCAACCCAGGGTATAATTTGGTATGTATTGATAATGGTTGTGGCTTGTGCAGAGTTGGAGAATGGCACCAACACGTGTAGCATAATGGGATTTGATACTACTGCAAGGTTATCAACATCCTGTCTCAGATATCAGGAAGTGTCTCAACTAGAAGCTACAGAGACTACAGGGCCTGCAAATCAACTGTTGTGACTGACTCACTACTGAAGTCAGGGCCCTGTTTCTGGTAACATCTTCCCCTAGGACAAATAAGAGAAGAAAAAATGGTAGATGTTAAACAAAAGGAGAGAGAACATTTTCCTATGCACACATGGGGACAAACCCTGGAGATATCCATAAATAAAATCTTATTTAAGAAAAACAGCTGCTTCTACAACAGCAGGTGAGAG
This sequence comes from Mesoplodon densirostris, assembly GCF_025265405.1. NCBI lineage: Eukaryota > Metazoa > Chordata > Mammalia > Artiodactyla > Ziphiidae > Mesoplodon > Mesoplodon densirostris. Next base: position 18,658,799 of record NC_082664.1, read on the forward strand.
GGGAACCACATAAAGACTATATGCATTGTTACTGTGCCATAAATACATGTGTAGATATATACAAACAATATACAAATATTCACATGTATATTTTTATATATATATGCATATGTACACACAAATGTATGTATGTGTATAGTTATTTGGTTAGTTAGTTAAAATTTTTCCAGTGTGGAAAGAAAATATATATAGCATGAGCAGGGCACTTCTGCAGGAAAAGTGCAGAAGTTTGAGTGTTATTTCCTACGGTGGAAGACAAGATGCCATCATTAATAGAAGAGACAGTTTCACATATATTCACTAGAGAAAGGGTTGTTGTTTTAACAGTATTTTTTCAGTTATATATAACACATATCTTAATTTATACCAAGATGTCATATAAATGGAAGAATCTGTCTCTAGAAGTTTGTAAAGAAACTTCTCATCTGTAAACCAACAATTGTGATTTTTCAAAGTACAGAAAAAAGTTTAAATCTCAGGTTAAAAAAGAAACTTTTAGGCATTTTAATTTAGTTAGTATTCAGTAAGCTAAATAACAGCAGGTGAGAGGGGAGCCACATAATTTTATATTTAAATATAAATATAAATTTTATATTTATATTAGGAGAAATCAAAGTAAAAAATCCATGAAATTAAAAAGCAAAATTAAAGTGGAACAAGTATATATATAATTTATATGTATATGTTTGTAGAGATATATATGCATTATATTTATAAAGATGCACATGAAAGGATCTGATTGTGAGGGTATTGTTAAATATATAAAAGATAATGGGGAACTCTATAAGAAAAGATTTATGAGGATGTATGAGGGAATGGCCTGCAAGTACATGTGCTTCAGCAGAGGAAGGCAGGACAAAATAGAGGCAGGCGTGAGTAGTTTTGTATGCATGGAAGTGGGAAATTGAGGAAGAAATCATCATGTTTTCTCTGTGAAGTAAGAGATAAAATGGTTTGTCTGTGGAAGTCTGGGAAACATTGCTGGTTCCAGTTTTGAAAAATGTGGGAAAGAACCAACACTTTCCATACAGTAGAGAAATCATCAAGAAGGAACTTGGAGTAAGATTTACTGCAATTGTTTATGACTGGAAAGGGATGCTGATAACAGAACTGAGATGCCTAAAGGATCATGTGAATTTAAAAAGGTGATGAATTGCAACTTTCACTGAGGCCCAGAAACAACCATAGCTAGGAAAGCACTTTGTAATCCAAGAGAGTGATACCTGAATTTGTGATTACATAGTAGAAATAATCTACATTTATAATAAAATTCAGAATGTGAGAAATAGGGGGCTAAGGAAAAAGTCTTAGAGATGAGGACATTAAGGATAGAGAGTCCATGGTTACAGTGGTATTACCAAGGATGATAAAGGCAGGATTTGGGTGGAGAAAGGTTAATGAGACAGTCACCAAAAGCTTTGATAAACAACAGGGAGTGTACTAGATGTTTCTGTTGATGGTGGCAATAACAAAGTGGTGAGAAATGTATAGTGAAGTGTCATGGATCTCAAGTGATTTGAAGGGTGTGGGTGTGTGTGTGTGCGCTAGTTTTACAAGAGAGTAGAGGACTTATTACTAGCATTACTACAGGAGAGTATAGAGTACAGTAATACTACTTCACCATCCAGCAGTACAGGTGTGGGAAAATAAGCAGCGAGCATTTAAGAGGACAGGTTAAAGTGGTATCTTCTGCTGAGAGTCAAGCTTCACTTATGGCAAAGAAGTGAAGAAACTAGTGATAGGGCTTTTTTGATGATTCCACATTGATAGTTTTAGAGATTACGGTGGGAAAGTTTTGGAGGTAAAGGTGTGGTAGATAGCTGAGTCCAGGAAACACTGAGGAGAACAATGTACAGTACAGGATAAAAAACCACTAAGCATTGAGGCATTGACCAATTTAAACAGAAAAGAGACCAATGATGAGTGGAGAATCCCTTTGAGCATGGTGTTATTGAGTGTAGGGACCTGATAGTTTGACTTTTTCAACAGGAATGACTATAGTCCCAATAGGTTCCAACTCTGTCTATATAATATACATTTGGGATTAAGGTGGTTAGAGAAACCACCACCGTAATAAATTAATACATTGCCATTTTATTTATATATTAGTCCTCCCTAAGTCTTTTTAGTGTGAATCATTGTAAGAGCATAATAAGTTTTAGTATATTAATACCATTGATTTTCTGCATCTGCAAATCTAATGTCCGGTCTTTAAATCAGTATCTTTTCATCAAGGTCATTACATTTATAGGAGGCAGAGAGTTGCAGCCAGAGAGTCTACTTTGGGAAAAAATTACATTATCATACCTTTTCAAGCACAACACATATGAACCCAGGTTTTTATCATATATGAAGAAAAAATAAACCCATTAATCAGTATCACAATGAGACAGGCTATCCCCACTCTTGACCAAGAGCTTATATCTTAATTTTCTGAATTGTTAAAAAAACATTCAAACAATCGCCTATCTTTCACACAACTATATACCCTGCCAACTATCATTAATCTTTCTAAAGTAGAACTCAATTATAAAAGACCTTTAGGAAATGGGGGGGGAAATGACTACTTGATTTCTTTGACTGCTCCTTTTGTTCACTATGCCAACATGCATTTTTCTAGACCACTTTCTATATACTAGAAATTGTGTTAGGTCAAACCTCTGACCTTGAAGAGTTCATGAGTTGATGGTGTTCAATTCCCTCAACCTTCTGGCGATCCTACAGTTGACACACTTCAGTTTCTGATTTCACGTTGAATATTGATTTGCCAACATTTTCAACAAAGAAAGGTCATTCTAGCAAAGGATCCTTTACTTTAGTAAAAATTTAAATTTTTTTTCAAACACAAATGCTAAAACCCATGGCCTTCATTCAAATAAGCTTTCATTTAAACAGATTTTCTTCTTTTCTCAGACTTGAATTTAGCTTGTGACTTGACAATTGAACAGCTGTTGACTTAAATTTCCATAAGACTGTATGTTTTGAAAAAGAAGATTAAAATACCGCACATTTCTATTCAGGTCCAACAAAAACAAGGGCAGTTAAACCTAAACTATTTGGCTAAGAGAAAGGAGATAGAATTCTTTTGTTTTGCATTGTATCCTTTCATATCACTCCCCCATATCCCCCCAACCAGTATACACACACACACACACAGATACCTCCTGTCCTTAAAAGGAGTCTAAACTTGATTTTTCATGGAGATTTGTAGAAACACATGTAATGAAAATAGTACTGTTTATTTGACATCAAAGACCTTCTATTTCTGTCTATCTTTGTCAGCAGCTTTTAAAGCAATCTTGATAGCTGGCTTTATTGGATAAAATATTAAAACCTCCACAAAAGAAAGAAAAAAATAGAAATACTCAGGCACTTTAATTAAAACTTTGGAATAGAGATCCAGGATATTTTAGGTTAAATTCAGACACTCTAGCAGAACTTGTATGTACACACTCTTATTTGAACCACTCATTTGGTGCTCTTTCCTTTGTTTAATCCTGGTGTTAATTCAAGTGGAAGAGTCGGAAGACTTTGCCTTCAGTATTTTTAAATAAAATAACCCTCTTGAAATGTATGTAACATTATAAAATCAGTGAATGCTACTTTTTGGTAATCTGTTGAAAGGGAAATAATAAAAGCAGGTAAGACCCTTTTCTCTTATTTCATTGTATATGTAACCACATTCCCCCCCACCCCATTCTGTTTTCATGTAGATGCAAAACAAAAAGCAAGTGTACAGTTATCTTGGATCTTAAACTAGAGAAGAATTCATGTAGTTATTTAAGGATAATGAGCTACATCAACAGTATCAGTCTGGCCAAATGTGTAGCAGGCTTAATCAAGCAAAGCTGAGTCAGGTGCAATATTGAGTTCGGTAGGCTACACATGAAGGTTCAGGTAAGTTAACTGAACCATAGGGAGCTGCCATTTAAAAAATAGATCTTCAGGGCTTCCCTGGTGGCGCAGTGGTTGAGAGTCTGCCTGCTGATGCAAGGGACACAGGTTCATGACCCGGTCCAGGAAGATCCCACATGCTGCAGAGTGGCTGGACCCGTGAGCCATGGCCACTAATCCTGCATGTCTGGAGCCTGTGCTCCGCAGCGGGAGAGGCCACAGCAGTGAGAGGCCTGCATACCACAAAAAAATAAATAAATAAAATAAAAAATAGATCTTCAAAATTTTGTACACATTTTATTAGATTTCACATTGTAAAAACATCCCGTATGTAAAATAGTCAGTGTTACAGGTCCTCCAGTAAAAAAAAAAAAAAAATTTAATGAACATGGATTTTTATCAAACAATTTGGAATACAATTCTGATCATCAATAAGACTGAAATTCTATGAGAATCCATCCACTCATTCAGCCAGTGTTTATTGAGCACTTGCTGGCTTCATTCAGCAAACATTCTTTAAGCACCTTATCTGTGACAAACATATTTGTAGATATTGAGGTCACAAGAATGAAATGTCATGTCTCAGGTCTCAACAATATAGAGATGAATGACAGATTGCTTCTTCCTTTAAAGAGGTGTTGACAACTCTGAGAGAAACAGGCATAACTAATTCTATATTACAATACATATAAAATAGGAATTAATGAAAAGGTTGTTAATGCTAAGATAGAAATCAGTTAATTGAGTAGGGGAAGGATCAGGGAAGATTTCCTAGCAGATTGATAATGGTCCACTAAGGAAGAGGAGACATTCCCTAGGTAATGCAAAAGAAGGAGGAGTTCTCAAATCTATGAACGCTAAGGGAGATTGTATTTAGTTTTGACATATTTTTATTTGATCTGCTTTTTCACTTATTGTATACATACATTTTTATATAAGCTTATTGCCCTAAACCTCATAATTTCAATAGCCATATTGCATTTTAATGCATGAATAAAGCCCAGCTTAATAAACTGTTCACTTACTGTTAGGTTTCCGGTTGTTTCTACTGTTTCATTAAATTGCCAGATATTTCAGAAAAAAAAATAAATTTGAGAAATGGAAGTACATTCACAGGATTGACCCTACAGTTTTACAGATGTTAAGAGTTTCAAGATTTATCTCTGAGGAAACTGCAACAACTTATTTTAAATACTACCAGTGATATTTAAGTACACTTGATTTCCCAGAGTTTAAACAGTTTTTACTAGATCAACCATTAAATTTCAGCTTTACCAGGGCAAAGATTATTTCACTCATTAATATATACCTAGGACTTAGCATAGTGCCTGATATAAACACTCAGTAATGAGCTGCTAAATGGATGAATAAATGACTGAATGGGTGGACACCACCATCTTAACTTACTTCTGTTGATTTAGTAGGTGTGTTTCAGCATCATAGAGTTTGCTTATATTTGCATATTAATTTATTATTTTATCATCATATACTATCCACCAAGTACTACATTAATGTTATAGGTTTATGCTGCACACAGTCTGGTTCTTAACCAGTAGACATACTACCCATTCTTCCCAGCTAAAGCATGCCACTCTGTTATTTGCACACATCCAGGGATTGGTAATGACTATCTAAGCCTACTTTCTTCTTTGCCTGATATCCGCTTTTTCATTCAGCAGTGGCCATATCACCCATTTCTTACTATTGACATTAAGAAAAAGTTTTCTGAAAGAAACTTCTCGGAATTATTTTTCTCCTTTTGTTGGAAAAAAAGAGAAAGAAAACCACCTGAGGAAAAACCCATTTTTATCAGAATCTCTCATGATTATTTACTTTGAATACAATCATGATGTCTGGAGGTGTTGCAGCCATCTGGAAACCACATTTCAATATGCTTACAGTCAAGAAAAGTAACCAGCTTCAGACAACGGGGTAGAAGAATGTCCTTGGTAAAATTATTGAGCTGTATCAGCTCTAGATTGCCTATCTCCAGACTTCCTTTTATTTAAGATAATTAAACACCACTATTGCTTAAGTCATTCTGGGTGGGGTTTTCTATTATTTGCGTCTGAAAATATTCCTGGCACAATTTAACTATGGAACTTTATGAAGGATATACTTAAACCTTTCATCATAGCTTTAACGTTCTCATTTCTCTCATCACTGATCAAACTTCTTTTGATTTGGAGTAAATATTACATTGTGTTTTTCTTTAATTTGACAAGTTGATTCTATTTAGGTATATCCCTTGCAGTTTATTTCAGCTTGTGGAATGAAGGAAGAGATTAATTAATTAATATTTAAACCCAGATTTAAAGCCCATGAAAACATATTGACTCATATTTCTGTATTCCTTTTTGACCATCGTTGGAATTTATGTAGTCAATTTTTAGCTTTCTTTCCACTGGACATTTTTATTCTTTTAAATATTACGTCAAAAAATCGTGGTGATTGTAGAGCACTGCTGAGGGTGCGCGCACGGCCGAGGTAGCTGAACAAAGGAGCGGGGGGCCGCCGCGAGAACCTGCCACCGACCTCCCTGGCTGCACAGGCCTCGGGTTCACCGCCATCGTGACTGACAACTGCATGGCCGAGGCCCCGCAGATCCAGTTCGGTCTCATTAACTGCAGCAACAAGTACCTGACGGCCGAGACGTTCAGGTTCAAAATGAACCAGTGGGCCAGCAGCCTGAAGAAGATGCAGATGCAGATGCTGGTGCAGCCGCCCTATGAGTTGGGCAGCGGTCAGCTACCTGGCGGCGGAGAAGGATGGCAACGTAACCTGCGAACACGAGGTGCCAAGCACTTTACCATCATGATGCATGACGACGACGGCTGCAGGTCTCTGACGTCCGAAGGACACCGGCTCTACTTTGCCGGCACTGAGGACCGCCTGTCGTGCTTTGCTCGGACCACTTCACTGGCCGAGAAGTGGAGTGTGCACATGGCCACGCACCCGCAGGTCAACATCTGCAGCGTGGCCTGCAAGAGCTACAAGCACCTGAGCGCGCGGCTGGCGGAAAAGATCACAGTGGACCGCGACGTGCCCTGGGGCGTCAACTAGCTCATCACGCTGGCCTTCCAGGACCAGCGCTACAACTGGGACCCAGAGCCCACCACCAGCTACGCACTCGAGTTCTGCTCTGGCAAGGTGGCTTTCCGCGACTGCAAGGTGCCATCGGGGCAAGGCCACAAAGGTGGGGAAGGACGAGCTCTTCACCCTGGAGCAGAGCTGCGCCCAGGTCATGCTGCAGGGGACCGACGAGAGGAACATGTCCACAAGCCAGGCTATGGACCTGCCAGCCAATCAGGACGAAGAGACCAACCAACAGAATTTCCAGCTGGAGATCGACCACTATACCAAAAAGCACGCCTTCCGCACCCACTCGAGCAAGTACTGACAGCTACCGGTGGTGTCAGTCCACCTCCTCCACCAAGGACACCGGCTGCTACTTTGACATCGAGTGGCATGATCAGAGGATTATACTGCATTGCATGTGTCCAATGGCAAGTTTGTGATGGCCTTGGTGGAGACAGCAGCGGACTCAGAGCTCTTCTTCATGAAACTGGTCAATAGCCTCATGATCGAGTTCCATGGGGACCATGGCTTCACTGCCTGCCACAAGGTCACGGGTATCCTGGATGCCAGCCACTCCAGCTAAGACGTCTTCCCGCTGTAGTTCAGAGACGGTGCCTACAACATCAAAGCCTCCACGGGCAAGTACTTGATGGTGGGCAACACCTCCTGGGTCACCAGGAGCAGTGACACCTCTGTGGACTTCCTCTTCAAGTTCTGTGACAACAAGTTGGTCATCAAGGTGGGCAGACACTACCCGAAGAAGAGTCATGTGGGGTCCCTGAGGGCCAGTGCTGACACCGTCGACCACATCACACACACTGTGGGGATACTAGGCCCCACCTCCTGCTTCCACTTCTCCTCCCTGCCCAGGCCCCTCTTTGTTCGCTCTGCTCCAGGTGAGCTCTGCTGCGGCCGGAGCCCCTTAACTTTCAAACTGGAAACCCAGAGAAAACGGTGCCCTCACCTGTTGTCCCATGTGGCCTCCCCCTGGGCCGGTCAGTGGCTCTGACCCAGTCCTTGGAGGGATTTGAGATCCCTCTGTCCTCTCTTCTCTGCCCTGAGAGAGGCTAAAACTTCTTTCTTCTGACCTCAGATGACTCCGAGACTTATTTCCCTGAAGAGGCCAAGGAGAAATGGAGGGCTGGGAGGCCTTCCCGAGCCCCTGGGAGTGGCAGATGTGTAACTGGAATCCCCTGTCCCCTCCTGAGCACCCCACTTCCCCCAATTCCCAGGAGCCAAGCTCTTGCCCCAAGCCTGTGGGAGGCCCCCTGGTGCACCATCCCTGCGGATGGACAGGAGGGGGCTGGCTCCTGCTTCTTGTGCATGGAGCAGGCTTGGTTTGGTGGCCACTGGGGCCTGGCCGCTGCCCATCCTGCTGTGGTGCAGGGGCCACAGTCTCATTTCTTTCACACTGGACTGACTGGAAGCAGAAAAATGACCAAATCAGTGTTTTTTGTTTTTTTTTTTTTATTATTGAAATGTTATTTCTGCAGCAACCCCAGGCAAGCCTGGTTGTAGCCATGAGTGATCTTCAAGGGGTCCTGTGGGGAGCTCTTGAGACGGCATCTCTGGGCCTCGGTGCCCTGGCTGCCCACTAGTGATAGTGCAGGTGGGGCAGCTCCCCAAATTCAGAGCCTGCCCCCACCTTACCAGGGGGCTCTCATTGGCCCCCTCTCTCCAGTGTGCCCCAGCACCAGGCCTGTGTCCTCACCTGGTAGTGCTGGGCCCCTCATGGCCTCAGCCAGGGCCCCTGGTGTGATAAGTTCTCCCCTCCTGACGACTCCTGGGTCTCAGGAGGATGAAGCTGGGCATTGTGCTCAGCCAGGAGCCCTGTGGAAGCCACCTGGAGCTTGACTTGAGGCCCGTCCCTGCCAGCTCCCCTAACCTCTGGTTAGTGTCTACCATGCATCTCACTCTGGGTGTCTTGGTCTTTTATGTTTTGAAAGTGTCATTTGTAGAACTCTAAATGCCCATGATACATAGTAGCTTTAGACTGGAAAGAGCAAAATAAAATAATGCAAGTCTGCAAAAAAAAAAAAAAGTGGTAATTAAAATTTTTCATGTATTTTAAAAGCTGGCATGGTAAATTTTGAATTTTAATTTTTAAAAATTAATTTCATTAATTTAAAAAATGTGTTAATTATTGACTAAATTAATATACTTTTCTAATTTTACTAACAATTTGTCAATTTCTATGAAATATTCCACGAGGACTTAAATTATCAGGAGATTTTACTACATAGACAGAAGAGGAGCAAGTAATGTGACCACAGAGGAACTTGGAGTGATTTGGCTACAAGCAAAGGAATGCCAGCAGCCATCAGAAGCTGCAAGAGACAAGGAGCAGATTCTCCCCAGAGCCTTTGGAGGGAATATGGCCCTGCTGACACCTTGATTTAGGATCAGTGATACTGATTTCCTGTATCTGGCTTCCAGAAATATAAAGGAAAAAAAAAAAACTTCTGTTGCTTTAAGTCATCAAGTTTTGTTATAATTTGTTATAGGAGCCACAGGAAATGAATACAAATTTCTTTGCTGTCACTGTCATTATTCTTCTACATAAACATTATTTGTACACTGAATTTTCGTTAAAATTTTTCATCTAGTAATTTTTGTTTATTTTCCTGGATATTCTCATATACAGTGATCATCTGCCAAAAGTTTTTTTTTCAATTCTTTGTTTCTTATTACTGTATTTTTGTACTTTTGCTATTATAGGTTTTGCATGAATTCCCAATACAATACCAAAAGAATGACAGGGTTGTGTTCTAAATTACCTACATCTTGTTTTTAAGAAGAATTACTGGCACTTATTCACTGAATAGAATGATTTCTTATTCTCTTAATGTATATTTTTGTTTTATACATCTTTAGAAATATCAGGGGCTTTTACAGTATTTCACCATATAACAGATGTAGAATGATATCAAATTACAATCAAATTATAGTGTAATACCTGTGAAATACATACATCTTATGTGACATATTAAGTTAATCATTTCTTGATGGTTATCATCATGTGGTTGAATTTGTATATTGAGCTCTTATTTATACATATACATAAATTTAAATATCACTTTGCTAATAGATAGTTTACCCACTACTCACCTAAGAAGTTTGCCAAATCAAGTCTTTGGGCTTTTTCTCTAAGACCTTGGAAGCAGAGTTACCTGTTGATAAAAACTATAGAGTTGCAGATTCTGAAGGAAAACTTTCCAAGTACTGAGAAAGCAAATGTCACAAAGTATTTTTCTTTATTTGAAAAATAGGGTCATAGAATGATGATGCCAAATTGCCAAGAATAGAGGATTTTAAAGCTAGAAAGTGGTATATTTAGGCCAATATTGGAAGGACTGAAGGAATGTTTCAGTTTTTCCTAAGAGGAAAATAACTGGATTTAGAAGAATGTCATTAAATGGGACAGATCCATTGTCTGCTTCAACATGTGGTATCTAAGAGCAATGGCAATTTGATAGGGAAGAATATACAGTTCAGATAATTAAAACTGAGTTCTTGGGAACCATTGAAAAATCCTTGCAAAAGCCTTGCAAGGAAGTGGTGAAACCACGGATCTTAAAGGAAATGTGGATGTTTGGGCAATGAGCCCATGAGACATGATCAGGAGAAACTAAAACCCAGAAGACACATCTCGAAGTGTTCTTCACAACTTATGTCTCTATTCCTCCAACAACTCTATAAGGAGAGAAACCCCCAAAACATTGCTGAGATGAATTTCTTCCAGCCAGGTCAATGGAGATCAGAGCAGAATTCTATAAATATATATATATATGTATGTGTATAAAACATTTATTTTACTTGATTGTGGTGCAGAAAATTTATACATACTAAACATGTCTTTCTTTACTAAAAGTACTTAACTACTGAGTTATACTTTAATGTAATGTATAAATTATGTTTAGTCTGTACTTAAATTCATGAATGGTGTGCCACTCATTTTTCTGAGTTATTTTGGCTATTTTTTTACTAATTTATATACACACATATGTTTGGAACAGCTATGGAATACAGAGATTATTCTTTTACTATTTGTAAGCATTCTTCAGGGAACCCATTGGCCTTTGTCTTTTAAAATTTATTTTAGTAACTTTTACAGTATTTTATTATGTTCCTTGATTATTCTTGGACTTTATTTATTTATAAGCCCATAAAATTGATCTCTTTGCCACTTCAATCTACTCTGGCTCTTAAGTGCAGCCTATGCTTATATTAGGTTTCCTGGTTCCTGTAGACACTGTTGACTGATACTGAGTTTATTGTCAACCACAATGCTTAACATTTTTTTCAGATAAGCTTTTAAGCCATTTTTACAAACCTCATAGTTATACATTTGACCTTTTGGTCCCAAGTGTAATAACATATTAGGAATTTTATTAAAATCAATCTTGCATGAGTGATTCTATCAAATATAATTTTTAAATAATGTTGACTAAATGAATAGTTTTTGGAGTCTGATTCTATCATCCAACTGCTACTACTCTTCAAATTTGATAAGCATGTAATTTTTAAACTTATTTGAACTGTTGCATCGAACAGGGAAGAGAAAAGTGTTCTGGGGATGTCCCTTGAAACTTCCCTTAATTTTGATTTCAATCCATTAATTAAAGCCTTTTGGGTTCAGTTATTCAATCATTTATGAACTCAACCTATTTTATTACATCTAGAATGTTTCTCCCAATATAATGTTATTATGAGTTAGCAGGTCAATACACTGTTATAGTCCAGACTCACCCTCTCTACTGCATTTCCTTAATATATTGATCTAATAATACAGGTAAATAAGTTAATTTGAAATTGCAATTTCAAGTGGCTTTTCTTACCATTTTCCTTAAGGTTTCTCAATGCTATATTGTTTGAGATAGATACATTAACTATTGTTAATTCTGTTATCTACACAAGCTTCGTAAAGTCTAGATTATCCTTTTGCTTCTAGTCTATTGATATATTCTACTTATAGACAGAGTACTTTTGAATTTTTAAAAATCTAGTCAATGACCCATATATTTCTATAGGGAAGTAAAAGTCATTTACATGTTACCTTATACATGCATACATGTTATATGTGTGTATATAATTTGCATGTATGCATATATATGTGTGTATACATATATATATACACATGCATATGTGTGTGCTTATGTGTTTTGTGTATGTATATATAAAATCCTAAGCAATGTTAGAAATTTACCTTTTGTCATTCTTATTTTTTTTTATAAATTTATTTGGCATTTAATGACATTAAACATTTATTTCCTTGAACTAGAATAATTACATAGGTCCAGAAGCAGATGGGACATGTGGAACATGAGGAACATGAAAATAGTTATTTAATTTGCAGTAAGCAAATTTGTTTTTATTTTTCGAAATTTTATCTTGCTGTATAGTTCTTAAAATATGCTATAGTACATAATCTAGTCATTCTCAATATTTTAACAAATATTTTAAATAACTTGTGATAACTATATTGTTTTATTTATTCACTAATATTTTTCTAGGTAAATCTTTTAATTCACATTATGGAAGACTGAAGAAGTAGCTTAACACTATTTCCTAAAGCTATATATCTTCTGCTATTATCTCTTGCTTAAAAATATTTTGAAGGATAAGCTTGTATGTTGTCACATTATATAGATTTATTTGTATTAATACATTTTGCTTAACAAACCTAAGTCTATGCTAACATTTAAAGCTAATTATCTTCGTGTAACTTATATTGTTAAGTTCTTAATTATCTCTTGCTTGGAGCTTTGCAATAGAGATTATTGGCTGACAGATTATTCTTGTTCCTAGATTTGAAATATATTCACTTTCTTCTTTTAAAGTAAAAAATCATTTTGGCCAAGTTATATTGATTTAAATTCAACTATATTTATTTAGCTTCCCCTACATTCTTCTTTCACATGGGCTTGGCATTGAGATAAAATATTGTTTATCTTTATATTTCTTATTCTTTTATTTCTGGCAGCTCACTTGTCTTTAAAGTTTCAAAACTTTTACATCAATGTCTAGATAACTGTCTTTTGTTGATTGTGCCTGTCAACACTTTTGAATTCCAAGCTGAATTTATTTTTTAATATAAGACATACATCCATAATGTTGTTCTGAATATGTCTGAGGATACTGTGGGTTCTAAGTTCTGAGTCATTGAAAAAAAAATAAAGTCCTATTTGTACTTTTACTATAGCAACAAGCATAGTACCTTCAGTTATTTATCTGAATCAAATTTTATATTTATTTATAAGTAAGCCATATCTAATCTATCAACTGATTGATCCACCTAGCTCTCAAAATATTTATCTATATCAACCAGTATTCTTGGCTGTATGGAAATTACCCCCATCTTCAATAATGTACACGTCTTCAGAAAGCATCTATGCTATTTGCTTTTTTCCTTCTCTATATACCCTGTAAGTATGAGGTCACAAATGTGGTGAAGTTTGGTGTGATGATCAAGATCTCTGTGAGCTAAAATATGGTGCAATTTGGGAGAATTTATCTAAGAGGTATAGCAAAGAGGAGATGCCTTACAGAGATAAAAACTTCTGGCCTTTATTTCTATTTAATGAATTAGAGATAAAAGAAAAAAAATTAATTTTTCTATTAAAATATCAATACTAAGCACTAGAGATTGTATATTCATTTGTGCCAACATCTAAAATCACCACATTTGGAATTACTACCTGGTTAAGCTTATGTTAACCCACTGCCATTTTTCAAAGTCTTCTGCATCGGCCAAATTGGAGCATTACATAGTATTTTGTTGGTAGTCACAACCTCTGCATCTTTCAAGCTTTGATCATAGCCAAAAAATGTGTGACATACCACTGCTGAAATGTGATTTTTCTTTTGATTCATTGGTTTTGGAACAGGGATTACTTTGCAGGCTCTTCCATTCAGTCCTTCCTGTCATACCAGTTCTTATTCTATGGGTGAATCCAATATAGAGATTTTTGCCACTTGCTAACACTTCTTCCACTTTTATATACACAGGAACTAAAGAAAAGGGGAAAAAAAGGAAGTTTAATTTGAAATAGTCTAGGTCCAAGTACCTTTTGGGCCTCTTGTCTTTGCTAATCACACTCACTCTCTTTATAATTTCACACAGATTTTTGGCTTTGAATACAACCCATATGAACTCCTTCTTTCTGAATTTCTCTCCTGAATTACAGATTTATATATCCAACTACTGAAAATCATAATTTGTATAATTCAATAACATTTCAAATTTAACTTGTCTAAGCAGTTTCAAGCACAGCATTTCCCGTCTTGGATGATAGAAGCTCCCTCCTACAGTTTGATTAGATCAGAAACTTTGGTATCATCTTTGATGACTCTCTTTTGAGAAATCCTATTAACTTTACCTTCAAGATAAATAGAAACTATTTCAACACTTGCACTGCCACCACCATAGTCCAAACCACAATCATCTCTTGCCTGGTTAAATGCAATAAACTCCTCAGTGATTTCCCTGATTCTATACTTTAACCCCACAAAGTCTGTGCATAACAGAGCAGCCAGAGGTATCCAATGGCAACATTGGTCAGATTATGTCTTTACCCAAATCAACTCATTCCTAAGCTCTCTATCTTATTGAGAAATTCAAGTGTCATCAGACCTCATCTCCTACTATTCTTTCCTTAACTGTATTGATGCAGCCATATTGGCTTTTATACTCTTCATAGTACACATTAGGGAAGGTCTCATCTTACAATCTTTGCATTGGCTCAACTCTACCTGTAATTCATTCTCTGCAGATAGCCACAAGAATACCTCCTACACATACTTCAGGTTTTTGCTTGATGTTTTAACCCTGATCACCCTTGTTAAATTTGTATCCCCCTTCCTGACTCACAGCATCGCCAGTATCTCTATGTTTCTATACTATTTTAATTCACTCATAGATTTTTAAAATACAATTTAGTTGTTGTGTCTACATCTGTTGTTTCTTTTATTTCTTTTCTCCAGGTTATCAGGGAATGCATTTTTCCTGTGTTTTTTTTTTCTCACCTCTGTATCCTAGGCACAAAACACAGCCAGAGAGATATTAGGCATTCCATGTTTATTTGTTAAACACCAAAATAATGAATGAATGAAATTACACTTTCACCAGTTATTCATTAGCTCCATTTCTCACCAGTAAACTACAAGAAGGTGCTGGGTCTCTATGTTTTGGTGTTAGCTCAGAACAAATGTCTAATAAATGAAGAACTAATAATAATGTGGGTGATTCTATTTTCTCTGTGTGCAGTTAACTGTGGCAAATGGCTACAAATCCCTTCAGAGAAAGTTGAGAGTAATATTATTGACATATACTTATGGTGGATATTCTTTGCAAGGTCTTTCTTCAACTGTACTCAGACTTATTTCATTCAAATGGCTTGAGATCTGTGAAGTTACTCAAGTTTGACCATTTGGTGAGGAGTTGCAACTCACTATCATGATGTCTTAGAGCAGGCTAGCAATTATATAAATCTTGAGACTTTGTTATAGCTATGATAATTAAATATATTACACTGCCTATATATCTGAGCTCGAGGATTCCAAAGATCAATTAAAACTGCTAAATATTCCAGCATGTCAGACCCTTCTGATTTCCATGGCAACTCCTTTTCCTCTCATAGTAACTTCTGTTTATGTACTTCCATTTCTGTGTAGCCATTCCAGGATTCTTCCAATCCCTCTAAAAACAATAGACTCATTTCAGCCATAACATTTTGCATCAGTATCTCAGATGACAAATACAGCCACTAATCACTATTTAAATATGCTGCTGCTCCCTTCACTGATGTATTTCTCACAACCTTGGTTCTGCTGGGATTTCATGAAGGATTGAGAGGGTCATGAATGACATATTCACTCCAGCATTTCACTCTCTCCTGATTATGTGGAGTACTTCACCGGCATTATTTTTAAAATGCTCACATCTCAACTACATTTAGTATGAGACAATTATACTAAATGAGTGAACAATTATAACCAAACAATTGTTACTATCCCCAGCTGCTCGAGCTAACACATTGAATCCACAACCTCTGAGAATTTTATCCATTTTGGTGGATTCAGACTGATATGAAATTATGTTCTTTTTCAGTCAAACAGCATCAGTCTATTCCCAAATCTAACAGCAGTTTTGTAGCTGATAAGGTTTAGCAAAGTCCACAAATTCTCCTAGTGTCAGTTTCTTTTCTAGTATTTGTCTAGTGAATTGAAATTTAGACATTAACCTTCCTCCACATACTGGAGGACTTGGTCATGAGTCCTTACAAGACTTATGTCAGTGTGCATTTACAGGATAACTTCCTTAGGAAAAGAAGTTACAGCATTGTACAAAAGATGGACTAATATTTCACTAATCTCTTCTCTGTTTTCTAACTACAAAGTTAAATAAATCTCTCTTGTACACAGGTATGACATGGGACTAATTTTCCCCAGTAGAATGTGAGTAGAATTGATGTGTCACTTCTAGTGTGCCTTCTCTCTCGCTCATTTCTGTTTCCCACTGCCATCTGGGTGTCAATGCCTAGGATAAACTCAAGAGACATGCTTTGTAACAAAAAATCTAAAACATGTGGCAAAGGCTTAGCATACAGGAAACAAGAAGTAATAAAGCTGTTATCAGAGGCTGAAGAGATGATGATCCATATTACATAAAGGCAAACATTTGGTAAAAGTCTTGCTTGCAATTTCCTGGGGGAAAGTCACGTGTCTACTGTACTGGCAGCTGTGGGGAAAAGATTGAGAAGAATCAGGGTATTAGTGTCTGCTGTCTACTATTGAACCTTTTTGTATTACAAGAAAAAAAATAAACACATATAGGAAAGAACTAACTATTTTGCAAATGTCTGGAAATTCAGACACTCTCTCTACGGGAATGCTAACTGCTTCTGACCCCTAAACAGGGGGGTAATATGATGAAAAAAACCTTAGGTAACAAAAATCATATTAAAACATCCACGTACACGAAAAAAAAATCCTTTCCAGCAAAGGTGAAGTAATAAGAGAACAATTTATTATGTTTCCTTAAACAACTGGACAACTGAAGAAAGTATAGGAGGGAGGGAAGGAGAGAGGGAGGGAAGGAGGAAGGAAGGAAGGGAGAAAGAGAGTGAGAAAGGAATTAAGGAAGAAATACTACATAATCCTCTACATAAATTTCTTACAAAATTCAACACATACTCATAAAAATACAATCTAGAAATAAAGGTAAGGGGCAGGTCCCCAAATTGACAAAGAACATTTACAAAAATACCTATAGCTAACATTACACTTCATGGTAAAAGACTGAATGCTTTCCTTCCTCTTATGATCAGGAAAAAGGTAAAGATGCCTGTCTTTATCACTTCTATTCAACATTATACTAAAGGTAAGAAAAGGAAGCTGAAAACAAAAACAAAAAACCTTACACATTGAAATTTAATTAAACATAAGCAAGACATGTGAATTGAAAACTACAAAACATTGCTCAGGTAACTTAAGACCAAAAGAAGTGTAATTATATACCATATTCATGGATTGAAAGACAAAATAGTATTAGGATGTTCATTCTCACAAAATTGATCTATAGACTCAGAGCAATCCTGATCAAAATCAAAGATGGATTTTTTTGATTTTGCTTTTGGTAGAATTTTTAGACAAGATTATTTAAAAATTTATGTGGAAATGAAAATGAACCCTATGTCAGAAATATTTTTTAAAATAAAAACCAATGTGAGCACTTACTATACATCATATTAAGGCTTAATATAACATAAGTAAACAAAACAAGGTGGTGTCGGCATATAGATGGACACATGGGACAGAATGAAGATTCTAAAAATAGACATATAAATAGAAAATATCAATATGTATTATTGATATTTCAACATTATTCCAAGGTTATTCAATGGAAGAAGGATATTCATATTTTTGTTAAAATAGTGAAGTAACCATTGACATTCATATGCAAAATAATGAATTGCTACCTTTAGTCTTCAGAATACACAAAAAGTTAATTCACAATGGATCACTGACTTAAACATAAGAGCTAAAACATTAAATTTTTAGAAGAAATCATATGAGAACATTTTTGTAGCCTTGGGAAAAGCAATGATATCTTTGATAGGACACAAACAGCAAAGACCACAAAAGACAAAACTGATATACTGGACTTAACTAAATAAAAACTTCTGCTCGACAAAGAACGCTTTTATGGGAATTTAAAGACAAGTCACCAACTGGGAGAAAATATTTGCAATATAAAATTTGACAAAGGACATTTTTTTTCCCAAAACTGTATATGCAGAAATCTATAACTCAATAAGAACAAACAGGGAGACAAAATATTTGAAGAAACATTTTATAGAAGATAAAAGAAGATATATAAAACACATAAAAAGACGTATAGCATAATCATCACTAACAGGAAATAAACATCACAATAAAATCACTGCACACTTTCCAGAGTAGCTAAAATTAAAAAGACTGACAAAATCACATGTTGGAAAGAATAACTGAAACTCATAAATTGCTGGTGGGAATGTAAAATCATACAATTACTTTGGCAGTTTCTTGTAAAGTCAAACATGTATGTGCCATATTTATCACTCCCATATTTATCAAAAAGAAATGAAAACATGTTCCCATAAAACTTTGAACACAAATGGTTGTAGGTCATACAGCATGACAACCAAAAACTGGAAAAAACCCAAATGGCCATCAAGAGGATAATAAACAAATTTTGATGTATCCATATAATGAGATTCTACTTAGCAAAAGATAGAATGAATTACTGATACACATGGTATCAAGGAAGAATCTCAAAATCACTAGGCTGATTAAAAGAAGCCAGATACAAAAGAGCACATACTGTATGATTCATTTAATAAGAAATTATAGACAAAATAAAATAATCTCTAGTAACAGAAAGCATATCAGCAGTTGCCTGGGGCTGGGCATGAAGCAGAGGTTGACTACAAAGGTATGTGAGGAAACTTTTTGGTGTGTCAGAAATATTTTATGTCATAACTGTAGCATTAGTTACACAATTGCATATTTTGTAAATATCATCACACTGTACATATAATATTGGTAAATTTAATTATATGTGAATTTTAGCTCAAGAGATGGAAAATGCAGTTTGCAGCAAAGATGACTAATTGTGTAGCCTTTCCACTGAATCTTGGTAGCTTCAATTTAGTAACAATTAAAAGTTAGGGCAGGTTTTCCCTGGTGGCACAGTGGTTGAGGGTCCACCTGCCGATGCAGGGGATACGGGTTTGTGCCCCAGTCCGGGAAGATTCCACATGCCGCGGAGTGGCTGGGCCCATGAGCCATGGCTGCTGAGCTTGTGCGTCCGGAGCCTGTGCATCTGGAGCCTGAGCTCCGCAGCGGGAGAGAAAAGTTAGGGCATAGAGGTGAGGAAACAAAGAAATAAAGTACATTTGAGACTATGTGTAACAATTTAAGTATGATTATTAACATATATAACTGAAATTAAATAGATTAGAAGCCTACAAAATTTCTGAAGGAGTAATTTTGCTAAATAAACCATGGGGCAAACTGAAAATTATTTGACTTTTTGTGATTTATGACAAACTTTGGTCCTCTGAACTTCCAGGTACAGAAAGCTGGTTTTTAAAGATATTCAGTGTCTTCAAAAAACATTATTCCTGCTTCAAACATTGCCATGGAGCATGATAGATAAGACAGAACTTCCAGAGAATAGAGTCAGGGCCACGAAGATTATTTCTCCTCTTCTGGGGTCAAAGGCTTTCATAGTATTCCCCCAGTGGGATTTCAGAACTGCTGCTAAAGAGCAATTAGTAAGTCTCCCATTCTTTCTCTTTATAATTCCTCTTCTATATTGTATATATAATTCTGTATGTGGTTGGGGAAACGTGGTCTTTTCAGTTTGCGGGCAGCCAGAGCACAGTGAATCCTGGTGAGACCACATGGAGAGGACTGTTCAAGTTCAGGAGATCCTGGATTTTGTGTAGATACAGTGACTAGATTGGACCTTATGTTTCCTCCCTTGGAGAAGGAATTAGCATGTGCTATGTGTGGGCAAAGACTAAACAATGTTTAAATTTTCCAAAGCATATGATTCAGAGATGAGCAAATGGAACTCTCAGTCATTCCCTTGTTTCCCTCCTTCATTCCATTCATTCTATTATCCAATGTCTATTGCATTCTTACTTGAGCCAGGTTCTCTGCTGGACATTGGGATGATAGTAATGAAGTTGACACAGCCCTGCTTTCCAGAAACTCCCATTCTAGAAAGATAGTCTTGTGGGCTAGTATTTGCATTACAGTGCATCTGCTATGGAGAAAAACACTCATGCTGATGGGCAGAGAAGTGAGCTTTTAAGAGTGAGATATCCTCCCCAAAAGGAGAAACTTGAGTGTGGGTTCACAGGATTCATAAAGACTATGAAATTGAAAGGCCCTTGGTCCATTTAACCAGATTCTTCAGGAAGCTCTATATGGGTGTTTATTATAGTAATCCATTCATTCATTCACCCAGGATATCTAAACCTTCCTTCATTTACAGAGAAGATTTTGTTTGTTGCTTACCATGTTAAGTGCTGTATTAATTTTCTATCACTACTACAACAAACTGCCTCAAACTTAGTGGCTTAAAACAACCCTAATTTATTAATTTCAGTTTTGTAGGTCAGAAGTGTGACACTGTCTTACTGGACTAGAATCAAGGTGATAGTTGGTATACCTTCCTTTCTGGAGGATTTAAGGGGAAAATCTATTAATATTTCCTTGCAACTTTGAATTCGGCCTATGTTCCTATGCTTGTGTTTTCCTTCCTTCATCTACAAAGCCAGCAGTGACAGGTGGAGTCCTACTCATATCACATCACTCTGACTTATTCTGTCTCCCTTTGCCACTTTTAAGGATGCTTGCAATTTCATTGAGCCCTCCTGGATAACCCAAAATAATCTCCTCACCTCAAGGTCCTAGTTTAGCCACAATTGCAAAGTCCCATGTTAAGTAGCATATTTGCAAGTTCCAGGGATTAGGACTTGGACATTTTTTTTGTGGGGGGGATTATTCTGCCTAGCAGAGACTCAAATCTACCTTGTTCATCTTTTCTCCTGAGATCTATTAATAATGCCTGATTGTGGCTGTCTCCCCAAATTCCAATTAGCTGCTTCACCACCAAGCCAGTAAATCATCTAAATATTGCACGGTCTTTCATTTATGCTTTGATCAAGAAATTGTTTTGAGAGTTAATCTCCTTTATAATTCTCATTTTAAAGATGAGGCAACTGATTTACTGGAAGTTTAATGAACATGAACAGGGTCACAGGTGATAGGAGCAGAATATTGTTAAAATTCAAAGCTCATGACCGCTGGACCATTTATTTCCCAGAAAAAGATTCTGTCAGATCTCATATATAAATTGAGTTCATTTTAAGTTTGAAAAAAATATCTATTTTTAATAAGAAACTAATTTAAGGAAACTTGTACAAAAACCTAATCACTTTTTCTTTTATTTCACTAATATAGCACTTTCATTCAGTGCAAACATTGCATTGAACAAGAAACCATGCTATTCAACTCAGTGACAGCTGACTATTACTCACTTCCAAATGACTGATACTTAGTGAAACATCTGTTCACCCCAGGAAATCTCTCCTATGCATGTCTCTAATCTTCTGTATTCTAAATAAATTGCCTTAAGATGAGTTGATTATCATTTTGCAACATTTTCCAAGCAGCATTTAAACAGCTAAGTGAAAGAAGTTATTCTGTCACTGTTAAATCTTCCCTCCCCCACTATTAATTATTTGTATGTCTGTAGAGTGTCAGTACAGAACTCAATTTGTTTAGGACTGTTAGTTATGGAAGCAACTGAGTAAGATTGATTTCTTGAACTGGTTCCAGAGTAACTATGCTTATAGAGCACCTTCCAAATAGAATATAATATGTGTAACCCCAGCTAGAGATTTATGGGTGATATCCCTCAGGAAATGGCATGGTGTAGCTCAAAGGACAAGGAGGTAGGGTCAGTCACACAGCTAATAAGTAGGAGAGTAGAGAACTGGATCTGAAGCTTATGTTTTTTCAATTATATGATGCTTCCTTCTAACACATCACGAACTTTGTCAACTATTGAGGAAACAAAAACTTGCTGATGCTTTAAACCACTGCAAATGTATCTAATGCATTACTGGTTCAACTTTTTCTAGTTGCAAAGCCTGGTAAAACCAAATGATTCAGCTCAGTACAATAAAGTTAAAGTTGTGATTTATGGGATAGATATTTCAGAAAGATGCAGACATTTTCATTCACATTAAAGATACTCTGAAAAAAGACATATGTTCAGAGTATCCTGGACATAAATGCTTAATGATAAAGGCAGTCAGGCAACACAGATGCAAGAAGCTTTAAAAGCTTTTGGAGTCTAAGGTTGTAAACTTTGGGTATGATGGTGAGATTGTCAGTTCACTGAAACCCAACAGTTCCCCTCAAGTGTCTGTCTTGCCCTTCCTTCCACACTAAGTGCCTACTCTGAGCTCCTCTGGCCATTACATAAAGCCTTTTAGGAAACATCACTCCAGACAGATGTTTAACCCCAGGCTCTAAGGGAACTACGCAACGAGTTGCTAAGTATGTTGATTAATTTTACATGTACGTGCATGCTAATGTAGTCTGACACCAAGGCCCTCACAGCCAGTCAGCCATGTTAAGTAAACAAAGTAGATCAGGTAAATGTACACTGAAAATTGTCTGTGCAAGAGATGCATTTCCATCCCTGCCTTGGAGGAGAAATTGTTCTCCTTTTTCTTCAGCAGCCATCAGAGTCCACCTGGTTAATATTACCCCAAATCTTCCTTGATTTACTGGTGATATGCCACCTCATTTTTTAACAACCTGTGCGGAGTATGAAGTATTTTAAAAAAATTGGAAATGAAGCTCAATGATAGCAAAATTATAGAGGAGCTTTTAACACTTCTGTTACAATTGGTGACAATCATCACTCAGGTAGAAATTAAACTGCATAGTTCATGTCCATGGCTTTCAGCTTATGTTTTGTGAACTTACCAATTTACAAACATTAAGCATGATGTGGTATTATTAAAGAAAATGATGATCTTGAGAAAAAAAGTGAAAATATATTATTCATAAATATCAATATTACAGATATTCCTTCTGATATTTGTAGTTAAACTATTTCAGATTAACTCTTCACTGGAAACAACAAGAAACTAGGGGAAATATTTTTTTTTTTATTTGTTTGAATGTACTGGTGAAAAACCAAGGCTTTTTGGTTTTTCAATGCCTCAACCAGGACTTGAGCGTTCAGAGTCTTGAAGAGACAGGATGCTTATATGTAAGCCCAAGGATTAGCACAGCTTTTTCCTTGGAGGCATTTGCTAACACATGACACAAAAGCTAGTAGGGAGCTTTTAGCAGTACTAGGGGTTAACGGGAATAGAACTTAGAAATCAAGCCTCAACATGAAAGAGGAATCTTGGTAAACACCACCAGTTCATTTGGGAACCCTGCCCCTGAAGTCTTACTTGAAGAAGAGAGGAAAACCAGTCCCCACAAAGACTGACACCCTCTATCAAATCCGACTGGATTCCAGTGGCCCATGCCTACCATAGCTGGTTTCCAGAAGCAAAAGAAAACAACCTTACAGAGCCTGACAAAATGCCTTGAACTCTGTAGGCAATTAATGCAAATTAGTTAAATTTTGTTTTATCAAGATCATTTAAATATTTTTCAATAATAATAAAATGAAATAATTATCTTTCTCTTTTTGAGCCCCTGACACACATCCTGGTTCTGTGACCTTGGCTTTATGTATATTATCTCTAATTCTTCTACCATATTTGCAAGTTAATAATTATTTATGTCTGATTGTAAGGCTGAGGTTCACAGATGTTAT
This sequence comes from Mesoplodon densirostris, assembly GCF_025265405.1. NCBI lineage: Eukaryota > Metazoa > Chordata > Mammalia > Artiodactyla > Ziphiidae > Mesoplodon > Mesoplodon densirostris. The sequence goes on from NC_082664.1 coordinate 18,682,677, forward strand.
GTGATTTACAAGATCTACACAGCTATTATATGACTGAATTAAGATTTAATTTTTAAATTGGACTGTTTGGTTTCAAAAAACACTTTCTGTGGGTCAGGTGGGTGTAGATTTTCATGGAATGTGTGAATAAATGGTTACTTTAGGAAAGAAAACAGAGAGATCTCTTAGAAACCATGGATGTATTTTTGGAGAAGGTTAGCTCTCGGGAAAAGTAAGCATTTTCAATGTTTTTTCCTTGGAATTTGGAGGAAATTCTAAATAGCATAAAAATGTCTCTTAAATACTCATCAAAAAGAAAAATAATGAAATAATTTATTCAAAATATATTTACTGGGTATTTATTATTTACCAGGTACTCTTTTATATTTTAGAACTACAGCAATAAGCAATATAGAAAAAGTCCCTGGCCTGATGTAGATTAGATCCTATTGGAGTGGACAGTTAATAAATAAACAAATAAAAATAGAATTTTGGAAGTCATCAGTACTGAACTGATATTTATAGGCCAACTGAAGTGATGGGATGAAAGTCTGTTTAGATTAGGTTCAAAAAAAGATAAAAAAGAAAAAAAGAAATCTCTTAGAGACACAACATTTAAGCCAGGAAAGCTATGGAATTCTGAAGATACCTGAGAAGTTAATGTGTTAGAAAAAATAGTGTTGTACCCCTTCTTCCACTTGAAATTCTATGCCCTCTAGGAAGTCTTAATAACGGGATGCAATGGCTTCTCTATCATGGTAAAAAGAAAAAAATCTGTGATCTTACACCATGGATTAAATGTAGATGATATCAAAACAATGAGAACTGTTATATATTTCCTAGTCAACCTGTATAACTACAAGATATTTGAAAATTAATGTGATCAAAGTAATTTTATATTAGAATGACAGGAAGGGATAGAAAAATAATATGAATGAAATAAAGAAGTGCTCAAACAATAGATAGTCACCAGCACCAATAGTCTTTCATTTTATATAATGTTTTTGTGGAACAACCAAAATTGTAACTTTTGACCAAGTTGTACAGGCATCTGTGTCAAAAGCATGAGAAGAACAAAGTTCTAACTGAGGTAATTGCCTCATTAAATTAACATCTATCTGCAAACAATACATCCTAGATCACAACTCATATTAAGGGATTAAAAAAAAAAAGGATGCATATGTGATTGAAATTTAGCACAGTATTATCTGCATTCATAAAAATCTCCACAGTGTGTTTGGTGCTAGAACCAGTCATTGAGTTTGCTTATGAAAAAGATTTATTTATCCTGAATTCTATTTTCTTTAAACAGAGCCCTGTTTTGCTAACCAAAAAAATTTTCTGAAGGGCCCCAATTAACATCTGAAATCCAGTTTTATAAATCAACAGGTTTTTCTTCCAGTTTCCAGGTTGAAATTTCATAGTGACGACAACTTCATTTTATCTTGAATTTGAGCATCACTAAAAACAATTGAATAGCTAAGCATAACAGAAAAAAAAATGATTTTACTGAAGAAAGTATAGTTACAAAGTACAAGAATATAGCTGTTATAAAACCATTTTCTCCAGTTACTAGTACCTCCTATACCCAACTTCCCTTAGCACATAATCAATATACCACCTAAAACTTTTCTCCACATGATATTCAGGAATTTAAAATTTCTGGAAGTTGCTACAGCAAAAACACTAGTACAATTTGGTTAAAAGACATTAAATGTGGCACTGTCTGAGCATTGATGGGTGATATTAAAATGGTTTTAATTTAGATTCACTCTAAAGTACTATAAATTACATAGTCGATTTACCTAGAGGAAATTTTCATCAGATGTAACTAGAAGTTACTCAAGAAATATTGAAGAGGTGCTACAATATTTGAATCAAAAAAAATCAAAATATCAAGTATCAAGGCATTAGTTATGCAGTTTTCTGTTTATAATAATGACAAAATTGGACTTTGAGCAATTTTCTTACTAGTCAACAGGTTAGAGCCATAGCTTGAAAGAGTAAGTAGTTCCAGAGCACTGGTAGTTTTTCCAATTCAGTTTGATATAGAATGATTGTTTTTCTGGCATGCTGGGAGCATGAATTGTTCTGTAAAATCATTGCTTTTCAGATAGTTAAATAATACCCTTGCTCCTTTTAATTTCTGTTGGAATTTTTTTCTAAAATATATTTCACAAATTTCTAGCTGCTTAAACTGAGGATCCTAAACCATAATTTAATCTTTACTATTTTTTTCTATGAAAATAATCAGGAAAAACAATTTTAAAAATTTTGGAAAGTTTTTTGGGCCCCACACTAAATGCACACACACACACACACACACACACACACACACACACAGTCTTAATTTTTAAGTAAACATTTAAGAATATAATTTCTCTGTATTGTTATGCACTGTCAATTTTCACTAGTCTCAAGGAAGTTGACACTAAAACAATTTCTTCTCGCTTAACACATATCACTTCTGGATGCATGAACATTATTTCTCTTAACTTAGCTATGATATGTGAGAAATGTTGAGGCAAGTTTCTTTAAAAATTTTGTGATGCTCTAGTTAATGTTAAAGTTTATGTTATTGAACATGGCTTACAAAGTTAGAATTTTGTTATCAAACTTTTGTAACTTTGAATTAAAAATTTGCTATTTTAACTCCAAACATATTTAAAATCCATATGTAAAACATCCTTTTTTATTCCACTGTCACTTTTTTTAAAAAGTAATCTAATATCAACATTATGGACTGAATTGTGTTTCTCCCAGATGAATATGCTGAAGCCCTAACCCCAATGTGACTACATTTGGAGGTAGGGCCTTTAAGGAGGGAGTTAAAATTAAATAAGATCATAAAGGTGGGATCCTAATCCTATGGGACTGATGTCCTTATAAGAAGAGGAAAAGACACCAGATCTCTCTCTCAGTCTCTGAGTGCACACAGTGGAAACATCATGTGAAAACAAAGCAAAATGGCAGGAAGAAAGGTCTTACCTTTTGGCACCTTGATCTTGGGCTTCCAGCATCTAGAATTATGAGAAAGATAAATTTCTGTTGTTTAAGCCAACCTCTTTGTGGTATTTTGTTATGGCAATCTGAGCTAACTAATAATACTCAACAATGAACTCTTTCTGCCAATTGCTGTTTAGCTTTTCTGTGATACCAGCAAATCAAAGACTTAAAAATTAGGATAAAATCAATAATGCCATACAAAATGATCAGGGAATGTTTGAACAAGAGAATATCAGAATTGCTCTGGATCCTTTTCCTACAAAACCTTTTTCATTATGGTATACTGAAACCTGTCTGTGTCTCAAGGGGTCTTGAGATTCTATAGGTATGAAATCCACTCAATAGTTTCAGTTTATTTTTAAAAATGTGTTTTGCTATTTTGAACCACAGTTCTAGTTTGTGATTGCAAAATAAAAATGCAGTCAGTATCTTGGGAATAAGAGCCGATTGTTGCCAAAAGTAAGGGCCTCCATTGCTTTAGAACTTAACAGTAACAGCTTGGAATAGAGTTCTGATCCTCTGACAGGAATTTTCTCAGTCCCGACTACATGAAAGACATACTGTCCCTAGATGGACTGCTGCCATGCTCCACGACAAGACTGTGAGAGACTCCATGAAAAGAAGGAAACAAAAACAAAGTATTTGTGTAACATCTTTCTCCATTTTTTTTTTTTTTCTGTTTTTTTCTTTCCATTTTCATGAAGTAAAGAATCAAAGCACCTCAGTCATGATTGCCTAAAGAATGCAAGACATCGTACTAGGCACCAAGATGAAGATAAAATAATTGCACGAAATGTAGCCCATGTGCTCACTGTGGAGCTAAAAACATTCTATCACTATTACAGATAGGCAATAGATATCTTCTGGTCCAACCATATTTAGGGACTAGTTTTGAATGTTTTTTTATGGTAATTTATTAATCTTATTTTCTAACTATTTGGTGTTGGTATATAGAACTGTATTTGATTTTTTATATTATTCTATAACAGACTAGCTAAATTTATTAATTAATTCTAATAGTTTATAGACTTCTCTGGATTATCTATCTGCATGATAATGTCATCTGTAAGTACTGATGTTATAATTTTCTCCATATCATAATTCTGTTTATTTCTTGGATTATTGAAATATGGTATAGAAGCACTGATAATGGGTATTCATTTACTTTTCCCAATTTCTGGGGAAAAGTCAATATTTCACCATTGTGCATAATGTGTGATGTAGGTTTTTTGGAGGGGGTTATTCTTTTTCAGATTAAGGGAAATCTTTTCTGTTCTAGTTTTCTGTTTTTTTTAAATTATAAATAGGTGTAAAATATTGTCAAATGCCCTTTTGCCTTTTGAACATGTATTAAAATTATCTAATTATGTTTTCCCTTTTCTATGAGTGTATAAATTTTATTAACTACCTTTATGTGTTTTGACACATTTTTCCTACATTTTTTTGTATTTAAGTTCCTGAGAAAGATTAGCCAATAATATATATATTTTTGAAAATTACATGTCAGTATTTGGAATCAAAATTATGATAGTCTTATAAAAGGTTAGGAATCATTTCCCTTTATTTCTTTTATTGGAATAATTTTGAGTATGATTGACACTATTGAAAAAATTTACCTAGAAAAGCCATCTGGTTCTGAGGTTTTCATTGTGGAAGAACTCAAATTATGGATTAAATACTGTAATAAGTACCGAAGAAATCAGGTGTTGTATTTATTTTCCTTTCAGCCTTGTATTATTCAGTGAATTTTTCTATTCCTTCAAAATTTTTAAATTGAGTATTATAAAGTTGGTCATACTATAATCCTATCATCATTTCATACTGGAATTATTTGTGTCTCTCGTTCAAGCCTAATGTTGCTAATTCATGTCACTTAAATTTTTTTCTTGAATATTTTTCCAAGTGGTTTATCAATTTTATTGGTATTTTCAAAGAGCAAGCTTTTAATTTTGTTTGTATTCTCTGTTGTATATTTACATTGTATTTTATTGATCTCTTCTTTTATCTTTGATATTTATTTTCTTGTACATTCTTTGGATTTGACTTAACATTTTTGTTCTCAAATTTTGTGATGAATGCTTAAACCATTGATTTTAAACCTTTACCTTTTTTCTAAAACATATAGCTAAGCTGCTAAATTTCTCTCAAATATTATTTCAGCTATATTCCACACATGTAAATATTTTATAGCTTTGTTGACTTTTATTTAAAATATTTTCCAATTTGCATTTGTTCTTCTTTGACCCTGGGATAGGTAAAAATATCTTGCCTAATACCTTGGAGTTTGGAATTTGGAATTTGGGATTTTTCTAGTTATCTTCTTTTTTTTAATAAAAATAATTTTTAAATAAAATAAATTCTAGCTTAATCCCTTTGTGGTTAGAGAACATACTCTGAATAATTTCAGTCTTTTGAAATTTATTGGGTCTACCTTTATGGCTCCATCTCCTTTCTACAGAGAGCAGTTCCTATGTTTTTATCTTGGGGCTAAAAAGCTGCCATTTTGCATTACAGGGGAGGAGAAATGGTAATAGAAGTATGAGTTCCTAACTGGCCCTCTTATTCCTAATAGAGTTCTTTAATCCATTACACTTATAATTGTCCTGTGTCCCACGCCTCTCCTTTGTGCAATTAGCTCAGATTTCAGTGCCTCCAGCGCTCCCTCAGTAAATATCCTTACCTCTGGTGTTTCGGATTGTGAATTTCTCTATTAATATCAACCCATCTGCTTGAAATTTTCCAGATTTCCTCAAATATCCTGGCTCAGTGAGTTCTTGTTTACTGCAGTTAGTTTTCTTATTTCTTTCATAAATTCTTATAATCCCAAAGGGAATTTGAGAAGAAGAGACAGTAAAACTGAGTGCTCAGTCTGCCATCTTGAATAAGCTGGTGAATCCTTTTTAACAATATTTTCTGTGATTTAACTTCACTTTTGAAGACAAGGTTATATAAAACAGCATTCAGTATTAAATTTGGGCATTTTTGTTAAGAAAACTTTTTTATAATTGGAAAAGCTTTAGAGTAAGATTGGCTCCTATCTTGTATTAAAATCAACCATTGAAGCTCAATTTAGTCAATCTGTAGTCCAATAGGGGAGAAATTAGTTTTTCTGTAGAAATGAATTGGCGGTCAGTTGTCCGTACCAAGATAACTTTCAGTACCACACAGGCAGCCCAAGAGAGCTAGGTCATCAGGAAGGCTACCCAAGAATTTTTATCTAAGGGGTGTTTTATGGTCAACAAATTGGGTAGTAGGTAGAGCACAGAGAAAGTGAGTGACCTATGAGAGGTAATGTATGTAGATATGATTTTCTGTGCCAAAAGCTTCATCAATTTTCCTTTCATCTGTTGATTTCCTCTGTTCCCTTCAAGTGAGAGAAAATTCAACATGTCAAAAGCTGACATTCTTCCTCTGAATAGTTCCACAATTGTTCTGGCCCTTGTGCTTCTCAAGTTTGAAGAGAGGAAAATTCCTCAGGGAGAAAAGTAGGTAGTTCAGTGCATTACCCTGTAAAAAGATTACAGTAAAAACTCTCCAGGACTGGAAGGTGAAGATATAGGTCAGAAATCAGAAAGTTGTATTCTACTGTCATAAGATTCTCTTTGAAATATTTGTCTCTATTATAACTGGACCCATTTCTACTTGAGACAATCAACTGGCATGTGAAATACCCAAATCTTCTCAACCTCAGTTATTTAGACCCCTCTCTGAAATCTTCCATATAAGCCCTTCAATACCTTAAAATTGTAGAGAGGGCTTCCCTGGTGGAGCAGTGGTTGAGAGTCTGCCTGCCGATGCAGGGGTCACGGGTTCATGCCCCAGTCTGGGAAGATCCCACATGCCACGGAGCAGCTGGGTCCATGAGCCATGGCTGCTGAGCCTGCGCATCTGGAGCCTGTGCTCTGCAACAGGGGAGGCCACAACAGTGAGAGGCCCGCGTACCGCAAAAAAAAAAAAAAAAAAAAAAAACTTGTAGAGAGATTTTTTTCTTTAATATACAATCCAACTGATGTTCATATCATGTAAGAAAAATTACAGAAAATCTCCTTTATAATGCAGCTTTCTTACTATGCTTTACATGACCTATTGTTAAAATCTTTTGTGGATAATTAGAGGTACAAAATAAACTGAATTTCCATGATAATGATCTGTGACTAACCAGGTCACAGGTATATCAGGAGTATCCATTCCCAACTGTCTCAGTTGCAAGAGCCTGGGAATAATCACAATTTGAGTCACAAGTACAAGGAGTAGGACCTCCTCTTTCCTATCCCACCAGGTGTTTGGGAGCCCATTTGATCTTGCAGTTTCTCAAGGATGAAGTATAGAGGAGTATCACTTAAGAGTCAGTTGATTCACAGAGCAAATAATCACGGCATTAGCCTGTTGTTGGTTAGGAGACAGGCTGATGGGGGCTGTTGGTGAATTTGGCAAAGTGTTTAGATTAATGGGAACATGACTTATGAATGACTTAGAAGAACTTTTATTCAACAAAGTTCTTCAACAATAAAACAAAGTTTTTTGCATTATATATATTTTTCTCTATTAGCAGGTTCTTTTACAAAGTGTCCTTTCTCAGAGGCCATGTTCCTGTTAGAGGAATCCAGATATTCCTGTGCCTCTTTCTTCTTCCATATTTTTCAGACTCTGACTCTTTCCAGCTCATAGCCCTTTGTTTCCTGTCACAAAAATATATCATTCTCTTTTCTGTAATGATAACATTTGAAAGCCAATCAGTAATCTGGATAATAGTCCATTAAAACCAAATAATGAGTGAGAGAAAAAAAAAATTTTTAAAAGGTTTCCCTCTCATAAAAGGCAATGAGGGCTGAATAACAGTGTAGTTGATACTTACTGGTAAGGGGGATACTTATTCTGCTTCTGGGAAGAAAGCTTCTCATCCCAGCCCCCTAATCCCAGTCCTACTCAGAAAGGGGTTGAATAAACTACTTCCATTGAACAAAGAAAATGGAAAGCTTACATTTTTATATCAATCAGAAATTGGCATTTGTATTCTTCTACTACTATACACTAATATATATTAAACATTTTGTAGAGAAAATATCAGAGACTTGCCTTTTAGTTTCTGAGACTACATTTTTTATTTCTTTGGTTTAAAATGTTATCAATATATGACTTTTAGTTCTGTTGAGTTTCCTATAATGTCATAGAATTGATGTTTAACAAAGTCTTATAAAAAGGTTTAAAGAAAGATTGAGGTTTTCAGTAACAAAAATTACTTTTTAGAATTTTAGACTAGCCAAAGAGTTTGTCCTAAAAGCATTTATTATCTGTTCCAGAATTCATAGATAAGTACACAGTATAATTTTATTGAATTCAGCATACTTTACAAAGTTGAAAAGATGTAATTTTTCTATTTATACCTAGAATACAATCTGTGCATTTGAAGAAAAAGAAACTTCAGAAACAAACTGGAGATTTATTTAGTCTGTCTTTATTTAAAAAGAGCCAAAGGAAAAAAAATACACAAATACAATTGGCTAATTGCTTTGCAATTTGGCTTTATTTCCTTGACACTAATGGAGAATTTCTAACACCTACATAGTTAATGAGTTGGGAAGTTATGAGTTTTATCTGAATACAGATGTTTAGTCAGAAAGAAAAAGAAGTTTATTTACTCCCTGAGAACAGAGAAGACTGAACAGACATAAGCTGTGTCTATATTCCACTCTGCTGGATGCTAGTTTTGTGTGCCCTAAGGATCTTGCAGCATAAAGGGAAACATGGGTGTACAAACATATATTTTCAGTCTCATATGTTTAATGTCAAGATAGATGTGTTGTCAGAGCCCATAGAATATCATCTAAATAACAACAATAACAAACTACAGAAAAATGACTATTAGTGCCAACTATGAAATGTTTATTATGTTTCAGGTTCTCTGCTAAGTGCTTTATATGCCATACTCCTTGAGTTCTCACTGAAGAACGTAGGTATAATTGACCTTATTCTGATTAATAACAACAATAATAATAAAATCATCATCACCATCATCATCTGAGAGGTAAATATATTTCCACAGCTCAGAAGTAGAAGATCCAAGATTCACTATCCTATCTATTTAAATCCAAAGCCCATGTTTTTAACCCTACCCCACCCCACCCCCCAGTTTATGTCCCCTTACTTTCTTATCAGGAAATTTTCTGGAAGAGGTACAACTATAGGTGGATATGGAAACAAATGTGAAATTAAGCAGTCAAGGAAGTAGAATAAGAAAGCTAATTTAATCAGGAAGAATGTCATTTACATACCAGAAGAAGAGAGTACACGGTATTTTTATGGAATCCAAAGCAATTATTTTCATCATGTGATTATAAATTGCATAGAGCAAGGGGCAGACATGAGGCCATAGAATTAGGCTGGGGCCACATCATTAGGGGTTCAAATGCCTGACTCGGAACCTAGGGTTCTTTAGGTCATAGAAAAAGATTGAAGCTTAAGCAGGGAAGTGGCATGGTTGGATTTGCACATTTGATGGAAGTCCCATTGGACCAGGGCAGAGGATGTCTGGTAGAGCCATTACCGAGGTACCTAATAGAAAAAATGGAGCAAATGTGTGAGAAAAGAAAGGCTTCACACTGAAAAACAGGAAAGATTCAATCTGCGTGACCTGTGTGTTACACACACGCTCTCTGAAGACAGACGAATGTTACACGTAAGACCTTGGAAATCCTCAGCGTGGGAAGTCGCAGTTGTATCTGGCTTAGGCATAAGCAGTTGTTGCCTTGATGGAGGCAGTACTATGATTTCGGCTCTGGTCTTCGTGGGAGTTGTCTCTTTGCCTCAGACAATGGGGTGGGGTCTGACACATTGGGACTGTCCCGCTCTCAGGCAGATATACTTGGATCCATCTGGCATGTTCAGTCTGTACCTATCTCTACAAAGCACCTTCTCCAAGTGCTCCCCATGAGTCTCCCACCCACCTCAGAGTTTTGATACCTTCTTTTTCTTTCCTACCCAACAGCCACCCTCCTACACCCTGTCATAGTTGATTCCTTTTTCATCTATATATCTTAGCTTAAGCACCATGTTCAGGGATGCATCTTCACCACTTCTTCACCAGATGAGAGCTCCAATATGCACTCCCATAGTCCCCTATATTTTTTTCCTCCAACTATAATCACAAGTTATGATTATATATTTAAGAAATTATTTGATTAATACTTGTCTCTTCCATTATACTTGTCCATTATAGCTCTCTTAAGGAAGAGCAATGTGTGTAGTATTCTTGAATGTGTCTCATAAGTCCAGCAAATTTTCTAGAACATAGTGTGTTCTCAACACATATTTATTCAATGAAAGAATGACTTCCCCATCAGTGTTATCACAATTGACACGTTGAACATGAGAAGTGTATCCGTAAGCTCTGACCTCATTGATCTCCCTCATGATTGTAGTAAAAAAAAAAAAAAAGTATTTACCTTGCATTGTAGTAAACATCCTTGTGGGGATTTTCCTCATTTGATCATTCATTTACTCATTCACTCCACAAACAATAATTGATCACAATGCCCTGCACTAGGACTAGGAATACAAAGATAAAAAAGACTTGTCTTTTCTCTCAAGGGCTCAGTTACTTCTGCCCACCTTCCAATCTCACTTTTATAAATTTTCTTTTCAGCAAACTAATCCTACCACCAGAAAATAAGTTGCCAGTATTCCAGGCTCTTGCGTTTTCTACTAAAATTTGCTGGCAGAATGAGACATGGCTCTTTTGTTATTTTCATTAGAAAGCAAATTGCTTGTGATACCTTTGACAAGAATTAAATGGAGGCATAGAGTCCGCTTCACATTAGTATGGAGTTGAACCTTTGAGAAAGGAATGGAGTCTGTCAGACTCAGAGGTTCATTGTTGTTTATTAAAAAAATGGCATCATTGAGCTCTTGAGTCACTGCCTAAGGACACCTAAGCTGAGTGTCTAGTGACAGTTTTTATAAAGAATTTTACCCTGTAATGACTGTTCCTGCCATGTTATTGTTTCAAGTGGCTGTAAGAAAGTGTTTTATTCTCGCTATTTCAAAGAAAACAAGACTATTTTGGAGGTTTGGTATTTGAACACCTTTCTTCTTTGTTCAATTCTAAGTTTTAGAAAAGAATGATGGCTTGTGGTTTGTGTTGGAAATAAACTACTGCAGTTGAAAGTTGTTTTTGCAGTTTCCCCAATGTGTCATGTTTATGCTAACCTTTTCAAAAGAAATGCTTTGAGAAACTGATTATAAAAGCAGTGCACTCTGGGCAGAAAGTAGGAATTTGGTGGGAGGGTGTGCAAAAGTGTTTATATATCTTACTCAACAGCATTAGTGACTATAATGAATTATATCACAGTACAGTGTTTGTTTAAAATTATTGTAACCTGGCTATCTACATTTAGGATTTCTCACATAGATTACGTGTCTGTATTTATTTGTTTCTTTATAATTAGCCTTTTTCAAGAAAGTTTTAAATAAGCTTTGCCCACTCTTCAACAATCACCAATACTAGTCTTACCACACTGTGTCTTTAATCTGTATGAAGATGAACGAGCATTGGTGGAGTTCTTAGTCTTCACAATAGAAAGACAGCAAAGTCTGCTCATAGAAATTTCTTTCACTCTCATTTTGCTTCAGTCTTATTCCTTCACCTGGCATTCACATTAGATTCAATTGACTTGGTTCTGATAATGACTCAAAGATTCTGGCTCTTCAATTTCTTTCCCCAAATGTGGATAATTTTAATTATGTACTTGACCCTTATTTAGCCGCTGATCAACTTGTGACTTCAGGATTTAGATTTTAGCATATGCTGTGGTTCTCTACTTGTCTTGGCACTAAATATTATAGCAAACTAACTTTAATGTACAACCAAAATTAAAATCTGCATCCTACTAAGGCAGGTGTAAGAACATATTTACATGGACCAAAGAAAAGGTGAGTTTTTTTAAAGAAAGGACAACTTAATTTTCTGAATGTTTAATCCGATCATTTCCAAAGGTCTAGATATTTGAAATTTGTCCACTTGATTGATTTAATTGCACTTAATCACTCAGATTACTAGTCTCATGGAAAGACAACTGAAATTTCTGTGAGCCAAGCAGTACATATATAAAGCAGAAAAGAGGAAAAGGAAATACTAGAAAAAAATAACCCACTGTAACAGAAAAAGATGAATTCCTTTGATGGCTTGTTAGTAAACTCCACCTGATTGAGAAAAAATAAGTAAGGTTGAAAATAGCCTATTAGAAAATTCTCAAATTACATGCAAAGAGAAAAAAGAATGGAAAAGTAACAATAGAAATTTCAAGAATCTTGGTATAATTGCAAAAGGTACAACATACATATTGCTGTTAGGAAGATAAAGATAATGGAGTGTTAGGAAAAGATTTGAAGTAATAATGGTCAAGAGTCAAGGACTGTTCAAAATTAATGACAGGTACAAAACAAAAACAAACAAACAAAAAAGCAGGTCTAGGAAATTCGGACAACAATCAGGATAAATATGTTAAAAAAAAATCATTCCTAAGCACATCATATTAAAACTACAGAAAACCAAAGACAAAAAGGATATCTTGAAAATATCCAGGTTAAAAAAAAAACTTGCTATAGAGAAACAAGTACAAGAATTAGAGCCAACTTATCAGAAAAATCAAGCAAGCAAGAAGAGAGTGGATTGAAATATGTAAAACATTGAAGGAAAAACAAAACAAAACAAAACACCAACTGAAAATTTTATATCCAGTGAAATTATCATGGTAAAGTGAAGAAATAAAGACAAAAAGAAAAAAAAAAATTGAATGATTGTTTGTTTTTTTTTTTATTGCCAGTAAACTTGTCTTGCATGAAATGTTAAATGACACTCATGAGAGCTAGATTTCTTTCTTTTGGAATGATAGGTCTTACAGAAAGCAAGGAGAGAAGGCAAACATAATTTGGGTGGCAATATATTAGAATTGAAGGTATTAGGACAAAATCATATTTAGCTTAATATTTACACAGAAAGTTACATATAGTTACATGTAAAATTACACATGAATATGTATAATATATATACACACTAGTATATACACACATATCCCCTTGATCTGTCAACCAAGAGGGCCTAGAGGCAATGACTTCTTAATAGCAATGAACAACCTAGAGCCCAGTTATTTGTTTCTAAGACTATTTTCCGATAAAAGGAGACTGTGCTCCTTGAAGAAATGGCTGATTCTAGGACCAGGGCATTAAATATACAAGATGAACCTGGAACATCTTGAAATGCCAGAAGGTAAGGAAGTACTTAAATGAGAATGTAATAAATGATTATGTCAAAGGAGACAACTGAAAGAGCACAGTGGCCAAAAATGAAACAGTTGAAGCAATAAAGTAAACAAAACATTTTTGGATTATAACCAAAAGCATTACTGATTTAAATAAATTTTAAAAGTGAAAGAGAACAGATACATTTCCTGTGCAGAAAAATTCCAGATAATTTATATAGATACTTCTCCTTCAAGGAGGTAGAGCATAATCCCCATTCCTTAAGGGTGGGCTATTCTTATTGGCATCCTTCTAAAGGGTACAGTATGGAAAGTGAGGTGGAAGCGAGAGTAGGGAGAGAAACTTGACAGTGGAGAAACCTGATACTGATACTATCAAATCTAGGTGATCAAGGTTAATTTCATTAGTGGTAAGTTTGGTGATTGGGTGATGTGATGAGAAAGGAACCCTACCTCTGTGACACTCTTACTCAAACCCATAAACCCAGTATCACCATGAGGAAAATAGGCAAATCCCAATTTTATCTTTCCAGTAAACCGTGCCAGAGCAACTGACTATCCACATGCAAAAGAATGAAGTTAGACTCCAACCTCACACTATAAACAATAATTAACTGTAAATGGATCAACAACCTAAATAAAACTCTTAGAATACAACATAAATATAAATTTTTGTGACCTTGGATTAGACAACTATTTTTTATATAATACATATAGCACAAGCAATCAAAGGAAAAGTAGATAAGTTGTATTTCAACAAAGTTTAAAATTTTGTGCTTCAAAGGACACTATCAAGAAAATTAAAAGATACCACAGAATGTAAGTAAATATTTGTAAACTATATATACTTGATAATGGTCTAGTATCCAGAGTATATTAAGAAAGCTTACTACTCAAAAATAAAAAGACACAAAATCTAATTTAAAAATTGGCAAGGAATTTGAATTGGCATTTCTCAAAAGGAGATATATAAATGGACAATTAAGACATTAAAAATTGCTCAGCATCATTAGCCATCTGGAACAGGTAAATCAAAACCTCAGTAAGATATCACTTTCCACCCACTAGGATGATCAAGTTTAAGGAGGCAGACAATACCAAGTGTTGACAAGGATGTGAAGAAGTTGAAATTCTCATACATTTCTGGTGGGAATATAAAATGGAACAGCCATTATAGAAAATAATTTGGTGGTTCCTCAAAAAGTTGAGTAGAGTTACTATATGAGCAAGTATTTCTACTCCTAGGTACATATCCAAGAGACTGAAATCATATGCTCACACAAAACCTGTACTCAAATGTATATAACAGCATTATTTGTAATGGCCAAAAAGCAGAATCAACCCAAATGTACATCAACTGATGGACGGAAAAATAAAATACAGTATATCCATACAATTGAATATTATTTATCCATAGAAATGAAGGAAGAACCAAAACATGCTACAGCACAGACTGATCTTGAAACCATTATACTAATTGAAAGAAGCCAGATACAAAAGGCCATATATTGTGTGATTCTATTTAATGTATTGTCCAGAATAGACAAATCTATAGAGATACAAAGTATATTAGTGATTTCAGGGGCTTGGAGGAGGAGGAAATGTGTATGAGATTTCATTTTGGAGTGATGAAATAATGGTTACACAACCAGGTGTATATACTAAAATCCACTAAATTGTACTATTTAAAAGTGTGCATTTTATAATCTGATAATTATTTCTCAATTTTTAAAAATCCCAATTGAGGGCCATTCTAACCTTCATTCCTTACCAGTACCCAAACACTACTCGTCAAAACTTTCAAGGTCATAAAAAATGAGGAAAGAGTAAGAAACTGTCACACACAGCCGACAGGAGACTAAAGAAAGATGGCTAAGTATATCCTGGATGACATTCCAGAACAGAAAAAGACTAGATTAAAAACTAGAAAAATCTGATTATAGTATGGACTTCATTTAATAATAATGAATCAATATTTTTTCATTAATTGTGACAAATAGACCACAGTCACATAAAACATTAGTAGGGATACCCATAGGAAAAAATATATGTGGGGCATATGAAAACATTTTCGCTTTTTCTGTAAATCTAAAACTGTTCTAAAATTACAAGTTTATTAAAAGAAACTCATTTATGAAGTACTGGCATTACTCTCCACTATGAAGATAAGTAAAAAGATGCAACAAAAGCTTAAATAACTTGCCATAGCTAGTAAGTGCCAAAACTGGTATTTGAACCTGGATAGTCCAGCTCTGGAGTCTGTGCTTTTGATCATTGTGCAAAATGTTTTCTGATTTATCTTCCACCCTCTTCAACCTTTTCCATGTCCTTGAAAGCTGGCTTATAAAAATTCTCTTGCCCTGCTTCAAGATGCATTAGAATAAATGGAGGACTAGACCAGAAGGGGATTGGATGGAGTAAAGAGAAGGGCGCTGGCAGTTATTCCCCCTCTCTCTCCCTATAGAGTCATCTTAGGCTGGCTACAGTTTTGATCTATCAACCAAATGTCCTAGCTCCCATCTGGAAGACTTTTCTGTGCAGTTTTTTTTTTCATATTCCAGTAATGGCTCCCTTTCCACCGCTCAAACCTAAGCACTGTATTATTTTTTTGTGGTTTCCTTACACCTTGTCTATATCTTTATGAGTAGTACATAAATGAATAGACTATCTTTTTCTGTGCCAAGTCCCTTTCTGATGCCACCACTATGTTAATTCTCAACTTGTTGTCAAAGAACATAAGTTAACATTGTGAAGTAGGAGGAGTTTACCTTCAGTGGCCTCTCACTTGTCCGTCTAACTCCTCCAAATATACATTAGGTTTCTTAGAACAAACCCAGCATTTATTCATAGTTGATGAAAGTTCTCATAATCCTACTTCAGGTAAATGTTTCACTTCACTAAATCAAAGGAAAATCAAATCCAAAGATGTAAGTAATGTACTATAGTCCTAGTTATAGGAGATATTACCAAGATAAAATATCCACATATCAAACTTGAAAAGCAAAAAAGTACTTTCTACTAATTCTTTTGATATCTCTCAGAGGAAATAAGAAACCATATATCTTAAAGATTTGAAATTGAAACCTAATGTAACAAAAATCACATCAAATAAATTGCATTATATTAGAGACTTTATATAGCACAGAATTCTTTCTAGGGGTAAAAAAACATTTTTTTTTAACTTTGTGCTTTCACATTGTCTAAAAAATGTCAGAACTATGACTAAAAAGGGCATAGAAACAATTGTTTTCAGTCATACCAATTTCCACAACAGTTTGAAAGGGGCAATGTGCATATTTTGATGTAATCTCTCCACGACAGTGTGGTGGTTGAGTTTGGATATCTTTTTGTATCATTTTGTTTTGTTTTTCAAAAACATGTAATTTATGAGAATGTTCATTTTATGTAATATCTCAAAAATATATGAACTGCTCACTCAAAATTAAAGGCCATTCTATTTTCACTTCCCACACTATCAAAGACCAGATTAACTATCTCTATATATATGATACAGTCACCAAGGTATAAGATGTGCATAAGAGTACACGGCCAAAACCATGCACTTAGTGAATAGCAAGGCAATGACATATATATATATATATATATATGTATATATATATACATATATACACATATATATGTATGTATATATGTATATATATATATATACACACATATATATGTATGTATATATGTATATATATATGACTTTCCTGGTGATGAGGTGGTTGGGAATCTGCCTGACAATGCAGGGGACACGGGTTTGATCCCTGATCTGGGAAGATCCCACGTGCCACGGAGTAACTAAGCCCATGTGTTACGACTACTGAGCCTGCGTTCTAGAGCCCACGAGCAACAACAACTGAAGCCCACAAGACACAACTACTGAAGCCACGTGCCTAGATCCTGTGCTCTGCCATGAGAGAAGCCAGCACAATGAGAAGCCCACACACCACAGTGAAGGGTAGCCCCTGCTCACTGCAACTAGAAAAAGCCCGCACGCAGCAACGAAGACCCAATGTGGCACCCGGACCCCAGCAAAAAAAAAAAAAAAAAAGTCATTCTTTAAAAAACAAAAAAAAGACAGATGACATATATACACACACACACACACACACATATAACTATATATAGTTAGGCTACAATGAAATATTACAATGTTTCCACCTACCTGAGCTAATTCAAGCCTGTCAATACAAACATAACTTCCTTTACCCAGTCATACTCTGGGGGAGCCACCTTCAGAATTCCCCAGTCATTTTTTCTAACGTTCTTCCCTTTTTAATCCAGCAAAATGAACTGATAATTTAGACAACCCACTGACGTCACCTTCAGAGAATGGATAATGTTCTAGGAAAGGGACTTCTTGGAAATCTCCCTGACAGCATTTCTTGTTCTAACCATTTATTTCACCCTCAGAATATTTCAGTTGTCTGTTGATATTCTAGGCCTGCAACAGCTACATGGAAGAAAGAACTCCAGATTAGTAAGCTATTGTGTATTCTCCTGTCCATTTTTTCCTCCCATCTGAGCCCAGGGGGAATGCTGACCAGAGAGACACTTTACTTGGTAGGTGGTTCCATTAGGGAGAACTAAAGCAAATCAAAAGCTATGCTCTACTGATTGCAGCCTCAGCCAGCCATTGGCTTATGGAAATTGCTAAAGATTTTCTAAGGCAGGCTGAGCAAATTCATTTTCATGAAGATCAGCACTGAATGAGAGACTGGTCTAGATGAACTTTAAAGTCCTTGCCATACCTAAGACTCAGGGATTTGGGGACACAGAGTTTTACTATAGAAATTAGGTATTAGAGTTACTTATCCTCTCTCTTACCTCTTAGATATCTTTGATAGTAGCACTGATAAAAGTCAAAATTTAGAGATGAAATGTAATAACACCATGTAGGTAAACACTGTTGGTCTTCTCCACAAAACTTTTTCACTTAGCCACCTTCCAGCTAGTGTTATCCATTTCATACATATCTGATCAAAATGATATAGTTTAAGGTCTCTATGAATGAAAAGGCAAGACTTCCCTAAGAAATTCACAGTGAATGTCTGGAGGTTCAGCTGCCATCATGAAACTATTTAGGGAAAATTTACTGGGTTGAGCAGAAAGATAGAAAGTAGTGGATCAGTGAGAATATCTCTAAGCAACTTTCCCAACTCTTGAGTGGCTTCCTATGTATATATTGTTATATAAAATAAATAAACCTGTGTGTTTCTAAACCACTAGATTTCTGTATTCTGTCATTTTTAGCCAAAACACTCTGAAACTGACAGTCATCAAGATATAATGTGTGGATAAAAGTACATAGTCAAAATTGATACCGAGCAGAGCCTTGTGGGGCTCCTGGGCACAAAAGCCTTTCTGTGTCTCCCATTTCTTGATTATAGGAAATAGGCTTCATTCAGCCTCCATAAGTTCCAATGAGCAGGTTCAAAGTGTTGCTAATTACGGAAGAGACAGGATGTGAGACAAGGAAGGAGCAGTCAAGAAACAATAGTGCAGCCTTGGGGCAAGGTCCTGATTCCCCCTCAAGGCATATACATAACAATAACTTTGAGTGGTTTTGCAGATACTTAAACCCCTACAAGATGGGAGAAATTAACTGTATGCTGCCTATAAGCATGTAGACTCCAGACCCGGCTGGAACCAGAAGGTTGATGATGCTGACTCCCAATTACCTCACCAGCAACCAATCAGAAGGAGGTCCATGAGCTGATCATGCCCTCTTTGAACCATTACTATAAAACTCCTCACAACACCCTCCAGGTTGGGACACACAGTTTTGAGGGCATTAGTCCCCTGGGGCCCCCTTTGCCTAGCAAAGCAATCAATCTATTCTTTTCTACTTCACCCAAAACTCTGTGTCTGAGATTTAATTTGGTATTGGGATACAGAGGTCAGATTCAGCTTCAAATTCATGCACTTAATGAATAGCCAGGAGATGACTAACCTGTAAAAGGGTCAAGTTAAGAACTGACTTTCAAGCTATCATCTGAAATTAAAGCAGAGTTTGATAATAAAGCCTGATAAGAGGAAAGAAGAGTAAATGATAGGTGTCCATAAACTTGGCTAGTGTTCTGCTTTTGAGAACCCCTGATACTACCCCCTCCATCTGTTTTCTATGGCCAAAATGCTTTTTTTTTTTTTTTAGATTTAAAGGCAGTATCTAAGGTAATCAGCATCTGACAATCTAGAGTAAGGATATAGGGACAGAATTTTAAGACCTTAGAATATCTCAAGGTCATGAATTTGTGACATGAAGCACAAAGAACATTCTTTTCTTCTTGGCTGGAAATAGCATAACAAACTAAAAGTTATGCAATTTCATTTTGAGGCATAATGTCCACCACCAAGGGATACAAATTAATAAAATCTGTGATTAAATGTTCAAACTCTTGGGCCTCCCTGGTGGCGCAAGTGGTTGAGAGTCCGCCTGCTGATGCAGGGGATACGGGTTCGTGCCCCGGTCTGGGAGGATCCCATATGCCGTGGAGCGGCTGGGCCCGTGAGCCATGGCCGCTGAGCCTGCGCGTCCGGAGCCTGCGCGTCCGGAGCCTGTGCTCCGCAACGGGGGAGGCCACAACAGTGAGAGGCCCGCATACTGCAAAAAAAAAAAAAAAAAAATGTTCAAACTCTTTTCAGAATAGTACCCATTAGTATGAGGGAATTATCTATTTTTCCATAAAATTAAGATAATTGTCTCAGAAATTTTAAATTTTTCTACTTTTTTCTTTATCTAATTGGAAAAGTTTGTGGTAAAAAAAAACAAAACAAAACACAATGAGAGGAATACTAAACTTGGAGAAGGCCCAGATCTAAGTCATGACTCTATCACTTACTACTTTTGTAACTTTGGGCACATAGTTCTGATCTTCAGTTTGCCCATAAGTAAAAGGAAACCATATCCCTCCTATCTATTACTGTGAGAATCAAACCCACTGATTCATTTAACAAATGTTTGTTGATTGTAGCTATGAACCAGGCACTTTGCTAGGTTTTGGGAAGACAGAGTTATAGAAGATGGACATAACCTTATTCCTAGAGAATCTCACTTAGAACAAATATGTAACCAAACTTGAATTAATTGTAATGACTAATATTCTGGGGACATTCTGAAAAACCACTGGGGAAGGAAAGGAACAACTAGATCCATGAGACCAGGAGATTACAAAAATGAGATGACATTGTAAAGGGTAAAATATTATATAATGAAAACATAATATTACTATTTTGAGATATCATCCTCAGTTTAACAATTATAATAAAAATATATTGAGTACATACCTATGCCAGACTGTGCATTGATTTCCATATGTCTGTAACCCAGATATTAGATGGGTCTCCCAAGTCAAATGATTTTCATCTCAAATCCCTCTTTCATATCTAGGGGCAAACCTGATCTCATCAACATATTTGCAATTTTTCTTGTGATCTTTGTTCTCAGTGTCACTTCTGTGACCAAGCTCTTGATTCCAAAAGTGCCCATTTTATATGCCAAGTTGAACCAGAAATAAAACTCAGATAAGGCTCCCCACTCCTCATTTTCCACCACTGACACCACCAACAATAAAACATTTACATAATTACTGATGTGATGGTTAGATATCACTGAGAGTTTTAAATAATGAGAGGCATTATATCAACATCAGAGAGTAGCATAAAAACATTATATGTTTGATGTTCTTGTTATTCACTATTCTAAAAGTCCAGGCAACATTGCCTGAGATCCATAAACCTCATGGGCCAGCTTTGTGCCATTTCTCTTCTCAAATCTTTTCTATTCTTTCTATCCTTCCTATTCTTTTTGCTGTATTCAGGAGCATAAAACTGTTTCTCACATTTGCTCATGAAGAACAGATTAGCTACCACCATATTCACCCAGGATGGTAAATTGCACCCCTATACTTATCTAGATATTTTCATGAGCAAGTTTTTATTTCCCACAATGATACTCAGAAGCACACATTCTTCATGGACATTTTCAGAGAAAAAATATAGATTACAGATTGGAAATCACCAGCCCAATGTCATGTAGCCAGTAAGTGGCAGGACTGGGATTCAAACTTGTATCGCCTGATGTAAAAATCTCCATTTGATTCTCTATATCCTTAATCTACACTAACCTTCCTTTGTGTGTTTCATTCAGGATTTATTTTTTGAAAGATATTTGAATATATCCCAAAGTTTTGAAAAAAAACACTTCCTTCCTCAAGACGTAAAATGAGCTTTAATTAAGGCATAACTGCCCTGAAAAAATATTTTCAATTATGTTGATATAATTGTTTCCCCAGCATGATTCGCCTGGTATCAGCTTTAGCAGGCAGTGGAGACATGGTGATATTGGGCTATTACCACTGCAGGCCTGCTCTTAAATTAGACATGGAATTTGGAAAGTGGTCTCTACTTCAACATTCTTAAACAAATACAGATGAAAACTTTTGTCTCTATTTAGACTTCCCACAGAGCTTCATTAATTCATCTCTGTCTGGACCTGTTGGTCCCCCCTGGAAGGCCATAGATGTAATGATGAGATACAAATCCAACTGAATATTCAACTTCACAACCTGGCAAAATGCCTAGAACAAGGGCAAGAACAGCTCATTATTATGTTCCTATGTAAATTCTGACACTTACCAAGTAAAAGAGCAGATCATCTTATCCTTGTCCCCAAGCACAGCCACAAAGGCAGAGATTCTGATGGAGATAAGACTTTGGGGGTGGGGGTGGAGTTGCAAAACTCCTGAGAGCTGCATGTGCGTCCTGCCAAATCTACGAAACATGAAAAAAATATTATAGTTCTTTTTAAAAGTTTTTATTGAGTTGTGCTCTGAGTTAGATTTAAGCTATATTACCTTTTTATTTTGAGACTTCTATTTTTAGAAATTCCTTCAGTAAAGTCCAGTGATATCATATATATAATAAAAATTAAAAAAAAATATAACAGCATATAGTTCTTATGTACTTCATATACCTTACTTTAGCTGGGCACCATTCTGAGCTCTGTATATATATATGTATGTATATATATATATATATATATATATATATATATTCCCTTGATTCCCTTTGAAATAAGTACTGTTATTTTTCCTGAGGCTCAGAGAGGTTAAAGACGTTGCATGGCATCAAATAGCTAGTTTATTACTTTTCAGCTATTTGATGTCATACAAGGTCCTTAAACTCTCTGAGCCACACACACACATACAGTGTTATTATATATGATATATATAGGAAGTGTTACATTTGTGACATGGAAAATAAAGGGACATATTAGCAATCTGTCATTGACTTCTTAAGGAGGGTAGATCACCATAACAAAGCAGTTATTTAAATCTGAATGAAGAATTAATGGATTTGGGACTTCCCTGATGGTCCAGTGGTTAAGACTCCATGCTTCCACTGCAGAGGGCACATGTTCAAACCCTGGTCTAGGAAGTTCCACATGCTTCAGTTTGGCCAAAAAAAAAAAAAAGAATTAATGGATTTGGGGGTTAGAGTGGATAAGGACTGCCACGGATATAAATTACTCATAAAATAAATAATATGGAATGAAAAATATAGAAGGATCCAGAATGAAGATCCCTGGTTCTGAGACCAGAACATTAAGGGGAAAATAAAGAGGCTCTTCTGAAAGTGTCTATAGAGAAGTCTTGGTGTCTAAAGTACAAAGCAAATGTTTGGTAAAGAACAGAAATGACAAATGGGAATTTGTATTGATTTTTGCTTTGTAACATTTAATATAGGCCTTCTGGTTCTCTTCAAAGAAATCTTCAGTAAAATACTCATTTCTGGGAGACTTTCAAGATGGCAGAGGTGTGAGACATGGAGATCACCTTCCTACCCACAAATATATCAGAAATACATCTACATATGGAACAACTCCTACAGAACACCTATTGAACACTGGCAGAAGACCTCAGACTTCTCAAAGGCATCCATGTACCTGGGTAGGGCAAAAGAAAAAAAGAAAAAACAGAGACAAAATAATAGGGATGGGACATGCACCAGTGGGAGGGAGCTGTGAAGGAGGAAAAGTTTCCACACACTAGGAAGCCCCTTCACTGGAGGAGATGGGTTGTGGGTGGGGGGAAGCTTTGGAGCCACAGAGAGCACAGCAACAGAGGTGTAGAGGGCAAAGCAGAGAGATTCCCGCACAGAGGATCAGTGCCGACCAGCACTCACCAGCCCGAGAGGCTTGTCTGCTCACCCGTCGGGGCGGGTTGGGGCTGGGTGTTGTTTTGTTTGGGGTGTCTGAGACCTTGTTATGATTTTAGGCAGCCTCTGTTAATGTGTGGGTTTTTTTTTTTTTTTTTGCAGTATGCGGGCCTCTCACTGTTGTGGCCTCTCCCGTTGCAGAGCACAGGCTCCAGACACGCAGGCTCAGCGGCCATGGCTCATGGGCCCAGCCGCTCCATGGCATGTGGGATCTTCCTGGACCGGGACGCGATTCCGTGTCCCCTGCATCGGCAGGAGGACTCTCAACCACTGCGCCACCAGGGAAGCCCCTCAGCATGTTTTTTGATATTTATACACACTGTTGATGTATCAGTAGTTTCTTTGCTTTTTAATTCTGAGTGGTGTTCTATTATATGGATATACCATCCTTTATCCATTCATCTATTGCTGAACATTTGGGTTGTTTACAATTTTTTGCTACTATGAATAGATCTGTTATGAACAGCAAAACCTTTGAGTAAACTTAGATTTTTATTTTCCTGAGTAAATAACTAGGATTGCAATTTCTGGATTATATGTTATGTATATGTGTTTAACTTGTAAGAAGCTGTAAAACTATTTTCCAAGTTGTGCCATTTTACGATACCATCAGCAAAGGTATGAGAGTTCCATTTACTCCACATCCTTATCAAAACTTGGTGTTATGTTTCTAAAATTAGCTAATTTAATAAATTATTCATGGCATTTCATGTAGGTTTACTTTGCATTACCCTGTTGACTATTGATTTTGAGCATTTTTAATGTTTTTTTGACATGAATATATTTTCTTTTGGGAAATGTTCAAAACCTTTGCCTTGGGTTACCTTATTATTGAGTTGTTAATCTTAGTATCCAGTATATACTGGATCCAAATCCTTTGTGAAACAAATGTATTACAAATATTTTTTCCAAGCCTCTGGCTCATCTTTTCAGTTTTTAACTATATCTTACAAAAAGAATAATTTTATAGAGCACAAATTATCATGCTTTCCTTTATGTTTCATGCTTTTGGGGTTCCAATTTAAGAAATCTACCCAAAGTTGTAAAAATGTTTTGTTCTGGTTTCTTCCAGAATTTTTACAGTTTCAGACTTTACAGTTAGTTGTATGATCTGTTTCAAGTTAATTTCTGTGTATGTCAAGAGAAAAAAGCCTGTTTTTTTCTTTTTTTCAAATTAATATCTATGTTGTTCCATCCACATTTGTTAAAAAGACTATCTTTTTTTCACCTGGGCACCTGTGTCATTTATAAATTAATTATACATGAATGAGTTTATTTATGAACTATCTATCTATATACCTTATCCTTATACAGATATCAAAAGGTCTTGATTACAGTAGCATTAGGTAAGTTTTGAAATCATGCCCTGTAAGTCCTCCAGATTTTCCCTGCTTTTTCAAAATTATTTGACCATCCTAGGTCTTTTGCATTTCCACATACACTTTAAACCAGGTTTTTAATTCCTACAAAATATCTTTTGTGATTTTGATTGGGACCGTGTTGAAGTGTAGATCTGTCTGGGGAGAATTAACAACTTAATAGTGTTGAGTCTTCCAATCCAGTGGCCTAGAATATTTCTTTACTTATTTGGGCTCTTTTAAAAATTTCTGCCCCCAATATTTTATTGTTTTAATTCTATAGCTCTTACAAGTATTTTATTAAATTTAATCCTAAAGCATTTTATATTTTGAAGTTATTGTAAATGTTAATAATTTTTAAGGTTTAATTTCTAATGTTTATTTGCTGGTATTCAGAAATATAATTGATTTTGGTATACTGATCTTCTATCCTGTGACCTTACTAGTTCTACTTGTTTGTGGACATTCTTCATGTCATTTGTATATAGAAATGGTATTCCTTCTTCCTTTGTCATCTCTATGGTTTAGTTTTTCTTTTTTTTACCTCATGTCGCTGGTAGGATTTCTGAATAGAGGTGGTAAGAAGGCTTGTTTCCCATCAAAATATTAATTGTTAGTCATAAGTGTATTATCTTTCAAGGTTAAGTCCCTCCCTCTTTATTCCTAATTGTCGAGAGTTTTTGAGTTTTGAGTTTTGTCAAATTATTTTGAATTATTGAATTTTGTCAAGTGTTTCTTCTGTATCCATTGAGTAATCATAGTAGATTTTGTCTTTTTTTCACCAGCTAATGTATATTAAAATGATTTTTTAAAATATAAAACAATTCTTGCGTTCCTGGGATAAATCCCATTTGTGCATGGTATATTATACTTTTAAAGTAATACTGCATTTAATTAGCTAATAACTTTTTTTAAATTTTGTTCATGAAGGATGTTAATTTCTAGATTGCTTTTCTTGAAATATCTTTATGGTTTGAAGTCAGTGTAATATTGTCTATATAAAATGAGTTAGTAGATTTCATAAAAGAATTGATGTAGGAATGGCAATTTTCTCTTCATCAAATATTTGAGAAAATTGACAAGAGAATAATCCAGGATTAGAGCTTACTGATATAGCTGCCAAGTTGCAGCAAAAAGCCAGGGAATGTAACCAGGCATGATTAGTGTGGCTATGGGGTACAGAGGGCAATGGCATTTTTGTGACCAGGCAGTAGACAGAGAAAATTAGCAACATCACCACATATCCTACCTATCAGCAGTGTCTGCATGGTGCTTGGGGGATTCAAAGTACTCACTTCCTCATGGATGGGATTATTTTAGCCTGAAGAGAGGCTTGGCCCAATGAGGAGTATTTCCCAGGGCACTTGGGATCCTGGAAATCTGTAAAGGGGATACAACAAATTCTTAGGGAGTTGGGAATGAGATAGACCATCCATGCCCTTGTCTTTGAAAGCCCTGACTGAGATACATTCATTGCAGGAATGAAAACCAAGACACTCCAGTCCACCCCCAGCACCTGGTATGGGGCATTGATATCCATGCTGAATCCAGTCCTGGGACTAGACAGTGATGATGTTGTGTAGTCCATTGCTGATCCAGGGGAAACTGACAAATCCTGGGACTGGCAGAGGCTGTGGGGAACACCTGAAACAGAGAGGAAACTCGAAAAGCCTATTCCTATTGGTTGTAAAGGGTCTGATAAAAGTAACACAGAGACAAAACTGGCTTAATCCCTTTGCTTCTGGGACCCCCTACCTGAAAAGACAGACTGACAACCAGTGCTGTGTTGGTCACCTGTGGAAAGCCTCAAAGAGGGCAAATGGTAGTGGTCAGGAGTGTCCCTTTTATAATGCAATTTGGCCCATGGTGGATGAGTGTAGATCACCAAGAATCAAATAAGGTAGTGCCTCCTATTCATGTGGCTGCACCCAACATTGCCACCATCTTAGATACCTTGGCCATGGTCCTAGACCAAGTCCTAGAGTACCATACTGTACTCCCTGACAATCAGGAAGCTGATTCCTTAGCCCAGGTATGAGCCTTAGCAACTGACTCTGCAGCAGATACAGCAGATTGGGTGCATAAAAAGGGTGGCCACTGTACAACACAAGTAGGCTGGCATATTGCCAAGGATGCTGGCTTGCCCTTGAAATACAGTGACTTGTTTAATGAAGTAACAGTATGTCTTGTGTGTTCTGAGCAACTCCTAAGGCAATTGCCAAAGGAGTCTGGGGCTGTCCACCAGAGTTCCCAACAAGTAATGGATTGGCAAATTGATTATATTGGCCCTCTCCCTCTAAGTGAGAGTTCCAAATATGCCTTGGTTTGTGTGGTCACGGTGTCTGGCCTAACCCTAGATTTCCCCAGTCACTGAGAAAAAAACAGGCTGCTGTCTTTGAGGGTTAAAGAAGCTAAGTACCATGTATGGATACCCTTGTCAAATAGACAGTGATTGGGGGTCACAGTCCAAAGGTCATGATGTGCAAGACTGGACTTTTTCTTTTGAACATGACGTTCAATGGAGGTTCCATCTACCCTATGACCTAAAAGCAGCAGGGTTGGTAGAAAGGAAAAATGAAATATTGAAGCAGCAGATTAAGTTGTTAACATGTAAAATCACCTTTGCTGGGTAAACTAAAGTACTATCCCAGGCTTTAATACATTTGAATGACCAACCATTAGGGCCTGTTGAAACCATTATACCTGGAATTAAACATGCACCGTTGAAAGAGGGGAGAAGGTGGGGGTCCTTGTCTGGCATATCCCACTCATAGTCCATCTCCTTACACCTGACTGCTGCCTCACTGGGCCACCATGTTTGATACACACAAGGTCAAATTCTTAAAGCTGTAGCTGCATTACCATCTAAGGATCAGGCCACAGGTGTAATGCTTATAGAAGGAGAAGACCTTCCCATCTACATTCCTACTAAATGTTTGTCTTTTTGGCATTAGTCTTCTGATACTCCTCTGATACCCAGTCACAGGACGTACTCTTAATGAAAATATCTTTCTGCAATGTGTACTTGTATGCCCGGCAAAGAAATCAATCCAACGCTTGGGTATGTGCACAGCTGTCCCTCTCTAGCTCATCAGGATTTTTATGGTGGACATCAGCACTTCGGGAGGGGATCAGAAGGTCCTAAATCAGTACATTAAGGAAGAACAATCTAGGAGTTGTACTCTTAATTCATCTTATATTTCCAATACTGATCCAGAAGCCTGGCTTGTGGCACACACTATCAATAACATTACACATGGGAATTCTTCTTCGTCAATCAAACAATGTAAGCAGTCCATCAAACTGCTGCCTGGAAGGATCCTAAAAATATCACCATTAGAACCATGGGTGACTATGCTCAGGTTTGGAATGAGTTCATGTGACTTACCCCCTGACATTTGAACATCAATGCACCCCTATGCTGGGAACAAAAAAAATCACTGTAACAGAACCAAGTCAATTGCATCAAAGATATAGGCTGAATATCAATGGAACTGCATAGTCATTCTGCCACATTAAGAGATAGCAACTGGTTTGGCACTGACTGGTTGTGCTGCCCAGGTATTTATTGGGTAACCCTGAATGGAACCCAGTGGTTGTGTGACACAAATCTTTGGCTATGGTTTCCACCTGGGTGGTTGGGCTGTTGCACCCTGGGTTTTCCCTGGGCACAGGGGAGAAGCCACTACTCGGTAACAAAAATTGCCAACCTCTCTCCCCTCAAGACCAAATATGCATGTTCTATTTTCCACTGGTACAATCATTTGGCTACCATATTTGTATCCTCCATTGGCCTGAAGAACATTACAGAACACATAGAGGCCCTTACTAAATTCATCCAATAAGCCCTAAATGATAGCAGGCAATGAATATCCTTACTGAATGCTGATTTGTCTCTAGTGAGAAAACCTGTCCTCCAAAATGGAATGACCCTGGTCATTATTACTCTTTTGCAAGGAGATATCAAGGCCATTATCTACAGTGTTGTATGTTCATACCTGATGAATCTGCTAATGTATCATCTTTATTAAATCACATGAGTACACATACCGCGAGTGATTCAACTCCCAGTCAAGGAGACTTACTAAATCAATGGTTTGAATCATGGGGTTCTTAGTGGAAAAGTATATTTTTACTTACTTTGGGAATCATTACCTTGATCTGTGTTTTCTCCAACATGTGCCTCTATTGCTACTGTAGTATCTGCCTCCTGTACAACCAGATAGCAACCAAATGAGCCACCTCCATGCTACTTAAAAACCCTTGCTGACCACTTAGGGAATGTGGTGGTAGAGAAGGGTGTGTAAGATTCTAAGAGTAGGTCTCAGAGGGGTGAAGTGCTGGTGGAGGTCACAGAGAGAATGTGACCTCCAATTGACCCTCAAGCTAAACCAAAGCACTTGGAGGCTCCTCATCTACTTCCCTGTTCTTGGAATGTACATTATGCCCACCATTCCCACAGTGGGAACTATTTTCAAGGACACAGCCTTGAGAGAGTAAGGTCTTGAGATCGCCAAGGTGGAACATGTGACTGAACTCCATTAAGGTCTCTACATAAACTTTTAAGATTCTGGTGGGCAGGGGCAGATATCTACTTGTCTTGGGGCTACCCAAGGCAAGTCTCATATATAAGTTCCCATGAGTATTAAACCTGACACCTACCAATCTGGAGTGGCTGCCTCTTTCTTCAGTCTCTCTTTGCCCTTCATGTACAGGGGCCAGTTTCATATTTCAACCAAGGCACTCCCGAGTTTTCAAACCAAAAAGGAAGGTTTTTGATTTTGATTTATTTAAGAGACATAAATGTACTCATTTGTTCTATTTTTTAAGCATATTTTTGTAATTTGGATCCCTCAAGGAATTTGTACATGTAAATACAATTTTTGATATTAATGACTTAATGTTATTTATAGTATTCTTGCCTATTCTTTCATTACCAGATCCCTAATGATTTTTCCTTTTTCATTCTTAATACTGGTAGGTTGTTTCTTTCTATCTCTCTCTCAATATGTTAAGCTGAAGATTTCTTATTTTTGGTTTTGGTTTCACTAATTTTTTCTATTGTTTTTCTCAGGTTTCTATTTTACTGATTAATGGTCTTATCTTTATCATTTCTCTTTTATACTTGCTTCAGGTTTAATTTATTCACAATTTTTTTAACTTCTTAAGGTGGAAGCTTAGATAATTGATTTTGAATATTTCTTCTTTTATATCATAAACCTTTAAAGAAATGAGTTTTCCTCTAAACACTGCTTTAGTTGCAGCCCTTTCTGGATATGATGTGGGTTTTATTTTATTTTATTTAAAATATTTTCTAAATTTGCTTATGATTTTTCCTTTGAATAGTGTTTATATATTGGAAATATTATGGGGTTTTTTTGTTTTGTTTTGGTTTTTTTTTTTTTTTGCAGTACGTGGGCCTCTCACTGTTGTGTCCTCTCCCATTATGGAGCACAGGCTCTGGACGTGCAGGCTCAGGGACCATGGCTCACGGGCCCAGCTGCTCCATGGCATGTGGGATCTTCCTGGACCGGGGCACGAACCCGTGTCCCCTGCATCAGCAGGCAGACTCTCAACCACTGAGCCACCAGGGAAGCCTGAAATATTATGCTTTAATTTCCAAATATTTGGGGATTTTTCACATACCTTCTGTTATTGACTCCTAGTTTAATTCTATTGCAGTTACAAAATGCTTTATGGTTCCAATACTTTTATACTTATTAAAACTTAATTAAATGGCACTAAATATATTTTTCTTGTTGTATATTTCATATGCACCTGTAAGCAAGGTATATAGTCTGCTTGTGTGATGGAAATGTCAATTAGGTCATGTTGATTGATGCTATTTACATCTTTCATATTCTTACTCATTTTTTTATCTACTAATTTTACTGATTATTGAGAGTGTGGAAATATCCAATTTTAGATTAGTCTATTTATTGTCATTCTATTAATTTTTCTTTATGTATTTTGAAGCTCTGTTTTAAAATACATACACATTTATCATTGTTATGTCTTCTTTATGAATTGACATATTATAAAATATCTATCTATCTCTGATTATATACAGGCATACCTTATTTTATTGTGCTTTGCTTTTTTTTTTTTTTAACAAATTGAGAGTTTGTAGCAACCTTGTGTCGAGCAAGTCTATTGGTGTCATTTTTCCAACATTAGCTCACTTTATGTCCCTGTGTGACATTTTGGTAATTCTCACAACATTTCAAATGTTTTCATTATCATATTTTTATAGTGATCTGTGATCAGTGATCTTTTTTTTTTTTTTTTTTTTGCGGTACGCGGGCCTCTCACTGTTGTGGCTTCTCCTGTTGTGGAGCACAGGCTCCGGACGCACAGGCTCAGTGGCCACGGCTCATGGGCCCAGCCACTCTGCGACATGTGGGATCTTCCCAGACTGGGGCATGAACCTGTGTCCCCTGCATCGGCAGGCGGACTCTCAACCACTGCGCCACCAGGGAAGCCTGATCAGTGATCTTTGATGTTATTACTATTACTCACTGACAGCTCAAATGATGGTTAGCAATTTTTAGCAATAAAGAAATTTTAAACTAAGGTACGCACATTGATTTTTAGATATAATACTATTGTACACTTAATAGACTACAGTATAGTGTAAACATAACTTTTACATGCACTGGGAAACAAAAAAAATTCATGTGACTTTCTTTACCTTGATATTTGCTTTATTACAGTGGTCTGGAACCAAATTCACAATATCTCCAAGGTATTCCTGTACCTTCTTCTGAAATTTAGTCTAATATTGTAAGAATTACAGTTCTCATATGCTTAGAGTTCGCATGCGTTATTTTTTCTATCCTTTCATTTCAATCTCTCTGTGTCCTTACATTAAAGTGGATTGCTCATAGGCTGCATATAGTCACGTTTTGCATTTTTAGTTATTATGACAGTCTTTGTATTTTAACTGAGAATGCAGGACATTTATATGTAATAGAATTATTGATATGTTTGTATTTACATTTATCATGTTGCTAGTTCTTTTCCATTTGTCCCATCCATTTTTTAAATTACTTTTTCCATTTTCCTGTCTTTTAGATTAGTTAAATATATATTGCAATTCAGTGTTATTTCCACCATTTACTTCTTAGCTATACCTCTATTTTCTCATTGTTGGTCTGAGGTTAATAATATTATAATTTAAACTATGCAGTCTGTTGTGTCATAATTTCATATAACAATACATCTCAGGCAGAATACTTCCAATATCCCCTCTCATTCTTTCTCGTATCATTGTCATAATTATATTTTTATGTATATGTGATAACCTCTAAAGTATATTACTGTTATTATTTTTGCTTTAAACAACAATTTATCTTTGAGAAAAATTTTAGAATGAGAAAAAAACTTTTCAATTCTACCACATACTTAACATTCTACTGTTCTTCATCCCAATTTGTGTACAAATTTCCACCTTGTGACATTTACTATTCACCCAAAGAACTTCTTTATTTTTCATACTGTCAATCTGTTGGTGATTCATTCTCTCAGCTCTTGTTTGCCTGAAAAATTATCTAATTTGTCTTTGATTGTGAACATTTTCCCTTGGTAAATAATCCCAGTTTCATAGTGTTTGTGTTTCATCACTTTAAATATGTCCTAATATTTATTCTAGTTTGCATTTTTTCTGATGTGAAATTATATTTATTATTCTTATATTTTTCTATATGTAGTTATTCATTTCTCCTCATTGTCTTTATGAATTTTTTCTTCATTATATATTTTGTGTAATTTGATTTTGATGTACTTTGGAGTGTATGTATCTGTATCTCTACATATCCTGCTTTGGGTTCTTTGAGCTTTGACATGTGTGTGTGTGTGTGTGTGTGTTTTTTACTTTTTCAGCTGTATTGGAGTGATTTGCTATTGTTTGTTATGACCACTATTGTGTTTGGTTTTGCCTTTTTCTTCTTTGTCTCTTCTTTTTTTGTGGAAACCCAAATACATGTATTTTAGACTACTTGATATCTTTCCATTGGCTTTTAGGGTTTGTTAATTTTGTTCATTTAGTTGCCTTCCTGTGCTTCATTATGAATCAATTCTATTGCTATGTCTTTAATATCAATGAAACCTTCTGCAGTATCTAATCTGCAGGTAATTTCATTCAGTGAAATTTTCAACTCAGATTATTTACTTCTCATGGCTAGAAGTTCTGTCTGATTCATTTTTATATTTTCCACTTCTATCTTTACTATGTTTATATTTTCCTTTGAATTCTTGAATACAGTTACAGCAGCTGTTTTAACATTCTTGTTGGCTAATTCCACCATCTCTCTCATTTCTATGATACCACAGTCAGTTACCACCAAGTTCTGTGGTGGTAATCTAGAGGTGAAGTAGGCAACTGAAATGAATACCTCTGCTGTGGTTGTTTTAGGGAAAGAAATTATTTAAAAAAATAATTCTAACTAAAAGCAAACTGCAATGTTGAATATGGCTGTCAGCTTTATTCTACACTTTGATTTTTAACATTAATCAGTCAAATTCTACATTAATAAAAGCTGACTATAGTTATTCCAAACAAAAAGAAACTAACTTTAAAAAAAAACCTGATTGATATTTTTCCTGGTCATGGGTAACATTTTCCTTTCCCTTTGAATGTCTACTAATTTTTGGATACTTGTTAGACATTTTGACATTATGTTGTTGAGTGTCTGGATTTTGTTTTCTTTCTTTAAAGACCATTGAGGTTTGTTTTGGCACACAGCTGTGTTACTAACAGATGAGTTTAATCTCTTTAATCGTGTTTGGAAACTTTGCTAAGGCCTAGCTAGAATAGTGTTTTATCCAGAGATAGACCCTTTTAGTTTTTCTGCTCTGGCTTTGGGGACCTCAAATATTTTCCCTTCTGATGTGAATTCAGGGAATTTCTCAGCTTGTGACTTTCTACTCCTTCTTTGTTTGCCTTTTGAAGTTTTACTTTTCACATCTGTGATCACTTTGTGATGTGCCAAGTTTTCTAGACTAAACAAGACTCCTCTCTAGTGTGTTTCAAGTTAGAATGGGCTACAAGAGAGACAGCAGCCATTTTGTAGTGTGTACACACATCTCCCAGTTTATCAATTAAATATTCATCTGGGTTTTGCTGTGAAGGAAATTTTCAAATGGACTTAAAATCATAATCATTTAACTTTTAATTAATCAAAAAAGTTATCCTGGGTGGGCTTGATTTAATCAGGTAGAAGTCCTTAAAAGAGAACATAGGTGCTCCTTGAGAAGAGACACTCTAAGCAGCAGCACGGTCTGATACTGCCTTTCCTTTTCTTTGGGTCTCCCTTTCTAACTGCCTGCCTGTGGATTCAAGCTTTGACTCAATCTCATAGAGTTCCAGCCTACCCATGATATTCTTTTCCTAACTGGTTGCCTTGCTTCAGAGATAACTTTATCAGCCCCTACATTTCATAAGCCAATTTCTTATAATAATTATATATATATATATATATATATATATATATATATATATATATATATATACACACACACACACACACTGATTCTACTTCTCTAGTTTAACCCTGACCTAAATAAAATCTGTGGTGTAAGGCTTATCAAATACTAAATGGGGTCTCTCTGCAAATTTCTTAAGCTCATTTCCTGCGTTACTTCCTCTTTTTATGGAAATGTGCCACATGATTTTCACCTGCTTTAGCATCCTCAAACTCTCACCTTGGTCTCCTGAACTCATCAGGACTACAGGATTCTGTTTGGATTCCTCCTTTCTGCTAATAATTGCTTCCAGTCAAAACACCAGGGCTATTATAGGTTCACCTCATTTTTTCCCTTTTATGAAGTGTCATATTCAATGACGCTTTATTCAATGTTTGAAAAACACTCTTTGTGTTTTATTCAATGTCTGAAAAACACTTCTAGTTGTTTAAAGTTGGGAGATAGAGTTATAGATGATTACTCCAAAATGGCTGAAAAAAGAAATCCTTGGTCTAGACTTTCAAATTTTTAAAAAAAAATTTTGGGAATTCCTTGGCAGTCGAGTGGTTAGGACTTGACGCTTTCACTGCTGTGGCCTGGGTTCAATCACAGGTTGGGAAACTAAGACTCCACAAGTCACACAGCATGGCCAAATTTTTTATTTTATTTTATTTAAGAACTTTATTTTTAGGGAAATTTTAGGTTTGCAGCAAAATTGAGAGAGATGTACAGAGATTTCCCATATACCCACTGCCCTGACACACATAGCCTCCTCCATTGTCAACTTCCCCTACAAGAGTGGTACATTTATTAAAGATGATGAATGAATCTCGACATATCATAATCCACCCAAGTTCAAATGTATTTTAGAATTTTTTCTTAGTGTTGTTGTATGTTCTATGGATTTAGATGGTCTAGACTTTCTAAGACCTGAAGTTATACTGTTCTTAAACCTGAAATTTACCATAATCTTCCCTACTGCAATCCAGTGGCAGAGAATGGAAATATTTCAGACTGCACTTGAAGGCACTAATGAGGAAATAAATATATCCTGATTGTGCCCTAACAAGTCCATCTGACTAAACTCTATATATTACCTGGTACATAATATACTCTGAAAAAAATGTAGTTCGACTATACTGAATTGTGATTCCAGCACCCATCTAACACAGAACCTGATAACATAATTTAAAGCAGCAGAGTATAATGGTTGAGAAATTTTTAAAAGCTAGATAAAATCATGTTTGAATTCCACTTCCTATCTTACTAATTATATGACAAATACAAAACTATTAATTTCTAGTAGTCTAAACTTCTTCATCTGAAATAGGAGAGAGTTATAATTCCAACCTCATGGGGTTGCTATGGAATTAAATAAAATAATATTTGTAAAGTTCTTAACACTGTTATCAACACATTGTAAGCACTCGATTTATTTTTGAAATTCTTGGTATGTTTTTAAAATGATAAATATTTAAATAAAACTAACATGTTAAAACCTTTTTTCTCTACTTTCGAAGGCAGAGAAAAGGGTTCCCAAGTTGTTTGGAAGTTTAGACAAAATGTGGTAAGTCATCTATGTGAGCCCCTTGTCTGATACTTAAAATAATTCAGCAGATGATTGAACTCAAACTGACTTATGCAATGCAGACAACTTAAAGATTCACATAACTTAGATGTCCAGAGGTAAGCAGGTCTCAAGTGGGTGATCAGCTTCATTTCTCAAGGATTCTCTAAAACCTACTCTCCTTGTTTGGGTTTCATCCTCAGGCTTACTTCATTCAAGGTAACTAAATGGCTGCAGCCAATCCTAAGCTTACATCTATCTAAAGTATGAGAACTTCTTGCCACTCAAATATAAAATAAATGCTTTCTCATTTCTTCAAATGGTACCACTGGAGATCACATGTCCACCTCTTGTGGACAAAGTAATGACCTATCTTGATAGACTCAGGATGCGATTAAATGCCCATGATTGAATCAACCAATGGTACAATGGGTAGCACATGGTAGATATGCTTATTCACTTGTGTTCCTCAGGTCCTACCTTTGAGTTGGGGCTTGAGTTAATCCTGCTCAATAAACACTGTTGCTGTTCAGTGGCGAAAGATACAATGTATTCTGCAAAGACCATGTGCAACATCCATATTCTTTGTGAATATTCAGAGTGCCTTTTATTATTATTATTTTTAAGAAGATGTTGGGGGTAGGAGTTTATTAATTAATTAATTTATTTTTGCAGTGTTGAGTCTTCGTTTCTGTGTGAGGGCTTTCTCTAGTTGTGGCAAATGGGAGCCACTCTTCATTGCGGTGCACAGGTCTCTCACTATCGTGACCTCTCTTGTTGCGGATCACAGGTTCCAGATGCGCAGGCTCAATAGCTGTGGCTCACGGGCCTAGTTGCTCTGCGGCATGTGGGATCCTCCCAGACCAGGGCTCAAACCCGTGTCCCCTGCATTAGCAGGCAGATTCTCAATCACTGCGCCACCAGGGAAACCCCAGAGTGCCTTTGAATATTCTTCATCATGGGAAATTTACCACAACCTGCCCAAGTCACGTGTTTTCACTGTTGATAAATTTTTATCTCTATGTCTTAGGTTTTATGTTGGAGGATTAACTGGAAGAAAAAGATGACTTTCTCTCTGGATTGGCCAAGGTAATTCACTTATTTAATAGTCCTTACATATAACTCAGAATTCTAAGTGCATTCCATATTTCTAATAATTTAATCTTCACACACTTATGAAGCAGAATCTAGTACCATCTGTGTTTTACAAGTAACTGAGACACTTAATGGTTGAATAACTTGTACAAGGTAAGAGTCACAAAGAGATTGACAGATCTAGGATTTGAATCCAGCTAATCTAGCTCCCAAATCCAAATCCATGTTCTTAACTGTGATAAAATAATACAATATTACTTTATTAGTTGAGAACACTTAGTATAGAGGGAAGTGAAATGGATTGTAAAACCTGTTTGACTGGGGAAAACTTGCTCTAATTTGCTCTGTCTATCTGTCTATCTACCCATTCATCTACCCATCTATCAAATCTACCTATGTTGCTAGGGATGCAATATAGGCAGAAGTATAATAAACACTTCCAAAAGTTTTGGTCTTTTATTTTTAATATGATGCATATATACAACATTTATTTATTTATTTAATCATTCACTTATTTTTATTCACTAAAAGTTTACTACCCCATATTCACCCCTAGACACTGAACTAATTCCTTGAAATACAGAGAATTAAGACAGTGTTTCTGCTCTTAAGGAGGTCATAGAGCTGCCTCTTAGACCAATGTTCTTGAAATGGTGGATCATTACTCATCAATTAAATTTTTAAAAAACGAATAAAAATGTCGAGTTCTTTATATGTGATAAGTGTAAGTGTTATGTGTTTTATGTGTTTATGTATGAGTGTGTTCTGTGTGTACTGGTTTATGGTATAAACTGTGTTTCTTATGTTTCTTATTTTGATCATGTAGGGCATGTTCCAAAATATTCTAGAATGACTACATTAGAATCCAGTCAAACAATCTTTAGATTTTTCCCAAACATTTTACTTCCTATTATTATGTTGGGCTTACTTGAGGAAAAGGACTGTATGTTATATTCTACTTTATTTTTCCTGGCACTCATTCTAGTAATTTGCTCAGGGTAGCCACTTGATGCAACTTGTTGTCTTCCTGATTTAATGAAGTGTTTTATTTGGAATTATTGGGGTCTGTTATTGATTGATATCTTCCTTCCTTAGATTTAGTTTAGAAGTCATTTAAACAATATTTCTGACTTTGTGATAAAACAAAGTTTGGTTGGTTGACCAAAGCTTTGAGTTTTTAAACCAATTTACTTTCTTCTTGGAGACAGAGCCTGAACCTTATGATCAGCTATCACAAGGCATTAACTCTTGTTGTCTTATCTTATTAAAGTAGAATTGTCTTGTCAATATTGAGGTAAAATGGCTTTAAATAGTATTATTAAACCCTAAGCTAAGCAATAGCTTTACCATTGAACTTTATGCTTTGTGGTTGCTGCACTTTATGGATTTATTCTCCTTGCTGTTAGCGTAAAAATGACCAGCTGGAAAAGGCTACATGACCTGAAGACCACAAGATTTTGGCCATGCAGATGACCCAACATTAGGGAATCTGGGTTGGAACTTTCATGTGTGGAACAATTTCATTAAATGTCTCATGCTTCTTATCACCTTTTTCTCTTCACCTCTCGAACTTCTGTAGTCACATAAAGATATGGAATGTTTTTTACCATTTTCTCTGAACTAAAAGCATTCTCTGGCAGCAAACTCCTATGGAAAATTTTGGAAGAAGTAACCATAGTGAACAATTTGTTCTCTATATGTTTAAGAAAATGGAGTAGAATAGCCTTTATAGGAGGTTCAGGGCTTTTCCACAAAGAATGCCATTGTAGTTAATGTTCACATACTCATTTTTAGTCTAATTTATTTCTTTTTTAAACTTATTGGCAATCATCTGGGAAAGCAATTCTTTAAAGGAGTTATTCATGCTACAGAACACTCCTTAACTTACTTTCACTGTTTTTAAAATGAGACTTTAAAATTTATCTATCTATCCATTCATCCATCTATTTATCATTTATCTATCTATAATCAATTCATTCATTCATTCATTCATTCATTCACTATTTTAAACACAGATGAAGGAAAAAGAAAACTCCAGGAGGTTAAAGGATAGTAATAGTTCCCCTATATGTTTAATTAAATATTTCACAAACATTTTCTGAGTAAACACTTGTTTTCTGAGTAAACACATTTTTTTGGTAACATTGCATAAATATAAGTTGGTGCAAAAGACACATCCACACAAACATCTTTCAAAAGCAGACTATTGGAAAACACCTGAAAACATTGAAAGGTAGCTCATAGTGTTGTGATGCCTTATTGCTATATTTTGAAATCACTTATTAATAAAATTAATTAAGTTTTAATATGGAAAAACTGGAAATTCATTTACTATATCTGAAGAACTGTTTCTAGGGGTTTGGGGAATTAATTTCAGTCATTTTCATTTGTTTTTGAGGTACGTGTATTTATAATGAGGCATGTAAATGCATCTATAAATATTGCTTTAAGTCAGAAGGAATTTTCCTACTGGTCTTTGTAGTATTAGGCTTTTGAGAGAATGTGTTCCACTTATATTGACATGTTGCTCATTGGCAGCCAAGTTAGACTAATGATGTTTAAGGTAAGAGCCTTTTTG
This sequence comes from Mesoplodon densirostris, assembly GCF_025265405.1. NCBI lineage: Eukaryota > Metazoa > Chordata > Mammalia > Artiodactyla > Ziphiidae > Mesoplodon > Mesoplodon densirostris. The sequence continues at coordinate 18,722,202 of NC_082664.1, forward strand.
AGCCCTACCTAGACAAACAGTGGAACAATTAAATATGTTTCATCTTTTGAAAATCTTAAATGTGTTTCAGTCTATGTCTATATGTAACCCAAACTCTGGGTCAGTGCAACATACTTGTGAGTACTTCTCTCAAATACAAATTGGGGTGGGGTAGTGATATCAATTTTGGGGTGTTGAACTAAATCCATACACTAGTGTTTTAACTATCAGAGATGCCACCTCTTTTTAAAATGACCCTTTAGATAATAGTCTAAATACTATCTTTCTTAACCACAAGATTTTCAGTCTTTTACCAGATTCTCCTCCCCAGGGATTTCTGTGTGATTTGGAATGTTTACGTGTTTCATAAATCCAACCTGGTTGATAATTGTCCCAGTTTCTATGTCTAAAGGCCATGTAATCCCCAAAGTAATTCCAACTGACTATATATATATATATATTTTTTTTTTTTTTTGAGGTACGCCGGCATCTCACTGTTGCGGCCTCTCCCGTTGCGGAGTACAGGCTCTGGACGTGCAGGCTCAGCAGTCATGGCTCACAGGCCCAGCCGTTCCACGGCATGTGGGATCCTCCTGGACCAGGGCATGAACCCGCGTCCCTTGCATCGGCAGGTGGACTCTCAACCACTGTGCCACCAGGGAAGCCCTGACTATCTGTCTTCTTATGTTCTGGCCTTCAGCCAAGATGTTGTGGCTACTACCTTATCTTCCATTAGTGGAAGTGCCTACGATCTTGTCTTTACTACCTTATATCTATCTATGCCTTCTTAGTCTTCTCTGAAACAGAGCAAGAGGAAGGAAAACCAAACCAACCCATTTCTCTCTTGCTCCCACTTATCGGTTCATTTTTCAATCAACATAACAATAATTAGCAGAGATACAGCATGACTCTTCATGAACATATTTTACATTTTTATTTCTTAAGTTTAGCTCACTATAGTTAGAGTTGTGAGCTTTAGCAAATAAAAGTGCTTAAACTTATATAAAAATAATTTCTTCTTGCCCTGAAATTCAAATTTAACCAAACATCCTATACTTTATCTGGCAACTCTAACTAATACAGAGTCTTTCTGCTAGTATAGGTTAGTAAAAAACAAAACATGGCAAAACAAAAGAAAAAGCAAACAAACTAAACAAAACCATTTTGCATAAGCAAAAATAACCAAACTGAGAATAAACCTAGCCTAAGGAATCTAATCCTTCACCTAAAGAAACAGAGAAATTGTTTGATCCTTAAAAGTAGCAGTTTCCCATCCTCATTTAGGTATTAATGGTTCAAGGATATCGGAGTTAAGTTTCAGGTCATCCTGCAAATGACTATTTCCCCTTCCTAACTGGTTGCTGCTGTGCTTAGTAAGAAACTTTCCTTCAAGGTAGTTCTCTGACTTTCAGGATACTTTCTTAGTTTCATGGTTGGTTAATAGGATGACTTCCTCAGATTCTTCTTTCCAGAAAATCTGAAGGAGAAAAGGATAATCCCCTCCCCATACTCCAGTGTTTGTTGTCTCCAATCCAGTGACTGGGAGTATATAAAACATATAAAAAGTTGTGTATGCAATATTTTCAACACTGTCCAAATGGGAGGAGAATGGTATGGGAAAAATCAGGTTTTCCCCAGTGTAAAAATGATTTCAGGTCTAATCTAAAAGAATGGACTTTCCAAATACTGAAACTCTGAGTTATTTTAGAATTCTTTGCATTAATATTGCTGGGGAGGGGAGCGAGGTCACCTTCTGAGGTTTAGCTCTGGTTGCACTTGGCGTATTTGGATTAATTCTGCATTAATTAATGCAGACACAACAGGGATTCCGCTCTGACACAGACACAAAAATCTGCAAACTCAGTTTGTGTAACTTATTTAGTGTCAGATTTATATCAGTGTCGAAATGCTTTAGCAATCAAATTAATTCAAATCTGCCTTAGCATCTCTTCACCCCAAGATTAAAAGTATTCACAATATTGTGTTACAGAATGTTTTTGCATGTTTTCCTTACACTTAGCTTACTTAGTTTAGATTTTGCTAATACAACCTTTTGATCGACTAACTACTGAAGCATTAGCTCTATTATCTGTTGCCTCCAAAATTGGTAACAGAATCTGAACCTTTGACCCCATCCTAGCAAAGTAGTAATTAATGTCAGATACATTTTGATAACACTATTAAAATTGTTTTCAACACTTGAGCAGCTAATTAGAGAAAGTAGATTCCTGTATTACTTTACCAAACCTTGTCCCAGGGTGAATATTATCTTTCTGATTAATCACAATGAAATACCTAACACTTTGGGAAAATAATCAAAGAAAGCATATTTTGGTATAGAATGTGTTTATATAGGGAACACGCCTAACAATATGGCAATTCCTTCTCCTCTGTCATTGAGAGAGCAAAATGGTACTTTGACCCAACACATTCTTTACATGATGATGGCACTGTGTTTTGAGACATTATGAAACTCAGCTAAGGTCATTGTTTGGTCTTGAAATCTAGTACAAGATTAATTTTTCCAATATATTTTGTGGGTGTAGAAAGGATCAGAGGAAGAGTGGAGGTCATGTTAGAGTCTGATGAAATTTTCCTTTGACACCTGCTGCCCAGCCCACCTTTTTTATGAGGAAATGTGACTTCAGCTTGATGAGCTAGAAATATCTTGTCTCTTATTTACTTATGAATAAATAAATCCCAGAAAAGTCAGTATTTCCAGGCTTGGCAAATACTAAAGTAAGGTTGGGAAATTAAGACATATTTTGCTCTCAAACATTTTTTCAACATTTCACATTAATTAAAGCCTAAGGTGCATTTGACAAAACTACCAAAGTAATTTTAAATCCAAGACTTTAGACTGTCAACACTTGGTCAAAGTAATCTCTAGCCTTTAATATATCTCATGATGACTTCACACAGTATTATTGGATTTTTTCTCTTTAAAGTGGATGTGCATGCAGGGTGGTTTTTTTTGTTTTTTTGTTTGTTTTTTTCCCTCTTCTGACTGCAAACAATAAATTAATAAATTGATAAGAAAAATCAGGTTAATTTCAGCTTGAACACTTCAAATTACCATTTTGATTACTTTGAAAAAAATCAAAACATCAATGAATAAGTATATTTTTTAATTTTAAATATTACTAAGGAAAAATTGTAATTTTATGTTAGAAAGGGAATTGGTGATAATTGACCTCTACTTAAACACCATGTTGGCTTATCCACATTTCCAAGGTGTATTCACCTGTGTTAGAGTGAGTAGATGCTGGCACACACTCTGGTCATTTCCATTTTGTCTTTGAATATGTGATTCACCTCACCTAACTGTTTCTTACATTTCTTATCTAACTCTCCAAATCCTACCACTTTCAAATAAAAGCCCCTACTATGATCACATTTCTGACCATTCAAACACATATCAATCTCTCGTTTATTTTCCACTATTTTCTTCCTAGTCAGTAAAACACTTAGTCATTCATGTTTTCTGATTACTTAATTATATTCCTTGTAAGTGAACGCTACACTTCAGTATGTATGTATGTATATATCACCAGAAACTTACTAGACATGGTTAATACGAACTGATCACTTACAGTGTGCCTGGAATACATTAATTCATTTAATCCTAATAACAATCCAAGAAGATAAGGACTGCCATTTCTCTCTTTCTTAGCAGGGGAATCTTAGCCTTAGAGATGTTTAAAATTTTCCTAAAGATACCTAGTTGTTCTACACTGAAACCAAGCTCTTTATACTATGTCATTTGGCTTCACAGTAAGGGTCCAGTCAATACTCTAAAGTCAATCGTGAGTGTGGATTGAGGTGAAGAAAGAAATGGTCCCAGAAGCCTTCTGATTTACCTAGGGGAAATGGGCTTCAGAAACTAGTATACCCTCACCTTCTAAAACCCACTCACACAGGCTGGTCAGGGTGAAAACTAATGGTATACACATGAACACACATACACACATGCATACAGAGGAACAGAGACCTGTATGTCAGGTGGAGTAAGAAAAGAAGGACATTTAACCAATGCCTCATCTGTAATCTGAGTGTAAATGCAGGAAAGAATCAGTATATTTCTAATGGGGTTTTCTGCTTCAGGCTGTAGGCAGATAGGTTCCTTTCTCCTCTCTCTCTCCTGCAGAAGCTTAGCTTCCTATTTTCCAATTCATTTCTCTCAAGTTTGTTGTTGGATTTACTTATCATTAGCTTATTTATCCTAAAATCTGCTAAAAGTGGAGTTTTTTTTTCTTTTTTTAGTGGGCTGTTGAAAGAGCTTTTTTAAAAAAATATGAGATCATATCTTGGTGAGAAATACAAGAGTTCTCTTCTGCTTTTACTACCTTAGTACTTTCAGTTTAAAAAGAGTCATATGTGGTCTCTTCCCACATATATTAAGGAGAGATTGCTACCAAGAAATCTTCACAGCATTCTTCTATTGAGTTATAAATGCAAGGTTTATGATGGCTGCCCAGTGATAAAGGTGAGATTATTACTTAAAGTTTTTACCCTGTTCTTAGACTTCATAGTGCACTGGAGGGGATGGTGACAAGAAGTCTAAGAAACTGAGTGGCTACAAAATTGTAAGGACCCCAATTCTGAAAACAGCCCTTAGGATTACCAACTTCTAAGTTTCTTACTAAGACCTCAGTGGCAGTGAATACTAAATTAGCTCAATCTTTTCTCTTCCAATTTTGAAAACTGATGAGGATAGCCACGTTTCTAGAATAGTTAGGATTTCTTTCCTACATTGAATCAGTGAAGAAGTTTAGAAAACATTACCGTTCCCTGCTGGTGTCATGCATTCCTGATTCAAGATGCTATGGATTACACATAGTTCCCTCCTGTGACATTGCTGTAAGGAGACACAAGCTGTTGTCTGCAGAGTTTAAGCTCTGAGGTAGTCTTTAAGAAGTCTACCCATGGTTAATGTTACTGAGCTATTTTGTACTCACATGTTGTGTTTGTCAAGATTCTCCTGAGAAACATAACCAAGAGGTCATATATATATTTAGAAAGATCTATTTTATGGAATTGGCTTCCACAACTGTGGGAGCTGGCAAGTTCAAAATCTACAGAGAAGGCTGGCAGTCATATATGAGTTGACGTTGCAGTTTTGAGTTTGAAATCTACAGGCTGAAAACTCAAGTAGTTTCCTATGTTGTAATCTTAAGGAAGAATTGTTTTTTACTCAGGAAACGTTGTCTTCATTATTAAGGCCTTCAGCTGATTAGATGAGCCTCCCCCCCACCCTCTGGGAAGGTAACTTTCTTTACTCAAAGTCTGGTGATTTATCATGTCTAAGAAACATCTTTTCAGCAATATTTAGACTGGTGTTAGAGCAAACAACTGGGCACCATAGCCTAGCCACGTTGACAAATAAAATTAACCATCATGTATGATTTTCACGTAGATTTGAATGATACAGAAAGAGAAGCATGAAGATAGGAAATATAAACTGTTTAGAAACGGGTTTGGATTTTTTTTCCTGAATTTTTAAGATTATCTTTTTTTCTTTTATTTTGCGGTACGCGGGCCTCTCACTGTTGTGGGCTCTCCCGTTGTGGAGCACAGGCTCTGGACGCACAGGCTCAACGACCATGGCTCATGGGCCTAGCTGCTCCGCAGCATGTGGGATCTTCCCGGACTGGGGCACGAACCCGTGTCCCCTGCATCGGCAGGCGGACTCTCAATCACTGCGCCACCAGGGAAGCCCCTAAGATTATCTTTAATCAAGGATACATGAGAAATAAGAAGCTTCCCTCACACCCACACAGTAACAGATAAAGTAAAAATGAAAGGATTTGTTACTACTATGCTGCTTCATTTGAGTTATAAGAGCCAGAAATAAAATATAAACCAGAACCTATGCCCCTGCATCGGCAGGCGGACTCTCAATCACTGCGCCACTAGGGAAGCCCCTAAGATTATCTTTAATCAAGGATACATGAGAAATAAGAAGCGTCCCTCACACCCACACAGTAACAGATAAAGTAAAAATGAAAGGATTTGTGACTACTATGCTGCTTCATTTGAGTTATAAGAGCTGGAAATAAAATATAAACTAGAGAGAGATGTTCTCGATGTTCCTTTGTTTTAAAATCGACTTAAATCAAAATATTTTAGTCTTGCAAACTTATGATTCAGTGATATCTACCAAACATCCTCTATATGCCAGGCCATTTTTAAAACTCTGGTGACATGGCAAAGAGCAAAACAAACTTTAAATGAACTTCACATTTCAGTAGGGATTGCCTGATAATAAAGAAGTAAAGATAGCACATGTTAGAAATTGATAGGATGGTTTTAAAGAAGTTTATAATGTGAGTTGTCTCTGAGGAGGTAATATTTGAGCTGAGATCTGAATGAATAATGTGAGTTCTATTGGTATCTGAGGAAAGAGGAAACAGCATCTAGAATATTCAAGAAGCAGCTAGAGATGAGTATGGCTAGAGTCAGGAGGAGAGTGATAGAAGGATAGACAATGATCTTGGGGGGAAGAGAGAGAGAGGGAGAGAGAGAGAGAGTGGGGACTGGGATGTCTATGACTTTGTGGGCCATGATAAGGATTTTGAACTTCACTGTTAGTGAGAAGAAAACCCTTAGAGAATTAGAGTAGAGGACTGATCAGACTTAGATTTTGATGGGATTCTTCTGGCAGCTCTGTGAAGAAGATTTTTACTAGGTGGTTAGGCAGTGGTATTTGAAAAGAGATGATGAACTAGGGTAGTAGCTGTGGAGAGAGTGAGAAGTGGTTGGATTCTGCGTATATGAATAATATCTATCCGAATAGTTTGAATGGTGCAGTGATGCAATTTGTGTAAGGATAGCTCCCAAAGGGCAAAAGTAAGCATAGAAGCACTCATTGGCAAAGTGCATTTTCTTCAGATAAATGTGTGAAACATCTGCTGGTGTTAGGAGGATATACAGGAGAGAGCTTGAGGTCTGGAGATGAGTTGAAAGTGTTGTTGTGTCTCTTACCAGACAGATAAAATAAGTGAACCTTCTTCCTGCCTTGGTCTCCTTCTTAAGAGAAGAAAGAGAGAGAATTGAAGGTGAGAGAGAAAGAGAGTGGGAGTAGGACACCTGGATCACCTGGCTGTGACTCCATGTCTGTTCACAGGGCAAAACCCTCTCTACTTTTCCAGATGCTTTGCTGTTCACAGGTGGGGTTCACATCCTCTTTCCAACATTTTTGCTTGCCTCGCTCCTTCTCTGCATCCACTTCTGTTATTTTCCAGGAAAGGACAGGAACCACAGAACTACACAGTCTGATTTGCAAGAGGAATGGAAAACCCAAGAGCAACTTATTCTACATAAGGGTGTGCTGGGCAGAGAGGGTAGGACTCTTCAGAGTAAGTCAGGACTGTGACATCATATCCTGCAGCCCCTTGCATGGTGACCTGGGAGAGGACTGGCAACAATACGTGGGGAAGAACATTTTGAGTGAGTGAGTGCCTTGTGGAGAAAGTGTTAGGTCCATCGCAAGGTTGGTTTGTAGGAACAAATAATGGAAGCTAAGGACTTTAATAAAAGTTTTTGTAAATCAAATTCAAAATACTAACTCTACCACACATCTTGGTGTAAATGTATGAGGGAGATGAGAGTACTATTTAAATGCCCTGTCTGGACCATAACTTTTTAAAAGACGTATAGTTAATTCTTATTATTCTCAGTACTTATGTTCTATACATTTGCTGTGAGCACCAAATTAGCAAATACTGAACCATCCCTTCTAGATGCCTGTAAACCTCTGGTTATAGAATTTTCATAAACCAATCAATGAATGATCTTGTTGTATGTGTGTCTATATTTAAAGACACTTTATTTAATGTACCTTGTTGATTCATTAACCATTGAAATCATGGTCAACAGTACTATATTTCAAGTTAGATGGAAGTTTTCTAACACCTGTATTTTTCTATAAGGCTCATCACAGCGTTCTTGCTCTAAGGAACACTAGATACCTCTCAGCACTATGCTTGGGGGTCATTTTAAACAGGAATATCACCCCCCACACTGAAGCACAGAAATTAAAAAAAACATGCTCTAAATAGACCATAAAAAGGATACTTGTTTACAATATGAAAAGTGAAACAAGAAGTCAGAGCATCTGACTTACTTCACTCAGTATGACAATCTTTAGGTCTATCCATGTTGCTGCAAATGACATTATTTTGTTCTTTTTTATGGCTGAGTAATATTCCACTGTATATATGTACCATATCTTTTTTATCCATTCCTCTGTCAATGGACATTTAGGTTGCTTCCATGTCCTGGCTATTGTACATAGTGCTGCAATGAACATTGGGGTGCATGTAACTTTTTGAGTTATGGTTTTCTCTGGATATATGCCCAGGAGTGGGATTTCTGTATCATATGGTAGCTCTATTTTTAGTTTTTTAAGGAACCTATCATATGCTATTGCTTATATGTGACATCTAAAAAATGGTGTAAATGAACTTATTTACAAAACAGAAATAGAGTCACAGATGTAACAACAACAACAAAAAAAACTTGTGGTTACCAAGGGGAAATGGGGGGGAATAAATTGGGAGACTGAGATTGACATATACACACTATTATATATAAAATAGCTAACTAATAAGGACCTACTGTATAGCACAGCGAACTCTACTCAATACTCTGTAATGACCTATATGGGAAAAGAAATCTAAAAAAGAGTGGATATGTGTATATGTATAATTGATTCACTTTGTTGTACAACAGAAACTAACACAACATTGTAAATCAACTATACTCCAATAAAAATTAAAAAAAAAAAGAAGTCAGATCATCACCTTATTAGACCTCGTACAGGAAAGTGTATGTCAGACAATGGTGACTCAATTTTTCATCACTCTGCATGTGTTTGCTAAAGATCATGAAAACACTGAAGAGTATGGACTTTGGGATTATGAATAGATTTTAACAAGCAGGAAAATTTGCAAATACGAATTTTCAAATAATTAGGATCCAATTTACTCCTCTGGTAATGGACTACAGTGAGTTAAAAAATTATGAGCAATACACATTCTAATTAAATTTCCTCCTTTCTGTAATTTTCACTTGAACAGAAAATCCAGGGTCTATGTAATTACACTGGAATTATTTTGCAACTAACTGAGCAATGAATTTAGACAGTTTGGAGTGTGAATCTTTTATCTGTCATTCAGTCTCTGTGTAGCTATTACAACCAATTATATATTTCTAAAATGGGCACAATAACATCTGCTTTATAAAGTTGCTGTGAGAATTGAATGAAGTATGATATATCAATATCTAGCTAAGTTTGGAGCACCTGATATATTTTCATAAATGCCGTTTCTTTTAACTAAGCCTATTTCACACTCAGCTCTGTTGTATCTTCATGGTCCCTCTTGGTTGTTCTTTCCCTCCATTTCTAGGAGACTCCAAGTGACATAAAGGACTGCTTGTCAGTAATCATTACCCTAAGATTATGATATGGTAATGGTCTTGTTCTTCTTTATGTGTGGTTTTTCATCTGTTTATCAAATATGTTCTTTTGGAGCATAGTGGAGAATAAATTATAAATTAAAAAACAAGCAAATAGATGTACTAATAATGAAGTCATGTTTACTTCTTTAGGCTTTGGTAGAACTGGCTTTCTGTGGAAGATGTATTAAGTCTAGCATTTCTTTTGTAAATAATTATACATTACAAGTAAGAGAGAACCTGTGATAGGCCATGTGCATTTAGGATGGTAGAAGTTATGGTGATGAACAAAACAACAATTAAGGATAATAATTCTAAAATAGATGTTTGCCTGTTCTTGTGAAAGTACAGTATATGAAGAAGCATTTAGAGTTTATGAAGAACAGTGGACTTATTGCTGTGGCATGGCAGAGCCAAGTATTTTTCTGCATTTAAAGTTTCAGTGACATGAGGGAACTAACACTGAATGACAATTTGAATAGTGCAATCATAATAATAACTGAATCATGAGTTTATTTTGAGCATTCATTATTTATTGAACATTCTGTTGCAAGTGTACATTGTGTTACTGATTTCTCATTACTATCTTGTGATGTGGAATAAATTTCTCTCTACTTTAGATAAGGAAGTAAACTTAGAAAAGTTATGGAAATAATTTATGGTCACAATGCTCATAAATGATGGGGCTGTAATTAGAACTCAGGTCCATCTCCAGGCTCTGATTTATCTTCTCTAAACTTTCATTTATCTTCAATGACTATTTGGATTACTAATGAATGCTTTGAAATATTCTAATCAAGTTGTTAAGTTTGTATATAGCTTGTGAATGATCAGGATCCCAAATCTTCTTCTAAAAAAGAGCTTCAAAGCCTATTTAAAAATCTTTACTTGACAAATAGATCTACTTTAAATATGTGGGTCTTTCATCTGGGAAAAGCAAAGTAAAAAGGGGTAACCCAAACCATGCAGAGAATAATTGCCATTGCTGGAATGGTCATCAACATAGAGATTTTGTTAGAAAGAACAACATAAAATTTAGAAGATATAACTAGATTCAGAGAGGAAAGAATTAAAATTATTAAAACCAGAAAACATGTTTCATTTAAATAGAATAAAGCAGTTTTTCTTTCTTCCAGGTTTTCCATCCTGACTACAAAGTATGGTTTATGTTGGAAAATGTTTTCATCTCAGTTATTTTGGTTTCAGGGATAGGAATAAAATTAAAACTCATCTCTATCCTGAAGGGTTTCTTTTTCAATCAATCCCAGCTTTCAGTGAGTAAAAGGTAACAGAGTGCCTGTGTGAGAACGCAGAAAACAAGGAGATAAAGCTCTAAGATTTTTTTTTCCTCTATAAAGAGGCTTATACAATGATTGGAGCAGACATCAGGAAATTAGACCAAATGGTAGTGTTAAATCCATTCGCCAACCTACATTCTCCAGTGAAAAATGACATAACTTTTAACAGTTTGGGTGAAAAACTTAAATATGTGGCTAGGAACTTTAATTCCTTTGTGGGTTACTCCCCTAGTAAGTATTTGCTAAAGTTTCACCATATGTACATTCCTTGGCTTGCACATCAGATCACGTGTAAAATTTATTTAACAGGCGTATTCTCAAAACAGTTTAAGCCATGAGAAGTCCTTTTCCATTTCCTCAGTAGATTTTTATTCCTAGTTATTTTTTTAGGGTTTGGAGGAATATGGGAGTGTGTGTGTGTATGTGTGTAAATGAGTTTTAGGAGATTTTTGGCTTATTTAGGAAACAAAAAACATTCAATGATCTGGTCTTTCATTCCTTGGATTGAAATACTTTCTTAAATTCAAAATAATACCATTTAACAAAATCAAAGGAAAACATGTAGAAGAGAAATATTTCCTGTTGTTAACCAAATGAATTTGGACTTTCAATTTTACTTCTAGTTAAGTAATATTTTGCATATCACCAATAAAAAAAAAACATACAAGACCAAACATTAAATATCTTTTTTTTTTTTTCAGAAAGTAAAACACTTCAGCAGATTAGATGCTAAGAAGGTGCTTATAACACAAATTGGGAAAACTCCATGCTTTTACTCATACAATGGGTCCTGTTTCTAAGGAGAATCCTCCTTTCTCTTAATATGGGCAGAGGAAGGAGGACAGAATAGGTGGCTCCCCAGGGGATGCAATGCAAAGAATATTCAACGACCCCACCTGTCCAGATTCTTGCTTGCACAGCCTGCCATGGTACCTGACCATCATTATAAAAGAGATTCTTCAACATCTAATATAGGTTGGTTTGATAGCCAGCTGAGAACAAGTCCCTTCCAGAATATGACTTGATTGGGGAGGGGAAGTCATCAAAAGTGCTCAACGAGGTAAAGAATGAGGCTGGAAGGAAAACACAAAAGATATTTTGGGCTGCCTGGCAATGTGGTTCAGGGCAAGCCTTGATTATGATGGTTAGTCATTCTGATGTGGATTCTCAGTGGAATCCATAACTGACACAGAGAGACAAAAGTTGCTCTTTCACATCCTAGGCAGAAAGCACACACCTAACTTTGAAGAAAAAGTTTGTCAGGACCAATTCTTTGAAGCCATTCTGTTAAAAGTTTTTGTAATTTCAACACCATGTCTCTATGGCATGTCTATCAGCATCTGGAAGAGGGCTAGTGAACCAGGAGACAGGGATGAGTCAAGTCCAACTCATGAGTATATAATCACTCTGCTTTATCTGAGAAATAAATGAGAATGTCTTGTGATAGAAAACCAATTCTCATAAATTTAAACAATAGAAGTAAATTGATTTGCTCATGAAATTAAGAAGTCGAAGGAGTTGCAGCTGATTTTAGGCATGTCTAAATCTAAATGTTCAAATAAGGTCATCAGGTTTGATCTGTTGGCTTCTCTCTTTCCTTTTCTTTGATCTAGTTCCTTTTGGTTGGTTGCAGAAATGGCCATCTGAAGCTGGAGTTTGTAGCATCCCTGTATGTGTGATTCCAGAGAACAAAGAGAATTTTTTTTTTCTGTTTCAGTGTCCACATCATTCTCCTCCAAGAGGACTTAATATTGACCCCTTTTGTTTGATCTTAATCTCACTTTAAGCTTTTGTCCACACAGTTATGCTGTGTAGGTGTGGAAAAAGCCTCAGTTTACTTCCATACTCAGAAAACACATGTAGTGAGGAGACATGGCTGAAAATGATTTTTAGCAAATGTTCAGGGCTTTACTTCAATCACAATGAAAAAATGGCTACATGCTGATAACTGCCATTTTATCAGAGTTTCGCCTGATCTGACAAGTTCTTACTGATAGGCACATGCTCTGGAGAATTTCATACCTGTTACTAGGCATAAATTCCTTCTCTGTCAATCTCAGTGGCTAACTGCTATTAAAACAATAATTGTCATTTAAAATTAAGAAGGTTTTGAAGCAAAAACATGGTAAGCAGCACAACAGCTGTTTTTTTCTTCCTAGTCATAAAGGGGGGTCTAAATTTTATAAATTCTTGAAGGACTTGAGATAATTTACTGTTTTGTGTGTGTGTGTGTGTTTTTAACTTTCTGAACTTTTTAGACAAAAAAGAAGTCATTGGGAGAGGGAAAGAGATGGTGAAAACTGAATCCAAAAAAAAAGTCTGACTAAAATTTTTGTCAGTACATCTTCACTTTAAGAAAATGCAGGTAAATCAGCAGCAAGCATATAAATCAGTAAAACAACTATTGTGAAATATTTACTACCAGACTTTTAAAAATAAAAAATTTTGGAAAGCAGTTAATCATTTGATCATGAATTAAAAAATAATCTTGATGACAGGGCAGAAAAAATTTTAATTTGGAATTAGTGTTTACTGAGAAAAAAAAAAGAAAAAAAATCTGAAATACAAACCTAGTGTAAGCCAATAGGGGAGAAGTAGGATTTAATCCACAAAAACCTTGCAAACATACTCATACCCACAACTTTCCAGGAGTAAGCCCATAACATAAAGGAAATATCCTGTCTGTGATATGTTTGCTCTAAAATATGGAGACAGAGCAGTAGTTTACTTAGGCATCCAATAAAATGCACCTCCTGTGAATGGTGCTATTTTACCATTCATCCTTCAGCTCCATAGAACAGCACTGACAGTGCATGAACGATGCTACAGAAGAGCTTGTGTGTCACTGGAATTATGTTTTATTTATAATAATTGACTCTATTTGGCTTGTGTTCCAGTTTTTAAGAGACCACAGTAGAGAGATCTTGATACATGTGAACACTGTAGACCATAATGCATTTAATTATGCTGTATTTTGCCATGGTGAGTCACTTTTAATCTGAAACTATGAATTTTTAAAATGTATAATGATAGTTAATAGTATAACGAGGCTTTCAAACAACTGAACACACACACCAGGCGACTTATTCACAGTTGTACAAGGGTATAATACACAGTGATTTCTTAAATGTATTTTCTCTATCTCTATAGAGGTGCCAGAAGGAAACTAGCTATGGAAGCATCAATCAATCAATATTTATAAAGGACTTACTATGCTTACAGAACTGTGATAACTTCTTTTAATAAAACAAGAGAAACATAAACTATGTTACATTTAAACATGCTAAATTTTATCACACCATCAGCAAATGCAATGTCTATTCACCAACGTTAATGTCCATCACGGGCTGGAAGAAAAGGAATTTAAGCTGGGCCTTGAGGACCTGTCACATTTACAGAATCAGAAACCATGGGTTTCATAGAAGTAAAGGCAAATTATACAAAGATAAGGTGGGAGAAGTGAGAATGCACGTTCAGGGAAGAGGCATGTGATGAGGAGGAACAGACAGAAATGTATTGTTTGGATATAGCAAGCTCAGCTGGGTCAGAAAGGTATAGATTATGGGAGACTTTCAAATTCAGTCACCAAATTTGGAATTTAGATTTAATTTAATAAGTAAAATAAAAACATTCATCTTTCTGGGTAGGAGAATGATATTTGAACAATCATAATGGGCAATGATATTTTTCCAACTGGTGCAAATCATAAAGTATGTGTTAGAAGGAAAGTAAAGAGTCTAAAAATAGAAGGAAGTTTAAAGATTACTGTATGAACTATTGGGGATTCGGGTCAGATGGCAGTCAAATTTCAACTGAACACCAATTGGAACCTCCACTCTTAAGCAGTTTAACTTAGTATCATCACCTATCACAAAGGCATTTTAAAATGTTTGTTATGAAGGAAATTCCTATGGAATATTTTATTTTTGATTGAATTTAATGCAAATATCAGAGATGTTATTTAAAAGAAAAAATATCTTCCCATGAATTTGTCTGAAATATTGGAGAGAAAAGAGGTGAAGCTGTTTTTTCAAGTTCATCAATGTGAATTTGATTCTACTCATACCGAGTTTAGTCACGTGCTAAATCAAGCCAAGAACTGCGATTTAAATCAGGCATTCACGTCAGATTTTGTTTCTAGGCTCAAACCACTAATTTGTGGGATCTGCTGTATTTTACTCTTTGGGCCACTAACTACTGCTCTTTTGGGGGGCTTTCAATTTACAGCTCTAGAAAACAGAAAGATTTATTGTAGTTTTTCCAACCTTATTTATTTCCAACTATTTTTTTTTTTTCGTACTAGAATCCCCTGCCTTCAACATTGGAGGCAACTTGTTATTTCAATACCTCGACTTTCCTGGTGATTAAATTTAAGCTGTACCCCACAGGTGAACAGAGGACTAACCAGGAATTGTAAAGGACTTTTAAATGTAACACTTGTGAAAGTAAAGATGATAATCAATTTCATGGTGAATCCAAGAACAAACTACATAGCTCTCTTTTCATTTCCCTAATTCCAAGCACATTGCATTAAAACAACAACAACAACAAAGCCTGAATGGGATTTGCAGTATTTTAAGACTTTAGTAGGTCTGGTCTCCTTGGCATGCTACAGATAATTCAGTATAATCTGGTTGCATTTGTACAGTCAAACAGAAACAGAAAACAAAATCTTTTGGGTTGTTTTGGGGAGATATATGCAGTGATTATCCCAACTAGTTATTGCCTTGAATCTTCTTGATAAGCTGTGGGAATAACATCAGGTAATTATGTAATAATAAGTGTTTATGAAAGAAATAATCTCAAGCACTCTACATCTATTTGCATAGAATGCCAAAATAAATTTTTAATACTGATGTTCCTTTGGGGTATTTGCTTCTTGAGTAATTAGGTGTCACTAAAGGTATCCAAATTAAATTCATAAATAGAATATTTTCTTGGAGATTTCCAGTACTAGCAATTGTTGTCATGGCAATTTGTAACACTTCCACACAATGCTATTATAAACAACCAATTTAGAAAAAAAAAAAACAGAAAAACAAAGCAAACCAAAATTCTGGCAAATATAATTTTTCTTCAACATAGACCCAGTCTTACTCTTCTCCACCACTCCTTCCCATTGTTCAACTCTGTCATCTAGTTAGGGTGATACAGCAGATGACCTTTGAATTGAGCTCAAGGTTTCAAGCCTTGGATCTTTGCTGTTAGTGTTTGTCCTACCAAGGAAATCTCATTCCCATGTTAACCTCTCAAATTATATCCATTTTTTAAATTCTCAATTAAAATACCATGTTTCCTGGGATTTTTTTTATGCTTCCATTAGAGTTCACCTGGCTTGTCATGAAATTATTATGGTGCCTGTCTTATGCTTGCTATAACATTATTAGCAATGATGACAGGGGTGGATTTTGTGTCTTACTCCTTTTTATCCAATCTCTTTTATTTCTTTTTTTTTTATTTATTTCTTTTTTGTGGTATGCGGGCCTCTCACTGTTGTGGCCTCTCCTGTTGCAGAGCACAGGCTCTGGACGCACAGGCTTAGCAGCCATGGCTCACTGGCCCAGCCGCTCCGCGGCATGTGGGATCTTCCCAGACCGGGGCACAAACCCGTGTCCCCTGCATCGGCAGACAGACTCTTAACCATTGCATCACCAGGGAAGCCCAATCTCTTGTATTTCTAATACCTGAAGAAGCGTTCCTTTTAAATAAAGGTGTTAAATAAGTATCTTCTGACCAGAGGTCAACTTAACTGTAAATTGTTAACAAAAACAAGAGCAGTTCTGGAGTGTTACCTACACTTTCACACTTCCATGTTCTTTTCTGTTTGTACTTTAGTTAACAAACTAAAAATGGAGCACCTGCCAAATATAGCTATTACTCTGAAGAGATCATCTCTAGGGCTCCCATGGTTTCTCACCCATGGCATGCTAGTGCAAGGATGGACTTAGGGGTCAAACCAACCTGTTCTTGTGTGCCAGCTTCACTGATTGCTAACTGAAATTATTTAACCACTCTAAGATCACTTTTTCTCGTATGTAAAATGGGACTGGAAAGAGTATTGTGCTGAAGATTAAATGCACAGATGCTGGCAAATGGCTTCACACAGTGCCAGTATATATCAATTGCTCTAGAAGAAGTAGTTGCTTGTAGGCTTTTGAGGGATAGCTAAATACTCTAATTCTTCTCTGCCTTACCCATGTTTTTCAATCTTGCCCGTTTCTTAATTTTAGGTACATTTTCCCTTGAAATCTCAGCAGACAACAGATTTCCAAGCTATCAAGGCTTTTCTACCATGTGAACCTAAGAAACGGGACATCTTTTATTTCTTTTCCTTTTTCTTTTGGCCTGTAATTTTTTCAGTTATTTTTCATTTTTTTACAGAATTGAGGTACAGTTGATTTACATTCTTAGATTATTTTCAGGAGTACAACATAGTGATTCAAAATTTTTATAGATTATACTCCATTTATAGTTATTATAAAATATTGCTATATTCCCTTTAATCTACAATACAAACTTGTAGCTTCTTTATTTTATACATAGTAGTGTGTACCACTTAATTCCCTCTCCCCACTAGTAACCACTAGTTTGTACTCTATATCTGTCAGTCTGTTTCTTTTTTGTTATATACACATTTGTTTTATTCTTTTAGATTTCACAGGTAAGTGATAGCATACAGTATTTGTCATTCTCTGTCTGACTTATTTCACTAAGAATAGTACCCTCCAGCTCCATCCATGTTGTTGCAAATGGAAAAATCCCATGCTTTTTTTTAATGACAGAGTAGTATTCCATTGTATTTATATACCACATCTTCTTTATTCATTTATCTGTTGTTGGATACTTAGGTTGCTTCCATATCTTGGCTATGTAAATAATGCTGCTATGAACATTGTATCTCTTTGAATTAGTGTTTTAGTTTTCTTCAGATATATAACCACCCAGGAGTGGAATTGTTGGATCATGTGGTAGTTCAATTTTTAGTTTTTTGAGGAAACTCCATACCGTTTTCCACAGTGGATTTATCAATTTACATTCTAACTAACAGTGTACAAGGGTTCCCTTTTATCCACATCCTCACCAATGTTTGTTAGTGAGGTCTGTGGTGTTTCTGATGATAGCCATTCTGACAGGTTGAGGCAGTACCTTGCTGTGGTTTTCTTTGCATTTTTCTGATGACTAGCAATATTGAGTATCTTTTCATGTACCTGTTGTCCATCTGTATGTCTTTTTTAGAAAAATATCTCTTTAGGTCTTCTGCCCATTTTTCAGTTGGGTTGTTTGATTTTTTGATATTGAGTTGCATGAAGTGCTTATACATTTTGCATGCTAACACTTATCAATCAATTCATTTGCAGATATTTTCTCCCAGTCAGTACTCTTTTTTTTTTTTCATTTGTCCATGGTTCCCTTTTCTGTGAAAAAGCTTTTAAGTTTAATTAGCCCCCCTTTGTTTATGTTTGCTCTTGTTTCCTTTGCCTTAGGAAACAGATCCAAAAAAATATTGCTACAATTTATGTCAAAGAGTGTTCTGCCTATGTTTTCTTCTAGGAGTTTTATGGTTTCTGGTTTTACATTTAGGTCTTTAATCCATTTTGAGTTTATTTTTGCATATGGTGTGAGAAAATGTTCTAATTTTATTATTTTACATGTAGCTGTACAATCTCCAAGACTAACCAGGAAGAAATAGAAGATATAAACACACTAATTACCAGTGATGATATTGAATTGGTAATGAAAAAAAAAAAACAACAAATCCCGACAAACAAAAGTCTAGGACCACATGGCTTCACAAGTGAATTCTACCTAACATTTGGAGAAGAGTTAACACCTATGTTTCTCAAACTATTCCAAAAAAATTCAGAGGAAGGATGGCTTCCAAACTCATTCTGTGAGGTCAGCATCATCCTGAAAACCAGACAAAGATATGACAAAAAAAGAAAATTACAGGCCAATATCACTGATGAGCGTAGATGCAAAATTCCTCAAAAAAATATTAGCAAACTTAATCTAATACATTAAAAGAATCATATACCATCCTTGATTTATCCCAGGGATGCAAAAATAGGGACATCTTGTTAAATTTCATTAATTTCTTTCCATAGATCAACTTCTCTATCCCAGATCTAAAGACATTAGGGAAGTGTTGACTGTGTTTGAAGGAAAGGCAGATTAGGAAAACAAGGAGTTGGGGATAGATGATGCATTAGAAATTTACAGTGGTTCAAGATTAGTTGACCTTTGTTTAAATCTAGTTGACCTTTGTTTAAATCTAACAATTTCCTTCTCAAATGATTACATATATTCCTACTTAATAATGACCAGTGCAGAAAGGCTGAGAGACCTTTGAAGTTCAACTGATAAATTATCTCCAGACCTTGTAAAACTATCATCATCCAGCTTGCTTACTGTATATTCAAATTCAATTTGGGACAATAAGAAAATTGTAGCCATGTGTCAACTTTAGCTGTGTGTGTGTGTGTGTGTGTGTGTGTGTGTATGTGTGTGAATGTGTGAGTGAGTGGGTGCTCATATGCACACATGGGGTACATATGCATGTGTGACTGTTAGTAGTGGATGTGTATGTGTAACTGATTGTAAATATGGCCAGTTGAAAAACTGAGCATAAATGATGAATTCTCAACAGGAGGTTTCTATGATCCAGGAACCAATCTGACTTGAAGCAGTTAATTTTCTCTGGTATGCTCCAACACACTGCCAGGGACATATAGGGTTTCTCCCTGGTGAATGCTATTATGCTATTTATTTCTTATTCTGCTGCCCAAGTGGAGGCAAAGACCACAGGATCTTTGAGAATAATTATTTCTTAGCCATATCAGAAAAGAGACTGCATTTTTCTGTATAAGGATGAGTTTTTCTTTCATCCCAGTGGCCTTTTTTCAAAGCCCTGAGAATTTCAGCAAGTGGTCTGTCCAGCTCACCAGCTAGTACACATAGGCACAATGCTGTGTTTTTGTTATTATGATCTTTTATAGTCTTTTTAGCACTTTCCCTCCCTCTCTCTCTCTCTCCACACACACACACACACACACACACACACACACACAATGAAATTACTGTCTATCTTTCATGGTAAAATTCACAGTTTTTGTTTTACTTTTCAGTTAAAAACATTTATATTTCTCCCCCTTCTCAAATTCACTCTTCTGGAAATTGAAAATTTACTTCTCTGCTAAACTGCAAGGTATGCCAAACCCCAAATAGCTCACGGATCATAATTCAGAAGCCGCTGGTTTAGTCTCTTGTATGAAAAGCCTGTAGAAGTAACCATGGGCCCTGGGATAAGTTTCTCAGGACATCCAGGAAACCCAGCAGGAAGATATTGAACTTGCCTTAAAGAACTTTCCAAAAGAATTGTCAGGGTGACTGCTTCATATTTTAAACCAGGTTGTAATGCAGATTTTGTCTTTTTCAGGTAGGCAAAACCTTCTTTTGCAAGTAGATAAGTGATTCCTTGGGAAATAGCACTTGTTTCCCACCTTTTTTTTAGGACTTAAGAGAACTGGACTGGGACTTAAGAGATTCAAGTTCTAGTCCCTGATGAAAAGTTAACTAACTGTGCCTTGGGAAAGTGGCACACTCCCGTAGTCTCTTTCCCCATTTGTAATTTGTAAAGAATGATCTCTATGGCCTCATCTAGCTCTAAAACCCTGTGACTCTAAGCTATGACTCCTTTCCGAAACACCTTATCTCCAATCAAAATTGTCAGAAGGTGTTTGTGTTTGTTTTGCTTTGTTTGTGACTGGGTTTGTCCTTCATTTTATTACTTCCCCCCTTTATAAAACAAAAAAGGAATCCCCCTGTGGTCTATAAAAAGGTTTCATCTTGAGTGCTGTGTATAACAGCCAGTTTTCCGTTTTAATCCTCTAAAAATACCTACTATAATAAAACAAGTGTAGATTGTTACAAAGCCTCTCGCTGACTTGCTACATTGTGAGTGGGCTGCCCTCTACCCACAAAATTTTCAATTGCTAGAAGAGATGAAGTTTAAATATAGTCTGACAACCAGGGTCTGGAGTTGTAATGGCATTTTGTGACCTCTTGATATGTTATCCTATGATGCCTGGAGTTGAAGTGGGAAAAAGCTGTGATGAATAACTTTATCTCCAATTCTAAGATGATTGTCCTCCTCTCAATAATTTCTTTTTGTGAGATAAAATTATTTTATGCATTTTAAGTACATAACTGTGGATACTCCTACAAGTAAATCTGTAATAGGTAAAAGATTGACTGGTGAGATATGAAACAACGGAAAGGCAAGTGTGTTGGGAAGAGCAAAAGGAAAGTAAAATCAGCATAAAAATGGTGATTAAAGGGCTTATTGGTAAGAAGAAATATGAGAACTTGGCAAAAGTTGGGGCATGAGACAAGAGGAAGTGGAAGACCTGGTTGCATCAGCGTTTTTGAACCTGAATAATTGGGAGGAGGGCATTTCATTAGCAGAGATTGGTGGGAAGATCTGTTAAAAGGAGAGTTCAGATCAGGACAAGGGGAGTCTGAGAACTTGTGAGGATGTCCAAAGGGAGATGTTCAGCAAACAATTAAACATGAGGGATTTGAGGCCTCTGTCTTATGTAATACACTTTAATCCACAAGAATAAAAAAAATAGAAAATGTGGTTAATTCAGTATTAAGATATTATAAATGTTTATTTTAAAAGCATATAGGTCTTACTCTGTGTTTTCAATGAAGCTAGCTGGTTCTATTAGAATTGAAACTCTTCTAAACTCAGGACAGCTTATATTGGTAACTAATCTTTATTTTATAAATTATTTTACTTTTTAGTATTTCAATTGACTAACAGCCTAATAAGCATTTTCCTACTTAAAACTAGTTCCTACTGTACAAAATGCAATTTAGTGTACCCAGCTATTTATTATATGTACCTACATAGCTAAAACTATGCTCAGGGTACTGTGTGATAAGAAGGAAATATATGATTTTATATTAGGTATTGGGCAATTTAAGTCTAGTTGGAGGAATCAGACATGCTGGGGAAAATGGCAGCATACAGCATACAGTCAATCAACATTTATTTACTGAAAACTTAAATATATTTATTTTCTTTTTTTTTGTTCTCAGTTTTTCTTTCTTTTTTTTTATTTTAGAATTTTATTTTTTTATACAGCAGGTTCTTATTAGTTATCCATTTTATACATATTATTGTATATATGTCATTCCCAATCTCCTAATTCATCATACCATCACCGTCCCCTGCCATTTTCCCCCCTTGGTGTCCATACATTTGTCCTCTACACCTGTGTCTCAATATTAAAAAAAAAAGAATCCAATCAAAAAATGAGCAGAAGCCCTAAATAGACATTTCTCCAAAGAAGACATACAGATGGCCAAAAAGTACATGAAAAGCTTCTCAACATCACTAATTAATAGAGAAATGCAAATCAAAACTGCAATGAGGTATCACGTCACACCTGTTAGAATGGGCATCATCAGAAAATCTACAAACAACAAATACTGGAGAGGGTGTGGAGAAGAGGGAACCCTCTTGCATTGTTGGTGGGAATGTAAATTGATACAGCCACTCTGGAGAACAGTATGGAGGTTCCTTAAAAAACTAAAATCCCACTACTGGGCATATACCCAAAGAAAACCATAATTCAAAAAGAGACATGCATCCCAATGTTCATTGCAGCACTATTTACAATAGCCAGGTCATGCAAGCAACCTAAATGCTCATCAACAGACAAATGGATAAAGAAGATGTGGTACATATATACAATGGAATATTAATCAGCTATAAAAAGGAATGAACTTGGGTCACTTGTAGAGATGTGGATGGATCTAGAGACTATCATACAGAGTGAAGTAAGTCAGAAAGAGAAAAATAAATATCGTATATTAACACATATATGTGGAACCTAGAAAAATGGTACAGATGAACCCATTTTCAGGCAGAAATAGAGACACAGATGTAAATATATTTATTTTCAACAGTCATCATCCAGTGGTCTTCAACACATTGGAAGAATTTATCTGGAGGATGGACATGGATTTCAAACTCAGAACAAAACCAAACTCATTATACACCTCCTGTCCTCTGCCTCTTTTTTGTAATTTCTCTTTCTACAAATATCCCCACAACTCTCCATATCACCAAGTTAGAAGTCTAGAATGACTTCTTTCTGTATACCTATCCTTCTCCTACTCACCCCTGCCACCTCTACTCCCAAGTCAATTTGATTACATTCCTTTGCTTTATATTTCTAAATTGCTACCACTGATTTTAATAAAGTCCAAATGGAAAGCTCTTTTAGTTCCAATCTCCCATCTCACCACTCCCTTGGTCTCAGTGTTAGACTCCTTTCCATATGAGGTCCTTGGAATTTTCAGTAATACTTTTTTCAAGTCTACTTCATTTTGTATTTGCTGGGACCAACCTTTCAATCCTACAGTAACAGACAAAAACTTAGTTTTCCTTTACAGTCCCAGTTAAGAGTTACCTCCTCAGCAAAATCTCCTCTGATTCTCTCTAACCTAACCCTCCCACTCTTGAGCTCCAATAGTCCCCATGCTTGCCCTTAACAGGGAGCTTATAGGTTGGTTTTACTAGACTCTGATCTCTTGCAGGCAAATAGCATCTCACCTCATTATTGTGATTATTACTGTGTTTATTCAAATCTAGTGTCTTATTCAGCATCTATTACACTCTAGGCAATTGCAGATGAGATTGAACTGAAAGATTCACATTCTATGAACATGTTTCTCTCTGTTGCTTTTCTTGCATCATTGTTTTTCACACTGGGTATACGTTTTTCTCTCAGCACATTTTCCTTTTCCTTTTTTTTTTTTTTTTTTTTTTTTTTGCGGTACACAGGCCTCTGACTGTTGTGGCCTCTCCCATTGTGGAGTACAGGCTCCGGACGCACAGGCTCCACGGCCATGGCTCACGGGGTCAGCCGCTCCATGGCATGTGGGATCCTCCTGGACCAGGGCATGAACCCGTGTCCCCTGCATCGGCAGGCAGACTCGCAACCACTGCGCCACCAGGGAAGCCCTTTTCTCCTGTTTTACCTGTACTTTCCCCCTTCCTGTTTTCATTCTCCATACTGCCCCCCCACCATCTCTCATGATATTTATTTGTTGAACCAACTGAAAAACTTCTCTTCTTCCTTGTCCTTTTCCAGCTAGCTAAAATTTTCAGAGCTTCAACTACATATCAGACACAGAGCTAGGAGTTTTCATTGATTATCTCTTAAATTTCATAGCAAATCTATGAAGTTCTGTCCTTGGTTTCATATTACAGATGAGGAAAGTGAGGCCTAGAGAAGTTAAATAATTTGTTCAAGGTCATGTTACTGAATTCAAGCTGTACTGCTGGCTGCAAGGTAGGCCAATAAATCAAGAGATGAGGCATTAGGGCAAGGAATAGTGTCTTTATTCAGAAAGCCAGAAGACAGAGAAGATGGAGGACTAGTGTCCCAAGGAATCATCTTACCCGAATTAGAATTCAGGCTTCTTTTATACTAAAAGGGGAAGGTGTGTGACTAGTTGTTGCAAACTTCTTGGGGCAGGAATCCTTTGCTATTGCAGCTGTCCATGTAGGTCTAGTCACAATGTTCCTATAAACCTCCAAAAAGACAAATATTATTCTCTGTTCTGTAACTTTTTCTCTCTACCTGAATGGAAAAGTGTTAAACCTTTAAAGTTCAGAGCCATGAGAATGGGCAATTCTGTATATTTCAGGCTGTGGGCAACATTCTTTTACAAAAGACGCAGAGCCAGCATGACTAAGCACAGGCAACAGAGTACCAAGGTTAGAGTAAAGGGATAGATCCAATATGGAGTCAGGTTTGTTCTTCTGTATTAAGTCACACAGCAAGTAAGTGATAAAAGCCAAGGCAATCTGGGTCCAGAATTAGTCTTAACTACTGTGCTTTGTTATTTTAAATAGAATTATGCTACTTAATTTTGTTTAAAGTGATTTATTCTCTCTACCAAACCATAAGGGAATAATGCTGTGGGTAGGTCCCAAAAGGAAATGGAAAAATAATACAGAGAGGAAAAATGGGTGAAATTTGAGGAGATTCTGTAAAAGCAATTTGTATCTATCTTAGTTCTGATCTAGTTACCAAGGAAATCTAAATCAAGTACTTCTGACTTAGGTGTTTTTTCACCATGTTAACCTGCAGGCAGTTTGTGCTCTGTGTCTTGAAATTCTGCAATAAATGTTCCTCATCCTAAGGCTTCTCATGTGCTCAGTGTGACCTCTCCTGTGGTTAGGTTTACACACAAACAACACAAGCAGCAGGCAGACATGAAATATCACACACACAAGGACCACATGCTTGCACAGACCATACTACCCTCTCATATTGCTGGAACTTGTTGAGCAACTCACTCAACATTACACTATGCTGGATTTCTTCTGCATCCTACTGAGCTTCATTGAAGCACAATACAGCATCTCACTCCAGACCATGTATTAAACACTCCAGCACTGGATCTTTACTGTGTCAGCCACAAGTGATTCAAGTTAAATCTACTCAATGATTTCATATTGGATTTTTGCTGGCAAGCTGACATACATATTAAACATAAAATTCACATATTGTTGTATGGAATTTACAGGAAGAACTCCTGACTGGAAGGAACCTCATTTTGACATAAAAAATCAAGGTCAAGGCTAAGCTGCAAGTATAGGTTCTATTAGTGAGTTTCTACAAGTAATGAAAAAATGGAGTTGCAGTACTTCTGAGTCTTATTACACTATGATTGATGAAGGTCTTAAGCATTGGGATGTTCATCTTCACATCCAAATCTTTGTGTCATATCATTACAAATAGAAAGTGGAATACTTAAACTTAAGGAATTAAGCCAGAGAAAAGTTGTTTCTTTTATATGTTTCAAATACCAGGCAAATTGTGCTTTGTGTCAGTGGTGACACATTTAAATGTAGTTAACCCTCTGCCCCAAATACATGCACTCTTAAGTAGAAAACGTTCATTTTGGTCCAATCTGGTTACAGCTTAAGAAAATGGGGTGGCTTTGATGTTTTCTATGTCTCCAATAATGTAAATATCATAGCACAGAAGGTTGGGGCCTGATCTAACTTTTTAGTCTTCTAGTTTCAACTTATAAATAAATAATTAAGGTGATAGGATTTAGCAGATGAATGAAGATTCATAAATTAAAACCAAAACAAAACAAAACAATAAAGTTGGTGCTGTGGTCTTAAATATTGGACAGGGATTGCTACCATAAATTGCCATAAATATTTTAATATGGAAAATTACAAACCTACAAAAAAAGAGAAAAGAATATAACAAATCCTAATGTTTTCACCAACACCCAGCTTTGACCATTATCAACTCAGGGACAAGCTTGTTGCTTTTATATTTCTATCCACTCCCCTCAGCCCCATAACATTATGGTGAAATTTGTTTCCCAGACTATTTCATCTGTAAATACTGCAATTTGTATCATTAAAAGGTACAATTCTAAAACTGGAAGCAATAACAGTATTTCTATAGTTTCAAATACACAGTCATGTTTCAAATATCCTTTATTGTCACCTAAAATTTTTGTAGTTAGTTTGTTCTAATCAGGAACAGTGAAGCTTATTTCATGTGTATTTTAAGACACTTTTATTTATACATTGCTTCTTCATACTTTATTTGTTGAAGAAATTGGATCATTTGTAATGCAGAATTCCCCACAGTCTGGATTTTGCCAAGAATGTGTTGAACACTATTTTTGACTTCATTATTTTTATTAAAAAAAAAAAACACTTTAGGGTAAAATGCTTTCCTTTCATAAGATTCATCATTTTAGATAACAAAAATTAGAAGAGTATTTACCTCAGACTAGGTTTATGTCCTATTTTTCTCTATTGTAAAACATTTTCCTTTATGTTTATATCTTATGACAAAAGAATATTATGAAAATGAAATGATTTATCAAGTTTTATGAAGCCTTTATAAATAAGTCTTGGTTCCACTGATTGCTATAGCTGTGAAAGAATTTAGGGAGCAGCCTGTTCAGTTGCTTTTTACTGTTGGAAAAACTGAAGCTCACAGAACTCAGGCTAGAATACTTATTTTCAAAGTAAATGGCCTCTTGTTTTATGGAGGCCAAGAGTTCCTCAGAGATGATCAAATTCCTCAGAGATGCTCCACTTCATAGGATTAGAGGTTGAGATGTGGGGAGTGTGGGTGGCATATGGAGCATAAGCAGCATCTTCCTTTGGCTCTTCACCGGCATGGCTGACCTCTATTCAGGGATATCCATGGTGCTGCTGCTGAATTTTTAAGCAGTGCAGTTCAATGTAGAGTAATGAACTTGGGACTTGAATAATGACTTTGAGCTGAATTCTATACTCTGGCCAATTAACCACCCATACTTTCTGAATTCTACTTTCCTCAGTTATATAATGTAGGTTGTGTAGTAGACTGTATTCTATCTCAAATATAATCCCTAAGAGAGGACTGTACTTCCCCACTGCTATTGACATTGGGCTTGGCCTTGGGACTTTGCTCTGCCCGTTCTTGGGAAGGTGAATAAATCTCACTCAGAAGTCAAGAATTTGACCAATAGAATATGAGCAGAATTGAGCTGTGTCATTTCTAGGATGTAGTGGTTTACCATATCTCTCTTTTCTCTTTTCCTGAAAACTATAGTATCCCAAAGAGAGGCTACAGAGCCACAGTTGATTTGCAGGACATGCAGAATGAGCAAGAAATCAATGCTGATTGTGGAAAAATCACTGGGATTTGAGGATTCTTTGTTACTACAGAATAACTCTACATCCTGCCTGATAAAGATGGTAAGGCATGCTCTATTACCCTTATAGTGTTGTAGTGAAAATCAAATACAGACATGTAATTGAAAGCTTTTAGTCGTTGTGAAACATCTACCTTCTTTGTACCTTATTTCTTGAACATGTATTTTATATCTTTAACCAGAGTGTAAGTACCTCAAGAAAACTTCAAATTATGCTGCATTTTGATAGTTTAGAATTAATGGTCTGAACAACATTTGTATGCCCAGCGTTTAAAGTTAGAATTCTATTAAGGGTGTGACTCTGACAAGTATAAGCTCCATGAAATTAAGCAAATCACTTAATTTCTCTGGGCCTCAGTAAAATTGCTATCCTGTCCTGCTTTTGGCAACAAAGGCTATAACTATGTATAAGTATTTGTTAACATCTTAGAACCATATCAGTTTTTTTTTCTTTCTCTTTTTAGTTACAGAGGTTTTATTGCATTTTTTATGGCTGTAGGCTTCTTTTTCTTTTTTTTTAATATCAAAAGAGTTTATTGTTTATACCCTTGTTATTTTTTTATTTTTTTACATCATTATTGGAGTATAATTGCTTTACATTGGTGTGCTAGTTTCTGCTTTATAACAAAGTGAATCAGTTATACATATACATATGTTCCCATATCTCTTCCCTCTTGCATCTCCCTCCCTCCCACCCTCCTTATACCACCCCTCTAGGTGGTCACAAAGCACTGAGCTGATCTCCCTGTGCTATGAGGCTGCTTTCCACTAGCTACCTATTTTACATTTGGTAGTGTATATATGTCCATGCCACTCTCTCACTTTATCCCAGCTTACCCTTCTCTCTCCCCATATCCTCAAGTCCATTCTCTAGTAGGTCTGTGTGTTTATGCCTGTCTTACCCCTAGGTTCTTCATGATATTTTTTTTCTTAGATTCCATATATACATGTATTTGTCTTTCTCTTTCTGACTTACTTCAATCTGTATGACAGACTCTAGGTCCATCCACCTCACTACAAATAACTCAATTTTGTTTCTTTTTATGACTGAGTAATATTCCATTGTAAATATGTGCCACATCTTCTTTATGCATTCATCTGATGATGGACACTTAGCTTGTTTCCATTTTCTGGCTATTATAAATAGAGCTGCAATGAACATTTTGGTACATGACTCCTTTTGAATTATGTTTTTCTCAGGGTATATGCCCAGAAGTGGGAATGCTGGAACATATGGTAGTTCTATTTGTAGTTTTTTGAGGAACATCCATACTGTTCTCCATAGTGGCTGTACCAACTCACAGTCCCACCAGCAGTGCAAGAGTGTTCCCTTTTCTCCACACCCTCTCCAGTATTTATTGTTTCTAGATTTTTTGATGATGGCCATTCTGACCAGGGTGAGATGATATCTCATTGTAGTTTTGATTTGCATTTATCTAATGATTCATGATGTTGAGCATTCCAACATGTGTTTGTTGGCAGTCTGTATATCTTCTTTGGAGAAATGTCTATATAGGTCTTCTGCCCATTTTTGGATTTTTTTGTTGTTGTTGTTATTGAGCTGCATGAGTTGCTTATAAATTTTGGAGATTAATCCTTTGTCAGTTGCTTCATTTGCAAATATTTTCTCCCATTCTGAGGGTGGTCTTTTGGTCTTGTTTATCGTTTTCTTTGCTGTGCAGAAGCTTTTAAGCTTCATTAGGTCCCATTTGTTTATTTTTGTTTTTATTTCCATTTCTTTAGGAGGTGGGTCAAAAAGGATCTTGCTGTGATTTATGTCATAGAGTGTTCTGCCTATGTTTTCCTCTAAGAGTTTGATAGTTTCTGGCCTTACATTTAGGTCTTTAATCCATTTTAAGCTTATTTCTGTGTATGGTGTTAGGGAGTATTCTAATCTTATACTTTTAATTGTCCCTGTCCAGTTTTCCCAGCACCACTTATTGAAGAGGCCGTCCTTTCTCCACTGTACATTCCTGCCTCCTTTATCAAAGAAAAGGTGACCATATATACGTGGGTTTATCTCTGGGCTATCTATCCTGTTCCATTGATCTATCTTTCTGTTTTTGTGCAGGTACCATACTGTGTTGATTACTCTAGCTTTATAGTATAGTACAAAGTCAGGGAGACTGATTTATCCAGCTCCCAGCTCGGTTTTTCATTCTCAAGATTGCTTTGGATATTCAGGGTCTTTGGTGTTTCCATGCAAATTGTGAAATTTTTGGATCTAGTTTTGTGAAACATGCCAGTGGTAGTTTGATAAGGATTGCATTGAATCTGTAGATTTCTTTGGGTAGTAGAGTCATTTTCACAATGTTGATTCTTCCAATCCAAGAACATGGTATATCTCTCCATCTATTTTATCATCTTTAATTTCTTTCATCAGTGTCTTATAATTTTCTGCATACAGGTCTTTTGTCTCCTTAGGTAGGTTTATTCCTACATATTTTATTATTTTTGTTGCAATGGTAAATGGGAGTGTTTTCCTGATTTCACTTTCAGATTTTTCATCATTAGTGTATAGGAAAGCCAGAGATTTCTGTGCATTAATTTTGTATCCTGCAACTTTACCAAATTCATTGATTAGCTCTAGTAGTTTTCTGGTAGCATCTTTAGGATTCTCTATATACAGTATCATATCATCTGCAAACAGTGACAGCTTTACTTCTTCTTTTCCAATTTGGATTCCTTTTATTTCCTTTTCTTCTCTGATTGCTGTGGCTAAAAGTTCCAAAACTATGTTGAATAAGAGTGGTGACAGTGGGCAACCTTGTCTTCTTCCTGATCTTAGTAGAAATGCTTTCAGTTTTTCACCATGGAGGACAATGTTGGCTGTGGGTTTGTCATATATGGCCTTTATTATGTTGAGGAAAGTTCCCTCTATGCCTACTTTCTGCAGGGTTTTTATCATAAATGGGTGTTGAATTTTGTTGAAAGCTTTCTCTGCATGTATTGAGATGACCATATGATTTTTCTCCTTCAATTTGTTAATATGGTGTATCACATTGATTGATTTGCGTATATTGAAGAATCCTTGCATTCCTGGAATAAACCCCACTTGATCATGGTGTATGTTCCTTTTAATGTGCTGTTGGATTCTGTTTGCTAGTATTTTGTTGACGATTTTTACATCTTTGTTCACCAGTGATATTCGCCTGTAGTTTTCTTTTTTGTGGCATCCTTGTCTGGTTTTGGTATCCGGGTGATGGTAGACTCGTAGAATGAGTTTGGGAGTGTTCCCCCCTCTGCTATATTTTGGAAGAGTTTGAGAAGGATAGGTGTTAGCTCTTCTCTAAATGTTTGATAGAATTTGCTTGTGAATCCATATGGTCCTGGGCTTTTGTTTGTTGGAAGATTTTTAATCACAGTTTCAATTTCAGTGCTTGTTATTAGTCTGTTCATATTTTCTATTTCTCCCTGATTCAGTCTTGGCAGATTGTGCATTTCTGAGAATTTGTCCATTTCTTCCAGGTTGTCCAGTTTATTGGCATAGAGTTGCTTGTAGTAATCTCTCATGATCTTTTGTATTTCTGCTGTGTCAGTTGTTACTTCTCCTTGTTCATTTCTAATTCTATTGATTTGAGTCTTCTCCCTTTTTTTCTTGATGAGTCTGGCTAATGGTTTATCAATATTGTTTATCTTCTCAAAGAACCATCTTTTAGTTTTATTGATCTTTGCTATCGTTTCTTCCATTTCTTTTTCATTTATTTCTGATGTGATCTTTATGATTTCTTTCCTTCTGCTAACTTTGGGTTTTTTTTGTTCTTCTTTCTCTAATTGCTTTAAGTGCAAGTTTAGGTTGTTTATTTGAGATGTTTCCTGTTTCTTAAGGTAGGTTTGTACTGCTATAAACTTCCCTCTTTGAACTGATTTTGCTGCATCCCATAGGTTTTGGGTCATCGTGTCTCCATTGTCATTTGCTTCTAGGTATTTTATGATTTCCTCTTTGATTTCTTCAGTGATCACTTCGTTTTTAAGTAGTGTATTGTTTAGCCTCCATGTGTTTGTATTTTTTACAGGTCTTTGCCTCTAATTGATATCTAGTCTCATAGCATTGTGGTCGGAAAAAATACTTGATACAGTTTCAATTTTCTTAAATTTACCAAGGTTTGATTTGTGACCCAAGATATGATGTATCCTGGAGAATGTTCCATGAGCACTTGAGAAAAATATGTATTCTGTTGTTTTGGTATGGAATGTCCTATAATTATCAATTAAGTCCATCTTGTTTAATGTATCATTGAAAGCTTGTGTTTCCTTATTTATTTTCATTTTGGATGATCTGTCCATTGGTGAAAGTGGGGTGTTAAAGTCCCTTACTATGAATGTATTACTGTCGATTTCCTCATTTATGGCTGTTAGTTTTTGTCTTATCTATTGAGGTGCTCCTATGTTGGGTGCATAAATATTTACAATTTTTGTATCTTTTTCTTGGATCAATCCCTTGATCATTATGTAGTGTCCTTCTTTGTCTCTCTCTTCTAATAATCTTTACTTTAAAGTCTATTTTGTCTGATATGAGAATTGCTACTCCAGCTTTCTTTTGGTTTCCATTTGCATGGAATATCTTTTTCCATCCCCTCACTTTCAGTCTGTATGTTTCTCTAGGTCTGAAGTGGGTCTCTTGTAGACAGCATATATATAATGGTCTTATTTTTGTATCCATTCAGCCAGTCTGTTTCTTTTGGAGGGAGCATTTAATCCATTTACATTTAAGGTAGTTATCGATATGTATGTTCCTATTACCATTTTCTTAATTGTTTTGGGTTTTTTATTGTAGGTCATTTCCTTCTCTTGTGTTTCTTGTCTAGAGAAGATCCTTTAGCATTTGTTGTAAAGCTGGTTTGGTAGTGCTGAACTCTCAGCTTTTGCTTGTCTGTAAAGGTTTTAATTTCTCCATCAAATCTGAATGAGATCCTTGCTGGGTAGAGTAAACTTGGTTGTAGTTTTTTCTCCTTCATCACTTTAAATATGTCCTGTTAGTCACTTCTGGCTTGCAGAGTTTCTGCTGAAAGATCAGCTGTTAACCTGTTGGGGATTCCCTTGTGTGTTATTGGTTGTGTTTCCCTCACTGCTTTTGATATGTTTTCTTTGTATTTAAGTTTTGACAGTTTGATTTATATGTGTCTTGGCGTGTTTCTCTTTGGATTTATCCTGTATGGGACTCTGTGTGCTTCCTGGACTTGATTAACTATTTCTTTTCTCATATTAAGGAAGTTTTCAACTATAATCTCTTCAAATATTTTCTCAGTCCCTTTCTTTTTCTCTTCTTCTTCTGGAACCCCTATAATTTGAATGTTGGTGCATTTAATGTTGTCCCAAATGTCGCTGAGACTGTCCTCAGTTCTTTTCTTTTTTATTTTTTCTTTATTCTGCTCTGCAGTAGATATTTCCTATATTTTAGCTTCCATGTCACTTATTCGTTCTTGTGCCTCAGTTATTCTGCAATTGATCCCTTCTAGAGTATTTTTAATATCATTTATTGTGTTTTTCTTCATTGCTTGTTTCATCTTTAGTTCTTCTAGGTCCTTGTTAAATGTTTCTTGCATTTTATCTATTCTATTTCTAAATTTTGGATCATGTTTACTATCATTATTCTGAATTCTTTCTCAGGTAGACTGCCTATTTTCTCTTCATATTTTAGGTCTGGTGCATTTTTATCTTGCTCCTTCATCTGCTTTGTGTTTTTCTGTGTTCTCATTTTGCTTATCTTAGTGTGTTTGGGGTCTCCTTTTTGCAGGCTACAGGTTCATAGTTCCCATTGTTTTTGGTGTCTGTCCCCAGTAACTAAAGTTGGTTCAGTGGGTTGTGTAGGCTTTTTGGTGGAAGGGACTACTGCCTGTGTTCTGGTGGATGATACTGGATCTTGCCTTTCTGGTGGGCAGGTCCACGTCTGATGGTGTGTTTTGGGGTGTCTGTGGATTTATTATGATTTTAGGCAGTCTCTCTGCTAATGGGTGGGGCTGGGTTCCTGTCTTGCTATTTGTGTGGCATAGGGTATCCAGCACTGTAGCTTGCTGGTCATTGAGTGAAGCTGGTTGTTGCTGTTGAGATGGAGATCTCTTGGAGATTTTCGCCTTCTGATATTGGAGCTGGGAGGTCTCTTGTTGACCAGAGTCCTGAAGTTGTCTCTCCTACCTCAGAAGCACAGCACTGACTCCTGGCTGCAGCACCAAGGGTCTTTCTTCCATATGGCTCAGAATAAAAGGGAGAAAAATTAGAAAGAAAGAAAGAGGATACAAGAAAATAAAATAAGATAAAATAAAATAAAGTTATTAAAATAAAAAATAATTATTAAGAAAAAAATTTTTAAAAAAGTAAAAAAAAAAAAACACAAAAAACACACACAGACGGATAGAACCTTAGGACAAATGGTGAAAGCAAAGCTATACAGACAAAATCTCACACAGAAGCATACACATACACACTCACACAAAGAGGAAATGGGGAAAAAGTAATAAATCTTGCTCTCAAAGTCTACCTCCTCAATTTGGCATGATTCGTTGTCTATTCAGGTATTCCACAGATGCAGGGTGCATCAAGTTGATTGTGGAGATTTAATCTGCTGCTCTTGAGGCTGCTGGGAGAGATTTCCCTTTCTCTTCTTTGTTCGCACAGCTCCCGGGGCTCAGCTTTGGATTTGGCCCCGCCTCTGCATGTAGGTCGCCGGAGGGCATCTG
Organism: Mesoplodon densirostris; assembly: GCF_025265405.1. Lineage (NCBI taxonomy): Eukaryota > Metazoa > Chordata > Mammalia > Artiodactyla > Ziphiidae > Mesoplodon > Mesoplodon densirostris. The sequence continues at coordinate 18,756,376 of NC_082664.1, forward strand.
TTATTCGCTCAGACAGGATGGGGTTAAAGGAGCTGCTGAGTCGGGGGCTCTGGCTCACTCAGGCCAGAGGGAGGGAGGGGCATGGATGCGGGGCGAGCCTGCGGCAGCAAGGCTAGCATGACGTTGCACCAGCCTGAGGCGCGGTGTGCGTTCTCCAAGGGAAGTTGTCCCTGGATCCCAGGACCCTGGCAGTGGCGGGCTACACAGGTTCCCCGGAAGGGAAGTGTGGAGTGTGACCTGTGCTCGCACACAGGCTTCTTGGTGGCAGCAGCAGCAGCCTTAACGTCTCATGCCTGTCTCTGTGGTCCGCGCTGTTAGCCGCAGCTCGCCCCTGTCTCTGGAGCTCTTTTAAGCAATGCTGTTAATCCCCTCTCCTCACGCACCAGGAAGCAAAGAGGGAAGAAAAAGTCTCTTGCCTCTTCGGCAGTTCCAGACTTTTCTCCGGACTCCCTCCTAGCTAGCCGTGGCGCACTAACCCCCTTCAGGCTTTGTTCATGCCACCAACCCCAGTCGTCTCCCTGCAGTCCGACCAAAGCCGGAGCCTCAGCTCCCAGCCCCTCCTGCCCCGGCGGGTGAGCAGACAAGCCTCTCGGGCTGGTGAGTGCTGGTCAGCACTCACCTCTGTGCGGGAATCTCTCCGATTTGCCCTCCACACCCCTGTTGCTGTGCTCTCCTCTGTGGATCCAAAGCTTCCCCTCTCCGCCACCCACAGTCTCTGCCCTCGAAGGGGCTTCCTAGTGAGTGGAAACCTTTCATCCTTCACAGCTCCCTCCCACTGTTGCAGGTACCATTCTTATTCTTTTGTCTCTGTTTATTCTTTTTTCTTTTGCCTTACCCAGTTATGTGGGGAGTTTCTTGCCTTTTGGGAGGTCTGAGGTCTTCTGCCAGCATTCAGTAGGTGTTCTGTAGGAGTTGTTCCACGTGTAGATGTATTTCTGATGTATCCGTGGGGAGGAAGGTGATCTCCAAGTCTTACTCTTCTGCCATCTTCCTCCTTATCCTTGTTATTTTTTATGTTTAAAAATTCTCAAGAAAAGGTGCCCAGAAAGTTAACACATTTAAAAATTCAAGGGGAAGAGCAGGTAAATTAAAGAGAAAATTTTGAAAATGCATATTAATGCTTATAAAGAAATATTTAATACTATAATTCTTGATTAGGCAAAAATTAAAGTACATAGAATATTAAATACTTTTATAATGCTAAAATATACATCTTCTAGAAGCAGAGAGTTCCTATTCCTACTATCTATTTCACATTCCCTGTTGGTACTTCTGACATTTGGATAAATATCTTCTCAACAAAGTGCTGTTAAAAGGCACAAAAAAGTTGAAAGGCAGACCTAATTTACAATTAAGAAAAGAAAAGGAAAAGAAAAAAATGGAAAATGTGATGTTTGTTAATTTCATTTCATGTGGCAGCATTAGTCTAATGTGTATTTTGATAATGGTGTTTGAAATTGAGTTTATCTCTAGAATCAGAGTAAAGCCAGTTTGCAGTGCTGGCCACTATTATAGATGCTGGGGAAGCCACAGTGATAAGACAAATCCTCCATTGCCATGGAGCTTACTATTGTGGGGTCAGGTATGCGGAAGGGAATGAGGAATTGAAAATAAACAAAAACATATGTGATATATGCTGAATTCAGAATATAGGTAATAGAGAACCTGCAAAGGGAAGCTGGGGCGCCTGCTCCAGGAAGGTAACATTGGATCAGAGATGTGAGGCAGTGAAGGACATAAAGAATCAGCCCTTTAGATACATGAGGAACAGCATTCCATACAAATGGAATAGCATGTAACATATGGGACAGTACTTCTCATACCTGTAGAGTTACAGTGAGACCAGATGGCTGGAGCTGTTGAGCAAAAGAAAAGAGTGATGGGACCTAAGTTCAAAGAGGTATCAAGAGATGTATAACCTGAGATGAGTTCCAGTTGACTGTGTGGATGTGGGATTTTAATCTGATTAACTGGGAAGCTATTGCAGAATTTTGAGCAGAGAAGTGGCATGTTTTGACTTAACTTTTGAAGAGATCACTCTGGCTGCTCTGTTGAGAATCAATTCCTGGGGGTCATGGGTGGAAACAGAGAAGTGAGTGAGGTGGTTTGTGCAGTAATTCAGGTGAGAAATCCTTGGACAGGAATGGTTGTGTAGAGGTTCAGGAAATTTGTCAGATTCTGGATATATTTTGAAGGCATAAGAAACAGGATAAGTTGATGAGATAGATGTGGGGATTAAGAGAATAAGAGGTTGATGGCTACAAGGTTTCAGGCCTGAACAGCTAGAAGAAAGGAGTTGCCACCTATAAGGGAAAGGCTGCAAGTGGGCAGGTTGGGGGAATGTCCATTGTGTATCTCTAGGGGCTGGAATTTTAAAGTGATGTCCCCCAGGCACTGCATAATGTGCGGTGTGAAGATTCAATGGCCCTCTTGCTCCATGTAAAATCTTTTACTCCTAGTTACTCTGAGCTCTCACATTTGAGTGACTTTTTCATACGTGACCTTATATGCACCTGCTGCATCCCTCTGTGCAACAAAAGATAATTGTTCACAGTGCTAAGCCAAACTGTACATTTCTAATTATTAAGCATGCATATTGTTTCCTCAATCAGACTGTAAATATCTCAAAATATGAATTCAAGACTTACAACTCTATCTCTAATTATACATTGAATATTTTTGACCATCTAGTCTTGGCAAATACGTGCTTGTGACAGTTTGGTTTAAACTTGCTTACCTCTGGACAGTATCACAGAAGCACAATATAACAGAGCATCCTTCTGATATAAGCTATAGGTAAATTATAGTTTGCTTATAGTTTGCCTAAGCAACTATAGGGGATGTGGTTCAGGATAATGTTGTTTGATGAGTATTTCAAGCTATGACGTTGCCTTCCCTTTAATCTACTTTCCTACAAGATCCAGTATGAGGTTAGTACTGGTCTGTAGTTAATAATGATAATGACCATCATCATTATTATAATACAGTATAGCAGACCAAACAGTGTGTTATAGGATGGTAACAGTATCTGTATCCCAGAGGTGCCTGCAAATTCTGAATTTTGCAGAGAAGCTCCTTTTATTTAGGGAAAAACATATTTAAAGGACATTTTAGACATGAAAGAGTCAGCACTCCAATCATGCTCCAGGCCCAGGCCCTTATTGACTGTTTTTCTATTTCCTTAGTGCACCAGTCCTCGAGAAATAGGTATATCTTTCTGGTCACTTCTCAAGTGACTCCTTCCTGGAGAGTCCTTTCTTCACAAAATAGTAACTAATGCTGCTCCCCTAATCCCCTGTGTTCCCTATACTATTATTCTCGATAGTGATTATAAAGTCCTGTTTTTATACATTAGTTATTAGTGTTTTATCTTTTCCCTATCTAGTATCAAGTCATTGAGGGCTGGGATTTCACCTGGTTTATGTATTGCTATATGCCCAGACACCAGAAAAGTGTTGATGTTAACTAAATATTCATGGAATGAAGAGCTGAATGAAAGGTAAGTTTCAGGCTGTGAAAAGTTGACTAGAAAACTGTAAATTGGGCTTCCCTGGTGGTGCAGTGGTTGAGAGTTTGCCTGCCGATGCAGGGGACACTGGTTTGTGCCCCGGTCTGGGAAGATCCCTCATGCAACGGAGTGGCTGGGGCCGTGAGCCATGGCTGCTGATCCTGCACGTCTGGAGCCTGTGCTCTGCAATGGGAGAGGCCACAATAGTGAGAGGCCCATGTACCGCAAACCCCCCCCCAAAAAAAAACTGTAAATTGCTTTCAAGAAAAGTCAGGTCCATGTTTTTGTTGTTTTTGTTTGTTTGTTTGTTGTTTTTAATTGAGGGATAAGCAGGGTGTCTGGAAGTGATTTGAATGTAACTGATCAATTGCCTTCCTGGGAGCATCCTAGACACTTGGGTTCAACTGTCTTTGGGACTGGGGGAAGCAAGAAGTGTTTCCTTCCCTATAGTGTTGGCTTCTAAAACAGGTAAGGAACTATGCATCCAAGAAATATTTGGTTCACCACTTACAATGACTGCCACTAAGGTCAGCTGAAGTTTCAGTGGTTCTCTGGTAGCCGAGAAGCTCTTGAACCTGAAGTCCTCATCCTCACCCAAGTTTCTTTCCTTCATGATATCATTGTTCCCTTTGTTAAGTCTTGGCAAAATTTCCTTAAGATTTTCCCCTAAGGTGGAGCTGAATGGTCATGTGTATCTCCATCTTGAATTCATGTATTAACTCATAGTACAGGGCAATGGAGAGCTGTACATATTCAGTTTAGTTTGGGTGTGGCCTGAGCCGTGCTCTTGGTTCATCTCACTCTAGTTTGGCAAGACTGCAGTCTTCTTTTCCATATCCTTTCTTACTTTCTGTGAATTCTTGGTGAACATCAATATTCTCCTGTCTTATGATTTTGCACATTCTATTCCATGAGTCCTGACACATTTCTCTTCTCCAATTAAGTTCTGTTAAGCTAATGCCTTTTAACAAGAGTGTTAAGCAACAGGGAGCTGGGCTCAGGAATGAGGAACCCTGTTAATAGATATAGTTATAGACAGCTATTGTTTTTCATGAAATTCCCTATAGTAAAGTGTAATATTTGTTGACAACTACTGGTCTGTTTACCAGTAAATGAAAGGAGAGCTCGTGGTCCCATGTTTTGGACCAAATTAGATTAGTGAGAGCAGTAGCTACATGAAGAGTAGTGACAAATTAGACAGCGGTGATCTCAGAGATGCATAGAAAATTATATGTCAGAGAAGGGTGTGGAGTGAAAATCATGGTAATGTATGCATTGGCTAAGGGTCCTCAGATGTATTTACTGGGGGACTCTAAATGCTTTTTTTTTTCTTTTGCGGTACGTGGACCTCTCACTGTTGTGGACTTTCCCGTTGTAGAGCATAGGCTCCGGACGCACAGGCTCAGTGGCCATGGCTCACGGGCCCAGCCGCTCCATGGCATGTGGGATCTTCCCGGACCGGGGCACGAACCCATGTCCCCTACATTGGCAGGCAGACTCTCAACCACTGCCCCATCAGGGAAGCCCTAAACTCTTGATCCACAGAAATTAAAGGACTAAATTATGGAGAATGGAAAACTAAGGGACAATCAGGTTGTAATAATAATAAGAAAACAGTTACTACTCCATTTATTACTCTGTGCCAGACACTGCACTGGATACATTTCATGAATTCTTTAATCTTCATGATAACACTGTGGAATAAATACCTTGCTCAATGTTGCCATCTCCATGTTAACTGTGGTAGGCTTGATAGAAACCTGAAGGTATTTCTCAGTTCAGATGTTCGGTTATCATTTCCTTGAACTGTACAAAAATGGACATGGTCTTTAGGAATAAGGAAATATCCTTATCAGCTTGCCCAATAGTCAGAACAAAGTCACCTTCCCAATGAGAAAACATTACCTTGGCACAAGACAAAGGTTAATACATCCCTCTTTGATCATGTGGAGTCTCATCTGTGCATCTTATTTTTTCATATATGCACACAACTGCCTTGAAGTAAAAGTTGGAAGCAGACCATCCTGGAGTTCCTGGTGTATTTTTAACAATTAAGGATACGTAAAGGGTCTGGCAAAAAAAAAAAAAAAAGTTTTTATTATTTAGATAAACTTTCAGATTTTTCACAACAGATGTTGTATACAATCCAAAAACACATTTAAAACAATGAATATTCAAGTGCATTAGCTTGTAACCAATACAAACTGAATAGAACTAAGGCATTTGGGTCTAGAATTTGATCTCTGCTCCCATTTATTTACATTATTTGACCCATTTCCTTTACCTTCTTCTCAGCCATCCCTCAACTTTTATTTTTCCAGTATGTTTTTATACACTTAGTACTGGTTGTTCTCCTTTGATCTTACACTCTTGATTTATTTTACCTCAATTAAACATGTTATCCTAAATCATTTTAGGCCATGCGGGTGATTGAGGAGCTTAGAAATAAAACTCTTCTTCATTCATTAGTCTATGCCCCTATTCAATCAGAAGAAAAGTAGCCTTTCCTTTCACTCTCTTTAGTCCATATTTCTTTCTCTAGTTCAGGTCCAAGTGTATGAGAGTCTATGAAATCAGCTGGCTAAGTGGAGAAAAGGTCAGTGAATTTACCAGAGTTGGTATGTCAGCTTTGGAAAGATATATTTCTTAGTTGCATTCTCTTCTCCCCAAACCCAAATAGGTCCCCTAATTGAGTAATATCTTGAATCATGCTTGTGTGGGGGTAGATTAAATGACTTCTACATTTATTTTAACATTAACTTTCTAGATTTTAAGATTCTATGATGTTCGGTAAATACTTGTATAGCTAAGAAAAGTAAGGTGATTTTTCACTTACAAAAGAGCTCCATAACGGTATTCAGCAATCAATCTTTGATGTGGTGATAGAAGGTACTAGATTCCTTCCATCTTGTCACTCCAGCGTCCTTTAGGATATTCAACTACTAGGCACTTAGGTAGAAAGTAGGCGAGAGGTGTAGAGATGGTATACATTATTTCCATCCAAAATCTACTATCAAAAATTAATCATATGACACACTTTGATGGATTACTGGGAAACACAGTCCCTGGATAGGTAGCTGCTTCCTATCAATAATTCTAAACTATAGAAGGGGGATCAAAATCTTTGGACAGTTTCTTTCTGTGCCACATATGAATTATGATTTAATTCATAATTATGAATTACGATTTTATAAAATCAATTTATCAAAATTGATTTTTCATAGGGTATAAAGGTAATTAAGGATCAGTGAAAAATTAAAATCAACTCAAATTTTAGTAACCTAAATTCATATTAAAACCATTCCTTAGGAAAATATAAGGAAAAGATAAAAGATTAATATACAATATTTTCTACAAGATGGAGAAATAAATTTAAATCAGGGAACCATCCTCAAAATTTGTCACAGACTTTTATTGTAAATTAGGTTGACTATATTCTTTGACATCTGTTTTTTAAATTAAAAAAAGTGAATCTCATAATTTTAAATTCAAATGTTGGAAGACTAAGAAATAATTTAGAGAAAGTTTATACTAAGAAAATCATGTATTTAAAATTTTATATATCAGGACCCCCAGACTGACCAATATGGACATATCTCATAGGATAATTTAAAAAAAGACATCAGGCTATAGCCCTCAGGATGGGCCTCAGCAAAATAAAGAGGAAGAAAAGATCCATCAGCATTTGAAATGTCAGTGCTAAAGACCTTAAGAGCAGCAATTCATAATTACAGGCATACCTTGATTTATTGCACAAATATTTGCAACACAACAAATGTGCTTCAGAGATATTTCATTTTTTAAAAATTAAAGGTTTATGGCAATTCTGCTTTGAGCAAGTATATTGGCACCATTTTTTCCAACAATATTTGCTCATTTTATGTCTCTGTGTCACATCATGGTAATTCTTGCAATATTTCAAACTTTTAAATTATTATTATATTGGCTATGGTGGTGTGTGATTAGTGATCTTTGATGTTACTATTGTAATATTTTGGGATGCCACAAACTGTGCACATTTAAGATGGCAAATAAATGTTTATGTGTGTTCTGACTGCTCCACTGACTGGGTATTCCCAATCTCTCTCCCTGTCCTCAGGCCTCCCTATTCCCTGAGACACAACAATATTGAAATTGGGCCAGTTGATAACCCTACACTGGCTTCCAGGAGTTCAAGTGAAAGTAAGAGTAGCATATTCTTTTCTATAAATCAAAAGCTAGAAGTTATTAAGCTTAGTGAGGAAGGCATGTTAAAAGCTGATATAAACAGAAAGCTAGGCCTCTTGTGCCAAACAGTAAAGTTGTGAATGCAAAGGAAAAGTTCTTGAAGGAAATTAAAAGTGCCCCTCCAGTGAACACATGATTGACAATAAAGTGAAACAGTCCTATTGCTGATCTGGAGAAAGCTTTAATAGTCTGGATAGATCAAAGTAGCAACAACATTTCCTTAAGCCAAAACATAATCCAAAACAAGTCCTTAATTCTGTTCAATTTTGTGAAGGCTGAAAGAGGTGAGGAAGCTGTAGAAGAAAAGTTTGAAATCCAGCAGAGTTAGGTTCATGAGGTTTAAGGAGAGAAGCTGTCTCCATAATGTAAATGTGCAAGATGAAGCAGCAAATGCCGAGGGAGACGCTGCAGCAAGTTATCGAGAAGATCCAGCTAAGTTAGTCAATGAAGGTGGCTACACTAAACAACAACTTGTCAATGTAAAGGAAACTGCCTTCTATTGGAAGAAGATGCCATCTAGGACCTCCATAGTTAGAGAGGAGAAGTCAATGCCTGGCTTCAAAGCTTCAAAGAACAGGCAGACTCTTTTGTTAGGGGCTAATGCAGCTGGTGACTTTAAACTGAAGTCAATGCTCACTTACCATTCTGAAAATCCTAGGGCCCTTAAGAATTATGCTAAAACTACTCTATAAATGGAACAACAAAGCCTATATGATAACACATCTGTTTATAGCTTAAGTTTACTGCATGTTTTAAGCCCACTGTTGAGATCTACTGCTCAGAAAAAGATTCCTTTCTAAATATTACTGCTCATTGACAATGCACCTGATCACTCAAGAACTCTGATGGAGATTTACAATGAGATGAATGTTGTTTTCATGCCTACTACCACAATATCCGTTCTGCAACCCATGGGTCAAGGAGTGATTACCTTCAAGTCTTATTATTTAAGACATAAATTTCATAAGTCAATAGCTGCCACAGATGTGATTCCTCTGATGGATCTAGGCAAAGCAAATTGAAAATGTTTCTGAAAGGATTCAAATTCTAGATGTCATTAAATACATTCATGATTCATAGGGGGAAGTCAAAATATCAACATTAACAGGAACTTGGAAGAGGCTGATTCCAACTGTCATTGATGACTTTGAGAGGAAGACTTCCATGGAGGAAGTAGCCGCAGATGTGATGAAAAATGCAAAAGAACTAAACTTATAAATGGAGTCTGAAGATGTGACTCAATTGCTGCCATCTCATGACAAAACTGGAATAGATGAGTTGCTTCCTATGAATGAACAGAGAAAAACAAATTTTTTGAAATGGTATCTACTCCTGGAGAAGATGCTATGAAGATTGTTGAAATGACAACAAAGGATTTAGAGTATTACATAGTCTTAGTTGATAAGGCAATGGCAGGGTTTGAGAAGATTGACTCCAATGTTAAAAGAAGTTCTACTGGGCTTCCCTGGTGGCACAGTGGTTGGGAGTCCGCCTGCTGATGTAGGGGACACGGGTTCGTGCCCCGGTCCGGGAAGATCCCACATACCGCGGAGTGGCTGGGCCCGTGAAACATGGCTGCTGAGCCTGCACGTTGGGAGCCTGTGCTCCACAACGGGAGGGGCCACAATGGTGAAAGACCTGTGTACAGCAAAAAAAAAAAAAAAAAAAAAGAAGTTCTACTGTGGGTAAAATGCTATCAAACAGCATTGCATGCTAGAGAGAAATTGTCCGTGAAAGTAAGAGTCAACTAATGCAGCAAATTTCATTGTTGTCTTATTTATTTATTTTTTATTAGTTTCTGCTTTATAACAAAGTGAATCAGTCATACATATACATCTGATCCCACATCCCTTCCCTCTTGCGTCTCCCTCCCTCCCACCCTCCCTATCCCACCCCTCCAGGCGGTCACAAAGCACCGAGCTGATCTCAGCTATGTGGCTGCTTCCCACTAGCTATCTACCTTATGTTTGGTACTGTATATATGTCCATGCCCCTCTGTCGCTTTGTCACAGCTTACCCTTCCCCCTCCCCATATCCTCAAGTCCATTCTCAGTAGGTCTGTGTCTTTATTCCTGTTTTACCCCTAGGTTCTTCATGACATTTTTTTTTTCTTAAATTCTATATATATGTGTTAGCATACGGTATTTGTCTTTCTCTTTCTGACTTACTTCACTCTGTATGATGGACTCTAGGTCTATCCACCTCATTACAAATAGCTCAGTTTCATTTCTATTTATGGCTGTGTAATATTCCATTGTATATATGTGCCACATCTTCTTTATCCATTCATCCGATGATGGACACTTAGGTTGTTTCCATCTCCGGGCTATTGTGAATAGAGCTGCAATGAACATTTTGGTACATGTCTCTTTTTGAATTATGGTTTTCTCAGGTTATATGCCTAGTAGTGGGATTGCTGGGTCATATGGTAGTTCTATTTTTAGTTTTTTAAGGAACCTCCATACTGTTCTCCATAGCAGCTGTACCATCAACACTGAGGCAAGACTCTCCACCAGCAAAAACTTATGACTCCCTTAAGACCTGATAGTGGTTTGTATTTTTTTGCAATAAACTATTTTTAAATTAAGGTATGTACATTTTTTAGGCATAATGATATTGTACACTTACTAGACTAGAGTATGGTGTGCACATAAGTTTTATATGCACTGATAAACCAAAAAAAAATATATGTGACTTGACTTTAATATTCAATTTACTGTATGGTCTAGAACTGAACCTGCAATACCTCCAAGGTATTCTTGAGGAACCTGCTAATCTTAGCACTGATCATTAGTTATAATAGTGGAAAAATGTTTTATTTTGTTTGTTTTCTTAACTGTGTTTGCTTTTAAAGATACTACTGAAGCTTCTCTAAAAATATTTTTAAAAGTACAATATGTTCGGGCCTCCCTGGTGGCGCAGTGGTTGAGAGTCCGCCTGCCGATGCAGGGGATGCGGGTTCGTGCCCCGGTCTGGGAGGATCCCATGTGCCACGGAGCAGCTGGGCCCGTGAGCCGTGGCCGCTGGGCCTGCGCGTCCGGAGCCTGTGCTCCGCAACGGGAGAGGCCACAACAGTGAGAGGCCCACATACCGCAAAAAGAAAAAAAAAAAAAAAAAAAAGTACAATATGTTCTTTGAAAGTTAAACTTTGAGACAATACAATGTTTATATTAAAAAAACAATTTAAAGAGATGGTGTAGTTTTCAGCTCTTTAAGACTTACGTGTAACTCAGTCAAATGTATTAAGTTATCTAAAAAAAGAATGTGTTCATCAGAAATGGAGTCGAGGGGCTTCCCTGGTGGTGCAGTGGTTGAGAGTCTGCCTGTAGTGCAGGGGGACACGAGCTCGAGTCCTGGTCTGGGAGGATCCCACATGCCATGGAGCAGCTAAGCCCGTGAGCCACGACTGCTGAGCCTGCGCATCTGGAGCCTATGCTCCGCAACAAGAGAGGCCGCAATAGTGAGCGGCCCGCACACCGTGATGAAGAGTGGCCCCCACACCATGATGAAGAGTGGCCCCCACTTGCCATAACTAGAGAAAGCCCTCACACAGAAACGACGACCCAACACAGCAAAAATAAATTAATTATTTTTAAAAAAATGGAGTTGGACAGCCATGGAAGCACAGGCAAGGGAATCAAAGAAGCATTGTGTGGCAGGTTCCAGCACAGTAGTGGTAAGAGGGAAGGTGTTGTACTCAGTGGGTCTAATGGGCAATGTTCTTTTTTCTAGCAGATAAATTTCAATTAAGCCCTTCTAGCCAAGCCAGCTGGCAACTCTAGATCTGACTTCATGCTCAACAAGAAATGATGTAAGTAAGATTTTCTTTCTGAGTATTTATGAGGACTGGATACACTGATCAGCTCATGTGCTTCTTCCAGGCTTTGAGACACTCATGTTTCTCATTATACAATAATAATTGTTTTTAGCCTTGTAGATCAGTCTTTATTAATGAATCCATTCTTGGTATGCTGAGCAAATAAAATTCATAACCTATAAGTTTGAGTGCCAGATTCTGGCCTGAGATGAACTGATTAAGCTAATGAGTGCCCTTTTCATGTAGGCTCTCTAGGAGATAGCTTACTTTCTTCCCTCAAGCTTATGAAAATCTCCTCTGTATCACTGCAATGACTAAAACATTCATTTTTTTTAATTTTTAAATTTTAGAAGAATCTTACCTATCACTTAATACCAAAATCACTTTACCCAAATGAAAAAAAAAATGAAGAAAAATTTAAAATTTCAATTAGATAGATCAAGAATGCTAATAACACACATTGTAAACTTTATTCCCTATTCCATTTTAGCCTTTAGAAAAACAAAAATTACCTCTAGGCATCATTTACAAACAAATATGCTCATGAATATATTTTGTAGATATGTAAAAGTAGATAGAGGCAAAAACTACAAATTTTGCTAACTTTGGTTCATAAAGCCATGTTTCTTTTATTGCCAGTTACCTCGATGTTTCAAGTAGACTAAATGTTTTAATAATGTTGCTAATTTTTAGCAAAATTATTATTTTAGCAAACACATTCTTGTAGAGGCCCTTGCTGCATCATAATAGAAGCGTCCCTTCTGAGTTGTAACAGGATTTGCTTACAGACATCTCTAGTTGTCAGGGACCTCATATGATTTAGGGACTACTCTGGATTCTGAAGCCTGAGTTCATGTCATGGAGGAGGGAGAAAGCCTGAGCAACCACCGTGTATATTATAAAGTGCCTACTCTGAGTTGAGAGCTCTCATTTCACTGGAGAGTTTGTGCCCCAGACAGAGCACAGACCTGTGCCCTCAATCCAATTATCCTTATCATTAGTGGGAATCCAACTCCCTCTAACTTTTCATCACTCTTAGTCATCTAGGAGACCCATACAGGTTCCTTTGCCAAGAATGTCAAAGTTTTTATTTTCACACTGATGGAAATCAAACACAGTCGCTCTCCATTCCATCAAAAACATTGGCGAGGCCAACATGAGAACACTGGTGGTTAAGATACCTCATGGCTCTAATTTCCATGACCTGCATTTTAAAACTCCACTCAATGTAGGGAATTCACATGCGGTCTGACTATATGGTAAACATAGTGATACAGCCTTTGGTTGGGTTCAAAGAGTCCTGATGCTGCCTTTCTTGTATTGTCTATAAAATTAGCTGTAAGTTGATTTTGGTTCTCAAAATTTACATCATCAAGAATCCATGGTATTTCTTTTCCTTCACAGTTTGAATGAGCTTGTCTACCAGAATTTACTAGGAGGTAGCTTCAGGAGTTGAGAGTTGAGGGAATCATACTTATCATCTGCTGTACTAGACACAGTGCATATCTACAGCTGTTTTTATTTCCATGGCTACCCAATGAAGTAGGTGGACTAATCCCCATTCATGGAAAATAAAACAGTTTCATAGGGGTCTAAGTGGAAAAGCTAATAAGTAGTCCCAAGGCTTTGTAACTCTGAACCCATATTCTTTCCACATTACAAATTTGAAAATGAACTATTAAGTAATTGTCATAATAATTTTATAGTTCATGATCAAAGATAAGGACTACCATGATTTAGAATTTCTGATCAGCATGTGATAATGAATTCCAGGGTGAGAAGGAGGCCTAAATAATTGTGCATGTTATAAACCAACCTCGGTAGGTCTAGAATTACTGGAGAAGGTGAAGATAAATGATCTAAGTGAAGGAGGGTGTTGACATGGATGAGGCTGCTCAAGGGTATGTCCTATTTCAAATGGAGGCATGTTAAGTTTCCATTGTGAAGAATATCAGTAACATAATCTGATTTGTGTTTTAGAGAAGATGCTGGAAACCAGCAGACCAATAATTAGCCTACCAAAAGTCAGAGCAAAAAAAAATAATAATAAGATTTTCAATGAATGACTTATCTGGGGGGAAATGTACTCATTTAGTTAGGCATTTGAAACACTAAAGTAGCTTTCAGTTGCAGCAGTTGGCTAACACTCCCTTTAAAAAATACTTTTTTTTATTTTTAGATAATTATAGTTTCATTAGGTAGTTATAAAGAAATATACAGAGGTACTGTGAACCCTTTACCCAGCTGCTCCTAAAGTTAGCACATTGTAAAACTATTAGTAATACACTTTGAAAGAAAAATATGTTTATCCATGCTTTACGCTGTATACCAAATTTTTTTTTTTACTTTTTTTTTTTTTTCTTGGCTATGCCACACAGCTTGTGGGATCTTAGCTCCCTGACCAGGCATCGAACCCAGGCTCTCCGCAGAGAAAAGGTGGAGTCTTAACCACCGGACCACCAGGGAATTCCCTGTATACAGAATTGATCATAATTCCAAAGTGATTATAATTTTTAAATAAGCAACAATATTGTAAAAGTACTAAGAGAAAATACGTATGTAGATATAGCCTCTTTAATAAAATTTTGAATGCTACACAAAAAGCAAATACCCTAAAGGAAAAAAAAATAGGTTATAATACATATACGTTTGAAATCTTATTTATGTTAAAACACAAACAACTAGTGAGCCAAAAACCTATGTGTGATATTTCAGTACTGATCACAGGCAATTCCAAAGGCTTTACCTGACAGGTCTTATGGGGAAAAGTGGCCCTTCACACACTGGACTTGTTGCACAGACAATGTATGCAGTCTCTGAAGGGAGTTACAGTTCAGGACTTAGGCCTCCCTGGCTGGTGAAGTTTCTCCTGCACTTTACATTCTAGAAGTAACAAGTCAATCATCATACAAAACAAAAACTGCAAATGACATAGATGTTATGGAGGGGAGTTTCTTCAAGTTTTGAGTAGATGTTTCCAAGACAGGGAGGTCACGGAATTCCTCTTTAAAGGAATTCTAAAAAAAATTCATAGTAAACTAGTGGAGGACAGGAGGAAAGTACATGCTAGGCATAGAGACAACATGTGCAAAGTCCTGGTGGTGAGAGGGAGCATATGGGGGAGGCCGGGGGAGGCCAGTGGAGGCCAGTTGATGTGCTGGAGTACAGAAAAGGATGGGGAGTAGATTCCAGCAAGTACAAGATGGTACTCAGGATGTAGGCCATAGCCACATCTTATAGCTGAAGGGGAAGCAATAGCGCATGTTCAGAAAGGATAGCTAATAAAAGTCTCAGCCTTTCCCAACAGGTAAAAGATTAGGAATAGTTTGAAGTGACCGTTTGAGATCCTGTATTCCAAAGATCATTAAAGGGTAAAGCAATCAGATCCTTGTGCATTGTCCACAGTGTGTTACAATTCCTTTGCTCTGGATTCCAAATCTGAATGACCGGATCTGGCTAATTTTCTGTATAATCAAGTTTTGAGATGTAGCTTGTTATACAAAAGCAGATCAGTTTGTGTCACTTCCCTACAGAGAATCAATGATTGACTCCCCATTAATCTCAGAGTAAAACTTTTTTTTTTTTTTGGCTTTGCATGTGTGACCCTAAAGATCTGACATCTGCTTATTTCTCTTGAATCATCTGCTACCCTCTCTTGACTCCACGCATACCAAGAATTTGATGTTTTCCCAGTGTGCCAGTCTTTCTTTTAGACGGGGCATTGAGATTCTTTTCAGGTGCCTTTCATCCATTCCTTCTCCTCCTAAGAAATACTTGGCCATCCTTCAGCTTAAGTAAATCTACTCTTAGAGAACCTCCTATAATCCCCATTCACCTTGACACCAAAGCTATATTTCTATTTCCTTTCTTCACACATTGCATCATCTTTAAGAAAATGTTTACTACACAATATTTGTCTGTAACAGAATCTCTATTATAATAACAATTGGATAAGTGGAATCATTCAGTGGGCAGATCAGAGAAAGGCATAATAATGATATTTGACTTTTGCATAGTACAATAACTAAATTCTAAATATACCTTTTGTATATTTAGAATTTGTATATTTAGAATTTTGTAGTAAACCACTGATGCATGCAGATCAACATGGATTTTAAAAGGAAGGTTAAAAAGGAGAGTTGCTGTAGCTGTGTCTTGGTCCCAAAATGATTGGCAACTCTGTCACATTCTATAAATAATTCTACAGTTGTGGCCTCAGCTTCTACATTTCTAAAATTAAGGAAGTGGGTGATGTACTCTTCAAGAACTCAGCTCTCCATTCTGCCATACTATGCGATATTGGCTACTATTTCTATCTATAAAATTATGGAACTGAATATCATGAGTTCTAAAGTCTTACTAGAGATTTAACTTGTTTGTTTCAATTATTCCTGAGAATTATCCTCTAATTGATGTTGCTTTTGATATTATTTCTTTCCCAGATATAATCGACTCAATAATTGGATTTATATTTCTAAAATATTATTAACCAGATTAATTTAAAATTCCTGATATTTACACAATAAAATAATCTCTATCTAACATGGTATATTTCATGCTGTATTTTATCATATATCTTTGTTATATCCTTTGTTGGCTCTTTGAACCCATCTCAATTTCTCTCTTATCCACAGTCCTGCAAATCATTATGGCTTAAATATGGTTTTCAGTTGTTGCTCACTCATAAAAAAACCCATTGAAGGCAGGCTTATCTTCCCTTTTATTACCTCCAGTGCTTAACACGGTGATGAGCACATAGCTGGTATGTAGTAGGTGGGTTATGCTTAAACATTCTTCCTCACAGCACTAGGATCTGGGTTTTGAGACTTCCAGGGATGAATGGATTTTGCTGATTCCAATATGTATACTCTTCTCTGAGCCTCTTTGAACCAAAGACAGTGGATTTTCAAGATGGATTCAATATTTTTCAATTTAGAAATAACTTCAGCTGATAATTGTACTGATTTATCTGTGATGTAGGATAAAGGACACAGACACTCTTGAATGAGAATATTTGACTTTGTGAGGCTCAGTCTGCTCACCAGTCTAAAGGGAATAAAAATGTCTTCTCAATTGATGTTACTGGCTTTCCAAGGGAATCAGGTGAGGAGGGAGCTGGATGAGAAAGCATTCAAATATTGCAGTGTTATGAGATAAAAGGGACTAATTTTATTGACAGTAATATAAGTAGTAGTAACAGTGATAGTAGTAGTAGTAATTATACTATCATTAATTAAGAATCTGGCCCACATAGGGGTGGAGGATATTCTCAGGACTACCTCACATAGCCAAACATTTCAGAATTAAGTAAATTTATATCTGTCCATGTATATTTGTGTGTGTGTTTGCATACACATATATGTATTTTATATTAAGGGTGTATTTCTATCCATCAGTCATTTCTCCCATTCTACATGACTCAAAGTTTGCACTTTTTTTTTCATTACATATAAGTTGAGTAGTCAAGGCTGAACAGAAGCATGGTCTCTTGATGTTTTCAGTTGCAAGAAACTAAACACATTCAAAAAGACTCAAGTGGAAAGTTGCTTATTTAAAGACATCAGCAGATATCCTGTGGATAATCAAGTGTCACACAGTATTTGGAAATTGTAGGTAGGAACAAAAGTCATTGCTTCACTCTCTCATTGAAGTACGTTTACACTTCTGCTCATTTTCTCATTTCCTTTCTCACAGCCTCTCTTTTTATTGACATCTTTATTGAAGTATAATTGCTTTACAATGGTGTGTTAGTTTCTGCTGTAAAACAAAGTGAATCAGCTATATATATATATATATATATATATATATATATATATATATATATATATATATATCCGCATACCTACTTCTTCTGGAATCTCCCTCCCACACTCCCTAACCCACCCCTCTAGGTGGACACAAAGCACCAAACTGATCTCCCTGTGCTATGTGGCTGCTTCCCACTAGCTATCTATTTTACATTTTGGTAAGGTATATATGTGTATGCCACTCTCTCCCTTCCTCACAGCTTACCCTTCCCCATCTCCGTGTTCTCAAGTCCATTCTCTAGGTCTGCATTTTTATTCCTGTCCTGCCCCTAGGTTCTTCAAGAATCTTTTTTTTTTCGATAACATATATATGTGTTAGAATATGGTATTTTTATTTCTCTTTCTGACTTACTTCACTCTGTATGACAGACTCTAGGTCCATCCACTTAACTACAAATAACTCAATTTCATTTCCTTTTATAGCTGAGTAATATTCCATTGTATATATGTGTCACATCTTCTTTATTCATTCATCTGTTGATGGACACTTAGGTTGCTTCCATATCCTTGCTATTGTAACTAGTGCTGCAGTGAACATTGTGGTACATGACTCTTTTTGAATTATGGTTTTCTCAGGGTACATACCCAGTAGTGGGATTGCTGGGTCCGATGGTAGTTCTATTTTAGTTTTTAAGGAACCTCCATACTGTTCTCAAAAGTGACTGTATCAATTTATATTCCCAACAGTGCAAGAGGGTTCCTTTTTCTCCACATCCTCTCCATCATTTACTCTTTGTAGATTTTTTGATGATGGCCATTCTGACCAGGGTGAGGTGTTACCTCATTGTAGTTTTGACTTGCATTTCTCTAATGATTAGTGATGCTGAGCATCCTTTCATGTGTTTGTTGGCAATCTGTATATCTTCTTTGGAGAAATGTCTATTTAGGCCTTCTGCCCATTTTTTTGATTGGGTTGTTTGTTTGTTTTTTTGATATTGAGCTGCATGAGCTGCTTGTATATTTTAAAGATTAACCCTTTGTTACTTGCTATTTTGCAAATATTTTCTCCCATTCTGAGGGTTGTCTTTTCATCTCGTTTATGGTTTCCACTGCAGGGAAAAAGCTTTTAAGCTTCATTAGGTCACATTTGTTTAATTTGGTTTTTATTTCCCTTTCTGTATGAGGGGGGTCAAAAAGGATCTTGCTGTGATTTATGTCATAGAGTTTTCTGCCTACATTTTTTTCTAAAAGTTTTATAGTGTCTGCCCTTACAATTAGGTCTTTAATCAATTTTGAGATTATTTTTGTGTATGGTGTTAGGAAATGTGCTAATTTTATTCTTTTACATGTAGCTGTCCAGTTTTCCCAGCATCACCTATTGAAGAGGCTGCTTTTCACGATTGTGTATTCTTGCCTCCTTTATCAAAGATAAGGTGACCATGCGTGCTTGGCTTTACCTCTGGGCTTTCTATACTGTCCCATTGATCTATAATTCTTTTTTTGTGCCAGTACCATACTGTCTTGATTACTGTAGCTTTGTAGTATAGTCTGGAGTTTGGGAGCCTGATTCCTCCAGCTCTGTTTTTCTATCTCAAGATTACTTTCGCTATTCAGGGTCTTTTGTGTTTCCATACAAATTGTTCCACTTTTTGTTCTAGTTCTGTGAAAAATGTCATTGACAGTTGGATAGGAATTACCTTGAATCTGTAGATTGCTTTAGGTAGTATAGTCATTTTCACAATGTTGAGTCTTCCAATCCAAGAACATGGTATATCTCTCCAGCTGTTTGTATCATCTTTAATTTCTTTCATCAGTGTCTTATAGTTTTCTGCATGCAGGTCTTTTGTCTCCTTAGGTAAGTTTATTCCTAGATATTTTATTCCTTTTGTTGCAATGGTAAATGAGAATGTTTCTTTAATTTCTCTTTCAGATTTTTCATCATTAGTATATATGAATGCAAGAGATTTCTGTGCATTAATTTTGTATCCTGCTACTTTACTAAATTCATTGATTAGCTCTACTAGTTTTCTGGTAGCTTCTTTAGGATTTTCTATGTATAGTATCATGTCATCTGCCAACAGTGACAATTTTATTTCTTCTTTCTGATTTGGATTCCTTTTACTTCTTTTTCTACTCTGATTGCTGTGGCTAAAACTTCCAAAACTATGTGGAATAATAGTGGTGAGAGTGGGCAACCTTTTCTTGTTCCTGATCTTAGTTGAAATGGTTTTAGTTTTTCACCATTGAGAATGATGTTGGCAGTGGGTTTGTCATATATGGCGTTTATTATGTTGAGGTAAGTTCCCTCTATGCCTACTTTCTTGAGGGTTTTAATCATAAATTGGTGTTGAATTTGATGGGACAAATCCTTTATGCCTGAGGTGATCAGGGGAGACCCGAGAAAGGGCTCAGCCCTCACACAGTAATATATATAAGTGGTCTGTCTCCCTCATCCCAGCTGAAGTTCCTGGACTTAGGGAAATTAACCAGTCCCAGGTTTCAGAATTATCTTGGTTTGGTTGTTCCAAACATGAAGAACTAAGCTGTCCTCTTGGTTACCTTGACAGAACGTCAAAAGAGGTCACACAGTAGGGCTAGTCTGAGATAAGAACGGCATCCAAGGAGCACAGTGTTTTACAACTGGGAAGGCCACAGCAAGCCAGCAAGCCATAAATGGGGTACACTCTTTCTGCATCTACTGAGATGATCATATGGTTTTTCTCCTTCAATTTGTTAATATGGTTGATCACATTGGCTGATTTGCATATACTGAAGGATCCTTGCATACCTGGGATAAACCCCACTTGATCATGGTGTATGATCATTTTAATGTGTTTTTGGATTATGTTTGCTAGTATTTTGTTGAAGGTTTTTGCATCTATGTTCATCAGTGATACTAGCCTGTACTTTTCTTTTTGTGACATCTTTGTCTGCTTTTGTTTTCAGGATGATGGTGTCCTTGTACAATGAATTTGGGAGTGTTCCTCCCTGTGCTATATTTTGGAAGAGTTTGAGAAGGATAGGTGTTAGCTCGTCTCTAAATGTTTGATAGAATTCGCCTCTGAAGCCACTTGGTACTGGGCTTTTGTTTGTTGGAATATTTTTAATCACAGTTTCAATTTCAGTGCTTATGAATGGTCTGTTTATATTTTCTATTTCTTCCTGATTCAGTCATGGAAGGTTGTGCTTTTCTAAGAATTTGTCCTTTTCTTCCAGGTTGTCCATTTTACTGGCATATAGATGCATGTAGTAATCTCTCATGATCCTTTGTATTTCTGTGGTGTCTGTTGTTACCTCTCCTTTCTCATTTCTAATTCTATTGATTTGAGCCTCTTCCTTTTTTTTTGATGACTCTGGCTAATGGTTTATCAATTTTATTTGTCTTCTCAAAGAACCAGCTTTTACATTTATTGATATTTGCTATTATTTCCTTTATTTCTTTTGCATGTATTTCTGATCTGGTCTATTGTTATTTCTTTCCTTCTGCTAACTTTGGGGGTTTTTTGTTCTTCTTTCTCTAATTGCTTAAGTTTAAGGTTAGGTTGTTTATTTGAGATGTTTCTTGTTTCTTGAGGTAGGATTGTATTGCTATAAGCTTCCCTCTTTGAACTGCTTTTGCTGCACCCCAAAGGTTAAGGGTCATCATGTTTTCATTGTCATTTGTTTCTAGGAATTTTTTGATTTCATCTTTGATTTCTTCAGTGATCTCTTGCTTATTTAGTAACATATTGTTTAGCCTCCATGTGTTTGTATTTTTTTTTTTTCTTTTTGCGGTATGCGGGCCTCTCACTGTTGTGGCCTCTCCCGTTGCGGAGCACAGGCTCCGGATGCGCAGGCCCAGCGGCCATGGCTCACGGGCCCAGCCGCTCCGCGGCATATGGGATCCTCCCAGACCGGGGCACGAACCCGTATCCCCTGCATCGGCAGGCGGACTCTTAACCACTGCGCCACCAGGGAGGCCCTGTTTGTATTTTTTACAAATTTTTTTTTCCTGTAGTTGATATCCATTCTCACAGCATTGTGGTTGGAAAAGATACTTGATATGATTTCAAATTTCTTAAATTTCCCAAGGTTTGATTTGTGACCCATGATATGGTCTATCCTGGGGAATGTTCCATGTGTACTTGAGAAGAAAGTGTATTCTGTTGTTTTGGGGTGGAATGTCCTACAAATATTAAGTCCAGCTTGTTTATTGTATCATTTAAAGCTTGTGTTTCCATATTTATTTTCATTTTGGATGATCTGTCCATTGGTGAAAGTGGGTTGTTAAAGTCCCCTACTATGATTGTGTTACTGTTGATTTCCCCTTTTATGGCTGTTAGCATTTGCCTTATGTATTGAGGTGCTCTTATGTTGGGTGCATAAATATTTACAATTATTATATCTTCTTATTGGATTGATCCCTTGATCACTATGTAGTGTTCTTCTTTGTCTCTTGTCATAGTCTTTATTTTAAAGTCTATTTTGTCTGATATGAGAATAGCTACTCCAACTTTATTTTGATTTCCATTTGCATGGAATATCTTTTTCCATCCTCTCACTTTCAGTCTCTCTGTGTCCCTAAGTCTGAAGTGGGTCTCTTGTAGACAGCATATATAAGGGTCTTGTTTTTGTATCCATTCAGCCATTCTATGCCTTTTGGTTGGAGCATTTAATCCATATACTTTTAAGGTAGTTATTGATATATATATTCCTATTACAATTTTCTTAATTGTTTTGGGTTTGTTTTTGTAGGTGTTTTCCTTCTCTTGTGTTTCGTGCCTAGAGAATTTCCTTTAGCATTTGTTGTAAAGCTGGTTTCGTGGTGCTGAATTCTCTTAGCTTTTCCATGTCTGTAAAGGTTTTAATTATTCTGTCAAATCTGAATGAGATTTTTGCTGCATAGGGAAATCTTGGTTGTACATTTTTCCCTTTCATCACTTTAAATATATCATGCCACTCCCTTCTGGCTTTCAGAGTTTCTGCTGAAAGTTCAGCTGTTAACCATATGAGGATTCTGTTTTATGTTATTTGTTGCTTTTCCCTTGCTGTTTTTGATATGTTTTCTTTGTATTTAATTTTTGATAGTTTGATTACTATGTGTCTTGGCATGTTTCTCCTTGGATTTATTGTGTATGGGACTCTCTGTTCTTCCTGGAGTTGATTGACTATTTCCTTTCCCATACTAGGGAAGTTTTCAACTGTAATCTCTTCAAATATTTTCTCAGTCCCTTTTGTTTCTGTTCTGCTTCTGGGACCCCTATCATCTGTGATAGTTATTTCCACTATTTTATCTTCCAGGTCACTTATCCTGCCACTTTTTCTGCCTCAGTTATTCTGCTACTGATTCCTTCTAGAGAATTTTTAATTTCATTTATTGTGTTGTTCATCATTGTTTGCTCTTTAGTTCTTCTAGGTCCTTGTTAAATGTTTCTTTTATATTTTTCCATTTTATTTCCAAGATTTTGGATACTCTTTACATCATTACTCTGAATTCTTTTTCAGGCAGACTACCTATTTCCTCTTCATTTGTTTGGTCTGTTGAGTTTTTACCTTGCTCCTTCACCTGCTGTGTATTTCTCTGTCTTCTGATTTTGTTTCACTTACTGTGTTTGGGCTCTCCTTTTCACAGACTGCAGTTTTCATAGTTTCTTTTGTTTTTTGCCTCTGCCCACAGTGTGTAAGGTTATTTCAGTGGGTTGTATAGACTTCCTGGTGGAGGGGACTGGTGCCTGTGTTCTGGTGGATGAGGCTGGATTTTGTCCTTCTGGTGGGCAGGACTGCCCCCCTGGTATGTTTTGGGGTGTCTGTGAACTTATTACGATTATAGGCAGCCTCTCTGCTAATGAGTGTGGTTGTGTTCCTGTCTTGTTAGTTGTTTGGCATAGTGTGTCAAACACTGTTTTTTGCTGGTCGTTGTGTGGAGCTGGGTCTTAGCATTGAGATGGAGATCTCTGGGAGAGCTTTCACTGTTTGATATTATGTGGGGTCAGGAGGTCTCTGGGGGACCAATGTCCTGAACTTGGTGCTTCCGCCTCAGAGGCTCAGGTCTGACACCCAGCCAGAGAACCAAGACCCTTTCAGCCACACAGCTCAGAAATAAAGATAAAATAGAAAGAAAGAATGAATGAAAGAAAGAGCAAAAGAAAGAAAGAAAGAAAGAAAGAAAGAAAGAAGAAAGAAAGAAGGAAAGAAAGAAAAAATAAAATAAAGTTATTAAAATATTTTTCAATATTATTAAAAATAAAGAAGTAATAAAACAAAAGAAAAGAAAGAAAGAAAGTAGAGAACAGCCAAACCAAAAAAAAAAAAGCCACCAATGATAATAAGCACTAAAAGAATAAGAACAACACACACACACAAAAAAAACTGACAGACAAAACCTAGGACAAATGGTAAAAGCAGAGCTATATAGACAAAGTCACACAAAGAAGCATACACATACACACTCCCAAAAGGAGAAAAAGGAAAAAAAAAAAATATATATATATATATATACATATATATATATATGTATATATATAAAGAAAACAAGAAAAGGAAGAGAACAACCAAATCAATAAACAAATTTATCAATGATAATAAGCTTTAAATACTAAACTAAGATAAACATAAAACCAGAAACAAATCAGATGCAGAAAGCAAACCCCATGTCTACACTTGTTCCCAATGTCCACCACCTCAATTTTAGGATGATTCATTGTCTCTTTAGGTGTTCCACAGATGTAGGGTATGTCAAGTTGATTATGGAGATTTAATCTGCTGCTCCTGAGCCTGCTGGGATAAATTTCCCTTTCTCTTCTTTGTTCACAGAGCTCCTGTGGTTCAGCTTTGGATTTAGCCCCAACTCTGCATTTAGGTTGCTGGAGGGTATCTGCTCCCCACCCAGACAGGAAGGGGTTAAAGTAGCAGCTGAATAGGGGGCTCTGGCTCACTCAGGCCACAGGGAGGGAGGGGTACGAATGTGGGGCAAGCCTGCAGCTGCAGAGGGCAGCATGACTTTGCAGTGGTCTGAGGCATGCCGTGTGTTCTCCTGGGGATGTTGTCCTTGGATCATAGGACCCTGGCAGTGGAGAGCTGCACAGGGTCCCAGGAGGGGTGGTATGGATAGTGACCTGTGCTTGCACACACACTTCTTGCTGGCTGCAGCAGCAGACTTAGTGTTTCCTGCCCGTCTCTGCTGTCCATGCTGAAAGCCATGGCTCACACCCATCTCTGGAGTTCATTTAGGCGGTGCTCTGTATACCTTCTCCTCTTACACCCAGAAGCTATGGTCTCTTGACTCTTAGGCAGTTCCAGACTTTCTCCTGTACTCCCTCCTAGCTAGCTGTGGTGCACTAGCCCCCTTCAGGCTGTGTTTCATGTAGCCAATCCCAGTCCTCTCCCTGGGGTCTGACCTCCGAAGCTCGAGCCACAGCTCTCAGCCCCCACCTGCACCAGTGGCTGAGCAGACAAGCCTCTTGGGCTGGTCAGTGTTGGTTGGCACTGATCCTTTGTGGAGGAATCTCTCTGCTTGGCCCACTGCACCCCTGTTGCTGTGCTCTCCTCTGTGTCTCTGAAGTTTTCCCCACCATCTCTGCCAGTGAAGGGGCTTCTTAGTGTGTGGAAACCATTCGTCCTTTACAGCTCCCTCCCACTGGTGCAGGTCCTGTCCCTATTATTTTTTCTCTGTTTTTTCTTTTTTCTTTTGCCCTACCCAGGTATGTGGGGAGTTTTTTGCCTTTTGGGAAGTCTGAGGTTTTCTGCCATGTTCAGTAGGTGTTCTGTAGGTGTTGTTCCACATGTAGATGCATTTTTGTTGTATTTGTGGGGAGGAAGGTGATCTCCATGTCTTACTCCTCCACCATCTTGAAGGTCCTCCCCACACATTACGTCTTAATCATTAAGAAAAAATTCTTTCTCCCCAAATCTATGATGGCATTAGGAAAAGTAAAATTTTTTAAGTTTATTTCAGTATCCATGCTTAACACGATGGCTGCTACATATTTTGAAGGAATGAAGGCATCTGTGCATATATTAAACATTTGTTGTTTGTAATGATCCATTCAATAAATTCCTGTTTTGGTACAGGAAGTAGAGAAGTTCTGATTAATGTACTATGGATTGTTTTTGAATGACTACATCTAAGTCTATTTTAATCATTTTATTCTTCAACTATTTGTATGGACTTTGTGCTTTTATGTACATGGTCAGATTTAAGCTTCTGGAGGAAAAGATAGTGTTTGTCTGGTATTTGTGCTCCCAGGTAGCACAAACCACAGATTATCACATATCATTGACACTGTTCAATTTTTTATTTCTTTTGAAACACACAAAGACAGGGATGTTAGTGTGATTTTTTATATCTGATCTTTTACCAAATTCTTCTCATATCTCTTGCTCATGGGGTTGTATCCACACCACAAGAGCATTTTCTCCTATTCCCACAGCCAAACTGAAATGGAAATTTAACTCAGATTACATTCTTGACATCCCTATTTAAGCTGTTCTTAATCAGTGCAGTTGTTATTTCTAAGCCAGTTGTTGTAATTATATTTTTGTTGGCTTTCTTCATTATATTTCTTCTCCAGATGGTCCACAATTTAGGTTTTTGGCTTCCTTCCTAATATCAAACTCTAAGAATATTACACCATCTTCTTTTAAAAACAAATCTCAAATGGTTTCTTACTTGCCAATGGCTAGAGCTTTGAAATTCCTCCTCTTGGGACCCTTCATATCTCAATGATTTCATTATGGAAGAGAACCCCCGGGGAGATCCTGTTTTTCATTTCAGCCTGAACAACGTTCTGGCAAAACTCTGATAGTGCACATTAGATTTTGACATCCTTACTTTTATATAAAACATTATAAAGACATTCACCTCTGAAAATTCTGCTGAATTGAAACTCATGAACTACCTGACTCATGACAAAATTAACTGGAAAACAAGACCATTTTTTATAAAACAAGCAAGAATAGTCATCTGCAGTGAGAGGCTTTGAAGAGTTTGTAGCTCAAATACAAAGGCATTTTGAGTATGTATCTAAATTTTAAAGGACATCATGTCCCTGTTCATTTCTTTAACACAAGGAAGCCCAACACCAGTGTATCATTCTTCTGTGCTTAGTTTTCCTTTTATTTTAAAATAGTACATGTAGTCTCATTTATTTTCCACTGCAGATGAAATAAGTTAAATCATATAAAGTGCTTAGAAAAATGTTTGATTAAACAAAAAGCCTCAATAAATATTAATTATTAGTATTAGTATTAGTATGCATTAATATACTGTGCTAGCATTAAATGTTCATCATGAACACAAAATTATTGTGTTTATATATAATTAGTGGGATTTGCCTTTGGTGATATCTTCCTGTCTCTCTTTTAAAGAAAATGAATAGTAAGAACCAAAATCACGTGTAGTTTATTACACAATCAGCTAATTTAACAGTCCGTGGACAGAAATACTTGAAGTGGTATTTAACCCTAACATTTCAAACTTTAACACTCTAACAGTGAGAGAATAATTGGTAAATACATGAAAGTTTCTGGCAGGAGAAAGAGAGAAGGAATTGAGAGGGGGGAAATAAGAAAAGTCACTTGGCTTTTAGAAAGAAGGCACATGAAAAGTCTGGGAGAGGGATTTCTTGTCATTGTTAATGACATGCTGGCACCCATGATTTCACTTTAGATGCAGCTGTATTAATGGCTGGAGGTGACTTCCAGTCATTCAAAGGGATGATTCTGTCTCAGTTGTCATACAGGTAGATGATTGTGTCATTTTGTGTAAGAGAATCTACCATAAGTAATTATAATGGTGAATATGGTGGGGCCACACAAGTCCTATTTACCAGCATACTCCCTGCCACTATCATGGTGCCCAACCCCTTTATTGAGCTTGTTCTCAATCAATACTTGTGGAATGAAAGAGTAAAAGAATGAATGTAAAAAAAATAAATAATAAATAATAAATATCACATGATTGAAACATTTATACATTTCACAAATTAAAAATAGTAAATATATAGATAGTGGTTCCAAACTTTAACTAAATCACCTGGAAATTTAAAAAAAAAAATCCTGATTCTCAAACTGTGTCCCAGACCACTTAAATCAGAATCTCTGGCAGTGGGATCCAGGCTTCAACATTATTTTAAATAAGCTTTTCAGGTGTTTCCACAAGGCAGCCCACATTGACAATGACTGGTCTAGACAAAAACCAATGGAACACAGTAAATGGGATCCAAAAGAAAGCTTGATGCAAAGGAATCAAAACAGCCTCCTGGATCATCACTATTGAAGATGAATTTGATTCAAAGTTACTTCACTAAATGCTTTTATATCTGAATGTCCAAATTCTCCACTTCCATATTTTAGGATGGATAGTGATTACTTAAAGCCATATATTGAAACTTAACTCACTCTAGCAGTTCTACTTAACACACTTTACTCACACCATTAAAGTGATAATATGCCATTAGAATAGATGCACTGCCCTTGCTTTGTGCTACCCTGTATAGTCAGAAGCAGCCTAGCTTATATCCTTCAATGCTTATTAGAATAATGGGTCATGCTTTGCTTTTTGTGGTATATTTTTTATTATAACAAAGGTTTTTATTGGGTTTTATTTTTTTAACTTTTTATTTTATATTGGAGTATAGTTGATTAACAATGTTGTGATAGTTTATAACAAAGTTAACAATAATAATAAAGCAAACACACATGTATAACCTCTGAGCAGAAGTCAATCTGCATTTACTCACTGCCCCTTTCCAGACAAATACAATCACCCACATCTTATCCTCTATACCCCTCTCTTGCTCATGTCTCTTAATTCCTATTCTGAGAAAAGAAATGCAGAATATTGCTGCATTGGCTCAATAAACCTTCAAGATTTAGGTCATGTTACCGTTTTTGTTTTGTTTTGTTTTGTTTTGTTTGTTTGTTTTTTCATTCACTCAAGAAATATTGACTGAGCTGTATTATGTTACATACTCTCTCAGGCTCTGGAAATAAAACAATAAATAAAATAGGCAAAACAAAGAAACAAACAAAATCCCTGCCCTGTGGAGTTTATATTATAGTGAGAGAGAAAGAAAATAAACAAGGGGAAGTAGTACAATATATAGTAGTTGAGATGTTAAAAGTGTTAAAGAGAAAAAGAAAGCAGGGCAAGAAGATGAAAAGTATTAGAGTGTTGACATCACCAAGATGGCGGCATAGGAGAATCCAGCCTCTGTCCTCCAACAAATATCAACAATTAGACAGCTATCTATGATGAAAAACAGCTCTTGCTTAGCTCTGGAGTCTACTTGAGAAACTTCAGCAGCACAGTGAAACAAAAAACATGAGACTAACCGCACAAAAAGAGAAGGAAGACAGATTGATTTTGCCTGCATCATCCCCTCCTCCAAGCTGATGTTGCTCAGTTCCAGGAGATAACCTCCCCAGCTAGAAAGAGTTCCCCTTGCTGGGAAAGAAAGAACAGGGTGAACAATCAGCTTACCAAGCCTTTTGGGGGGACTGCACAAGGGTCTCATTTAATTTCACCCCACTCAGACCATCAAAGCTGAGACAAATAGAGACAGCAAGGAAGAAGGAAGAAAAGCAGGGGTCATCAATAAATGCCACACAACAGAAGCAATCTCAGTTCATTGTGACCTGCTTGACAGACAAGATCAGCAGCTTTACCACTGAAGAAGAAACCAATGGCCAGCACAGCTACAGCAGACCCCGTGCAGGTTTCACCACATTTTACCCCACAGGTATTCATGTTCACTAATGCCAGGCACCCAACTCCCTTCTCCTCACCATCCCTATCTGAGCCCAAGAGCCCTGCACCAGCAGCCAGCCCAGACCTCCGTGGTTTCATGGAAGCAAGGCGCTAGTCCAGACCCCTCTGTTTGACCTCCACTGTCATGCACCTGCTCTGGGTTAGCCCCTCCAGCTGTGCACTTGCATGTCACTGGCCTGACTCCTGTCACCAGCCTCCACTGTGCATACACACCTGGGGGGAGAGTGCACAGCCACAGGACAGTACTGCCAGAGATTCTGATTTAAGTGGTCTGGGACACAGTTTGAGAATCAGGATTTTTTTCTGTTTTTAATTCCCAGGTGATTCAGTTAAAGTTCAGAACCACTATCTATATATTTACTATTTTTAATTTGTGAAATGTATAAATGTTTCAATCATGTGATATTTATTATTTATTATTTTTACATTCATTCTTTTACTCTTTCATTCCACAAGTATTGATTGAGAACAAGCTCAATAAAGGCCTGATAGCTGGGGCCCCCATAGCTGCTTAAAGGTTTGTATCAGTCCCTGTCTACTCTCATTGGCCTGCATCACTGTTAGCTGCAGCTCACCTGCAGCTGCTTCTCCAATTGAGCACCTGAAAGCTCCCAGCCCAACCCCTATCACTGGCTTCCACTGCCATAGTCCAAAGTTGATAACTACTAGACAAAATAATATACACTGACAACCAGGGCTCTTGTAGCCACTTGTGTGCCCACAGTTTGCTCCAGCTCTTGCTCTCTGCCCTGGTCCCCACCATTATGTATGTACCTGCAACTGACCCCTTCCATTACACAGGTGCCCACAGCTGGCCCCCAGTGAAGTGTGTGTACACCACAGACTCTGGACACTACTGCTGCCTGCCTTGGTCCCTAGCAGCTATTCCTGAAGGCACAGCTGAGGACCCTAATAGTCCTTGCCCAAAATCCCTTTCAGACACTGTGGATCACCTACAAGTATTGCAAAAGACCATACAGTTGTCAATGCTGTGGACAGCAAAGACCTGAGCCAAAGAGACATCATGCTTCCCAGGATCTGGTGCCACTACGCCCTACACTTGGTGCCATACACCACTAGACCTGGAGCCACAGCATGCTCCAGCAGTCCCTCTCCTACAAGTGAACATCTTCCTTCACTAAATAAGTCCATAAAGTCTGGAAGAGTTGAATGCTTCTTGAAATGTGCAAACACCAATGCAAAGATACAGGGATCACAAAGAACCAGGGAAAAGTGACTCCACCAAAGGAATCAGTGAACCTCCAGTACCTGGCCCCAAAGAAATAGAGATCCAGGTATTAACTGACAAATAATTCAAAATAATTGTTCTGAAGGAGCTCAGAGAGCTAGAAGAGAACACAGATAAATAAGTTAATGATATCAGAAAAATAATACAAGCACAAAAATTCATCAAAAATATAGAAAACATAAAAAAGAATCAAACAGAAATTTTGGAACTGAAGAATACAATG
Organism: Mesoplodon densirostris; assembly: GCF_025265405.1. NCBI lineage: Eukaryota > Metazoa > Chordata > Mammalia > Artiodactyla > Ziphiidae > Mesoplodon > Mesoplodon densirostris. Next base: position 18,786,896 of record NC_082664.1, read on the forward strand.
ACTAAACTGAAGAATTCAATAGACAGATTCAACAGAAATCTTGACCAAGTAGAAGAAAGACTGAAACACAATGAAGAAAACCTATACGATCTATGGGGTACCATCAAACTAACCAATTTGCAAATTATTGAATTCCCAGAAAGAGAAGAGGAGGAGGAGGAAGAAAGTTTACTTAAAAAAAATGGCTGAGATTTTCCCAAATCTTGGGAAAGTTTTGGGTATCCAAGTTCATGAAGCTCATAGGTCAGTAAACAAAATCAACTTAAACAGATCCTCACCAAGGCACATTATAATAAAACTGTCAAAAATTAAAGGCAAAGAGGGAATCTTAAAAGCAACAAGAGAAAAAAAGCTTGGGACTTATAAGGGAACCCTCATAAGGCTATCAACAGATTTCTCAGCAGAAACATTACAAGCCATGAGAGAGGGAGTGATATATTCAAACTGCTGAAAGAAGGAAAAGGGAGGTAACCAAGAATACTTTACACAGCAAAGCTGTCCTTCAGAAATGAAGAGAGATAAAGACTTTCTTAGACAAACATAAGCTGAAGGGATTTATCACCACTAAACCTACTTTATAAGAAATGCTGAAAGGAGTTCTTCAAACTGAAATGAAAGATGGTGATTCATAGCATAAACACATATGAAAATATACGACACACTGGTAAAGGTAAGTACATAGTCAAACTCAGATTATTCTAATACTATAATATGGTGGATTGTTAACCACTTGATCTAATATAAAGATTAAAGGATGGGAGTATTTAAAAAAAAACCTATAGCTACAATATTTTGTTAATGAATGCACAATATAAAAATATAAATTATAGCATGAAAAAGGTAGAGTTTTTGGTAAGTGGTTAAATTGTTATGAAAATAAAATGGACTGTTATATCTATAAGAAGTTTTATGTAAGTCTCATGGTAACCACAAAGCAAAAAGCTATAATATATTCACAAAAGATAGAGAAGGAAATCAAAGCATACCACTATGGAAAATCATCAATTCTCAAAGGAAGGCCACAAGAGAGAAAGCAAGGGTTAAGCGAACTCCAAAAACAGCCAGAAAACAGTAAGATGGTGTTAGTAAGTCCTTACATATCAATAAGTATTCTAAATGTGAATTGATTGAAGTTTTAAATCAAAAGACACAGAGTGGCAGGATGGATTAAAAAACAAAACAAAACAAAACCAAGATTCTAGTATATGCTGCTTACAACACACTGACTTCAGCTTTAAGGATACACACAGACTCAAAGTGAATGGATAGAAAGAGATAGTTCATGCAAGTAGAATCCAAAAGAGACCAAGAGTAGCTGTACTTATATCAGACAAAATAAACTTTAAGCTGAAGTGTTAACAAGAAAGAAGGAATTTCATTTTATCATGATAAAGAGGTCAATTTATCAAGAAGATATAATAATCACAAATATATATGCACCCAACATCAGAGCACCTAAATGTATTACACAAATACAAAAAGATCTGAAGGGAGAAATCGACAGCAATACAATGACAGTAGGGGACTTCAATATCCTAAATTTAACAATGGATAGATTACCCATACAGAAAATCAACAAGCAAATGTTGGACTGGAGGCATACCTTAGCCAATGGATGTAACAGACGTAATAGAACATTCCATCCAATAGCAAAAGAATACACATTCTTCTCAAGCACTCATGGAGGATTCTCCATGATAGATCATAATAGTTCAAAGAACAAATTTTATCAAACTTAAAAAGATTAAAATCATACCAAGTAGTTTTATTTTTCCGACTACAGTAGTATGAAACTAGAAATCAATAACAGGAGGAAAGCTGGAAAATTTACAAACATGTGGAAATTAAACAACACACTCCTGAACAACCAATAGATCAAAGAATTTAAAAAAGAGATATTAAAAAAATCTTGAGATAAAGGAAAATAGGAACACAACACACCAAAACATATGGGGTAATGCAAAGTCAGTTTTAAGAAGGATGTTTGTAACAATAAACACCTACATTAAGAAAAAAGAAAAATCTTAAATAAAGAAACTAGAAAAAGAAGAACAAAGTTAGAAGAAAGAAAATAACAAAAATTAGATCAGAAATAAATGAAATAGAGAATGGAAAAACAACAGAAAAGATCAACAACATCAAGAGTTGTTTTTTTAAGAAAGATAAACTTAAAAAACTTTTAACTAGACTAAGAAAGAAGACTCAAATAAATTCAGAAGTGAAAGAGGAGACATTACAGCTGATACCACAGATATACAAAGGCTCATAACAGACCACTATGAACAATTATACAGCAACAAATTTGATAAACTAGAATAAATGGACATAATCCTAGAAATATGCAACATACCAAGACTGAATCACAAAGAAATAGAAAATCTGAACAAACCAATTACTAGTAAGGAGATTAAATCGGTAATCAAAAGCCTTTCAACGAAGAAGAGCAGGACCAGATGGTCTCACTAGTGAATTCTACCAAATGTTAAAATAATTAACACCAACCTTTCTCAAATCCTTCCAAAAAATTGAAAAAGTAAAAAGGAGGGAACACTTCCAAACTCATCTTATGAAGCCAGTGTTATCCTGATACCAGATAAGGATACTCAAGAAAAAAAAATCTATAGATCAGTATCTTTGATGAATGCAGATGCAAAAATTCACAACAAATACTAGCAAACCAAATTTAACAGCACATTAAAAGGATTATACACCATGATAAATTGGGTTTTTCCCCTAGGATGCAAGGATGGTTTACCACATACAAATCAATAAATATGATACATCACATTAATAGAATGAAAGATAAAAATCATGTGATCCTCTCAATTGATGCAAAAAATAATAATCTGACAAAATACATCACGATAAAAACAGTCAGAAATTGGGTAAAGAAGGAAAGTACCTCACCATAATAAAGGCTATACATGACAAGCCCACAGCTAATATACTAAATAATGAAAGCTTGAAAACTTTTCCTCTAAGATCAGGAACAAGACAAAGATGTCCACTCTCACCACTTCTATTCAACATGGTACTGGAATTCCTAGTCAGAGAAATTGGGCAACAAAAAAGAAATCAAAGGCATCCAAATCAGAAAGGAAGCAGGAAAATTGTCTTTGTTTGCAGATAATATAATATTTTATATAGAAAATACTAAAAACTCCACCAAAAAGCTATTGGAACTGATCAACAAATTCAGTAACTTTAAAGAATATAAAGTCAACATACAAAAAGCAGTTGCATTTGTATACACTAACAATGAAATATCTGAAAAAGAATATTATTTAACCTTGAAAAAGAAAGGGAATCCTGCCATCTTCATCAACATAGATGGACCTTGAGAGCATTATGCTAAATAAAATAAGTCAGACTGACAAAGACAAATACTGTATAGCATTTTTTACATGTGGTATCTAAGAAAGCTGAATTCATGGAAATAGAAAGTAAAAAGGGAGTCACTAGGGGCTGGGGGGTGTGGAAATAGGAAGATGTTGTTCAAAAGGTATAAACTTCCAGTTTTAAGGTGAATACGATCTGGGGATCTGATATACAGCATGGTGATTATAGTTAATAATACTGTGTTATATACTTGAAGGTTACTAAAAGAGTAGATTTTAATGTTCTCACCATAGAAAAGAAAGGGTAATTATGTGACATGATGAAGGTGTTAGCCAATGCTACAGTAGTAATCATTTCTAAATCTATAAGTATATCAAATCAATATGTTGTACACCTTAAATTACACAATGTTGAAAATCAATTATATCACAATAAAGCTGGAAAAAAGTATTGAGGGGCACATGGAAACAGTCATTTCAAAATGAGCTAAAGAAAGTTTCATGGGGAAAATAATATTGTGGTAAAAATTTGAATAAGATTAGGGAATGAAAAATGTAGATATATGAAGAATGAGCATTTTGAGAGAGGAGTTTTTAAAAACAGGGAAAAAAAGAAATCAATGTTTCTGGAGCAGTCATTAAGGAAAGGACTAGTAGGATATATGTCAGAGAAATAGAAATGAGTGGGCAGATCATGTAGAATTTATAGGCCATTGTAAAGGACTGTGATTTCTACTCTGGGGAAGGGGAGAAGCCTCTGGAGGTTTAGATGTGTGTTTATTTTTTCTCCCCTAGGAACATCACTATTCTATTACTAACATTTTACTTTAATTTTGCTGATGTTTACAATGTATATGATTGGAATTGTCTAAGATGTACTCTTCTGTTTCTGACTCCTTTTGCTCATTTTTATGCCTGTTGAATCGCTCTATAATATTGTGTGCACTTGCATTTCATCCATTCACATTACCTTATAGTATTCCATTGAATGGATAGGCCCCAATGTTTGTATTCATCCTGCCATATGTAGTTGAGTAGATTGCAGTTTGAGAACATTGTGAATGTGTGTTGTTATGAGCATTCTTTTGGTCAATGCATTTCTGTGCAGAATATTTACTAGAAGTGGAATTTCTAGTTCAGGGGTTCTTTACGTATTAGCTTTCATAATGCATGCAGTTCAATGGTGTCAAAATAATGCCTGCAAAGTCCAAAATTTGTGAGATGAGCCTGGGTAGGTTGGCAGGGCAGAGAGATGGAGCCAGGCTATCACGTTGAGTAGTCATGTTGGGCTGATTTACTAAATAATGGACGGTCAAAGAAGGGCTTTAAGAAGTGAATGACATAATCAGGATTACACTGAAATAGATGATCCTGTCTGTGATGTAAAAGAAGATTTGACAGGAACAACCAATTAGGACACACAAGTATTTGCCTAGAGAAGAAAGGTAGTAAAGACACAGAGGAGGTGACAGCTTTGAGAAAAAACTTAGAAGATGAAATAAGGGCCTCATCAACTGATGTTGGGAGTGATGAGTCATGGAGAGAGAGTAGCAAAGACTCCCTACACCATAGCTTGGACAACGGCATAGGTTCATGGGTCTAAATCAGAAGCAGATTATAGAAGAAAGAATAATTTCAGGAGGAAATTAATAAATGTAGTGTTGGACTTGTTGAATTCAAGAGGTTAGATGAAGATCATTGAAGTCTAGCAGGTATTCACATAAAAAAGTTTGAAGCCAAAGCTCAGGGTCTGACTAGAGAGAGAGATTTAGGAATCATCAGTGCAGTTTTGTTTCAGAAACCATCAGAGTTCTGGGTGACTTGAAAGAGTCTGCAGAATCAGAAGAACAATGGGCTAAAGACAGAAAGGTAGGGAAACACAATGTTGGCTGGGTGGGCAGGGGCGGAAGCATCTACAAAGATAGACAGCTGTGGGATGGAGGTGAGAGGTAAGCTGTGCATTTAAAATAATTGAAGGTACTGACAAACGAAGCAGAGAATGGACTCGTGAACACTAAGGACTGCAAAATAGCTGTTGGATTTGACAGCTGGGAAGTTACTGCTGACTCTAGTGATAGCAATTTTGCTTGGGTTATGGGGGCAGAAACCAACTTCACTGTTGAAAGTGGGAACATGATTACATGGAATAAAGTCACGTCTGTCCTCAAGGAGTGTGCATGAGAGAGTCAGGAGAGCAGGAGTGAGATTAGAAGGCACTGTGGGATCAAGAAGAGTTGTTTGGGGCTTCCCTGGTGGCGCAGTGGTTGAGAGTCTGCCTGCCGATACAGGGGACATGGGTTCGTGCCCCAGTCCGGGAAGATCCCACATGCCGTGGAGCGGCTGGGCCCGTGAGCCATGGCTGCTGAGTCTGCGTGTCCAGAGCCTCCTCTCCGCAACGGGAGAGGCCACAGCAGTGAGAGGCCTGCATACCGCAAAACAAACAAACAAACAAACAAACAAAAAACAAAACAACAACAAAAAAACAGAAGAGTTGTTTGGTTATTCTTCATCTTTTTATTTAGACTTAGGATGGGGCACATGAGGGTGCTTAAAAAATGAGAAGAAGGTGTTAACCAAAATTGTGTGAGAAACTAAAAGTACAGAAAAGATAGTTGGAAGGGCTGAAGGAACAGTCATCAGAAAGAATCTGGGACAGTGTTGCTATCACTATCCAGCTCTTTCCTTTTATGATGGTCTCCATCAATCTCATTTTTAGGAAACCAACTTCACTCAATTCACTCATGTGCATTACCTGTCCTGGCCCACATTACATCATGTAATGATAATGATATTGACAACAAATAAAATGTATCGAGTATACCCTGTGATCTAAGCACTGTGTTACATGTTTTACACATTACCTATAACTGAGAAACAACCACTAAATGCAGAAGTATTTACCCAACTTATAGATGGAAAACTGAGCCTCAGAGTACTATGAACAAATTTTCTAAGGCAATGGTGAGTGAAAAGTTACCAGGATTTAAATCCAGCTCTGCCTGGATCCAAAGTCTATACTCTTTCCACTAAATCCGGCTGACTTGACTCCTGTAATATTTCTATTTAAGTATGTGTATCATCTTGATAAGAATCTAGCAGGGACCAGTCCTTTTCTTAGCTGTTCAAGGAGGTAAGGTTTGTATCCAGTTCCTCTGATTTTATGCCCAGAGAGTAAAGAGTGAGCGATCTGTAATGCTAATTGTCTCTTGATGCACTAAAGCAGATTCAACTTCAATAAATCAAAGAAGAGTTCCTGTGCCCCTTTCAAGCACCCATAGCAGAGTATTTGATGAATGTCTTTTCTAAGCATTCTTTATTACTAGTTAGTAAAGAGAAAGGCAGAAAGACTGGCTATTTGGTGTGGCTTTCTAATAAAGGGCCCTACAAGCCTTAAGACATAATAAAGCACTGTATTACTTTCATGGCCTTAGTTTATTAGAGTTTGGCTTGGCTGAATTTTAGCTAATACAATTTGCAAACAATCTGTATTTTAAGTAAGTACCTTTTAAATTTCACTGGTGTTTCTTTATAGAGGCATTTGGAAGAACAAAAGGAGGACTGTCTATATATGAATCATGCCATTAGAGAGATTGTTCTCTGACATGGGCAAGTCATACATATTGCAAGGAATGGCCTTCTTTTGAAGGCTACAGACATGTTTTACCAAAGATGCTCCTGGGGAAATTCATGGGGCCAAAGTTATTCTCTCTGGGATATGAAATAATGTTTGGGAGATCCAAGCTAGAAATAAACATTGACTGTTCTCTTTGAGTAGCAGATACAGCAACCCTCCTAACCCCAAGGCATGACAGGGTGTGTGGATGGACATACATGGCCCTTATGTCTCTAATGGCAGCTTGATGGCATCCATTTCAGCTGCAACTTTTCTAATTCACTTTTGGAGCATGTTTATTGATTTTAAAAGAATGAAGACTGCCGAGTGAGATATTGTCCAGCTGTGGTTATGGCATTCCTTAAAACACAAAATCATAACCCGTTATCACACCTTGATACTTTAGGTGAAAAATTCACTAAGAATTCTTGCTTGCTCTTACCCTTATCTGATACTTGGATTGTATTAACTTTTCTATTTTATTTTAACTTATCCATTTAACAAATATTTGGTGCATATTCTGTGCTAGGCCCTTGATATACAGTATTGAATCATATTGATTGAGATCGTTTCCTTGTGACTTTGGCATGCTTTTGGGGAATAAATTTTAAGCAAATAATTATAAGGGTATATATGAAATTAAAAATTTTAATCAATGTGGTGAAGCACAAGAGGTCAGGAGAAAGTATGATGGGGGAGATATAATTTTTATTAATAAAGACCTACTTGAGGAAGCTGGCATTTAGAATGACACCTGAGGTAGGAGGTAAACCAAATTCACGGTAGCAGTGAGAACCCCCTGTGCCATATGACACATAACTCAGGATAACTACTTTTTTAGTGAGTGGAGGCTCCTTGCTTGAGATAGTCTATTCTGGAAGGAGATTGATGTAAAATGGAAATCAACCTACATTGAAGATACTATTATGTGCTGAAGATTTTCCACACACTATCTCATTTACTTCTCACCATAAGCCACTAATGTTGGTGTGATCATCCCCATTTTGAACACAACAAGAACAAAAAACAATAAAAGCTGAGGTTCAGATTATCTGAGGTAATATCTTCAGAACTGATTATTTGGGTATGTCAACAATTTTTTTTCTATCACCAGCATGATCTAAAATGTATTCTGATAAGACTTGTTCTATAAGAGTTAGTATTAGACATAGATACATAGGCACACACAAAAGCACACAAAGATACAGTCATACTCACACATGCATATACGTGAACACCTGGGTTTTCTTGGTTAAATACTTTGGGCAATTTGAAGGTAAGCAATGCTACCCCAGGTTGTAGCACAAACAGATATGCACTGAGAATCTCCAAGAAGTGTGCTGGGCCTTTAGAGGGTCAATCAATAGCACCCCACTTCCCAATCCAAATCAAAATGAATTAAAATGTAGACATAAATGTCAGACAATTGGTAATCAAAATGTCAGCTTTCCTACCTAAAAAGCTGAATTGGAGAAGCTGGCTTTAGATTTCTAGCCTTGATGGGCTTGCTAATACCTAACCTCAGAATTAGATTTATCCAGCCGGTCTAAGGCAAGGCTGGATAACTAGTAGGCCATACCTATAGGGCCTGGTCCATGTAGAGACCAAGACCAGAATGGATCCTTCCTGCAAAGATGGATACATGAATATAGGAGAGTCAAAGTGGTGAATTTTAGCATCATCAGCTCCTTCTCACAAATACATTCATCAGACAAGTAATTTTCCCCCAGGAGACTAAGGCAGCAGAGAGAGGCTGGGAGTATTTTCCTAATGGAATTTCCTCCATCTGGAAACAGGAAGGTGGAGAAAAAGGAGTTTCTAACTTATAGGAAGTAGAGAATATAACCCAGATTTTTAAAAATCGATTTTATTTTTCAGGACTGTTTCAGGTTCACAACAAAAAAAAGTATAAAAGTGGAAAGTATAGAGAGTTCCCATCTATCCTCAGGGAATTTTTTTTCATATTTCATGATAAAAATAAGCATTTGAACACTTCACTCAGTGCTACAAATCGCTCTATGTATTGGTTAATTTAATGTTCACAGTAACTTTATGGTAGAAATACTATTATTGTTATTTTACAAATGAGGAAACTGAGGCATAGAAAATATAAAATTTTAAATCTTTAGATTTGATGATTTTTATCATTGATATTTCATAGTTTAAAGAATCTATGACTCTAGATAGACACTTGCTATCCAGGTATCATTAACCTGAACCCAGATACACTGTCACAGGGATGGGTCTTAATGGATATTACCCCTTTTCTTGTTCTCCCCCAGATTTTTTATGATGTCATCCTCTAGTGAAGACTACTTTACAGTGCTTGTTAAAGCATCTTAGGATATATTCTAGAGGTCTGAGTACAATGAACATCTGTCTTTATTTCTCCAGTGGTCACATTGAGGGTCTCCTGTGGTACTTTTCCAGTGATTTCCCATGTTTTATTCTGATACTTTTGAAATGGGTGACGGCAACATTGGCTAAAATAAGAAATAAAAAAATCATCATTTGTAGCACAGCTTACTAAATTATTGCACATCCATTTTCTCTAGGAAATTTAATTAATTATTGAGTAAACATGGCTTCCTATTGATTCTATGTTGATTACTTTCTAATATGAAAAATGGAACTATGCCATGATGTTATTTGAGCACAGCAGATCAGAGGCTCTATTGTGTAACAAATAGAATAAAGGATATTGGCATTTCTGTGGAAGGAGGGTATCTGTCTCCATGTGAAAGAGGCTGTCTTTCTATAATCTCAAAATAAATTGTGAATGAGAAGGAAAAGTAATATTAGCAACGAGGTTTAGATTGCATGGAAGACTTCATTAGTCATGGATCTTCCTGATGATATCACAGTACCCCTTAAACATTATTGAAGTCTATTTATAATAAATGACTGTGCAGAACCAGCTCTAAATACTCAGTGTAAACTGATTTTCAAATCAGAGGAAGGAGAGAGTAATACATGCTAACCATTAGGCAGATTAAACAAACTTCTTCAGAAATTCATCCCATGCAGCATCTCCCCATCTGTTCTCCTGTGTGTGTGTGAAGAAGTTTTATAGCTCAACCATTATAATGAGTACAAGAGAGAAAACTTGCTCTATCAAATTTAACAGTAATCCAAAATTAGTGGATTCATGGTCATAATTTTTTTTAACATCTCTATTGGAGTGTAATTGCTTTAAAATGTTGTGTTAGTTTCTGCTGTATAACAAAGTGAATCAGCTATATACATATGTATATCCCCATATCCACTACCTCTTTTTTTTTTTTTTACGGTACGCGGGGCTCTTACTGTTGTGGCCTCCCCCGTTGTGGAGCACAGGCTCCAGACGCGCTGGCTCAGCAGCCAAGGCTCACGGGCCCAACTGCTCCACCGCATGTGGGATCTTCCTGGACCGGGGCATGAACCTGTGTCCCATGTATTGACAGGCGGACGCTCAACCACTGCACCACCAGGGGAGCCCCATCCCCTCACTCTTGCGTCTCCCTCACACCCTCCTTGTCCCACCCCTCTAGGTGGTCACAAAGCACCGAGCTGATCTCCCTGTGCTATGCAGCTGCTTCCCACTAGCTATCTATTTTACATTTGGTAGTGTATATATGTCCATGTTACTCTCTCACTTCTTCCCAGGTTACCCGTACCTCTCCCTGTGTCAATGTCATTCTTCATGTCTGTATCTTTGTTCCTGTCCTGCCCCTAAATTCTTCAGAATCATTTATTTTTTTAGATTCCATATATATGTGTTAACATACAGTATTTGTTTTTCTCTTTCTGACTTACTTCACTCTGTATGACAGACTCTAGGTCCATCCACCTCACTACAAATAACTCAATTTCATTTCATTTTATGGCTGAGTAATAATACTCCATTGTATATATGTGCCACATCTTCTTTACCCATTCATCTGTTGATGGACAATTAGGTTGCTTCCATGTTCTGGCTATTGTAAATAGAGCAGCAATGGATATTCTGGTACATGACTCTTTTTGAATTATGGTTTTCTCAGGGTATATGCCCAGTAGTGGGATTGCTGGGTCATATGGTAGTTCTAATTTTAATTTTTTAAGGAAACTCCATACTGTTCTCCATAGTGGCTGTATCAATTTACATGCCCACCAACAGCACAAGAGGGTTGACTTTTCTCCACACCCTCTCCAGCATTTATCGTTTGTAGATTTTTTGATGATGGCCATTCTGACTTTTGCGAGGCGATACCTCATGGTTGTTTTGATTTGAATTTCTCTAATGATTAGTGATGTTGAGCATCCTTTCATGTGTTTGTTGGCAATCTGTATATCTTCTTTCAAGAAATGTCTATTTAGGTGTTCTGCCCATTTTGGATTAGGTTTTTTGTTTTTTTGGATATTTAGCTGCATGAGCCACTTGTATATTTTGGAGATTAACCCTATGTCAGTTACTTCATTTGCAAAAATTTTCTCCCATTCTGAGAGTTGTCTTTTGTCTTGTTTATGATTTCCTTTGCTGTGCAAAAGCTTTTAAGCTTCATTAGGTCCCATTTGTTTACTTTTGTTTTTATTTCCCTTTCTCTAGGAGGTGGGTCAAAAAAAATCTTGCTGTGATTTATGTCAAAGAGTGTTCTGCCTATGTTTTCCTCTAAGAGTTTTATAGTGTCTGCCCTTACATCTAGGCATTTAATCCGTTTTGAGTTTATTTTTGTGTATGCTGTTAGGAAGTGTTCTAATTTCATTATTTTACATGTAGCTCTCCAGTTTTCCCAGCACCACTTATTGAAGAGGCTGTGTTTTCTCCCTTGTATACTCTTGCCTCCTTTATTAAAGATAAGATGGCCATGTGTGAGTGGGCTTACCTCTGGACTTTCTATCCTGTTTCATTGATCTATATTTCTGTTTTTGTACCAGTACCACACTGTCTTGATTACTGTAGCTTTATAGTATAGTCAGAAGTCAGGGAGCCTGATTACTCCAGTTCCATTTTTCTTTCTCAAGATTGCTTTGGCTATTCAGGGTTTTTTGTGTTTCCATACAAATTGTTAAAAAAATTGTTCTGCTTCTGTGAAAATGCCATTGACAGTTGGATAGGGATTGCATTGAATCTGTAGATTGCTTTGGGTAGTATAATCACTTTGACAATGTTGATTCTTCCAATCCAAGAAAATGGTATATCTCTCCATCTCTTTTTATCATCTTTAATTTATTTAATCAGTGTCTTATAGTTTTCTGACTGCAGGTCTTCTGTCTCCTTAGGTAGGATTATTCCTAGGTATTTTATTATTTTTGTTGCAATGGTAAATGGGAGTGTTTCCTTAATTTCTCTTTCAAGTTTTAGTTATTAGTGTATAGGAATGCAAGAGATTTCTGTGAATTAATTTTGTATCCTGCTAATTTACCAATTCATTAATTAGCTCTAGTAGTTTTCTGGTAGCTTCTTTAGGATTTTCTATGTATAGTATCATGTCATCTGCAAAGAATGACAGTTTTACTTCTTGTCAGATTTGTATTCCTTTTTCTTCTCTGATGGCTGTGGCTAGGACTTCCTAAACTGTGTTGAATAATAGTGACAAGAGTGGACATCCTTGTCTTGTTCCTGATCTTAGAGGAAATGGTTCCAGTTTTTCACCACTGAGAATGATGTTGGCTATTTGTTTGTCATATATGGCCTTTATTATGTTGAGGAGGTTCCCTCTATGCCTACTTTACAGAGAGTTTTTATGATAAATGGGTGTTGAATTTTGTCAAAAGCTTTTTCTGCAGTTATTGAGATGATCATATGGTTATTCTCCTTCAGTTTGTTAATATGGTGTATTCCATTGATTGATTTGCATATATTGAAGAATACTTGCATTCCTGAGATAAACCCCACGTGATCATGATATATGATCCTTTTAATATGCTGTTGGATTCTGTTTGCTAGTGTTTTATGGAGGATTTTTGCATCTATTCTTATCAGAGATATAGGCCTGTATTTTCCTTTTTTTGTGACATCTTTATCTGGTTTTGGTATCAGGGTGATGGTGGCCTCATAAAATGAATTTGGGAGTGTTCCTCCTTCTGCTATATTTTGGAAGAGTTTGAGAAGGATAGGTGTTTGCTCTTCTCTAAATATTTGATAGAATTCTCCTGTGAAGCCATCTGATCCTGAGCTTTTTTTTGTTGGAAGATTTTTAATCACAGTTTCAATTAAAGTGCTTGTGATGGTCTGTTTATATTTTCTATTTTTTCCTAGTTCAGTCATGGAAGGTTGTGCAGTTCTAAAAATTTGTCCATTTCTTCCAGATTGTCCATTATATTGGCATAGAGTTGCTTGTAGTAATCTCTCATGATCCTTTATGTTTCTGCAATATCAGTTGTTACTTCTCCTTTTTCATTTCTAATTCTGTTGATTTGAGCCTTTTCCCTCTTTTTCTAGGTGGGTCTGGCAAATGGTTTATCAATTTTGTTTATCCTCACAAAGAACCAGCTTTTAATTTTATTGACCTTTGGTATTGTTTCTTTCATTTCTATTTCATTTATTTCTGGTCTGATCTTTATAATTTTTTTCCTTCTGCTAACTTTGGGTTTTTTTTTTGTTGTTGTTCTTTCTCTAATTGCTTTAAGTCTAAGGTTAGGTTGTTTATTTGAGATTTTTCTTATTTCTTGAGGTAGGATTGTATTACTATGAACTTCCCTCTTAGAAGTCCTTTTGCTGCATCCCATAGGTTTTGGGTCATCATGTTTTCATTGTCATTTGTTTCTAGGTATTTTTTAATTTTCTCTGATTTCTTCAGTGTTCTCTCGGTTATTTAGTAACATATTGTTTAGCCTTATTGTGTTTGTATTTTTTACAGATTTTTTTTGTGTAATTTATATCTAGTCTCATTGTGTTGTGGTTGGAAAAGATACTTGATATGATTTCAATTTTCTTAAATTTCCTAAGCCTTGCTTTGTGACCCAAGATATGATCTATCCTGAAAAATGTTCTATGAGCACTTGAGAAGAATGTGTATTTTGTTGTTTTTGGATGAAATATCCTATAAATATCAATTAGTCTATTTTGTTTATTGTATCATTTAAAGCTTGTGTTTTCTTATTTATTTTCATTTTGGATGATCTGTCCATTGTTGAAAGTGGGGTGTTAAAGTCCACTACTATGATTGTGTTACTGTTGATTTCCCCTTTTATGGCTGTTAACATTGGCCTTATGTATTGAGGTGCTTCTATGTTGGGTACAGGAATATTTACAATTGTTCCATCTTCCTCTTGGATTGTTCCCTTGATCATTAGGTAGTGTCCTTCTTTGTGTCTTCTAATAGTATTTATTTTAAAGTCTATTTGTCTGATATGAGAATTGCTACTCCATCTTTCTTTTGGTTTCTGTTTGCATGGAATGTCTTTTTCCATCCCCTTACTTTCAGTCTGTATGTGTCTCTAGGTCTGAAGTGGGTCTCCTGTAGACAGCATATATATGGGTCTTGTTTTTGTATCCATTCAGCCAGTCTGTGTCTTTTGGTGGGAGGATTTAATCCATTTACATTTAAGGTAATTATCGATATGTATGTTCCTATTCCCATTTTCTTAATTGTTGTGGGTGTGTTATTGTTGGTCTTTTCCTTCTCTTTTGTTTCTTGCCTAGAGAAGATCCTTTAGCATTTGTTGTGAAGCTGGTGTGGTGGTGCTGAACTCTCTCAGCTTTTGCTTGTCTGTAAATGTTTTAATTTCTCCATCAAACCTGAATGAGATCCTTGATGGTTTGAGTAATCTTTTTTTTTTTTTTTTTGCGGTATGCGGGCCTCTCACTGTTGTGGCCTCCCCCGCTGCGGAGCACAGGCTCCGGACGCGCAGGCTCCGGACGCGCAGGCTCAGCGGCCATGGCTCACGGGCCCAGCCGCTCCGCGGCATATGGGATCCTCCCAGACCGGGGCACGAACCCATATCCCCTGCATCGGCAGGCGGACTCTCAACCACTTGCGCCACCAGGGAGGCCCTGAGTAATCTTGATTGTAGGTTTTTCCCTTTCATCACTTTAAATATGTCCTGCCACTCCATTCTGACTTGCAGAGTTTCTACTTATAGATCAGCTGTTAAGCTTATGGGGATTCCTTTGTATGTTATTTGTTGCTTTTCCCTTGCTGCTTTTAATATTTTTTCTTTGTATTTAATTTTTGATAGTT
The DNA here is from genome assembly GCF_025265405.1 of Mesoplodon densirostris. Lineage (NCBI taxonomy): Eukaryota > Metazoa > Chordata > Mammalia > Artiodactyla > Ziphiidae > Mesoplodon > Mesoplodon densirostris. The sequence continues at coordinate 18,801,991 of NC_082664.1, forward strand.
TGATTAATATGTGTCTTGGCATGTTTCTCTTTGGGTTTATCCTGTATGGTACTCTCTGAGCTTCCTGGACTTGACTGACTATTTTGTTTCCCATGTTAGGGAAGTTTTCAACTATAATTTTTCAAGTATTTTCTCATACTTTTTTTTTACTCTTTTTCTTCTGGGACCCTTGTAGTTAGAATGTTTGTGCATCTAATGTTGTCCCAGATGTATCTGAGACTGTCCTCAATTCCTTTCATTCTTTTTTCTTTATTCTGCTCTGTGCTAGTTATTTCCACTATTTTATCTTCCAGGTCACTTATCCGTTCTTCTGCCTCAGTTATTCTGCTATTGATTCCTTCTAGAGTATTTTTAATTTCAGTAATTGTGTTGTTTATCACTGTTTGTTTGCTCTTCATTTCTTCTAGATGCTTGTTAAATTTTTCTTGTGTTTTCTCCATTCTGTTTCTGAGATTTTTGATCATTTTTACTATCATTACTCTGAATTCTTTTTCAGGTAGACTGCCTATTTCGTCTTCATATATTTTGTTTTGTAGGTTTTTACCTTGCTTGTTTGCCTGTAACATATTTTTGGTAGTTTCATTTTTTTTCTTTTTTTATGATGGATGGTGTTCTATTCCTGCCTTACTGGTTGTTTGGCCTGTGATGTTCAGCACTGGAATGTGCAGGCAGTTGGATAGAGCCGGGTCTACGTGCTGAGGTTCTCTCTTAGTCCAGTGGTTTGTACTCGGAGCTCCCACCATAGGAACTCGGGCCCAACCTCTGGCCTGGGAACCAAGATCTCGCAAGCTTCATGGCACAGTATAAAAAAGAAAGAAAGATAAAGAAGAGCAGTACAATATCAAAGGAAAATAACAAAATAAAATTAGTAAGATAAAAAATATATTATGAAAAATAAAACTATAGTTGAAACAACCTGTTGCTGGTGGTTCCTCCCATCCCCTTAGGTGTATGTGTTCCCCCTCTGCTGCCTGTTAGGAACCCTAATTGTGAGGAGACATGAATTATGTGTCCTCCTAATATGCCATGTTTACTCCACCCCCTGTCATAAACTTTTTAGGACATTTTTGATGCACTGTACATAGAACACTGCATTCACCTCTTAAAAGACTCTGTCCCCTAACCTTATTTTGGAGGCCAAACTTACAAATGGAAGAAAAAGAGCATCAAATAGCTCTTACAGAAACATATGTTGAGAACTTAGTCATAAATCAAGAAAAAAATGCAAAAATTCATTTATCACAAGAGAATAAATTGACAGCTTTATTTTATTTTATTTTATTATTTTATTATTTTATTTTTTATTAGTTAATTTATTTTTTGTGGTACACAGGCCTCTCATTGTGGTCTCTCCCATTGCGGAGCATAGGCTCTGGTTGCGTAGGCTCAGTGGCCATGGCTCATGGGCCCAGCCGCTCCACGGCATGTGGGATCTTCCCAGACTGGGGCACAAACCCGTGTCCCCTGCATCGGCAGGCAGACTCTCAACCACTGTGCCACCAGAGAAGTCTCTATTTTATTTTTAATTAAAATTAAAATGTCAATAAAAGTCTGAAATGTTCATCCTGGAACTTTATTAAGAACTGTTCAATAGACTTGTTTCCAAAGGATTATTGCTAAAAACTTCATATTTTGTATAAAGTGAAGGGAAATTTTAAGAATTAATTTCTCTTCAGATAAAATGTGCTTTATACTGAAGTTCAGATATATGTAGACATATTTCTCTATACCTTTTCCACAATCATGAGATTTTCAGCTTAAATATTGAAGTATTGTTATTAAATTCAAAACATGATTTAGACTGAACAACTAGTGAACTCTAATTTGTACAGTTTTAAAAGTCACTAATTATTTGAAATGGGAACCAAGCAAGTTTCTGCCTCTAAAAGTTTTATTGCTTTGTAAGCGTAACAGTAACCCAACAATATGTATGCAAAATAATTTCACTGAAACTACACAGAAAGTTCCAACACATTTTATATCAAGCATAATAGTAAAAATAAAATAGAATAATAATTATTAATAATTTAATGTGTGTAAACTCACATTGATATGACCCTCCTTTAATGTGTTTTCTGTTGCTTATTTTCCAACTGTTTATTTATTGTTTAATTTTACTATTTTTTAGTAGTGCATGGAACATGTTTCTATTGCTTTAGTGTCTTTAAGATAGACCAGAGTTCCCAGCTTCACTTTCCCTGGGGGCTTCAAAGCTCATTTATTCTTCTGCTCCATGTAATTTTGTAATGCATTTGGTTAGTGTGAACTATTGACTATTCAAAAGCCAAAGTGTCCTTTCTTTTATTTAGACCCTGCCTCCTCACCCTGTCCCTTTTTTTTTCAAGATGAAATAGATCTGAATTCTCTAGCATATCTTTAAAACCAAAATTCCCTCTTTTACTTTTAGAGTTTCTGTTGGACCTGTGAGGAATAGTTTCTGCCGACAACTCTCTTAAAAGATGGTCGGTAGTAAGTTGCAGTTACTCACATGGCATGGGTCCTTTGAGGCTACTGGGGGCACTAGTTTTGTTCTTATGGGCACGTTAACATATATATTTACTCTTTGATCTTAGGTGTAGCTCTTATTTAACACAAAACAGACACTCCTGAAATATTTGAAGTCAGTGAAGATTATATATTTCTGATTTTTTTTTAAATTACAGATATGGTATATAATTGGAGAAAGAAACTTGAAACATAGTTTTTCAGACAAATAGAATAATTAGAGCCCACAAATGAAAATATTTGCTATTTTAAAGGTAAAGTACATCATTTAATGATTGGGGAGATTTAACTTTGACCAAGTTCCCTCACAGACTCATGGATGATTACCTGAAATGTACTTATGTTAAATCAAATATGAACAGGTATGGTTTAAAAATTGGTAAAATTAGTAATATACAATGGAGTCTACAGGTCTGTTCTTTCATGGTGACTAATTAGGAAAGAGTTGACTAGGGTAAACTAACCTTGCTTCAACTAAAAGCCCACTCCAATATTTCAAGATTAAAGAAGAATGAGAGTAGTGACTGCATGATCTTGAGATTCAAAACACTGAAATTCCTGCTTAGCAAAAGCCAGTGTCCTTACTATTAGTTAATAAAATGGTAGAAACAGTCACAGTGAATGACCATTCTTTAATATTATAATATACACCTTTGTCCCATCCCAGAAGAGCTGAAGCACTGAGTCCATGGTAGCAACAGCTTCCATCAACCAGGAGGGCAAAAGGGCCAGGCTCAGAGTCCCAGCCACTGGCTACCTAGTTCCAGCTTCATTCCCTGGCTGACAGAGTTGGGCTTCTGAATTGTTATACACTTAGTAAGAGGTGATATTCAATTTCGTAATAATGGGGAATGAACCTGGATGACAATAGAAACATTCCTTAGATTCTTTGAGCCTCTGATTCCTCATTTGTGATTTTGAAATAATAATATTGGCTTCATTTAGTTATCAGAATTTTTATGAGTATAAAATAAAATAATAAAACTGAAAGTGGTCTGTAAGATTTAAAAGTGTCATAAATAGTATGTTATTAATTATTGTAGTATTATTACCATATTCTAAATAGACTTGGGAAGTATCAATGGTAGATGCTGTCTTTCAATTTCAGGAAGAAAAGAGCAATGATTTTGCTGTTTTCACATGTCTATGATAATCACTTCTTATACTTGAGTTTGTTTTTGTTGAATCAATGGAAGACATGTCAGAAAAATATATACCCTTTTACTTATGACTATGTTATGTTTAAGCATCAGCAAGTATTTTAAACAATGAGATTTGATCAAATATATTGGCATTGGTTAAGTAGTATAAATAAGGAATGTGTGCCTTTTTGTTTTGGAAAGGAGGGGTAATTCTAGGCCTCACTGTCTTAATAAATCATTATGTCCTTGAAAATGAAAATGAAAAAAACAAAGTAGGAACTCAGAGAATCTAGAACTAAAAGCTAGTTAGTGAAGGTGACCATTTCAAAGCTATACTTTGTTCTTCTCATCCTTTACTTTTGGGTGGGTCAGAGAGGTATTTTAGCTGCAGTGCTGGCATTTCACTGTGGTTACAATGAATTGCAGCCATGATTGCAATTGTTTTGTGATGCCTGTGGTGTCATTACCAAGATGCCATTACCAATTGCTATATGAAATTAGTTATGCATGAAATGAATAAGAAACATAAATACTAGGAGGGAGAGTCTGAGCACAGACTTCATCTTCATTGTCTTCCAGATCCACTGATGCTTATGCATAATGTGGTCATAAAACTTTAATTTATTTCAGAGTCATAGGACTACAAGGGATCTTTAAAAGTCATCCAGGACATCCCCCTGTTTCCAGGCCCTTGAGCAAACCTAAAAAGATAATGAATGAACGCTTTTTCCCAGGAGCAGATTAAAAATCTTCTAATGATTATAAGGCAAGTCGTGGTAATAAGAGGAATATCTACCATGTAGTAATGCATGATGTTTTTTTGCCAATTAATACAATGTATTTTATATATATTATACACCAAATTAATGTATTTATTGGCTTTTAAATATTTTAATGTTAGAATATAATTTCAGCATAAAGCTTTAGGAAATTAACTGTCTTTGCATGGCATGCTTCTTTTTAAGGAATGACATGTTCCTAAAATTTGGGATTAATTGAAATATCCCAATACTTAAAAGCTCAACAGAAATAGTTGAAAAGCTTTTGAAGAATGTGTTACACACACACACACACACACCACTCACATATTCCAATGCAGTCAATCACTCTGGAAAGTGGGGCAGTTCAATCAAATTTTAAAAACTAGGTTTTTTTGTCTACTGAATTCACTTAAAATAGGATATACCTGTAGATTATTTTAAGATTAAATTATATTACAAGTATTCTGTTCAGTGATGAAAAACAGATTTCCATTTATCTTTGTTGGATACTTATTATAGAATTCAATTTATATGGTTAATGGCTTGATGTAAAAGAATGAATCATGTTCCGTATTTCATTACCCAAGTCATATAGGTTCATATAAAAATGCATCAAATATCTTTGAACCCTGACTGTAAGATGATGTCCAGCAAAGCCAACAGCCTTTGAAAACACATGGTGATGTTTCTTTTCTCTTATAGGAAGACTGCCTTAGTGTGATGAAGCAGACATTGGGCTACTGTGGCTCAGTGGCCTGCTCTGTGTCTCAGCGATGCTGTTAGACTTTGGTAGGTCAATTATTCGCTCTTGGACTCAGTTTTTTCCCTGTCAAATTGAAGTCATAACTCTGTCTTTTATTACTGTGAGTATTAAATAAAATAACACACTCAGTTTTTTTACTGAACACATAATAGATGGAGTACAAATGTGAGTTCACTGTTGCACTTCCTCCTTTAAAATGAAGGGCTACAGAGGATTCTGTCATACAAAAATTTTATGAGTATTCGAGGTCTTTACTTGGGGCTAAAGAATATGACCAAGCAAAGAGGTGTAGGAACATAACAGGTGACCCAGTATCTCAGATTAGGAGACTATTTTTCTGACATAAGTGTTTGAAAAAATACTATGCAAGGGAGAATTATTTTTCATGCTTCTACATGCATTATGTTTAATATTGATGAACCAGGATCTTAATATAATTGCATATTGAACACTGACTCATAAAATGAGGCAAATATTTACTCTCTCTATACAATATATTTTTCTTCTCCTACACCACATTTTCCCTAGAAAAGCTAAACTATTGTTTGAGGTCTACAGTTTTCACATTGTATAACCTTAGTAGTCAGACTTACATAATTTTCCTCATTAGTAATTCTGAAATACTCAATTTATATCCCTTAAAAATATTGCACATGTATATACTTTTCTCTTCTGGCCATTCATTGTTGAAAAAAAACAAGCTAAATGCCTAGTTTCATGGAATTTCACCTCTAATGTGTATGCTTAGGGATGGGGGTTAAAGCAATCAGATTAAAAAAATAATAATAAGAAGAATTCAGCCATTATATCGAAGCAGTCACTTTAACTGTTAAGTGCTTTCCATGAGATCAGGTACTATAGTTATTTAATAAGATTATTGTTTAGCTTTTATTATGTGTCAGGAGCTCTTCTTAGCGCTTTACAAAGATTAACTCATTTAATCCTCATAATAATTCTATGAGCTTTTTAATATTAGTATTACCATTTCAGAGATGAGAAAACTGCGGCAGAGAGAGAGTGAATGATTTATTTGACAACTGTTACATAGTCAGTGTGCAGCTGAGGTTCAAATCCAGGCAGATATGCTCTAAAGTGCTTGTGTACATCCACTGTGCTGATCTGCCTCTCTGTGAGTTTGGAGGGCAGTATGTTTTATATTTTATTGTGTGGACTTTTGAGCCAAATGGCGTGGGTGCAAATTCTCTCTGGGCTGTTATTAGGTTTGTGATCATGTACAATTTATCTAATCTCCCTGCACTTTAGTTTCCTCATCTGTAACATAGAGATTTCCATATATGTAAAACATCAAAATATTAATGAGCATTTACTCAACAGTTATTAATCAGGAGTTATTAAAAATTGTCAGGGGTTATAATTCAGCTGTGAGGAATGACATCACTTTTTTTTAAAGTGGGGTACCCAGATAACTAGCCTTTCTTAATACCCCTTCCAGTGTCCATTTTTAAGATTTCTTCATTTTTCTTCAGGAAAGGTGATGAGTTTAGAATATCTATATAGCAACCTCACAGATGATGTCAGTATCTGTGGAAGGCCAGACCTTAAGTGTCCATAGAGTTTAACCACACACCCTTGCTGGAGTTCAGGTTTCTTGTGCTCTGGGTTTGATGGTTCTGTCCCAAAAGTCAGGGAGTTTCCTTTGAGGCTACAGGCTAGCCCTCTCATGACTCATGATCCTCATCAGTTTCCCATACCCACATACAATATAACTATATCTATGTTATATATAAGTGTATATATATATATGAATATATTAAAGTAAAAGCAGAGTGTTGACTATTATGCAAGCAACACAAGTTGTCTAGTGCTTAAAGTATATCCAACATAGAAATACTTGAGCTGTCATTGTTTGGGGCTAATTCACCCCCTCTCCTGAAACTGACTCTTAGAACTCAGAATGAATTGTAAAGCTTCTACAAGTTAGCTTATAGCTAACTTGAAGAAGCAAATATCTAAGGTACACCGAAGTATCTTTCTTTTGTAAACTAGAGTGTAATATGTCTCTCTATGGCTTTGTTATTGCCCCAGTAAACACACCTTTAAAAAGAAAATTGCTCAGTTTTGTAACTTACTTTCCTTTGTCTTCACTTTTCGGAAGAAGTTTACTGTCAATTGCTTTTCTAAACACTTCAGTTTATGGAATACTTTAATTTTATGCATGTCTTACTTCAATTTTATCTTTGGTGAATACCCATGTCTTTTCAATAAGGAAACACATACAGACAGCAAATGATTGGTTGTCTTGACCAAAATAATAAGTTGTACATTGTTTGAAGAAACAACTTGGGCAGCCTAGTACTGTTATTATTTGACTTTAGCTAGATATAGTGAAAGATTTGTTTTAAAACAGTACATTTTTGCTGAAGTTAATTTTCCTCTCTCAACATATACAAAATGTAAATTTGGAGTCCATTCGTTTTTACAAAATTTAGTTTCAAAACATATATAAACACAACTGTGTAAAATACTCTGATAGACATAGGAAGATATCAATTTGAAGAAAACATGCCTTCAGGTTTCTAAGAAGTTGAACTCTAGTCAGGGCATTTGCTGGAGTGCAATACAAGCAAGAAGTTCTATGAAAAAAATATAGACATCAAGGTGTGCAGCAAAAATATTTCTGACTTGGGGGATAACATATGAAAAAGCTACTCTTGTTTCTATGAGAATGGAAGATTTGAAAGTTACAAATTCTGCCTGACATGCAAACCTTTCAAACTCTAGACCTGCAATAAATGCTTCTGAAGGAAGAGAGGCAGGGAGGGAAGGAAAAAGAACATTACTAGGCAAAACAAGGTGGAGGGGTGTCATGAGCCAGAGAGGGAGCTGAACTTCTGGTTGTTGTTATTATTATTATTAATTATTTTGGTTGCCATTTGAGACAGGATTGACTTTTTTGTGTGCAATAAAAATTCCTTCTGGAAATGGCAGGTCCCTGTGTAAATGAAGTAGGAAACTGCTGAGGCCAGAATCCCACACCCAGCTCTCACCTGCAAGAGACCCCAGTCCTCCATTCCTAATGCAAGAGACACATTCCCAATGCCTTGTCCTGATTTTACCTTTATGTGATCAGTGGGATTGTTCACAGATTCCCCATGACAGATGGACAATTTCTTTTCTTTCTTTCTTTTTTTTTAAACTTGGTTTTGGCAAACAACACTTATAATTCCCACTGGCCTCTCTCATATTTCTTGAAACACGTGTATATGTTTGGTATAGCTTTGATTCAGGGTTTAACCAATTTGAGGGCTGAGTCGTGATTTCTAATTACTCAGAGTGTATAAAAAAATAGCTTCATAAAAAGCACGCAAGTACACACTGACTCAGCCCTGAGCTAGGGTCCAGCAGTCTCTGAAGACCATAGATAAGAGGACTCCGGGACTGCCTTGCATTATCTCCAGCACAGTTGTAGGAGGAACTTTACTCCTCAGAAGCCATTTGGCCCAACTCTAATTAATATTTCATCTAATCTTCTAGTAATACCACTAATTGTTCACAAACTGGCAATTTAATCAACAATCTGCTAACACGCAAAGTTTTTTTTCTCCCCTTTCCACCTTTTTCGTGCTCTGACACAAAGCGAACTTAGGCAAGTATGTCCCAATTGCTTTATTTCCATGTAATTTAAGAGCCAGACATTATTTTCTCATAAGAGGTGCTTTGAATTTTTACTGCTAATGAATAAATTAACTAAAAAAGGTTAATCTGCCTACATGTTTATGAAACATTATGCAAATCGTTCTTTGAAAGGTTTAATGGTAATTGAAAGCAATTGAAAACCATGGTACATTTCCCCCAATTTTCATCTATTTTTTTTTTTAAAGTGTACAGATTACACAGATTTTTACATTTTACAGATGTGTATGTAGAGGGGATTTTGTGGGGCTCTGATGTCATTTCTATGGTTTAAGTACATTAATACAAACATGCAGGGCCTCCATTTTTGGTCAGGAATCGCACTGACTTTGGTAATTAATTTCAAAGCAGAGCTGCAAAAATGAAAAGAATCTGTGTGATTAATATTATTACAGTAAGCAGCAAAGGAAGTAATTATGTTTAGATACACATTGTAAAGTTTGACAAAACGGCTCTTGCATTGAGTTCAAATTGCATACAGTTTACCACCTGCTATTCGCTTTGGAGGTATTTTACATGAGTGGCACAAGTGTTGAAGGCTGAAAAGATGTGGATCACTATTTGCATGAGTGTCACTTTGTAAGGAAACCTTTGCCTAATAAAGGGACTATTTTTCCCATCCTACCCTTTTCTCTTCTGCACTGAAGGTGGACCTACTTACCTGCTGGTAGGGACATTTTGGAAAAGAAAATGTGAATGGGTGTGTGTGTGTGTGTGTGTGTGTGTGTGTGTGCTAAGGAGGAGCAGAGGGCATACATTGGGAATTACATACTGAAAAAAAGAAAATCACAATTTTCCTATTTGAAATGCTTTTGCTATTTCCAAAAATGCTTCATATCTAAGAATCTGAAGAAATGATAAAATAGCTTATAAGTCTCTTTCACAATTTAAAAAAAAGTGTATTTTATAAAGTGATCCCCATACTGTGTAATCTCAGGACGACTTACATTCTTAAAAATTACTGAAGACCCCAAAGAGCTTTTGTTTTTGTGTGCTCTATCCAGAGATGTTCTGGTACATACTTAACAATAGGCTCTATAGAGGGAACAAAAAGTCTGTAGTGTTTGCTGGCTTCAAGCCACCAATATGAGGTCACTGAAATCAATTGTATGTCAGCTCCAGCACACACTGTTGCCATATTGGAAGTTAAAACTCACAAGTTTAAAAATATCAAGGAAAAGGAACTATACGTTTACTCCAACTTCTCTTTCCTTCTATATCATCATCATCACTATCAGTGTAAGTTTCAGCTAATACAGGGAAGGGAAGTAACAAAAGTAAGAAAGTGTATGATGGAGTTCTTTGGCTGTAGTGTTTCTTAGAATACCATTGATTTTCGCCTGCATTAAAGCAAATTCTGGTTCAAATAGAAAGAATGTCTTCTCAGACCTGTCAGCCAACAACCTCTCCATAGTCTTAGATGTAATGTGCTTACCTTGTACTTGCTTTAAATCTTGCTGAAGTCCCATGTATTGTGGGCCCACCAGAATTCCATGCTCATGTGGTGTTGTGAATGCCCTGTACCAATCAAGTGGCAAGGAATGGTGGTCACATGTGTTGCACGTATCTCTTCTGATCAATCTCCATTGTCCCACTGGATTTCACTTATGAAACAAAAGTTCAAAGATAAGATTAAAAACTGTACGATGGTGACAGCAAAGCATGAAACTGAGCAAGCAGCTCTTCTGAATACAGGGCTCTGTGCCACTGCTCACACATTCATGAAGCCAGCCCCAAAAATAGCGATAAGAAATCCATTCCACGTTCGTGTAAATATTTTCATTAAAATTGTGGGAAACTGAGATTGTTTTTTACTTTTACGAACATCTTTAACGTCTTTAATGTCTAGTTTAATAGAAGACAGATGGAATCTTGTATCTGCTTCTGTACTGAATTTGTTGCAATATATTGTTTTGGTTGAGGTATTTGAAGAACATTGTGCCTTTCACAAATATGTAGTTGGAATGTAGACATATTTTAATAATCTTTTCAGAAAATTGTGGATATTCTTATTTGAAATTATACTAAAACTCAATAAGTGGTGGTTTCTTATAAGTTAATTGAAATATAATCTGATACCATATAACAAACATATAACAAACATTTTTACTCTTTGAATTTTTTTTTTTTTTTTTTTTTTTTTTTTTTTTTTTGCGGTACACGGGCCTCTCACTGTTGTGGCCTCTCCCATTGTGGAGCACAGGCTCCGGACACGCAGGCTCAGTGGCCCTGGCTCACGGGTCCAGCTCCTCCGCAGCATGTGGGATCTTCCCAGACCGGGGCACAAACCCGTGTCCCTTGTATCAGCAGGTGGACTCTCAACCACTGCGCCACCAGGGAAGCCCACTCTTTGATTTTAATCCATTGGTGTGATTTTATAACATCACACATTGTTCACTGGAAAACACTGACTCACTGAATTATGCAGATATTACAAATTTTGAAACATTTCATTTTACAATAGGACTCAGATACTATTTAGTAATATCACTTTCAGTCTTATCAGAAGCTGTCAAGCTCACAGTGACTGATACAAGTTTTCAAAACTTATAATATTTTTTGCTTAAAACTCAAATTGTATCACTGACAACAAATGTCATTGGTTTTCCTTGATGTGACAAGATGAAGCTTCATTGATTTTTGAGAAAATATCTGCCTAATACCTAAGTCCAGACAAGCACAATGTCAATCATTTTTTTCCAAGTAAAAATTTTGTACCATGAAAAAAGAGGTTAGTTCAGCTGGGAATTCAACCAATAAAATAAGTATTCTTTCTTCAGATAAACATCACACCTAGATATGCCATAAAAGAGCATTCACCACAATTACCATTTCATCATACAGAGTACTAAAAAGACAGGGGCTGAAGGTTCAAAATATTTAGTAATAATAATAAGTTTTACTGATCCAAGAAAAATATTTTAAAGTGAAACTTGCTTTTATTTTTACTCTGTGTACTGGTGAAGAGTACAATGAATACTAATTCAGTTTGGTGCCACAACTTTAATTTGTGTTAAGATACAGCAGATTCAACCACCACTGTGTTTGCAACAGTAGTACAAATGTCAACACAGTGAAAAAAGCAAATAATATCTTAATATTTTTCCAAAATTATTTTTGCCATTGTGGACCCGGTAAATGGATTTTGGGAATCCAGAAACTACACATTGGCAACTGCTGGTACGAAAATATTGCAGTACGAGATTTTTATTCTGACACTTGATAGAAATGTCCCTCTGGGTTGTCACCTCCCCTCTCTGAATCTCAGTTTTCTCAAGTGGGGGCAATAATACTTGTTTTGCTAACAATAGATTTACTCTAGGGATCAAAGAAATCATGACTCTGAAAAAGTTTTGAAAGTACAAAGGCCTCCCTGTTTGTCTTTCTCTTCTTAAAATCATTATTGGTTTCTTGTTGTTAATACTAATAACATCTATATTTGATTATTTATTATGGCCCATGCATGGCCCTAGCTTATGATATTCAGACTTGAGATTTGATCCGGAAGTCCATAATTTTTCCTCTATGTCACAATACTTCTAAATGCTGAAACCAATGTAGAGAGAAAGAAGTTGGGTAAGAACTGGTTTGACTGGAGAACTTAGTTTCAAAAATTCCCATTCATAAATTGGCAGAAAAATCCTTGAAGATCCATGAATAATAGTTACAGAACTGCTTTTATATGTAGAACACTGTAGTGAATGTATAAAAAATGTTACTTTTCAAGAAGTTATTGCAAATAAATATGCAGACATCTCATCTAGAGCTTTATATGGAAGAAAACAAGGCAAAGCTGTAATGCACCAGAGAGCTTTGGTAAGGGCGCCCTTGCTGTTTTGATTTGGTATTCTCTCAGTTCTTGTTTATGTGATTTCTATGGGAAGACAAATCTGGAATTAATTTATTTTTGAGTAGTTGTTCATGGGTAACATAGCTTTTTCCAGTAAAAATACTCTTCTCATTGCTTTATAAGCAAATACTGGGTTTTAACACTTGCAAACCCACCAATAAATAAGAGATATGAGGAGGAGATGAGACATAGCAACTAGAGTATCAAATACAACACAAATGCAGTCACTGGCAGGTTGTAGTTCACCTGATTTAGGTTCAGGGAAAGTCAGCGGAGTTTTAAGGAAGCTTTTCCAAATCTAATATAGAGGCTTGGGTTGTAATCTATTCCAGCTGAAATAACTCCCCTCCTGAAAACAGCCTCACCTACCACCACTAACCTGAACTGACCTCATCATAGCACTTATCACCAACTGAAATTGTTTGATATATTTTATTGAATCTATAACATCTTCAACTATAAGACAGATCATTATTTTGTATATACCAAAAATACCAATTAAATTACACTGAATTTACGGTTTTAGTATTGATTTCAAAAACCTCTTCAATTGGGTATTTTAAAGTAAAATAAATATATGGCTATCTTTTTCAAAAAATATCATTCTCTTTGTACCATTATACCATATTACTTTTTATTTAAATTTTACCCTGCCTCTGGGATTTTTTTCAAGCCTTAATACTGTTTTGATGATGATGCTTTTAAATGTCACCAAAAGGTTTTAAGACATCAACTAGGACACCTTTTCCTTCTTTAAATGGTTTTTGAGTGATTCATGGATTGAAATGTCAGGGGCTGAGTTTGTCCTTTCATGCCATCAGGAATAACAGCCAAGTTCACCTATGCATAGGCCATGACAATATGTTACCCCACCACCTGACCTACAGTAATTGAAAGAAGCCATCCCAATTTCTGAGATGTTAAAAATATGAGGGGAAATGAAATACAGTCTTATTTTTTAATGTGTGTAGTTCTTTTTTTTTTTTTCTCCCACTGGCATACAAGCTCCTTGAAGGTAAGGCTCTATCTTTATTGTTTATCCAAGTATCTAAGTTGAACATTGCTCAATACATGCATTAAAGACACATGATTTGTAATGAATGATGAATAAAAGCTCAATACACACATGAAAGCCTTACAGGAATATGGAAATATGGGATACTTGATTAAACAAAAGATTTCTCATTAGAAAGACCATTTACTCCCTCACCCCATGTGGTCACAGTGGCCATGTGACATGGCATAAATGTTGAAATTCTCTAACCCTCAAAATGAGAATAAAAGTGCCTACCTTGTGAATGATGATTTTATGAGTTTTGACCAACAGAGTATAAGGTAAACATTAGTACAGGGTCTGTAGGTCCTACTAAATAAGAAGCATGTCCGTCTTCATCCTTTTGCATCTAGTGTTATTTGCAGCTCTGAGATCAGAATTCTTGTTGGGAATGACCTTTTTCTTGACTCTCAGAGTTTACACAACTGTGGAAAAACAATCTGAAAAAATAGAACTCTTACATTTTCACATCTGGAGTTTGTGTTCTACCTCTGCTCCAGTCTAATATCTGAAACCTGGAAAAACATGAGTGTTAAGAGACAAGGCCCAGTGGAAGGAGATATAAAAATAATGTGTCCATTTTCTACTACTCAAAACAAAAAGTGTATGTTACTATTTTTATGAGATGAAAGTTAATGCTGTTTTAGAACAGAGAATTCTCCAAATTCTCACTATCAGGTGTCAGTGTCATGCTGCTGTTTGTTGTCTGCAGAAAGGAGACAGGTGGGACTAAAGTTTGGAGAGAAGACTTGATATTTACATTTGAATTATCACCCACATGCCCTGAAGCTTATAGCAGCTCAAAGGAGGCTCTATTTTCTCCTTTTACAGAACCAGCGATGAAGGAGTAGACTGATTGGCCTTTCAAAGTAAACTAGATTGTAGGTAGGAAATTGAGGCAAAGAATGTAGGTGCATTCTATGCCACCCAAAGAAAAATTCAGTGATGAAACTGGGATGGGAAACAATTTTCGTATTTCATTATCTTGACACTTACTATTTAGCCACCATTCCTTATACATGGCCATGTTTAGTTTGCCAATAAATTCCCTGTACATTTGAATAATTTTACCAATGTGATTGAAAGTAATACTGTATTACAATTAGTATTTTATAGCACTCTAATTTTCCTATTTTTCTTTATAAACCAAGAGAAAGGGAATGAAGTTAAGGTACTACAAGTTGGAAACAAGCAGAAGAATTCATATTATAAAGTCAAAGATGTTAGGTGAATTCAAAATTATAACAGCGATGCTAACACAGTATGGAAAAGAGATTGTGAATTCAATAGCATGTTCTGAAAACTTAAAAGTAAAATAAATTAAATGGTGAAACCTAAAGCATAGAAAACAATGTTAGTGATCTCAATAGAATAGATGTCACTGTTGTTACTTTCAATGAATTGGATAGATGGCAGTATTGTCAGAGTACTTCTATTGCATTTTCTTTTGACAGCTAGAATTGTGATTTTAGTTTCAAACTAAGATAGAGCCTTCAAATAATTCACTAGTTCATGTTTCATTCACCATTCAGTTGAAATCATCTATAAGCCACATACTTTAAAGGTATGTGTTTGTGAAACATGTCTTTTATTTTATTGCTTTCACAAAACTTAATTCTGTCACATAAATATCTTGAAAAGCTTTAGTTGAGTTTCAGTTCTTCAGTCTTTGCAGTTCTTCAGTCATGGTGGTCTCAAAATCCAAACTATTCAAGCCTCTGGCTTCATTTTCACCCAGTGCATTGGGCTGTGCAGTCTAATGATGTCAGACAATAGACTGGAGGTGGTACATGTCATGAATCAAACTAAACTCCTTTAAGTAATAGGAGTTTCATTTAAAGAAGACAAATTACAATTTTCCATATCTTTTTCTTTTAATTTCTTTTTCTAATTCATAAAACCATGAACTAATTTGAATGCTTAGTTTCCCTTCTGGCTTGATTTGCTTCATGCCAAGTGATACCCAAGGGAATATTTCACCTGGTGCTATAATGGGAAACTTGACAGACCTTAATGTATCACTGCAATGTTTTTCTCAATTATATACTCTTTTTCCTGTATCTTTTGGATGTTTTTCAGATGGTCTTGGCCATTAAACTTCTGTAAATGAATATTGTTCAGAAAGTTCCTTAAAAATTCCTGAACAGCAATTGAACAGGCTCATGATAGACTCTATTATCGAGATAGACAAGATTTCCACTCATTTAGCACGTAAAAGTGTTATGTAGAGATGATGCTGGTTGAAATTATTTGATGTGGATATGCTAGATAAAATAAACACTTACAGTTTCTATTCCCTGTCTATTTTTGAACTCAAGTGTTGAAGGAGTTTGAACAGTGGAATGACATATTTTTTGAAAGACTGAAGGATGAGACCAACAATCTAAGGAAACAGCCAATGATTTCTTAAAATCCTATGAGAGATAATGAATAATGATTAATGTGAGTTTTATTTTTGATTATTTTATATATTGCATGCCTGTATCATTCTAACATCCTTGTTCTATGTTTTTATTCATTCATTCATGCAACACCTATTTTCAGTGTCCATTATGTGCCAGGCAACATCCAATTTTAAGGAGGGAGAGCAAACAATAAGTAAACTGGACAATTAAAGTAAGTTCTGACAAATATTAAAACAGAAATATGTACAGAATGTGGAAGTATAGTGGAAGAACAGTTAACCCAGACTTGCTAATGAAGAATGGTTCCATGCAAAAAGTTACAGCTACACTAAATTTTAATGTCTGGAGGATGTTTAGGACTCGTTGGAGTGAGTTAGCATGGGGCAGTTTTTTGTTTGTTTGTTTTGCTTTTTTTTTTTTTTTTTGGGCTGTGTTGTGTCTTCATTGTTGTGCACAGGCTTTTCTCTGGTTGTGGTGAGCAGGGACTACTCTTCGGTGCACAGGCTTCTCATTGTGGTGGCTTCTCTTGTTGTGGAGCACTGGCTCTAGGTGTGTGGGCTTCAGTAGTTGTGGCACACAGGCTCTGTAGTTGTAGCTCATGGGCTCTAGAGCACAGGCTCAGTAGTTGTGGTGCACGGGCTTAGTTGCTCTGTGGCATGTGGGATCTTCCCAGACCAGGGCTCGAACCCATGTCCCCTGCATTGGCAGGCGGATTCTTAATCACTGCACCACCAGGGAAGCCCCAGAGTTTTTAATCACATGTAGGAACTTTTGGAATAACGTGTGTAGTAGATAAATAGCATAGAAGTGTATGGTCTATATGCTGCCTATCAATTTATTTTAGCCATCTTCATAGACTGGAACTAATCCTACAAATTTGAGATATCCTTCAATTGCCTTTGGATGTATGTGTAATAGAATGCAATTAGTTCTTATTTAAAATTGCCTGTGATGTTCTCTGCCTCTGAGGAGGAAAGGAGGAGGTGATAAATTTCTTTCATTAGAAAATAACCTCAAAGAGATTGATGAGTAGTAGAAAGAAAAGGCTAAACCTTCAATATTCTACTAATTCTTCAATACTTATCAGAATTGTTTTTAAAGTAAATTTTATTCAAAGCATATTGGAAAGTTAGGGGTAGACCCAGAAGCCTAAGCAATAGAAAGCTAAGTAGTGAGGCATAATAAAGAGAGAAGAGCCGGGAGGTACAGGGATCTTAAAAGGAGAAACACTTTGGATAGGTGGCCAAAGCTATTTAAGAATCAAAATAGCTATTACTTATTTTTAATTTGTCTGGGTTTTTTGATTACATATCTTGATATGGCATACACTTTTCCAAAGCTGTGAAACACGCAAATGTCTTGCTTTTGAGAAAAATGGAAGAGTAAGGCTGAGTTTCACTTATGGTTTAATGTGGAGCAGAGCAAAGAGAAATGCAAGAAACCAATGAATCACGTGGCATTCTGTGCAGGACCTGGGGCGTCGCAAGGGATATGGGTCAAAGGATTCAAGTCAGTTTTGCACAAATTTCAAAGGTAAGATGACCTCAACTGACATCTGGTTGCCATAGAACCTTTGAAGAATTACAATGAAAACTTTTTACACATCCAAGACAGCATTAGAAGGTCGACTTTCAAATGTGTGTGTTAGTAAAGTAGTAGCAGTGGCAGTAGTCTCATATTGTTAGTATCCATTGTAGAAATACTGTTACTGATGTTTGGTTTTAAATATATTTCTCAGTTAGTTTAACTTAATTACCTTTTGCTTAGACTTATATTAAAATGTTTTTTATATCCTAGGCATAGTTTGGCTAAGCAACAGGAAAAGTAGGCTAAGCTGGTTTATAAATGGTATACTGTCTTAAAACAGGTGACTGAAAATTGACTGAAGTTTGATTACTGTATTCTATTCTTGTAGATTCAAATGGTTTACTTTGCCCTAAAGATCTTTGATCAGCTATCCCATGCGTGTGCTGAAACCAACTGAGCATACATTTTGATTTTCCAACTATTAGATAAGCATTAACATTCCCTAAACAGTTCTTTTGACTGCAGCCACAATTCCACAAAAAAACAAGTGCAACTGTAAACTTTAAACTTACTAATGTGTGGAGGAATACTTAATTCTTAAACAGCTCAAAACACAATTCATTATTTTGTTGCACTTTTCTTCCCGTTTGCAACTCTTTTAGGGTTATAGAACTAGGAATAAATATTTGTGTTCCGTGACTTTAGGAAATGGATGCTGGGCTGAGGTTGTTGTCAGAATTTTGTCTGGTCTTTTCACTGTGAAAACAACAGCAGTCTAGGCTCCTCAAAACTGAACAGAATAAAATAATCCAATTTGCTTTTATCCTTCATAGCACTTACTTTTTTCATTTCATTTAGTTTGGTCAATAAAAACACTCAGGTCTTTTTCAGTGTGGTCAATTTTTTTCATTATTTAAAAATTTTAGTTTTTAATGTTTATCATGAACATAAAACCATTCTCAGTGGGTCTCTGGAATGACACTGTGAAAGATTTAAGTAAAACCAAAATCTGTTTTCATTTAATGCCAAAAACAAACTCATGAAGTGATTTTATTCTTATTAGGTTTTATGGCTCTTCGATCTTCATTCTTTTGTGAAACTGAAATTATGAATCATAATGAAGTAGTGTCTTCTGAAAGCATCCTATAAAAGTAACTGACCTCTAGTCCATACAATTTGGGTGTGATCATGTCATTTAGAAGATGCTACTTACTGCACTGATTGCCCATAGATACATTTTGGAATGAAAGATGTCTCCAAGCTCATCACCACACTGCTATCTACATGCAAATGAAAATCTTGAAGAACTTCTCTTGCATGGAAGTTAATTCACCTTGATCCTCTTGAAGTCTTCTCTTTCCTTGGTTTGGATTTGTTGATTCAGAACAAATCTGTTTATTATGACAAATAACAAACTGAAAGGAGAAAGTAGAAGAAGGTGCCTCTAAATATACCAGAATAGTGTCAAATTTTTCTTGGTCCATGTCTTTCCTAAGGGTTTCTAAGAATCTTTTAAGTCCTGAATAACTGCTGGCCACTTTAGTTCAGCCTTGAATTATATTTAATTGAAAAACAGAGTGGAGAAATAACAAAGAGCAAAACTGATGAGATTTGTATGGTTAAAGAACTTTAACTCATTTGATTTTCCTGAAATTCTAGACACAAAGCAATTCCACACGCATTGCTAGATGTTGCCTGTGGTTTGTATTAGAAATGTCACTTGGCTGAAGCTCTTTGAGGGTATTACATGTGTACAATGTAGCATTGCTCCTCTAGGGTAGAGGATTTCATTGTATGATCAACAGCCCGAGGACTCCTGCATTGACCTTGAAAAATATTGGTTTGTCAAAATGGCTGCTGTACTCTGCAAATGTATTTGTTCCAAATTTTATTTTTTCTGAATTCTTCTCCTTAGATGTGTATTATCCTCATACTTTCATCATGGTACTCACTGAGAGAGTAACATGTCTCTAATTTAAATGAAAAATGAGAGATTTAATTGGAAAGGAAAAGAGGAGTGTGAAAATCATTCACTGATTCCTCCTGAATACAACATAAAGCTACAAGACACAAGAAAAATTTGGAAACACAGTTACGAATGTAAAATTCCCAAGCCATTCTTTTTTCTCTCACTTTAGTCCTCTCCTTGCTCAACTACCTCACTAACCCAAACCCAACATCTATTCATTAGAATATCTTCTATTTGCCAAATTGTGCTAATTTCAGTGAAGAAATCAAAGGAGTGAAATTATAAGCTAATGTATGTAGAGGACTGATCACAGTACAAAACCGTAAACAATGAGAGTTCTATAAGTGGTGTTAATGCTTCTTTTATGTGAATACATTAGTGGATGTGTCTGCACAACATATGTATATTAGTGCATTATCTTTTCATTCTTCCACTAAGTGATGTAGATATATATTTGTAAAAATAATCATTTCATATTATATGCACAATTGTCAATAATAATAGTGCCATGAGTTAAGCTATTTGGCCTCCTTACCAAAGTATGGTATGTGTAAATGTAATCTGTTTTTAAACAATCCCATCCATTTTCCTACAACTTATATTTAATTATTCAATTTAGGGTAAAACCCAAAATGGTCATATCCCTCGTGCCTTTTGAACTCTTCTCTTCATATTTTCTTGCCATATGCATCAAAGAATACGGCATTCTATTAGCTGGAGTCATGCAGTGTAAATATTCCCTCTGATACGCCAGTTTGAAATCCTGACTAGACACCTGGAATTCCTTTCTGTTGGACTGAAAAGCCATAACCTGCAGGCTTTTAGAGGAAAATCAGTTCTGGAGAAAAAACAATATATTCAGATCATTGAAGGAAGTTATAACTTTTCATCTGGGACATCCTGACAAGTTGCAGTGAGCAGGAAGAAAAATAAAGTGGGAGTTTCAAGGTATAGTTTGTCAAGAGATGAGCCCTGGCATACTGTCCAGCAGGAACTGACACTCCACTATGTAGGAAGGAGTCACTTCCTTGTTCCTGATCCTTCTGAGTCCCTTTATTTGCAGACCCTGCTTTTGGAAGTTATCAATTAGGCAAGTAGTAAATTGTCAATGAGTATTAGTTGATCTTACAAAGCATGCACACATCAGAGTGCAGTGACAGTCTGTAAACTCCTTGAGATCAGTTAAGGACAAGACACACATTCTCCTTGTTATTACCATATTTTTGTACCAACACTTCCCCTACATGCCTTTTTTAAAGCACTATGAAAAGATGACTGTGATGCTAAATGAGAAGGTGATGAAAGGATTCATGTTCCAGGGATGATTAGCAAGCATATGAAAGACTGTTATAAGCTACTATGAGGTCAGGTTCTAATTCCTCAGGAAAGCAGAATAGTGTATGCAGAATCACTGGAGTGAAAACTGGGGATTTTGTTCAGAAAAGGTCAACTTGTTTAGACTATAAAATTTGTGTAGAGAAGTAATGGCAGGAAATGAAAGATCTGGTCCCAGAATCTCACCTCCTAGAGCCTAGCATACTTCTTTCTAGATTTTAGAGAGATTAGCCTACATAGTTAATTCAATTTATGTCCCTTAAAAATATTGCACATGTATATAATTTTCTCTTCTGGCCATTCATTGTTGAAAAAAAAACAAACAAGCTAAATGCCTACTTTCATGGAATTTCACCACTAATGTGTATGCTTAGGGATGGGGGTGGAGAAGAAACACATGAACTAACAATAAATGAATAAGATAATTAACAAATTAATACATAGCACATGAAAGATAATCACCCTTGAGTTCTTGTTATTCTGAGCATGAGAATATTGGATAGACTTGGATCGGAGTATGATAAATGGGGATGGTTTGGAGAGTGTTTTAGCAATTAAAGAAGTTTACTTATGAATTGGAGTCTACAGGAAGTGTCATCTGATGACCTGAATCTCAACTGAGGAGAGAGTAGTATGGAGACAAGAGAAACTTCATTTCTTTTAAGTATGTATTTAATGCCTAGCATATGCCATACAGACTTTTAGTGTTTAGCAGTGATATAAACGGAAAACTCCTTACCCTCTAAGGCTTACTTTCTGGGCAGGAATGGGGGTGCAAATAAACAAATTAATTAATCAGATACACATTAAAATATGGAATGTGTTAGTTGCTGGTAAGTGCTCTGAAGAAGGATAAAGCAGGAGAGGCAGCTGGCAATGAAAGGATGGTGGTAGTAAAATTTTAAAAAGGATAGGACAGATTTCACTGAAGTGGTGACGTTTATGCAAAAGTCTGAAGATGTAGCCACGTGGATACTTTAGGGAAGAGGTTCCAAGCAGGAAAAAAATAAATAAATAACAGAAAAGTATGTAACTCCTTGTGCCTGGCATGTTCAAGGAGCACAAGAGGATCCATGTGGTGTGAAACATATGAAAAAGTGGGCTCTGAAATAAGAGAAAACTGGAGAGCCAGATCATGGGGAACGCTGGAGCGAAATTTGTCAGTTAAGTAGTTGTCATGCTAGCTTAATTATGTAGGAGGTACTTTTAGAGGTAATTTATTCTTCCAAGCAATGCCTTCTTGGTGGTGCCTGACCTAGCTCCATCTCCATGTTAAAGATCTGATTAGAAAACTGAGATGATCTAATCAGTTAAAATGTTAGCTGAGGGGCCCAGAGTCAGGATGGAAAGGTGTCCAGCACTTGTTCTGTAGAATCTTCCTGGCTGTATTAAAGATACCATATGGAGGATGAAAGAAGAGTAACAGGAAATTCCCTGTTTTCTTGCAAACAACCACAAAGTGTTGTGATCTAATACTGAGTTGAGGCTTTTACCATAAAAATGATCCACCCATGTCATGTATCACACAAAGTCAGGGGCATTATTTGAATCATTTTGATGAACATTCAACAATGATTATGAAGAAGGCCACAACTAGAGGTTTTGGTTTTAAGTGCAAATGGTGGTTAAGAGACTATTTTGAACCCTACCCTTTTATCCAATTGACCATCTACTCATTTTGCCTTAGATACCAACCCTCCTCCCCGCCTCATTTAGCAAAGAAGAACCTCCAGCTCTAATGGTGCCTGGGACTCAATAAGTATCTGGAAAATGAAAAAGTGTGTAATATGTTTTCAGAAATATTGGCTGGTTATTTTATTTAAATACATACTAAATGAATATTTTAAACAATTATTATCAATGGCATACTGTTTGTTTTAGAAATAAAAATTAAGTAGTTTCTTCCAAAAATATATGGGATAGCTGAAATATGGGTATTCATAATGATGGAATCTGAAGAGTTTACAATAATTAATTTTTGGTCTAGAGATCTAGACTTATGAATAATTGGATTCTTCCTAACTATATTAAGCTGATAAAATTAAAATGAATCCAGAGCAATAGATTTTTCAAGAAACATGTTGGCTATTATGTATAAAACTAAGTAAAATATTTTTACATGTCACTCTTGGGTGTAGTAAAAGAACATTAAATTAGATGACAATAACTCTGAGTTCTGGGTGTGATGATTTTGTTAACTAATTTATGTGACCTTTGGAAAACACTAACAAATCTGTGCCTGGTTCCTCATCTATAAAACAACTACCAGGGCTTCCCTGGTGGCGCAGTGGTTGAGAGTCCGCCTGCCGATGCAGGGGACACGGGTTCATGCCCCGGTCCGGGAAGATCTCACATGCTGCGGAGCTGCTGGGCCCGTGGGCCATGGCTGCTGAGCCTGCGCGTCTGGAGCCTGTGCTCTGCAGCAGGAGAGGCCACAACAGTGAGAGGCCCGCGTACCGCAAAAATACAAAAACAAACAAACAACAACAACAAAAAACTACCATTACAGAGTGCTTACACTGGATCCACATCATTCTAAGTATTCTATATATATACTATCTCATTTAATCTTTCTCCTAATTAGAAGGTTAAATAAAAGTATTATGCTATTTTTAAGGTGAGCTAGCTTTAAAATGTCAATTATTCAAGTCAGTTCATTTATTGCCCCAAGAAATGGAAAAAGAAATAACAAGCAGTTGACCATGATGGTAGCTGACCAGGCAAGAAATCTGATGTCTTTCATCACCTGCCTTAGCACCTTAGAAGCTGCATGAACATTGAACTAAAATTTTGATGCATAGTCTAGATTTCTCAGGCTCTGGCTACGGAGTTGGATATTAGCACATGAATTATGACTTCTATCTGTAATAATAGAATCACTGGGGGAATGTGAGTTAATTAGAATATCGCTGCAAAAGCTTGGGCAATAGCCCATTAAATGTCACAACTTCAGCAAACACAGATTGGGGAACAATGCTAGTTTCTGGGAATATGTTCATATTACCTTGTTATGGGACAACTTATAACTCCTGTCACCACCATAACCCCAGAAATGATTGTTACTGTCGATCTCTAGGGAACAGAGGTATTTATTATAGCAACACAAAGCAATAGTCTATGTCTTCTTTTTTCCATTTGCATGAAGACATGGGTCAGATGATTCTAAGAAAACTTCTAGTCACTCATGGCACAACAATCACATGCACAAAATGATTTTTGTGAATAGTTGTTTTCCTTATCAACAATTATGGTCTCTCTTTTCAATGTGAAATCTTTTCCAGGTAGTTTCAATATAAAGAAGGAAATGCTATTTTGCGTCTTAATAATGCTCACATGTCTCTGTAAGGGAGTTAGGAA
Source organism: Mesoplodon densirostris (assembly GCF_025265405.1). Taxonomy (NCBI): domain Eukaryota; kingdom Metazoa; phylum Chordata; class Mammalia; order Artiodactyla; family Ziphiidae; genus Mesoplodon; species Mesoplodon densirostris. The sequence goes on from NC_082664.1 coordinate 18,826,313, forward strand.
CAAAATAAATGTTGAAGTAGATATAAATAGGATAATTTGTTTAAGTATAAAAGGAGAAGGGAAAACAAATTCTTATTTAATAAAGCTTTGAATTCAAGCATGGTTCCTGTTACCGGTAATTATTGCCTAACTTGATAAGCCAGCAAGCAGTTATTGGAAAACGCTTGTGAAAATATAGTATCGCTTTACCACTATCAGCCTATAACTGCCTGCATGAATGGTCAATGCTCTTTATCACTGAATTTGCTTATGTCTCTGCTCTGATGAGGAAAGGAAAACTGTGGGTACCAAATTCTGGGAATAGAGCAGTTCAGTTACCATTTGGACTAATTTAAATCCCACAGGACCACACCACATTTAAATGATTGAGATTGATTCAAGAAATAGACCTCAAATGAGCTGGTATGGTAGACACACAATTAATCTCTGTTTAAATGTGAATGAAATCATGAAGAGGGAAGCTGGCCAAAGGTTTGCCTAATAGCAATGAGACCACCAAGATCTATGATCACTTTTAATTTTTGCTCTAATAATTAGCAACAGAAATTTGGGTTAGGATAGTGGAAGAACAGAAGCACTTAGGGAAACAGGTTGCACAGAATAGATGTAAGTAAAGCCAACAGAGAGCATTCAGTATTAAAGTGTCTGATTATAAAATGTCTGGAAGGCCTAAAGGTAACACATCAAACCATTCACAGAAGCTGGGTCATTAAATAAATTTTTCACTTGCTTCAAGGTATTGTATTTTGAGTAAACTGTTTTCTGTACTATGCATTTTTATCTGAGATAGCAGTGCCTGGGAGACTGTAGTTATAGGAAAAAAATACTAAAAGTTTCAATCAATCTTTTAAGACAAGAGAAGTTAATTAAAATTAGGAAAGAAAAAAGATAAGAACTGCCAAAAATAATAACAAAGAAAAATTAGAACAATTGTTGAAGTGAGGATTGTGTAATTCCTGTACTAGATTCACTTGAATCAGAGGAGGGGAAAAATAAACATTTTTGTCTTACATTTGACACATTCTGCTTTGCATTAGGACCAAGATTCCCGAAATTTTGGACATTTAAGCTTTTTATATCTAACGATGTATTTTGAGCTGTAGAAAATGAGTAGTATTGGGCAGATGGTAGGGATTGCCCCTTGTGCTGCCACCAGGGGGCGCATTCAGAGAAGGCTCCAGTGTGGGACTCTTCACTTTGCACCAATGGGGACGCCAAGGTGTGTTCACAGTTGGCCAAGTTATTGCACTTTAAATAGACATGAGAACATGCAGCTTCGTTGATAACAAGGGCAGAGTACAGGTTTTCAATTATTAAAGTGTTTGGGTTTTCTGCAGGAAATTAAGAGCAGGCCCATGGGAGACACTAAATCTATTTCCATAAAAATAACAGTTATGGACTTAGCTTTAATCTTTGGTCAGTTTTAATCAACTCAATGATAATACTGGTGTTTCTATATCAGAACTATTCTAAAAGAACTGAATCCTTTCCATCAGACCATACCTAAACTCTGCCTTTCTAGTTGGTGTTACAGGTGGTGGCTCCACTTTTAGTTTAGGGGTTTTATAAAAAGTTAACTTATTCTCCAAAAGTAGACTCATTGTCGGAAGTTAATAACACAGGTAATATTGTTTATGACTCAGATGCATCACCAACTTGTTCTTAATCAGCAACTGGAGGATGGTGTACCCAGAGATGGTAACCATGTCCTAGAATCTAGGCTGAAATGATTCACAGCTGAGCTTCTCATGGCATGTATTTCTTGATCTTTCATATATGTAAGCTAATATATTAGAAAACATTCATCTGCATGCTGGGTTCAAATATAGTCCATAAATTTTCAGATCATATGCTTAAGACTCCTGCTCTAGGGCATTAGCATTTTCTTCTACTTTAAAAAAAATAGCTTTATTGAAATAAATTTATATACTCTGCATCCACTCAAAGTGTACAATTCAGCAGTTTTTTAGTATATTCAGAGACTTGTACAAACATCACCATAAACCATTTAGAACATTTTCATTTACTCCATTTCCCTTTGTCTCCACAGCCCAAAGAAAACACTAAACAATGTCTCTATAGATTTACCTACTCTGGACATTTTATATAAATTGAATCATAAAATATATAGTCTTCTGTGACTGGCTTCTTTAGCATATGTTTAGCATAAAGTTCTTCATGTTTTAGCAGGTATCAGTTCTTCATTCCTCTTTTATTGTCAAATAATATTTCACTTTAAGGACATACCACACTTTATTACCATTCATTACATAGGGTAATTAATCAATTGCATTGTTTCCACTTTTTGCTTGTTAGCAATAATGCTTATATGAACAGTCACATACATATGTTCGTGTGGACATAGTTTTTAAATTTTTTAGATATATGCCTAGGAATAGAATTACTGGATCACATGGTAACTATATTTAACCTTTTGAGGAGCCATCAGACTATTTTTGAAAGTGGCTGCACCATTTACATTCCCACCAACAATGTATGAGTGTTTCAATTTCTCCACATCCCCACCAATGCTTATTGCTATCCTTTTTTATTATAGCCATCCTGGTTGATGTAAAGTGGTATCTCATTATGGTTTTGATTTGCATGTTTCTGGTAACTAGTGCTGTTTAGCATGTTTTCATGTACTTATTGGTTGAACTCATTTATCTGTTCTATGTAGAATGTATTTCAGAAGGTAGTATTTGCAATTATACCTACATTTAAATTATAATCATTTAAGGTAGATATTATATGTTATATAAAGCACAGTGTTAATATATGAGTTATATATAAAATATAAATGCATTTCGTAGTAACATATGTAATAGCATATAAAAATATTAGACATATGCAAATATATTAAATACAGCATATAAAATATTTTGACTGTTTCCTGTTTAGACCTATCTATTCTGATACCACAATAGTTCTATTCCCTCCTTCCAGTAACAAGGTAGAGAGAGAGGCATCTTTATTATCCTCATTTTGTAGACGATAATCTTGCAGCTGCTCTGTCAGGCCTAAACTGCTTAAGTGCATTTATTGGTGAGTTTTTCCACGTACTCTGGGTGTAATGCAGTAAAAAGAGGGATGTGGGTTTCCCTGGCCACACTAAGAAGGCAATTTCTTCCAAATCAGGAAGGGTTTGGATTTGAACAGGACTGAATCAGATTAGATAGATAAGTGGAAACACAAAAGAACCACCCAAGGGATTCTATTCCTTTATCGTTATTCTAATTATCATTTATTCAACATGCGTCATATATAGATAAATGCTATATGCTATAGGTAAGTGTATTTACTTATGGTATAATATTCATTATATGTTATATGTTATGTGTTAATATACATATTTTATAGGTAATGCACATATATTAATATTATACTCTATGTAACATGCTATATCCAATTTCTAGAAATCCTTTCCTAAAATTAGTCCATATAGATGTCAAGGGTCCTACCCAGCTACCTGAAATCATTCCCACAAACTTTCAGCAAATGATCCATGTTCTATACATGTGACTATGGAAGAAATATCCAGTTTTCTCTATTATCTATTCTCTTCTTTTTTCATAGTAATAGTGGCTTAAATCTACATTTCTTAACTATACTCCAATAAAAATTAATTTTAAAAATTCAAAAATAATCTACATTTCTTATTCTCCCTTGCAGTTAAATGTGGCCACATATCTAAGTTCTAGCCAATGGATGTGGGTAGAAATACTTGAAAAACTTTTAAATCTTACTCTTAAAAAGAAGGCACATACTTTCACTCCCTCTTTTTCTGACTTTCTGCTGCCTGGAGTTTAGATGTGAAGGTGGGAGCGGGAGTAGCAATTTTGGACCAAGATAGGGAGACGTTTTGCAGAGTCTGGGAGAGAAAGATAGAAAGATCCTGGACCCCCTCCCCCCAAACCTTGAAGCTGCCATGTGAGCCCTGAACTGCTTAGTTCATGTTCTGTCATTGGGTCTCTCTGTTAGAGCAGCTGAAACTATTCTAACAAGGAAACTGCTTCATCCACAAAAAATCTGTGTTCTTTGTGGCAACCCTTCAAATATGCAAAAGCTGATGTGCTGTTTGTCTTAAGTATTTTCTATTGTAGAACATTTTTCTTCAATTCTTTCACCTAGATTTCATGCAACACTCTTCATGGACATCTCACCTTCTTGGACTTATTCTTTATCAATATTTCTCTGAAATTGGATTACTTAGAATGAAAAACATTACTCTAGATGTGGACTGAGAAGCAGAGAGCAAACTGATTACTCTCAAGATAGGAAGGTTGTTCAATTCAAAATTAGCTTATCTAACAACCTCATTTATTTATTCAGCCAGACAGTTATTAGGCTGAGATTATATTGTATGACAGGCTATGGGCAGGGAGCGAGAGTCATCAAAGATGAAGATGCTCTAAATACTTATTGAATTTGCAGTGAATTAAAACATGCCTTCATGACCTGCTCCCCAGGGAGAACTTCTTCATGTTGTATCAGTACAATTAACAAATAAGTAATTTTGCATGCTTCTAATATTTGTAAAATTTCATTATTGTTTTCTGAATTGGGTCCCACCTGTTAAGTTCAAGTGTTGGTTTGGGAGCTTGAGCATGTCCTGGTAAGAAACAAGGATTTTTATTGCCCTTGGATATTTCGGGAACTCAGAATGAATGTATACCACTGTATTGCCAGGCCTCTCATAGAGGAGTAGGAGAGGGATGACTTTGTAACTCTCGTCTTCTCTTCTCCATTCCTGCAGTCATTGGAGTATTTTCTTTGCAGATTTATGGCTTCAGTCTGCAGACATGCTGTTCACTAGTATCCAGATTCTTGGTCCTCACACAACTCCTCTTTCTGCTACAGTTCCAAAGGATGGGGTGCTGGCAGTGACTTTATATTATGGGGTTGCTTCCTTTGAGCCACTTATTTTTTATTCTGCTTAATTTTAGATTCCTTTTGAATTTCTCCGCTTGTCTGCCTGTACTTTCTCCTTGAAAGCCCCTCTGCTAAGAGTGTCAAGTAATATCATTTCCAGTACATCATTCCCTTTCATTCCTTTAGAGGAGAACTAGGGCGAGAGCTGGTTAGCAACTGTTAGGCTCCAACCATTGAAACTAAAGAAAGCAACTGCAACGCTGCTGTGAAGGGGCTTTCAGCAGGAGCATGTGTGCAGTTGTGAGCAACTGTAAGCTTTCTTTAGTTCTTAATTACCCACCCCCTCAAAGGGCAGTGTTTGCTCTCATGCACATGGGATTTACCCGCCTACTTTTCATTAGTGTTAATGGGGGTCTCTATGTATAAATCCTCTCCCCTTCCCCCAGTATCAATGGTGGAATAGGTGCCAAGAGAGCTTTCTGCAGTTTTGCTCCTTGATTGGTTTCAGATGATACACAAAGCAAATCTCTGAGCGTGAGCACGCTCACCCTCCACACACTGTGCCTCAGGCTTTATTAACACTTGTGGGACTTCTTGTCTCATTTGCTGTCCCAGGAGCAGCCAGAAACCATCCTCCCACTGTGCTCCACTTCACCCCCTTGAAGCCATGGAACAGCACTTTTCTTCTTCTCACATCAACTTGACTTATTCTATTTTCCTTGATATAAGTAGATCAACATAAAGATCGGAAGCCAAAAAGACACAAAAATACAAATTACTCTCCCTTAGGTCTCCCAAACACTCTTTAAATTCCTTTCATGTCCTCCAGATGCCCCATTCCATTTAGACATCCTACTCCACCTGAGACTATTCACTGGATAGTGATGTCATCTTGATGTGCATTCCGCTCCCCGAATCTATCCTGGTGCTTTTCTGGACGCTCATATTTATACTTTAATTAGTTTCAGGATTCCTGGAATCTCCAGGGCCTCACCCAAATATTTAGCTCTCAGCTTCTCAGAATATTATTCATTTGTAGGTAGGAACTGGCCAGGTTTCCATTAATGATACACAGAACTGTCTCCATTATTATTCAGGTTGCCCTTAAATCCTACATCCTACATAGAATACCTTTTCTTTCTTTAATTTTGTATAGGTTGGCTTAAACCTGAGTGTATTTATTAATGAATTTTTCCAGCCACCCCAGGTGTATTGCAGTGAGAAGAGGAGTGTGGGTTTCCTTGGTAGCACTAAGAGGGCAGTTTCTTCCAAATCAGAAAGTTATCCCAAATTAGGACACAAAACCCCAGATTTTTATTCAGCTGCTGACTGTAAGTGACTGCACAGTTCCCATCCCATCTTCAGGGATGAGAAAGAGAGTGCAAGAAAGTTGGAGAAAGAAGGTGCAGTGTCCTGGAATATTAATGGGTGTCATCTCTTTTGTCAAATAATATAATATATAATATGTATTATATATATATATATATATATATATATATATATATATATATATATATGTTTATATATCCATCTATCTTCAATATATATAAAACATATACAAACATATCATGTATATCATATGACATGGAAAATATCATATATATATGGAAAATCTCTCCCTAAGCCAAAAGTCAAAATTAAATCTTTATTCTTAAGTTAGTTTTGCTTAACAGATCTGTTTAAAACAGACTAAATTTTTCAGAGATCAAATAAATTGCTTATTTAAGCACTAAACTTTTAAAAACATTACCCATGGTAATGAATATGCTATTTACAGTTTTAACAAACAGTGCCATGTATATTATTGTAGTTGATTTTCCAAAAAGTGCTGTTTTTCAGGGGTCACTGTCACATTTTTTTTTTTTTTTTTTTTTTTTTTTGCGGTATGCGGGCCTCTCACTGCTGCGGCCTCCCCCGTTGTGGAGCACAGGCTCCGGACGCACAGGCTCCGGACGCGCAGGCTCAGCGGCCATGGCTCACGGGCCCAGCCGCTCCGCGGCACATGGGATCCTCCCAGACCGGGGCACGAACCCGCATCCCCTGCATCGGCAGGCGGACTCTCAACCACTTGCGCCACCAGGGAGGCCCACTGTCACATTTTTAATAACAAGAGATCAGCCTTTTTTTTTTTTTAGTACTACTGACGTACATCTTTTGTCATAAATCTACAAAGTTTCCCTGTTCTAAAGTTTCTTTGATGAAAAGAAACCTAAGTCATCAACATAATCAGAAACATCCTCCACTTTAGCCTTCTCTCCTATGGGGTGCTTCCTAATTTCACTTATTTTTCAAGTATTTTCCCTTCCCTGTATCTGACTCCATCCCTTAGCTCCAAACTGTAGAATAAGGAAAAAAAATTAAGTACAGAGTAAAAATGTTATGAACAAAGTAACAGCAAAAAATTCTCATTCTTAATATCCCAGAAACTCCCTCCTTCTCCCATATATCATAATATATGATATGCATGGTGGGAACATTCCTCCCTGAAGTTTGGAGGTCTGGATGGTGAAGGACTATTGGTCCTTTAAGGCTGTTGGCTTATCCATCATTGGGCTTATGTTTGCAAGGGATAGGTTATCAACATTAGGTATGACTTCAAGATTCTTTGGTGAGTTGTTAATTCCTCTTGTCTAAAACTGTTGAATATCTGTATTTGTTAATTTTTCTAAGAATGTGACATATTTGAGGAAGTAATAAATCTGATTAATTGACAAAAGCAATTTGACTAGTTTCAAGGAATTCTGCATGTGTCTGTGATATAAAGTGTCCACCTTTCCAAGAGCCCCACAATGGCTTGTTAATTAAGAACAAACATCTTCACCGACAAGGTCTGCAGTACTTGATAAATTTTCTATGAGTAGGAATTACGTTGAAAGATGAAGTGAAGTACTTGTGGGGAGGTGGGCGGGGAGCCTCCAAGCCTGACTCAGCATGCGAGGGTAAGAAATGTGAATTATTGCTACTGATGTGGACCTGGTGGGGCTAGGGATTTTGAGGACTGCAGTCATGGGACAATCTGCCTGATTATGAAAAAATGATAAATGCCTTAATGAAAGCGTGCATATGAATTAGAAATGAAATAATTTGAAAGTCAATGCAGCATAGATTTCGAATTGTCTTTGGCCTACAGGCTTAATACACTGGCACACTCGCATAATAATTAAGCCTGAGAGTTAAGTTCTTAGAGAGCAAAGCGATCACTCTTCTTGGACAGGCAGGAAACCTGTAATCCTTATATCCGCACAGGTCTTTAAAAAAAGGATAAATTGAAAGACACCTTTGTGTCTTATAAAGTCCAGTGCTTATGTGTATGTGAAAGGGAAGTGGGAGTGAGCATGCCTGCCTGCTTATAAATAACTACCTTTCCACACAAGCTCCTCATTCATATCTGGACATGATTCATGCCTAGGAGTCAGCTCTTTCCACTCAGCAGCTCCAGAGGATGTGGTTTGATTGGTTGTGGGCTGAGTGGTCATTGTTTTCCACATGATGAGAAAGGACCTTACATCTTAAGGGTCTACCCATTTTCCTCCTCTCAGCCTCCACTGACACCCTCGCTGGATTGTTATAAGTGAAATGACAAACGAAGGTAAAACAGCACAGCACAATATTATGCACCTGGTAAAGAAGCTCATTTAATGGTTGTCACTGTTATCTTCATCAACATCATGACTAACCATAATAAATAGGCACCTTGAGCCACGAACCGACTTGCTCAAGAGGACAGTTGCATCAATGAAGGGCTCGATCTGTTTTATTCCCTTTCAAACACATTGTTGAATGCTTATTATGTATGCTTACTATAAGTAATACAAAGTAAAGTAAGACATCCAACCATCCTCAAAATAATGCATGATCTGTGAGGATGATGAGATGGAACTCAGTGTAGACAAAAAATAAGAGGGATAAAGCAGGAGACAGAGAAAATGGGGAGCTGAGAGGGGTAGGGAGCCCAGGAATAGGACTTTTCCAATTTCATTTTGAAACATAAGGTTGTGGGACATCTGTTAAAACATCTCACAGTGACTTTGTTGGGAGAGTATTAGATGAGCCAAAAATGGGAAAAAAGAACAGGTGCTCTAACTGGTATTAGATCCTCTTCTAGCTCATGGGTAAGAAGGAAACTTACCTGGCTTTAGGACAGTATTGCTCAAATTGTGGCCCAAAGGCCCCCTGCCTCAGGGTTATTTGGAGTGTCCTTTCGATACAGATTTGTGGTACTTGCCCTGAGTTTCTTGTTTCTTTTTTCTTTTTTCTTTTTTTTTGCGGTACACGGGTCTCTCACTGTTGTGGCCTCTCCCGTTGCGGAGCACAGGCTCCGGACGTGCAGGCTCAGCAGCCATGGCTCACGGGCCTAGCCGCTTGGTGGCATGTGGGATCTTCCCAGACCGGGGCACGAACCCGTGTCCCCTGCATCGGCAGGCGGACTCTCAACCACTGCACCACAAGGGAAGCCCCTTGCCCTGAGTTTCTAATCAGCATCTCTTGAGGGTAAAACCCAGAGTTTGCATTTCAGACAAGCTCCTTGGGTTATTCTTAAACCCACTAGAATTTAAAAGGAGATGTTCCAAAGAGAATGGCATTGGAAAATTTGCCACTGCTCTCATCAAGATTCTTGGTTAGGTCTGGAGATATTACTCATGGCCTCTTGTCTATCTCTATACTCCCAAACTTAATTAATGTAGAGTATATATCAGAAAGGGGAAAACCTGAATAAATGATGGAAAGAGATGAAAAGGAAAAGAGATCATCCAAGGATAACTGTAAGATCTCCCTTCATCCAATTTCTGAGAAGACATTGTAATTATGTGTCAAGTATATATGGCACAGATGGCAAATATCTAGAACGTGCTCCTCTTTTCATGCCTCCAGTCCCCATAGCACTCATTATCCATGGGTAACAGCACTTTTCAGCAAAGCCTTCACATTGTCTCACAATTCATTCCAACATACCCCTCCATGTAACCACTTCAGTCAATTGGAGTTACTATGGGCGATGAACTCTTACTGCATATGTGGACACACACAACTAATCCCTATCTCCTTAGAAATAAACAGGTGAAAAGCCAGTTTTTTTTTTTTTTTTTTTTACAAAAAGTGACTTTTAGGGGATTTCTGTGGGTGCCTGGTGTTATAAGATGGGTAGGGGCCTATGTCCCGTTTGGTATCACAATTCCTAAAAATATAAACACACCTTCTCACGATGTCAGTGGGTTCAGAGAGGGCCCTCGAGGATAGGTCAGAATTTTGTGGATGGTTTAGACAGGTTTTCTGCTGAATCTTGGTGAGAAATATTCTTATACTCTTACATAAGGTGGTGATCAGGAGACAGGCTCTGATACCAGGGTGCATGGGTCACATCCCAGCTCTGTATTTTTCTGATAGTGTGGATGAACAAACTCCGTGTTGCATCTTCAGTCTCAAGTTGCATCAGTGACATGCAGACGATCCTGCTAGCTACCTCATTGAGATATTGAGTGGATTAAATGAAATAATTCAGTGTCTGGCACGTGAATGCTAGTAATTAATTCATGTGGGTATACCTACTGTGCTTCTCTTCTGCATTAGAATACTGAGACCCAGAAGGACCGATCAGGATATAGAACTAAAAACTCAAGCTCAGTTTTAAGCTTGGGTGGCAAATAGGATTCCACCCAACTCACATATGATCCCATTTTATTTGCCAGAGCACAAAAGCACAAATTTGGGTAGAGTCCAAATCCAAGCACAGGAGAATATGCTTTGTCTGTCGAGACTTCTGGATTATCCCAGAATGTCTAGATTGAATTGCCATGACTAAAGGGGGTGGCTGATTGACAATTTTAAACAGAAATGACCAACTATACATAGAAAAAAATGTCATGGAAGGAATCATGCCTCTTTTAAGCAACACTAAAAGACAGACATAACTGTTATAATTCTAACTCTTTCTCTCATCCCATCAGCAGCTTAAGAGGCTAGTATCCTCCTAGACTTTTCTGTATGGGATTCCCCGCAGTCCAATTTCCAGTCCTACTATCTGCTGCAGTACCTGTTCTGTAAGTGAGCATTAACCAGCTTCTTTCCTCTCCATGTTGGTAAAGTAATGAACTGTTGGTTATAAATGGTTGAAAACAAATACTAGAAGGTCATTGCGCTGTTAAACTTTGATATATTGAGAAAGGTGAACTTTAGCAGGGCTTCTAAAGTACTGTCATGCAGGAACCGCTAGAGTAAGTGGATTCATCTATCACTGGTGAAAACATGGGCACAGCATCACTGGTTGAAGGTTGAGCATGGAAATTCTCAACCCTGATTAAACAGCCATAATTCCTCAAGGCAGTGACATGGCTGGCAGGCATGGGAAGCTGGGGCCTTAAAACATAAATTGTTGGAATTTATAATACACTGTCAGTCTGTCAGAAAAAAAAGTATCAGATTCTCCCTAAATTCAAACTATTGGCTAATTATTTTAGTATTTTTCAAATGCTGATTTGCACATGCCTTTTGATGGTCAAGGGAAAATCATATTTTTTTCTACTTTATTAGAAATATGAGCAGTTTGCATATAAAGGTATTACTTAATGTTTCTTTTTTTTTTTTTTTTTTTTTTTGCGGTATGCGGGCCTCTCACTGTTGTGGCCTCTCCCGTTGCGGAGCACAGGCTCCGGATGCGCAGGCCCAGCGGCCATGGCTCACGGGCCCAGCCGCTCCGCGGCATATGGGATCCTCCCAGACCGGGGCACGAACCCGTATCCCCTGCATCGGCAGGCGGACTCTTAACCACTGCGCCACCAGGGAGGCCCTAATGTTTCTTTAAAATGCATGTCCTCTTTGATAGCTTGGATGATTTGTTAGTAGCATTATCTTCAAGTATGGATTGTGAAGTTGGGATAATTAGGGATGCCGAACAGTAGACTTATCCTTGAATTTCAGGCACTTGCTTTGCGGGAATGAAAAGTCAGCTGATAAGTACATTTATTTTCTTCTGTGGAGAAGCCTCCCATATATACACTGCATTTATTTAAATTATTTCAAAGGATAAGAGAATGTACAGGTAAATTACTGGAACAATAAAGAAGACATGAGTCTGGCACTCAGAACTAAGGTGTGGGTCATGCTTGGAATGATCTTGAGTCATTTCTAGAGGTCAAGGTTGTGTCAGTGTCCCATCTATTTTATAGCACTTAGCATATGTATATAGGAGTGATGAATAAATACTAAGTAAGAAAAGATTTGATTAAGAGTCTTAAGATCATAAGTCAACAGAAGTCATTGCTGATGGGAATTTCAAAGGGATTTTTATAGCTCTAAGTCATGTTGCCTGGTCAGAGCAGTAAGTATTTCTTTAGCTCTCATTATGTGCATTGCTATATACTGTGGAGGGAAGACACAAGAACAAGATGAACAATTTCTTCAAGAAGCTTAACACCTGGGGAGAAAAAACTCAACCAAGTAAGGATTAAGTGTATGGAACTCTATGCATACAATTGTTTTAGACGGCAAATGAGCTTGTATGTATTTCAAGAAGACAGAGAGCAATACTGGCTCAACAGTGGGGAAGGTTAAATAGAGTAGGTAGGGCTTCAGAAAGACCTTGAATGATGAGGACAATTTTTAAAGTGTGATGGAATATTCTTCAGATAGGAAATTTAAAAAGTAAAGGCATTCTAAGACAATGTATGTGATTAAGACTATTTTTGCATTTGCTCCACATTTTGTTATATTCTGTAATTTCCTTTCTCTTTCCTGAAACTCCACTTTTGAACACCCTCTTCCAGCTTCAGGAGTTAACTCAATAATCCCTAATCTTCATTTTCCCCTAGTTATTCTTTTCTTCTCTCAGGATCTATCATGTGCTCCCACCATAAACTTTCTCTATACAGTTTTGCAAGGATTCCATCAAATCCTTGTTCCTGTGACAGCCAAGCCTAAGAGGATGGACTGTCCCCTTCCCACACTCTCTTTATTTTTTCACTCATAGTGCCCCCTTCTTTCTCTCACCATGTTATGCACCCATGGAGTCTTAGCCATCTTTGCATTCTTTATCACACCTAACATAGTGCTTTGCTTATACTAGGTATATCAATAGAATAAATGCCTATTGGATTAAATTTCCAGCTCTTTCTATATATAACAGAAAAAATAAATAATGCTCAGTGAATGAAAATGTAAAAAGCAAATGCCATCTTCCTGAGGACTGAGCAGATCTGAGCTAATAGATTAGAGCCCTTGAAGATTGGGCCTGTCTTGTTCATCACTATCTTCCCAATGCCCTTTGCCACACCTAGTACAGAGTAGGTGCTGAAAAATGTTTGATGCATGAATGAAAAAAAGATGCACAGGTGTGTATATGTACCACATCTTCTTTATCCATTCGTCTGTCGTTAGGCAGTTAGGTTGCTTCCATGACCTGGCTATTGTAAATAATGTTACAGTGAACATTGGGGTGCATGTGTCTTTTTGAATTATGGTTTTCTCTGGGTATATGTACAATGGAATATTACTCAGCCATAAAAAGGAACGAAACTGGGTCATTCATAGAGACGTAAATGGACTTAGAGACTGTCATCCAGAGTGAAATAAGTCAGAAAGAGAAAAACAAATACCATATATTAACTCATACATGTGGAATCTAGAAAAATGGTACAGATGAACCAGTTTGCAAGTCAGAAATAGAGACACAGATGTAGAGAACAAACATAGACACCAAGGGGGGAAAGTGGTGGTGGGGGGAGTGGTGGTGGGATGATTTGGGAGGTTGGGATTTACATATATACACTAATATGTACAAAATAGATAAGTAATAAGGACCTGCTTTTTTTTTTTTTTTTTTTTTTTTTTTTTTGCAGTACATGGGCCTCTCACTGTTGTGGCCTCTCCCGTTGCGGAGCAAAGGCTCCGGATGCGCAGGCTCAGCGGCCATGGCTCATGGGCTCAGCCACTCCGCGGCACGTAGGATCTTCCCAGACCAGGGCACAAACCCATGTCCCCTGCATCGGCAGGCGGACTCTCAACCACTGCGCCATGAGGGAAGCCACTATAAGGACCTGCTTTATAAAAAATAATAATAAAAAAAGTGAGATGCCCCACCCCCAAAAAATACACGGGTGGCTACGAAGCTATCCCTGCACTTTATGGAGCTTACAGTGTGTCATCACTGCACCTGTCAGCACTGTCTGGCTTTGCCAGGTTCCCACAGGTGGTTCCAGTGAGATCAGTCAACACTTACCTTGCTAACGTATGCACCACCCAGGTCCAAGCCTCTGTCCCTTCTCCCCCTGGAGAGGGTTTTTTTTTTTTTTTTTTTTTTTTGCAGTACGCGGGCCTCTCACTGTTGTGGCCTCTCCCGTTGTGGAGCACAGGCTCCAGATGCGCAGGCTCAGCGGCCATGGCTCACGGGCCCAGCTGCTCCGCGGCATGTGGGATCCTCCCGGACCAGGACACGAACCCGTGTCCCCTGCATCGGCAGGCAGACTCTCAACCACTGCGCCACCAGGGAAGCCCTGGAGACAGTTTTTAGTAGAGAAAGCTGTAAAAGGGTAAGCTACTATGGAAGTAAACAGACATAAACTGTATGCCAGATCCTGATTCTCAGAAGAGCATCTCCTGCTTGAAATGAGAATATATAACAAAACCCAGAATCTTTATCTCATGAGTTAATTTAAAACGACTGAGATTTTTGTGATTCATTTCTTAAAAGGAAAGATATTGTGTCCCTCATATAAGCTAGACAACAACCTGGCTGTGGTTTCAGTCATCAGGTTAAAGCCCGAATAGTCTACGGCTACAAATGGTACGTTTTCTGTATGACTTGTGGGCCTTCCCTGTCATGGAGTCTGAAGAGGTAGACAAACCACTTTTTCTGAGGATATCCACTCCCTGTTTTGGATTTTAAATGACAATAGATTCCCTGATTATGCAGAAACAGGACACCAAGGTACAATAAATAAACAGATAAACTGAAATACTACTTTTTTAAGTTCCTGAATGATATACCTATGGCCATGACAAATCTCATTTGGATCAGAGTTATCCCATTTAAATGGAGAACTCTAGAGAAATCTAGTGCTAAATGAATCATCATAATAATGATCAGAATTGTAATCACATGAAAGAGAGTATTTAATTTCAAAAGTCAAGTTCAGTTGTATCTACTGAGAACTCTGAGTAGCTTTATACATATGTAAGTTCTTCCTATTTATTTTATGGATATATCTTGGCACTTTACACATAGGTCTTGTGCCACATCTTATCATGTTGACAGAGCAAGAAGACTTCCCCCTCCACAAACTTGTAGATGCCCTTGACACCTCACAAAGGAACAGACGATATAGCTGCGTGAGCAGGTGGAAGTGTTCAGCCTGGTTTTTTACATTGAACTCACATAAGGAATTACATTCAATGGTGAGGCTATATCTGACTAGTTCAAAGTGATTCATTAGCACAAAGAAATAGCAGAGTGAGAACAGTTCTCAGAGCCTTTGGCAAGCATGTTAAAGCAGACCCATGACAGATGAACTCAATGAACTAATAGCTTAAATAGCAGTTGGGAACTGGGGGTGCTGGGAAATGAATGTGTTGACCTTACAATAGAGAGCAAAACTTCATGACTAGAAAACACAAACTTTCCAGCTCTTGTGGGAGAATGTATCCCATTATGTAGTGTCTAAGGAGACGAGAAAGGGGCTATACAGTTATACATGCCATTAATTAAACTTAGCATAGAGAGACCATGGGTATCTACCTTACTGCCTGATTAACATATTGGATCAAGTGCATTAGATATTTATCCACTGTTTTTGCATCAGAAATCATAAGGGAAATGGCCCCTCAGAAGTGCATCTATAATTCATGGACCAAATCAAAAGCTGTGCATGTAGACTTACATTGTTATGCATTCTTTCCCCTCTTTCAAGTGGAGCCAGCCATGAATAAGGAAGGTTCAGTCATGCTGTACAATTCCATTCCTGTTTGTGTTGTTTTCAAGATTCTTTGGATATCCTGAGACATGGGCAAGGGCAATGTGAGAAAAAGGGGGTATGTAGGTTAAAGTAAAGGAAGTTTTTTTATTTTAGTGAATCTTTCAAAGACTTGCAGGTAGCTAAATAGACAAAAACAAATTTTTATAAGTCTGGGATGGGGAAAGATGACTCATAGGAAATATTATCAGGTTAAATTGTAAATATATATGTGGAATGTATTTTAGCTCTTTGATATGCATGATTTTTTAGTATAGCTCTTGCTTTAGCTATTGTGCCATTTTTTCCACAAGCGTTTGTTCTTGCCTCAAATTTTATAACCTGCTGTACAAAAAAGTGGGTTCTTTGTATAATAGTTTTTTGATATTTTGAAATACATGCATGTTTCTAATTTTTTAAATTAATATATTCATTTTGAAAATTTGAAATTAAATCTCTGTTTAGGATTAACAATTTTAGTAAGCCATTAATAGAAATTAAGAGAATGAATGAAAATAACTTTTTATATTATTATGGAATTTCTATTTTCAACTACAAAATATTAAAGTAAAGATTATAAGTCACCCATGAGGGCTCTGTAACTAATCAGTTTCACAATTAGAGAGCAGCTCAGAACCATCCTTCCTAAGCACCAAGGAACAGCCTGCCAGTCTGACTAAGTAACTGAGGAGCTAATCAAATCCCTAGCCAATGTTAGGGATGGTGTAGCTGGTAGACGGCTGACCCGAGACCAGAATAAAACATAGATGGTGGAGCCTGGCCTAAAACACTATCCAGCACTACACTTTCCTCAGGCACCAAGTCCCCTCTGAATCTATTTTAGTGTACTTAGATTGAAAAGATAAAAACTGTCACTTTCTGGTAACTTAAAGTACCTACAAACTGAAAGTGGGCTGTTTCTCATATTATATTTCAGCTTTCTGTCTGTTGATCCTGTCTATGTCTGGGTCAGGCAAAAGGATTCCAGAAAAGATAAACATTATGTACACTTTTGTCTTTTACCAAGGCAAAAAGACGACATGGACTAAGTTACATGCATATATTAAAAAAGACCCTGCTCATTCTCTGGTGATTGGTAGGTCTGTAACTTTGCCTCCTATGTTATCTAATTCTTAGTTCATGCAATTTCTAGCCACGTCAGCTAGATCTTGCCTCATTTTCTTTCATGAGATTACTCCTTCATAAGTATGTGTTTGCAAGTGGGCAGTCTAAGCCTGCATTCCAGTACCATCACACCATCAATTATCCATCTGACTTGACTCCACATACTGACCCGGTCTCAAATGCTCACTTTACCCCCAACACAGTTAAAATCCCCCTCCAGTCTGTTTCCATCATCCTGTAAACAAAGGGAAGACATGGGTCCCAGAGACATCCAAATAGACCGAAGTCTTTTGATTGACCACATGGAATTGGGTACACATTCAAAGATGTCTCTGCCTCTGCCCAGGCTACTTAAATGTGGATAAATTGTGCACATCTGCAAGCCAGCTGTTGCTTTCAGCTCAATCGCATCTGATGTAGGAATCCCAAGAGGTCAAAGAGAAGACTTTTTCAGTTCTCTGCTGTACATATGGTGGTGCAGGTGGATCTTTGCCCAGCCTAAGTGTCAGAATGCAGAGAAAGAGTCATATTGACCCTTCCTATTGTTTTCATCTGCATTATGTATTCATGCAGTTCTGTGTATTAGTTAAGACAAGCGCCCTAGAAACTGGAAGCCTTTGTTCTTTTTCTAACCATCTGAAAATCACCAAGTGGAGCTAAGCAATATTCCTAGATTCTTTGCTTATTCCTTCATTTATAATTGTAAATGTGGCATGCTTCATAAAACAAGAAGATGGTGGGAATCATTTTAAGTTTGCAGAGGACTTGGCCATCTATATACTTGTTTAGAGATGTGAGGAATTCAGAGTTAGATTATTCCTTGTGAGGATGGTGGTCACCTCTGACTTCTATTCTGATGTGACCTCTGGAGAAAACATCAATCAAAATGGGAGCTGACAGTGACATGGAAAAACAGAGAAGAATTAAACCAAGGAGGAACTTAGATGAAATATGTGGGAGTTAGCAAAAAATATTAAGGGCATTAATAATAATTTAAGAGTTTCTTTAGGGGGGTCAGAAATAATATGAAAGAAGCAGAGATAAATTTCTTTTGCAAGACAAGAGATCAGAAAGAATAAGTAAATCAGGCATTAATGAGCAGACTGAGAGTCCCTCTGGGATGTCTGAATTTAATAGTTTCCTCCCAAGTCTCCACTCTAGTTGCTTGTATGAAATCCTTTAACAGATATAGAAAAGAAGCAAGCTATAGTGTTGTCCGTTCTACGACGAGCCCTATCAGGCATCTTTAGTAGCAGTTCCTCTTTCCTAAAGACTATGTTTCCTTATTCTGGGCCTTTCCTCTATCTGAATTTCTCCTTTGGTCTATTTGCCCACCACCACCCTCAGCCTTTTCTGCAAAAAAGGAAAGGGATCTAATCAATTCAGTTGCCTTATGGAATTTATTACTATCTTTTTGTCTAGAGATAATTGTATTTTAGTTTAAAAAATAGAAATTTTGAATAGCTGTTGTGTAACCCGCCAAAACAGGGGAATTTCAGGTGTGTTGGTCGGCATATTTGAGGGCTTGTGATATGTTTCAAAGCACTCCAGATATCACTGCTCTACTTTGTTAAAGACAAAGCCAGCCACGTGTCTATATTGGTCTTTGGGCATCACATTTAGAGGGAGAAGAGTCCTCATCTAACCATAAAGCATACATGATGGCTGTGGCACAGACACAAACAGAAATGAAAAAAAAAGTTTGGAAAAGGAAGGAAGAGATTTCCATGACATTTTGACTAAAGCCATGCATCTCTTAAAGAAGTCTTATTATACCAAAATAATATTTGCTAGATTATTTAGGGAGTGAGAAACAACTAGAATTATCAATACACTTCCCTGATTTGATTTATAAAACCAAATGGCTATTCTCTCATTAGTGAAAATTGTAAAACTATGCAAATTTAGTTGTGCATCACTGTGGGTATGTGTGATCTGCTTTACTCTTAACCCTGATTCCCACTTGGATTCTATGAGACTACCTACTGGTAATGTTTGGTCCATAGAAGTTTTAATCAAACAGCTTCTTCATTTTAATTTGCCTCCAGATAATAGTTTGCTTTTTTAATTAACACTGTGAAAATACACATTATGATCTTTACCTGAAACGTGTTTTGAATAACACCAGGGCCTATGGTTTCGGTTGACTAAAGTCTTCTTTTCCCCCTGCAGAGAGGCTCTGCTCTGTTAAGCAGCTGCTTCACTTCACCCCAGTGGTTAATGCATTTTGCTAACTGTAAACATAATGTTTGTTTATGATAGAATTTATACATGTCTTCCTATCAATTGAAATGAAATCTCCCCGTTCTCTGAAACAGATAAGAATCTCTCTCCCATTCTTTTTTTTCTTTTTGCGGTACGCGGGCCTCTCACTGTTTTGGCCTCTCCCATTCTTGCTCTTCCTTCTTCTCTCTCATTCGGTCTCCCTCTCCCTCTCCCACACAATCTCAAGATCTATGGAACATCACAGAATAATAGAATGCCTTGAAAAACATTGTTCAAAAATTACTCATAATAATAATGATAATAAAAATAGAGTCAATTCATTGAGCAATTCCTATGTGTTTGGCTTTATTATAGAGTTCTTGCATTACATTATCTCAGTTGTTTCCCAGACAATCCTATAAAGTAGGAAATATTATTATTCCCCTTACACAGAGGAAACAAGCTGAAGTTCAGAGTGGTTACACCGTGAGTGGAAGAACAGCTGTACTGTGCCTGCTCTGAATCTCTCCATTCTTTGAGTTGAAATAAGCTCTCTACCTGCCTGCTGTTCACTTAAAATGAGATTCCAAAGGACACTAAACGATCTCAATATAGCTGAGTGTTTGTCCTAAAGAGCACATCTGATCATGATCCTCCACCAACTTAAAATTATTCAGTCTCGGCTTCCCTGGTGGCGCAGTGGTTGAGAGTCCTCCTGCTAATGCAGGAGACACGGGTTCGTGCCCCGGTCCGGGAAGATCCCATATGCCGCTGAGCGGCTGGGCCTGTGAGCCATGGCCGCTGAGCCTGCGCGTCCAGAGCCTGTGCTCCACAACGGGAGAGGCCACAACGGTGAGAGGCCCAAGTACTGCAAAAAGAAAAAAAAAAAAAATTCAGTTGATCCAAATTTTCCTCAAAATAAAGTTCAAGTATTTTATCAGAGTGTCTCTAACCTTCATGGTTTGGTTTCGGATTTTACACCTTGGAATCCATCTCTCCTCATGGCTACCTTCCCCTTTAAGTTGGCCTCAATGCCAAGGATTTGTATATTTCCCTTTTGTCTATTTGCAACCTGCTTCTTTCCCTACCCTGGCTAGATTCTACTCCCTGTCAATTCTCATTTTAGACAATTCTACTCTTGGGTGGCCTTTCTGACAATGCCTGCCTCCCCTACTTGGTTCTACTGTGTTCTTACAGAAACCTGACCTTGCTTATATCTTTATTCACCTACCGACTTTTCCCTCATTGACTAGATGAAAAGATCCTCAAAAACAGACGCAGCTTCTCCAACACTGCATTTCCAACCACTCACTGCCTGGCACAACGTAACAATCAGACAATATAAGCTCAACTGAACTAAAATAAATCCTTGATAAAACTTTAAAAAGTTAATATATGTTACTGCTTGTCACTTCAAACTCATGCATGGGTAAAAATTCCTGTCTCCTTTTAAGTCAGGGCATAGTGGTTTATTTAGGAATGGCATGAGAACCAAATCTGGCAAAGAGTTGGGTTAATTTGGTTAGAACTATTGGGAAGCAGAAGTTTTCCTTTATTGAGAACATTGAGCTGGGGGAATACAGATCTGGATCTGTGGATGGCATCCAAATGAATAAGCCTGATTTTAGATAGATAGATACATAGACAGATACATAGATATAGATATAGATGTATATATAGACATACATATTGCCTAGGTCAATTCAAGTTGGGTTTCTGTAACTTCCAACTAACATAAACCTTGCCTTAGTTTATATTCTTATAACTCCTATCTATTCTTCACTCTTGTTAATCCTTAAATTCTTGCCTGAGTTATCATGTTATGCAAATGTGATCATGCAGCTTCCTTTTCTAAACTGTTCCAATGATTCCCCATAACCCTTCAGTAAATGCTTTAGTATTGAATAGAGCCCCGGTCCACACATGCAGTTCTATTGATTGTTACTCCCTGTGGGTCACAGCTCTAACTCTTACACTTGATAATCCTTCTACATAAGACAATGTTTCACTCTTCCAGGGGTTAACACATGCATTATTTTCTGTCTGAATATCATTCTCATCCAACCTTGTGAATGAAAATTTCTACCTTAAGATGCTGATCAAATATCACCATTTCCCTGCTCCTATACACTTAGCTGCTTTGTCTTCTTCTCTAATGTAAAATTCAAACCTGCTTCTTACAGCATCCATTGTACTTCGTTGCAGTTGTTTAATTTCATGACTCTCTTTCTGTGGAACATTTGATCTTTAGAGTCAGTTTTGGTGTCTTGTTCATCTTTGTAGACAGATTGTATAACACAGTCTTGAAACACAGTAAGTGCTCAAAAAGTGTTCATAGAATGAATGAATAAATGTATCCAGTTAGGTGGTGCTCTTTTTATTACTTTTTCATTATAAACAGGAGTTGGCAAACTTTGTAAAGGATCAGATAGTAAATATTTCTGACTTGCAGGCCATACCATCTCTGTCACAACTACTCTGTTCTGTGTTGGAGAGCAAAAAGTAGCCATAGACAATACAGAAGCAAATGGGCATGGCTGTGTCCCCAAAATATTTCATGTACAAAATAGGGCCTTAGTTTGCCAACTGCTGGCATACAGGAAAGAGGTCATAGTTCTTAAACTGACTATAGGTAGATGTTGAAAAAGGGTTCCCTGCATGAAATAGAAGAGGGGTGGTACATAAATTTTAAAATAATCATATTGAAGTTAACCTTCATGTTGTAAAAGCTCTGATTTACAACAACTTTGATACAGCATTTCATACCATGTGTTCTAGTAGCTCTGTTATATTTTATTAAAATCTATCTAGTCACATAGTCAATAAGGGCTGATTGAAAACCTAAACGTATTCTCTTATTTAAAGAAATTTCGGGGGCTTCCCTGGTGGCGCAGTGGTTGAGAGTCCGCCTGCCAATGCAGGGGACACGGGTTCGTGCCCCGATCCCGGAGGATCCCACATGCCGCGGAGCGGCTGGGCCCGCGAGCCATGGCCGCGGAGCCTGTGTGTCCGGAGCCTGTGCTCCGCAACGGGAGAGGCCACAGCAGTGAGAGGCCCGCGTACAGCAAAAAAAAAAAAAAAAAAAGAAAAAAAGAAATTTCGAATAAGATGTTCAAAATTAATGTTGAGTATGCTCTCTGTCAGTAGAAAATGTATTCTACTGTAAAAAGTTGGTGGATACTAAGTTTCATTTTGAGAAATACAGAGTTTCATTTATTTATTTATAATGCAACACCATTTTTCAAACAATTTTATTCTTTAAACTACCTGTTTCCAAAAACCCAACCCAAATGAGAGTTCTCTAACCTAAAATCAAGCTAATGGTATCATACTTAAAATGGCTCCATTTTAAAGGACCAACTATTGTAGTTTTCTGTTTTTTTGAAACCATTCAATTGTAGAATATTTGATGGTTTCCAATTGTGAGTCTCCTCTAAGGATTGTTCCAGCACAGTAAGAAGCAGTGGGCTTGGAAAAAGATGGCAACACTCAAATTAGAAGAGTAGACCTGAGCAAACATATGGAAATCATTTAATTATTTGGAGGTCATCTTTTGGACAGTGTCTGCTGGGCCCAGCTGGAGCTTAATGCAAAAGCCCCAAAGCTCTAGCAGTACCTCCATCCCATTCAGTGCATTTTGCCAAAAAGCCATGCAAATCTACTTTCTAATTAGGTTAAGCTTTGTCTAGATTTGCCCAAACCAACAAAAACACTTTTATGCAGATATGATATGATATTGTCACGACTGCATCCTGTTGTTGTGTCTTTTCTTTAATGCCAAATTATACATATTATGCTTTTTGTTTTGTTTCATTTCTATTTGCTCAACTTGTTAGATACACGATGGAATTTTGGATGCTTTGGTATTATAAAGATATCACCATATTCTAATGGTCTTTAGTATGAATAGTATAGAATCTGCTTTTTTTTTTAAGTTTTAAAGACACTTGGCATCAGTGCATAAAAGCACTTTAAAGGCAACTTTGTTACATACACAGATAGAGCCTTTTGAAATGGTGAGATTTACAAAACGAGGCAGTTTAAACCCACAAATGTGAGCTACTTTTATGTGGTCCCAAATTAAATGCCATTCCCTTGTACATATCCCTGTAATAGTCAGGCCAAATACATACCCCTGTATTACTTAGGGCTCTCCAGAGAATAGAAACAGTAGGTTATATTTATATATATTTATATATACATATGCATATATTACATATATACATCTACATTTATGTAATAGTATAATATGCTATTATATAATATGAATATATACTTTATATATACAAATATGTATATGTATATATGCTCACATATAACATTATATAACAATGTATAACAATGTATAACATTATACATATTATACACACATATACATATTTCATATAATAAAATATGCACATATACATTATATATTATATATGTATGTAATTATTATGCATGTGCACATGCATATAAAAAGATTAATTTTAAGGAATTGGCTCATATAATTGTGGAGGCTGGCAAATATCAAATCTGTAGGGCAGACCAGCAAGCTGGAAACTCAGATGCAGTCATTTTTTATTTATTCCTTTATTTTTGGCCATGCTGCACAGCTTGGATCTTAGTTCCATGACCAGGGATTGAACCCATGTCCCCTGCAATGCAAGCATGGAATCCTAACCACTGGACTGCCAGGGAATTCCCTCAGATGCAGTCTTAAGGGAGGATTTCTTCTTCTCCAGGAAACCTCAGGTTTTTGATTTTCAGAAACTTTCAACTGATTGAATAACACCCACCCATATTAGTGAGGATAATCTTTTTTTAAAGTAAACTGATTGTAGATGTTAACTGCATCTACTAAGTATCTTCACAGCAACCCCTAGATTAATGTTTATTTAAATAACTATGCATTACAGCCTAAACAAGCTGATACATAAAACTAACAACCATACTTCCCCAAAAGCAATAAGATAGAGAGATGAACAAATTTCTTGACATACATAACCTTTAAAAAAAAGAAATACAGGGGCAAAATATATTGGTTAGAAGTATAGACTTTGGCAGCCATCAAATCAAGGTTAAAACTCTAGTTCTGCCACTTATTACCTATATAAATGTGGGAGCAAGTTGTAAAATTCTCCCCCTCCGCATGAACCACTCCTTTTAGTCTTCATACACCTGCATAGTCTGCCCTGTTGCTTCTTGGCTGGCCTGGTGATGCGCTAACTTATTTTTGACCAATCAAACATGGCAAGGATGACACAGTATTATTTCTGGGGCTAGTTTACAAGAAAGCTTACAGCTTCCACCTGGTTCTTTTGGATCATTTATTCAGGTTTCAGAATTCTGACTAACCTGAGACAGCCATAATACAAGAAAAGTTAAGCTAGCCAGGAGGAGATTCCACATGTCAAGTTAGATGCCCAGCTAGTGGGCAGGTGTTCCTTCCATACTAGCTGATGCACCAGACAAATAAATCTTGGACATTTGGAAAATTTTAGGACCAGCCCCAAATGACCACAGTCACCTCAAAGAAGATATCCCCAAGTAGAACCTTGGAGGATACATTATTGTTTTAAGCCACTAAATTGTGGAGTGGTTTGCTGAACAGTAATAGCAAACTCTCAAATTAAACAATGGCCTCAGGACAAAGATCAAATCCAGACTGCTACCAGTACAATACAGACATAAGGAACTGCACATAAGATGTCAAGGATGTCACTTTTTGTTAAAACCTGAGAAAATTTTGTCAGTATTTTGTAGACTCTATTAAGTAGAAAAAATAGGCTTCTAAGAATATTATGGGCATTTTATCACAGCTCCCTAACTCTCAACTCAGGTAGCAAGGGAACTTTATTGCAGAGATTTCTGTGTGTGTCTTTGGAATAATGGGATGAATCTCAGTAAGATTTATAGGAAAGCCACAGAAGTTTGCTGTTTGTGAGTATTTTAAGAAATGTATCAGTACAAGCAATATTAACTTGAACTAAAATGAAAAAGGGGCATTTGAGACCTCAACCTTCTATTAGGAAAATTAATTATTGCAAACTAATGCCATTTTTCATTAAAAAGGAAGCATGACTCAGAAATCAGATACAAGAGCCATGGAGAACAATTCATGGCATATAGACTGGGCCCCAGTTGTTGGCACAGGTCTATCTTTACTTTAGAATAGCTATGGACCTTTACCTGTAATATGCCATCCATTTCCTCCCTTTTGCATAAAAGAATCTATAGTAGTTTTCCTGTCCCTGATTTACAGTGGTAACTCTATGTTAGAGGAGACAAGGGGGACTATATTTCCCTTTACTTCCTGTTCAGAGGTCTTTGATTGAGAGGAGCTTCTCCTGAGTAGTTTTTTCCTCACCAGAACTGGATTTAGATGATGTGGTCTTGGTCTTCAAGCCTGATCAGGTGAAACTTTGAGGATATTGGAATTCAGTGAGTATGTTTGTTCATGAGAAGAATGTAAATAGTCTGTGACCAGAAGGCAGACTACATTGGTTTAAAAATTGTTATAAATTCTTTATTAGTCCCCTCCATAAAGAGGTGGAACTTATTCTCTCTCCTCTGAAATATGGGTGGGCCTTGGGATTGTTTCACCAACGAGTGGCAGTAGAAGAGACAATGTGCCATTTCTAGGGCTAAGTCAGTTGCATTCATGTTACCAGTCACATGACCATTAGATAATGGAGAGGATATTCTATATGGCAAGGTTGTTTTCTTTAAGGGTGAAGCTTCAGTGAGAGGGATACATATATAGTTCTATGGAAGGAGAAAGATGTGTCCTACCAGGCAGTTTGATCAGGTATTCAACACATCTTTATTGTGAATCAACTATGCTCTAAACATTTCTCTGAACAGTTGTATAGTTGGTGTTTGCACCAAACTACTGTTAATTCCTACACAAAGTCAATGTCCACAGACCCAAAGTAGGAAAAAAGCTGAAATACTTCTCTTAAAAGATTTGGATCTGGGAATTCCTTGGCGGTCCAGTGGTTAAGACTCTGTGCTTTCATTGCCATGCGCCAGGGTTCGATCCCTGGGCAGGGAATTAAGATCTCACAAGCCACATGGCATGGACAAAAAAAAAAGAAAAAAAGTTTTGTATCTGCTTTTTATTCTATTAATTGAGTATTAAATTTATTTTATTTTATAATTTTAGTTTATAATATCATAATGCAAAAATAGCCCAGGATTTCATAAAACCAGGTTAGGGATTAAAGAAAACAATGATTTCTAATAAACATAATACAAAAAAACAGAAGATATCTTTATCTCTTAAAACTTGAAGAAAATTCATCACAAACCATATAGGAAATTTTTAGTTGACGAGTTGATATGAGACCATTTTGATTATGAAATATAGGAAATGCTCAAAGTTTAAATTTAGTGGCTAGAGTGGAATTCAATTCATTTTGCATCAACAATAGATTGTGCTTTATGATTGCTTCACAGAAAGTGAAGTAGCATAGAGTCCCAGAGAAAACAAAATGCAATTTTGGCAAAAACTGGACAATGGTAAAGGTGAGGACACAATATAAAATTTTAGAACATTTGTCAATAATAATGTAAATACAGTACCAAATACAGTGCTAGAAATTTTACATATATTATCTCAATTAATGCTACAATTACTCTAGCAAGTAAGCACCGTTATTACCCTTACATTTACAAGTAAGAAAATTGAAACATTAAACATTTTTGTAATTTTACCAAGTCACTGTTTCAGTTGCTTAGTACATTATAAACAGAAGAATGAAACAGTGCTTTTGCTCACAAGATGTGCATACTCTTTAAGACCACTAAAGAACCATCTCCTAACAATCTGAGCTATCACATAAAAGTTTGACTACCCTGATGGAGAAACCACATGGAGAGACCGTGTGGAAAAGAGGAACATTGGAAAACAAATGGCAGGAAGAGACATCCAGCCATTTAAGTATCCCAGAGGCCAATAAAGCTATCCAACTGAGTCTACTAAAACCACAGAACATGAGAGGTAATAAAATGTTTGTTAACATGTTTCAAGTCACTAAATTTGGAGTATCATTTTGCTGTAATGCTAGTAGTGTTCCATTATATGACTCTATCACTTTCTTTAAAACCCAGCTTTCCCTAAAAAAGATTAAAATCAGCATCAAAGATCAACTATTTGACTTGAAGAGTCCATTTTTTTTTTTTAATTCTGATTTTACCTGAGTTCTGAGAGATGGTAAAGCAGAAAGAGTACTGGACTGGAAGTTGATGTATCTGAGCTTTAATAATTTAATGAGTCTGTCAAAAAGTATCTGATAACTTCAAACAAAATTAACATTTTAGATTTAATTTTCTACATAAAATGAAAAATTTGGTCTTAATTTGAATCTCTTCTATATATCACAGCTTATGGCTTTATATTTAAATCACCTACAGCTGTATTTCTCAAAGAAATAAGGGGTGTCCTCATTTTGTAGAAATATCTTTCTCATTACAGCCCTGTCCTCTAGCCATTAAACTCCCTTTTGCTCCTCTCCCATCATTAAGAAATAAACCCCTTCACCCACTACATACACACACATTCCCAAACTGCCTCAAGGAGAATTATCATCTGAATTGAGAATCCTCTTCTCCATTTCTACAAAATTACTTTTTTGGAAATTTTTTCTGGGTTGTATTGAATCTGTAAATCAGTCTGGGAAGAATTAATGTCTAAACAATATTAACTTTTCTAATCTAAAATCAGAGCATGTTTTCCCATAATTTTAAAAATTTCTTTATGCAACATTATATAACATTCAAAATAGAAGTTAAGCATGTTTTGATGAATGGATTCCCAGGCATTTTATGTTTCTGATGATGTGAATGTTTTATTTATTTTTCTAATTGTTTCTGGCTAGTATATGGAAATAAATATGGATTTTGAAATGGTGATAATATAGTACTCTATCATGCTAAATTTATCTGTTATTTCCAATTTTTCTTTTCTGGAAAGTCCTAAGGTTTAATCTTTCAACAAGTTTGCTCTTTTAAAGTAAAAACTCTGATTTTCCCCTTTCCAATCTGAATGCATTTTATTTCTTTCCTTGCCTTACTGCAATGTTTCGGAATGCCATTCTAATGTTGAATAAAGATAGTGACATAAACAGCTTTGCTTTGTTTTCCAACATAGGGGGTCAAAGTTTAGTATTTCATTATTAATATGATGTGAAATTTTTTAGATATGCATTTTTTATTTAGGAAAATATTTTCCCTTCCTATGTTGCCAATAATTTTATGGAGAGTGGCTGCTGGATTTTGTCAAATGTGTTTCTTAAATCTGTTATTATTTTTCTTGTTCTATTAATTTGAACATTGACTGATTTTTTTAACATCTTTACTGGTGTATAATTGCTTTACAAATGTGTTAGTTTCTGTTGTATAACAAAGTGAATCAGCTACACATATACATATATCTCCATATCCCCTCCCTCTTACATCTCCCTCCCACCTGTCTAGGTGGTCACAAAGCACCGAGCTGGTCTCCCTGTGCTATATGGCTTCTTCCTACTAGCTATCTATTTTACATTTTGTAGTGTATATATGTCAATATCACTCTCTCACTTTGTCCCAGCTTACCCTTCCCCCTCCCCGTGTCCTCAAATCCATTCTCCATGTCTGGAGCTTTTTTCTTGTCCTGTCCCTAGGTTCTTCAGAACCATTTTTTTTTTTTTTTTTAGATTCCATATAAATGTGTTGGCATACGGTATTTGTTTTTCTCTTTCTGACTTACTTCACTCTGTATGACAGACTCTAGGTCATTCCACCTCACTACAAATAACTCAATTTCTTTTCTTGTTATGGCTGAGTAATATTCCATTGTATATATGTGCCACATCTTCTTTACCCATTCATCTGTCAGTGGACACTTAAATTGCTTCCATGTCCTAGTTATTGTAAATAGAGCTTCAATGAACATTGTGGTACATGACTCTTTTTGAATTATGGTTTACTCAGGGTATATGCCCAGTAGTGAGATTGCTGGGTCATATGATAGTTCTATTTTATTAGTTTTTTAAGGGTGGTAAACTCTACTTGGTTATAATCTATTATCTTTTATGTTGCTGTATTTGATTTGCTAATATTTTTTGTTTCTATGTCTATGTTTATGAGGAAATATTTGTCTATAATTTTTTCTTTTCATATATTTTAAATATTTGATATGAGTTGCTTCGGCCTCATTAAGAAAGCTAATAAACCATCCCTCTCTATTTTCTGAAAGAGTGTGTTTAACTTTTATATGTTGTTACTTTTTAAAATGTTTAGTTGGATTCACCATATGTGAATGAAGCCATATTTGCCTGACTTTTTTTGTTAAGACAGTTTATGATAACAAATTCAAATTCTTAATAAATATTAGACTTCTAGATATGCTTTTCACCTTTTATCAGTTTTAGTAAGTTCTGTTTTAAAAGAAACTTTTCTGCTTCATCTAAATTGTGTAAATTATTGGCATAAAACTATTTATAATGTTAGCTTATTATATATTTCATGCTTTAATTCATTCCTGAAACTTGTAGTTTGTGTTTTCTCTATTTCTTGGCCATGATTTTATTGTTATGTTGCTATTATTATACTATATTATTATTGTGTATTATAATAATATTATTACATTAAATGTACTTGCATACAATACATTACATTATTGTTATATATTATTTTCTATATTATATAAAACATATTTTATATCTACAATTATGTAAATATAAAGCATATATATTTTGTTGTATATAATATATTATTATTGTATCTAGCTGAGTTATTAATATTATTAGCCTTTCAGAAGCAATGTAACTTTGTTAATTTAATTTTTCTACTTAATTGATCTAGTTTATTTTTACTTCCTTCCTTCTACTTATTTCAGATTTAATTTTCTTTCTTTTTCACCTTCTTAAGGAAGAAAACTTGATTGTTAATTTTTACAAATCTTCTTTCTTAAATCTTTTAAAACCTATTTATCCTTTTTGTTGATAATAATAGCTAAGATTAATTGAATGGTAATCTGCTAAGTACTTTATTTACATTATGTCACTGAATTCTTATAACATCCCTTTAAGGTCTATATGTTTAATACTTTCATTTACAGATGAGGAAACTGAGGCTCAGAAAGTAAAACCTATTTAACTATTGCATTATTTCAAGGGTTAATAAACTTTTTCTGTAAAGATTCAGACAGGAAGTATTTTAAGTTTGTAAGCCATACAGTCTCTGTCACCACTACTCAACTCTGCTGTTGAGGTCCAAAAACAGCCATAGACAATATATACATGGATATTGTGGCTGGTTTCCAATAAAACTTTATTTATCAAAACAGGCAGCTGACTGGATATATACTTGTTTATGCCTTTATATGCATCTAACAAATTGTGATACACTATATTTGAATTATAATTCATTATCATATATGATTACTTATGATTTATTCTTTGAATACGGACTATTTATAAGCGGTTGTTTAATTTCCAATTTTTTTTAACTTTTCTCTCTTGTATATTGATTTCTAACTTAATTTTTCTGTGATAGGAGAGTGCAGTATAAAATTTTAATCTTTTGAAGTGTATTGAGAATTTTCTTTTATGCAGGAGCATATAATCTCTCTTGATCAACATTCCATGTACAAGTTGAAAGGGGTATGTGCTCTGCAGTTGTTGGATTAAATATTTTATAAGTATCAAATATTTCAAGTTGTTTGGCAGTGTTATTCAAATTCAAGTATTCAAATTCAAATATATAATTTTTACCTCTATATATGTGCTTTTGTCTGTCTGGTCTCAATTACTCAGAGAGTGTTAAAATCTCCACCTATGGTTGTGGATTTGTCCTCTTGTCCTCCCTTTTGTACTCTCAGTTTTTGTTATAGGAATTTTGATATATATACATTTTGAATTGTTAAGTCATCCTAAATCTGATTTCTGGTGATTGGAAAGAAAAAAATGACATGTTTGGACTTCCCTATGAAAATGTGGCCAAATAACATTTTGAGCGACAACCTTCCTATGGTCCAGGAACTATAAAATATAGCTACAGCATTTGGAAGGGCCACGGACTAATGCTATATGTATCATTTCATCATCTTCATATCATCCTGTGAATTCACTATTTTGGCTGTATTTATGTGCTCAGTATCAACATCTAGCAGCTCAACCATCCATGCCTATGTGGTAATAGCAAAAAGAGTAAGCTCGGGCTTCTCTGGTGGTGCAGTGCTTGAGAGTTCACCTGCCGATGCAGGGGACACAGTTTCGTGCCCCGGTCCGGGAAGATCCCACATGCCGCAAAGCTGCTGGGCCCATGAGCCATGGCTGCTGAGCCTGCGCGTCCAGAGCTGTGCTCCGCAACGGGAGAGGTCACAACAGTGAGAGGCTAACGTACTGCAAAAAAAAAAAAAAAAAAAAAAGAGGAAGTTCTTTGCAAGTGACTGATTGTCTGCTGAGGCCCCCAAGCCATGGACTTATCTTTTCTGATGTGTGTGATTATCCAGTTAAATATGTCATTTGCATTTAAAGTAATATATCTACTCTTAAGTGACAACATATTGATACACTTACTTTTGCTTTCACAAATGCATAAAGGGGAAAAGTGAACCCACATGATTTGGAGGAGAGACAATAAATCCAATTTAGATCAAAACTGAATTGGGATTAAAGACTATCAAGTGGAGGAGAGAAAAGCAGCCCATGAACTCTGGAGAGAATTTGATAGCAAAATCCAACTGGGGAACTAAACTTTGTACACTATATGATGGGGCTTTAGCACAGGACTGATGTTATAGTCTGCTAGGTGAATAGCTCGATGTGTGAAGGACCAAAGTGATTTGCCTTTTTAGGACTCCTTGGAATCAGGGTCTAGGCCCACTTAAGCTAACCCAGGAAAGGAGTGATTTATTGCAGGATGTCAGTACTGTGTCATTGAGAATCTGAGGCTAAATACTAGGGCATAACTAGGTCTTGTGACAAATGGGATCAAGAAAAGTTTTGACATCAAGACCAAGATGAGTGGTACAATCCTTGTCAGACATTCTGGCCCCAAGAGTCTATTGGGGAATTCAGGTATTCCTGATCTGTGTATCGCAGGCCCATCAGAAGTGGGCAAAGGGTTAATGCAAAGGATCTTTGAATCCATATGCATACAATGTACTGTAGTTTGAAAAAATAGTACCATATTTGATGAATATATGTTCTGCTGTTTAGAGAAATGTATATCCTTGGGGATCCTAGAATTTGATGCCTTTTCAAGATGATATTTTTAAAAATTATTTGTTATCTATTTAATAGAAGTGGGCCTAGGGGCCCTTGAAGAGAGTTATAAAATCTCTACTTGAGGCTTTTATCTACTGCAAATAGAGAAGTAGAAACAATTTACAATTCAATGAGAATTTAACAAGTCAAATTTAACCTGAGTTAACTGGCAAACTATTTTTACTTCAGTCGTATTTTAGTGCCCTTTGTAGATTGGCATTCTGGTCAACTGTCTGGCATGTGTCTTTAATCTGGTGTGTAAATATGTACCACCATTTTGTTTGTTTGCTTGCTTATACTACTGTGACTTTTTAAAAATGTTTTAACGTGTCAGTAATTTAGAATAGTTTTTAGTCATTTCACAAACATTGACAGTACATTAACTATATTGTGGATCTCTAAAAACTCTTGGGCATATAAAAGGAGTCCTCATCATGAAAAATGTGAAAATTACTGTATTGAACTTTTGCAGCTACCAGCTGCAAAAACAAAAGCTGTTTTTATTTTACTGTGGGATGTATTTTTTTTTATTCATAAGCTCAATCTCATTTATAAATGCAATGAGAGTCCTTTTTTTATTCAGAGATTGCTCTTTCATTTTATTCATTTACCCAAATACCCACTTTCACTATTGTAGAAATTGTTCTCATTTGATGTCCTTTTTTCCTCCTGTCCCCACCCGTCTCCCACTGAATAAACTAAGGGAATGTCGTCTGTAGAAACGTCAGAATTTACATCATCGTCTATTTTTCTCTCTCAAAATAATCTTGAATCTGTGGCGTTGTAAGAGCCTTTCAGCTTAAACAATTCTGAAATTTTTCATAGAGTTTTCCAGATGTTTTTTTTCTGAATGGAAACTTTGTTCAAGAATAACCTGTCTGGACCTCAAAAAAATATATGGTTGATTATTTTTTCTCTTCCTCTCTTTGCTCCAAATTGAAATTGAGTTCTATCTCATCTCTGGTTGGAAAGATTTTTCACCTTTCTTTTCCTTCCTCAATGGACCACACTACACTTTTAAAGTAATAAAACATTTAAATGAAATGTACAAGACATAACCAATGAACTCAATACCATTAAATATTTATCAATACAATAGTACAAGTTTGACTGTGAAATAAATATTAGGTCCTGTAAACTTAATAGTTTCCTGTAAAATGGAAAAAAAAAATCCTCTCCAAGCTTTTGCCACCCAAAGTACTGAACTTAACCAATAAATAGTTCATAGTGTGCCAAAATTGAATTGCCAAATGATTGACCATATCCTATATTGCACAAGGAGAAGGCCACTGTTGTTTGTACAAGTGTGTTTCATTCAATGTAGATAAATAGCATGAAGTTAGAATTTCTAAACTAACCTTTGTTTTCAACTAACTACAGAACAGGAAGGGTAGTGCAGGGAAAATAAGCTGAAAGATATAGGGAAAGAGGAACATCAGGAAGTCTTGAGCTGATATATCCTGCTCAGATGCAGGAATTGCCGATTTAAATTTGGGGGGTTTAACCCAAAGTAGTGAATTTTTATACTAGCATTGCTATATAGGAAAAATGTTTACTATCGATACTTTTTGATTTTTTTCTAGGAAATAATGACAAAAGTAAAAATTTAAACAAATAAATACTGGTTTTAATATACTGAACAGCAGACAAAATTATTCTTTATGACCACACTCAGACACCAATGATATTACTTTAGTAAAAGCTATCTTTGGAACAACTATCTTACATTTGGACAAGGTATCCTCCATCGGGTAATTGTTTCATTTTTTATTTGAATTGGAAATACTGCATTCACTATGATGCCTATATTGACGAATTCAATCACAAAGCACTAAATTCAGAATATCTTTTTATATTTCAAAATATTCTAGAATACACACACACACACACACACACACACACACATACACACCTCAGTTGGCCTATTGACCTCCAAAAACAGTAAATTACCTATAGACTACAGATGATGCATATTAATATAATTATAGTAAACAAACACCATTAAATATTTGATCCTAGAAATAGTTATGTATTTAAGATAGAAGAAATAAAGATCTTGCTATAACAATGATAATTATGAAAATAATAATAACATTTATAACATAAATTACAGTTCACAAACACTTCTCATTTTTCAACTTCATTAATACATGGCCCTATAAAGAAAAGATAAAGGGTAGTAGCATTCTAATTTTACAGATTAGAAACCTATGATTCACAGATCTTAAGTTACTTGCTCAAGGTCACCACGATTACCAAAGGTTCAAACTTAAAACCAGAGATGTCGGGGCCTCCCTGGTGGCGCAGTGG
The DNA here is from genome assembly GCF_025265405.1 of Mesoplodon densirostris. Lineage (NCBI taxonomy): Eukaryota > Metazoa > Chordata > Mammalia > Artiodactyla > Ziphiidae > Mesoplodon > Mesoplodon densirostris. Next base: position 18,861,003 of record NC_082664.1, read on the forward strand.
TTGAGAGTCCGCCTGCCGATGCAGGGGATACGGGTTCGTGCCCCGATCTGGGAGGATCCCATATGCCGCGGAGCGGCTGGGCCCGTGAGCCATGGCCGCTGGGCCTGCGCGTCCGGAGCCTGTGCTCCGCAACGGGAGAGGCCACAACAGTGAGAGGCCCGCATACCGCAAAAAGAAAAAAAAAAAAAAAAAAAAAAAACCAGAGATGTCTGTACTCTAATACTATGATATTTCTAGCCAGAAAATTACCTAATGTTTTTATAAGTAATTTGTAGCAGAGACTTTCTGGAAATAAAGAAATAAAAAAATATATAATCTTGCCCATACTTGGTCATGATTCCAACAGCTTTGCCTCCTTTTCCAATAACTCCCTCAGAAGACAATTTAACGTCATAAAATCAAAGAGGAGAGATTACTCTGATTTAGAAGATGGCTGGAAAAGCAGCATCGACTCCTCTCATGAGTTTCCTGAGCCACAAAATTGACATGTGACAAACAACATTTTGCTCAACACTGTCCTTTTGCATTCTGCCTCTAAGGATGAATGACACCTTCACTTACACAGTTACACAACGTAAAATCTGGGTATCCTTCTCCATTTCTATTATGTCTTCTTACCCCTCACCCTTTCAACCTCTTAACCCACTTATCTGCTAAATATGGTTTCCATCCAATCTCACCTTCCTCACAGCTCCAACCAAATTTCAGGAGACTGGTATCAAATGTCTTCCAGAATAGGAAGGGTGAGTGATGGAGGGAGGAGAAGGTGGAAACCACCATGGTATCTCCTATCACATTTGGAATCCATCATCCCATGATCCAACACACTCTTCAGGTTTCTGAGTGCTCACTTTTAGCCTAAGCCTTCCATATTCTGTATTCAGTTCTCCTGGACTAGCTAATGTGCCCTAGAGAGAATTTCAGCAACAGCTTGGGGAGCAACTTGCTACAATGTCTTCCTAGCATCTTTCATATCTTATTACTGATATAGCAACTTGCTGATCTGTATGCAAAGCTATCATTATGATATCTGTAATGTGCTGTAAAATATGTCATTCATGATACTGAGATAATATACACATGCCAATATGTTAAAAAAATAACTCTGGGGGCCAATATCCTAACCCAGAATCTGTGCTGAAGGGAGAGCAAACCTGATATGAAAAAGACTATACGGGGCCTCCCTGGTGGCGCAGTGGTTGGGAGTCCGCCTGCCGATGCAGGGGACACGGGTTCGTGCCCCGATCCCGGAGGATCCCACATGCCGCGGAGCGGCTGGGCCCGCGAGCCATGGCCGCGGAGCCTTTGTGTCCGGAGCCTGTGCTCCGCAACGGGAGAGGCCACAGCAGTGAGAGGCCCGCGTGCAGCAAAAAAAAAAAAAAAAAAAAAAAAAAGACTATACGCAAGCCACAGGGCTGTAAATTCATCCTTCATCCATATACATGATGAATATCAGAAAAAAAAAGATTTTAATTCATTGATTTAATTGTTTGGTAATCAGCCTGATAAATGTTAGAAATAGGCTGTCATTGAAGAAATTAAAGTTATTCAAGATATGAAGACTGACTAAATATATTTTAAAGACTTTTCTCACATTTGCATGAATATATCATTATAAGAATTGAGTGAGGTCTTACTCCTTTACCCATGGGGAGACAATGCTCAAGGTTAAATTCCCAGACTGTCCTGCTTCCAGCCGTTAACTCCGTAGGACTCTGGTTACCTAATGCCAACATGTGGAATAGTCTTGAATCTGGAATCTTGGTGTTTAAGTTGAGTGAACCTCCATCCAAGTCAAAAAAGGCCTTGAGAGTGCATGATATGTCATGCGAGTTATCTGTGTCTTTTTTCTACTTACTTTTCAATGCATGTGTAATAAATAAATATCTGTATTCATGGAAGAATTTGGTCTGGGACATGCTTACAGTATAACTTGGAAGCAAGGTTGTGGGATGATTGGTTAACCTTACTCACAGCAAAACTTCTTTGGCATCTATCATTAACACCCAAAAAATCCCCCAAAGTTGTGTAGGAGCAGGTCTGCAGGTGACCTTGCCTTTATGTTTGCTGATGAAATGACTGGGTGTTTATAATGATGATTCTTACTAATATTTCTTTCCAGGTATTCTAATCAGATTCAGAATTATCAGGATCACTTTTTGTTTCTTGAGAGTATAAAAAGAAAACAGCAGAAAACATACTCATTAATTAAAATCAGTGTTTACTTGATTTACATAACATTTTATATTAATTTTATATTAAAAATTGATTAAGAATAAAATTTTACTTGCTTTCTATTTTCTTTGGCAATACCTTCTTTGACTTTTTCTTTTGAAGACGTTTTGGAGATACATACTCTTGTCCTTATATTTGACAACGTTTCCATGGTGATGTTATTTCTTTTTACAGTATGACCCCTTGACTTTTAGGGAAATAGCAATACAAACAGGTTTTTTAAAAAATAAGTGTTCAAAATGATTTTCTCCCTTATAATTCTATTTTGTGAATATCTTTTATAGTGCTCTGGCATATTGTATAATTTTTTTCTTAAAAATTATATCACTTTTATGATTTTACATAAAATACATAAATAATGATATATATTTATATATTATTTAAATCTCTATATATACACAGACAGAAATATATATATACATAAAATATTCTTTGTATATGCATATGTGCATATCTATATCTATATCTGTATCTGTATATCTTTAGATTTTCTTTGAGTCATCCGTGAGTGACTAGTTATCACATTTGATAAAAACCATATGAAAAGATAGGCAGGCAGATAAATTAAAGACATGTACTGGATATGGCATAGTCAGCAGAGAACAGTACAATTTTATTCTAAATGGGTTTGTCTTTTAATGAGGGTAAATGTAATGGTAGCCTGATAGTACCAGGACATTACTAGAAAGGTCTGGGAAGAAAGGGGGAAATAGTTTGCTCACCTTGACAGAGGATACGATCATATCTAATTTCATTTCATTTCTCACATCTGTGTGATGGACCTGTGCTCTATAGAAATAAGTCTGAATTGTGAAACAACTAGTCACAGAATATCTGTAGACCATGTGTGCAAAGAATAATGTCTTTAGAGGATTGGTCTTGGAAAGTTAAACTGTGAACTTGCCTTTTAATCATTTTGAGGATCCAGAGAACAGATAACAGATATAATGGCATCTATTTTCAGGCTAATCACCTGAGTAATTTTGCATATATGTTAGCATGCTATTAATCCACAATGCAGCAACATTTCACTTATGCATTGCCCAGGTACTGGTTGAACCATTAGCTGGGTTCTTTATCTTATTTACACCATTTGGACTACTAGGCTTCAATGACAAGTTTTGGAACAGTTCCAAGTCAGTGAGCTCACTGCCTAGTGTTAGCAAGAGAACAAAATCTGATGTGTTGCAGTTCTTACTGTCTTTTCTGGACTAAAGCCCTCAAGGGGCTACCCTTTCAGTCTAGTGTTTCTTAAAGTCTCATCCTCTGTCAGTTTATATATGAACTATGAACCACCTGGGGAGTGTATTAAACATGGAGATTCTTGGGCCTTCTCCAAAGTCACTGAATCAGAATGGGGACCATGAACCTGAGTTTTAAATATATAACCTGCTGATGCAGGGGACATGGGTTCGTGCCCCAGTCTGGGAAGATCCCACATGCCACGGAGCGGCTGGGCCCGTGAGCCATGGCCGCTGAGCCTGCATGCCCAGAGCCTGTGCTCCACAATGGGAGAGGCCCCAACAGAGAGAGGCCTGCATACCACACAAAAAAATAAAAAATAAAAAATAAAATAAAAAATAAAAATAAATAAATATATAACTTATTTTAGCGATTCTCAACAAATGATAATATATTAGAAGCACTCTTTTAGACAACTATCTTCCAACAAGTCTAAATTATTGTTTTTCTATTTAAAGACTATAAATATCCCTCTATACCATATACTTTTCCAGAAGGCCCTGTCCAGGGCACACCTCTCTACAGTACGGGACCCAAATTTGCAACTTTTTGGTGTGTCATTTTCTTTGCGTAGCTCTCTTCTTCCTCATAGGTTTCAACCACTCTGGTTTGCCTTTCATTTCCTCTTTTCACTTTTCTCCTCTCCTCTACTCTTCAATTCATTCTCCAACTGGTCTATTACCAGAGCCCTCTTCCTTTCATTCATCTTCTTTCAGGAAAGATAGATGTAGTCTATATATTTTGATGGTGTAAGTTTCCAGGATATTAGTTAAGAAGTATGATCCATGAAGAAGAAAGTCCAGTGCCTGGGGCAATGTGATTCCATGAAATGTGTATTGAGGGACCCATATCCTAAGAGATCAGGAGATGGAGGGAGGACCTGGGGTCTCCAGTGAAGACTACCAGTGAACCCATGCCCCTGGATCCAGATGTAGAAGCCAAGAAAGGGGTCAAAATAGTAGCCTAAAAATTGGTAAATAGGAACTGGCTGTTTTAGAACCTAGGACATCAGTTTGGGAGTTGAATGTCTTTCTCTAACCACATAATAAGTTATTCGAGTTCAACAAGGTTGACTTCAGGAAATTGGAATTTGGAATATGTATAACACAAAACCTGTCTATATTTTCTCACATGGGCAGCCACTGTTAACCTTGCAAAGTTTTAGCAAAATAGAGTGTCTCATGTAGCCATAAAAAACATCCACTCCACCAAGTGTTTGGTGAGAAATGAGTATTATTTTTTTAACATCTTTATTGGAGTATAATTGCTTTACAATGCAGTGTTAGTCTCTGCTTTATAACAAAGTGAATCAGCTATACATGTACATATATCCCCATATCTCATCCCTTTTGCATCTCCCTCCCACCCTCTCTTTCCCACCCGTTTAGGTGGTCACAAAGCACCAAGCTGATCTCCCTGTGTTGTATGGCTGCTTCCCACTAACTATCTATTTTACAGTTGGTAGTGTATATATGCACATGCCACTCTCTCACTTCATCCAGCTTACACTTCCCCCTCCCAGTGTCCTCAGGTATGTTCTCTACGTCTGCATCTTTATTCCTGTCCTGCCCCTAGGTTCTTCAGAACCATTTTTTTTAAGATTCCATATATATGTGTTAACATACAGTATTTGTTTTTCTCTTTCTGACTTACTTCACTCTGTATGACAGAATCTAGGTCCACCCACCTCAATACATATAATGCAATTTCATTTCCTTTTATGGCTGAGTAATATTCCATTGTATATATGTGCCACATCTTCTTTATCCATTCATCTGTCGATGGACACTTGGGTTGCTTGCATGTCCTGGCTATTGTAAATAGATCTGCAATGAACATTCTGGTACATGACTCTTTTTGAATTATGGTTTTCTCAGGTTATATGCCCAGTAGTGGGATTGCTGGGTTGTATGGTAGTACTATTTTTAATTTTTTAAGGAACCTCCATACTGTTCTCCATAGTGGCTGTATCAATTTACATTTCCACCAACAGTGCAAGAGAGTTCTGTTTTCTCCACACCCTCTCCAGCATTTATTGTTTGTAGAATTTTTAATGATGGCTATTCTGACTGGTGTGAGGCAATACCTCATTGTAGTTTTGATTTGTATTTCTCTAATGATTAGTGATGGTGAACATCCTTTCATGTGTTTGTTGGCAATCTGTATATCTTCTTTGGAGAATTGTCTATTTAGGTCTTCTGCCCATTTTGGGATTAGGTTGTTTGTTTTTTTGATATTGAGCTGCATGAGCTGCTTGTAAATTCTGGAGATCAATCCTTTGTCAGTTTCTTCATTTGCAAATATTTTCTCCCATTCTGAGTGTTGTCTTTTCACCTTGTTTCTGGTTTCCTTTGCTGTGCAAAGGCTTTTAAGTTTCATTAGGGCCCATTTCTTTATTTAGTTTTTATTTCCATTTCTCTAGGAGGTGGATCAAAAAGAATCTTACTGTGATTGGTGTTATTGAGTGTTCTGCTTATATTTTCCCATAAGAGTGTTATAGTGTCTCTGATTAGATTTATGTCTTTAATCCATTTTGAGTTTATTTTTGTGTATGGTTTTAGGGAGAGTTCTAATTTCATTATTTTACATGGAGCTGTCCAGTTTTCCCAGCACCATTTTTTGAAGAGGCTGTCTTTTCTCCATTGTATATTCTTGTCTCCTTTATCACAAATAAGGTGACCATATGTGAGTGGATTTATCTCTGGGATTTCTATCCTGTTCCATTGATCTATATTCTGTTTTTGGGCCAGTACCATACTGTCTTGATTACTGTAGCTTTGTAATATATTCTGAACTCCAGGAGTCTGATTTTTCCAACTTCATTCTTCTTTCTCAAGATTGCTTTGGCTATTCGGGGTCTTTTGTATTTCCATACAAATTGTGAAATTTTTTGAGTTCTGTGAAAAAAGCCATTGGTAGTTTGATAGGGATTGCATTGAATCTGTAGATTGCTTTGGGTAGTATAGTCATTTTCACAATATTGATTCTTCCAATCCAAGAACATGGTATATCTCTCCAATAGTTTGTATCATCTTTTATTTCTTTCATCAGTGTCTTATAGTTTTCTGCATACCGGTCTTTTGTCTCCTTAGGTAGGTTTCTTTCTATGTATTTTATTATTTGTGTTGCAATGGTAAATGGGAATGTTTCCTTAATTTCTCTTTCAGATTTTTCATCATTAGTGTATAAAAATGCAAGAGACTTCTGTGCATTAATTTTGTATCCTGCTACTTTACCAAATTCATTGATTAGCTCTAGTAGTTTCCTGGTACAGTCTTTAGGATTCTCTATATATAGTATCATGTCATCTGCAAACAGTGACAGCTTTACTTCTTCTTTTCAGATTTGATTTCATTTATTTCTTTTTCTTCTCTGATTGATGTGGCTAAAACTTCCAAAACTATGTTGAATAATAGTGGTGAGAGTGGACAACCTTGTCTTATTCCTGATATTAAAGGAAATGGTTTAAGTTCTTCACCATTGAGAATGATGTTGGATGTGGTTTTGTCATATATGGTATTTATGTTGAGGTAAGTTCCCTTTATGCCTACATTCTGGAGGGTTTTTATCATAAATGGGTGTTGAATTTTGTCGAAAGCTCTTTCTGTGTCTGTTGAGATGATCATATGGATTTTCTCCTTCAATTTGTTAATATGGTATATCACATTGATTGATTTACGTATATTGAAGAATCCTTTCATTCCTTGGATAAACCCCACATGATCATGGTGTATGATCCTTTTCATGTGCTGTTGGATTCTGTATGCTAGTATTTTGTTGGGGATTTTTGCATCTATGATCATCAGTGATATTGGCCTATAGTTTCCTTTCTTTGTGACATCTCTTTCTGCTTTTGGTATCAGGGTAATAATGGTGGCCTCGTAGAATGATTTTGGGAGTGTTCCTCCCTCTGCTATATTTTGGAAGACTTTGAGAAGGGTAGGTGTTAACTCTTCTCTAAATGTTTGATAGAATTTGTGAAGCCATCTGTTCTTGGGTTTTTCTTTGTTGGAGGATTTTGATCACAGTCTCATATTCAGTGCTTATGATTGGTCTTTTTATATTTTCTATTTCTTCCTGGATCAGTCTTGGAAGGTTATGCTTTTCTAAGTATTTGCCCATTTCTTCCAGTTTGTCCAGTTTATTGGCATAGAGTTGCTTGTACTATTCTCTCATGATTCTTTGTATTTCTGCAGTGACATTTGTTACTTCTCCTTTTTCATTTCTAATTCTACTGATTTGAGTCTTGTCCCTTTTTTTCTTCATAAGTCTGGCTAATGGTTTATCAATTTTGTTTATTTTCTCAAAGAAGCAGCTTTAAGTTTTATTCATCTTTGCTATTGTTTCCTTCATTTCTTTTTCATTTATTTCTGAAATGATCTTTATGATTTCTTTGCTTCTGCTAACTTTGGGGTATTTTTGTTCTTCTTTCTCTAATTGCTTTAGGTGTAATGTTTGGGTGTTTATTTGAGATGTTTCTTGTTTCTTGAGGTAAGATTGTATTCCTATGAACTTCCCTCTTACAACTGCTTTTTCTGCATCCCATAGGTTTTGGGTTGTCGTGTTTTCATTGTCATTTGTTTCTAGGCATTTTTTGATCTCCTCTTTGATTTCTTCAGTGATCTCTTGGTTATTTAGTAGTGTATTGTTTAGCCTCCACGTGTTTTTATTTTTTACAGATTTGTCCTGTAATTTATATCTAGCCTCTTAGCATTGTGGTCAGAAAAGATACTTGATATGATTTCAATTTTCTTAAATTTCCCAAAGCTTGATTTGTGATCCAAGATATGATCTATCCTGGAGAATGCTCTATGAGCACTTGGGAAGAATGTGCGTTCTGTTGTGTTTTGATGAACTGTCCTATAAATATGAATTAAGTCCATCTTGTTTAATGTATCATTTAAAGCTTGTGTTTCCTTATTTATTTTCATTTTGGATCATCTGTCTATTGGTGAAAGTGTGGTGTTAAATTCCCCTAGTGTGATTTTGTTACTGTCAATTTCCCCTTTTATGGCTGTTAGCATTGGCCTTATGTATTGAGGTGCTCCTCTGTTGGGTGCAGGAATATTTACAATTGTTTTATCTTCTTAGATTCATCCATTTATCATTATGTAGCATCATTCTTTGTCTCTTGTAATAGTCTTTATTTTAAAGTCTACTTTGTCTGATATGAGTATTGTTATTTCAGCTTTCTTTTTATTTCCATTTGCATGGAATATCTTTTTCCATACACTCAACTTCAATCTGCATGTGTCCTTAGGTCTGTAGTAGGTCTCTTGTAGACCAGCTGTGTGTGAGGCCTATGCCTCTGAGGGGGGGAGAGCCAAGTTCAGGACATTGTTCCACCAGAGTCCTCCCGGCTCCACATAATATCAAACAGCAAAAACTCTACCAGAGATCCCCATCTCAACGCTAAGACCCAGCTCCACTCAATGACCAGCAAGATGCAGTGCTGGACACCCTGTGCCAAACAACTAGCAAGACAGGAACAAAACCCCACACATTAACAGAGGCTGCCTAAAATCATAACAAGGTCTCAGACACCCCAAAACAAACCACCGGATGCAGTCCTACCCACCAGAAAGACAAGATCCATCCTCATCCACCAGAACACTGGCAGCAGTCCCTTCCATCAGGAAGCCTACACAATCCACTGAGCCAACCTTAGCCACTGGGGGAAGATACCAAAAACAACGGGAACTATGAACTTGCAGCCTGCAAAAAGGAGACCCCAAACACAGTAAGTTAAGCAAGATGAGAAGACAGAGAAATACGCAGCATGTGAAGGAGCAAGGTAAAAACCCATCGGACCAAACAAATGAAGAGGAAAAAGGCAGCCTACCTGAAAAAGAATTCAGAGTAATGATAGCAAAGATGACCAAAATCTTGAAAATAGAATGGAGAAAATACAAGAAACGTTTAACAAAAACCTAGAAGAACTAAAGAGCAAACAAACAAGGATGAAGAACACAATAAATGAAATTTAAAATTCTCTAGAAGGAATCAGTAGCAGAATAACTGAGGCAAAAGAACAGATAAGTGACCTGGAAGATAAAATAGTGGAAATAACTACCACAGGGTGGAATAAAGAAAAAAGAATGAAAAGAATTGAGGAGAGTCTCAGAGACCTCTGGGACAATATTAAATGCACCAACACTCGAATTATAGGGGTCCAAGAAGAAGAGAAAAAGTAAGAGACTGAGAAAATATTTGAATAGATTAGAGTTGAAAACTTCCCTTATATGGGACAGACATTAGTCAATCAAGTCCAGGAAGTGTGAAGAGTCTCATACAGGATAAATACAGGGAGAAACACACCAGGACACATATTAATCAAACTATCAAAAATTAAATACAAAAAAAAAACATTAAAAGAGGCACAGGAAAAATAACAAATAACATACAAGGGAATCCCCATAATGTTAACAGCTGATCTTTCAGCAGAAACTTTGCAAGCCACAAGGGAATGGCAGGACATATTTAAAGTAATGAAGGGGAAAACCTACAACCAAGATTACTCTACCCAGCAAGGCTCTCATTCAGATTCGACAGAGAAATTAAACCTTTACAAACAAGCAAAATCTAAGAGAATTCAGCAGCACCAAACAAGCTTTACAACAACTGCTAAAGGAACTTCTCTAGGCGGGAAACACTAGAGAAGGAAAAGACGTACAATAACAAACCCAAAACAATTAAGAAAATGGTAACTGGAACATACATATTGATAACTACCTTAAAGGTAAATGGATTAAATCCTCCAACCAAAAGGCATAGACTTCCTGAATAGATACAAAAGCAAGACCCTTATATATGCTGCCTACAAGAGACCCACTTCAGACCTAGGGACACATACAGACTGAAAGTAAGGGCATGGAAAAGGATATTCCATGCAAATGGAAATCAAATGAAAGCTGATGTAGAAATTCTCATATCAGACATAATAGACTTTAAAATAAAGACTATTACAACAGACAAAGAGGGCCACTACATAATGATCAAGGGATCAAACCAAGAAAAAGATATTACAACTGTAAATATTTATGCATCCTTATATGGCCATATATGGCCATATATGACAAACCCACAGCCAACATCGTTCTCAATGGTGAAAAACTGAAACCATTTCCACTAAGATCAGGAAGAAGACAAGGTTGTCCACTCTCACCACTATTATTCAACCTAGTTTTGGAAGTTTTAGCCACAGCAATCAGAGAAGTAAAAGAAATAAAAGGAATCCAAATCAGAAAAGAAGAAGTAAAGCTGTCACTGTTTGCAGATGACATGATATTATACATAGAGAATCTTAAAGACACTACCAAAAAACTACTAGAGCTAATCAATGAATTTGGTAAAGTAGCAGCATACAAAATTAATGCACAGAAATCTCTTGCATTCCTATACACTAATGATGAAAATTCTGAAAGAGAAATTAAGGAAACACTCCCATTTACCATTGCAAAATAAGAATAAAATACCTCAGAATAAACCTACCTAAGGAGACAAAAGACCTGTATGCAGAAAACTATAAGACACTGATGAAAGAAATTAAAGATGATACAAACAGATGGAGAGGTATACCATATACTTGGATTGGAAGACTCAACATTGTGAAAATGACTATATGACCTAAAGCAATCTACAGATTCAATGCAATCCCTATCAAACTACCAATGGCTTTTTTCACAGAACTAGAATAAAAAATTTCATGATGCGTATGAAAATACAAAAGACCCCAAATAGCCAGAGGAATCTTGAGAAAGATAAATGGAGCTGGAGGCATCAGGCTCCCTGACTTCCAACTATACTACAAAGCTACAGTAATCAAGACAGTATGGTACTGGCACAAAAACAGAAAGATAGATCAAAGAGACAGGTTAGAAAGCCCAGAGATAAACTCATGCACATATGGTCACCTTATTTTTGATGAAGGAGGCAAGTGTATACAATGGAGAAAAGACTGCCTCTTCAATAAGTGGTGCTGGGAAAACTTGACAGCTACATGTAAAAGAATGAAATTAGATCACTCCCTAACACCATCCACAAAAATAAGCTCAAAATGGATTAGACACCTAAATGTAAGGGCAGACACTATAAAACTCTTAGATGAAAACATAGTCAGAACACTCTATGACATAAATCACAGCAAAATCCTTTTTGATCCACCTTCTAGAGAAAGGGAAATAAAATAAAAAATAAACAAATGGAACCTGATGAATCTTAAAAGCTTTTGCACAGCAAAGGAAGCCATAATCAAGTTGAAAAAAGAACCCTCAGACTGGGAGAAAATATTTGCCAATGAAGCAAATGACAAAGGATTAATCTCCAAAAGAAGCAAGCAGCTCATGTAGTTCAACATCAAAAAACAAACAACCCAATCCAATAAAGGGCAGAAGACCTAAATAAATATTTCTCCAAAGAAGATATATAGACTGCCAACAAACACATGAAAGGATGCTCAACATCAATAATCATTAGAGAAATGCAAATCAAAACTACAATGAGGTATCACCTTACCCGGGTGACAATGGCCATTATCAAAAAATCTACAAACAATAAATACTGGCGAGGGTGTGGAGAAAAGTGTACCCTCTTGCACTGTTCGTGGGAATATAAATTGATACAGCCACTATGGAGAACAGTATGGAGGTTCCTTAGAAAACTAAAAATAGAACTCCCATACGACCCAGTAATCCCACTACTGGGCATTCACCCTGAGGAAACCATATTCAAAAAGAGTCATGTACCACAACATTCATTTCAGCTATATTTCCATAGCCAGGACATGGAAGCAAACTAAGTGCCCATCGACAGATGAATGGATAAAGAAGATGTGGCACATATATACAATGGGATATTACTCAGCCAAAAGAGAAACGAAATTGAGTTATTTGTAGTGAGGTGGATGAACCTGGAGACTGTCATACAGAGTGAAGCAAGTCAGAAAGAGAAAAACAAATATCATATGCTAACACATATATATGGAATCAAAAAAAAAAAAAAAGATTCTGAAGAACCTAGGAGCAGGACAGGAATAAAGATGCAGATGTAAAGAATGGACTTGAGGACACAGGGTGGGGGAAGGGTAAGCTGGGATGAAGTGAGAGAGTGGCATGGACATATATACACTACCAAATGTCAAATAGATAGCTAGTGGGAAGCAGCTGCATAGCACAGTGAGATCAGCTCAGTGCTTTGTGCCCACCTAGAGGTGTGGGATAGGGAGGGTGGGAGGGAGACACAAGAGGGTGGAGATATGGGGATATATGTATATGTATAGCTGATTCACTTTGTTATACCACAGAAACTAACACACCATTGCAAAGCAATTATACTCCAATAAATATGTTAAAAAATAAAACCCACTCCTGGGGGTTGGATTCAGGTCATCAGTATTTTCTGAGTCCCCCCCATATGATTCCAATGTGCAGGCAATACTGAAAAATATTGCTTCAGAGGCATCCAAGGCCCCCTTCCCCAGAAGACCTCTGTCTACCAAAGTCCTTGCATTTCTTCCATTACTCACTCCTCTGAGCAGTCTTTATAGAAGATTCATTTGCCTTTGCCAAGTACATTACACATATTACCTTATTTAACCCTCGCAATAACACTATGATGTTTCTAACATGGTTCTTTCCCTTATGCAATCAGGTAACTGAGACTCAGAGAGAGTGCATTGTTTATGTAACATCAGACAGCTTTAGTTGGTGGAGACAGGTATGGAAACCACGTATGACTGACTGGTGACTATTTCCTTAATGATTATATTCACTGCTACAATTTCTGTATATGAGGGTCAGAGGACATGAACCATACCTGAAACCAAAGTGTCATTTCCAATTCTGATTCTATTTAGTTTTGTCATTTCTCTTCCTGCCCTCTAGCTCTTCATTCTGATCTGTGCTATGTTACATCCACAAATTGTACCTAAAATATAACTCCACTGAGCTATCGATTCCTTGACTGTGGACTCCTTCTCATGTCCCCTTCATCTCCATACTCAGTCTTCGTTTCCTTCTATGCCTTCATTTTCAAACTCTTAAATTGCCTTTTTTTTTTTTTTTTTTCTTTTTGCGGTATGTGGGCCTCTCACTGTTGTGGCCTCTCCCGTTGCGGAGCACAGGCTCCGGATGCGCAGGCCCAGCGGCCATGGCTCACGGGCCCAGCCGCTCCGCGGCATATGGGATCCTCCCAGACCGGGGCACGAACCCGTATCCCCTGCATCGGCAGGCGGACTCTTAACCACTGCGCCACCAGGGAGGCCCTTAAATTGCCTTTTTTGACAAATAAATGCCTCTACACTTTTAAACTTTCCTTAACTCACTTATTTCAAGTATATGCTACTTTGGATGGAATTTTATCTCTGCTAGGCAAGTGTCGTGACACTAAGCAAATTGCTTAGCCTCTCTGAGAGTCTAAGTTGAACAGTTACAAAATTTCTTACCTTTTGATTGTGTAGATTCAGAAAGATCTAGGTAAAGGGTCTGGTATAATATCCTTACACAGTAGGGAGTCAAAAATGGCAACTTTGATTATCAGTCCCTACCTCCAAAACTTCTTCAACTCTCGATTATAGAAAATTTGAACAAATGAAGGTGTACCTTAAACATATCAACAGTAACAGCATATTTAATGGTGAAATGTTGAAAACATTCCCAGTGAGGTTGGGAAGCCCTGCTTCATTTAATATTGTACTGGAGGCTGTTGATAATAAGAGAAGAAAAAGAATAAAAGGTACTAAGATTATAAATGAACATATAAAATTATTATTATTTGCTATGGGCATGATTGTGTATGTAGAGAACCAGAAACCATCAACAGATAAAATACTAGAATTAGAATTATTTTAACAAACTTTTTTTAGTAAAGAGTTAGATTTACATAAAAAGGTGAAGATAGTATAAAGTTCCTGTATACTGTAACACGTGGCTTCATCCATTATTAACATCTTATATTATTGATATATTTATCATAAAGAACCAATATTGATATATTATTATGAACTATAGTCAATACTTTATTCTTTTTTTTTTCAGCTTTTCTCTAATATCTTTCCTCTGTTCCAGGATCCCACCTAGGATACCACATTACATTTAATAGCCATGTCTTCTTAAGCTCCTCTTGGTTGTGACAGTTTCTCAGCATTTTTTTTCATTACCTTGATAGTTTTGAAAAATATTGGTCAAGTAATTTGTAGAATGCCCCTTAGTTTGCATTTATCTGATGCTTTTTTCTCATGATTAGACTGGCATTATATGTTTGGGGGAGAAAAATCACAGAGGTAAACTCATTCTTATCATGTCATATCAAGGGTACAGACTATCAACATAACATATCGCTGTTGTTAACCTTGGTCAGCTGTCTTGAGACAGTGTTTGTCAGATTTAGACATTGTAAAGTTACCTTTTTTTCCCCCCTCCTCTCCATACTATACCCTTTAGAAGAAAATCACTATGTGCAGTCCACACTTAAGGAGTCAGAGGTTAAGCTTCACCTCCTTATGGGTGGATATTTACATAAATTATTTGGGATTCTCTGCATAAGAGATTTGTCTATTCTTGCCTACTTATTTACTTAATCATTCATGTTGGTATGGACTTATAATTATTTATTTTACTATTTAGGTTACAATCCAATACTAATTATTTATTTAGTTGCTCAGAGTCATCCGAGTTGGCCACTAGGAGCTCTTTCAATTGGTTCTTGTATTCTTTTAATTTATCCTTATCATTGTGGCTTTTTTGTTGTTGTTGTTGTTTGCTTGATTGGTTGGTTTTGCATTTTGTTTATTTATTTAAGTACTTTCTTATTTGATGGCATTACAAGCTGTTGGAGACTCATCATGTATATTTTTTGCCCCAGTCTTAGAATCTGCCATTTCTCCAAGGAACTCTGGTTCCTTTTATTTGATAATGGTATTCAAAACTAAAGTCTGAGCATTAGGAGTGCCGATTACTACTGTGGTTCCATTGTTTCTAGACTCTAAAATGTATATCCACACATATCAATAAATATTTCTGTATGTAACCATCTATATCTGTCTTAAGCTAAACATATGTTCATACTGATGTCTCCAACTCTAATCCATTTACCTCATGTATCAGTCTAGCCTACTCCCCTGTCTATCTGTAACCTTCCACTCCATAGAGATAAAACTAGCTCCCACCATCTGTCATCCATTTCTTAATTGTTCAAGTCCTATATATATATATATATATATATATATATATATATATATATATATATATATATATATATATATATATATAGTGCTTTCAGAGTTGTTAATTCATACCCCAGTAGGAAACAACTTTATTAACTGGAGTACAGTGTTTATACATAGTTCTTTCTTCCTTCAGTTTTACAGACTCAACTTATTTTCAAAGTTACAGTACCATATCCTTCTACCCCATACAGTGAGGTTCTTAAATGTATTTTTAATAAATTTGGATTATTTAATGCATTTTGTATTATATTCTGGGATCCCTCAAATTCCTAAATGATTTTCCCAGTTCACATTCATTAAGATTTACTCTTTGTGTTGTAAAGTTCTATGAGTGTTTAATGTGTTTTATTCACCATTACCGTATCATAAAGAATAGTTTCACCAACATTAAAATTCCCCATGCCTCATCTATTCAAGCTTCTTCCCAAGCATCAATCAAACCACTGGCAAGCATTGGTCTTCTTACTGCTTCTATAGTTTTGCTTTTTAAAGAAACTCATGTAATCTGAATCATTCAGTTAGTAGTTTTTTTTTTTTTTTTTTGACTGGCTTCTTTTACTTTACAATATACGTTTAAGATTCATCTGTTTCATGGCTTGATAGCTCATTTCTTTTTGTCATTAAGTAACATTCCATTGTATGGATGAACCACTGCTTATTTATCCACTCACTTATTGAAGGATACCTTGTTTTCATTCAATTTTTGATGCTTTATGAATAAAGCTGCTGTAAATATTCACGTGCATGTATTTATGTGGACATAAGTTTTCAAATTAATGCAGTAAATGCCGATAGTCACAATCACTAGATTGTATAGTATATTTACCTTTGTAAGAAACTGTCAAACTATCTGTCAAAGTGGTTGTGCCATTTTTCATTCCTACCAACAATGAGTGAGAGTTCCTATTGTTTCACACTCCAGCTAGCAATTGGTACTGTCAGTTTTCAAATTTTAGCCATTCTATCAGAATGTCTTGGTATCATGGTGTTGTTTTAATTCCTTAATGACAAATGATGTTGAACACCTTTTCAAATGTTTATTTGTCATTTTTGTTTATATTTTATCTTCTTCTGTGAAATATTTTTTCAGATCTTTTATCCATTTTTCTGAGTTGTTTATTTTCTTATTGTTGAGTTTTAAGAGTTCTTTGACTATTTTTGATACAAGTCTTTTATGAGATATTTTTCAAATATTTTCTTCCATTTTGGGCTTGGATTTTTTTTTTTCACTTAACTGTGTCTATCCACTTCACCATATCATGGACTATTTTCTGTGTAATTATTTTTAGCATTCCCACTACTGGACATATACCCTGAGAAAAACATGATTCATAAAGAATCATGTACCACAATGTTCATTGCAGCTCTGTTTACAATATCCAGGACATGGAAATAACTTAACTGTCCATTGACAGATGAATGGGTAAAGAAGATGTGACACATATATACATTGGAATATTACTAAGCCATAAAAATAAATGAAAATGAGTTATTTGTAGTGAGGTGGAATGACCTAGAGCCTGTCATACAGAGTGAAGTAAGTCAGAAAGAGAAAAAGAAATACCATATGCTAACACATATATATGGAATCTAAAAAAACAAAAAAAGTGGTTCTGAAAAACCTAGGGGCAGGACAGGAATAAAGATGCAAACATAGAGAATGGACTTGAGGACACGGGGAGAGGGAAGAGTAAGCTGGGACGAAGTGAGAGTGTGTCATGGACATATATATGCTACCAAATAGATAGCTAGTGGAAAGCAGCTGCATAGCACAGGGAGATGAGCTCGGTGCTTTGTGACCACCTAGAGGGGTGGGACAGGGAGGGTGGGTGGGAGGGAGATGCAAGAGGGAGGAGATATGGGGATATATGTATATGTATAGATGATTCACTTTGTTATAAAGCAGAAACTAACACACCATTGTAAAGCAATTATACTCCAATAAAGATGTTAAAAATTAATTAATTAATTAATTAATTAAAATAAAAGTAGGTGCTGTTTAGTAAAATGTTTAGTACGATGTTTAGCACCATCTAGTTTTTCCATTGCTCTTCCCCCATTCCTGTGAATTTGTCTTCCAATGTCCGGGATCTCCTGGGTTCGGAGTCCTTACAGGAAAAGGAATAAAGTCCTGGATCAAGAGCCAGGTGACTGGTACCTCTTCTACGTCAGGTATCAAAATACTGACGCTTGAGCATAGAGTTCTTGCGGGTGATTTTTCCAAGGCACTTCCTACTCCACCTTCCCACCAATGACTAAATTGCACTTTTTCCTGACAAGGTGACGGACCCTGCCTGCATGACGCCCTCAGTCCCTGCCCTTGACAATACACCCACAGCCTCTTTCTGCTAGGGTCCATTTGGCCCATTGGGGACTTGAAGCCCAATTTCCTTCCTGAAGCAAACTTGGTCACCAGTAACTAGCTCTTCTTTCTCTGGTACATAATAAAAATAATGGCTGTCCCTATTGCAGATCTACCCTCTTGTCCAGCTCTGTAACCTGAGAATATCAGGTTACCACTGATATTCTCCCTTCTTCTGACTTTTCCAGGAGAAAAGCAAGCACAAGTCTTTTCATAGCTAACTATCAGATTCTCATGAGAACACTGCCATGCTCCTGTGACAGCATGGGTTCAACCTACATCTCATCTACATGGGAATGAAGAGGCCAGCCACCATTTTGAAAAGAAAAAACTGTTTTGAAAAAAAAATCCCAAGTGTTTATGAATCGTTCTTCTTGTTTTCCCTCTCATTGAGCCTGGGGGTGGGGAAAGGAGAGGGAGAAATATCTGGTTCTTTTCCTCACCTTTAGAGGACAGAAAGCACAAATAGCACTTTCTTCTCCTCTGTATTTTCATTAAAAAAAACACTTTTAAAGTTTCAATTTCTAGCCTTTTCTTATACATAGAGAAGATGGGTAAGGGTTCTGGTGGTCAGAGAACCAGTTTCCCGAGCTCTTGCTAAATCTCATGGGGAATGTGTGAAGCAGCCCTCATTATAACACAGGATTTCTTGTCACCAATTATCTTTAGCTTTAGGTCATTAGACAAATTCAGACATGAAGAAAAGTTCCACTTGAAATTCTGTGACATGTGCTGGATTTCTGAGATAATAAGCTGGGTAGGAGTAAGATGTATTCTATGTCCCCCAGGAAATCATAGGCAAGTGGAGAACACAGCCAGGTAAACAAATCATCTCAACACACTGTAGTTAAAACCAAATCACATAGAGATTCATCTCTTAAGGAATCCACAGTCTGATAGAAAATAAATCAAGAATATGAACATTTAGAGTACAGAATGTAAGGTGCTATGTGAGAAAAAAATGACATGTCAGAATGACCCCTCAGAGAACAGCCCCCGACTCCTCACTCATTACAGTAATCTGTACTACTTTTAATATTTGTTTTATACAATGTTCAGTAGTTGCTTTATTTAATTCCATGCCTTTGCAACTGCTGTCTCATTTTTCTGTCTTTTTTAAAGGCAATCACCATTTGATGTCTTACTAGAAATTAGCTGTACGTTTTGTAAAGTCCTTAGGTTTCTCTATCTATAGGCTATTGAATTTTACTTGGGGCACGATTGGCTTAAATAAAACATGTAATGCCAGTAATATACTCAGAGAAATAAATGTATACATTTATGTATATACTCATAGTTATGTAGCTATACACAAAGAGTATAATTTGCCAGTATAATTGCCAGCTCCTAGGTTATCTATCTGCCCATAAGTAATTGTAAAAATTAGAAATTCCTACTTCTATATTTACCCAAGTTTAAGAACATAATTAGCCACTTAAATGTAATTAAACTTTTATGACTTTAACATAAAGATTGGTATGAAACAGGAATGAGTTGGATCCAATGACACAGAATTTCCAGGAAATATATAATGTATCTGCTTTTTTCTGTATTCCTACCTCCCTTCTTTGTTTTCTTGCCCCCACCTCTCTTCCCAGCAGTGATTGAAATATTAAGTAACTGGAATAATTTTCAAGGAAAACAAAGTATACAGTAGATGCATTGGTGAGATTTTGACCAAATATCACTCACTAATATTCAGTAGTATTAGATTTTCAAACCAAAAATAAATGAGGTAATTTTGAAAAAAGGAAAAGAAAGATGGAGATTTAAAACACTGTGCTCATGCTCACCTGAGAGCCTTCTCATATGAGTCAATTGTGGATCAATAAACAGCTGGATTTATCCACATACATACATAAATTTGGCATGTATTATTAAACCAAATTATTTTCCAATCCACACATTACTTAAGATTTTAAAAAGATAAACAATGTATAAATTTGTTATTTCTTTTTAAGTACCAATAGGCCAAACAAAAGGGCAAAATAAGAACATGACATGACAAAAAATATTTTTTATCATGACTATTACATATACCAGGTACTGTTCTAAATGTTATACATTTTAAAATAATTTTATTTAACAAACACTTTTCTAGTGCTTACTATGTATAGGACATGGTTTTAAGCCACTTTATACACATTAGTTTATTCAATTCTCATAACCACCCTAGAAGTTGAATAATATTATTCTTACTTTACCAGTTGGGAAACTGAGGAACTGTTGAGATGTGGTGGAATTGGGATTTAACCCCCAGGTCTTCTGGCTTCATCAGGTTACCTTCATCATGAAAGAAAGCAAAAACAAGTTGCACTCCATTCATGCACCTTATATTCGGCCAAGCCAGGATTTGCACTTGGTTCTATGTGCCATCACTGTTCATCATACTACTGTACAATAGTAAATGCAGAAATTCAAATCAAACCAATTAACTGGATGAAAAGAGATTACATCCTCAGTTTGAATTTAGCAAAAGTTAGCATATGTCAAGCTCCAACTACATGTGTGCTAGGTTTGGGGAATACAGAAAAGAAACTGAGATGCTCCCAAATTTTTCCAGCAGTGAACATGATAATTTACATTGGTAGATATATAATTTATGTTTCCTACATAAATATGTAATTAATTAAAAAATATTACCTCCCCTAAGGCACTGAATTTGAGGGAGGAGGGCTTAATAAAGAGAATGAGAATCTAATCTGTCTTGGGCGGGAATAGGGACAGAGGTTGCTTTAAGAGGGAGTGAGAATCAATCTGAGATTCAATGGATAAAAAATATGGCAAAAAAAAAAGTGCTTCCCTGGTGGCGCAGTGGTTGAGAGTCCGCTTGCCAATGCAGCAGACACAGGTTCGTGCCTCAGTCTGGGAAGATCCCACATGCCGCGGAGTGGCCATGGCCGCTGAGCCTGCATGTCCAGAGCCTGTGCTCCACAATGGGAGAGGCCACAACAGTGAGAGGCCCGCGTACCCCCCCCAAAAAAAAAAAAATTGGCAAAAAAGACAAGAACTAGATGACCATTCTAGTGTATAAAGTACTATGCTTCCATTGTTGAATCTTGCTTTTTTTCAGTAATCTATTACTGTTTAACAAACATTCTTAAAATTAATGGCTTAAAACAACAATTATTATTAGCTCTCATGGTTCTTGAGATAGATAAGTAAGCTGGGAAATTTTTCTTACTACAAACATTGTCACCTTGATGGTATTCAGTAGATGGACAGGCTGGTCCAGTGGATAGAAACCATCTCTGGCACCTTGGCAGGGATGATGCAAATGCTGGACTCAGCTCAGATGTTGACCAAGGGCCTACATGATGATGGGCTTGGTTTGGGGTGGGGGATTGTCAAATTTCTTACATGGCAGTTCAGGGCTAACAGAGTGAGAATTCCAAGAGACCTGGGAAGAAACTACCAGACTTCTTACAACCTAAACTTGGAATGTCCAGCTGCCACTTCATTCACATCTTATTAGTTGAATAAGTCACTTAGACTAACCTAAGGGGAGTAGAATTAGACTGCATCCCTCAAAGAATTTACAGCTGTCTTTAATCTACCACACTCTTGTAGCCCTTTGAGCTTCAAGTCACAATAGGTTTCAAATTACAAACCAACAAAACTTTCTGTGCTAAAATTCTGATTAAGTTTGAAGACCTAATACCATTCTGACAAACACCCATGCAAATCCAAGCACAACCTCAAACATAAATGCAACAAATTCTGTCTCTTCACTTTGATGGATACAGAATTGCTAGATGGTACTTAGCATAATAATAAAGACAGTAAAAATAAAAAGATAGATGATAAATGCCGTTTCCCAGCTATTGAGGGTAAGGCACCCTCTGGATTCAGCCCTTACCACACTCAAGCCCAAATGCAGAGGTGAGAATTTGATACCCACAAGAAAGATTGCTAGATTGGTGTTTTTCTCCTGTTGGTAGACCAGGAGTGGAAATATGCTGTTCCGTTTACATGAGAAAAAGTGTTCTGAAACGTCCCCTTCTCTTTTATCCCCCCATTTTTCCCCACCACCTCAAAATAAACCCCACTAAATTAAAGCCATATTTGTAGTTCCTGAAGGGAAATTTCTCTTAGTAGCCAATAAATAGTAGTAGGTTTTGCTTCTTGTACATATGCAGTGTGCCCTGCTGAGCGGTTCACTTCATTTGGCAATTCTGGGAGACTGGTAATGAATTTCCCTGACAGATACATCCCTGCTCAGATCAGATCAGGGAAATGAGCTCTTTGGAGCACAGGCTTGTATGGAATTATAACAGTATGTGTTCACTGACCCCCAAGCTGAAAGAATGTTTCATTCCAATACTCTGAAATGAAAACTGATAGTCTCTGTTGTTTTCATTGTTTAAACTGCACATTATTATGAGGGGCTTTATTTTAAATTATCTTGAGTGGTAGCATAGCTTTCCATGAAAAAAAATTAAATAAAATGCCCCATATTTTGTTAGCAGTACATTGGTAACCTGAAAACAATTTCTTTTTGACAGACAAGGAAACAAAATCCTGACTTTAAGAGGTACTAAAAGTAATATCCCTCTCTCTTTCTCTGAAACACACACACACACACACACACACACACACCCTTTCTCTCTACTGTTCCTCTATGTAATTGAATAAAAGTAATAAATTCTCTCACTTGTCTCTCTGGTCTAACACCTTTAGAAAAAGACTGTGAAATCTTACTTTGGACTGAATTGGAGTTAACTGTCAAAGATTTCTGCCCGAGGTTGGGTTCTCTTTGAATTTTAATTTCCCTTGGACACAGTACTTGCAACCAAAATAGTCTCCAGAATCAGAGCCCAGGGATTGGCCAGCCTATGTCTGACTTTTCCGGCAGATGTTTGTAAATGGAACGGATTGCTTTTCCCAGCCCAAACCGCGTAATCTTAGGTTAGGGTTGTTTTCCATGCATATACTTAGGCTGTGGTTTGTGCCGCTGGGTGTTGGTAATAAGACACACACAGACTCCAGGTCACTGACTATACCCAGCTGGATCAAGAATGATCATTTTTAATCTTGAGGTGAAAGCTTGATACATTAGGGAAATTAGTTGATCTGGTCAGCAAGATTTTTCTTTTCTTGCTAAAGCCCATATTGTGATCTGGACAACCACTTGGCATGCTCAGCAGAAGAAACACAGAGAACTAATTCAATTCTGATTTGACCAAAATGCCAGCTGGCCAGCACAACTACAAATATGCTTCATTGAGTGATGTCAGTGATGTAACAAGGTGAGCCCACATCTGGTTATTTAAAGAGGATGACCTGCCATCAGGCAGAAAGAGAGCATGGGAATATTCCCCCCTGAATACCCTATTTGCCCCAGCAATTTCATATAAGTGGGAAACTTGGGGAAACAGGATCTTATAGCAATGTGGGAACCAGTGTTCAGGGACTGAGAGCCTTCTGCTTATTTTAAGAAACATGATATCATGTTTCAGGGTTCTTGAAGAGTGCATTGGCTGATCTCCTCTTGGGTTGGCCAAAAAGTTTGTTTGGGTTTTTCCCTAAGAAGAGACAAAAAAACCTGAATGAACTTTTTGGCCAACCCAATACAAACAAAAAATGAGAACTAAATTTATAAATGAACATACAGAACCAGTGATTTACAGATATCCTCTTGATAGGACACCTTGGAGCTGTGATGTCCCACTTTGCCCTGGTGTTCCTCTTGAGAGGTGAGGGACCCAATGACTAATGTGTCTCACAAACAACTGGGGACTCTTAATGGAGCAGAAAGCTTAGCACAATGAAGGAGTTGAGACTACAGATCAGCTGACCTGGGTTTGACTTTCATGTATAAATGTATAAATTAGAGCAACTTTAGTTTCGTCATCTTTAGAATGGGGGGGAACAATAATTACATTGCAGAGATCATTTGATCATTAAATCAATGACATAATAAAGTACCTATGAAAGTCTCCAGCATTTAACAGTGTCCACTTATTATGTCATTACTCTCCCCACACTTTTCCCAGATAGGGGCAGAGACGAATAAGGAGATTTGTCTAGAATCTTTGTTAACTCTCCAGGGAAGACAGAGCCAGGCTTGAGTTCAGCATGAAGATAGAACTACAGCAGAAGAAAATGTGGCCAAAACAAAACAAAAACAAAAACAAAAAACTCAAAGGGATTTGTGACAATTTCGAATGATAGAGCACATCTGTGGGGAAGAAGCACACAGGGAAATCAGGATTAGATGTCCATATTCACAAAAAAAGGTACCTGACCCAACAATGGGATTTCTTGTAATAGGCAAAATATCCAAGGGGTTGCGAGGGGCAAGGAGATCTGGACTTGCTTCTGTCATGATGATAAGTGGTTACAGGTGCAAAACTCTAATGCTTCTCAGCTAAGTTTGAAATGATTTACTCTTATAATTTTATTTAAAGTATTTTGTCATATTTTCTCTTTTGGGGCACTCCAAGTCTTTTTGCCTATTTCACTTAAAAGGTGTAAAGCATTCCAGGAGGGACGAGGAATAAAAGGGCTGATATTTATGTTGCAGTGATTAAACTTTTTCCCCTAAACTCACACCCAAGAACTTGTCTACAGGCAAGTTTGCATTTTGGCCACATTTTAAGGACTTGGCTACAACAGGCACTATGCAAACTCACACCACATGTGGTACTAATTGGCGCTGTTGGAAATTTAGGAAGAAAAGCTGGGGATAGAGTGGGCATGGAAGCCTAACAATGCTTCACAGAATGGTTCTCAACAGGAGTTATAAATTAGAACTGTGCAGAGAAGGATGGGCCTGTGCAACAAAGTCAATGAGCTGAATCTCTTAGCACTTTGCAAAAGCAACCAAAAAGAAAGGCAGGGAAAAGATTTGAACTAGATACTGTATTTGGTACTAAATTTTTGAAATAGACTAAGGAAAACTTGCTCACTTAAAATGTACAGTCAAGGAATGTAAATACACAGATGGAGGAAGGAAGCAGGGTCAAACAGGTGCCTAAGACTACATGGAGACTCAGCCACTGCTTGGGGCCAGTAAAACTGCTTCCAGGTCAATTTCTCCATCTGCAAAGTGGTCATGGGCTGGGCTTTCATAGCATTTGCCTCCAATCAGCTGAAGGGAACAGGGAGCTGATTTGTAGTTTGTTAAAGTGTTTTGATTTTGCAAACTTCAAACACAAACATAGGGATATCTCATAGCATCTTAGTGATGGGTCTCTGGAGGCATGAGGAGAGCAGAAGTGATGTTGGGGATACTTATTCCCCTAGACAACTGTGTTAGTCCAGCTCTTCTAGGTTATAAGAAACAGAATTTGCAAGAAACTGAATGGAGCCCCAGGGAACTGGGGTTAAATTGTAGGGATACACTGGGGAGGATTGGAAACACAGAGCTGCCTCAGTATCTGCATCTAAAAGCTCATGGAACTGGACAGTTTTGTTGCCTTAAGTCAAGATACAACAGCAGCTTTGGTTTCCCAGTAGCAATTATAATCATCTTAAAACTTAGCTGCTCTCTCTTTTCTTTCACTGTGCCTATGTGTGCTTCCTTCCTGTCAGGGCACAGTAAAGCCAAAGAAATCTCCCTGATCTGACCCTACCAAGTTCTTTACAGAAGTTTCAGCTCTCTTTTCCCTAATAAATAGGAATGCAATTTCAAGGACCTGAAATGACAAGTGCACCCTTGCATTTTCCTCCCTCCCACCCACATCCTCTTGTTTTCCCTCTATCTCTACTATAAGGCTTACCCTAAAAATTTGCCAGGCCTGAGACAAGGGTATCGCTAGAGATACCTTCCCACCTCCAATTCTGCTCCTCAGCATGAAGGATGACCTGCCCATGTGTGTGAACACCCATCCCCTAAAATCCATGCTCCATTCACTCCCATACACCTGCTCCTCCCAGAGGCTATAATGGCTATACGTCTGGGCCTTCAAGAGGCCTGTGCAGGACAAGAAGTGGTTTCAGGAACATGGGGTCAGGCAATTTTAGGGCTGCAAGCAATTTAATATGACCCAGAAGAGGTCCCTTGTACCCATGCACTTCTTGTCCTATGGGACAAAGCTAAGGAAAGCCAGAGTACAGAGTCATCTAAAGTGTAGGACTTTGGGAAAGGCCCTGTATTGCCTGGGTCTAAGACAAACTATTTTGCTTCCTGATCCATTCTGTAACTCTGTCTTAAAATTACTACAACTACAACTGCTCCTACTACTATATGAAAAATGAATGGGAAATGATGTTAAATACAAGGAATCTCTTTGAGAAAAAAAATGAGGTGGTCTCTTTACACAGTACTGGAGGCTGGGAAGTCCAAGATCAAGACACCAGCAGATTTGTGTCTGGTGAGAACATGTTTCCTGGTTTGTAGATGGATTCTTTCTTGCTATATCCTCACTTGATGAGGAGAGAGAAAGAGAAAGCAAACACTTTCATGGCTCTTCTTATAAGGGCACTAATTCCATTTATGAGCATTCCATCCACATGATCAAACTACCTCCCAAACACCTCACCTCCAAATACCATCACATTGGGGATTAGGTTTCAACAGAAGAGTTGGGAAGAAAGAAACTTTTAATCCATAGCACAGGCCAAACCTGTTCTGAGCAGTAGAAACAGTAAGAGGACAAGAGGCAATGGTCATCAATACTTAAAGCAGCAGGTGTGAAAGTGAACAACGTGAGGAAGAGATGTAAATGCAGGTACAAGAATGCATTCCCACAAAAATCCGTGCCAGAGCCATCTCCAAGATTAGCTGTAGATTATTCAAACCAGAGTTAGACTTTGTGAGTCCCTTTCAGAATTTGGTTTCCTGATTTCTAAGCACTCCCACTCAGTTAAATATTCATACTAAGGTTGGTCCTGGGCTGTGTAGTGCAGGCAATACAGTGGCTGAAAACTGCAGGGATCTAGTAAGCTAGAATAGTCTCCTTCCTTTGCCAGTCACCAGTCCTGTCAGTTTTCCCATATCACACAGGAGGGTCTACCTTCATTTTTCAGAGTTGGAAATTAAATTTTAGGGAAGTTCAGGAAGTTAATCAGGTCATAGATTTAAGACTATGGTAAAGTTTGTGATCTAAATCCATGTTTTACTGACTCTCAAAGCCACAAGGATTTACTCAGAAAACATGTTACACTAACCTGATACTTGCCTCTATGTCTTCCTCTTAATTAACAAATAAGTAAATAAGAGCACAAACTCAGGAAATGGCAGAAGCAGCATTTGAATAAGGGTTTCTCACCTCCTTACACCGTTTCTTCTTGTTTTTAAATTTTTCAACACAAAGAGAATCTTTTGTATTAGTCAGGTAAAGAACACTTGCCAAGGATAAAAAAGCATTGCTTCCAAATCAATGCTTTAAAAAATCTTATAGCTCTTCCATGCTCTCTTTTCCCTTGTCCTTAAATTCGCCAAGATTTAGGGGAAGTCATTGTGCTGCTGTTAACATAATATATCCCCAAAGCTAACAATTATACTGAAAGTTGACCAGCCCCCAGGTAGTTTAGTGTGACTATGTGAGCTAATTCAGGCCAGTGAGACCTAGGCAAGAGTCTACTTGGTTGGGGGTTGGGGTGGTAGTCATTTTGGGAATTCTATAGATTTCCTAAAGAAAGCAGACAGATGTGTCTGGCATAGATTTTTAAGGCTTCTTCCTTAAGTTTCTTCCATTTTTCTACTTCGAGCTGTAACATGACCATAAAATGACAAGCATTTGGAAAAAAATTCACTCCATTACAAATGTAAAAGAGAAACAATAAAAATAAAATATGGTAGCCCTGGTAGAATCATTAAGCTATCCCTAGTAACCTAGTAACCACTTACCCCTAAACTTCTTGTTATGTGGAAAAGAATGGATTAGTTTGTTACTTTAAGCTGAGTTTCTTATATGCTTTTGATTGCATCCCCAACTATATCAATCCCATGTTCAATCCGACCATGTCAATCAAGCTGTTTCTCACTGTCCCCCAACCACAGCTTGCTCATCCCTGTGCTTTTGCTCCAGCTAATTTCCCAGTGTGAGGTGGCTGCCCCTTCTCTTTTGACTTATCCAAATTTATATTGTGTAAGCACAGGCCATGTTCAGCCTCCCCAAAAGAGGTAAGAAGTGGTTAACTGCTCAGGTTTCAGAGTCAAAAGTCATGGGTTCAAATCCAGAAACTGTGTATTGCTAGCTGTATAACTATGAGCAATTCACTTTAGCTATATGGGCCTTAGTTTACTCACCTGTAAAATGGGGATAATATTTTAAATCTCTTAAGATTCCTGTGCACATTAATCTAGGTTACTTAAAAAACCTACCAGAGGCCATGATTTAAAGTGTAGAAAATGCTGTTATAAGTTTAAAGTCTATAATTAACTTTTTGCCAGAGTCCTTTCATCTTTCTTGTCACTGATATCCTGCTAGATTTCTTATTGGTTAGTGCAATGTCACCAAATACTGGATACTTTATCTAATGTTGATTTCAAATGGGTTATCTTGTCTTTATCAAAATATTTTGTCTTATGATCCAAGAACTTATTTTTTTTAATTTTCTATTTGTAAGGTTTACATAGAATTTGCAGTTCAAAACCAGCAGTGTGTGTTCATTATTAATACTTCAAGCAGTGTTCTAAGTGATTTACGTGTATCATCTCTTAATCCCCAGAATCTGATGAGGTAAGTATGATTATTATTATCTTCCTATAGCAATGGAGTCATGCACACTGGGGACCTCATCATTTGCCCAAGGTCACAGAGATAGGAAGGGAGGGCTAGATTGCAATTCACATTTACCCCATCTAACTCTGAAGCCTATCCTTTTCAATGTTCTGCTCTCTCATCCCGAATAATAACTCATGCATGGTTGGCCAAATACCAAAGGGTCGCCAACCAATACCTGTTTACTGAACATGATTAACTGCTGGTAAGTGAGCCATTCCTCTTTCTCATGTCCACATTGGCGCAAAAAGTAGATTAAAACAATCTGTCTTATAAAGTCATTGTACTTCCTTTATTCTGTTCGTATCAGAGTGCACTATTTTCTTCCACTAGTCTCTGAGTACCAGGTACATCATGTTTATCTCTTAATATCCAGGACATAGCACCATTCCTGAAACACAAAATATCTCAAACAATTGTCAAATAAGATAGTACTGGAGATAGAAGTTTCATCCAAAAGAAAAATAGCACAAAGACTAGATTATATCAATTTACTTCCTGATACTTCAAATAAGTAGCCTAGATAGAATAGTATAAAATTTACATTTTTCATATTAATAATTTAACATAAATTTAACTTTATATTTTCTAAGTTACATATTTGATTTGAAAATTGTCATCCATTTTTTAAAAAAAAATTAAGTTGAAATGACTACCTTCTCATTTCCGTAATCTATATGATGCCGAAATACCCATTAATTCAGACAAAAGTCATTGTACATTGATTTGGAACAAAAAAATGGGAAATATAATTCCTTTTTTTGTAGAAATGTTATCTTAAGGTAATGTCACAACAAAACCAATATTAAAAATTAATACGTAAATGTAAGTATAGCTTCAAACAAGGAAGAATTATACTAAGATATAGACACAGTCATTAATTAAAGGGAGGAGTTTTCCAACCTAGAATCTCTCCCTAGAGTTTGTGCCAAATCTCAGAAATTCCAGCTGAGGAACCTCAAGCTGAAAGACCACAGGCAACTCCTTTCTTCATGTGACAAGCTTTTGCTCCCATCACTGTACAGACCACCCCTCAGACAGCTGGACCTGCTAAGAACAGGAAGCAGTGGGGAATTGGTGTTTTTTTTCTCTGCTACAAAATCCATGCCAAAAATAGATGAATATGGATGCATAGGAATGCTTTTCTTTTCAATCGCCCAAGGTGACCTTCAGCAGAAACAAAAAGAGAAATGTTTCTCTCCTCCTAAAGTAGATCATGTCTTCTTGAAATAACATATATGGAAGCACTTTAAAACTCAAGTATTCATTGTATGAAGAAGTGTCACTCTTAATAGTGAGATAGTGGTTTCTATTTGCAATGAGAAAGGCCTGAAAGGGCCATACATTTAGAGGTTAATATAAAAACACTTAATCCAGGAACTTTTCTGAGTAACATATTCTCATTCCACATCTCTCACTCACCCCATGCCTCCTGCCACCATCAGATTCTTAGAAGCAAGTGTCCTATAATCCTAGAACATACTTAGGTTGGTTGTCTAGAAGGCAGTCCCCCAAAATGCAATTCTCCAATAATGCAACTGATCACTTATCCATCTACTAGATAAAAGTATAAACATGAAAACTAAAAACTCATTTGAGTGGTTTATAATTTTCAGTTTTAAAAAATATATATGCAACCTCCAGTGCTCAATACAATTTAAAAAAAAAAAGGTTTCCTATATGCCAGAGAAATTCAGACACCAAATATTTATAACAAATTAAATTTTAAAATTGGTTGAGAACTCATACTCTATCCTCCCGAATAGAACCCCTTCTTTCCCATCTTTCTTTTTCTGAATTACCGCAGTCCCTATATATCAATAAGGGAGATTCTTGTCACATTCACTTAAATTAGTATTATTTGTGAAATAGCTTTCTCTCATCCACTTTACTGAAAAAACTTGAAGGCAGGAACTTTGTGTTACTATCTGTGAATTATTCTCAGTGACCAGTAATATGGTATTGCCAAAATATCCTCCCAGTTTTTTTTTTTTTTTTTTTTTTTTTTTTTTTTTTTCGGTATGCGGGCCTCTCACCGTTGTGGCCTCCCCCGTCGCGGAGCACAGGCTCCGGACGCGCAGGCTCCGGACGCGCAGGCTCAGCGGCCATGGCTCACGGGCCCAGCCGCTCCGCGGCATATGGGATCCTCCCAGACCGGGGCACGAACCCGTATCCCCTGCATCGGCAGGCGGACTCTCAACCACTTGCGCCACCAGGGAGGCCCCCTCCCAGTTTTATATGTAAACACTTAATTGTTTTTCTGAATGTTGAAGGCTACTAACCATCCTGCAGGATCAGAATTTTCTAAGCTAGAAGCAATAACAATTTATCTATTCTGCCAAATTGAATCCCTAGTTCTTTCGTTTTTTAAAGTGTTATATTCTTCTATTATAATAAATTATTGACAACAAGACTGGGCACTTAAGAATGAAACTGGGGTGCAATGAACAAGAGAGAAAGAAATAAGAAGCTCTATTTATGGGAAGCAAAAAATTAATGTAAATTTGATTATTTGAATGGCTGTAGGTATTATTATAATTCACTTAAAGTATATATTAAACTCTAGTATAATGGAAAAATAGAAACAGTTTATCAAACACATGGGCATAGGCTTAGAAAGATTCTAATTCATGTTATCAAATTACATATTGTCATCACTAACAAACACATCTGGCTTTTTATCATTATCTACAGCTTCAGGTGGTATATCTGCATGGTCCCCAAACATCCAAATAAAAGGAGATTCAGATCAGTCACCAATCCAGAATGATAGTTTATTCAACACTAAACATCTGTATATTTGAAACTCTCCAAATCGTTGATTTTTTTTTCTCTTTTTATCCAGATGGTGGTACATTTTATACTTGACAAACAAAGGAATTGCACTGTCTAGTGAGTTTACAAAGGAAGATAATAACATATGGTTAGAGAATGAGAATGTGAAATTTGTATAAATGATATTATGAGTAGAAAAATTTAAAGCACCATCTAGAGCCTCAGATTATCAGGAACTCTAAATCTGGAATTTCATCAGTATTCTTCATTCCTTTTTGCCCTGATAGCACATCGAATGCCTTGAATCCTTGTCTTTGCTCAGGGACCATTTTTAACTTCCTTTACCCTTGTGTATCAGTTTTCTATGCTGTGTAATAGATTACTACAAACCTAACAGCTTAAAAGAGAATGTCTATTATTTCATAGGTTCTGTAAGTCAGGAGTCTAGGTACATCTTACTTGGGTGAAATGCTTAGGGTCTCACAGAGCTGAAACTAGTTGTTGGCTGAGCTATATTATTATCTGGATGCTTGATTACGAGAGGATCTGCTTCCAAGCTCCCTTAGTTTGTTAGCAAAATTCATTTCCTTTCTGCTTTAGAATTCAAGATGTCTTTTTTTTTTTCAAAGCCAGAAACAGTGGGAGTCTCTAACTTCAGAGGAGGACTTGCCTGATTAGGTCAGGGCCACCCAGAATAATCTCCCTTTTGACTAACTCAGAGTCAAATGATTAAAGGCCTTAATCACATTTAAAAAATCCTTTTCACTTGTATCATATTCTACCAGTTTGAAGCAAATTGCAGATTCTTTCCATCCTCAAGGGTAAGGAATTATACAAGATTATACACACTGGAGGGGTAGGAATCTTGGAGGTCATCTCAAAATACCGCCTACCGCATCTTGTCAAGTCAGGGATTTGCCACTGTCATGACCACCACCAGTCACCTCCTCATAGATAGCAGTGACAATAGCAAGGAAACAAAATTTAGATTGTTTAAACATGGGTTTTGTCTTTGAAGTTCTTGGCACAAATCATACAGCTGAAGGGCCACAATTTAGGAGGATTCTTTGGATGGCAGTGGTGTTAGAGGATGAGGTAGAGAACTTCTCAAACTTATGAAGGCTACTCACTGGAGCATATTTAATGCCAGATATGGGAGGTGGACTGGGTGAAATACCCTGCCAAGGACTCGATGTCTCTGGGTTTCTGCTTCCATCAATGCAATGACAGTAGGTTTTATTTCCCACTTCCAACTAAAAGAACAGAATAAGAGGGTGTGGTATCATGTAGCAGTTTGCAATTTTCAATGCTTGATCTTCAAGCTGTTTCATTTCTAAATATGTCTGTGTGTATCTGTGTGTGTGTGTCTTACATTCTGAAACCAGGATTTCATTATGGATTCAAAAAGGAATATTTACACACTACAATTCATTAAGTAATATATTTCTAACAGTAAAAACAAAAAAAATTCATTTTTTCACTCAGTCTACACTGTCGTGCTTTTCTAGAACTTTATAAGCTCCTCAGTTTCACTGAGAGTTTGCCAGTAAATTCTGAAGCTTAAGGAATTAGTTTTGTTTTCTGCAACTGACCAAAACATCCTTAGGAACAATAAGAATGATGGCACAATTATTTCTAGAAATTGCATTTATTGCAATTATTTCTAGAAATTGTAAAAGAGTGAATCAACTGGATGTGAACTTGCCTTGACTTCTTCCTCAATGAACCACAGAAGTACACAAGGTTGTTCAGCCACACTGACCCTTACATTCAAATCAAGATAAAATAGTTTATAGTTTTCATCTTTACCTTTTGCACTATAAACCTCTCCCTGGGGACAAGCAGAGGAGTAATCTCATACCTCTCTATTCTCTTTCCAATTTTATTGTAATGGTGTAAACTGCATCCAGCTTCTCTCAGGATCATGTGGATGCTGTACACACTTTCTAACAACCTGTGAATGCTTGAATTGTCCACATCAAAAATAAGAAAAAAAAATTACTTGAAATTACACCAAGATGTAGGGCATCAAATAACGATTTTTTTGACTTAATAATGCAGTGATTTAGTAACTTGGAAAATATTTATTGAGCCACAATGACCACACGCTAAGCAGTGCTTTGAAAACCAGTCATAGCAAAGATAAACTAAAAAAGTTCTTGACCTCTTGCCCTCAGAGAGCTTACATTCTAGGTATAACAGCATGGAAGGTGGTGATAAGTACAGAGCCAAGAAGTAGAAAGTAGAAGGAGGACTATTATTTAGACAGGGTAGTTAGAAAAGGTCTCTTCTACAAAGGTGACCTGCAATACATTCACTTGTTTATTCATTACCTTCACCCTCAGAAGAATGTCAGTTTTATGAGTGACACTCATTGCACACCCAATGCCTAGAAGATGCCTGAATAAATAAATGATTCAAATAGTGGTGTCATGAAAGGCAAAGAGGAATAATTCAAGAAAGAGAGTTCCCAAGAGTCAAGTGCTGCAGCAAGCATTAGTTATGCACAAGCTGAAACCTCTATGTTAGATTAGCATTTTGGGTAGTAAGAGCAGATTCTCCAAAGTGGTATCCAGCTACAAGGGATTAAAATGTGAATGGAGGATGGAGACATGGAAGCAGGAGCAAATACTATTCACACAGGCTTTGAATGAAGTCATCAAACCATGCACAGAACTAGGGAAAGAACATTCCAGACAGAGAAAAGAGCAGATGCAAAAGTGGAGAGGAAGAAGCATGAACACTCATAAGAAGACTGATGCAAGTGGGGTATAATAACACAATAAACAGGGGTAGGAAAGAGGTGGCAGTTGGTAGCCTCATACATCATGTAAGGCATCAAAACCTGGGCAAGAACATTGGATTTCATTCTAAGTGACATGAAAGGTATGGAAATGTTTTGAACAGGAGAGTGAAATGATCTGATTTATGTTTGTGGAGAAGAGATTGTTGACAAGCATGAGCGGAAGAAGGAAGTCCTGTTAAGAGTCTGTTGCAATAGGTTTAGAGAGACAAGTGTGGAGAAAGGAAACATGATCACATTCAGCACGGATTTTCAGGATACAGCCAATTACATGACTGGAGGATTGGAGTTAATAATGATGCCTTCGTTGACTGAGATACGGAAGACTGTGTGAGAAGACTCAACGTGGGAAGATGATATAGACTGAATATTTGTGTCCCTTCAAAATGCATAGGTTGAAGCCCTAGCCCTCCTCCAACCCAGTGTGGCTACATTTGTAGATAATGTCTCAAAGGAAGTAATTAAGGTAAAATGAGGTCGTAAGTGTGGGGTCCTGATCTGATAGGATTAGTGTTCTTATAAGAGACACCAGAGAATGGAATTAGCCTTGTAGTAGCATCTGCTTTCAACTTCCCCTATAACAAAAGTTTCAAAATCCTGAAATGGGGCTGTGAACTGAATTGTGTTCCCCCACAATAATTTCATATTAAAACCCTAACCCTCAATGTGACTGTATGTGGAGACATGGCTTTTAAGAAATAATTAATATTAAATGATGTCATGAGGATAGGATCCTAATTTGATAGCATTTATGACCTTATACGAAAAAAGAGATCCCCCTCTCTCTCTCTACACAAAGTCACCAAGGAAATGCCAGGTGAGAACTCAGTGAGAAGGAAGGCATCTGCACCCCAAGGGAAGAATCCTTACCAGATACCAACCCTGCTGCACATTGAATGTGGACTTCCAGTCTTCAGAACTATGAGAAAATAAATTTCTGTTGTTTAAGGCATGCTGTCTGCGGTATTTTGTTATTACAACCTGAGTAGACTAGTACAGAAGATGTATCAAGAATTCTGTCTTGGATACTTTCAATTTGAGATTTCTTATAATTCTGAGCCAAGATGACAGGTGTTGAAATATGTGGAGTTCACAGAGGTCAGAACTAGAGATATAAAATGTAAGTCATCTGCTGATTTGTGATGGCTAACACAGTAGTTAATTTGGAGGACAGGAGGAGATCTCTAGGGGTAAGAGAAAAAAAATGTGCCCAGCCTAGAGCTCTGGGGGACTCCAACATTCAGATATAGGAGAAATACATGGAAAAGCCAGGAAAACAAAATCTGAAAAGTGGCTGATAAGAGAGAAGGAAAACAAGATCATAGAGCAAAACTCTGGCATGGGCTGGGGTAGGAGAGAGTAAGGAGAAAGAGCAGGGAAATGATGGAAGCTCAGCAAAGACAGGAGATTCCAGAAGAGCTCTCATCACAATCAGAATGTGTTTTCAAGTCCCCCATCAAACAGAAACTTTGAGCTGTAAGTATGAGCAGGAGTAATTATAAATGTATTCCTCCTTCAGAGCACTCAGAAGTAAGTTGAAACCACATCACTTTCATAATAAATAAATAGAACCATTTCTATAATACTCTGTCACTCACTGTAATTTTACTATGTGAAATTAATTCTCCAAACTCCCAATGTCAAAAGTAACTATTAAGCATAGAATATATTCCATGGTTATAGTCAAAATAGTTAACTAGTCTGACATTCCGGAAAAAAAAAAATGACAGTAAAACCATTCCAATTAGCTTGAATATGTTCCAGCCAAGGACACAGCTTTTAATTAACTGATTGTTTTGCTTTAAATTAAATGGCCAGGCAACCTGAAGAATTACTTGGAGGATTATTATATCTATACTTTCAACACAATCTTATTTCTGAACTTCAGGTCTATGTCCCCAGATTCTGTTGGATTATCTCCATCTGGATGACTGATGGCAAGACAAATTCAATATCACTCAAGCAGAGTAAGCCATCTTTTCTAACAAAGTAGCTTCTCTTTCATATTCTCTATCTCCTTGTGGCTGAGATATTTTGCATATTTCATGCCTTCTTATGTATCTTACATTATTAACATAACCATTTTCCACCTGTATTCATCCATGACTGTGGCTTCTGGAAAAGGGGCAGGATGAATGCCACCTCAGGAATGAAGAAGATGTTATACAGGGGAATTCCTTCCCCAATACTGATAGAAAATGGAGAACCCCCCTTTACTTCCTTGGCATGTGAGAAGAAGAAGTGAAATGGTAAAAGAAGAACACATTAACTCTGTTTCCCTTACACCCAGGGTTATAAATATGAAGAATAAAATATGAAGACCTTGAGAACATTATAGCTTAATTTCCTGGGAAAAGCCGGGGTAGGTTGTTAACCTCCCAAAGGAGGTGATTTTCCTGGGATCTAGATCCAGTGCAGTGTGGAAGTAGTTGAATGGCATATTTGGGAGAAGATGCTTAAGTAGAAAGCTGGGTTACACTGCTGAATGTTCATGGTAAACACATGACATGCAGGACACCAGAAGTTACCACCTGTCTTGTTAATAGAACCAAGAGATGCTGAGAGGACAGCTAGACCAACAACAACCTCCATTAGAAAGAGGAAACCATCATGAATACAAATATCAATAACCATGGATGGTGGCAGAAAACAACCACAGAGGGAGTGATATCTGAGACCATGAGGTGGCAATGCCACTGACACTCAGATACCTCTAAGTCACAATACCCCTCACTCCTCCTCAAATAACAATATGACATATTTTTAGAAGAACAGAGAGAAAGAGAATATACAGGATACTGAGCTTTTACCTGAAAAAGGTGGAGCTTCTTGAAAGAGACATTTTTCCCCTTCTAAAAACTCATTTCCACTAATTGGCCATTTAAAGTTCTAGTCATCCTTTGATACTTGGTGGAGTAGGGGCTTAGGAGGAAAGTTAAATCAGTTATAGAAAATAAATAACCATATTTTCTTTTTGCTTAGCTGAATGGTAGTGATAAATTTTCTCGGTTACATCATAGAAAGGAAACTTAGCTCTCAAGCTAAAATGTTTCAGTACATCACTAATCCCACCTCTTTCTTGTTGCTGACTTCCAATCGGTCACGAATAAACGCCAGTTAGACACCTGGCTCCTTAAATATGCCCCTTCCTTTCACTTTTCTGGACTACTGTAGCATTCTTTTCACTGGTCTGCTAATCTCTTCTCACTCACAGCTATCTTCCAAATATGTATTAAATTATTATTATAAGTGGCATTGGTCACTTGCTCAAAATTTTCTCTTGGTTCCTTATCACATGAATAGTAATATTCACCTTTGCTCTGTGGATACCTAGAACAGTGGTTCTCGAGGTGGGTACGCATATCTGCAGCATCAGCGTTACCTAGGAACAGCTTAGAAATGTAATTCGCTGCTTCTTCTCCTAGACCTACAGAGCATCTGAGACTCTGGGTGTGGGGCTCAGCAATCTGTCTTCAAACAAAGCTTCCAGCTGATACTGGTGCACATTAACCTTTGAGATCTATTTTCCTAGCAGAACCGTGGAAGTACCTTGGAGTCGCAGTGGCTAGTGATGGAATCCTATCAAGAGGCTCTAGCCAGGGAGGGAAAGACTCCAGGCCTGCCAGCTCTGTTTCAAAAACAATCTGTTCACATTTTTTTTGCACATTTTACCTAGCATATCATTTGTGTAAAGTGTGAGGTTTAGTCAAGATTCCTTTTTTTCCTGTGGATGTCCAATTGCTCATTCACCATGTGTTGAAAATTTCCTCCATTGAATTGGTTTGCAGCTTTGCCAAAAATCATGTATGTGTCTATTTCTGAGTTATTTACTGAATTTTCTTGGTCTAAATGTCTGTCTGTCTACCGTGACCACACAATCTTGATTACTCAAGCTATACAACA
Organism: Mesoplodon densirostris; assembly: GCF_025265405.1. Classification (NCBI taxonomy): domain Eukaryota; kingdom Metazoa; phylum Chordata; class Mammalia; order Artiodactyla; family Ziphiidae; genus Mesoplodon; species Mesoplodon densirostris. The sequence goes on from NC_082664.1 coordinate 18,899,219, forward strand.
TGTCTTAATATTGGTACTGTAATTCTTCCATTTTATTCTTCTTTCTCAAAACTGTTTTAGTTGTTCTAGGGCCTGTACCTTTCAACAACACTTTAGAATAAGCTTGGCCATGTCTACAAGAATCATGCTAGGACATTGGCAGGAATTACATTAAATTTACATATCAATGTGGGAAAAATTTACATCTTTACCATGTTGACTCTTTCAATTCATGAATACAGTATGTCTATCTATCTATTTAGATCTTCTTTCATCAGTATTTTGTGCTTTTGAGCATATAGATCTTGTACATATTTTGTTAAGTTTATACTTATATATGTCATTTCTTTGGAGTGATTGCAAATGGTATTGTGTGTGTGTGTGTGTGTGTGTGTGTGTGTTTTAAATTTATATGCTTTATTTTATTTTTGGCTGTGTTGGGTCTTCGTTGCTGAGTGGGCTTTCTCTAGTTGCGGTGAGCGGGGGCTATTCTCCACTGCGGTGCGTGGGCTTTTCATTGTGGTGGCTTCTTTTGTTGCAGAGCACTGGCTCTAAGCATGTGGGCTTCAGTAGTTGTAGACCGTGGGCTCTAGGGCACAGGCTCAATAGTTGTAGGGCGTAGGATCAGTAGTTGTGGTGCACGGGCTTAGTTGCTCCACGGCATGTGGGATCTTCCCGGACCAGCACTCAAATCTGTGTCCCCTGCATTGGCAGGTGGATTCTTAACCATTGCGCCACCAGGGAAGTCTGGTACTGTGTTTTTAATTTTGGTTTCCATGTGTTCATTGTCAACATAAAGAAATGTGATTGACTTTTTAATTTTTAACATCTTTATTGGAGTATAATTGCTTTACAGTGGTGTGTTAGTTTCTGCTTTATAACAAAGTGAATCAGTTATACATATACATATAACTCCATATCTCCTCCCTCTTGCTTCTTGTGTCTCCCTCCCACCCTCCCTATCCCACCCCTCTAGGTGGTCACAAAGCACAGAGCTGATCTTCTTGTGTGATTGACATTTGTTTGTTGATCTTGTATCTTGCAACCTTTCTGAACTCACTTATTAGTTCTTGGAGTTTTTGGTAAGCTCCTTTGCCTAATATATTATCTGAAGGAAGAATTTTACATTCTTCAGCAAAAAATGCTCAAGTTTCATGGCAGCACAACCCCCATTTACCTTTACAGACTCATTCTTAATCTTTGTTCTCAACTGACTTCCCAGTGTTTGTTTGTTTTCTAATTGTTATTGAAGACCTCCTACATCCTCATCTGGATGGTTTAAAAATGCAGGTTCCAAAAACTCACTCTAAAGTCTGTGGGGATAGCCTAAAAACCTGCACTTTTAACATGATATTTTTATATACTCTTAGGTTTGAGAGCAACACACCTCAGCTTCAGCCAAAAGGAAATTCTCATTTCTCCTGAACCTACCACCCACTTTTAAGGCCATCAAATCTAATCCTGGCTTCAAGACCTCATGGTTCATTACTTCCAAATTTTCATAGTAACACCTCTACATCCCTTACATGATATTTCAATTTTATTCAAACTTAAATTCCTCAAATCTGCATCAAACTATTCTTTATTTCTGCCTTGGAGGAAAATCACCCAACTCTTAATAAAGGTACCATGAAGACTTCATGGTGTCTGACTTCAGATGGGTCCTGAACACTGCTCAGATATCATGCAACATGCACTTAAGCCCTCCATATTTACATAGTAGTTATTTCAAATATGCAACCATTTCTTCAAAGTCCCCTTCCTCTCAACCTATCATAGTAAATGACCTAGTTTTCTAATTCACAGAAAGAAAAAACAACTGTTTCACTTCTTCACCTAAAATCTTGCCTTCGTCCATACATTGTTCAAAGACTATTCCATCACCTTTTCTTTCTAAAACGTATAAATCATCTTGACTGAAAATAACTTCTATCAAGTACCCTCTTACTCAAGTGGGTTTTTGTTTATTGCTTTCCACTGGATCATTCTCCTAAGAATCTCATACTTGAGATCTCTCACTTATAAAAAAATAAAAACCCACAAAAATAAAACATTCAACAATACTGTGTTTGTTTTTGACTATTGTCCTATCACGTAATAGTTCTTCATTTCTTACCTTATCAAAAGAGGACACAATACCTGATGTTTCCACTTTTTCATTTCTGAAGTTATTGAAGACTGCATTTGCTCTCATTGAAAATGACCTGATGGGGCTACCCTGGTGGTGCAGTGGTTGAGAGTCCACCTGCCGATGCAGGGGACACGGGTTTGTGCCCCAGTCCGGGAAGATCCCACATGCCGCGGAGCAGCTGGGCCCGTGAACCATGGCCGCTGAGCCTGCGCGTCCGGAGCCTGTGCTCCACAACGGGAGAGGCCACAACAGTGAGAGGCCCGCGTACCGCAAAAAAAAAAAAAAAAAGAAAAGAAAAAAAAGAAAATGACCTGATGAAGTAATCAAGGATCCCTAATTTCCAAATCCAATGGATAATATTTAATCATTACTAGCACGTAACACCATTGAAAACCTTCTCCTTTCTCAACTTCCATTACACTAGACTCCCCTGAAACTTCCTTCTTAGTCTTTTGTTAATGAATCATAAGCTTCTTATTGCTCCTTATACGTTGAGACTTTTCAGTGCTCTCTGATCCTATTCTATGTAAGCCTGGACACTCCATCATTCCATGTAACTATTTTAATTACCTGTGTTGTTTCCAAGTCCTGAATCAACACTTTCATATTATTTTGAGTTCTCTCTTCATCTCTCTCTTGAGCTCTTCAACATTTCTTCCAACTTCCAAATTGACAACTCAACATAAAGTTCTAAATGTACCCCAAACTCAACCTGTCCTAAAACAACCTCATGCTCTTGCTGCTTCTACCAGCCTTTCCTCTCTTATTTCCTGTTTTGGTGACTGGACAGCCAGATTCTTTAGCCGCCCTCGCCAAAACCAGAGGGTGGTTTCCACCCTCCTTCTCTCATTCCTGTAAGCAATCAGCCACAAAATCCTGCCACTTCTACCCGCTACCTATTTCCATTGTCAAATCTGCCTTCCCTCTCCATATTCAAGGCCACCACCATGGTTCATTATTTAATCATGTCTCATTTGAACCACAGAAGCAATCATCTAATTTCACTCCCCTTCTCAGGTCTAATGTATTCCAAGCCATCCTCTCTTTACACCACAGCCTGGGCAATATTTCAGATAAGCAAATCTCTATTCATATTTTTTTTTCAGTTCTTTCTTATTTCTTACAGACTTAGAAGGACACAAAATGTTTTTTATGACCTGACTCCTACTCCATTTCCTCTATATGCACTCTAAACCAAACTTTACTGAATCTCTTGGGCCCATTTAACAATCTAATTCTCTCAATTTATCTATTTATCTGAGTCTTTCCTCATTATTGCCTGACAAGTAAATTTCTCTTCATTCTTAAAATCTCAGTTTTATATTAACCTACCATTAATGAAGACTTCCTTTATTTTGCAGGCAGACTTAGGTACCTTTTCTCATCTTTTTATATAATATTTCATATATTATTTTGTGATCACTTATATCATATTGTTTTGTAACTGTGTTTAGCTGTTGACCCACTAAATTCAATATAAACTCTATTAGCACAAACATTATGTTGTGTTCTATTTTGTTTCCAAAATTTCTTATAAAAGAGCATGACCCACAGTACAGACATATCAAATGTTATTGAGTGAAGTACTGGACAGTGAAAGAGAGATATTCACATAAATTATAATAACACAGGACCAAGAAAGACATACGTTTTATTGGAATATAAATGGAATATGAATATTTAGAAGAGAGAAACTTTAAGACCAGAAAGATTTGATTTCAGCCTAAAAAGACAGCCACTACAAAGTCAGGAGAGGGAGAGATGTCATTTTAGGAAACAGGTACCATATAACTAAATACATGCAGATAAAAACAAGACATGTTCAGTTATAGCTGCATAGTCTTATTGGCCAGTCTATATAGTAAATGGAGAAATGAGTGTACTGAGAAATAAGAATGTAAAAGAGATGTTAGATCTTATTGTGAAAGATTTCCAATGCCATGTTACGAAATTAAAACAATAGGCATTCAAGAGCCACTTAGGCATTTTTAACAGAGGTGGGTGGGCTTCAGAAATTTGCTTTGCCATGAGTATAAAACAAGGGGATTTTAAACTCACAAACACTTTAGAGGTGGGGCAGATGGAAAGTGCCTTCAGAAATTCAGGACAAAAGTAACATGGACCTGAACTAAGGCAATGAATGTTAATAAGCAAAGAGCATCTGGAATCTGACTTCTAATTCTGATGGCTTCACATTTTCAGAAGAGGCCCCAAAGGATATAAATAACTTTATCTACATGTACTTTCAAAAAGAAAGACTATATTTTACTATGTGTTATAATAGAGACAACACATAAAAATAAGACCTGCCCCCATAATGAAGCAGAATGTAATTTTCTATGCATGATTTTAACTTCCTGGATGCTAAAAGATCTTGCCAAACCAAGCAATCCTGATATTGAATTAAATAATCAAACATGAAGAGAGAAATTATGCTAACTCCAAACAGGAAAAACATACTGTTTTTTTAAATGAGAACTGAATATGGATGAAGAGTTAACAAAGCAAAGGAAAACTGAAAGTTTCTCTTAAAATATTTTTAAAAGATTATATAAAATTGATTAAGCTTTTAAAACCTGGGTGGTATTTGTATGTCTAATCCATAACCCCACAGAGTCAGAATACTTGATAGCACTGTAAATATATTCATATTTGTTTATACATATATTTATATTTAGAAATACAATATTTTGTATACACACATACACAAATACACAAACAGATTTAGTACAAGCATTCTAGATCTACTGTGAACCCCAAATGGCCATAGTTTCAGACTTCTTAGACACTATAAATTATGGCACATATCAGATGAAGAAGACCACACTGCAAAAGAATTCATATTTTTATCTTTGTTGAGACAGATGGAAATCCATGAGAATTATAGATAAGGAAGATTTTGGAGGTCAAGAATCTTGTTATTCTTGCCAACTCCACTGCTGTTATAATTCCTTATCACTCTAGTTTGAAAGTGGTAAAGGAAGATGCTGCATTTCCTTTGGGAAACAATATCCTCTTACAATCTTTATAGTCCCTGTTGCTAAGGTCATGATTTGACCTTCATCTTGTCGAGTCTTTCTTGTTGTGTAGAGTTTTCTTTCAATACTCACTCCCTGGAAACTTAAACAACCATGCTATTCAATGTATAATTTATTGTTTAATGGATTTTCATGTCTTCTTAACTAGTTGGAAAGGTCCTGGTTGGACAGACCACATATTATATACATTTTTCCCTATGTAACAACTAACAATTCACTGAGTGCAAATTCATAATACCATATTAAAACATATTGTTGAATTGAACTTATTATAAAGGTTGTCATAGAATCCCCAAAATTGCTTTTTTATAAATTACCCCTCCTGTTTATACTAGGTTCTTACCTTGGGTATCTCTCATACAGCTCTAATTAGATGCCTGTGCAATGTTTGCATATCTGCCCCACTTACTGTACCACTCTTAGAGCAACTTACAGGATAGGACTAGCTCAAAAAATATCTCTGAATAAAGAGAATAAATATCTCAAGGGATCACTCTGTCTCCTCTATTGCAGCTCATATCAGACGTCTTTGCTAAGTAACAGTCAGAGGGGTGAGGAAAGATGGGATGAAGATTGTGAAGACACCACCAGATTCTACATCAAAAGAAGACTAAGTGGAGAAAAAATTCAAATGAACTGGCCATGTGCTGTAATTTCAGAAAACATTCAATAAATCCTTAACACAGGATGATAAAAGAGGAAAAGGCTAGCAAAGTCAGGCAGAAGTCAACACACAAATCTAGACCAGATTCCAGAGAATTCTATGTTAGGTAGCCAGGTGCCTAGTCACACTGCAGACCAGTGCAGCGTGCTCTCCTAAATCTACAGGGTTTCCTGTTTTACCCCAACATCACTGAACTCTTTCTACATTGTGTATTTTTTCATTTCTGATTCTATAAAACTTTTCTATATTTGACTCTATATTGAATATTTTGATTGACTACAATAAAATTCCAAAAATCTAAGGAACAATTATTAATTATATTCCTTGCATCAGATAGTTTTGCCTCAAGGCAGATGAGAAAATTCTTTGAAATGTTGTTTATTCTACCCTTATGTGTTAAATATCACTTTTGCTCCTACAAATCTTCACCTCTTCCTTTTCCACCCTACCCTGGAGCTAGGGATGATGAGCCTTTTGGATTACATTAGAGGATCCCTGCCCTCTGTCACTGTGTGGTTTTAGCCAACAGGAGGTATAAATTGGAGGTGAGAAAGTGGGAAGAGTGTGAGGCCAATTTCCTCCTAACCAGGTGATTGATGTCTGGCTGCATTCCTCAACCAGAGCTCTTGTCCTAACAGCTACCTTGAACTTCAACGTTTTGTCCCTACAGAACTGTTTCTAGCCCCAGTGTCTTCCACTTTTCCTTATTGATTTTTCTGAATTCTGACAAAGCTCTTTTAAATCACCTCTTTACTAAATTTCTTCAAATTACTCTCTTGAATATGCCATCTGTTTCCTGCCAGGACCCTGCTTAATATGTCTCATATCCTTTCACCAGGAAGTCAACTTTTTCAAGGGAGATGAAATAGACAGGAATGAGAAGGGCATGGAAATCTTGTGATCCTGGGTCTTGTCTTAAAACAATGAAATGCTATCTTCTGTACCCTTCCCCAACCCACAATTCACGACTGATGTATCATCCCAACAGATCTCCAACAGTTATACATAAAAGAGTGAGCAAATTGTGGTGCTGCCCATAGAATTTCAACCTATATTTTAGAAAAGGGAGGTCTCTATTTTGGTGGTTTGATAGAAGTTTTCATGCTATCAATTTAAAATCTAATGATTTAACTTTTAGACCCTTGTATAGATTGTGTCCTAGTGTCTTCCACCTGTTTAAGGGGCTGTTCCACCTATTTTTTTCTGTACTCCAGTTCCCATGTCTTGACAGATAATATTTATATTATTATAATTATTTCCCTCTTAGGGAAATATTTGTGCCCCAACTTACTCTTAACGTTTTCAGCTATGACCCTTCTTGTCATTAACTCACCTAGTTTACTGAGGTGAAAATATAGTGCATATGTTTATGTTTTGACTAATAGGACCCTACCTTTTAATTTAACTATCCATGTTTATATACAATATTTTCACATCATTCTCTACTTTAGCTAGAGTAGTTACAAAGAGCTGTAGATATGAAAGAGGTGGTTTGCATCAAGTTTAAAGTTTTCCACTAAAGCTCTCTTGACTCCAAAAACTCTGTTCTGTATTTCTGATCCTAAATACTCATATTAACAGTTGTTTGAAGGAAAGATCAAGAATCCACCCCAACTTTGTATTTTGTTTAAAAAAAAAGACCAAATACAAGTTGGAATAAGGTTTCATATAATTTGGAATAATTTATTCATAGTCTTAACCTTACATCATATATCATGATTCTAAAGTTATGTTGGTATTTTTCTCTCCAAGAATAGTTTTGAAAACATTCCTAGACATGATCATGCATTATATATAAATATGCAAAGCTTGTGTAGATGCCAAGAAAATAATGATGAAAATAAGTGAAAACCCAGAATTATTTTTTTACTTTCATCAAATAATATGGTCATCAGTGGGAAATGATCATTATTTTCAGAATATGTCTCCAAATTCCTCTACTTTTATCCACAGAAAAGAAAGGGGATATTTTCATATTTACCTCTTTATAGGAATATGAATACCTCTTTAGGATCTCCAGAACTGTGCCAAATATGACTATCTTATGTTTTAATAATGATATACTGTTACTTAAATCTGCTTCAACTGGAATCAAACACTAGCAAAAGAAAATAATTCAACAAAACTGAGATAATGTTAAAGAAATGTAAATCTGTTTTCAGATCTTCACATGGGTTTATGCCAACTGTGATTAATACTCTCATATTCAAAGTCTTAATACTTCTAAGAAACAGTATCTTCAGCATCATATTCTATGTCAGCTTAATTTTACATATTGCAAAATTTAAATTTAATTTAGAGCTCTATTTAGAAATTATTTTCTAATAAAACATTATAAGTGGTTGGAGCATGAAATCTGGTTTGAAAAGACTACATACAGGGGAAAACACCTACTGTGACTTATACAGCTGAAACATCTGCTAAACCTTCTGACACAGACTCACCAGAACAGGGATATGTTCTTTGAACTAGAAACCAAATGGCAACTACTGAATGTGTGGCCCTTTAGGGACAGGTGCATCTTCCATCTGCAAAGGTCACCTGGCCTTCGAGCAAGCAACAATCAATGAAAATGCCTCAGGGCAAAACCCAGCAGGCCTGTTCCTTTAAAAAGGACTTATAAAATTATGAAGGCTTGTCTTTTCTTAGGGACACAGACAATTCTATCTCTACTAATATTTGGAAACATGATTAGATAGAAAAACATATCATCAGATTAATTGGAGAATTGGACAAAGTACACAATGGATGGAATTGTACATTGATGAAATATAATCTAATAGATGTGTCACTATGTTATTAAGGATAGTGACTCAATTTAGAGCCAAGAAAGACTTTCTGTAATGGTTCAGATGCAAATAAATACACAGTGTACTTAAGAGAGAGAAAAGCTATGGAGGAAGCTCATGAAATTGCAGATATTCAGGTTTGAATGGGTTTCATTTTTTACACTTGCTTTAATTTATTTATTTATTTATTTATTTTTGGCTGCGTTGGGTCTTCGTTTCTGTGCAAGGGCTTTCTCCAGTTGTGGCAAGTGGGGGCCACTCTTCATCGCGGTGCACGGGCCTCTCACTATCGCCACCTCTCTTGTTGCAGAGCACAGGCTCCAGATGCACAGGCTCAGTAGTTGTGTCTCACGGGCCTAGTTGCTCCGTGGCATGTGGGATCTTCCCAGACCAGGGCTCGAACCCACGTCCCCAGCATTAGCAGGCAGATTCTCAACCACTGCACCACCAGGGAAGCCCCTACACTTGCTTTAGATTCACTTTGGTTGTAGCTCAAACTCCATTTTCTTGTGAATTTTCTAGTCTATCACTTGTTAAGATCTACATGTTCACATTCTTTACTGTTCACCAATCTTCTGTGATAAGCACTTGGTACTTATAGTGCATAGACCCTTGTATAAGCTTACAATGCTCTCTCCAAGCAGACCCTGGAAAAGTCCTGAAAAATTTGTCATAGGCCCAAAAACCTAAGTTCTATAGTGCTTATTTAGGTGAAAAGAGCATGTTTCCTTAAGAATTATACAAGGGAAAGATCCTTGGAATTACATAGACATGGATTCCAAACTGATATACCTCATTGTTTGAACCTGATTATTAAAGTCAGTGACTATTAGTGCTGCATCTATAACTTGTAGGTTAATAGTGAAGTTTTAATGTGATAATTTATATAAAACATCTAGCATAAGGACTGGCATAGAGGAGATGCCTAACAGGTTCAATTTGCTTTTTCCAGGGTAACATTAATATTTACTAATAATTGTTGTGAGGATTAAATGAATTAATGGATAAAGCTTTTAGAATAAACTCTGGTACTTATTGGTGCTCTCTTAAAAAATTTATTAGCTATTTTTATTATTACCATTAACATGCCAAGATCTCAGTAATATTAACTCAGTAATGGGGATCAAAAAAATAAAAATAATAAGGGTTAGAGAAATAACAGATCAGTGATTGAATTACTCAATCTAGGTATTTGTAGTTACATAGAAAAGAAGAATCTGAATTAGTGACTCTGGTTTTTCTGTTATTGTTTATTCATTCAGTAAGTGAGTACTTTCTTAATATGTGTTCATTATTCTATGTATTAGGATTCTCCAGAGAAATAGAACCAATTAGAGACTAGATAGATAAGCAGATAGATGGATAGATAGATAGATAGATAGAGATACAAATACAGATAGACATATATAAACAGATTTTTTATAAAGAATTGGCTCATGCAATTATGGATATGGACAATTCCAAGATCTGCAGAGTGAGTCAAGTTGGAGGTCCAGGAGAACCAGTGGTATAGTTCCAGTATGAAGCTAAAGGCCCTGAGAAAAATTAATGTAGCTCTGGCCCTCAAACCAGCAGGCTTAAGACAGGAAAAGCCAATGTTTGGTTTGAGTCTGAAGAAAGAAAAAAGGGCAGTGTCCCAGTTAGGCAGAAATAATTCTCTCTCACTTGGAAACATCAGCCTTTTTGTTCTATTCAGGCCTTCAACTAATTGGATGAGACCCATCCACATTAGGAAGGGTAATCTACTCAGTCTACTAATTTAAATGTTAATTTCATCCACAAACGCCCTCACAACCATACCCATAATGATGTTTTGACCAAATATCTGGGTGCCTTGTAGCCTAGTCAAGTTATTACACAACCATCACAGTCTATATGTTCCAATCTAGTTACAGAGACAAGAAAAATTCTTTTAAAAGTGTATGCAACCAACATAGCGTTAATTCACCAAGTAAGTAGCACCATCCAAATCCTGTAGCCAACTCTGTCATAAATTTACTGAAATTCCACTATGTCATACACAGTGCATTGAATCTAGTCCATTGTCCTAGACATGGAGTAAGTACAATATATACGTTACATGACATGATAGAGAGCTTGGACTTTACATTGTAGAAAGTAGGAAGCTAAAGGCAAATTTTATGTAGAGAAGTAATTTGATCAGATGTCTTTTAAAATGATCACTTTAATAATAATGTTGAGAATAATAGGGGTGATATTTATTCTTTCTGGCTCTTCTTATTTCCTGGGTACTTCATGGCATTTATATGACCAGGAGTGGCATTAAGATTAAGCTCTTGGTATGACAGAGGAATGAGCAATTAGAATAAACACTACAGTGTTGTAACAGTGTCCTGGAATCTTCCATTGTGCTTGATATTACATCTTTAGTAGGATGATCATGGGGAAATTGAGGTAAATTCACTAGGAAAGAAAGAAACCCTAACAAAGGTGGTGGAGTGATATGGTCATGCAAACTCTCCCATGGATGACAATTACAAAACCAAGAAAACTGCTCAAATCAATAACTGACAAAGAAAACACCCATGCACAATGGTCCCCAGGGTTATAGACAAAAACAGTGTCTATAGCACTGTTATAGACAGTGTGGCTCAAGGAGCCACACTTAGGCAAATTCTGTGAATTTGTATCTTTTTCTAACTGAGAGAATCTGAAGTTGTCTGCAGCTTAATTAGGATAGAGCTTGAGCTTACTGACCTGAGGCATTAGAGACTAGATCCCAAGGCTGACAGAGCAGATGGAAATTAGGGGAGAATTCCTGGAAGAAGAAAACCATAGACACTAAATCCTTATATCTGAGAATAATCTCTGGCCAAATCTTTGGTTGGCCTTCAAATTATGCAAACATAGACAAGACCCCAGGGATCAGAATAGAAAGGTAGGAACCAGAAGATAAAAATACAGAACAGAAATATGAGCTGCTATATATTATGCAGGAAACAAAGTTTTTGGATGAACTCAAGCAAATTAATTGCCTAGTAGAACAAAAAACAATAATTATCAGAACACAACACAATTCAGTGATGTTACATTATCAACAATATCCACTCTTGAAACAAAAAATTTTTTTATATATATATATATATATATATATATATATATATATATATATATATATATATAAAGCTCAGGAAAGAATACTGTTAGTCAGGGTGTAGACCAGTTAAAATAATCTGAATCTAAGAGGAACCAGATGTTAACTTTAGCAGGCAACAGCTTCATAGCAGTTATCTTAAATATGATGAAACAATTAAAGGAAAATATGGTATCAAAGTATTAACAAATAAGAAATCTCAACAGGGAATTGTGATATATCAAAAGTGGAAATTAGCTTGCTGAAAAGTAAAATAACTGACAATAAAAGTTCTCTAGATGATCTCAATAGCAGATTGGAGAAAACAGAAAAAAAGAATTTGAAAACTTGAAGAGAGATAAATAGAAAGTACTCAATTCAAAGAATACAGAAAAAAAATGGTAAAATAAAATGAAAAAATGAACAGAGAGGCTCAGAGACCTGAAGCCTTGCAATCCAACCTGTGGACAATATCAAAAGGCCTAACAAACACATAATTTGAGTTCTAGAAGGAGAGGATTGAAAAGGTCAGGGGAAAAAAATGTAATGATTAAAACTGCCAAATGTGGCAGTTTAATACTTCCAGATCTAAGAGTCTCGGAAAACTTCAAGCAAGATAAACACGAAGATAAGTACTACTCCTAGGCACATCATATTCAAACTGCTGAAAGCCAAAGATAAAAAGACAAGCCTGAAAGCAGCCACATACAAACATTATTTTGCATATAAAGGAACAATAATTATAATAAATGATTGATTTATCTTTAGAAACCAAAAGACCAGAAGAAATTGGAACAACATATTCAAAATGATGAAAGAAAAACCTGTATCCAAAATTTCTATCAAGCAAAATGATCCAGTAAAAATTAAGACAGAATAATGACATGTCAAACAAGCTGGAAATGATGGAATTTTTCAGGCTCAAGATAAATGTCACTTAGAGCAATTCAGGCCTCTAGGAAACAATGAAGAATAAATTGGTATATAAAAGGCTATATAAGAATGTATATTTGTGTGTATATTCTTTTTACCTTAATTAATTAAATTGACATGTGGTTAAAAAGCAACAATTGTAACCCTGAATTTCTGAGCTTATAACCTATATAGATGTAAATGCATGACAATAGTACTAAAGGAGTGTATGGGGAGAGTAAATAGAAACAATTATTGCAAGTTTCCTATACCTGCCTGAGGCAATTCATTATTGCCTCTAAGTAGATTTAACGATTTAAAGTAGCATAATTTCTAGAGCAAACACTAGTTAATAAAAGATAATTAAAACATAATCATAAAAGCACTTGATTAATAAAAAGAATGCATGAAAGGAAGAACAGAAAAGTTTGAAATGGTAACCATAAATAAAACTATATAAAATTATATTAAATATAAATGTAATAAACCTTCATTTAAGGCAAAGACCATCAGGCTGATTTTTTTAAAAAGAATCAACTATATTCTGTGATAGACATATTTAAATCCAAGTTTTAAAGTAAAACAAAAATGCAAAGAATATGTCACGGGAATAGTAACTGTAATAAAATTAAAATGAATATGTTAATATCAGGTAAAATATATATCAGCACAAGGAGTGCTACCACAAACAAAACAGGAACACTTTAAATGATAAAAGGGTAAATGTGTCAGTAACACATAACAATTAAAAACACATATTCACCTCATAACAGAAATTCAAAATATATGAAGCAAAAATTAAACCCAATTAAAGAGGGAAATGGACAAATCCACAATCATAGTTGGGGAATATAACACATTTCTCTCAGTAATTGACAACAAGCTAGGTAAAAAGTCAGTCAGAATGTAGAAGACTCAAACAACTGCTGGCACTATAGCTGGAAAAGAGTGTTTTATTTTAATGGGGTGATCCAAACCCTCATTCCTATAAAATTTGAGCCTTTGGCATCCCTGTAGTTACTGGATTTCAAAAGGTTTTAACTGATCATGACTGTAGGGCAAAGGAGCACTAAGAGGCTTTCCAGAGTGTCTCCCTATATCAATACATAGCTTTCCTTGCCCTCATTTTGAATTAGAAAATTAATATTCCCCTTGTGATTAGGATCATTATCTCAGTCAGTATAGCTTCCCATCCCTGACTGCTGTTTCAGTGGCACAAAGAACCCAAAAGCCAATCTTAACTTCTAATTTAAGAGGATTGGGAATTATGATTTTATTGCCTGATAAAGACATTTATCATTTGAGCCCCAGGATCTTCACAGTCACTGAGCCAAAGATCACAGTACTAGTGTCATAACTCAGCCCTCATCAGGCCATTCAACAGTGTCATGGTGCAAAAGAGGGAAGGAGGAGCGTGTGCATTCCATGGGCATGAGCCTTTGCCATTCTTCCTTCTCCAGAACATGCCCTGAACAGAGACATTGGTATCCTGGCTACCATAGTGATAGATAAGACATTTTGAAAATCCAGGAACTTTATATTCCCAAGAGGAAAATATCCCTCCCCTCTCTGTGATGGAGGAAGGCTACTGTAATCACCCTGACATAGTAAGTTTGCTGAATTCCCTACAGTATGGTATTATATTGTAATTTAACATATACCTCTGGTCTTGGTAGATTGGCTTTCAGCTCTGGTGATTCCCAGATTAACCTTGATATGGGACATCCCATACACAGGGTTTTAAGTCCATGTATCACCTTTTTTTTTTTCTTCAGTCATTCACCCTTTTTATTGATTGATTTAACACTAACATGTCTGGGAAAAGAAGCTCACTATGTCACATAGTGAGTCATCTGCTCCACTGAATTATTTGAGTCTCCCCTACAGTGTATAAAAACAAATGGGCATTACATGGGACTTGAATACCTCTAAAATGTCTGCACATACTGAAATATTTGTTCACCTACGTCTTCCCAGATCTCCTTGTCACTAATCTTCCAATCTTATTCTAAACTGCTAATCCTATGACAAGCTCATAATCGCTGCTTATTAAGTGGTGTAGATTCATTCCTCAGGCCAAGACTTCTCACACATGAAGTGGAAAACCAGACGTTGCTCCCAAAGTTGCCACAGACACTTCCCTTACCATGGATTCTGCTGAGTTATAAGACCCAAGGGAAACTTCGGTCACAGTATGTACCTTCTTCAAAGCCATTGTTTTGCTCTGAACACCACTCATAACTTGCAGCCTTGAGGCTATACAGTATATGGGTCAGACAAACACAAACATGTTTCTTTCTTTGTGGTGGAAAGTGTAGATGCAACACTTGTTGCTCAGTTTAGAGGTAATATACTGACATTCATTGGACAGCTAGATTCCTAGAAATATCACCAAAGCAACATCTCTGAAACTGCTCAGATATTATTGGTCACCACCTGACACCCATGAAACTTAAAATGTTTTCTAGAGTACTTCGTACTTCCTGCCCACTCAGGTCAATTAACTTCATATCATTAGTATAATGGACCAGGATTACCAGGTTCATCCTTGTACACCGTTGGTGGAAATGTAAACCAGTACAGCCATTATGAAAAAGAGTATGGAGATGCCTCAAAAGATTAAAAATATAACTGCCATATGATCCAGCAGTCTCACTTCTGGGTATATATCTAAAGGAAATAAAATTACTATCTCAAAGAGATATCTGCATTCACAATAGCCAAGATATGGAAATAGCCTAAGTGTCTGTCAATGGACATATGGGAAATATGGTATGTATATACAGTGGAATACTATTCAGCCTTTTCAAGGAAGGAAATCCTGTCATTTGTGAAAAAAACATAGATTAGGACAAAGGACATAGAACATTATGCTAAGTGAAATAAGTCAGACACAGAAAGAAAAATACTGAATGACTTCACTTATATGTGGAATCTAAAAAAGCTGAATTCAGAGAAAAAGGTTAAAAGAGTGGTTACGAGGACATACTGTGTAGGGGAAATGGGGAAATGTTGGTCAAAGGGTACAATCATCCAGTTAAAAGGTGAATAAGCTCTGGAGACCTAATGTACAGCATTGTGACCATAGTTAACAATAATGTATTATACACTTGAAATTTGTTAACAGAGTATATTTTAAGTATTCTCACCACACACACAAATAAATGGTAAATAAAAAAGATGATAAATATGTTAATTATCTTGATTGTGGTAATCATTTCCCAATGTGTACATATATCAAAACATCAGGTAGTACACTTTAAATACATACAATTTTTATTTACCAGTTATACCTCAAAAAAGCTGGGGGGGGAAGAAAGAAAAATAACCAAATTCCATCTAGATTAAAAAATGAATTAATAGGAGAGTTGCCATAACACAGAGGCAAGAGAGTCCTGGTATACTGCAGGCCATGCCAGTTGAAAATTATTTCTGATTATCTTTGATACTAGGGATATAGAGAAAAGGATTTTTGAGGCCAATGATTGTGTATACTAGGGTCTAAAATTTCTGTTTATTTGCTTCAGTAAAGGTACCATATTTGTATTTATAACTGTGAATTATAGCATGACTTGATTATGTCTATAATAATCTAAGTCACTTTTCATGAATAATCTAGCTTCTTTACTGACAAAAATGTGCAAGTTAAATAATGATGAGATGGTAATCAAGACTTTTACATCTATCAAGACTTTTATAAAAGTACCAATTTGCTCTTCTCCTAGGGATCCTATATAATTTTGGGTTTACTGTCTTGTGAGGGGCAATTCTTAGGGTTTTCCACATGCCTTTTCTGTTATAAAAGAACATAGTTCAGGGAGCCATTGTGGAGATTCCTTCAAGTATTTAATTAGTGTATTTATTTTTACCATATAGTCTAGATCTGAAAAACAAAACAAAAGGAAACAATGGATAGACCCTCAGTGGCACTGGAGAGATTATGAGATTTATCTAAGACTCCAGTTATGACATAATCTTCATAAACCTCTGCATCCAGTGAGCCAGAGTGGTATTTTAGTTCTGGTGATTATTATAAGTTCAAAGTCACTATGGAATATCAACAAAAAAGTCCAGGCATTTACCTTTCTGAGGTCGCTGTCACTCTGGAAATGGCCATTGACCACTTTGGGGAAGTCTTGGGGGAACATGCATAGTGTATATCTGTGGCCGCATACAGGGTCTTCCTCAATGGGACCAGGGTTTTATCTCAGCAATATAGAGCTATTAACTAGTTTATGTCCTTTAGTAAGGACCACGATCTCTACGACAGTGACTCAAGTTTGATTTCTGTCTATCAGACTTAGAAAATGTTTGCTTATATAGCAGCATCTTAGGAAGCTACTCATCTATTTAATTCTTCAGGACTCTATGATCAGTTAGCTATCACAACAGATCCCTGTGGGTCCAAAAACTCTAATTACCACTTTGCCCAGTGGTTTATCATTATAATTGAACCCACATTTTCTCTAATGATAAATGTTGCCTCTGAACATTTGGTAGAAAAATGAAGCCAACCTGTGGCAACCTAGCAAACATTGAGTCTTGGGAACAGTGAGAACTGTTCAAATCCCTCTGTAAACTAAAGGGCAAGGGATCACATTGATACAGTCTGGAGTATAGAGCAAGGTGAGAAAGGATAGTGAGTCAATCTAGAAGGACAAAAGGAAAAAGATTCACCCAGTAGAAGGTGAACTCCATTATGGCAGTGATACTGTCCATTGTCTTCCCTGATGTATCCCCAGCAACTTAGAATATTAACAGTCATATGGTGCATGCTACATAAATATTAGTGAATGGATAGATAAATGAATGTACTGATGGTTGGACATAGTCGAGATTGCATTCATGTAGCTACATATCAGGAAGAACACAAATAGATGAGGGAAAAAGACATGGGAAAATGACAAATTGATATTATGGTAGTTGGATTTCCAGTAGATGGTGTCTTTCTTTGTCAGTACTGCTTTTGAAGGGCAGGCATGAGCCTGGCTTCTCAAGATAAGCAGTGACTCTTTTAAAACACTACTTGTTACCACTTTGAATGTATATGATAATATTTCAGAATCAAAAGGAAGTCCTAGCTTTACACTAAAATCTCTCTCTCCAGATCAGTCTGTAGAAATCTAAGATTCTATTCATATTGTGATGACTTTACGCTCAATACACTTTTTCCATGTGGAAGTGATAGACCACTTAGGAAGAAGATGATTACTCATCTCAGTGTAAACAAAAATTTTGTATCCTTTCTTAAGAAAATATTTTTATTTGGGAGAACCAAAGGAGAGTACATTGGTACTGGATATCCACTGGGAAACAGTGAAGCAATATATGTTTAATGATGGGGGACCAATAAGAAAGGAAAGACTCAGGATATAATGATAGAATTTACAGTCTGTGGCAGATTGAAGAAAAAAAAAAACTGGCGACAAATTCTTTGAGACTCCTCCCATCAAAAAGTAGTTTCTCAACACCTTAACCCTAGGCCTAGCCATTGGCTTACTTGGTGCAGTGGGGTATGTGTAAATGTGATATAAGCAAAGTTTTGTGCATTTGTAGTTTGCCTGTTCTTTCTGCTGGGAGGTCTTTACAACCTCCATAAAAGTGAACATGGGCTATCCTGCTGGATGCTGATGAGATGGATGTGGACTTACCACCTGTAACTTCAAGCCAGCCATCAGGCATGCAAGTGTGGTACCCCTAGGCCAACCACTGCCAGCCACCAGATATGTTCATGAGGTAGTCCAAGATCATCCTACCCCAGGTAACTTGACCCAGACCAGAAGACACGTGGTCAATCCACAAAACCAGAAAAAACAACATAAATGTTTATTGTTTTAAATACTAGGTCTTGGAATGATTTGTTGTGCATCCAAAAATAACTGATAAATGAAAGTCAAATTTTTTTTTCCTATTAGCAGAGTTTTTTTCCTTCTTGGTGAAAGAAAAAGAAAAATAATGCCTAAATGTTAGAAGTGACAAGAATACATGAAAGATAGGAAGATTTGCTTGAGATGCCGTAGCTCTGACTCCTGCCCTTTTTGTAACCAGATTTGCCTCCTCTTTACCATTTCTCATTCTTCCCTCTCTTTCCAGGATTCCAAACTGGCCTTGGATTTGTTGTGGGCAAAACTAATACTTGCTATGGGTGAAGAAGCTTCCTTGTCACTAAGAAACACTTTAGGGTCATTTGTCAACTTCTACCACAGGACCTTCATTCTGGTTTAAATTGCAAATTCCCTAGGCTGAGGTCATATTTTAAACGGTTTTCTGTCACTTGTGTTTTTCATGAGAAGAATTTTCAGCTCCATTCTCAAAAAGAGATTTTGATAGAAACAGCAGGAGACTAATGGATGCCTAAAGGTAGAGCATGTCAGTGTAACTGATTAGAATAGGAAATGGTATTGGGGAAGGGAGAGAACTCTAAAATAGAAATCCAACTATTCTAAATTTTGCCAACAGTAGACTTTGATCATATGTGCATATCACGTAAATACTGTGGAAAATTCCTATGATTGAATTGTGTGTAAAACTTCTATAATATTAAACACCTACCTCTTCCTCTCTCCTTTTCTAAGAGAAGATAACCCCAAAATAATTTACAAGAACCTGAATATTATATACCAAATACTAAATGCAAAACAAGTGATATATATTATATCATATGTATATACACACAATAGATTTTTTATATATACACACAATATATACATTTTTACACACACTGATCATGCTACGGGCTTAAAGTTTAGCTTCCCCCCCCCTCCTTTACCTTCCCCCAGACTTCCATAACTATTAAATTACACTTTAAACAGCCAAATGAAGATGTGGATATTACGTGATATACCTTTATTGTTAGCATAAGAGTAAAAGGCAATTATCATCTTTGAATGGTGTTATTTGATTATAGGGATGAGTTCCATATGAGAATGATAGAGTCCTTTTAAGATTATACGACAGATAGCTACCAAAACAATGTATCAATTACAAAATGAGAGTTGAGCTTTCCCTTTGTCCTGTCACAATTCAGGAAAACTACTTACTGTTTGAAATTAAAAAGCCATATCATAAAGCAGATAAAATAGAGTGATTTAGTATTTTGCAGGCACATAGCACCTTGTATCCCGAAGAGCTTTTCACCATAATAATTTGCATTCCATAGTACTTTTCTTGTGAAATTTTTCAAAGCCTATTATATTAATATGAATTCAATTGTGATGCATTCCCTTGATGTAGGGACTTATTCTTCCTATCCCCGTTTTACAGAGAAGCACATTAGGTGCTTTGCTGAAGGGTACACAGTAACTCATAAGTCAGTTAGAAAATTGATCCTAGAAATTCTAATTTCCTATCCTTCGTGCTGGTACCTTGAAACCATTTTCCAAATAGAGAAACATATTACTCTTCAGCTAAATAGCAAATTAAAGACATGTTGTCTCATGTAATCTTGTAAATATGCTTTAAAAGCCACCAGTACTCCTGAGAAGCTTACTATCTGGTTCCCATGGTGGGAAAAAGGAAATAAAATTGAGAGCAGAAGGGAGACTGAATTGCATTCAGCAGCCAGAGGCAGGCTTTTGCACAGAATAGGGCATCTGGATTAGAATCTCTAGATGATCTTTGCAACAGATAAGTTAGTTTTACCTGTATCCCTGCTGGGGTGTAGCCAGCAAAGCAAAGAGAGAACAAGGTATGAGAGTCCTAAAGCAATCCAAGGTAAACAAATTTTGTACTAAATGCTTATAACTTGTGTTACCCAACCTCCAAGATGGCTTCCAGATGTCAGGAAGCCTTGTTTCCTCACATCCATGTTCTTGTGATTGTTTATTCCACACCGAATCAGGACTAAGTCCTAAAAAGTATTGCAGCTTTCAACTTGGTCTCTAGGTATGCTCATTCAGGAAAGCCAGACAGTGACTGTGAGGGTCTCATATGGAGAGAAACTGTGACTTTTTGTACTGGCAACCAGCACCAACTTTCCAGCCACATGAGTAAGCCATCTTGTAAATGGATACTTCAGCCTGAAGCAAGCCTTCAGATGACTGCAGCTCCCATCCACTGCATCCTGATGAAAGACCTCATGCCACAACTTCTCAAACAAGCTACTACTGAAATTCTGACCCACAGAAACTGTGGGAGATAGTCAATGATTATTGTTGACTTAGCTACTAAGTTTTGGGGGGATTTGTTTTATAGCACAAGATAACCAATGTATAATTGAACAATGGATATATCTGAGAAAAAATAAGTAGTTATATTAGTTGTTTCAATTCGAGTCAGCAACTATTTAATGAACATGTACTTTCTGTATAATAGAAAAAGACACTGGTAGGTAATGACCAAGCCTTAGCACAAAAGTAGCTTATCACTTGGAAAAAGAAATAAGGCAAATACTCTAGCAACAACTATGCAAACTTTAAGAGAGAAAATATATTCATTATGAAATGATATCAAATCCCTTATTTAAAAATTTGCAATGGCTTTCTACAGCATTTTTGAGCTAAAATTAAACTCTTTGCCATTTCTGGTCTCTAATGCAGCCTCACCATTGTTGCTGCTTCTCCAAACATTCTAGCCTTCAGTCTCTTAAACATAGTGAGTTCTTCATTTCCTAGAGCTTTAGCGGATGCTCTTCCTTCGACCTTGTCAGCTCCATTCTCCTATTCCTAACCCTAATCACGTCCTTCACATGACTAACATCTTCAGGTATCAGCTGAAATGTCACCTCTTTTAAGAAGCTTTTAAAAAGTACTTTTCGTAAGCCACCCTCATCACCACACACACATACAAACGCACAGAAACACACATTTCTGTCATCATACGACCCCTACTTGTTTCTGTAAATTCACTAATCCAATTTGTAAAATAAGGTCCAAGTCTGTTTTCTTTACCCATTGATCTTATACACCCATTGGTTAGCATTGTGTCTTCATATATTAGGTGCTCAATAAATACTCATTGAATGAATAATTAAAAAATCAAAAGTATAAACAAATCACTACTAATATCCAAGGGTTTATTAGATCATTTTAGGAGAGGCTTCTTGGAAGCAATGCCATTTAAGTGAGCCTTATTGATTGCTTCAGGTTTCAGAAGGCTAGTGTTTGTGGTAAAAATTATTCCAAGGGAAGCACTGTATAGAAGGAGGGAGGAGGAGAAACAGTATTTTTCAGCCTGTTATGTTTGTTTTTCATATCTAATCTTCATTCCTCTCAGAGAAAACACTAGAAAGTGTGTTAGTCTATAGTATTGCCTGATAGAACTTGTAGGGAAGAAAGGAAAGGCCACCACAGGCTAAATAATGACATTATGAATTGAATCACTGCAATTGATTCAAAATTCAAAAATGAAATGAGGAAGTAATGTTCCATCAGTGGTGGTTCTGAGGTGAGGGAATGTCAGGAGTGGGAAAGGCTTATAATAATCATCTGTACTATTTTGTTTACATTTTTCTTGCCCCATTCTGAAAGATTGTTAATATTGGGGGCAATTGTGCAAAGTCTGCAAAACAGATGGAAATACCACTAGAACTACTAGACACAGGCTACTTTGAGTAAAACTCTTAAGAATAGAATATAAACATGAAATAATATCCAATTAGAGATTGGACTCTCAACTTCTTTATGAAGATAGAGTCACAGATGCCATAAGTTTAAGTTAGGAGAGACTTTTTCACATTGATCTCAATCTAAAAAGTTTTTCTTTTTTTTTTTTTTTTTTTTTGCAAAATGTCACAAAAAGTTCTAGCTCCTTTCTATACATGCAAAATGGTAAGAGTGATGAAAAATATACCTATATAGTATATATTTATGTTTTATATGTATATGTATAATGAAATTAACAAACCAACAGATACTAGAGAATGGAACACATAATTGTAACTTGGGTGGAGAATCTGACCAATGGAGTTGTCCATATGTGGTTAAACCCGCCAGCTGAAATAGGAAGATGGTTATAGGGATCTTTGAACTGATTAAAGAAACAATAAGTGAACCATTATCCAAGCAGAACTACTGCTTTCTTTCACTCAACAAGTACATAATTATGCCCAACACCGTGCCAACTACTGAGAAGAAAGATGACTAGGTTCCACCTGGGTTCTACCTTCAGGAATCTCCCTGTCTGGCATATAAACAATCTAAAGCCAGCAAAAACTGAATTCATTCTGGCTTTTCTTTTCTCATATGAAATTAAGAATCCTTATGAAAAGCCTCATCCTTGGAACCTAGACAGATCTTTGTGAATGTGACAGGAGTCACACTAAGGGACTTCTGAAACCAAGTCATAAAAGCCAACAGAGCTACCACTTGGCTCTCCCTCAGGACACACCTATGTTTTATATTTCATTCTACTTTTTTCACAAACTGTTATTTCTAATAACAGTATCTTCCTTTTACCAAGTCATAGTGTCAAGCTTTTAATGTACAAATATCCTACCACAATTTGTCACCAATTTCCTTAACAAATTTCAGTTGGCAACTCAAAGAGGACCAAGATTTTAATTTTCCATATTCTTATCCCTTGATTCTCTATTACAATGTAGAACATATTATAGGTGTGTGTCCTCTGGTCTTTCTAGTCTGGATTTTTGTTGTCGTCATTGTTTTAATCACTCTCTTGAGGATATTTTCTTGTCTTTTCACTGTCCTCAGATCAGACTTTCTAAGAATGTTCTCAACTCTTACCTTTATTCATTCTTCCTCTAGTTGGCGAATGTCTTATCTATTTCTCAGTCGACAATCCAGTCTAGAGGATCAAAGTCCTTCTCCAACATGAAATTTCTCAGAATGGTCCACAGTGATCTCTTTCTTCCAAATTTATGGAATCTATTCTACGAAAGTATATCATACCAAATCATATAATTTCTTGTGCCAGCTCTTTTATAATCTTATATTTTTATATAACATTTATTAGCTTTCATTGTAACTTGATAATATTTCTCCATACTAAGCCACAGTCTCTTAGAGTTTATCTACGAGAAAACTTATCAACTTGCTTGGTACATAATAGAGTAGCCATTATTATCTGATATGGCAGATAGTATTTTCCAAAAACTATGATAACAATATATATCTCATCCTATGTGCAATTTTTCAACATGGGGATCCTCCAAATCAGCGATTGTGTTTATGTTTCCAGTCCTTGAACCTGGGTGGACCTTTATAAATTTCTCAACCACACGACTGTAGTAGAAGTGACACTGATTAATCCAAGACTAGGTCACAAAGACAATATTGTTATCAACCTGGTTTTATTCTCTCACTGAGATTATGTGTCTTTAGCGGCCAGAGCACTGTGAGGCCACCATGCTGAGAGCCCTCAAGGATAGACCACATAGGAAGAGAGATACTTGAGGAGTTCCAGCTGTTACATCACCCAGCCCTTTGAACCTTCCCCGCCCACATAGCAGACAGGCGAGCACAGAAGCTTTAGAGGTGACTTCAACCCTGGCCACAGTTTGACTCAAACAGTGAAAGGAACAAGAGCAAACACTGCCCAGGTGAACCTAGTCAATCCCCCAGAATGTCCAGGGTGATAACAATAGATCATTGCTATTGTTTTAAACCACTAACTTTGGGATGGACCTGGGTGAACCTTTATAAATTCCTATTTGTATAACTTTGTTATACAAATAGATAACTAAAATAGATGGTAATTTTGTTATTTTAACTTTTGTATCTATAAGCCTTCATACAAGTGTAATTAGTATAGAATTTTCAACACTTTTTGAAGTATACATATACTTCCTTATTTAATTTTATTCTTAATAATCCTTAGTGTTTTTTTCTAAACTTATTGGATATATTCTCACTCATTTATTTATGTCTCCCTCCACTAGAATATAGGCTGAATAAGGACAGGATTTCACCTGTTTCATTCATGGCTGCATTCCCAGTAGACAGAATATCACCTTGTGTCATTGGCTTATAAGTCATAGGAGGACCTGCATATAATTCTTGTTGCTTTGGAAGTAAACAGGGTATTTAAGGCTAAGTGTTATGGATGACTGACACATACAAAGAGTCCTCCAGTCCTTATTTGTGGTGACTGAACTGTGGAAGAATATATGTGGGTGATATCTTCATTTTGTATAAATGCCCACATTCCTAACTTCATGTAATAGAAAAAAATATGCTAATTCTCTTTATCTTTCCATCTTTAGCTCACATTGCAAGTTCCATTAATTTTTCTTCCCATTATAAATCTGAGGTATTATTCAATAGTTCTCATTAACAATATGCTCTTTTCATTCAGTGTTGGTTCTGAGCGTTGCCTGTTCTCAAGCTCTGGAAAGTCTCCTTTCTCTTATTTCAATCTTTTTTCATTAACTCTAAGTTTTATAAGCCTTTACAAAAAGTCTTTCCCTGACCTCACTAAGGCTTTCAAAAGTTATTGAATTAACATCATCCAAATTCAATGTGCTGTTTGCTCCTTTTCGATCATTAATGAAGATGTAAAACAAGATCAACTACCTAATCTTTTGTCATATTTCTTGATTTGCCACCCTCAGCCAGCCATCATACCAGTTAATAGAACTTATATCAAAGATGTCCTTTAAAAATGACTAATTTCAGCCTTGTTATTCCCAATGCTTGTTTTCTGTGTTCACCACTGTTAAACCAAAAGCTCAGAATGTTTTCTTGAGAAGAGAGAAACTGAGAAAAATATAAAATAGAATAAAACACTGCTGCACCTGCCTCTTAATGGCATTATTTTCTATGAAATAAAAAAAAAATTAGATCTGACTGGAGTCAGGTAATTCTCTCCTTGACACATTGTTTTTTTTTTTTTAAATCAAGAAATAAACTAGCTAGACTGGGGTGATATGGATAATATCAATCTAGTGAGAAGATTGAGGTAGCATGGATTTAACTCTTTGAATGTTTTCTCTGTTGCATAGGAAAGGGGTTTTTGCAAACCCTTCACAGAGGGGGATCTGGTTTCTAACTCCTTTGTAAATCTACAGTGATCCACATGCAGCACAAATCAGAGCTCCTTCAGATCATTCTGGTTGAATATCCTGTTGCAGTAATACTGTCACACATTTGGAACATGGATATATTTTAATGTAGTGACTCTCATCGCCAAGATATTTTAGATTATGTAAAGATCATCATCAAATTCAGAAAGCATAGTGGCATTTAAGAAGGGGTAGGGACATTTTCTCCTTCATATAATTGTATTCAAAACACTATTTTGGGGCTTCCCTGGTGGCACAGTGGTTGGGAGACCGCTTGCCTATGCAGGGGATGCGGGTTCATGCCCCAGTCTGGGAGGATCCCACATGCTGAGGAGTGGCTGGGGCCGTGAGCCATGGCCGCTGAGCCTGCACATCCAGAGCCTGTGCTCCACAATGGGAGAGGCCACAACAGTGAGAAGCCTGTGTACCGAAAAACAAAAAACAAAAAAAAAAACCAAAAAAACAAAAAAACACTACTTTGTGAGGCTTCAGTACAATTATGATTGATAATCATCTCTACCACCTGAAGCTCTGAATGATACTCAAATGTCCTTTGGCAATTTGCCATTAACTCAAATGTGCAGGACACCCCACCTCCACAGTCTCACACACCAAAGGGTTAATAATGCTTTCATTATTAATCATTTTATTTTATATTGTTTGTCTTTAAATTATAAGAGATAAGTATACATAATATCAATTTTGATAAGAATACTACTTTTGTCAAATAAAGCAAGGGTAATAAGTTACGGAATCAAATACTTCACTGACACTTAAGAAAGGATTTAAGGACTCATTTCCTCTTCCTCCCATCACTGCTATCTTGGTCAACTGGGACTCAAAAGAATCTTAAATCAAAAAAAAGAAAATGACCCAGAG
Source organism: Mesoplodon densirostris (assembly GCF_025265405.1). NCBI lineage: Eukaryota > Metazoa > Chordata > Mammalia > Artiodactyla > Ziphiidae > Mesoplodon > Mesoplodon densirostris. The sequence continues at coordinate 18,925,663 of NC_082664.1, forward strand.
AGGATACATAAAGATGTTAGAGTGAAAGATTCAGATCAAGACTGTCCTTTCAGCTGTCCCACATCTCCTTTCCTCCCGCCAAGACCAGTCCCCATGCTGCAGCCCCTTCTTATGGAGAGCAAACATTCTCATTAATCATAAGAGTTTGACAAGGGGAAAATATTATTATTTTCCAAAACCACACACTCCCATGTGGTCCCATGCTGAGCACAATTCTTGAACAGCAATCAGCAGATTCCCTTGTGTATATTCCCTTGGGGAATCATTCTGATTGTTTCATATCTCCCTTATTTATGGGCATACATGCCTAATACACATTTCTATCCCAAGTAGGCTCAGCCTCCAGTAATCTATCAATATTTTAGAAAACTTCTTAATATTTGCAAGTAGCAAAATTATATTTCATTGTATTTTTATGTGTTTAATGTGGAAGCATTTAAAATAAACTAGTGTTTGTTGTAACTCCTGACGGCATTTTTTATTTTATTGTATTTTATTTATTTTTTTTTTTTGGTGGTACGCGGGCCTCTCACTGTTGTGGCCTCTCCCATTGTGGAGCAGAGGCTCCGGACGCGCAGGCTCAGCAGCCATGGCTCACGGGTCCAGCCGCTCTGTGGCATGTGTCATCTTCCCAGACATGGGCACGAACCCATGTCCCTTGCATCGGAAGGCAGACTCTCAACCACTGTGCCACCAGGGAAGCCCTTAAATTTTTATGATAAAATGTAATAGAGGCTTGAAATTCAACCTCTGGGAAGCCCAGTCTGTGCATTTCTATCATTGTATTAAAAATGGTGAGGCCACCATCACCTTGATACCAAAACCAGGCAAGGATGTCACAAAGAAAGAAAACTACAGGCCAATATCACTGATGAATATAGATGCAAAAATTCTCAACAAAATACTAGCAAACAGAATCCAACAGCACATTAAAAGGATCATACACCATGATCAAGTGGGGTTTATTCCAGGAATGCAAGGATTCTTCAATATACACAAATCAATCAATGTGATACACCATATTAACAAGTTGAAGGAGAAAAACCATATGATCATCTCAATAGATGCAGAGAAAACTTTCGACAAAATTCAACACCGATTTATGATAAAAACCCTGCAGAAAGTAGGCACAGAGGGAACTTTCCTCAACATAATAAAGGCCATATATGACAAACCCACAGCCAACATTGTCCTCAATGGTGAAAAACTGAAACCATTTCCACTAAGATCAGGAACAAGACAAGGTTGCCCACTCTCACCACTCTTATTCAACCTAGTTTTGGAAGTTTTAGCCACAGCAATCAGAGAAGAAAAGGAAATAAAAGGAATCCAAATTGGAAAAGAAGAAGTAAAGCTGTCACTGTTTGCAGATGACATGATATTATACATAGAGAATCCTAAAGATGCTACCAGAAAACTACTAGAGCTAATCAATGAATTTGGTAAAGTAGCAGGATACAAAGTTAATGCACAGAAATCTCTTGCATTCCTGTACACTAATGATGAAAAATCTGAAAATGAAATCAAGAAAACACTCCCATTTAGCATTGCAACAAAAAGAATAAAATATCTAGGAATAAACCTACCTAAGGAGACAAAAGACCTGTATGCAGAAAATTATAAGACACTGATGGAAGAAATTAAAGATGATACAAATAGATGGAGAGATATACCATGCTCCTGGAGTGGAAGAATCAATATTGTGAAAATGACTCTACTACCCAAAGCAATCTACAGATCCAATGCAATCCCTATCAAACTACCACTGGCATTTTTCACAGAACTAGAACAAAAAATTTCAAAATTAGTTTGGAAAAACAAAAGACCCTGAATAGCCAAAGCAATCTTGAGAACGAAAAACGGAGCTGAAGGAATCAGGCTCCCTGACTTCAGACTATACTACAAAGCTACAGTAATCAAGACAGTGTGGTACTGGCACAAAAACAGAAAGATAGATCAATGGAACAGGATAGAAAGCCCAGAGATAAACCTTCGCACATATGGTCAACTTATCTGTGATAAAGGAGGCAGGAATGTACAGTGGAGAAAGGACAGCCTCTTCAATAAGTGGTGCTGGGAAAACTGGACAGGGACATGTAAAAGTATGAGATTAGATCATTCCCTAACACCATACACAAAAATAAGTTCAAAATGGATTAAAGATCTAAGTGTAAGGCCAGTATCTATCAAACTCTTAGAGGAAAACATAGGCAGAACACTCTATGACATAAATCACAGCAAGATCCTTTTGGACCCACTTCCTAGAGAAATGGAAATAAAAACAAAGATAAACAAATGGGACCTAATGAAACTTCAAAGCTTTTGCACAGCAAAGGAAACCATAAACAAGACCAAAAGACAACCCTCAGAATGGGAGAAAATATTTGCAAATGAAGCAACTGACAAAGGATTAATCTCCAAAGTTTATAAACAGCTCATGCAGCTCAATAGCAAAAAATCAAACAACCCAATCCAAAAATGGGCAGAAGACTTAAATAGGCATTTCTCCAAAGAAGATATACAGACTGCCAAGAAACACATGAAAGAAAGCTCAACATCATTAATCATTAGAGAAATGCAAATCAAAACTACAATGTGATATCATCTCACACCCATCAGAATGGCCAGCATCAAGAAATCTAGAAACAGTAAATGCTGGAGAGAGTGTGGAGAAAAGGGAACACTGTTGCACTGCTGGTGGGAATGTGAATTGGTACAGCCACTATGGAGAACAGTATGGAGATTCCTTAAAAAACTAAAAATAGAATTACCATATGACCCAGCAATCCCACTACTAGGCATATACCCTGAGAAAACCATAATTCAAAAAGAGACATGTACCAAAATGTTCATTGCAGCTCTATTCACTATAGCCCAGAGATGGAAACAACCTAAGTGTCCATCATCAGATGAATGGAAAAAGAAGATGTGGCACATATATACAATGGAATATTACTCAGCCATAAAAAGAAATGAAACTGAACTATTTGTAATGAGGTGGATAGACCTAGAGACTGTCATACAGAGTGAAGTAAGTCAGAAAGAGAAAGACAAATACCGTATGCTAACACATATATATGGAATTAAAAAAAATGTCATGAAGAACCTAGGGGTAAAACGGCAATAAAGGCACAGACCTAATTGAGAATGGACTTGAGGCTATGGGGAGCGGGAAGGGTAAGCTGTGACAAAGCGAAAGAGAGGCATGGACATATATACACTACCAAACGTAAGGTAGATAGATAGTGGGAAGCAGCTGCAGAGCACAGGGAGATCAGCTCGGTGCTTTGTGACTGCCTGGAGGGGTGAGATGGGGAGGGTGGGAGGGAGGTAGATGCATGAGGGAAGGGATGTGGGAACAGATGTATATGTATGATTGGTTCACTTTGTTATAAAGCAGAAACTAATAAAAAATAGAAAATAAATGGGATGTTGTACTGTTTTGCTTTAATTTTTATTGGATTATAATTGATTTACAATTGTTGTGTTAGTTTCAGGTGTACAGCAAAGTGAATCAGTTATACATATACACATATCCACTCTTTTTTAGATTATTTTACTGCTTGTTTAAATGTAAGTGACCCACCACAGGCTGATGACTTGGGGGCAGAGATTATTCCAGACTCATTTTTGTATCCTAGAAACTAGAGACAGAGTAGAACTTCACTATGGGTTTGAAATATAATAAATGATTGACCTGAAGGGGATGAATGGAGTAAAGAAGAGAAAGAAGGGATAATTGCCTAAAATGTTACCTGTGCTACATAGATGCAGGAAATATAAAGATGAACAAGACAGAATCTCTCCCTCAAGGTTTCCTCCTTTTCCATGCAGAAGAGGACCAGAGATGCAAACACATATGACTTAACATGAGAACTGTTTAATGGAATCTGATGTAGGGGCCAATCATAGCCAACAGGGAGCTCTCTGAAAAGTACAGTCTTCCATATTTAAGCACTCAATATGTGAATAAATGGATGAATGATTTAATGTACAAAAGTCAAGTAAACATAGTTCTAAACTCAGCTCTCCACTTTTCATATACACGACAAACATCTCTATAAATAATAGTTAATGGTAGTTTATATAATAATATTAAAAATGAAAATAATACATGTTAAGACAATATTCACATCACCAAGGGCCAAATGAAAGCATAGGTTAAAGTTTCTACTAGTTCAGTAGAATAAGTCATCTGGGAGAACTAAATACGTTTAAGATGTTCTAAGATACTAATGGTCTTAAAAGATTGATTACATTTAAGTACATGAAAAAAAGAAGACTTCAGAACATTACTGACGGGGGCCCAAAAAACAATATGAACAAAAGTACAAAAACAGCAGGCATGAAATCTTCCCTGGCTTAATCAGTTTGTCCACACAGGAACAATTATTCCAATCTGATTCACTCTCCCTGCCAGCCTCAAAATACATTCCCACTGTCAGCAAAACTAAAAATGGACCTAAAATGCTTTAGACATACAATGTTGAGAAGGACTTCAGTCTTAGGATAGATTTTTTCTAACAACAATCTGCATCCCTCGAGTTTCTAAGTGAGAGTGGGAAATGTTTACGATCTGACCTCTTTGTTTGTCCATTCATTGCCACTTCCAAACCAAGGAAGACAGAACCTCTTTGGGCCACACATGTAAACCCCCAGAAATTAAGGAGGGATGTTATTTGGGTATACAATTCATTTGATGGCAGAAGCTCATAGGTATTCTGAATTAGTTGCTTCTAAGCCTAACACCTCAAGTCAAAAGCAATTTTCCTCTGTTACTACCTCTATTTCTGACCAACTGGCTATAAATTAGAGGTTTCCACCACCCCTCTTTGGGTTCAATTAATTTGCTAGAGCAGCTCACAGAACTCAGAGAAAAATGTTACTTACTAGATCACAGGTTTATGATAAAAGGATGTAAATCAGGAACAGCCGGATGGGAGAGATGTAGAGGGCAAGGGATGGGGAAGGTGTGTGGAGCTTCCACGTCCTCTGAGTGCATCACTCTCCCAGCACCTCCACATGTTCACCGACCTGGAGCCTTCATTACACAGGCATGATTGAATAAATAATTGGCCATTGGCAATTGGTTCAGCCTCCAACCCCTTGCTCCTCATCCAGAGGTCAGGGGGGTGGGACTGAAAGTTGCAACCTGCTAATCACATGGGTGGGTCTCCTGGCAACCACCTCTCATCTTCAGTTGGGGTCCCAAAGTCACCTCATTAACCTAACAAAAAGACATCTTCATGGCTCTTATCACTTAGGACATTCCAGGGATTTGGGGAGCTGTAAGCCAGAAACTATGGACAAAGACCAAATATTTATGAGAAATATATTTTGGCCATCTGAAACAGAAAATACATTTTTTTTTAGTAAATCACAATATTGCACCTTTTTTTCAGTTTAGCTATCAGTGTTTCCATGAGGATGGAGTTGGCCTTAAAGCACCTGTCCTTAAACAATCTCTTGCTCTGATGTTAAATAGAGTAGCCTGTAAGGATCAATAATTATCAATGTGCTATAGTGCATTTTATAGCAAGATCATTTCCTTCTTCTAAAAGGAGCAATTTTATTTAAGGTGCACGACCAACAGCATGTAGTGGAATACAGGAGGATAGTAATGAGCTAAGGCAATCCCACTACCTTATGATTCTGTTTCATTTTTATTCCTATTTTCAATGCTCTCTCTCTCTCTCTCTCTTTCTCCCTCTCTTTCTGTCTCTGTCTGTGTGCAAATCCTTCAACATTATATGCATGACTTTGAACAGAGGGACCCTCTAGTGGCTAACTTCTCCTGTAAAATCTGTGATTGCCCTTGCAAAACTGTTTACCTGCAAAGTTAAAAAAAAAACAGGGGTGGCATTCCATTTCGTGAGTATTAGCAGAAAGCTGAAGTGAATTATCCTGCTCTCTGACCATTCATGGTGTCCTTCCCTTATCTTTTACAGTACAACATTGAGAAATTCTTCAGTGGCTGTCCTTACTCTGAGTTGATGTGACAAAATGCAGCTTTAGGGAAAGACATACACACTCATCACCCAACATCTCTCTACAAAGTGTTTCCTTTCTATTCTGTGCTGCCTCCAGAGAACAGATAGTGCCTGAGTAATAAATGAAGCGGGAGATTTAGTCATCAGACCTGAGAAAAATTCATGGTGTGAATCCTTGTCCTTGAGAGAATTTGCTGAGTAGCATTAGCCAAGCTATTTTCTGACTACTCTGGCTAAAGAGCAAACAGAAACTAAATGTTTCAGAACCATCCAGACAGCTAACTCACATTTAAAGCACGTTTCTATTGTGAAATGTAAGTTTAACTGTACCTCCCACGTCAGATTCAAAAACCTGATTTTTCTAGTATAACCTGGAAGGGGAGAGCTCTGAGATATAGTGGAGTGGCTTCATTACTCAGGGTTCTGTTTTCAGCCAGCATCCTAGAGAGAACACATTTTAGATTTTAATGAGTTAATTAAATTTCATGCTTAACCCAGAGTGGCCCTTTAAATAAAATTCTTGCTAAATTATTTGAGCAGCATTATTACAAGGAATCATGTCAAGACTCACCTGTAGGTAAAAAACGTGGGAATTTGGGTATGGGGAAGAAAGAAATGTACCAGTTGTCTCTTTTCTTTTTTCCAAAAGTAAAAGAAAACCTGATTCAAGCTACTTTAAGCTAAGAAGGGAACATATTAACATGATTCACTTAAAACTGTGGGAGTTAACTGACAGGTGTTTTTATTACTGTTCCTTAAACTTTGATGTAGAATAAATCCTTAAAGGCTTAGCAGTAGGTACAGAAAAATACAAATATCTAGATAGGATAATAAACATAATTTGTCTATTTATCAAAGAAATTGTTGCACATGATAAAGATTATAAGCTCAATATAATAAATGTAATTTGATTTAATATGCTTATAAATTAATTATGCATAAAGGCTAAAATTAAAACTGTTACATTTATCATATATATATATATATATATATATTTTTTTTTTTTTTTGCTTAAAATGGGCCATAAGTAGACCTTAGTAAATGTGGGCTTTTACTTTTTTATTTTTTTAAATTTTTTAATTAACAAATTTAATCAGTTATACATGTACATATGTTCCCATATCCCCTCCCTTTTGCATCTCCCTCCTGCCCTCCCTATCCCACCCCTCCAGGTGCTCACAAAGCACCGAGCTGATCTCCCTGTGCTATGCGGCTGCTTCCCACTAGCTATCTACCTTACGTTTGGTAGTGTATATATGTCCATGCCGCTCTTTTGCTTTGTCACAGCTTACCCTTCCCCCTCCCCATATTCTCAAGTCCATTCTCTAGTAGATCTGTGTCTTTATTCCTGTCTTACCCCTATGTTCTTCATGACCTTTTTTTTCCCTTAAATTCCATATATATGTGTCAGCATACAGTATTTGTCTTTCTCTTTCTGACTTACTTCACTCTGTATGACAGACTCTAGGTCCATCCACCTCATTACAAATAGCTCAATTTCATTTCTTTTTATGGCTGAGTAATATTCCATTGTATATATGTGCCACATCTTCTTTATCCATTCATCCGATGATGGATACTTAGGTTGTTTCCATCTCCGGGCTATTGTAAATAGGGCTGCTATGAACATTCTGGTACATGTCTCTTTTTGAATTATGGTTTTCTCAGGGTATATGCCCAGTAGTGGGAATGCTGGGTCATATGGTAGTTCTATTTGTAGTTTTTTAAGGAACCTCCATACAGTTCTCCATAGTGGCTGTAGCAATTCACATTCCCACCAGCAGTGCAACAGTGTTCCCTTTTTTCCACACCCTCTCCAGCATTTATTGTTTCTAGATTTTTTGATGATGGCCATTCTGACTGGTGTGAGATAATATTTCATTGTAGTTTTGATTTGCATTTCTCTAATGAGTAAAGATGTTGAGCATCCTTTCATGTGTTTGTTGGCAGTCTGTATATCTTCTGTGGAGAAATGTCTATTTAGGTCTTCTGCCCATTTTTGGTTGGGTTGTTTGTTTTTTTGTTATTGAGCTGCATGAGCTGCTTATAAATTTTGGAGATTAATCCTTTGTCAGTTGCTTCATTTGCAAATATTTTCTCCCATTCTGAGGGTTGTTTTTTGGTCTTGTTTATGGTTTCCTTTGCTGTGCAAAAGCTTTTAAGTTTCATTAGGTTCCATTTGTTTATTTTTGTCTTTATTTCCATTACTCTAGGAGGTGGGTCAAAAAGGATTTTGCTGTGATTTATGTCATAGAATGTTCTGCCTATGTTTTCCTCTAAGAGTTTGATAGTGTCTGGCCTTACATTTAGGTCTTTAATCCATTTTGAGCTTATTTTTGTGTATGGTGTTAGGGAATGATCTAATCTCATACTTTTACATGTCCCTGTCCAGTTTTCCCAGAACCACTTATTGAAGAGGCTGTCCTTTCTCCACTGTACATTCATGCCTCCTTTATCAAAGATAAGGTGACCATATGTCCATGGGTTTATCTCTGGGCTTTCTATCCTGTTCCATTGATCTATCTTTCTGTTTTTGTGCCAGTACCACACTGTCTTAATTACTGTAGCTTTGTAGTATAGTCTGAAGTCAGGGAGCCTGATTCCTCCAGCTCCATCTTTTCGTTCTCAAGATTCCTTTGGCTATTCAGAGTTTTTTGTGTTTCCATACAAATTTTGAAATTTTTTGTTCTAGTTCTGTGAAAAATGCCAGTGGTAGTTTGATAGGGATTGCATTTAATCTGTAGATTGCTTTGGGTAGTAGGGTCATTTTAACAATGTTGATTCTTCCAATCCAAGAACATGGTACATCTCTCCATCTATTTGTATCATCTTTAATTTCTTTCATCAGTGTCTTATAATTTTCTGCATAAAGGTCTTTTGTCTCCTTAGGTAGGTTTATTCCTAGATATTTTATTCTTCTTTTTGTAATGGTAAATGGGACTGTTTCCTTGATTTCTCTTTCAGATTTTTCATCATTACTATATAGGAATGCTAGAGATTTCTGTGCATTAATTTTGTATCCTGCTACTTTACCATATTCATTGATGAGCTCTAGTAGTTTTCTGGTAGCATCTTTAGGATTCTCTATGTATAGTATCATGTCATCTGCAAACAGTGACAGCTTTACTTCTTCTTTTCCCATTTGGATTCCTTTTATTTCCTTTTCTTCTCTGATTGCTGTGGCTAAAACTTCCAAAACTATGTTGAATAAGAGTGGTGAGAGTGGGCAACCTTGTCTTGTTCCTGATCTTAGTGGAAATGGTTTCAGTTTTTCACCATTGAGGACGATGCTGGCTGTGGGTTTGTCATATGTGGCCTTTATTATGTTGAGGAAAGTTCCCTCTATGCCTACTTTCTGGAGGGCTTTTATCATAAATGGGTTTTGGAGTTTGTCAAAAGCTTTCTCTGCATCTATTGAGATGATCATATGGTTTTTCTCCTTCAATTTGTTAATATGGTGTATCACCTTGATGGATTTCCGTATATTGAAGAATCCTTGCTTTCCTGGAATAAACCCCACTTGATCATGGTGTATGATCCTTTTAATGTGCTGTTGGAATCTGTTTGCTAGTATTTTGTTGAGGATTTTTGCATCTATGTTCATCAGTGATATTGGCCTGTAGTTTTCTTTCTTTGTGACATCCTTTCCTGGTTTTGGTATCAAGGTGATGGTGGCCTCGTAGAATGAGTTTGGGAGTGTTCCTCCCTCTGCTCTATTTTGGAAGAGTTTGAGAAGGATAGGTGTTAGTTCTTCTCTAAGTGCTTGATAGAATTCACCTGTGAAGCCATCTGGTCCTGGGGTTTTGTTTGTTGGAAGATTTTTAATCACAGTTTCAATTTCAGTGCTTGTGATTGGTCTATTCATATTTTCTATTTCTTCCTGATTCAGTCTTGGCAGGTTGTGCATTTCCATTTTTACATTTATATATCTTTGTATGTCTTAATACTTACATATAGATACTTACATGTTAATAAATTCATTACTACAGAGTATTACATGAATATTGACCCAAAGAAGAAAATTACAATTTGGGTTGTCTTTCTTTAAAACGATTCAGTCATTTTGTGCAATACTACAAAATAACATTTTTTCAATAAAAAGATGCCTTTTTTTATTGCCATAGATAAAATAAAAATGTGCAGGAGTTAGAGAAGTTGCAGGCACAGCTGACTAAGTTGCTCTGAACTAGGTTTCTTTCCATCTTTTAATTTCTCTCTCAGGGTAGAAAAGTGAGTGCTATAGCTACAAAACTTAAAACCTCTCAGCTTCAAATCCAGCAAGTTAGAGTATCTGTCTTTCAAAGGCCTTAGTAGGTCTCATAGTGTCTCACTGTCCTGACAGGGTTGAATATCTACCTGTGACAGAAGAATATGAGATACTGATTGGCCAGATCTGTGTTAGCTGGCACCACCTGACTGAGTAGGAATGAGGGGGTAAGACCCCAAATACAAATTGGAACTGACTTTATGGGGAAGTGGAGCAGATGCAGAGCAAGAAGGTGAAGGAGGAATAAAGTGTTTCTCTGTAGCCCAGCCTACACTTCAAACCAGTTATATCAAACCCACTCCCGGAGTACCAAACAGGATAAATCCAAGGAGAAACATGCCAAGACACATATTAATCAAACTATCAAAATTAAGTACAAAGAAAAAATATTAAAAAGAGCAAGGGAAAAACAAAAAATAACATTCAAGGGAATCCCTATAAGGTAAACAGCCTTCTTTCAGCAGAAGCTCTGCAAGCCAGAAGGGAGGGACAGGACATATTGAAAGTGATAAATGGAAAAAAGCTACAACCAAGATTACTCTACCCAGCAAGGACCTCATTCAGATTCAACAGAGGAATTAAAGTGTTTACAAAAAAGCAAAAGTTATAAGAATTCAGCACCACCAAACCAGCTTTACAACAAATGCTAAAGGAACTTCTCTAGGCAGGAAAAACAAGAGAAGGAAAAGACATACAATAACAAAACCAAAGCAATTAAGAAAATGGTAATAGGAACATACATATCGGTAACTAACTTAAGTGTAAATGGATTAAATGCTCCAACCAAAATACATAGACTGGCTGAATGGATACAAAAAAAAGACCTATATATTGCTGTCTACAAGAGACCCACTACAGACCTAGGGACACATACAGACTGAAAGTGAGGGGATGGAAGAAGATGTTCTATGAAAATGGATATCGAAATAAATCTGGAGTAGCAATTCTCAAATCAGACAAAATAGATATTAAAATAAAGATGATTACAGGAGACAAAGAAGGACACTACATAATGATCAAGTGATCAAATCAAGAAGAAGATATAACAATTGTAAATATTTATGGTCCCAACATAGGAGCTCCTCAATACCTAAGGCAAAAGCTAACAGGAATAAAAGGGAAAATCGACAGTAACACTAGGGGACTTTAACACCCCACTTTCACCAATGGACAGATCATCCAAAATGAAAATAAATAAGGAAACACAAGCTTTAAATGATATATTAAACAAGATGGACTTAATTGATATTTATAGGACATTCCATCCAAAAACAAAAGAGTACACTTTCTTCTCAAGTGCTCATAGAACATTTTCCAGGATAGATCATATTTTGGGTCATAAACCAAGCCTTGGCAAATTTAAGAAAAATGAAACGGTATCAAGTATCTTTTCTGACCACAATGTTATGAGACTAGATATAAATTAGAGGAAAAAATCTGTAACAAATACAAACAGATGGAGGCTAAACAATACACTACTAAATAACCAAGAGATCACTGAAGAAATCAAAGAGGAAATCATAAAATACCTAGAAACAAATGACAATGCAAACACGACCACCCAAAACCCATGGGATGCAACAAAAGCAGTTCTAAGATGGAAGTACATAGCAATACAATCCTACCTCAAGAAACAAGAAACATCTCAAATAAACAACCTAACCTTACACCTAAAGCAATTAGAGAAAGAAGAAGAACAACAACAAAAAAAACCCTAAAGTTAGCAGAAGGAAAGAAATCATAAAGATCAGGTCAGAATCAATGAAAAAGGAATGAAGGAAACAATAGAAAAGATCAAGAAAACTAAAAGCTGGTTCTTTGAGAAGATCAACAAAATTGATAAAACATTAGCCAGAGTCACCAAGAAAAAAGGGAGAAGACACAAATCAATAGAATTAGAAATGAAAAAGAAGTAACAACTGACACTGCAGATATACAAAGTATCATGAAACATTACTACAAGCAACTATATGCCAATAAAATGGACAACCTGGAAAAAATTGACAAATTATTAGAAAAGCACAACCTTCCATGACTGAACCAGGAATAAATAGAAAATATAAACAGACCAATCACAAACACTGAAATTAAAACTGTAATTAAAACTCTTCCAACAAACAAAAGCCCAGGACAAGATGGCTTCACAGGCGAATTCTATCAAACATTTAGAGAATACTTAATACCTTTCCTTCTCAAACTCTTCCAAAATATAGGAGAGGGAGGAACACTCCCAAACTCATTCTATGAGTCCACCATCATCCTGATACCATAACCAGACAAAGATGTCACAAAGAAAGAAAACTACAGGCTAGTATCACTGATGAACATAGATGCAAAAATCCTCAACAAAATCCTAGCAAACAGAATCCAACAGCACATTAAAAGGATCATACACCATGATCAAGTGGGGTTTATCCCAGGAATGCAAGATCCTTCAATATACGGAAATCCATCAAGGTGATACACCATATTAACAAATTGAAGGAGAAAAACCATATGATCATCTAAATAGATGCAGAAAAAGCTTTCAACAAAATGCAACACTCATTTATGATAAAAGCCCTCCAGAAAGTAGGCATAGAGGGAACTTACCTCAACATAAAAAAGGCCATATATGACAAACCCACAGCCAACATCATTCTCAATGGTGAAAACTCAAACCATTTCAACTAAGATCAGGGACAAGACAAGGTTGCCCATTCTCAACACTTTTATTCAACATAGTTTTAGAACTTTTAGCCAGATCAATCAGAGAAGAAAAAGAAATAAAAGGAATCCAAATTGGAAAAGAAGAAGTAAAGATGTCACTGTTTGCAGGTGACATGATACTATACATAGAGAATTCTAAAGATGCTACAAGAAAACTACTAGAGCTCATCAGAGAATTTGGTAAAGTAGCAGGATACAAAATTAATGCACAGAAATCTCTGGCATTCCTATACACTATTGATGAAAAATCTGAAAGAGAAATTAAGGAAACACTCCCATTTAACACTGTAACAAAAAGAATAAAATACCTAGGAATAAACCTACCTAATGAGACAAAAGACCTCTATGCAGAAAACTATAAGACACTGATAAAAGAAATTAAAGATGACACAAACAGATGGAGAGATATACCATGTTCTTGGATTGGAAGAGTCAACATTGAGAAAATGACTATACTACACAAAGCAATCTACAGATCCAATGCAATCTCTATCAAACTACCACTGGCATTTTTCATAGAACTAGAACAAAAAATTTCACAGTTTGTATGGATACACAAAACACCCCAAATAGCCAAAGCAATCTTGAGAAAGAAAAACTGAGCTGGAGGAGTCAGGCTCCTGAACTTCAGGCTATACTACAAAGCTACAGTAATCAACACAGTATGGTTCTGGAACAAAAACACTAATATATATCAGTGGAACAGGATAGAAATCCCAGAGATAAACCTACTCACATATGGTCACCTTATCTTTGATAAAGGAGGCAAGAATATAAAATGAAGAAAAGACAGCCTCTTCCCTAAATGGTGCTGAGAAAACTGGACAGCTACATGTCAAAGAATGAAATTAGAACACTTCCTAACACCTACACAAAAATAAACTCAAAATGGATTAGACACCTAAATGTAAGGGCAGACACTATAAAACTCTTAGATGAAAACATAGTCAGAACACTCTATGACATAAATCACAGCAAAATCCTTTTTGATCCACCTTCTAGAGAAAGGGAAATAAAATAAAAAATAAACAAATGGAACCTGATGAATCTTAAAAGCTTTTGCACAGCAAAGGAAGCCATAATCAAGTTGAAAAAAGAACCCTCAGACTGGGAGAAAATATTTGCCAATGAAGCAAATGACAAAGGATTAATCTCCAAAAGAAGCAAGCAGCTCATGTAGTTCAACATCAAAAAACAAACAACCCAATCCAATAAAGGGCAGAAGACCTAAATAAATATTTCTCCAAAGAAGATATATAGACTGCCAACAAACACATGAAAGGATGCTCAACATCAATAATCATTAGAGAAATGCAAATCAAAACTACAATGAGGTATCACCTTACCCGGGTGACAATGGCCATTATCAAAAAATCTACAAACAATAAATACTGGCGAGGGTGTGGAGAAAAGTGTACCCTCTTGCACTGTTCGTGGGAATATAAATTGATACAGCCACTATGGAGAACAGTATGGAGGTTCCTTAGAAAACTAAAAATAGAACTCCCATACGACCCAGTAATCCCACTACTGGGCATTCACCCTGAGGAAACCATATTCAAAAAGAGTCATGTACCACAACATTCATTTCAGCTATATTTCCATAGCCAGGACATGGAAGCAAACTAAGTGCCCATCGACAGATGAATGGATAAAGAAGATGTGGCACATATATACAATGGGATATTACTCAGCCAAAAGAGAAACGAAATTGAGTTATTTGTAGTGAGGTGGATGAACCTGGAGACTGTCATACAGAGTGAAGCAAGTCAGAAAGAGAAAAACAAATATCATATGCTAACACATATATATGGAATCAAAAAAAAAAAAAAAGATTCTGAAGAACCTAGGAGCAGGACAGGAATAAGATGCAGATGTAAAGAATGGACTTGAGGACACGGGGTGGGGGAAGGGTAAGCTGGGATGAAGTGAGAGAGTGGCATGGACATATATACACTACCAAATGTCAAATAGATAGCTAGTGGGAAGCAGCTGCATAGCACAGTGAGATCAGCTCAGTGCTTTGTGCCCACCTAGAGGTGTGGGATAGGGAGGGTGGGAGGGAGACACAAGAGGGTGGAGATATGGGGATATATGTATATGTATAGCTGATTCACTTTGTTATACCACAGAAACTAACACACCATTGCAAAGCAATTATACTCCAATAAAGATGTTAAAAAATAAAACCCACTCCTGGGGGTTGGATTCAGGTCATCAGTATTTTCTGAGTCCCCCCCATATGATTCCAATGTGCAGGCAATACTGAAAAATATTGCTTCAGAGGCATCCAAGGCCCCCTTCCCCAGAAGACCTCTGTCTACCAAAGTCCTTGCATTTCTTCCATTACTCACTCCTCTGAGCAGTCTTTATAGAAGATTCATTTGCCTTTGCTAAGTACATTACACATATTACCTTATTTAACCCTCGCAATAACACTATGATGTTTCTAACATGGTTCTTTCCCTTATGCAATCAGGTAACTGAGACTCAGAGAGAGTGCATTGTTTATGTAACATCAGACAGCTTTAGTTGGTGGAGACAGGTATGGAAACCACGTATGACTGACTGGTGACTATTTCCTTAATGATTATATTCACTGCTACAATTTCTGTATATGAGGGTCAGAGGACATGAACCATACCTGAAACCAAAGTGTCATTTCCAATTCTGATTCTATTTAGTTTTGTCATTTCTCTTCCTGCCCTCTAGCTCTTCATTCTGATCTGTGCTATGTTACATCCACAAATTGTACCTAAAATATAACTCCACTGAGCTATCGATTCCTTGACTGTGGACTCCTTCTCATGTCCCCTTCATCTCCATACTCAGTCTTCGTTTCCTTCTATGCCTTCATTTTCAAACTCTTAAATTGCCTTTTTTTTTTTTTTTTTTTCTTTTTGCGGTATGTGGGCCTCTCACTGTTGTGGCCTCTCCCGTTGCGGAGCACAGGCTCCGGATGCGCAGGCCCAGCGGCCATGGCTCACGGGCCCAGCCGCTCCGCGGCATATGGGATCCTCCCAGACCGGGGCACGAACCCGTATCCCCTGCATCGGCAGGCGGACTCTTAACCACTGCGCCACCAGGGAGGCCCTTAAATTGCCTTTTTTGACAAATAAATGCCTCTACACTTTTAAACTTTCCTTAACTCACTTATTTCAAGTATATGCTACTTTGGATGGAATTTTATCTCTGCTAGGCAAGTGTCGTGACACTAAGCAAATTGCTTAGCCTCTCTGAGAGTCTAAGTTGAACAGTTACAAAATTTCTTACCTTTTGATTGTGTAGATTCAGAAAGATCTAGGTAAAGGGTCTGGTATAATATCCTTACACAGTAGGGAGTCAAAAATGACAACTTTGATTATCAGTCCCTACCTCCAAAACTTCTTCAACTCTCGATTATAGAAAATTTGAACAAATGAAGGTGTACCTTAAACATATCAACAGTAACAGCATATTTAATGGTGAAATGTTGAAAACATTCCCAGTGAGGTTGGGAAGCCCTGCTTCATTTAATATTGTACTGGAGGCTGTTGATAATAAGAGAAGAAAAAGAATAAAAGGTACTAAGATTATAAATGAACATATAAAATTATTATTATTTGCTATGGGCATGATTGTGTATGTAGAGAACCAGAAACCATCAACAGATAAAATACTAGAATTAGAATTATTTTAACAAACTTTTTTTAGTAAAGAGTTAGATTTACATAAAAAGGTGAAGATAGTATAAAGTTCCTGAATACTGTAACACGTGGCTTCATCCATTATTAACATCTTATATTATTGATATATTTATCATAAAGAACAAATATTGATATATTATTATGAACTATAGTCAATACTTTATTCTTTTTTTTTTTTCAGCTTTTCTCTAATATCTTTCCTCTGTTCCAGGATCCCACCTAGGATACCACATTACATTTAATAGCCATGTCTTCTTAAGCTCCTCTTGGTTGTGACAGTTTCTCAGCATTTTTTTTCATTACCTTGATAGTTTTGAAAAATATTGGTCAAGTAATTTGTAGAATGCCCCTTAGTTTGCATTTATCTGATGCTTTTTTCTCATGATTAGACTGGCATTATATGTTTGGGGGAGAAAAATCACAGAGGTAAACTCATTCTTATCATGTCATATCAAGGGTACAGACTATCAACATAACATATCACTGTTGTTAACCTTGGTCAGCTGTCTTGAGACAGTGTTTGTCAGATTTAGACATTGTAAAGTTACCTTTTTTTTCCCCCTCCTCTCCATACTATACCCTTTAGAAGAAAATCACTATGTGCAGTCCA
Source organism: Mesoplodon densirostris (assembly GCF_025265405.1). Lineage (NCBI taxonomy): Eukaryota > Metazoa > Chordata > Mammalia > Artiodactyla > Ziphiidae > Mesoplodon > Mesoplodon densirostris. The sequence goes on from NC_082664.1 coordinate 18,942,925, forward strand.
CACTTAAGGAGTCAGAGGTTAAGCTTCACCTCCTTATGGGTGGATATTTACATAAATTATTTGGGATTCTCTGCATAAGAGATTTGTCTATTCTTGCCTACTTATTTACTTAATCATTCATGTTGGTATGGACTTATAATTATTTATTTTACTATTTAGGTTACAATCCAATACTAATTATTTATTTTGTTGCTCAGAGTCATCCGAGTTGGCCACTAGGAGCTCTTTCAATTGGTTCTTGTATTCTTTTAATTTATCCTTATCATTGTGGCTTTTTTGTTGTTGTTGTTGTTTGCTTGATTGGTTGGTTTTGCATTTTGTTTATTTATTTAAGTACTTTCTTATTTGATGGCATTACAAGCTGTTGGAGACTCATCATGCATATTTTTTGCCCCAGTCTTAGAATCTGCCATTTCTCCAAGGAACTCTGGTTCCTTTTATTTGATAATGGTATTCAAAACTAAAGTCTGAGCATTAGGAGTGCCGATTACTACTGTGGTTCCATTGTTTTTAGACCCTAAAATGTATATCCACACATATCAATAAATATTTCTGTATGTAACCATCTATATCTGTCTTAAGCTAAACATATGTTCATACTGATGTCTCCAACTCTAATCCATTTACCTCATGTATCAGTCTAGCCTACTCCCCTGTCTATCTGTAACCTTCCACTCCATAGAGATAAAACTAGCTCCCACCATGTGTCATCCATTTCTTAATTGTTCAAGTCCTATATATATATATATATATATATATATATATATATATATAGTGCTTTCAGAGTTGTTAATTCATACCCCAGTAGGAAACAACTTTATTAACTGGAGTACAGTGTTTATACATAGTTCTTTCTTCCTTCAGTTTTACAGCCTCAACTTATTTTCAAAGTTACAGTACCATATCCTTCTACCCCATACAGTGAGGTTCTTAAATGTATTTTTAATAAATTTGGATTATTTAATGCATTTTGTATTATATTCTGGGATCCCTCAAATTCCTAAATGATTTTCCCAGTTCACATTCATTAAGATTTACTCTTTCTGTTGTAAAGTTCTATGAGTGTTTAATGTGTTTTATTCACCATTACCGTATCATAAAGAATAGTTTCACCAACATTAAAATTCCCCATGCCTCATCTATTCAAGCTTCTTCCCAAGCATCAATCAAACCACTGGCAAGCATTGATCTTTTTACTGCTTCTATAGTTTTGCTTTTTAAAGAAACTCATGTAATCTGAATCATTCAGTTAGTAGTTTTTTTTTTTTTTTTTGACTGGCTTCTTTTACTTTACAATATACGTTTAAGATTCATCTGTTTCATGGCTTGATAGCTCATTTCTTTTTGTCATTAAGTAACATTCCATTGTATGGATGAACCACTGCTTATTTATCCACTCACTTATTGAAGGATACCTTGTTTTCATTCAATTTTTGATGCTTTATGAATAAAGCTGCTGTAAATATTCACGTGCATGTATTTATGTGGACATAAGTTTTCAAATTAATGCAGTAAATGCCGATAGTCACAATCACTAGATTGTATAGTATATTTACCTTTGTAAGAAACTGTCAAACTATCTGTCAAAGTGGTTGTGCCATTTTTCATTCCTACCAACAATGAGTGAGAGTTCCTATTGTTTCACACTCCAGCTAGCAATTGGTACTGTCAGTTTTCAAATTTTAGCCATTCTATCAGAATGTCTTGGTATCATGGTGTTGTTTTAATTCCTTAATGACAAATGATGTTGAACACCTTTTCAAATGTTTATTTGTCATTTTTGTTTATATTTTATCTTCTTCTGTGAAATATTTTTTCAGATCTTTTATCCATTTTTCTGAGTTGTTTATTTTCTTATTGTTGAGTTTTAAGAGTTCTTTGACTATTTTTGATACAAGTCTTTTATCAGATATTTTTCAAATATTTTCTTCCATTCTGGGCTTGGATTTTTTTTTTTCACTTAACTGTGTCTATCCACTTCACCATATCATGGACTATTTTCTGTGTAATTATTTCTGCACTTGGATCTTGGTCATCTTTAATGAATCAGCAAATCAAAAAACTGAAGAGATGATTTTGTCTTACTGTCTACAACAATCCTCTTACGTTTTTGTCCAGTTTCCCCCCACAAATATCATGAAATGCTTTTACCTATCTCATAATACCTTGAATAAAAATACTGACACCAAGTTATTAATTTTCCAGTGTCTTTGCTGTGTGTCTTTGTCCTGCTATGATGTTAGAAGTGAGCTGTTCATTTGATTGTGGCAACTTAGTTTCAAAGGATATATAGACTCTTTTTTTTCTAATGAAAATGCTACAGTAAAGTATCACTCGTAAAATATTATCATCACACATTCAACCATGAAGCAAGTAATTCCTCAGACTGACATGAAGAACAAATTTCAGAAAAGAAGAGTTACCACAAATACTGTGAGAAACAGAACAGTTCAGCATAGACTTTCACTGAGTAAATTACAAGATTTTGTGGCTTGTCATCACTGGAGATTACTTTGGGAAAACACTTCAGTTTTAAGGGTGTGGTCTGTTTTTATTCTTTAAACCATTATTTTTTTTCTATGTAATTCAATTTCCAATCAACCATTGAATATGACTGATACTAGCTCCAGCAGCTGTGTCATGCATTATTATCATCTTGTTTCTATTTACTGAGAGTTTGTGAGCAATTTTTTTTTATTAGTTTCTGTATATAACAAAGTGAATCAGTCATACATATACATCTGTTCCCACATCCCTTCCCTCATGTATCTCCCTCCCTACCACCCTCCCCATCCCACCCCTCCAGGCAGTCACAAAGCACTGAGCTGATCTCCCTGTGCTCTGCAGCTGCTTCCCACTATCTATCTACCTTACGTTTGGTAGTGTATATATGTCCATGCCACTCTTTCGCTTTGTCACAGCTTAGCCTTCCCCCGCCCCATATCCTCAAGTCCATTCTCAATTAGGTCTGTGTCTTTATTCCCGTTTTACCCCTAGGTTCTTCATGACATTTTTTTTTAATTCCATATATATGTGTTAGCATACGGTATTTGTCTTTTTCTGACTTACTTCACTCTGTATGACAAACTCTAGGTCTATCCACCTCATTACAAATAGCTCAGTTTCGTTTCTTTTTATGACTGAGTAATATTCCATTGTATATATGTGCCACATCTTCTTTATCCATTCATCCGATGATGGACACTTAGGTTGTTTCCATCTCTGGGTTATTATGAATAGAGCTGCAATGAACATTTTGGTACATGTTTCTTTTTGAATTATGGTTTTCTCAGGGTATATGCCTAGTAGTGGGATTGCTGGGTCATATGGTAATTCTATTTTTAGTTTTTTAATGAATCTCCATACTGTTCTCCATAGTGGCTGTACCAATTCACATTCCTACCAGCAGTGCAAGAGTGTTCCCTTTTCTCCACACTCTCTCCAGCATTTATTGTTTCTAGATTTCTTGATGATGGCCATTCTGACGGGTGTGAGATGATATCTCATTGTAGTTTTGATTTGCATTTCTCTAATGATTAATGATGTTGAGCTTTCTTTCATGTGTTTCTTGACAGTCTGTATATATCATCTATGGAGAAATGCCTATTTAAGTCTTCTGCTCATTTTTGGATTGGGTTGTTTGTTTTTTTGCTATTGAGCTGCATGAGCTGTTTATAAATTTTGGAGATTAATCCTTTGTCAGTTGCTTCATTTGCAAATATTTTCTCCCATTCTGAGGGTTGTCTTTTGGTCTTGTTTATGGTTTCCTTTGCTGTGCAAAAGCTTTGAAGTTTCATTAGGTTCCATTTGTTTATCTTTGTTTTTATTTCCTTTCCTCTAGGAGGTGGTCCAAAAGGATCTTGCTGTGATTTATGTCATAGAGTGTTCTGCCTATGTTTTCCTCTAAGAGTTTGATAGCTTCTGGCCTTACACTTAGATCTTTAATCCATTTTGAGCTTATTTTTGTGTATGGTGTTAGGGAATGATCTAATCTCATACTTTTACATGTCCCTGTCCAGTTTTCCCAGCACCACTTACTGAAGAGGCTGTCCTTTCTCCACTGTACATTCATGCCTCCTTTATCAAAGATAAGTTGACCATATGTACGAGGGTTTATCTCTGGGCTTTCTATCCTGTTCCATTGATCCATCTTTCTGTTTTTGTGCCAGTACCACACTGTCTTGATTACTGTAGCTTTATAGTATAGTCTGAAGTCAGGGAGCCTGATTCTTCCAGCTCCATTTTCGTTCTCAAGATTGCTTTGGCTATTCGGGGTCTTTTGTTTTTCCAAACAATTTTGAAATTTTTTGTTCTAGTTCTGTGAAAAATGCCAGTGGTAGTTTGATAGGGATTGCATTGGATCTGTAGATTGCTTTGGGTAGTAGAGTCATTTTCACAATATTGATTCTTCCAATCCAGTAACATGGTATATCCCTCCATCTATTTGTATCACCTTTAATTTCTTTCATCAGTGTCTTATAATTTTCTGCATACAGGTCTTTTGTCTCCTTAGGTAGGTTTATTCCTAGATATTTTATTCTTTTTGTTGCAATGGTAAATGGGAGTGTTTCCTTGATTTCTCTTTCAGATTTTTCATCATTAGTGTACAGGAATGCCAGAGATTTCTGTGCATTAATTTTGTATCCTGCTACTTTACCAAATCCATTCATTAGCTATAGTAGTTTTCTGGTAGCATCTTTAGGATTCTCTATGTATAGTATCATGTCATCTGCACACAGTGACAGCTTTACTTCTTTTCCAATTTGGATTCCTTTTATTTCCTTTTCTTCTCTGATTGCTGTGGCTAAAACTTCCAAAACTAGGTTGAATAAGAGTGGTGAGAGTGGGCAGCCTTATCTTGTTCCTGATCTTAGTGGAAATGGTTTCAGTTTTTCACCATTGAGGATGATGCTGGCTGTGGGTTTGTCATATATGGCCTTTATTATGTTGAGGAAAGTTCCCTCTGTGCCTACTTTCTGCAGGGTTTTTATCATAAATGGATTTTGAATTTTGTCGAAAGCTTTCTCTGCATCTATTGAGATGATCATATGGTTTTTCTCCTTCAGTTTGTTAATATGATGTATCACGTTGATTGATTTGCGTATATTGAAGAATCCTTGCATTCCTGGAATAAACCCCACTTGATCATCGTGTATGATCTTTTTAATGTTCTGTTGGATTCTGTTTGCTAGTATTTTGTTGAGGATTTTTGCATCTATGTTCATCAGCGATATTGGCCTGTAGTTTTCTTTCTTTGTGACATCCTTGCCTGGTTTTGGTATCAAGGTGATGGCGGCCTCATAGAATGAGTTTGGGAGTGTTCCTTCCTCTGCTCTATTTTGGAAGAGTTTGAGAAGGATGGGTGTTATCTCTTCTCTACCTGTTTGATAGAATTCGCCTGTGAAGCCATCTGGTCCTGGGCTTTTGTTTGTTGGAAGATTTTTAATCACAGTTTCAATTTCAGTGCTTGTGATTGGTCTATTCATATTTTCTCTTTCTTCCTGAGTCAGTCTTGGCAGGTTGTGCATTTCTAAGAATTTGTACATTTCTTCCAGGTTGTCAATTTTATTGGCATAGAGTTGCTTGTAGTAATCTCTCATGATCTTTTGTATTTCTGCAGTGTCCTTTTATACTTCTCTTTTTTCATTTCTAATTCTATTGATTTGAGTCTTCTCCCTTTTTTTCTTGATGAGTCTGGCTAATGGTTTGTCAATTTTTTTTATCTTCTCAAAGAACCAGCTTTTAGTTTTATTGATCTTTGTTATTGTTTCCTTCATTTCTTTTTTCATTGATTTCTGATCTGATCTTTATGATTTCTTTCCTTCTGCTAACTTTGGGGTTTTTTTGTTCTTCTTTCTCTAATTGCTTTAGGTGCAGGGTCAGGTTGTTTACTCGAGATGTTTCCTGTTTCTTAAGGTGGTATTGTATTGCTGTAAACTTCCCCCTTAGAACTGTTTTTGCTGCATCCCATAAGTTTTGGGTTGTCGTGTCTCCATTGTCATTTGTTTCTAGGTATTTTTTCATTTCCTCTTTGATTCCTTCAGTGATCAGTTCATTATTGACTAGTGTATTGTTTAGCCTCCATGTGTTTGTATTTTTTACAGATCTTTTCCTGTAATTGATGTCTAGTCTCATAGCATTGTGGTCGGAAAAGATACTTGATAAAATTTCAATATTCTTAAATTTACCAAGGCTTGATTTGTGACCCAAGATATGATCTATCCTGGAGAATGTTCCATGAGCACTTGAGAAAAATGTGTATTCTGTTGTTTATGTATGGACTGTCCTATAAATATCAATTAAGTCCATCTTGTTTAATGTATCATTTAAAGCTTGTGTTTCCTTATTTATTTTCATTTTTAATGATCTGTCCATTGGTGAAAGTGGGGTGTTAAAGTCCCCTACTATGAGTGTATTACTCTCGATTTCCCCTTTTATGGCTGTTAGTATTTGCCTTATGTATTGTGGTGCTCTTATGTTGGGTGCATAAATATTTAAAATTGTTATATCTTCTTCTTGGATCAATCCCTTGATCATTATGTAGTGTCCTTCTTTGTCTCTTCTAATAGTCTTCATTTTAAACTCAATTTTGTCTGATATAAGAATTGCTACTCCAGCTTTCTTTTGATTTCCATTTGCATGGAATATCTTTTTCCATCCCCTTACTTTCCATCTGTATGTGTCTCTAGGTCTGAAGTGGGTCTCTTGTAGACAGCATATATATGGGTCTTGTTTTTGTATCCATTCAGCCAATCTGTGTCTTTTGGTGGGAGCATTTAGTCCATTTACATTTAAGGTAATTATTGATATGTATGTTCCTATTCCCATTTCCTTAATTGCTTTGTGTTCATTATTCTAGGTATATACCTTCTGTTGTGTTTCTTGCCTAGAGAAATTCCTTTAGCATTTGTTGTAAAGCTTGTTTGGTGGTGCTGAACTCTCTCAGCTTTTGCTTGTCTATAAACGTTTTAATTTCTCCATCAAATCTGAATGAGATCCTTGCTGGGTAGAGTAATCTTGGTTGCAGGCTTTTCTCCTTCATCACTTTAATTATGTCCTGCCACTCCCTTCTGGCTTGTAGAGTTTCTGCTGAGAGGTCAGCTGTTAACCTGATGGGGATTCCCTTGTGTGTTATTTGTTGTTTTTTCCTTGTTGCTTTTAATATGATTTCTTTGTGTTTAATTTTTGACAGTTTGGTTAATATGTGTCTTGGCGTATTTCTCCTTGGATTTATTCTGTATGGGACTCTCTGTGCCTCCTGGACTTGATTAACTATTTCCTTTCCCATATTAGGGAAGTTTTCAACTATAATCTCTTCAAATATTTTCTCAGTCCCTTTCTTTTTCTCTTCTTCTTCTGGAACCCCTATAATTTGAATGTTGGTGCATTTAATGTTGTCCCAGCGGTCTCTGAGACTGTCCTCTGTTCTTTTAATTCTTTTTTTCTTTATTCTGCTCTGCAGCAGTTATTTCCACTATTTTATCTTCCACCTCACTTATCCGTTCTTCTGCCTCAGTTATTCTGCTATTGATGTCATCTCGAGTATTTTTCATTTCATCTATCATGTTTATAATCAATGCTTGATTCATCTTTAGTTCTTCTAGGTCCTTGTTAACTGTTTCTTGCATTTTGTCTATTCTATTTCCAAGATTTTGGATCTTGGAAATAGAATCTTGGATCATCTTTACTATCATTATTCTGAATTCTTTTTCAGGTAGACTGCCTATTACCTCTTCATTTGTTAGGTCTGGTAGGTTTTTATCTTGCTCCTTCACCTGCTGTATGTTTTTCTGTCTTCTCATTTTGCTTATCTTACTGTGTTTGGGGTCTCCTTTTTGCAGGCTGCAGGTTCGTAGTTCCCGTTGTTTTTGGTGTCTGTCCCCAGTTGCTAAGGTTGTTTCAGTAGGTTGTGTAGGCTTCCTGGTGGGGGGGACTAAAGCCTGTGTTCTGGTGGTTGAGGCTCAATCTTGTCTTTCTGGTGGACAGGTCCACGTCTGGAGGTGTGTTTTGGGGTGCCTTTGGCCTTCTTATGTTTTTAGGCAGCCTCTCTGCTAATGGGTGGGGTTGTGTTCCTGCCTTGCTAGTTGCTTGGCATAGGGTGACCAGCACTGTAGCTTGCTGGTCATTGACTGAAGCTGGGTGCTGGTGTTGAGATGGAGATCTCTGGGAGATTTTCGCTGTTTGATATTATGTGGAGCTGGGAGGTCTCTTGTGGACCCATGTCCTGATGTTGGCTCTCCCACTTCACAGGCACAGTACTGACTCCTGGCTGCAGCACCAAGAGCCTTTCATCTACCCGGCTCCGAATAAAAGGGAGAAAAAGTAGAAAGAATGAATTAGTAGAAGAAAGAAAGAGAGAGAGAAAGAAAGGAAGGAAGGAAGGAAGGAAGGAAGAAAGGAGGGAGGGAGGAAGGATGGAAAGAAAGAATGGAGGGAGGGAGGGATGAAGGAAAAAAAAGAAAGAGTGAAAGGAAGAAGGGTGGGAGGGAGGAAGGAAAGAAAAATAGACAGGAGGGAGGGAGGGAGGGAGGAAGGAAAGAAAAAGAAAGAGTGAAAGGAAGAAAGGATGGAGAGAGGGAGGAAGGAAAGAAAGATAGAAAGAAGTAAAGGAGGGGCGGAGGGAGGGAGGGAGGAAGGGAAGGTAGGAAAAAAAGAAACAGCAGGTAAAGTAAAGTAGAATAAAGCATAAAATATAGTAGCGTTATTAAAATTAAAAAGTAATTATTTAAAAAAAATGGACAGATAGAACCCTGGGACATATGGTGGAAGCAAAGCTATACAGAGAAAATCTCAAACAGAAGCATACACATACACATTCACAAAAAGAGAGCAGGGGGAAAAATCGAAAATCTTGCTCTCCAAGTCCACCTCCTCAACTTGGGATAATTCGTTGTAAAAAGAGGAAAAGGGGGAAAAGTCTGAAATCTTGCTCTCTAAGTCCACCTCCTTAATTTGGGATAATTCGTTATAAAAAGAGGAAAAGGGGGGAAAGTCTTATATCTTGTCTTCAAAGTCCACTTCCTCAATTTGGGATGATTCGCTGTCCATTCATGCACTCCACAGATGCAGGGCACATCAAGTGGACCGTGGAGCTTTAATCCACTGCCTCCGAGGCTGCACAGAGAGATTTCCCTGTCTCTTCTCTGCTCTCACAGCTCCCGAGTCTCAGCCTTGGACCTGGCCCCACCTCTGCGCGTAGGTTGCCGGAGGCGTCCGTTCTTTGCGCAGACAGGACCGGTTTAAAGGAGCCACTGATTCGGGGGCTCTGGCTCACTCAGGCAGAGGGGAGGGAGGGGCGCGCAGTGTGGGGCAGGCCTGTGGCGGCAGAGGCCGGCGTGACGTTGCACCAGCCCGAGGCGCTCCGTTCGCTTTCCCGGGAAAGCCGTCTCTGGGTCCCGGGACCCCAGCAGTGGCGGGGTTCACAGGCTCCCCGGAAGGCGGGGTGGACAGTGACCTGCTCTCGCACACAGGCCTTGTGGCAGCGGCAGCAGCAGCCCCAGCGTCCCACGCCCGTCTCTGGTGCTTCTTTAAGCAGCTCTCTTAATGCCCTCTCCTCGCGCATCAGGAAACAAAAGGGAAGAAAAAGTCTCTTGCCTCTTCGGCAGCTCCAGACTTTTCCCCCGGACTCCCTCCGGGCAGCCGTGGTGCACTAACCCCTTCAGGCTGTCTTCCTGACGCCAGCCCCAGTCCTCTCCCTGCGCTCCAACTGAAACCCGATACCCGAGCCTCAGCTCCCAGCCCCCCCCTCCCCGCCCAAACCCCTGCGGCCGATCAGACAAGCCTCTCGGGCTGGTGTGTGCCTGAGGGCACCTATCTTCTGTGCCGCTTTGCCCTCCACACCCCTGTTGCTGTGCTCTCCTCTGCTACTCCGAAGCTTTCCCCCTCCGCCACCTGCAGTCTCCGCCCGCGAAGCGGCTTCTAGTGTGTGGAAACCTTTCCTCCTTCACGGCTCCCTCCCACTGGTGCAGGTCCCGTCCCTATCCTTTTGTCTCTGTTTATTCTTTTTTCTTTTGTCCTACCCAGGTATGTGGGGAGTTTCTTGCCTTTTGGGGGGTCTGAGGTCTTCTGTCAATGTTCAGTAGGTGTTCTGTATGAGTTGTTCCATGTGTAGATGAATTTCTGATGTATCTGTGGGGAGGAAGGTGATCTCCACGTCTTACTCTTCCGCCATCTTCCTCCGGGACCCCCTGTGAGGAATATTTAAGATGATCCAAATAAGAGTCCTGTAAGAAGAGGGTGTTGTTGTCCCCATGCTAGAGATGGCAAAATTGAGGCTGAGGACTTAAATGACTTGGAAATGGTCACACAGTTCCAAGTGGTTGGAGATATTCAAGCCTCAATTCCTCAGATTCTAACGTTTTGCTGTTTTAACATATTGGCCAGTCTCTCCCTGTGCATCACGTTGTGGACAGACACCTTGGTGGTTTTGAATCCCACTAAAAGAGCAGGTTGGCCCCTCCCTGTAGCTGTTAATAAGGTGAAAGAAACAAAATACAGATTAAAGTACCCCAGTATTGTCCAATAGAAGAGTAGGAATGGAGGGCAGGGGGCAAGAAGAAAAGGAAAGAGAAGAGAAAAAGAATGAAAATGAAAATGTCAAGGATGCATAGACTCTAATTTATGGTCTACTTACTTGGGAAGTAAGTCTGAGATAGAAAAGAGAAGTCCTGTTTATTTCCACTTACTAGAAAAGCTATAAAACAGACAGACAAAAGTTTATTTTGAGCTTTGACCTTAAATCTCTTTCCTTATGCATATTTTACACATACTGCTTCATTAGGTATGTATGGAAATACTTTTTTTAAAGCAAATATAAATGCCTTTCTCCATCATGGAAAAATGCTATTTGGTAGTAACTCTATCTTGTCTGGTTTAGAATATATGCTTTTTTGAAAATGCTGTACACTTAAGGTTCAGACTTCATATTAAGCCTTTTTTTTTTTTTTTTTTTTTTGCCTCTTCAAATGTGCTCCTATCCCTTCTACCTTCCCAAGATACCTCTGAGTGTGAGGAATTCAGTTGCACATGCTGTTCAGTTGTTCTCCAGAGAGGAGCCAGGCAGAACAGCCTACAGATGACATCCACGATAAAATACATGGGCCCTTTACAGCATAGCCTCTGGTCATGAGGCATGCCCGCCTTTCCTTGAAGTATGGCTTATTCAGAGCCACAAATATGCTTGGTACTTTGTCACCCCCACACCAATTTCTGGATCTCCCCCATGGTGCATCCAGGCTGTAGGAACCTGTAGTGTTCTCTAGGAGATCTACCTGAGCCTCCTTCCACAATGCTGCTCCTGCATCCCCTCTCACTCTAATGGTCATGGCACCATGCCAGAAGTGGGACTTCTTTAGAAAGCTACCAATCTCTACAAAAGAGTAGGTAAGACATTAAAATTGAGCTTCTTACATCTTCCCAAATCTATCTGGGAGTTTCTACGTGTTCTTCTCCTCTTCTGCCCTAAAGGTGTTCAACATAAAGGAGACAGTAGGAAAACTCACATCTCTCCTCCTCCAGCCCTCTTGAACCTGAACTTTCTCATCCTATCCTCCAGCGCCACTGAGAGTTTTCTCTATTTCCTATGGTAAATTCCCCCATGCCATATCACCCTTTTTTCCATATGCCCTCACCTCTCTCTGGGGCAATTAACAGGAAAGGCTGCAGGAAATGAAGTAAGATTATTCAAAAAGATCAAATGGTTAAGTGTTTCAAAACAATTATTCTTGTTGGCATTCAATGTATCATAATATCAATTATTCTTTGACTGTTATTATCAGAGTCCAACTTTCCTTTATATCATGTTTTAGGTTCCCATAATTTCATGGTGGAAGATGTTGAAGAACTTCCACATAAGGAGCTATTCAAGAACAGATTGAGGGCACTTCATAAACATAGACTTTGCTAAACAATCTTGTAATCCTCTCCTACAAACACAAAACACAGAAGCCATGTGATGCTCCAACAAATTCCTATAGTATTGGTTGCCTCTCTTATATCACTGATCACATTTTAAATTGCTCTTCAATAATTTTGGTGAAGCTTTTTTGAAATCAGAGAGAAATTTAGTGTGGCTGGACCAGAAGGTCAACTGGCAAGAGATGCAAAGTGCCTAGTTTTAAGAAATCTGCAACCTGATGCAATCATCACTTTCTTGGAGGCTTCCAACAGCTAATTCTGAACGCTTTCTTCCAACCTGCTTTGGATTCTGCATCCTGTTTCATCTGAAATTTTCCGCATTTGGATCCCATAATTACCTTGTCTCATTTCTTGATCCTGACTCTTGATTTTCCTCTTACTATGGACCTTTGTCTTTCTCTTGAGTATAGCTTGGATTCTTCCTCTGAGACTCTTCTGTCCTTTGTAAACCTGTTACCAAATCAGGTTCATTGCCGACATGTTCTCCCAGTGCTCAGTCCTCTTGCTTCATGTTCCAACTATTTTCCTTTACCCTGTTACCCAGGTAGAAGGTGCTATACTGTTTTCCTTCCTCATCTTCCCCTCTCAGTAATCTCTTAATATTTCTCTCCTTTCTTTCCCATATCATAAATCTTTGTAGACATACATCAAAATTATATGAACAAAAAAAATCATGAATTTTCATTTGTATAACATTCAGCCTTCCATTTACTTTCTATTCTTTAAGTTTTATTTTTTAGTTGGCAAAGAATATCATGTTAATTGTAGCAAAAGGTATTAGTTTGGGAAACGTGGTCAATGCAAAAATGCATTACTTTTATACTGCACTACTTTATTGCACACTTTCCAAATGTAAAGAAAATGTATAATAAAAAGTAATGCATCAGAAGAAAACCTCTTTGAGAAAATTACATAACTTGAACTCTGATTCCACTTCTGTCTTATGCAAGATGCTGCTCCCATGAACTGATCAAAGAAAACAGTGGTTCATTTCAGGGAAGGCAGATTCACTAAAAACCAAGTGGAATACTTGATTGTCCAAAATATGCTGTCTACAAACTGGTGACATGTACAGTGGCAGGTTCATAGTGTCACCAAGAATGTTTCTGCCTCAAAGGCCACACTTTTTCTTTTCACTATTTACAACTTACTGTGGCATTATTTTATGAAGCAGTGTGACGTTTTATTAATCCATCATATTTTATATCAGAGTCAATAAAAATTTTTGAAAAACAGTGCTTTACAGGAAGTTAATATGTTGCAATACAAGTCTTTAAATATGATTAATCTGGGAGTGAAAGAATTAAGGGTTACATCAGAACAGACATTCCTGAATAACAAAAAATAATAAATTACATATTATTAAAGTTACCATAAAAAATAAAAATATGTATTATTGAGCCTAGGAAGTATATGATAAGTAATGCTTTAGAGTACTGTTATCACTCAATATTCTAACATCTAAGGAAGTTGTTGCTTTTAGTCATGGAAAATCTCTTGCCACATTTCAGGACATATAGACCTTCAAATAAAGAGAAACCACTGAAGAAGTATTATTACTAGATCTATCTCTTCAAAAGAATGAGTCTTCAGTTATTACCTGAGGAATCTGAAAAACAGTCTTTCATAAATAAAGCCACATTAAACATTCTATGATTTTAAATGGGTCAATAAGTACAATTTTTGAAGTCTCATAATTAAAACATGATTTTACCACTTTAAAGAAACAGTTTTCTCTTACAAATAAAGTAGGTAAAGATACACATCTCTTAGAAGCAAATAAAGCTAGATGTTCATAAGATATAAACTAATCATGAATCCTTTTTATTATGTTTGCAGCAGGAATTGGACTTCAAACTCATACAATACAAACACAGCTCTTTTTTCCACTATTTCCAATGGACTTATGTGAAGTTTCTTCCTGACTCCTGAAATTGTCTACCTCACTAGACCGATGTCATGTAAATACAACTATAAACTATTACTCAACTGGACAAGAAATAGTCTTTTCATTGTGAGATAGTAAATATTCACTTCTCCATGGGTATGTGCAAATGTGAAAAGCAAAACAGAAGGAAACCTCTGGTACTACTTTGAATCATCACAGTGCTGAGCATAAATTTTCTTGGCCTTTCCACTGAGTTTCAAACTAAATACATTTCAATAACCATTGCAAAGTAGATAGGCAGAGACTCAGTAAAATGTCAAAATGCCTTGGAGATTGTCCAAGCAGAAGTCTGTCAGTGATGGGAGTGATGAATACAAGGAAAAAAATATATATATATACAAAAAAAACTAAGACATAGGTTTATGACCTACTTTGATATTTCAAAGTACTTGATAGATTTCTCCTTGTATTTTTCTATATTTTTCTCAATAATCTAGAGAGTCAAAAAATTACATCATTGTGTCAGGGGAAAATATAATGCTACAGAGAAATATTAAATGTGTGAACTACTACCTTTTCAAGTGAAGGAATCAGACAATTGGATCTAGATCTTAATAGTTCCAAGGAAATGTTCAGCCAGTTATAGTTATTTGTAACTTGCCATGTACTAAATGGTTCATTAATAATGTGTATTTCTATTTTGGCAGGAGATAAATAAATATCACTGGCTTAATTCATTTGGAATCTTTCTAGGCAAATGTAAGTATTATCAAGAAGCCTCTGGTATTTCACAACCATTAGTTCCTATCAGTTCTACCTATCCAAACCCCCTTTAATCTAAAAGCTAAGAAATTTATTATAAGGATCAAAGCTCAAAAATAATTATAGGAATTTTTGCATATAGAGGAATACAAAAATATCCACACACAGAAAGGTAAAATTCATGTCAGGCATCCAATCTAAACTTACCAGACACACACAGAAGCAAGAATACATGATATGTATTGAGAAGGAATATAGGTTAACTGAAAGAGACCCAAATTGACATAGATATTAAAATTGGAAAACAAGGCCATTTGGATTATTATTATAATTGTATTTCACATGTTCAATGAATTAAGTAGTGACTTGAAAGAAATAAAAAGACTGTAAATAAACTTTTAAAAATGAAAATTTCAATTTTTGAGATGAAAAATTACACCTGATAGGATTAAAGGCAGATTAGACTGTGCAGAAGAAAAGATTCATAAACTTTAAGACTTAGCAAAAGAAACTATCCAAAATTAAAAACAGAGAAATAATCAAATAAAAATAAAAAGAGCATCAGGGAACTTGTAGCACAACTTTAAGAATCCTAATATATGTCGAATTAGAATCATCAAAGGAGGGAGCAGAAAAAATTTGAAGAAATAGTGGCCAACATTTTTCAAATTGATTAACACTAATAAATCCATAGATCCAAGAAGTTCACAAAACCCAAAAGACAAGAAACTTATACCAAGGCACATTATAATTAAATTGCTCAAAAACCTGTAATAAACAGAAAATCTTAAAAGTAGCCAGGGGTGGAAAAGCACACTACTTTCAAAGGAAAAAAATCCCTAAAGCTTGACAGCATTTTATTATCAGAAAAAAATTCGAGTGATAAAAATGAGTGGAGCAACATCTTTTAAGTACAGAAAGGAAACACTGTCAACCTAGCATTTTATCTCCAGCAAAAATATCTTTCAAAAGAAAAGTAAAAATAAAGACTTTTAGACTTGCAAAAGCAGAAATAGAAATAGTTTATCAGCACCAGACCTGTACCACTGGACATGATGAACAAAGCCCTTCAAAGCAGAAGGAAACTACCAAGTGAAACCATGGTTGGAGATATGAACAAAGGCCACTAGACATGCTAAATAAATAAGATACTCTCCTTTATTTAAATTGAATTAATATTGATATTATTATTTAATATTTAACATTAAGTCCAACAAATATAAGATAGATAATACATCATGACCAAGTGGGTTTTATCCCAAGAATGCCATCATATTAATAAACTTAAAAAGAAAACAATAAGGCAATCTCAATAAAAGCAGATAAAGCACTTAACAAACTACAAAACCTTCCAGATAAAATTTCAGAAATTGAATTAAACTTTCTTAACCTAATAAATGTCATCTATAAAAAAAATACAGGTAACAATATATTTAGTGGTGAAAGACTGAAACATTTTTTTATGATCAGGAATAAGGTAAAAGTGTCCCTCCTTACCACTTCTCTATAAAGTCTGGAAAAATAAAGTCATCCTGACTGTAACAAAAGAAATAAAACTGTTTTGATTCAAAGATGACATAGTGTGTTATGTAGAAAATCTACAAAAACAGGAATCTATTAAAAAGCTACTAGAAGTAATAAGTCACTTGGTAAGTTTAATTAAGAACACAGAACCAACCCAAAAAAGCAATAGTACTAGCAAAGAATATAAAGAAATCAAAGTTAAAAATATTTTAATAGCATGAAAAAGTACAAAATATTTAAGGGTAATTCTGACAAAAATTATAAGAGTTGCCTGATTAAACTTACACTATACTGTTAAGACAAATTAAAGAGATTAAATAAATTGTGAGATGCTCTATGTTCATGGAACAGAGATTCAATATATTTATGATGCCAATTCTCTCTGACACTATTCCAATTGAAATCCCACCAGATATTTTTCTGGGGAAATTAAAGTAAATTTTAAAATTTGTATTGAAACAAGAAGAACCTCTAAAACAGCCAAAACAAATTTGAAGAATAAGGTTGGAGGCTAAAATTAACTGACTTCGAGATTTACTCTAAAATTGTAGGAAATAAGACAGTGAGATATTAGCATAAATATAGATGAAGAGATAATGGAACAGAGTAGATAGTCAACATATATGGACAACTGATTTTTGATAAAGATGCAAAAGCAATTCAGTGGAGAAATTATAATCATTTCATCAAATGATGCTGGGACATATTTTTTTTTAAATTTTGATGCAAATCTCACATCATATGCAAAAATTAACTCAGAATGGAGACTTAAATATAAAACTAGAACTGTAACTAAATGACAGTATAGGAGAAAATCTTTATGACATTGTATAAAGCAAAAAAGTTCTGAGATAAGATGTCAAAAGTGTGATCCATAAGATAGAGCTACACACTTACTACGTTGGTCAAAAGTTAAAAGTCTGGCATTACCATGTGTTGGTGAAGATATGTAGAAAACAGAAACTTTGGTACACTGGTAGTGGGAACATAAAACAGGATAATCACTTTGAAACATTTGTATTAAACCTGCTGTTCTGTTTTGGGTAGACCATAATGAATTAAATACTCAGAAATGGTGTACCATGAAAAGTATGTATTTCAATTTGTTCAATTGGAAATTTATTTTCTAGAGGCAAAACAAAAACTGCCCATATGGGAATTCCTCCAATATTTCTCTACCATCACAACCTCCAAAGTATGATCTATATGGCTATCATTCTTTTTTGAGGGTGCACTGTTTACCTGTGGCAGCTATGCCAATGCAGTTTTTAGATCTCTAGCTATGGGGCTCCAGCTGCTGTACTCCAAAATTCAGCATCTTATTTGCACCAAGTTCATGGTTTCAGTTACTCTCAGTCAGATGTTAGACACAACAGCATGCCACTTCAGACCCATTTCTGGAGACACAGTATTCCTCTCAGGAGCCACGCTGGCTTGCTCCTGAGATTATCAGTCCTGGATTATCAGGACACCCCTGATAATCTTGTCTAATTTTCTTAAGAACTTTACTGCAGACTAAGATGTTTTCACCCCACATTCCTTCACTTGAGATTGCACCTGCATCATGGTCTGACAGCACTTCTCTCCTTTCTGGCTTCATCCCAATGTTTGCTCACAGGTTGTTCCCCTAATAAATGTCTTGTATGTTTAATCTAATATTGGCATCTGCTTCTTGTAGAACCTGGACTAACACAATGACTAAAGCCATATATGCTTTGTGTCAAAGATAAGCCCTAGGACAGTGGTTAAATGTATTTCAGAATTCATTTATTCAATTAGTGACTTCAATAAACCAGTTCAGTCAGAAGTTGATATCCAAGAAACGGACTGCCACACCTTCATATTTTGTCTCTTTTCCCTTTATTCTGTGGGCAATACTGAAACATTGAGAGCCCTTTTGGCTTTATTTTTTATTGTTTTAACAGAAGAGTAACATTATAGGGCTTCCCTGGTGGCACAGTGGTTGAGAGTCCGCCTGCCTATGCAGGGGACACGGGTTCGTGCCCCAGTCCGGGAAGATCCCACATGCCATGGAGCGGCTGGGCCCGTGAGCCATGGCCACTGAGCCTGTGCGTCCGGAGCCTGTGCTCCGCAATGGGAGAGACCACAACAGTGAGAGGCCTGCGTACCGCACAAAAACAAAACAAAACAAAACAAAACAAAAAACATTATAGAATTTTTCTTTAGAGGGTTTAGATCAGGAAGGGATCTAAATGGAAATAAAAGGAGTAGAAAGAAGACCATGATAATTTTCTAGAGAAAACATACAGCTGCTGTCAGTATAGGGAGTAAGAGGTAGATATGAGAGGTATTGTAAAGAAGGAGTCAACCGAACTTGGCAACTTGGTGTCTATGCAGAACAAGATTTTATGTTAATCCTTTTTTGTGGAAGTACTTCAAACATAGAGTACATTCATTCTTATGTTCTCAAACTGAGTATATTGAACAAAACTTGCACTTTCCTTGGTTGGAAATGCAATATATTTCAATGATCTCTTCAGGGGCTCTGATCTTTTAAAATTTTGTAACTTTGTATAATTTATTAAAGATTTTTTCTTTTCACTTATTTTCAGCTACATCATACTGCTGCTAGATAATTATACACTACAAGTAAAATAAGAGATAATAATGTATAACAAGGAAAAATGAAAACACATCCATGCAAAAAAAAAAGAAAGTGTACATTAACGATCACAGCAGCATTGCTCCTAATAGCCAAAAAGCGGAAATGACTCAAATGTCCATAAACTGTTGGATAGATAAATGAAACGTGGTATATACATATAATTGAATATTATTTGGAAATAAAAAGGAATAAATTACAGCATGGATAAACCTTGAAAATGTTATGCTAAGTGTGATCACATATTTTATGATTTCATTTATGTGAAATGTCTAGAATAAGCAAATATATGGATAGAAAGCAAGTTAGTGATTGCCAAGGGCTGGGGGCAGGAAATGGTAGAGTTGGATAGAAATAGGAAGGGAGTAACTGTTAATGTGTGCAGTGTGTTTTTAGGGGTGATGAAAATTTATTGTAGTGATGGTTACATCTATATGATTATACTAACACCATCATATTGTATACTTTAAATTGATGAATTATATCTCAGTAAATCTTTTTTTTTTAAGATTTTCTTTTTGATGTGGACCATTGTTAAAGTATTTATCGAATTTGTTACAATATTGCCCCCGTTTTTTGTTTTGTTTTTTTTTAGCCACGAGGCATGCGGCATCCCAGATCCCCTACCAGGGATCGAAGCCGCACCCCATGCATTGGAAGGTGAAGTCTCAACCACTGGACCACCAAGGAAGTCCCCTTCAATAAAGATTTAAGTAAAAATGTAGTCAGTAGGATTGTGAGAATAAATCCCTCAAGACTGAAACTATAAAGTTAAAGGAATCTATGAATGTCCCCTTTACAGAATATTACATGAATTTTTAATATAGTGTGTGTGTGAAGCATATTTATTAGCTTTGTTTAAGTCCAATCTAATAATAAGTCAGATTTTACTTAACACATCTCCCCTTGAAGTTGATCTCCATGTTGTGAGACAAACCCACCCCATGGATTATTTTCATATCAGTCATCCATGAGACTTCCAATTCCTTTACTTTAATGTTTCTTATAAAACTCAATCAAGGAGACAAATAACTCATGACTTAACATTTATTAATGCCCTAAAGATTTTTAGTCTTCAACAGGAAGGTACTCACAGCAACCATTCTTTCCTGTCTATGGAGAACTAGATCCACTCATTATAAGAATGGCTACTTACTGTAGTAAGTCATCTACCTAGGAAAAAAGTTACTTATCTGAGCTCAGTGTTGATCTAAATGTTAGAGGCAAACCCTAGAAAAACATGTTATATTTCCAATCATCTGGTTATTTTGTGATCTTTGAAATTTTTTAATAAATACAAATTTTATTAATAAATCATAACCTTCTTAATAAATAATTCAACTAAATACATTTTATTCAACAATCTTTAGATTAAGTTTTCATTACACATGTTTCCATCTAAGAACCAGAGAACTATTTTGCATGGTGTTAAGCTTTAAAATAAATTATTTAATTCACAGGGTTTGTTCTATAAAATAACTTCACTAAAGACAGCATTGTAAAATCTCAATGTGAAGCTATAAAACATAATAAAGTTTAATTTGAAAAGTTAACAAAGTCCATGGAGACTCAACCACATTTTATGACAATTCATTGTAGTTACTGTTAATACTGCCAAGATGTAGAAATATTGTGTATAAGCTTTCCTCATTTTTTCAGTTACCACTGCAATGTCTACAAGCATGATAGGTTAGCTATCACAGAATGATGGTGATAAAAATTAAGTGTGGTGGAAAGACCCAGAGGAGAAAGTAAGAAAATGAGATTTACAGCATGCATGTATTTTCCCTTCTTTTTAAAAAACTTCATAGTGATATCTTTGACATAGAAAAATTATATATATATTCATGCTGTATATCTTGATGTTTTAATTTATGTATACATTGTGAAAAATACATCACAATCAAGCTAAATAACTTATCCATCACTTCTACATAATTACCATTGTGTGTTCTGAGAAGATTTAATTTAAGATATATTCTCAGCAAACTTCAAGTATAAAATACGGTATTGTTAACTATCATCACCTTGCTGTAAATTAGATCTCCAAAACTCATTGCAGACTGAAACTTTGTATCCTTTGACCAATATCTTCTCTTTTCTCTTGCCTACCCCCTACTCCCTGGCAACCACCGTCCTATTCTTTGCTTCTATGTGTTTGATTGACTCTTTTAAGGTTCCACATATAAGTGAAATCATGCAGTATTTGTCTTTCTGTGTCTGGCTTATCTCACTTACCATAATGTGCTCTAGGTTCATCCGTGTTGTTGCAAATGGTAGGACTTCCTTCTTTTTAAATGTGGAATAATATTCCATTGTATGTGTGTACCATGTTTTCTTCATCCATTCATCCATTGACATTTAGGTTGTTTCTGTATCTTGGTTATTGTGAATAATACTACAATGAACATGTGGGTGTGGATATCTCTTTGATATTCAGATTTAATTTCTTTTGGATATGTACCCAGAAGTGGAATTGCTGGGTGATATGGTAGTTCTATTTTAAATTTTTTGAGGGACCTCATACTGTTTTCTGAAATGACTATACCAATTTACATTCCCACCAAGATTTCCCTTTTCTTCACATCATCACCAACACTTGTTATCTTTTGTCTTTTTCATAACATCCATCATAACATGTGTGAGGTGATAATCTCATTGTGGTTTTGATTTGTATTTCATACTTCTTGATTTCAAAATATATTACAAATCAATAGTAACCTAAAGAGTATGGTGCAGGAATAAAAACAGATGTATCAGCCAATGGAATAAAATAGAGAGCACAGAAATAAATACATATATTCATGGTTACCAGATGTTTGATAAGGGTGTCAATAAACACAATGGGGAAAGGATAGTCTCTTCAATAAACAGTGTTGGTAAAACTGGATATACGCATGCAGAAGAATGAAAGTGTACCCTTACCTCACACCATATACAAAAATCAACTCAAAATGAACTAAAGATTTAAATATAAGACCTGAAACTGTGAAACTGCTATAATAAATCATAGGGGAAAATCTTTTCAACATTGGTCTTGACAATGATCTTTTGGTCATAATATCAAAAACACAAGCAACAAAAATAAAAATAGACAAGTGGAATTTCTTCAAACTGGATACCTTCTGCACAGCAAAGGAAGCAATTAACAGACTAAAAAAGCAGTTTATGAAATAGGAGAAAGTATTTGCAAACCACATATCTGATAAGAGGTTAATATCCAAAACTTATAGGGAACTCAAACAATTTAATAGGAAAAATAAAAACTAATAAAAGCTAGTGGGAAGCAGCCTCATAGCACAGGGAGATTAGCTCTGTGCTTTGTGACCACCTAGAAGGGCAGGATAGTGAGGGTGGGAGGGAGATGCAAGAGGGAGGAGATATGGGGATATATGTATATGTATAGCTGATTCACTTTGTTATAAAGCAGAAACTAACACACCATTTTAAAGCAGTTATACCCCAATAAAGATGTTAAAAAAAAAGCAAGTCAGTAACAACAACAAAAAAGTAAACCTAACACATTTAGTGTGTTTTGCTACAGAAATACGTTTTTTGCTTCAGAAATATTCTTTGAGATAAATTCTTAATGACTATTGGGAAAATAGTAATAGTGTACAGATGAATCATGCACGAGATTAACTTTGGTTAGTATATTTTAATTGATATTATGGGACCTGTGTGCCAGGAGAAGTTTGAGGAAATTATCCAGCAGGGTGATGGCCAAGTATTTTGGGGAGGTGGGAAGTGAAGTGAAAATAAACCAACATTTTCTGAAAAAAAAAAACAACTAATGAAAAATGGACAAAGGACATGAATAGACATTTCTCAAAAGAAGGCATATATTTATATATGCCAACAGGTGAACTACAGATGAGTAACAAAAGGTGTTCAGCACGTACTACTTTTGACCAGTTTTGGGAATCTATCTTGCAGCTGTATTCACACAGGAAAATAAAAGTATATGTGCAGGATGTTCACAGCGATCATAATTTGTAATGGTCAAAAGTTGGAATCATACAGAATATTGACATGGGCCCAGTTTCGACTTGAATCTCTTATCAGCACTTTCAACAGAATAACAGAGGCAAGGAAATGACAGTTTGTCATGGTGTGTGCCTGCCTGAAGACAGTCTGAAGAGGCTATTTACAAAGGTGCAGACAATCCACCATGAGCTAGCCTACCCGTTGTGTCCTGATCAGATTTGAGAGGCATTTATCAAATGTCAAATGGGTGCCAGGTGCTCTGGCAGAAACTACCACAGAATCTTACTGAATCAATTACCCAAAAAGCAGTGTTTCTAAAAGAGTCAAGTGGGTCTCAGGGAAGAGCAAGAGAAAATATTTTTTCACTCCAGAAGACCAAGTTTCCAGATAAACACTGGTCACTCATGACGAATGCAGGAACAAGTGTTGTGTAAACTGACCACAAACCAGATTTCTTTCATTTCCTCATCCAGTGTAGGTCAACCACCAAATACATCTCACTCTGACTCCAGGATTTTGCTTATACTCCTCTCCTTTTAGTAATGTCCTTCTACAACTCAGTTATAATTGTAAGCATTCTATGAACCAGGCTTCCCCAGTCTTTCCTTTCTAGTGGATGTGTAACCAATGCCAAGGGCATTACTTTAACTGTTGCTGTAAATTAATAAATAAATATGTGTACACAATATATATAAGATGATATGGATAAGCCAAAAATATATAGAAATAACTTTAAAAGTTGTATGTATTTTTCCTGTAAATGATGAGGCTATTTCCATATCAGTAAATAGATCTCTATATCATTTCTCTTGAAGAGTTCATAATAATGTATCATATAGACATGGGGATGCACCAAAATTGATTTAAACACAGTGATATTATTAGATACTAAAAAACCAACATTGTAATAAAGATCCCTATGCACATGTTTGAGTACACACTTTGTTTTTTACTACTTCCTCACATCAAATGCTTAGATATGTATTACTGGCTCAATTGTCCTGCAATATTTCTGCAGCAAATGCCTACAGAAGAAAATGCAATCCATTTTTATATTCACCAACCAGATACAATATTTTTCCTTAATTGGCTCACAAATAGTGGGTAGCATCACTATTTTTAAATCTTGGAAAATCTATAGTCAAACATAATATTTTATCATTTGAATAGTTCATATTTTTTTCTAAGCTTTGATATTGATTAAATTATATGGAAGTATCTATTTTTGGATGGCTTCCTAGAATTTTCTGCAAAGTTCTCTAGGCATGGTGGTGATATAAAGTGTGTTTGTTTGTTGTCACATTTTGAATATCTTTTATGTTGACCTATTCAGTTTAAAAGCTGTTTTTTAATGTGTGGTTTTATCCACCATTTTATAATAGTAAGCTTTCATATTTTTCTTTTTTTTATAAATAGCCCTGTCAATGATCTATCTTCAAAAAATATATTCTTATCTCAATTTGTAAACTCCATTAACTTTCTACTAGTACTTATTCTCCTTAGGTATGCATGCATAGGAGTGTGTGTGTGTCTGTCTGTGTGCTTCTTCTCTGATGGCATGGTTTATTTATCCTAATTTTTCCTTTAGTAATAAAAACAATAAAATATATTAGTATTCTACTTTATACATCTTGGAATAAATACCATAAGTTTTTATATATATTATTGTCATTGTATTAGTAGTGCTTTTTCCTCTTTGGCAAATGTTTTAGGTAGATTTGTTTTAAATTTCTAGGTATAGGGGATTTTTTTTTTTTTTTTTTTTTTTTTTTTTTTTTTTTTTTTTTTTGCTGTACGCGGGCCTCTCACTGCTGTGGCCTCTCCCGTTGCGGAGCACAGGCTCCGGACACACAGGCTCCGCGGCCATGGCTCGCGGGCCCAGCCGCTCCGCGGCATGTGGGATCTTCCGGGATCGGGGCACGAACCCGTGTCCCCTGCATCGGCAGGCGGACTCTCAACCACTGCGCCACCAGGGAAGCCCCCTAGGGGATTTTTTGATTTCTTTGAATAAGGGTAGTAGGAGCATGATTAATGTTATTAATTTAAAGTCCTCTTCTATTGCAGTCAAATAACATAGCCTCTAAAACATCTGCTTCAGGGACTCATACTTTCCTTGAGTCACCTCGATCAAATTTTGAAATATTGCATGGGCATTTGAAAGGGAACTATAGCCTTTGTATAAAGAAAACATAGTTTTAGATACAAATATATTAAATTAATCCATGTAATTAATTATAACCTATAATATCTGTTAAAGATAAATTAATACATTACTGTCAATTTATATAATTGAATTTTAACATACATTGTCAAGTTCATCTTACTTTTCTAATTACTTTGCCTTGTGACCATACTCAATATATTTTTCTTCATTGAAGTTACTTAGTTATCATTGTGAATTACATCCATCACTAATTAAAAAATACTTACTTATTCTGTTTGATGTTTTTGCCTTAAAACTTCTCTCATGATATCAACAGTGTGACATTGTATGGAATAGTGATAGCAGCACTAAATCCGGAACCCAACTCTGCTATTTACTTAAGCTAGATAATCAGACAAGTTAGTACATAACTGTGCCTCAGTTTCTTTACCTGTAAAGTGAGGATAAAAACAGTACAGTTCCCATAATATGTCTCTGAGGGTTTGGAATTCTGTAAGTATGAGCTATAATAAACTTTTCTGTTTCAATTTTCTTGAAAATACATCTTCTTACTTTTACAGTTTTTTTTCCACTCCTCTTTCAGACTATTTCATATAATCAACAGCTACTATTTTGTTTTTTTGAAGGGAATTACCTTGCATGGGGGGGGGGTCAACTCATTTAGTAGATCTCCTCCAATGTGCTTGGCCAACAGAATTCATGCTATCCACTGGGATTTGGAGTCAGAAGACCTGGAATCCAGTCTCTCAGTTCTTACACATTATCACCTTTGGGAAAGTTGTTTAACTTCTTTGAGACTTAGTGTTTTTACTTGTAAGGTAGGAATGAAACCCTCTACAAAAATTTTGATGATGCTTAAGTGAGATAATATACAGGAAAGCCCTTTAGAAATTAAAATGGTATTACAACATTGTTAATTGCTATACACTGCAGATTCACAAGCCTTTCAGAATCTCCTGGGACAAGATACCTTCAAAGTTCAGAATATTTTGGATTTTAGAAAAGTGATTCAGTACATATTCCAATTATTAGATTCAATGAGATCTGAAGTAGCAACTCATAATGAAACATATTAATATTTCATTAATAGACAAATATTCCCACTCAGTGGTGTAAACAAAGACCAAATCTAACTTCATGACCATTTAAGACAGATTGAACTCTCAACTGAGTTACAAAAAATTTTTATCTCAGTAAATTTTTGGAATTTGCAAAAGGCAATGAGAAATTGTTGACCTGTATTTCCGTGGTTTCAGTATTAAATTTCATTTGTTTTGGGGGGAAGTTCATGCAAATTCCATTTTTAAAAACACTTATTAACACTTGATGTGTGGGTTGTGTAAAACAATGGAAGAGAACTGAAACAAAAGGAAAAAAAATAGATAATTGGACTTTATCCAAATTTAAAACTTTTGTGTATCAAAGGACACTATTAAGAGAATGAAAAATAGAATGGAGAAAACACTGGCAAATCATTTATCTAATAAGTGTCTAGTGAGTGTGTGTGTGTATGTGCTTTCACTTCTTCTCTTGATCACATCTTTTAATCTAATAAAGGACAATTTCCACACAACTTCCATGGACTGAAAATGATATTGACTTTGTTCCTGTTCTCTGTCCAATAGGGTGTGTGTACTCTTTAAACACATTTAGAGAGAAGATCTTGGACATAACACCATTCTAAATTTTGGATCCAAGCAAGCTGGACTCTCCTGAAGTTGTCTATTACCTATTCTAATACCTCGCTTTCTAATATTCCTAGCTGTTAAACTTAATTTTAAAATATAATTTCTAAGATACCTGCTAGCAAGAATTCTTCCTTTTGATCATCTTGGCCCTCAACAATTTTTCTTTCTTCACTGGATCTATAACTTTTAGAATGCATGCAAAACTCCCAGTTTTACTTCGACTCCTTGCCCCTTATTTTATGTGGTTTATAAAACTCCTTTCCTGTTAGTAACATCTTGCCTAGTGTACAGGGTAGATTTGGTGTAGGTAAGCAGTACAAATCAGTATTCAAATGTAATAGCTCAGTGTCTTGTTGTGATTGGAGCCAAGATCATGAGTCAATGCTCATGTTGCTATGATGACAGAAGCGTGAATTTTCTACCTTTTCTCAGGTGACATCTTTCCCCCAAAAAAGCCAAGTCAAAACCTACGTCAGTTTTTTTTTCCCCCTGGTTCTATCAATAGTTACCTTAAAATCAATAAAAAACTCTTTATGGCTCTAGCATTAGTTTTTGTGTGTGTTAGTTCAACATATACACAAAAGTTTTCATCTTATTTCTTTGTCCTTATAATGATAAACTATGTAGAAACTATGTGCTAGAATTTAGGCTAGCTCCATATTAGCCTAAAGAATGAATGGGAAAATGTTACATTTTGATATTATTTTAAATTTTTTAATTAAATTTGAACAGTGTAAAATTTCAGAGTAAATATTTGGACAATCAAGTGGTTAAGAGAACATGCCTCAAATTTTAAGGACTTGGAATGAATTTCAGCTTTAGGGATTAATTTTCAGATTAATTTATGGTATGTAACTTTGAGCAAGTTACTTGTTCTCAGTTTTATTATTGTTCTTGTCATCAACAATAATGCCACTTCAGCTATTGACAATTTGAGTTTTTAAAATTTTATAAATACAGAAAAAATGAAAATAGAAATTCTCATAAATTACTTTTAAGAGGTTAGTATACAGTATCAGAGAGATGCAGAAGCAGTTTGATGAGAGCTATGCTAAGGCAGGTTCTTCTGAAACTCTTTTATTTTTTTTTTATTTTTTATTTTTTTTTGCGATACGCGGGCCTCTCACTGTTGTGGCCTCTCCCGTTGCGGAGCACAGGCTCCGGATGCGCAGGCTCAGCAGCCATGGCTCATGGGCCCAGCTGCTCCACGGCATGTGGGATGTTCCCGGACCGGGGCACGAACCCGTGTCCCCTGCATCGGCAGGCAGACTCTCAACCACTGCGCCACCAGGAAAGACCCTTCTGAAACTCTTCACACCATCCATGTTTTAAGTTTACTCTAAAGAAATCATCACTTTTTAGATCATGCTATCACAAGATTATTAAATGACTCTTGAGCACCCATATTGATTTGGTATCATTTGACTTTCTGGGACCAAGAACTTCGTACCACCTTAACTACATTTTCTGCTGAAGAGATGAGTAAAAGAAACAGAGGGTGGAAAATGGAAATGTGTCAAGAAGATTCTACATTCTGAGCACCAGTGCTTGTTATATGGAGTAGAAGACCACAAAATACCATGTCATAACAAATCCTACACACTCTTCTCTTGGGAGCACATTATTGAGACACAGACTTGAAGAACCATCAATTTATTTCTCATTATTGAAAGCTGCATGAAAGAACACAAAAAGCTGTGGAAAACTGTGTTTAACTGGTCAAATCATCATAAGACAGGTTAATGCAATACCTCTATAGTGTGTCAAATCTTAAGATCCAGAAACTCCATGTAGAAACCAGGCATAAGAAATTTTACTAATATTCAGAAAAATCTCAATTCAAAGTTTAAATTTATGTCTTAACTCATCTCCAATTTCTTAAAGGAATATTTTAATTCTGCTAAGAGGCAAGCAAGTTATTTTGCAAGTTATTTTAAAAGTCCTTATCAGTTCTCGATATCTTTTGATATTCATGTGGATTTGATGTTATCCATCTCCTTAAAATATCTAGATAAGAGAAATAAATTGCCAAACGAATACACAGATGAATCTTGAGGTATTCGTTTTGAGCGTAGGCCTGTCATCACACCCTTCCAAAACACATTTTCACCTGCAGGCACACACTAGGCATTCATCAACTTTATTTCTTGAAATGTTCTTGATAGTATTCATCCTACTTTAAACCACCTGTCAAAACAACCCTTTAATTAGGTTAAGCTGTCTGGCTTTGTGAAAAGGTTTACTGTACTCAGTTGTCCCTGCCATAAAATTAATAGTTTGACCAACTTCTAAAGAGACGGATTTTGCGCTCATGAAAGTCAAATTAAATCCACCTTTGCCAAACAGGGGGAAAAATCAGTGTGTCTGAAACTTTGAAAACAGCACTTCATTTATTATAATCTTTTGAGTGCCAAAGTACAAATTAGGTAGACCTGCAGCTGCAAGAAAGCCCAAGTTATTGCACATTGCTCTTATGACCCTTTTAGTAGGCAATGTGCCTACAAGATAATGAACAGAGAGAATGTACCAGAATCGGCACTGCCAAATGTCCAACCAAATTTGTAATAAGCAAGCAGTCATTCAGTAAATTAATATTCCACAACTCAAATATTACATAGACTAGTCGCTGCACATTATTTCTAGACCACAATTCTGATAATATTTTTCAGGAATAAGGCTCATTTTATTATTAAAATTCAGGAGGATAAAATTCGTCTTAAAAATACTTTATAATTTCATTCAAGCCTTGTTAAACTGCTTTTGGCCCCATGTTCTTTCTGTTGAAGTAGCAAAGGGAATAATACTCGAGACTGTTTAATCCTGAAGACAGTGATTTGGAGTTTTGGTTGCGGATTTTGTTTTTCCCTCAACACATAACATAAATGGGTCTTTATTGACTTGGAAATAAAAATGATTCATGATTCCAGTTATTATTTAAGGTGTGTAAAGTCTTAAGGTCCCTAACGTAGGACTCAAAGCGGACAGTAGAAATAACTAAGATAAAGTGCTCTGATATTTTTCACAGAGTCAAAGAGAGCCATCAGAAAAGTTGAAGAAGCCATATGTTTCACCTTAAAATGTAAGAGGGTAATAATTAATTTAAGACAAAGATTTATTTCTTGGTTATTTTCCTTAATTCTGCATTTTCATTTAGCGTATATACTTTATTGAAAGTTAATATGATAATTACGGTCAACTATAGTTTCATGAAGTTTATGAGCAGTAAAGAAACTTGATTTCTTGTTTCTTCCTTTAATAGTATTAGATGCATGGTTGTAAGAGAGTCACTTGACTCTGAGAAGAGCTTTGTTATCTCTCAATATTATCTACAAGCGTGATTCTAAAAGTCCAGCGGCTCAGGGAAGAGGTGTTTTGATGTTTCTTCATATTCTCACACAATACTTCTCAACCAAATTGAAAAACATTTTTATAACAATATTTTTAAATTGTTTGTTTCTTATCCTTAAGTAAGACTCACATATAACACTTTTTTTCTTAAAAGTCAATCTAAAGCCCTAAGTGTTACATAGAAGAATAACAATAAAGTAATTTATACTGAAATATTCCATTTCAGTTTGGAAATGCTCAGACTGACTATACTAGGAGACATAATAAAGTCATCAGATTATTTTACTAATTATAATAAACTTAGAACAAAAAGGGAAAGATCATCAGAAGCAATTCTGTACAATTTTTACAGAAAATAAAAGCAGAGATACAGGTGGACATTACAATAAAACTCAGCATGAGGAGAAATAAATAACAGAATAGACTTATCTGTGAGTGACAAAGATGAAAACGACTTCAATCAATATAGGTATAAAGCACCAAGAACTACCACAGACTGTTTAATGGCGAAAATGAGAAGTCAAAATATTTGCAGATGGTTTAGAACTTATATATATGGGTAGCTTGAAAATAATACTTTATATTTTTTATCAAACATTTATATAATGCTTTCCATGTATCTGCTTAATCCTATGCTTTTTAAATGTATTAACTCATTCACTCCTCATGCGAATTACCCTGTGAGACTGGAATCATTATTTTGCAGAGGAAACTGAGACACAGAGGGTTACATAACTTACCCAAGAATCCATAGTTAGTAAGCAGCAGAGCCAAGATTTGAAACTACGCATTCTTTTTTAAAAAAAATTATAGTTGAGGCTTCCCTGGTGGCGCCGTGGTTGAGAGTGCGCCTGCCGATGCAGGGGACACGGATTCGTGCCCAGTCCAGGAAGATCCCACATTCCATGGAGCGGCTGGGCCCGTGAGCCATAGCCACTGAACCTGCACGTCCGGAGCCTGTGCTTTGCAACGGGAGAGGCCACAACAGTGAGAGGCCCACGTACAGAAAAAAAAAAAAAAAAAAAAAAAAAAAATTATAGTTGATTTACAATGTCGTGTTCATTTCAGGTATACAGCACATTGACTCAGTTATACACACATATATATATATTCCAGTGTCAACACACTTGATTTCCATGTTATAATATAATGACTTGGGATAGGACAGAATCAAAGAATCACAAAATATATCTCCTATTTTAAGATTCTGTCATGTTGAAGCATACAATTTTTTCTACTATGTAAAAAAGGCCATGGAGGCCATATTGATCAATGTAAGACAGGAGGCATAATATATATTGGGACAAAGAATAGCGATAAAAGTCTATGAAGACATGGTGATTCACATCTCTAGAAACATGAAAACAATGTTTTGGTATAGAAAATACAGACTTAAAAATTAAGTTCAACATGTTTTTTCATAATTAGATGTTTCATTGTGCTGTAGAAATACTCAAAATTTAAAAATCAAGAACATTATTTAATTTTAGACAAGCTTTATTGATAAAAGTTAATGAGATGCCTATATTTCATATGTCTCCACTAAATTTAATATCTTCACCTGGCTATAAAAAGGAGTCACACATATTTCCCTGTTAAAAAATTGTATGCAAAATCTACAAATTGAGATACAGATTCAAATTCCATGAGAAGTGTGGCCACACATAATAAAATATTCAAAACGATGTACAACTCTTGGTAAAGTTTAAAACAGAACAACCTTCCTTTGATTTATATAAAATTTGCATTCCTTGGTTATTCAGTTTGCCTTAAAGTTGTCCAAAAGGACTGTTTGAATTTATATATAAATTGGAGTTTTAATCTATGGTTTGGGTATAAACATCTGTTTGGGCTACATGCAGGCTATTTAAGAGCTCTGCTGAGATAAACTATACATTTTTGCAGAACAATCCTGATCATTGCAGAATGTCTACCGTTCCTGGCCCCACTCACCAGCCCTGGTTTAGCCACCTCCCCCAAGCGTTGTGATAACTAAAAATAAGCCCCATAAATTTACAAAATGTACACTAGAGAGTGGTACCTCCCCCACTGAGATCCATTGATTTAAGGCTTTACATGCAGAGGTAGCTAAAGCAAATTTCACAGCTTGAATAATAGAATTATGTAAGCCAATAAATTCCTCTTTTTGGCAAAATATATATTAGACTGATGGTTCATTCTTTAAAAAATAAAACTCTTTTTTCATTAAAATAAAGCATAAATGAGTTTGCATTTTTGCTCCTGAGTTATTTTCCACGATTATCATTCTACAAGAATATGAGAACAGTAGGAGCTATATATGGGCAATGTAGAATTTTTCTTTTAATCTTACTATAAATGTATAGATTTTAATGAAAATGTTATATAGTATCTAACCTAGAAATGAAAACTGAACAGATCATACGTATCAAGCAACCAGATATTGTATTAGGAAAATACTCTCAAGAAACATACTCTGGTATGAAACACAAGTGTCGGATCAGAGATTTTATTTTCAAAATCAAAAGATTTAAGGAGTTCTGTGTAGTAGACTTGGAAATGAGCATCCTGAGTCAAAGTTGGGTTAGTCCTTGGAAAATGCTATATCTAATTCATATTGGCTATCTAGACACAGTGTTCCTGGACAGAAGGACATGATTTTATTTATATTTTAAGAAAATGTAATAGCTCTCTAGTAAACTAAATATTTTAGTCTCAGGGATGAAGCTGATTTTAAGTTACATTTTTTCATTGGAAGTATTTTGTAATTTTGGGGGAAGTAAGACAAAATAGATAGATGTACATGTATGCATAGGTATTCATGTATGTACACACACTTATGTACTTTCATATACATATAAATACATATGTAATAAGAGAAAGAATGAGAACACATGAATCAATTGTGGGTTACTTCAAAGTCCCAAAATAGCTTACAGAATTATAATAAGAGTTAGCATTTTGTAAGTGTCCTTTGTGCAGTACACTATGCTAAGTACTTACATATATTAAT
The DNA here is from genome assembly GCF_025265405.1 of Mesoplodon densirostris. NCBI lineage: Eukaryota > Metazoa > Chordata > Mammalia > Artiodactyla > Ziphiidae > Mesoplodon > Mesoplodon densirostris. Next base: position 18,975,817 of record NC_082664.1, read on the forward strand.
TAATATGATACTCATAATAACTTTATGAGACAGATACTATTATACCAACATCACCATTTTTTTTTTTTTTTTTTTTTTTGCGATATGCGGGCCTCTCACTGTTGTGGCCTCTCCCGTTGCGGAGCGCAGGCTCCGGACACGCAGGCTCAGCGGCCATGGCTCAGGAGCCCAGCTGCTCTGCAGCACATGGGATCCTCCCGGACCAGTGCATGAACCCACATCCCCTGCATTGGCAGGTGGACTCTCAACCACTGCACCACCAGGGAAGCCCCCAACATCACCATTTTATAGCTAGAGAAATTCCAAGGTGAAGAATTAGGTGGTAAGATTTTGATCCAAGCATTTGGTCCCAGAGTGTTTTCTTAAACATGATATTCTATGGCTTTCCACTGCTATTTTATCAAATATCAGTTCTGAAAGCTGTACACATGTAACAAAAATAACTCAAAAAGTTCAACTTGAAGACAAGTTAGAGTGATCCTATTGCCTTATAGACTTTATATGTTAATATGTATTTTGACTTGCTGGAACACAAATGAGAAACTTCTTGGACTACTAAATCCTTTCCCCCACCCCCGTTTTTTAATTGAAGTATAGTTGATTTACAATGTCATGTTCCTTTCAGGTGTACAGCAAAGTGATTCACAGATATATATAGTTATACATCTGTATTTATATTCTTTTTCAGATTCTTTTCCATTACAGATTATTACAAGATATTGAATATAGTTCCTTGTGCTATACAGTAGGTCCTTATTGGTTATCTATTTTATATATAGTAGTGTGTATCTGTTAATCCCATACTTTTAATTTATCCCCCCACACACACACTTTTACTCTTTGGTAATCATCATTTTGTTTTCTAAGCCTGTGGGTCTATTTCTGTTTTGTAAATAAGTTCATTTGTATGATTTTTTTTTAGAGTCCACATTTAAGCAACATCATATGATATTTTTCTTTCTCTGTCTGACTTACTTCACTTAGTATGATAATCTCTTGGTCCACCTATGTTGCTGCAAATGGCATTATTCCATTCTTTTTTATGGCTGAGTAATATTCCATTATATATATATATATATATATATATATATATATATATATATATATATATATATATATATATCAGATCTTCTTTATCTATTCATCTGTCAATGGACATTTAGGTTGCTTCCATGTCTTGCCTATTGTAAATAATGCTGCTATGAACTTTGGGGTTCATGCATCTTTTCAAATTAGAGTTTTTGTCTTTTTCAGATATATGTCCAGGGAGTGGGATTGCTAGATCATATGGTAACTCCATTTTTAGTGTTTTAAGGAACCTCCATGCTGTTCTCCATAGTGGCTGTGCCAATCACTAAATCATTTAGCATAAAACATTTTGTAATGGTTTATGATAAAATGCAGCACTATGTAAAAAATAGCATTGCATGAAACATGCTTTTAAAATGTTGCATATACTGCTTTTTTAAAATACATTTATTAGGCTTCCCTGGTGGCGCAGTGGTTGAGAGTCCGCCTGCCGATGCAGGGGACACGGGTTCGTGCCCCGATCCCGGAAGATCCCACATGCCGCGGAGCGGCTGGGCCCGCGAGCCATGGCCGCGGATCCTGTGTGTCCGGAGCCTGTGCTCCGCAACGGGAGAGGCCACAGCAGTGAGAGGCCCGCATACAGCAAAAAAAAAAAAAAAAAAACATTTATTATTTTTTCTTTTTAAAATTTTTTAAATTTAATTTTATTAATTTTTTTATACAGCTGGTTCTTATTAGTCATCAATTTTTTACACATCAATGAATCCATGTCAATCCCAATCTCCCAATTCATCACACACACACCCCCACCGCTTTCCCCCCTTGGTGTCCATACATTTGTTCTCTATATCTGTGTCTCAATTTCTGCCCTGCAAACTGCTTCATCTGTACCATTTTTCTAGGTTCCATATATATGCATTAATATATGATATTTGTTTTTCTCTTTCTGACTTACTTCACTCTGTATGACAGTCTCTAGATCCATCCACGTCTCAACAAATGACCCAATTCCGTTCCTTTTTATGGTTGAGTAATATTCCATTGTATATATGTACAACATCTTCTTTATCTATTCGTCTGTCAATGGACATTTAGGTTGTTTCCATGACCTGGCTATTGTAAATAGTGTTGCAATGAACATTGGAGTGCATTTGTCTTTTTTGAATTGTGGCTTGCTCTGGGTATATGCCCAGTAGTGGGATTGCTGGGTCATATGGTAATTCTATTTTTAGTTTTTTAAGGAACCTCTATACTGTTCTCCACAGTGGCTGTATCAACTTACATTCCTACCAACAGTGTAAAAGGTTTCCCTTTTCTCCACACCCTCTCCAGCATTTGTTGTTTGTAGATTTCCTGATGATGCCCATTCTAACTAGTGTGAGGTGATACTTCATTGTAGTTTTGATTTGCATTTCTCTAATAATTAATGTTTTTGAGCAGTTTTTCATGTACTTCTTGGCCATCTGTGTGTCTTCTTTGGAGGAATGTCTATTTAGCTCTTCTGCCCATTTTTGGATTGGGTCGTTTGTTTTTCTATATTTGCAAATGAATCAATGGACAATGGGTTAATCTCTAAAATATATAAACAGCTTATGCAGCTCAATATTAAAAAATGCATGATACTGCTTTTAAATAACATTTTAAACATATAACATTAATAAGAGTTAATAAGTCCATATTTCACTCAAAATTTTATCATCAATATTTTAAGTTGTATTTTCAAATATTTTATACCAATTTTTGAAAAATATTTATTTATAGGCTCCAGAATCTGAGAATGTTTATGGTATATATATATATATATATATATATATATATATATATATATATATATATTCTTTTTTTAATTATAAAATGTCTTCTAAGTACTGAATTTTTAAGCAGATTTACTAAATCTTTTTGAATATAAAAATAATCAAAGGCATACCTCATGATTCCAGAATCTTCTTAGTGACCCATGTGAAAAGTGACATTTATATTTTTAAGATATTCAATAAATCATTTAGGATGGCTTTAATGGGGATTAAATGAACAGGTAAAATTAGCCTGTTTTTCTTTAAGAATTATCAACTTTGACCTTGTAATACTTACATATGAGGTTAATATGTTCAAAAATCAGAAGTACCCTGAAATCTAGGAAATGTAATAAAATTGAATGATCTAGAATATAATTTGATGGATTTAGTTATGGCAAGAGAAATAAAGAAAAAGACTAAGGAATCCAGAAAATGGATGCTGTATTCTCACTTATAATACATCTGTCACATAAACGCTAAATATTTTTATGTCTTTCTTATAAACTCTAAAAATGTTCAAAATTTCCTGCCTTTAATTCTGTGTTTACAAAACATAAGCCTTAACTTTCAAAAAACTGCTAACTTTTCCTCACCAAAATTTTTGAGATATTTATTTTTAAGCTCTATTAGAAATTTCAGATCTTTCATTAAAATGAACATACATTATCTCATCCACAAAAATTTACTAAGCAGTTTTGATGGATCTAAATTGGGGTGGAATTGTGGAGGTACAGAAGTTTTAGGCAAAGTCCTTAACCTTGGAGTTTTCCATTGTACTATATCTCATGAGCAGACAATTAAGAAAGGCTGATTTGAAATACATTCAGGTATGCCTATGTGATGCTCTCAGCTCAAATCCTCACAAGTATAACACAGTGAGCAGATGGCTTTCTGTTATTAAGAAGTGATGTTTTTCATTTTCCTATTAAAATATCCTGTTTTTCATTTCTTTCCACGTTGATTCTGGCTTTGTAACAGAGAAAATAATACAAAATATAAAAAAAGTTTCCTTGATGATAAACCATAGGAAATAACCAAATATCACATATGCCAAAAAATAAGCTATTAGATTCATTAATTTCTTTGGGGATACCTATGAGTGCCTATTTATTACACATCTATTTCCCCTTCTGTAGAGAAAAAGAAATCAAGTATTTTGAGCTGAGTTTTACAATTAACACCTAGAGTTTTGAAGTAGAAAACAATAATAATACACTGCTAGGAACTAACTTACCTTTTCCATAGATCTGACAAATGCAGTGTTAATATGTTGAACGTAACCCTGGGGGTTGAGATTGACAAAGAGCAAGAAAACACGGTGGGGCCGCTGAAAGGACTCAATGTAAAAATCACTTCACCCTTGCCAGCTAAAAATTAGCACTTGCCATCTGCCTCTACAAGGATTAGGTCACTAGCCACTAGTGACCTACTGACCTAGGTCAGCAGCCGCTGACCTTCAACACGCCCTGAAAGGAGTTCAGGGCGGAGATCAGTAATGAGGTGCTCTGTGCTCTGGGAAACACTGGCAGAACAGGCATTCAGATAGTTAGATATTTTCAGGAGGTTTTATGAGCCCAAATTCCTGCATCTTCTCATATCTAGAAGAGCACTAAAATCATTAACGATCATTAACGGTGACGTCTGCTCCACGTGACTGGCAGCAAGCCTCTGCCAACATGTGTGCTTGATTGCACGTACCCCCTTCACTAAAATCATAGATAATACTGAACTTCCCCCCACCTCTTTGGAGCTGGTACCTCAGCACCGTCTGAGATGCTGTCTCAAAGGTTGTAGTCCTCATTTTGTCCCAAATGAAACTTAATCACAACTCTCATGTTGTGTTTTTTTTTTTTTTTTTTTTTTTTGTAGACACCCTCTTGAAGCTAATTCTGGCAGAAAGGAAATCTGAAGTCAGTACTGGGAAAAGTGAGGCAAACATTTCTATCACCTCTTTTAAATCTTGGCTGAAACTGGGCAAATTCCCCTTTTTCACGTGTCTATTTTATGCATATGTATTTAATAAGGACTACATTAGTTCTCTCCTTCCAATGGGTTATAACCTCTTATTCTGACATTTCTTAGGTCTAATTGTGACCTTAATTGATTTACGTATATCTTTCTCCCTGGCAGTGGGTTTATTTCCCACTCATTTCTTCCTGAATACATGATAAATTATCAAAATTTCAGTCATTCATGAGTCGCCTTCACAATTTTTGCCATATCCATTTACCACCTTTTTTTTTTTTACTTTACATTTTAGACTCACTGTTTTGCATTTAAACAAAGCATTGTTCCAAGATTGTCTCATATTTCATGTACTGATTTGTGTGTGAAAGACCCCAACCCAGGATCCAGGGGGAAACATGTCACTCAAAAGTAGTTAATTAGTATGTTCCTTCTTCCCAATCACTGCACTTGCTCTAGTGGACCAAATTAATTCCATAAATTAATTTACTTAATTCAACAAATTAATTTAATACTATTAAATCAGGGAAATTTGTTAAACTAATTGTAGAAGTTATCTTTCTAATGGAGTTGCTAAATGAGTAGCTTTTGAGCCAGATTTGTTAGTACCATATCAATACCATTTCCAGTCAAAGCCTCCCTAAGAATGAAGCCTACAAGTACAAAAACAGGCCGGAAGACAGAAAAAGTTTCTGGATGACTTCCTTTCAGCACCTGGGTCCAGCTTCACCTTAACCTCAAAGGTCTGCTCTTGAACACTTCAGCCACTTCCATCAGTGCATTCCTGCTGCTTTGCCATAAATAAATTTGAGATGAGTTTATGTCCCTTGCCATGGAAAGAGGCCAATCATATATCTGCACTGTGTTCCTGAGTCATTCTCCGTGATGCCAGCATGAATCAGAATCATTCAGGGTTCTTCAAAACATGCAGATCTTTGTGCCTTACCAGAAATCAAATTTCTGGAAAATGAACTTGGGGAATAGACATGTGTTATCATTCCGATGTCTACTACTCATACTACTCACTGATATGGAGCCTGTTTGCTCCTTTTCATTTTCTTGAATCACTAGGCCCTCCAAAGTTACTTCCATGCCTCCTTCAAATTAATTACACAGTTATCTCAACTCTGTCTTCCCAGCATTTGGAAAAATAATTTGACCTTGAGCTTGTCTATCCCTGTACTACCATACTTTTTTACTGAATCAGAGTTCAGCTTTTGGTCTGGCTTGGCCTAGAAATTCCTCTCAGAAATCTTCCTTAAAGAAAAAGACATTTACAATGTACTGAAACATTGTAAGAACAGAAATTTAAAGGGGACTTAGAGCAGTTATTTCTACCTCATATGGATTCTACAATGTATCCAAAGAGGTACAGTTAGGGATTCAGAGGATTTCTTGTGAGCAAAGGCAGAGAAATTCCTATATTGTTGAAAGACTTCTCAAGTTGGAGCAGAAAGATGCAATTAGCAAATAAAAGGACAAATGCAATTTATTTGCTTTTTAATTAATTTTTATTGGAGTATAGTTGATTTACAATGTTGTGTTAGGTTCTTCAGTACAGCAAAGTGAATCAGTTATACATATACATATGTACTCTTTTTTTTTTAGATTCTATTCCCATAAAAGTCATTACGGTATATTGAGTAGAGTTCCCTGTGTTATGCAGTAGATTCTTATTAGTTATCGATTTTATATATAGTAGTGTGTATATGTCAATCCCAATCTCCCATTTAACATTCCCCTCCACTTTCCCCCCAGTAACCATAAATTTGTTTTCTACATTTGTAACTCTATTTCTGTTTTGTAAATAGGTTCATTGACAAATGTAAGTTAAATCCATCATGGGCTGTTTTGACAGACAGTAAAAGAGGGAGAAGGCTGAGTTTGGGGAGGCTGTATTGAGAAAGTGGACCTAATTGAAACAGAACTGTTTAGGCAATCTGGATAGTCAGAACTCAAACTTACTATGAACTAAAATTCAGCAGTCACATCATTGGTGCCCGGCAGATTTTCCCCAGCTCTGTGTTCTCACTATAGTAGATGTTTCCTTCTGATTGTGCCCTGGTGGTCAGCTTGTTGGAGGTCCTTTTTGTTTCCATTCAGAACACTTTTTGACTTGCTCTCCAATTCCCTGATTGGTTCATTCACCCAAATTATGATTATCTGATAAAGAGTGGAGGTGACACTTCCAAACCACTAGTCCAAGCGGTCTCATTAGGCAGGAAAACTTGGCATTTGCCTAATTTAAATAAAAGCGTGCATTTTACAAGAGCAAACCCAAGCAGCCAGCCACAGAAATTCCTTTCATGGGATCTATTTCCTTCTCTTTCGTATTCAGAATATATGATCTTCTAAGGCCCTTATAACAAGAGTTAAATGGTAGTCTAGTTTTTCAAATGGAAGATAGATTTAGAAGGTGTTGGATTTTTGCAGACCTGCTAAATTCCTAGGCTTACACATTTCAATAGTTAATCATGAAGTAGCTAAAAAATGTACTGCTTTTTGAAAGTATTAAATAACTACAGAGGATGTTTTGTTATTTAAAATCGGCTTCGAAAACGCAGCGGGGAAAACAGCTCATGAATTTAATTCTATGGCATCATTTTCAAAACGACAGGTTAATAATTGAATGGTACTGTCAAGAAAGATGGAATATAGAGTAGTTATGAATGTATTTTGTGAAATGAACATTCATTGTTGATATTGGTATAAAATGCTGAGACCGGATGAGCTTAAAAGAGAACACTAAGAACAACTAAGATCCATAGAGTACATTTTGGACTAAATGTCTCTCATTTTGTCCCTCAGGTATCTGCATGTTGAAGGGATGCAGGGATTTCAGCTGCTTCTCCACCCTGGACCAGACCTTGGGAATAAGGGACCAGCTCATTTTTATGTGGTGGTGGTGAGGTCAAGGTAACCAGCTAAATCACCTGAATCCTAGAGTCAGTAAAGAAGAGGTTTCTCCCCTCTGATTTCACTTAAGAAACTGTAGATAGCCATGGTTTAATACTCCAAGTCACATACTTACTATGTTTCCTCAGGGATAAAACCTGACAGATTCTATAAACATATTGAACTGCAAATGAAGACCACACTTTTTTTTATACTTTCTAACTTGATAATACACAGTACTTGGATTGTGACATAGCACCAACATTCTTTGCTTTTATGAACAAAGTGTCTAGAGTGGGCATATAGTCTTACTAAAATGATCTCATCAACTCTATTTAGTATCACATGAACAGAATATCAGTGTGCCGGGCCCTTAGTAGCACAGCAGTTATGTAATGATGGACCCAGGCAGTTTAATTTCACACGTGCTTTCATTTTAGGCACTTTGTCATTTGCATGACCTTGGTCTTTCTTCCTATTTCCAACTGAATTCCTGATTTGGAGAGGGGTGAGTCTTGTTTCACTGCTCTTTCCCACAAAGAAGCATGTATAGTTAAACTTGATAATTTTTCCTGCAGCTCTTATACTTTTCTGTTTTTATGTCTCCTGTTTCCTGTCATTATGAACTGAGCCATTGGTCTTCTTTTCTCTTTACATATACCAACCTTATAATATCCTTTAACGTTGAAAGGAAACTGAGGGTCAGCAAGAGGTCATTTCCTTAAAGAAAAACAAAAGGGTATTAGGTTGACTGTTATACTAAGAGGCTGAAAATGGAAGAATTACAAGTATACGTTAAAGTTTTCTTGGGAAAATATGATCCACACTGCTCCATTCCTAGAAAGAAAAGATAGTGGCTAGTATACTGGAGTCCTGTTATCTTGGTGGATTTTGCCCAACTGTGGCCAAAGAGGGAAATAAATTAATGAGAGAAACCATGTGCTGATTTCTTTAACTTACACAAAAACTTTAGACCTGGGTTTTGGTTTCCAAAGTTTCAATTATGGAGTTCAAAAGATAATAACAATCTTGTCTCTTTCAACCAGAACTCGTATACTGTTATCTCAACAGCAACCATTCCCAAAATTAACATTTGGAAGTGAAGTTGAGAGCTGAAGTTGGTCTAGTTGTGACATAGCAGAGTGATCGCAAGCTTGATTTCTTGCAGTCAGACTTCATGGTGACCAAAGCTAATAAAACCAGTAATGAGACACTGCAACAACATTCCTTCCCTGATATGATGCACTGAGAAGGGCATAACGCCTCTGTGCTCCTCTTGCCAAAAATGCAAACTTGAATTTGATTATGAGGAAACATCAGGCAAATCCAAAAGGAGGGACATTCTACAAAGTAACTATCCAGTCCTCTTCAAAAGGATAAGGTCATGAAAGACAAAGCACCATCTTAATTTAGAAAAGACTACAGAGACATGATGATGAATTTCAATGTGGGATTATGAATTGAATCTTGGGCTGAAAAATCACATTAGTTTAACAATGGGTGAAAGTTGTGCAGGTCTATTGATTACTTTACTAAGTAATTAATTATTACTTTTAATTATTACTATTAAACTAGGAAATTAACAATTTTCTAACACTTATTATAACTGTAGTTATGTAACGATGTCATCATTTTGGAAAGCTGGAAGGAGAGTAAATGGGAATTCCTAAAGTACAGTTTTTGCCATTTTTTTATATTTTGAAATTATTTTAAAATTAAAGTTAAAATTTTTGTTAAATTTATAAAAATGTTAAGAGTCGCAACCGATCCCATGGAAGCAGATTCCCCAGCAGAGTTAGAAAATAATTTATGTAGTTTAATTAGTTATTAAACAAGATTACTAGTAAACAAGATTAATGCATTAAATACAATTTGACAAGTGTACTTGGAACACTTTTTTATGCAATGCACAAGAAATCAAGTTTGGTAAGATGTAGTCTTTGCCTTTTAGTAGTGTATAAATTATATCAAAAGTTAAAGACTTTTTTTTTTAAAGAAAGGATGGAAAATATATTTGAAAGTCCACAGCACTAAAACTGTATGGTATAATTTAAATTTTTTCCAGCATGTCAGAAATCACTTCAGAATTCTACAATTGTTATAGAAGTTTTCCGTGTATTGTAGGCATACAAAGGGACACATTAAAACAAATATATAGTTTTTAGAATGTGGGATATGAGATACTCTCATATGATATTCTAAATGACTAATCACACAATTCTCAAAACACAGAACCTGATCATTAGCTAATTTATGCACATGAAGAGGTATAATGTGTGAAAGTACTTATATACCTTCAACTATGACAGAACCTAAACTAGTTTTCTGTTATATTTATGTAGCTGAGCTATATACATGTTAGTGCATTCAAGATGAAATATTCGATCTATCAGAATATTCATTTTGTTTGTACCATTTGTATAGTGTTTGTTATACCAGGAAAAGCTCCCCTGAATTGTGCATATGGCAAACTCCTACTTTTTCAAGAATCAACCTCAACAACACCTCCTTTGAGAAGCCTGTTCTCATTCCCCTTGTCGACATGAGCATACATTCTTCTATGGCTGCCATGTTGCTTCTGTATTCATTTGTCAACCATAGGCATTGTCACATTTTACTGTAATTTTCTATTCAGGGTTCTTCTGTACTAGACATTGATTCTCTACCACAACACCTAGTCCACTGCACCATCTCAAGAAATATGCAAATAAAATAATTTCACTTATAAATCCAGGATTAAGATTGACTGTTCAGAACCAGCCAATGAGGTATGTGAAATGATAAACATTTGACTGTGACCTAAACTGACTTCATAAGAAATTATTTATTCAGATACAGAGGGGCTTTGATATAGCAATTATGACATTGACGCTTTGGGGTCCAGATTTAATAAAGTATAAACAGTCGAAAATACCACAAGTTATTCTTATTTATCAAGATCCGAAACAGGCTGATTTGTTTTAAAAAAACAACAAAAAAACCCTCAACTTTCTAATGGTCCGCAAACCATAGTGTTTTCCACAGAGGTTTAAGGAATGTTCACTCTTATTCTTCTAATACAGTCTTTGAGGCAACACAAAGAACATCAGAGTCCTTTAAATATGGGAATCAGCAGGGTCACATGACATTCTCACTAGGTCAAGGTGGGAAGGTTTTGTCCCCTAAGTTGCCCAGAGCATACCTCTTCCCTGTGTGTTCCTGTTGTCTGTCTTGGAAATCAATGCCCAGAAAATGAAAGATTAATGAGATCGTCTTCAGCACTGCTTTAGGCAATCACATTTATCCCTCATCATTCTGCTTCCCCAGCCCTGACATTTAGCCTCTCCTTACACTGCTGTCTGATATTACAAATTGTGCTGGGTAATTTGTCTCAGCCAAAATAAGAGATTTAGAAGCACCAGGGAGTTCTGGAAATCTATCCTACCCATCATGAAATCCTTCCTGTTCTGGCTTAACAGCCCAAGGGAGAGAATAAATGAGTCTACATCAGGATGGTGGGACCACTGCAAATAATAGGATCATAAGACCCACAGAAGGAAAAATGTTTGGTTTTCTTTGTAAAAATTCCTATCTTGGCACCCTATAACTAATATAAGTTGGGAAATTTCTTAAACATTACTTAACCTACCTACCTTAATATGACATGATTCGTTTCAGCAGAATTATTTCCTGAAAAAAAAAAAAAAAGAGTTTAGCTGGCTAATGATAATCCTAACCTTGGTAGTAAAGAAGTTTTTGTTTCAAAAAAAAAAAAAAAAGGCTAGGATGTGGGTGGGAATGAACTGCCTTCAGCCACTGCAATGCAGGCATAGTACATTCTTTATGGATAGGAACCTTCAGGCTCCTGTATCCTCACCAAAACCTGGAGGAGATGGATTTATATGAAAGATGGGTTATGTACCTATGGGAGCAGCTTATTTTGCTTGAATCAAGCAAAATCAGGAAGCCTCCACTCAAATTTTATTCCCCCACTCCTACCTGTATATTTGAGATCCAAAGTAGTCAGTAGCTTAGAAGAATTATAACACTTTTCTTTTAAAAGAAAATCTTCTTGTAAATTCTGGTTTGCAGTGAACTTGTCCAATTCTTTCCTTAAAGCAGATGTAGAACTTGGAGGAAGGGACAGGGGTTGGTTTAGTGGTGCCCACTGCCAACCTCCACCTCATTTTGACCCAAGTCAACCACAGTCATGGGTGTCCTGATTTATGGAATCTCTCCAAATCTTCCAAATGGAATTTCCACTAGAAACAAGCTCAGACTATTTACACAACCAACCACTCACTATATCTATCCTCCAATGGCAACCCCCCTAAGTGGTAGATGTACAAAGTGAGTTCTTAGTCTCCAAAATGTTTGCCATCAGGCCTTACAAAAGTTGGGAAGTTGGCCAAATTTACGGCTTCCCCAGAAACAAAGAAAATCAAGGCTCAAATAAGTTAACTTCTCTGAAGAAACTTAGTTACAAAGTAATATCCATCAGAATCCCAACCACATGGGCTGTAAGTCCCGAAATTTTAAGAGCAATTTCAGGGTTCTTTGATGCCTCCTTCCCCACTTCAAATTCGGAATCCTTATGCTTTCAGACAAGGATTTAAAAAATATTATTCGCACTGAGGTGGAAATGGCTTAACGTGTCCCTCTTGTATCAATTATCATCCCCTTGATAGATCAGGAATAAAACCAGTTAAAACCTTTAAGAATGCTCAGTGAGCTGACAAGCGATGAAGGGTCAGAGAAAAGGGTCACAAAATTCCCTAAAATTTCTCACCTGAAATCTCACTAAACTTGTAGGCCTCTTCTATATATTAGTTAGGAAGTGTCCCATGGAAGAGAAGTCCAGAGCAGGCTAGCTAAGCAAGCCTGTTTATCTTCTCTGTTCTATCAACACCACTGCCAGGTCCTCAGTAACAGAAAATTACAATTGTCAGTCACATCCACAGGGTATCTGGTATAGATTCTCTCTCTCTCCCTCTCCCTCTTCCTCTCCCTTTCTCTCTTTCAATGAATTGTGTAGTTTTTCTATCATCACAGGAATAGTTTTGGCTTAATTTTGCATGGGGGTCACCTTGTTTGGTAAATCTTCTCCTGTGTGCTTCACAAATAGAAGCTGTGCCATCCCCTGGGATTTGTAGTCAGAAGACATGAAATCTAACCTCTCCGTTCTGACACTTCATCACTTTTGAGAAAGTCATTTGACAAGCACTCTCTCCTGGACCACACTTTTGTCAGGCTTCTCTGACTAGGCTTCAGTTTTGGGCTTCCACATCCTTCCTTGTAGAATCCAATTTTAACAAGAACACTGATAGTTCAGTTTAGCAAGAATCCCCTTCCTCTATATGTAAAATAGATAATCAACAAAGACCTATTGTATCGCACAGGGAACTCTACTCAATACTCTGTAATAACCTATATGGGAAAAGAATCTGAAAAAGGATAGATATATGTATACGTATAATTGAGTCACTTTGCTGTACACCTGAAACTAACACAACATTGTAAATCAACTATACTCCAATATAAAATAAAATAAAATAAAATGTTTTAAATAGTAGGAAAAACAAAAAGAACCCTCTTTCTTGACACCTGATCACTATCAAAATCCGCTCAAATCTTCTATGTGGCCCTCCTCCAGCAAGAATCTTGTTAAGTCAGGTTACCCAGAATCTCCCCTTACTACCAAGGTTTCCTCTTAATAATATTCTATCCACTGCCCTGCCCCCAACCTAATCCTGCTCCTCGGCTATAATTCCCACTTGCCCATGCTATATTAGGAATTGAACCCAATTTTATAGAGGTCTCTTTTGCTATTGCAAAGTTTTGTTTTGTTTTTTAATAAAATGTATCTTCACTGCTTTAACTTCTGTTTTGCTCTGGTTTTCTTTAACACAATCTCTTTGAGCAGCAGTGCCTTTACTTGTAAAATAGGAGTAACACTTTCTATAAGAATCTTAGGTGAGGCTCAAGTGAGATAATACAGGAAATCCTTTTAGAAACTAAAGGCATTACACCATTGTTAGCTGCTATTATCATTGCAGGTTCATAAGCCCATTCAAAATCTCTTCAAACTTCAGAATATATATATATATATATACATGTATATACATATATATATGTATATGTATATACATATATATACATATATATATATATACATATATATATATATATTTTGCGGTAAGTGGGCCTCTCACTGTTGTGGCCTCTCCTGTTGCGGAGCACAGGCTCTGGATGTGCAGGATCCACGGCCATGGCTCATGGGCCCAGCTGCTCTGCAGCATGTGGGACCCCCTTGGACTGGGGCACGAACCCGTGTCCACTGCATCGGCAGGTGGACTCTCATCCACTGTGCCACCAGGGAAGCCCTGTCAACTTCATAATATTTTTGATATTAAAAAAGTAATTCAGTTGAAATTTGCTAAGAAAATACATCTTAAGTGTTCTTAACACATGCGCACACACACACACAAATAGTAACTATGCGAGGTGATGGATGTGTTCATTAGCTTGATTGTGGTGATCATTTCACAACATATGTGTATATTAAATCATGATATTGTTCACATTAAAAAATAGTTTAGTAGCATCCTGGGGGGAAAAAGTAACTCAATGTATATGCCAATTATTAGATTCAGTGGAGCTTGGGATAGCATCCTATTATTAAAGACATTAATATTTCTGAAGCAAAATGAACAAATATTCCCATTAAGTGGGATAAATAAAGACTATCTCCAGCTGCATGATGGTTTAGAAGAGGTTTTACTAACAACTGAATTATGAAAACTTTCCATTTCAATAGGTTTTCAGATTTGGAAATTGGTGATGAGAAATTGTCAACCTGTATTCCCACGATTTCAATATTAAATGCCATTCCTTCTTGGAAAGTCCATGCAGATTCTATTTTTAAAGAATGCTTATTAAATGCCTTAATGTTCCGGGCTTTTTGTGAGACGTGCTTGTCGAGCTGTATAAATAATTAACAAAACAGATAAATTGGACTTCATCAAAATTAAATACTTTTGTGCATCAAAGAACTCTATCGAGAGTGAAAAGGCAACCCACAGAATGGGAGAAAATAATTGCAAATCATATATCTGATAAAGACCTTGTGTCAAGAATATACAAACAATGGGAGTTCCAAGAGCAAGACCTCTGAAAAATCTGTATGTTTGGGACAATGAACAAGTACTTGGTTGCCACAAATAGGTTGCAATTAAAAACAATCAAAATTAGAAGAGAAAAAAGAAAGGTCAACAAAGAAATGTTTTTTATTAGTTCATGGTTTTGAAATGCCTCGTGCCTCTCTCCTCAGTTTATTCAGTTCCAGAATACAGGTGTTTTTTCTGACAACAATGGAAATATCAGTTGAGTTGATAGGCAGCCCTGCTTATGTTTGCATTGTTCCTCATTTAAGCATCACTCCTCACTCTGCTTTTTCTGGCTTTTTGCGTCGATCATATATATAAAGCTTTTCCAAATTGCCTTTGAAGGAAGCAGTTTGACATGCTAAATTAAACGGAGCTCCAGAGACATTTGTTTTAGGCAGCAAAACAAACTCAACTAGACAAAAAAAAAAATGCCGAGCCCATCAGATCTGAAACCATATTTCTCCTTGTCTGCATGTTAAATGGCAATAATGTAAATGAATGTGAATCTCTTGGCGAGCTGTGAGAAAATAAGCTGCAAATTACAAAGTTGGCAAGTGAATGTTGAAATTGGTGGAATGTGATGATAACGCAATGGGTGGAGACCTGAGCCTTCATTAGAGATTCTCATTTCTCACTCATTTCATTTCCAGTTATAAAGTCCAGTGAAATAAATCTTGGTAATTGCACAGTTGATTGCCACATCAGTTTAGGGGAAATGAATACGGTTATTACTTTTTTCCCTTTCTCCCTCTCTTCTTCCTCTCTCACTCTTTTGTTACATCCATGGGATTTTCAGAGAGCTTTTCCAAACTATTGGGAGGATCAAACTCTTCAGTAGTTTTGACATTTCTATGGCCTGTGGGCACAAGTGCAATTTTCTCTTTTCAAAATGAGGTGTGATAGCATCACCAAATGACAAACCAAAGCTAAAGCCTTGGTACCCTGGATATCACAACTCTTCCTACTGCCAAGAAAAGAAAAGAAAACCAGGAAAATCTCAACTAAAGTAAAAATCTCAAGTAAAGGCTCTATAAGGAAAAGAGGGAGAAACAGAGTTTATTGGATATTGCTGGTGACAGGAAAGAAACTGTGAAAACATTCACATCAAAGGTGATCATTTACCTTCATTCAAAGCTCTTTTTTAAGTTAAATTTATTATAGTTTTATAACCACTATAAGTAGATTTCATGGGATTGGTCCAGTAGTCAGTTTTTCAAAGTAAACCAAGAGAAAGTTCTGTGTCAGGTGTTGACATATGTTTCCTGTCATGCTCAGAAAACATGTTAAGAATTGACTAGCTCATAGAAATGAAGGTACCACTCACTTTTTTCATGAGAATGGCCAGATTTCAAAATGGCTGGTACAGCCATTTTAAAGTCTGTTGGAGGCAAAGACGGGGGATGAGCAAGGTGAAGAGGAAGTGCATAGATTAGGTCTAGGGATGATATTAGTAGATTTCCAAATTAATATAGGGAAACCTAACAGAGTCAACTTGATAGACTTCTTGCCCAGGGCACAACATTCCTCGTTGATCAAATTCCACTTTGTTCATGGGATTTAATCCCTTTTCAAGAAAGGCAAAGCAAAATTTCAGGATGAGTGCATGTTAACTGTCATGGCTCCAGTGAGTTGGACAAGAGAATCTGAACTTTGTTGATTATCGTGATCAGGTTTAGGAACAGCAAAGCTCAGTAGGGAGTGAGTCTTACCTATTTTTGTTTGCCCTGAATTGTGTGACTGTAGTCTCTGCCACTTTGCTCAGTCTCTCTGTGTGGCAGCCTTCAGATTATGAAAATAAGTCACAAGAAACACCTGATTCATACAGAGTCAGGCAAATTCTGTCTTTCTCAAATGTCAAGAAGATATAGCTCTATGGCATGATGGTTCTATGTTGTCAACTTGATTGAGTCATGGGTGCCCAGACATTTGGCCAAACATTATTCTGAGTGTCTCTGTGAGGTGTTTCTAAATGAGACTGAGTAACATATATTTCCCTCCCTTAATCTGGGTGGACTTTATCCAATTAATTGAAAAACTGAACAAAACTAAAAGCCTGAATTACAGGGAACTCCTTCTGCCTGACTAATTGAGCTGGGACACTGGTCTTTTTCTTCCCTTGAGACTTGAACTGCAGCATCAGGTCTTCTTGGGTCTCCAGTTTGCCTGCATTTGGACTGGATCTACTATATATATATATATACATGGAGAGAGAGAGAGAGAGAGACCTTATTATAACATAAGGTTAAAAAAAGAGTTGAAATTTAAATACTGTGGTATGTACATTTTGGCTCTGATGGGCCAACTCTGTGACTTGAGTTTCTCACAGTATGGTGGAGGACACCTAGAGAACATGTTGCTTTTGTTGTTGTTTTCAAAATAGAAAATTGAATTCCCATTGTGAATTTATATAACTTTATTTTTTGCTTTGAACAAGAACTACACCATCAGCAGAGATTTTCCTAAAAGAAGTGTTTTGATACATCATCACAGTAAAAATCATCATGGTTGAATACTTCCTATTTGCTAGGAATTATACTGAGACCTTGACAAACTTTTTTAAAACCTACTGACAAACTTGCAAATGATGAGTCATTAAGCAACTTGCCCATAGTCATTCATTCAGTGGTTAAAACAACATTCATATGGGTCCACTTGATACTGCCCGTCCCTGCCAATGGTAGAAAAATTGGTGAAATGAGGCCGCAAGAATGTCACCTCTGATTTGAGTGGGGAGAAATGAGCAGTAGTCAGCATATGTTAGTCACCCAAGCTATTTATCACTCTGCTTATCTCCTTATCTTTTCTTTCTCCTTTGCAGATAACAGGATGGCACTTAGCCCTCTGTTCTCCACTATCTCTTTAAACTCATGGATAGACAGAGCATGAAATTGAAGCCAAAACAGACTGCAAGATTCTCCTCTTTGTGTCATATTGGTGCTATGACTCAACTGAAATTTGAAAGAAATGGAAATCCTACATTTATACATATATACTTTACATCTCAGTAACATATCTGAGACTCAGATGTATAATTTCCTATGACCATGGCTTTATGTTGGGGATTGGGGGAGGAGGAAAAAGGGAAAACTAGAGAGAAATGAGTCAAGTAATTTTACAATATCAAAGTTCTTTTTCTATTGTTGTAGATTATTTGTTGAATTTGTAAAATAAGGACTTTGGACAAGATGTTTCTAATTTTGTCCAGTATTAACATTGTTTATTTGTATCCTTCTATTTCCAAAAAGAAATTTCACAAACTTCTAATACATTAATTGTCTCAAATTCCTTCCTCTATAATCACTTGTAATCTAACCTTTTTTTAAAAAACATCTTTATTGGAGTATAATTGCTTTACAATGGTGTGTTAGTTTCTGCTGTATAACAAAGTGAATCAGCTATACATAAACATATATCCCCATATCCCCATATCCCCATATATATATATATATATATATATACACTGCAAATAACTGAATTTTGTTTCATTTTCTGGCTGAGTAATATTCCATTGTATATATGTGCCACATCTTCTTTATTCATTCATCTGTCAATGGACACTTAGGTTGCTTCCATGTCCTGGCTATTGTAAATAGTGCTGGGATGAACATTGTGGTGCATGTGTCTTTTTGAATTATGGTTTTCTCAGGGTATATGCCCCGTAGTGGGATTGCTGGGTTGTATGGTAGTTCTATTTTAGTTTTTTAAGGAACCTCCATACTGTTCTCCATAATGGTTGTATCAATTTACATCCCCACCAACAGTGCAAGAGGGTGCCTTTTTCTCCACACCTTCTCCAGCATTTATTGTTTGTAGATTTTTTGATGATGGCCATTCTGACCGATGTGAAGTAATATCTCATTGTAGTTTTGATTTGCATTTCTCTAATGATTAATGATGTTGAGCATCCTTTCATGTGTTTGTTGGCAATCTGTGTATCTTCTTTGGAGAAATATCTATTTAGGTCTTCTACCCATTTCTGGATTGGGTTGTTTCTCTTTTTGATGTTGAGCTGCTTGTATGTTTTGTAGATTAATCCTTTGTCAGTTGCTTCATTTGCAAATATAAATTATCTTTCCTTATCGTCTTAATTTTTATGATTGGTAGCAAAACCCAGCAGGACCCTAGGGGCTCCTTGGCATGAAAGCCTTTCTGTGTCCTCTGTTTCTTGTTTGTAGGGAATAGGCTTCAGCCTCCATGACCTTCCCTGTGTTGTGAAGGGCAGGTTCAAACAGTTGTTAACTAGGGAAGGGAGGGGATGCAGAGACAAGGTGGGAGCAGTCAAGAAACAATAGTGCAGCCTTGAGACAGGATCCTGGTTCTGCCTCAAGGGATACATACAACAATATCTTTGAGCTCTTCTGCAGAACTAAAACCCCCAACAAATGGAAGATGTTTTCTACTTGATGAAGCATTCTTCATTCCAGAGAGAAGGTCACAGTTTAATAACAGAAGCTCATCAGGAGACCACCTGAGGCCAGATTAAAGGAGTGCAGGTCCTGCACACACCCTGATCCTTATCAGCAAAACTCCCCTTGAACCATTTCTATAAAACTCCTCACCAAATAACCCCGGGTTGGGACACAGTTTTTGAGGGGCATGAGCCCAATGTGTCCCCTTTTGCCTGGCAAAGCAATAAAGCTATTATTTTCTACTTCAGCCAAAACTCTGTCTCCAAGATTCAATTCAGCACTGGTGCACAGAGGCTGGGTTTTGGCATAAATAACAACAATTTGGTACTTATATTCAGAATGGTTATTGGACAGAATGTGTAATAGTCAGCTATTGAATTCTCTCATTTTATAGAACTTTTAACGGGTTTATCCAAGTTGATACAGAGATTTGTGGCAGATCAGAATTTGGGTTTCCAGGCCCTTATGCTAAATTATTTCTGTCATTTTATATTGCTTTCTAATGCTTTGCATTAAAGTGCATTAAGGTGGTTTTCTCCCAGACCCTTGACTAAATTTATATCTCATTATATGATGTGATTAAGAAGAAATGGGCTTTGACTCACAGGGCCTGAGTCTGAGTCTGGCCTCATTAGATATCAATCCTCAGTTTCTTCATCTGTAATGTGGAGCTAATGTCACATTTGTTGTTTGTTTGTTTTTTAATGTGAGTACTCACACAAAGTACATTACAGTGCTTTAGAAGAATTCGATACATGTTGGCATAATTGTTATTTTGTCACTTGTATTGTTCTGCAGGGTGCAATACAGCATCATCAGGAATGAGGGCTTTGAGATTCAAACCAAGTGTCATCCCTTTCTAGATGTGGAAATGCAGGCAAGCCTTATTATTATATAGACTTATTAACATATCAGTCCTATTAACACATGGAACAAATGAGTGAATTAAGGTTTGCAATAGTCACCATGCTTACTATTGGGAAATTCTCACGTATGCCTACAATGACTGTGTCATTCTGCATTTAAAGTCTATCTTTCCTTTGATCTTGGTAGTCAAGAGCTAGAGCTGATTGGTCACCACCCTCCTAAATCTCTGCAAATAACTGTTGATTTGGTAAAGACACTGCTTTCCAGGTGCAAGAAGCACATTGCCCTAACTTTTATGAATGAGTGTTTTATACACAAAAGTAACAAATGCCAGATGCATCGAGGTGACACGACCCAATGAAACTAAACTGAGGGAGGTACAAGGAGGGATGTGGGGTGAACTTTGCTATTGAGAATTTGGAAGGATTCTGAGTAGCACAGCTTCCTCCTCTAATACACTTCTCCTGGCCGAAATATTTTTTCATCACCAAAATGATGCTGAAAATTCCATAGTTGTGGCTACGAGGTCATATGGTTCTGCCACAAATCCATGTGATAATTCAAATTCTCACAGTATACTCTGCATGGATAATAGAATTTGTCAAAGGACCATAGTCGTGCCACACAGACCTCTCAGAAAGTAGTATTTTGCAAGTATGTGAAGAATCAAATGGAAAATCAGAAGTTTCCCTCATTTGATCTGATAGAAATAAGAACTCATATTTACAATTACCTCATTCTAAGCACCTGGTGGTAACTAGCCATTTAAATCCTGATTAACAATTCCATGACGTGGGTGTTATTATTAGTCCATTTTTCAGAGGAGAAAACTGAGTCAAGGAGAAGTTAAGTAATTTGCAGGCTCCAGTAAATGGTAGATGCAGGTATTGCTCCCGAGTACAAACCCTAGTCTCCTGAATCTGGGCTCTATCACCACTTGTTATGCTCTGTGCCACACTAAATTGTAAAATCCAGGAGATCCTTTGCAACTGATACCTGTCTTCATTGGCTGATTTCTGATGGGTCATCTGAAAAGAATGTCACTATCAAGGTCACAGTCCATCAGAAAATATCTGTTTTGATGCAAAGACCAGCACTGCATTGAACTGTTGGAGGTAAGATAGAGACAGCACATCTATTAAAAATGAGTCCCAGATTCCCTTTTGCCTCCCTAATTCCTTAACTTTCATAAAATATATTCCAGACTCTCAAAATTACTCTAAAACAGCAAAAGGAATCAAAGAGCTAAATCAGGGGGAAAAAAATATTGTTTGAGCACTTTGACTTAAGAAAAAAATAAAAAGCTTTCAAATTCATTTTCTGGACCTATTCTTTCCCAATCAGCACCACATCTAATAAAACAAAATCAGTGTCACCCCCAGAAGAGCTCATTACCTTTCTTCCTCTTGACATGCCAGGAGGGAACTTGTTCCCCAATGCCAGCTGTTTCAGAAGCCTGAGGCCTGCTTCACCTCTAGGAAAGTTAGCTTTAACCTTTCAATCTCATTGATTTAATCATATAACCATGTAATTAAATTCCAATAGTCAAGTTTCAAGGGCAGGGAGGTGAGGACTGGGCAGTTCCATTTAGCCCAAGCAGATGGCAGACACTGCTCCTGGAACAGTGTGCTCAGATTGCATGTTGCCATCATTTGTGTTGAGTCCCTATTAAACACATGCAACAAAAAAGTAGAGTCCGCCTGCTTAAAGAATGAAAGCCTCTTCACCTGCTTCCGTGAGATAAGGTGCAATGTATTTTTAATGTACACTTTTATCTCTCCCTGGCAGTCAAGACAGCTTCCATGTGATAGCCAAACCATAAGGTGAGCAAAGCTAATGGGTCTGATTTGTAGACAGCATATGGACCCCTAGGTTCAAATTAATGCATTCTTTCTTCTGTTGCCAGAAGCTTTTCAAATGTTGAGGAAGAGCTTTCAGGATTGAGTTTAAAGATGCTTCTTCTATTTAACTGTTGTTAATACCCAGGTGTTATTTCAACATCTGGTTGAAGTCTGTTTTATGATTTTACCAAGAAGACATCAGCAACATCTCCAGCCTTGTTACATTAACAATGTGTTGGTGAGGCCAGAGTATAACTGGGTATCTGTACACTGCATGTAAATCTGTAAATTAGTACAAACTGTTGAAAGAATATGATAATATGAAATAAAAGTTTAAAGCTATTCATACATTTGCCCAACTTTCCCAATTATTCAAAGTGTACAAGCAAAAAGATGTACATGTTGCCTTATACATTGTACTTAAAAAAATTTATTTTGAATATCCTTCACCAGACTACTGATTAAATAAATGTTGGTACATCAATGGGATGGAATATTACGTTCACAAAGTGAATTTTATTAATGTAAGTTCAAGTAGGAATCAAATCTGTTTAAATGCATTATCCCAACTTAATTTTTTTTAAAGAATATACACACAGATATGAAGAGGGTGACATTAATTAGCTTTGGCTGATGAGACATGGGTAATTTTTATTTTGTACTTTACATGCTCTTTAGGTTTTCAAAATATATATATATATATATATATATATATATATATATATATATATATATATATATATATTAGAATTATGTGCAGAGAAAAGTGATTTACAAACTAATCCCATGAAATTTTCATAGTTGTTTCAAATCTATGAGATTATTCATAGAAAGATCACAAACCAAAAGGCTGGTCTCTTCATTGCAGCCATCCCATCAGAAACTCATCAGGATAATATTTGGCACAAACATGAATGTCAAGGTACTTTTTTACTAGTTTTAATTTTAATGTCTCTTGCATTAAGTGAAATCATTCTGATTTTCATCAGATGACCTTGAAAAAACACAATAAATGACACTAAATCAGTTAGTACCAAATTAACATTAATATGAGATAAGCGATAAAATTTTAGAATCATACTCTCAGTATCAAGAAAAACAATTAAAGGGTACAGTTTCTCTGTTCTTTAATTTAGAAGAAAAATAGGCATTAATTTTCTGGTTCCCTCATTCAGTTTTTAGAAAGCCTGCTACTCAGATCAATCCCCATGTCTCTCTAAAAGCAACACACAGAGAAGGATTCATACACATGGACTTATTCTCAAAGTGTCCCTGCAAAACAGGCCAGGGAAGGTGCTTAGAAGAGCACAGAGGTTAAGTGACTCAATCAAAGTTACTGTGTGGCTGAACTCTTATTAAAGCCCAGGTCTCCATATCTCAGGGTGGGCTCTCTCCAAGGTGGCTTTGGTGAGGGGAACACAGCATACTTGGATCTGTTTCTTTCATGTGCTTCTAAGAAAAGGCAGTGAGTTTGAGTAGCACTGTGGGGATTACTAATAGGTCCCCCAGCAGAAGCATTTTTAGCTTTGATAGAGGTTTTCCTGAAATCACCAAAAGATACAGTTAAATTGAGATTCTAGACATCATTTGCAAGGAAGTTTTGTTTAAATGGCTTAATGGATCATCCTCAGTGACAGGTCATAGAATCTCTGGATATTCTTCACCCAGCATGACTAGCCAAATGGCACTCCACTGATGCCACCAGAAGATTTGTCAACTTGGATGACCAAGTTGGTAGCTTTCCAAGTTACATCTGTTGCCTAGCAAAACTATTCTGTGGGTAGAGCTGCAATTTTTTTTTCCAACTTTGATTAAAACCTTCCACTTGTATATGTGACTCAGGAAATACCTCCAGCCTATCTATGCAAGTCCTCAAGTGGATCACCACTGAAAATGTTTATTTTTTAAATTGTGTTTTGAGTTTAGGTGCATCACTGTAAACGTCTGGAACTCATTTGCTGTTTTCTCTCTTATAGATAATAACTGTTATCACAGCCATTGCATAACAGCCAACTTAGGTTAAAACTTTGACATTCTCCTAACTGTTCTCATGTAGTTAAAGGCAACTTCCATTCAAAACATGGACTATGACATACCTTAAACAGGCCAAATCAAAGGGCTAACATTTCCCCAACTTCAGAGGTAGGTAATTTTAGGGTGTTGTTATGTTGATTAATGTCCAAACAATATTCTTAATTTCTTTCCTTTGTTAAGAAGAGTTGGGGAGACTTGTAAAGGAAAAACTGTTCAAAATAACAAAAACATCAAATTCATTGTTAATTTCTAGGTTTTTGTAAATCACTAAATGTATTTTTATGCTTATTAGTTTAGTTACATATTCACTTTAAACAACTAATTTGATAGTATTTTTTTGCCTTTTTATTTTTATTTTTATTTATTCATTTATTTATTTTCTGTGGTACGCGGACCTCTCACTGTTGTGACCTCTCCCGTTGCGGAGAACAGGCTCTGGACACGCAGGCTCAACAGCCATGGCTCACTGGCCTAGCTGCTCCGTGGCATGTGGGATCTTCCCGGACTGGGGTATGAACCCATGTCCCCTGCATCGGCAGGCAGACTCTCAAGCACTGTGCCACCAGGGAAGCCCTGCCTTTTAAAATTTTTAATTGAAGTATAGCTGATGTACAATATTAAATTAGTTTCAGGTGTACAACATTGTGTAATTTGACATATTTAACATGCACAAAAAGTCAAATGTTCAAATCTTACAACTGGCTCAGTAATAGATGAAGATTATATTTAACTTGTAAAATGAAAGCCATGATTTCTTTTTCAATCTTCTAAAAGTTTTATAATATTTTATTAGATTTATAGCCTAAAAATTAAGATGACTTTGTTTAATCAGATGAAGAGCATTACAAGAAGAAAGTTCTCAGGAAATATTTTCTTCAGCAACAAACAAAAAACTAAAACCCACTTCAAGGTAGAAAATGAACTTTGCTTCTAAAAGAAAACTTGCTATCTTGGACATTCTTCAATGGAAAGGAAGCATGTCAGAAAGTAGAACTCTTTTCCAAATAATCAGAGAAAAGCTGCTCCCCAATAAAAATATTACTGAATATGAGAAGAGCTAATAGTGTTATTTAAAGATTCTCCAAATAATACATTAGTACAAATCACTGAAATATCTTCTGAGCTAATAAGGCTATTAAAGCAGAATTCTAATTGACTTTAAATAATATATTTATGAAGATATCTTCAGCAACACCAAACATATGAAACAAAATATTATTTTTGTCCTCATGTCTAAAGAATGCTCTGTATTCTTTGTTCCTTGCTTTCCTAATAAACAGCTTCTTTAATGAGAACTATCTAATGTAGATTATGTTCTTGTTGTTGTTTTAAATCCTGTATTTAATACAGATATCTTTTTTTTTTTTTTTTTTTTTTTTTGCGGTACACGGGCCTCTCACTGTTGTGGCCTCTCCTGCTTCACAGGCTACGGACGCGCAGGCTCAGCGGCCATGGCCCACAAGCCCAGCCGCTCCGTGGCATGTGGGATCCTCCCAGACCGGGGCACGAACTCATGTCCGTTGCATCGGCAGGCGGACTCTCAACCACTGCACCACCAGGGAAGCCCCAATACAGATATCTTGTTTAAGGTGTAATATATGTGAGCTCCCAGTCCTAGTGAGAAAGTATATGTAAGCTGGCAGGTGATGAGGGACAATAACGAATTTGAAATTTATTTTATTATTTAAGAGAAACAAGAAAGCATTGATTAATTTTAGACTTTAAGTCAAATATGCATGCTGAGATTTTCAGGAAACCATTAAAAGAAATAGAAATAGAACACATGTCTGCCAAATCAGTTGAGGGAAAAAAAAAAAAAACCTTCCTCATAAGAGACACAGTTTAAGAATAAGGACATAGAAAGATTAAAAATAAGAGGAAGAAAATGACATGAACATATCAGCCAAAAGAAAGCTGGTATAATTATGTTAATAATAATCAAAATAGAATTTAAGCCAATAATACAAAATGTCTCTCTGAGAAATTAAATGGAACATACATAATTACAAAAGGAATTACAACTATATAACTATTCTAAAATCTATGCAGTGAATAACTTAGTCAAATTATGACACAGTGCACAATCCTTTTAATACATTATCCCAATAATTGATAGACCAATCAGGCAAAGCAAAAGTGGTAAGAGATAAAATGAGGTAATATTGGCTAAATATAATGTAGTTACATAGAATCCTGTATACAACATTAGGAAAAGAACACTCATTGCAAGCAATTGACAAATTATTAAGTCATAAAACAAATCACAACAAATACCAAAGAATTGATATTTTCTAGGCCATATTCTCCAACTTAAATGAAAATAAATCAGGAATAAGTAATTAAAGATATCTATAAAACCAAAAAAAATGGGACATTCTAAATAATTTATGGATCAAAAATCTATATCAACTTAGAAAAATTTAAGAGCTGAATATTAATTTTAAATTACATACTAAAAGTTCAGAGAGGCAGCTAAATTAGTACTTAGAGCAAAAGATATAGCCTTATATTAAGAAAAAACTTTAAAATTTACTGCTGAGATTAGAACAAGCTAATGTTTACTATTCATCATATAGAGGAACCAATAAGAAAAAAAATAAGTGAAATTCATGAACAGATAATGCATAAATAAAAAGAAGCTCAAACACAAAAGGAATTAGGGAAATGCAAATTAAAACCAAAAGGAGACACCATTTCTATTCCTAAGATAGGCAAATATTTAAATGTTTTAGACTAGGAAATATCAAGCATGGGGAAATGAGAACTTATATATTACTGGTGGTAATTAAAATTTGTACAAACACTTTGGAGAGCAATTTGGTAGTACCTACTAAAGCTAAAAATGAAAATTGAATGTTCAATCTAGCAATTCAAATCATATATATATATATATATATATATATATATATATATATACCTAAGGAATTCTCATACATGATACAAGACATTAAAAAATGTTCACTGAAAGAGGTTTTATGATACTGAAAAATGTAAAACAGCTAAAATGTTCATCAATATGCTAAAGTAAAATCTAAATTCTTATGTATTTGTTAAATGTTGTATTTATATAGTAAAATACTATTCTGTATTGAAAATGAGTGAATTAAACAACATGGGATTTCCACAAATATGATGTTGGGCACAAAAAAGCAAAATGCAGAATGATTCATAGATTATAAAACCATTTATATATAAATTTAAAGCATAAAACAAAATTATATACTGTTTATTTATACACATGAACACAGTAAATATTTGTGAAAGGAAAGAGGCTAGTGTGACAGGTGGACACAAGAGCTTCAACTATATTTGTAACTTTTTTAATGAATAAAAGATCTGAAGCAAATTTAGAATACTCTTTAGATCAAAGCTAGTTGATGAGTACATGAGTGTTCCTGTTATCACTCTCATTACTTTCCTGTGTGGTGAAATAATAATAATTTCCTAATAAAAAATAAAATAATAAAAAAATAATAAAATAAAGCAACAAATTGTATGATCAACTAGAACAGAAATATTACGTTCTTCCTCAGAATATGAGAAAATATTCTACATGTGTATAAGGTATATATTTTAAAATAAGTGGATTATTGCCTCTGCCCCAAACATGGTCTCTTTGAAATTGTTGACACAGTTTAAATAAAGTTAAATGAAGAACTCAAAGTTGACACATAACAATAATATGTTTCATTAAATTTTATAATGAAGGAAAGTATAGACAATATGAGAAATTTCATTGTGAAAGAATTTATCTTAAAGTATTTTGTGTAAAACTAGTCTGATAGAAACAAGGTTCTGTTTTTGAGGCTGAGCTTTTTGCTTGGCAAGATCAATCTGACATGATTCATGCATGTTATTCAAACACTTAACCCAATATATTCTGTGCCACTGATAACAAATGTGGTTAAGGAGTTCATCTGACAAAACATTTTGTACAATTTTGAATTAAGTTCTGACTTGAGACACACATATCTGTCTTAGTTCCTGATTATCTTCTTGTTTTTCAAACCATTAAAGCACATAAACCAAAGGACCAATGGCTGCAAATAGGAGTTACAGCATCTGCGACAGATTTTGTCATCTGCTTCAGGCTAGTTCTTCCGATGAGCTATTAAATCATCAAAATTTGGGTCAAGTGATTTCTGCTCAAGTAAATTTTTACCCAAAATAAATACATTGGGACTTTATGGAGGAAACCGTAGAATAGAAAATTAATAATTAGTGCATTTCCAGATTCTTACATCATGTCTAAAATGTATACTTTTGCATTTATGATTCTGCAACCAGACTTCAGGGCAATCAAGTCACATTGAGGTAATGGGTATGTTGACAGGGACAGTAACAATTCTCCCCCAGAAATATGGGATTTCTGTCCACATCAGTTATGGAGGAATGTCTGTGGGCAAAATACACTGCAAAGATGCTATGGGTTCAAAGGAATGGGTTAGTTATAAAGATAAATACAAATTCTGTACCTGCTTACACATGGCTTAAAAATCTCTTCATTCAAAAAATTTTAATCAATTTTTTTAAAAAAATTAGATCTTATTCATGACAGCATCTCTCCTTGGTTAAACTTTAGACTGTCTCCTCTGAGCCCTACTTTTGAACAGGCCTCATCCTTGGGTCTTGTCCTAAAGCCTACCTATCCTAGTTGTAGGAAGAATCCTGCTAGTCTGTTTAGTGAGAATCTCCCAGCCTTGATATCTGACAGCCCTGGCCTGTGTACAAGAAGAATGCTTTTAGGTCTATTGAGCAAGAATCTCCCTGCCCTGGATGTTTCCTTGTACTAATTTTCCATCAATAACCCCTCACTCTGCTCCTTAGCTATAAGTCCCCACTTGTCCTTGCTGTATTTGCAACTGAGCCCTTGTTCTATGCTGAGGTCTATTTTCCCCTTAATGCAATAGTTTCCAAATAAAATCTATTTTTACCACTTTATTGTCCGGCTCTGGTTCTCTTCGACAGTGCTAAATATTGTGCTAAGTTCTGATCAAAACAACTGTTGTAGGGCTTCCCTGGTGGTGCAGTGGTTGAGAGTTCTCCTGCTGATGCAGGGGACACAGGTTCATGCCCCGGTCCGGGAAGATCCCACGTGCCGCGGAGTGGCTGGGCTGGTGAGCCATGGCCGCTGAGCCTGCGCATCCGGAGCCTGTGCTCCGCAACGGGAGAGGCTGCAGCAGTGAGAGGCCTGCGTATCGAAAAACAACAACAACAACAACAACAACTGTTGTCCCTACTTTCATGGATATTATCCTTTAATGGAAGATAGGCATTGAACATATAATCGCAGAGATAGATGACCACTTAGTGTTGATATCCTTGTTGTAGTACTGGGGACAATTAAGGATGCAGACAGAACTTCTTATCTGTAACTAGTTCGAGGTCCAATTCAAGAAATAAAACCCACTGTAAGTATTTAGGCAAGAAGGGAAATTAGGTACTTAGAAAACTGTATGAAGAATTGAAGGAGCAGAGAAAGGGGACGGCCCATGGAAGTATTAAGTTCAAGAGAGCATTGAGTGATTGCACTCTGGGAATTAGAAAAACACTCTTGTATTGCCAGGCACTATCCCCATCACAGCTGCCCTTAACACTCATGTCTCAGTGCACTTTATAACTGAAATGGCAACATAAGGATGGCCTCTGTCTCATTTTTGTCTTTCAAACTGTATGAGTGTATCTGATGGTGGAACCAAATTTCCATCTAGACGACTAGTAACAAGGGGATATGGAAATGCATTTTTAGGCTTACAGCTTCTTTAGTACAGCATGGCACCCAGAAGAATATGGGAATGAATGCTGAGTGCCAATTGATTAGACACTTTGGCTACTCAAGACCATATCTTAAACTTAAAAAAAAAAGTTAGCAATTTCAACATGCACCTGCCTATCATATAGCAATTACCTCTTATACAAATAAACATAGGTTTTCCTCTCCCCAAATTTTATTAGTCATTGCATCTGTAGCTGGGTTATCATCATCCTTCAGCTCCAGTCATAATTCTAACCTGATAGTCTGTAATTTGAGGGCAAAAGTACAAACATCACAATTTATATAAAATTGTAGGGGGAAAGGAAAGAGGTAAAAAGGAAAGGCAGGACATACACAGCAGAGCAAGGAAGAAAAGAGGAGTGGTTATTAATTCCTTATTCTGTAACTGGTCACAAGATCACAATTGTTTATGATGCCTTTTATCCTCTTCCCATTCCATTGACTTTTGACCAGCACTGTGACTAGTTAGGGATCTTTGCTCAGTAGGGGACCCAAATCCTCATTCTTGAGGGTTCTTTACTCTTGGTGGTTCTGCCTGTATTGGATTGTTATTGTCCCCTATTTAACATTTGACAAAAAAATATAGAAGTAGTAAGAGGTGCTCCTAGAGGATGCCCTGGGTTCCACATGTACCTCTCCTTTTCTTTGTAGAAACAGTTCTATTTCTTCCTGATACAGGATCCATTGTGCCAGCCAATGAAGTTAACTTCCTCATTGCCTATTGGTTCAGTGTCATGGAAACACCAAACTATCCAACAGTAACCTTAGAGTTCAAAGGAATCACTGTTGTGTCATTTTGGAGGGGAGGCACTCCTCCTTTGAGTACTAAGACCTTTAAAACATCCTAGCCCAAAGTCATGTGGACAGAGAGCTAAATATTGTGAATGCTCTTTAGATGATAGATAATTATCTCCTCTCCCAGTTCCATCTCTTGGTTTCCAGATATACACTTTGGTATGATTTGCATATGTCATATTGTTAGACAATATTCAATTCTGCTGTAAGAAACACAAAAACTCATAAGATGTGGAAGTTTTTAACCTATGAGACATATTAAATATAGATAAAGCAAGTACATCTTGTGTGCTCTGAACATAGACATAAAGGGATGGGAAGAACAAGAGTCACCTAACATTCATAATATACTAAATATATGAGGCACCTGAGGCACCAAGTGTTCTTGACACACTAAATGTACATAAAGCATATGAGGTACTCAAAATTTACAAGGTTGTGGATCAACCAAACATTAGTGATAATCATCCCAAACCCATGTTTCCTGTGGACCATAAATGCAAAAAAAAACATCCATAGCTGCTCCTCCAGTAATTTACAAGCTACAGCTTTATCCAGATGCACATGCCCCTTGGCATCCTAGATAGAGTGTGTTGGCCCTGGACGATTTCCATATCTTAGGGACCCTCCCTTAAACCTCAACTCTGGTCCTCATTACCATGCCATCAGATGGGAAGGCTGAAGGCTAATCCATTCAAGAGGCAGAAGCTACAAATATGTTCAAGTGAAGATTAAACACTAGGATCCATTCAGCCTACTGGCATCTATTCTAAGAAGAACATCAACTGAACTCAGCCCTTTCCCTTTACTTCTCGTCATTTGTTTTAAATTGAATATGCCATCTGATTTGAGCATCTTAATTTGGTCTGTAAGTCTCTGTTCAATGACATTGTTCAATGACCTCTGGGAAGCTTAAGGGAACTCCCCACATAACATTCAAATATAGAAAAAAGTGTCATGTATTGGTCACTAATTCTGATCATGTATCCTATTATTGAAGGACAGTGCCTTCAACCTCCAAGTGAATCTTCTCCCAAGTGGTGTTATAAATGAGTTTTCATTGGTTCATTATACTGTCTTAAAAAGCCATTTGCTTCAGGCAGCTTGTGGCACATGATACACAAGTGAATCCTGTTGACGAGCCCATTTAAAAAAATGTGTGTCCTATAAATGAATCCACTGTTCAAAAACAATGTTGTATGTGTCACCATGATTATGTACCATTAAGTAAATCAACAGATGCAGAGACATGGTAACAAGAAAGGCAAATCCATATGCAAAATAACTGTCTATCCTAAAATGAATAGTTGCCATTTCCATAATGGAAAGAATCCCATGTCATTATCTGTCATCAGACAGATTACTGGTCCCCCTGTGAATGGTGCAATGTGTGTATCAGCATTTATCCCTGAGGCTGGCAGCGCAGGTATTGAGTATTGGTCATACCAAATAAACCATGCTGTTAAATCTGTGTTTAACTTACATCCTTGCTATTTTGAACTCTTTATTTTTGACTCCATTGAGCAAGCAAGGGAAGGTGGCTGGTAAAAAAAAAAACCCAAAAAACAAAAACAAAACAAACAAAAATCTCCTTGGCCTTCATATAATGGGTCATTGTATTCATGTAATCTTTGAAAAATTCCTCATCTAGGAATCTCTTCTAAAGAGAAATCACCTGGGACATTAATATTCACATAGGCTCTGTCAGTTCTGAAAGGTCCTTCCACATACCTCTACCCTATAACTCCTTGTTATCAATCCTCCAAATTTCATCCATACTTCTGGCAGCCTTTTTTTTTCCAAACAAAGTGAGCAAACAGATGTGCCACTCAAAGATCTGTGCACTTGGAAGATTTCTCTTCTCTATAGTTTTTCTGGGAAATAGGATGATTGAAGTGGCAATGGAACAAAATGAAGTCCATTGAGAGGGTAAAAAACTTGTTCAAGGGTAAAAAAAATTGTTCGAGTGACAAATTTGAGCATTCAGCTAATCTTATATATTCTGTTACCGTTTGCTGTAGGTGGCTTGTTGCTCAAGCTCAAATTTCTGGTGGGGTGGTCAAAAAACATGATAATCATGGTTGCATGACCACTTGGGGGGTCCAATGGTCAAGTGTTTAGCCTTTCCCAGGATCTATTAGCAAGGAAGGATATTTCCTTCAAAAGAAGATTAATAATATCAGGAAGGAGACATAATTTTGTTTTGAAACCCCAAAGGTCTACATTATTAATCTCCTATCAGATTTGCAAGATTTTCCAAACTTCATGGCCATCTGCCTCAAACACTTTAGGCACTACTGAATTTGCTGACTCATTATGGCCAAGTGGCAGAGAGAACAGCTTGCACCACAGCCTGGATGAGCTGGAGAGTCTATTCTTGTTCTGCAACACACTGAAGACTCAGACGTAGTGATTACTTGGTAAAAGTATTAAAGAAGCATATCCCAAAATAGTGTATGTTGCTTTTAAACATCCAAGAAGCCCACAAAAACTGGGCCTATTTCTTTAGAAGAGATATAAAGACATGCCCCATTGAACTCTCAGGAATTTGAAAAAGATGGCAGGTCCTGAATTTTCATGGGGAAGGGGGTCTCTCCTACTTTCTGGCATGTATACAAATTACTGAGCTGTCTAGAATAAAATTTACTCACAGAT
Organism: Mesoplodon densirostris; assembly: GCF_025265405.1. Lineage (NCBI taxonomy): Eukaryota > Metazoa > Chordata > Mammalia > Artiodactyla > Ziphiidae > Mesoplodon > Mesoplodon densirostris. Next base: position 19,009,024 of record NC_082664.1, read on the forward strand.
CTCCAAGTGACTGAAAAGTTACTTTATGGCATTAAATAATAAACCTCTGTGATATCTTCTGGCATAGTCAGATAATCAAGGGCCCTGGGGTAATTCACGCCATTGCCATGAGAAAAATTAATTAAGGTGAAAGCAAGCCTTTATATGTTCTTTGCTTATTCAGATAAAAATAAAGAAAATTCTAGATTAATAGCTACAAGATATCACAGCACAGTTGATTTTGTTCTAGGAGAGACCACATCTTCCACAACAATAGCAACTGAAGTCACCACCTGATTAAGCTTACATTGACCTGCTCTTTTCCAAAACATAGCCAACTTCTTCATGGCTGAAAGAAGCAAGTTAAATGGGGATATCATAGAAATCACTACCCTTACACCTCAAGTCTGGGAATTGGGTAAGTGTCTGTGACATTCCACTGTGATAATTAGAGTCAGGCTTCCATTTGTCACACCCGGGTCATTTCTTCAGCTGTACAACTTAATACAAGTTAAGCGAGTTGACCATCTATTTTATTCATAAAGTTATGATGAGCAATTATCCAGTCCTAGAAAATGGGTTAAACCATTTTTCTACTACTATCTTCTTGATGTCTATTATAATCATGTCCACCCTATACCTGGCAACAAATATTGTCATTTGACATCTGTCACTCCAAGAGTCCATCACTCCTATCTAAACAGAGAGCTCATTTCAAGGGCAGCATCTACACCTTTATCTCTGTCCTAGAGAGGACATCAGTGTACTGCTAAATGCCTTGGTGAAAGAAATACCCTCTGAACTTGCTTAGGTGATATAATTAGAAGTTAAAGTGAGTCACATGATAAATCATTCCAATGTTCTTATCCCCCCAAGTCTCAGATTCTACAGATATGCTGAGGAATTTCTTGCATCTTAACTTCATTTGGTGGGAATCATCTCTAAGTCCAGGTTTCAGTCAACCAATCCATCAAACACTTATAAGCCCTCTTGGCTTCTTGGACCAGCACATTAGATGCAGATGCTGGTATGTGCAACCATATTGGTTAATTTGGCCCAGTATGTTTATAATTTTTCCTATCTGGTGCAGCTCCCTTCAAATATATTTCCACACACATTCCTCAGGTTTCTGCTGATAAACAAGAAAAAACTATTGCCATTTTTTTAATGTTTTGGGCTTTTCCTCCTGGTTCACACTTTGTATTTGACCTCTGTTCACACCCTGGGAACCAATTCTAACAAGTCTGGAGGCAGTGAGGTGGTAAGGACAGACCGTGAGGAGAAATGGCGTTCCTTATACATTAGTTAACTGCAGGTGAGTTAGCTCTCCAAGAAAGGAAGAATCAACCTAATAAAATAGGGATGAGAAGTCCTCTACTGGCAAGGAAGTTTCAGTGGATTTGGACATTCAGTATAGTTACAATAATTTAAATCCATCTAATGTTCCCATTCAAATCCTCTGAGCTCTCAGTCTTTCTCAACCAATCCTGTAACTTTCACAGAGGAGGCCTGGTGAGGCTGAGATTCAACCCACATTACAATTTAGCAATAAACAAGATTAGACACTGTGTAAGAGATACTTTTTTGTTTGTTTTTGTTTTTTTGTCATCAGCAGCCCTACAGCTACAAGATATAAAAGATTGTGGGAGATAGACATGGATGCTCCCTGGGCTCCTGACTTGCCTTGAGAAAAGTATTTAAAACCCTGGGTTTGTTGTTTCCTCTCTGTATAATCAGGACAGTCAGAGAGAGCTAGCCTACCTTACAATTATTATATTTATATTCCCATCATAAAATTCTATTGAAAAAAATCACAAAACCTTGGCTTTCATAGGTACTTCATTCCAGGTGACCTCAGGTAATCATTACAAGCCAAGTATTAGCAATGTATCATTATGCACTAATAGGATTGTCTCCTCTTTCATACTCAACCGGGTTAGGCAATTCCAAATTTATATCCTTGAATAAGTAGATCTGTAACCAGTTTTGGAATCAAATACTTCAGCCAATAGGATAAAATATAAGAAATGGAAATGATTCTAGTTATTTTAAGCAAGAGAGGATTTAATACAAATATTAGGTGTGTACAAAATCAGTGAAAGAGCCTGGGGATGGGGGGGTGGGAGAAGAAACCCAGGGCCATTTCTTAAACTGTTATATCCAAGGACATTCTGCTGTAGCCTTTATCCAGAAAGCAGGGCTCTCCGCTGCTGTCTCGTGACCTCAGTGAAGTTAGTGACCAGACACTGGAACGCTGATTATGGCTACCTTGCCTGACTTGTACCGAAGCCCAAACATCAAAAGGCAGGTAGTTTCAACTTCACTTCTGCCTTGAAAATTTTGTACAAATGCACATAACTGGCAGAGCCTAATTCACATATAGAACCCTACATGTAAAGGAGTCCAATAAATGTGGTTGACTCTTCCAGAAAAGTATATAATAAATTAAGAATGATGAATACCAAAGCAATCAGCCATATTTAGAGATTTGTCTAAAAAAGTTGATTCTCACAGCTTGCCACCCAGCATCAAGCACTGTATTCCCTTCTTTTCTCCTTTGAGGTTTTTATGTCTTTTAAAAGCCCTTTCTAATTTTAGTTTTCACTTTAGTGGGATTTAGCAGAAATAATTCATAGACTAAATGCATGGTGGGAAGGAGTACAATTGGGACTCACATTATGGAGAACTGCACTAGATGTCATGTGTGCTTTACGTGTATTTAAACTCATTTAGCACTTACACCAAATCTACCAGGAAATTTTGGTTACATTTTAAACAACTTGCCCAAGGTCACATGATTAGTAAGAAGCCAGGTCAGGATTTCCACACAGGCACATCAGCTGTGCTTCATAAAAGCCTAAGGTGAGATCTACACTTTAGAAATGTTCACACATTCTCTCAAGCTATTTGTGAGAGAGAATAGGAGGCAGCTTCTAATGAAGTGTTTGCCAGGTCATTTAAGTAGTTTGCTATGTTGTAATCAAGGGGTTTAAATTTCTTTGCAGAGATGCTAGACTCTAATAGGAGAGACAGACTGACCAATGAAAATCCAGAACATATATAAAGATGTAGTAATAGTCACAAGGCACATTTATTAAAAAAGCATGTAATTTATGGCAGCCAATGGTTCTGTAATGGCAAAGACCTCAATGAGAGTACTTAGTCTTTATTTTTATTATTATTAATGAATTCTGCCTCTTCTAATTTGCTTCTGGAGAGAAAGCTCTCCATGGTTTTCCCGAGGATTAAACAAAACAAAATCTCAAGATATTTAATACTTGCAGTAAATACTTTGGTGACTACATTTTACTTCCCAAGAGAATCTGGGTCATGATCTGCATTAAAAACTCATAATTGCATGATTCTAAATGTAGTCAGCAGGATGGTTGGGCCATTAATCCATGGAGTGCCTTGCTATCCTGTTAAAATATATAGTTTTGGAAATAAAATGCTCAGTTTGGTAATTTGTAGATTACCCTGGCTTTATCTGCAGAATGGTCCACCACAAGCCCCTTACAATGGGCTTGTTATCTCATCTTTAAAATAAGTGATGCACTTGATGATAGCAAGAGTCCATAAATATGAATTCTCAATACACACGCTAATTCTAGCTAAAATCAATGGTAAGAAAACTCAGAAGCTCTCCAATAAGGTTGAGACAAACCATTCACTGCTACATTTCTTTGGGCACATTAAAAAGTAAGTAGCTAAAAATGAATCACAAGTCTCTGAATTACTGGTGGGGACCCTTCTACTTACTTGTGTTACAGAAAATAAATGTGGTATCTTGAATACCTGATGGGCTTTAATACTCATTTTCTTTTTGCCCATGTAGGTAAACTGCTTTCAAGAAGAGCAGCTTATTTTAAAATTATAAATCACTTCAGAAAGAGAATTCACTTTGCTCTTACTCCTGTCAAGGTTTTGTCAACTTAACGAGAAGGCATGCTCATAAACAACTTGCCATCTGGTTAACTGAATTTGTCAAGGAATATTAGGACTGGAAGAAGGAAACAGCACAGCAGAGAATGAGAAGCACCATTTCCCAGGTTCCAGCCAATGATTGAGAAAATCTGGGGGATACTGCAGGGATGCTTAAAATAATTGCATCATAAGAGAAGTTTGTTACAGAGTAGTGGCTGCCTACTTTGGGAATTCTTTTGGTTTCATTTCCATTTTTATCTAGCCACAGGAGACACTTGGCTTAACACAACGATCATTTTGATTGTCTTTTTCTTAGACATTTTTATTTTCATATAGAATTGATGAACTTGGTTTCACTTGTCTTCAAAGAATTGAATATTAAATATTTTTGGTTATTGTACTCTGTGTTTTTAAATTTTCACTTTTAGGGTATATTAGGGCTATTTACTGAGAAATTTGATAGTCATCACATAAGGGAAAAAGTCAAATACTGATTAATCAGGATAAGTTTGCCATAAACGTGGAGCAAAATTTGGGCCTTGTATATGTTCATGTACATCATTTATATGCATAGAATTAAACAGTCAGAGGTTATAACATGAAGTTAATTTTATTCCATGTTGTTCAACAAGTAAGGAACACCTTTAAGCTCAGTCTCACACCTTCCTAAAATGATAGTCCTATCTGCGGTGGAATTTAAACTTTGAGCAGAAATGTGAAGTAGGCTATGGAGGGTAGGGTTTCCAGAGAAGCATGCAAGACTAGCATGCAAGAGGTTTATTTGCAAGGACTCTTGCAATTTACAGTGAAACAGATGAAAAAGAAGGAAGGACAGGATAGAGGCAGAAGTGAAGCCATTATAAAATCTTAAATGAATCCTAAACTGAGGCTGCAGCCCATTTGTAAGCAACACCTTACAGAGCTGATCCAAGTTGCAGTAAGATACCCAGACCTTCATACCCCTGTGACTACCAGTCATCAGGTAAGTGTGATCTGGAGAAGAGAACAGAGGTGAATACCCTCTCTTCAGACTCAAGCTTTCTACCAATAGCACTAGAACACTTCCTGGAGTGCTAGCCACAAAGGCATATCTTGCTCTCCTTAACGTTGCTCCCAAATTTGGGATCCCACTTGGTGGCTGTCCTTCTTAGAGGCCTCTACTCCAAAGTCTTCCATTTCTCCTCTCTCCAATTCAATTGTCTCATCCCATTGTCTACCATTAATCGTTATGTTGGGATAAGACACATATTTCCAACACCCTTTCATAATGGCTAGTAGACGTGTCACTTCTTGAAAACCTTGGTAACATGTACTCATTTTGGTAATGATGCCTGGAATCAAGGGAATGAAGACACTGGTGTCAACTCCAAGCAGAGTGAAGCATTACAGAAAAAAGATTAAGAACAACAGGGAATTTAAACTTCTTTAAAATGAGATAACTGTAGGGGTGCATATAGTTAACCTTTCTGTTATACTTTTGGGAGATTACATCATGAAAAATTTGCAAATGTGTCTCACCAGCTCTCCTGGAGACACCCATGGAAATGCCAGAGAAAATGACTATGTTTTAAATCTTAATTTAATTCAAGCAATAGATGAGCATACCCAAAGTATGGCAGGATTGGTGGATCCTTTCTCAAAGCTACATGACTCCTGGACACATGAAATAGCATCTCTATCTGAGGATCTCATGGGAGGGCAGACTGTAAGTACTCATTACAGGAGTACAGGAAAGCACTTAGTTCTACAAGAAGTGCTCACAAAGGAAAGGAAAGGGGCCAGAAATGACAGGAAGATGTTGGATGTAGTTAATGCTGCTAAGTGACTACTATGAACTAGGCATTCTGCTGGTAACTTTAAATGAATTCTCATACCAACACTATGGTAGATGTTTTTAAAGATAAGAAACCAAATGTTAAAGAAATTAGCTATTTGGCTAGGGAACACAGCTGGTAAGTGAATAAACCAACATTTGCACTCCAAAGCCAGTGTTACTTCCACCATCTCATACTCATATGCTATGGGGATTCTGAACAACTTTTAATAACAGCAGTTCAACTTTCTAGTATTTGGAGGGATAATATTTTAAACTACTTGTTAATGCTTTTAATAACTTCATGGTCGAGATGTAAATTTTCTCATATTTTCTAAACTAACCCTGATTATTTTAACTTGTACCCATGCCACAAATGATTTATATGTTTAAATGTGTTTATTCCTATGTCCATAAAACATGTTGCTTCTTTTTCCCTAAAAACAAACAAAAAAAGTATGTCACATCACAGTTTCCTTGCCTGTACTTTGATCGCTTCTCTGTAAAATATGTGTTTATGTTTTTGATTTGTGTGTATGTTTTTGCCTGTTAAAATATTAGTAATGTTGCATAAACATTTTATGTCTTTCTCTCTTCCTTATGCTGTTTTTTCTGTTTTTTTTTTTTTTTTTTTACTTTTCAGGTTACATTAGCTTTTTAAAACAGACTCACTTTATAGTAATTCTTTCATTAGTAAAATCTATCTTTATTAAAATAAATGATTTCAAAAACTTGTCTCTGAAGTTTTGAATTTCACTCACTATGGAAAATTAGTTAAGATTAATAAGAATGTGTTTTTCCTTGAGGTGACTTCATCTTTGATTTATTTATATTTAAGCAGTATTAGGGATGTTTCTGAACTGCTAAGTAGAATTCTAATGTTTGAAAAAAATATTATTATATAATTATATAATACTTACTTTGATAAATCCTTTTTTAAATGTTATGCTGGTCCTTTATAAAGGTAAAGTAGTACTTAACTAACATCAAAAAATAATTATTTTACTAATTTGGTTTCATTTTATTAAATTCCCTTTCTAGAATTAATGGACTTTTAAAATTTCATAACAAAGAGCTGATGAATGAGAATCATAAATAACAGCTTGTAAAAAAGGTAAACACATAGAGGTACCTCAATCTGAGCCCCAAGGATGACTTTCCAACTATAAAATTAAAAGTCATTTGTTTAAATTCCACATATAAGTGATATCATATGATATTTTTCTTTATGGGAAAATAATCTAAAAAAAGAGTGGATATTTATATATATATAACTGATTCACTTTGCTGTACACCTGAAATTAACACAATATTGTAAATCAATTATACTCCAATAAAAATTTAAAAAGTCATTCATTTAAAATATCAATCATTAGTGTGTTATAAATTGTAAAGTCGGCATTATGTAACATCTTTAATAAAACAATATATCATTATTCAATTCAGGTGTATGCTGTAATCAAATAAAGGTATTGTTTACTGGCAGGGATTCTTAGGCAACCACGTCAAGGCTAAACATTTTGAAATTAAGATCCCATTATTACCTGTTAATCAGTGGTTTTATAAATATATTGAAGGTCCTGAAAATAAGTAATTCCTAATTATTCTAAATTCCTTGTCCTTTAATTTTTTTAGACCAGAAGTGTATAGTTTTTCAAGGTTTAAAGATAAGAAGTGGCAGAGTCAGTACTAGAATCTGTTCTATTTCATCTAAAATAAACTACATTTATCAATCATTGTTTTCCTGGGTGTTCTCATAATTAACTTTCTGTTGAATATTTAAAGTTTAATAGCTATTACATAAAAGGTCTGTAAAGATATAAGATGCACTCAATATTTTAAGAAACAATCTTGCTTTATACAATTGTTACTGTAGGAAAATCTATCTTTGATACTTTGTATTGAAATTATGTATTTTATAAGTGTGTCTACTTAGTAATAGTGCTTGAATTCCTCTGTTTTGAAGGAAGGGTCATTGAATTAATAAGAATGAGTTTTGTTCCACTTTCTTCCCTTTCCATTCATTTGTCATTTTTCAGCAATAATGGTTATGAATGAATCCCTGTCACTGCACTGAACACTGGAAAGAAATTATCTCATTGGTTTCTCAGAAGTTTTAGTACCCCATTTCACATATGAGGAAACTGAGACTCAGGGACATTAAATAATATCACACAGATACAAAGTAGGAGTTCCTATGATTCCACAACTCCTACTTTTAATGATCATGCACACTGTTTCCCAAACATATTGAGTTTACTATCGCTATAGCTAACGAGGAACATGTCAGCCTTTGTGATAAAGTTAATGAAACTGAGTGAACGCTCCCTGTTTTCTAGTCCATACACATCTTTCTAAAATTTATAAGAACATAGGACATAAAGCAGCCCAATTAAATAGAGCTAAACTTCACGGAAAACTAACAAGGATGAAACTGAATTTAGAGTTTAAAGATCTTAAGAAATCCACCAAACTCTGATGCTTTCAAATATAAGAAACAAGCCAGAGAGATTAATGGTCTTACCCAAGATGCAAGAGAGACCTGAGCTATGTAGCCCAACTTTTGGACATGAATTCCATATATTTTCAGAAAGTAAGTGACATTTATTGAGCACTTGGTATGTGTGCTGTATTAGTAAATTATACAGCATGGCGCTGTATTATTGTTGCTGAGGTAAGTTTTGTAATTACCCTTTGTACAGATGAGGTAATTGAAGCATAAACATGTCCAGGGCCCAACATTAGTATGTGTTGCCGCAAGGATGAATCTAGCTCTAGATAGCTTTGAACTCAGACTGAAAGGGATTCACCAACATTCAGTAATTTAGCTCCTCACCCAATAGGCTGTACAGAAACTGCTAGTCTCTATTAGATGTGATTGGCCTCCATTACAAAGCAACTGGTTTCCCCTTACCTCAGATATACTCGAGGAGCATCCTGTATTCCAACTAACCAGGGACGCTATGTAAAATATTTAACAATAGAAAGAGCTGTGGGCCAATCTATCAAAACATATACTGGCCCAAACAGAATAGAAATTGGCTATAAACCATGGGATTGGTAGGACTGACTTACACCTACCAAATAATTGCCCTGAGACCAATTAAACTCTGCAGTCAAGGACTGGAATATAAAGTATTTTCTTCCCTTAACATCTGGATATCTGATCTGTATTTACTGATCAAGAGAACACAGGATTAAAAGGAAAATAATTCTAATATAGACCCCAGTGAGTGAGCTGCTTTGAGACTATTTTAACTACCATGAACAGAAAGTGTACAGAAGGAAAAAAAAAAAAAAACCCACTACCCAGCTGAAGAGGATGCATGTTTCTTAATTACAGCTAGATTATGAAATCAAGAATGGTATTGATTGCAAAAAGGAACTATGTGACAGCTGGTAGACTATCACATCTGCATTGCAGAGTCATTAAAGAACTCTTCCATTTGGTTGCTACCTTCCCCACTATCAATCAATTGTGGATGCAGATGCCACGGTTTGTGGTATAGTAGAATGAAATAAAACTACGTCATTTAACATTACAGATTTTTGAAACAGAAAGTTATTACCTTGATCTTTTTAATGTTTCAATTTCCCAGTGTCTTCTGAACACTCTTTCTGATACTCACCCATTTGATACATTTCCTGATTTAATTTTCAGCAATAACCATGCCTACATGTCCTCTGCAGATCAGAGAGGAAATAGCTACACTACAAAGAAGTCTATTCTCTTTCAACTGTGCTGTTCAAGGGATCCTGCTCACCACGAGACAAAGGACCTGGTATTGTTTTGTGTTACCCTGTGGGGTCTCACTTTCCCCAAATGTTCCAGAAAAAAAGAATAGGGAAAATGAAAAGCTCCCTGTCAAACTTGTGTTGAAAATGGTTGTACACAGTGATGTGGAATTTTGGATGCTAACTTCCTTTACATAAATGATTCCTGCATATAATTCTGATCTTAATCCTCAAGGAGCTTGGTTTCGGGGCTTCCCTGGTGGCACAGTGGTTGAGAGTCTGCCTGCCGATGCAGGGGACACAGGTTCATGACCCGGTCCAGGAAGATCCCACATGCCGCGGAGCAGCTGGGCCCGTGAGCCATGGCCGTTGACCCTGTGAGTCTGGAGCCTGTGCTCCACAACGGGAGAGGCCACAACAGTGAGAGGTCTGCGTACCACAAATAAATAAATAAATAAATAAATAAAGCTTGGTTTCATCATATAAATTTGGCGAGATGTCACTCCATGCTTGTGAATTGGGTTTGCCTGAAAAGTACATGGTGCTTGACGTCATTTATTCAGCCCCAGATAATGTGTTAACTTCCATACCTGCTTTCAGTTCTTACAGCCATCATATGTGTTAGTCTTCACTGTCTCCATTTAAGGTAAAAGAAACCGATGACCCTAAAGTGTAAGTTATTAAGAAGGCCAATTGGCAGGTCAATGGCAAAGGCAGGTTTCCAAAATAAGTCAGCCTCATTCAAGTTTCAGTAACCACTACTCTCTATGCATCCTTCTTTATGGGAATATCATTTCTAGGAGAGACTATTTATTCTCATGGTAATAACCAAGATAATACAATGTGAACGTTTAAATGATATATGCTGTATTTTTTATATAGGGTAGAACACAGTGAATAATGACTGTCCCTTTTGATACTGCTGATGGACACAACAAAAAAATCTACCTCTGCTTTTTACATGTGAAGAATTCATTTTGACTAGCAAACAGTCAAAATGTTTTCCTCAGTTTGACTTTGTGTCTCCCCATACTTTGTGTACTTTTCATGATGGTGACATTTTGTTGCAAGACGATTTTTTAAGATAGCTCTTTATATGCATTTTGCAAGCTGGCTCAGTTTTGAGGTTGTGTGTAAATAGAAAAAAGGATATTCTTCAAATCATTTTAACAGTTCTCTTATCCTTCCCTGTGGGTGTAAACATATCCTGAGTCCATCTCAGGCTTCCAAATCAGATAAATATGTGGCTATCATATAATCATAAAAACAAAATTTCTGTAAAAAATAGTAATGGGTAACCAAGAGATGTTAAAGAAAATATATGATTTGCTTTGAGCAAAGCTTATTGTGCATGATTCACAATTCTATAGCTCTTTCTGAGGCATTGAAAAAAAAGTATCCAGCCACAAGAGATTGACAGGGTAGCTGTTATTTGAGGTGATGCTGTGTGTGGAGAGCTGATTCCACAGGGAGCCTGATGTCACCATGGGGCCCCCTGTGCTCCAATCACACTTTCTCCAAAAGCACATAGAGGGCAGTTGCCAGGGCCTGGACACCATACTCAACACTGGATGAGATACAATTGACAGCATATGTGTTCTGTCTCTCCTGGAGTATAGTCATGAAACAGACCCATGAAAATTTACAATGCATATGTGCTACAAATAAAAGTATTTTAAAGCTAGATTAACTGCACAGAGAGGTCAGATCATTAACAGGTATGATTCAAGAAGCTTTCCAAGTGTTGGGGGTGGGTGTGCATTTGAATTGTATCTTGAATAGTCAACCAGACAAGGAACTTGAGATCTCTTAGAGATAGAGTGAAAGATTTTCTTTCGTTTTTTTTTTTAATTTAAAATATATATCTAACCTAGAGCACATAATGAATGAGGAGGAAATATTGGTAAGGAATACCAGGCAGCAACGGGTAGTAGGACGCGTATGTCACACAAGGAGTTTGACTTCTCTCTTAAAGTAATGATAATGGAATATTTTGAAATTGAGACAGTATCACAACAAGCATTTTTTATAGATTATCCTTTGTCCTGCCATGTATACACGAGGCTGAAGTGGGAACAGACTGAAGGAAGGGTCTTAACCATGTCAGGGTTAGGAAGCTGAGAGAAGAAAACACATTTGAGAGCGTGTGTAAGTGCCAGAAATAGTATCGTTAGCTGATTATTTAAATATAGGTGCGTGAGCTCTCCAAGAAGTCAGAGAGTGTGGGGAATAGCCTAGGCTGTGAGTTGAATACCTGCGGCTTCCAGGAAAGATTTTTGATGATGCAAAGTTAAGTCTCCTGGAAAACTGTCTTACTCAGCGCCAAAACTTATAAGGCCTTAGCGAATATTTGCTGAATGAAAACAAAACTAAATTACCCAAACCAGGGAGTTTAACAGACCCTCTGATCCATCGCATTTTTATATTTGATTAGAAAAAGATGGACCCATTATGGAGGTTTATTATGTCAAATGGTAAGAATCCCCGTAAGGGCATATTGAAATGTTCATCTACTTTAGACTTCATACCAAGAACCTGGACAGACGGGATCCTCAGTTGGTGTGTGTCCTACAGTGACATCCAGTTTAGAGTTTAAAAATTCTTTATCCTTAACTTTCTGTAAACTAATGAGATAAAGCTTGTATAATATCCTCTAAAGCACACATTCTATATTTGTGCTATGAAATAAAGGTATAAATCCAGAAGCCAGTTTGCTAACAACCTAATAGATTCTGATATATCAGCATCTTCAGCAGGATTTACAAAATATTTAGAGCAACCTCTCAAGTATGAAACAAATTCATTACTAAAAATAACCTGACTCAAGTTTTTTTTTTAAATAGTTCTCTCAGCTTACCCCATGGATATACACAGAGCTTGCTTGATTCCATCTGAAGCTTTCAAATCAAATCAATGTGCAGGTATCAAACGATCACAAATTATTCACAAGAATATTATATTCACAAGAATATAAAAATTAAAATTATAGGAATGGATGACCAATGGAGTTCAAAGACATAGATATTTTGAGGTTTGTAAAAGTATTCCCTTGATTGGTCACAAACAATCAATGGATGAATCCACTGGGTGAAGTTGTGGTATCTCCATCACTGAAAATCTTAAACACTAAGAATTTGTCCTGAAGGCTAGTCAGTCTTAAGGCTAGTCAATTGATTAAGAGGCAAGAAAACAAGAAGAGTCCATGGAGCCAGGTACCATTATTATGATTATTATTTTGGATTGATTTCCATTCTGTGCTCAATGGGAGTTTAAGAGGTTGCCTTTGTAATTACCAAATACAATTCTGAAATCTTTAATTTTCAAATTGTAAATTTGAAAATTTAATTCAATTGAATTCTGATCTTATCAAAACACTCTCTTTGTTTCATCTATTAAACACCAAGATCATCTAACCTCTTTCTCTCTAGATATCTAATATACAAATTTGATGTATTATCAAATTTACCAATAGGTATATATGTCTCTTTCATTATCTTAGATATTCTGTTGAGTTTAATGAGAAAATGTAAAGTTATTACATGGGCTCTGAGACACTAGAATGTGTTAGAAAACAAGTTTATTACATGATCTGTGGGCTTCCTAGCAGCAGAGTCATATTTTTCTCTGAATCCCCAGTAGAACCTAATAAAGTACTCTCTAAAAAGTAGATGAAAAGTAAATATATTGGATGAACAAAATTTTAGGAACATGGTGGTGTCGGAAATACACTTGGTTTAGCTAAGACTGTATTTCATTCTTCTATGAAACCTCTGAACTCAGACCAGTGCCTGGGACATAGTAAAAGTTGTTTCATAAACTCTTTTGAATGAAAGGTATTCCTTGATTAAGGGTCTGGTCTCCACAGAGTAAAGTCTGTAACTCTTGGCAAAAGTAACCAAGAACACATAGACATTATTTTGCATAAAATCTCCCAAATGTAATATGAATCACCTGTTACAACCATCTTTCATAGTTAATTCTCCAACAGAGGTTCTGCAAGTCATTAATAGTAGTAACTGAGTGTCATCATTTTATTTCCTGATTCAGTCTCTGTCAAATACACTATTAGTAAAACGGCCAAGAGGGGTTAGAGAAAGGGCTTCTGGAAAATCAGGAGATAATCCCGAATTGAACTTGAGCATATGAATACATACATTTTCATGAGTGCTTATTGAAAGTATGGGTGGATGAGCTATATAAACAATTCTGAAGGAGAAAGTACCATGAGGATTCTTAAGGAAAAGTGACATTTAAAATGGACAGTGTATATTATGAACTAGGGAAAAAGACTATTCTGATGAGATAACTACATTGGCATTTATCTATATTCTAAACAACACAGATTTCACAAACACAAAATAATATGCTCCATGTATGTGTGTATATTCAAAAGATATCCATAGGAGCACACAATTTAGTCAGGAAATAGAAAAGAACGTGAAGATTTCATATAAACCCCTCACACAAAAAGAGTCAAATGGCCTTAAAACACAGAAGTTGTCTTCAAGGTAAGAGAAAATGAAAAACCCTACTACCTCCTTCATTCCATCCACGATCCTGCATCAGGAAGTGTCCCTTATTTCTCTTTGACATGAACCAAGCAAAGATGAGCAGTATCCCAATGAACTTACTCAGATAAACACAATGTGATTTCTTTTTAAAATAAGCCTTTACTGAGTATATCAACAAGGTACTGTATAGTGTAGAGTGAAGTTTGTAGTTAACAAAGTGTGTGACACAGTAGGTCTCAGGGGATGTGTGATGCAGAATCTTCCAGCCCCTTGCAGTCCCTTGTCAGCGAGAACACACTACACAGAAACCAGAAGCAAATCAACATACGGCTCAAACAATAACAAGTCATCAGGATTAACTTTCAGCGAATATATACTGTTCCCACGAGGGACACACAGTGGCGACGCCTTCACCTTGCCTCAGAAAGGTTATAAATCTTACATCCCATGGATGTCTTTACGAATACCCCTGTGTGTGGTGTGTGTGTGTACACAAGTGTGTGTTTTATACTAGTTAAAAAATGTCTGTTGTGATGGCCTTGCTTTGTGCTCTTCTGATGGGTGTGCAGCTAGAAAAAGAAAAAAAACTTAAACTATAGCAAAAAGAATGTGATTTTTTTTGTTGTAACAGTATCCCCAGAATAACAGTGTAACAGTACATGTTATAACAACATGTACAAAACTTTCTCCCCACAATCAGGGACAAGCATCCCCCATTGTCAGCAATAGTCTTTCGACCCCACTGAAGAAATTAGAGAGGGGTGAAAACTAATGCTTCCTACATTAGTATTTTGACTTAAAAAAATAAGCATCAGGCAAGGTTGGACAAAACTAATAATGAAGAGGAGTTTTTTGGTTTGTTTTATGTATTTATCGCTTTCTCTTTGGGGCTCCATTATCTGCTCTGCTTTCCCATGAAGTTGGAAAGGTAAGTCATGAGCAAAACTATTATTCTCATATTCTAAAGTGAAACAATGTCTCCTTGTTATAGGGTAGAGAAAAATGCTAGAAGCTAAGAATGGAAATTGATCACTTCATTGTTGCAAGTTGTAATGGATTCTGCAAGTGAGGTTAGCTGACCAAGCTATCTTCTCCCTGTGGACAGCAACTGTATCATCTTGTGTCTGGAATGGATGCTCTGTCCACAACATGGAGAGCTTGTTCTCCTCAGTGAGGAAGGAAGTTCTAACTCCTGTGGAATGACTAGGACTATTATGATCTAGTAGGAAATGGAGCCATAACATCAGCTATTTCATTCATCCTTTTTACCAGACTGGTCACATTATACTTTTTTTTTTTTAATCTCCGGGAAAACATGTAACATATTTTCAACAAACATCCAGATAACTAGAAATTGCATGATTTCTCACAGGGTAGAATGTTTTCCACTTCTCTCATCAGAAAAATAGGCAGGAGGACACCCTTTTTGTCTCTGCTTTTGATTGTCCCATGCGATAGGTTGTTAATGCATTTGACAGTTTGAGGGAAGCTAAGGGCCTCTCCCTATTCAAATACGTCTCCCCAAACAAGTAGGTATTCATGACAACCCTGGGTATAAATAATGGTCAGTAGTACCTGTGTGCTCATGGCTATGCCTTTTCCTTTTGGAATTTCTTGGGCACAGTGACAGTTACCTAGCTCTGAAAGTGGACACATAGAATCTGAAATCATTAGATTTGGTCAGACAGCATTGAGCTCTTTAAAAGCAGGTATGTATGGCTTTGCTCATGGTCTTGTCTTGCATCTTGAACTGTGACTCTTGACTAATCTCAAAATGCAAAATAATGTATGAGCTCAAGAGAGGTCCAAAATTCAGAGTTGATGTATCAGTAAAACATTCCCATAACAAAAACACCATTCAAAGCATCATCCACCACTGATGGTCGTTACAAATTCCATGATGTGCTTTCTATCCTGGTGTAGGTGAGAGCCCCAGGTACACTATTACAAATAGGAGACTGATCTCAATCTTAACAGTCTCTGTCATGTTGTGCACAAGCTCAGAATTAAGTCTATAACTAGATTCTATCTCTTCAGAAATGTGTTCTAGCAAAGGAACCATTTCAGATCATCTTAATCATTACACATGACCAGGTCTCTGTGGTAGGACTTAAGCCCCAAATAATTCTGTGTATCCCATAAGACATTATAGAAACCTCTCTAACCTTGGTCTTCTTGGCTCAAAGCAAAAACATTTGTTTCAGCAGCGAAATATCCAGCTGGAGGTTATACACACAATACAAATAAATGAGAATGATTATTTTGTGGATAAAAGGGAAAAAAAGACCCTCAAAAATCAAAGTACCATCATTTGAACACATAGTTTTATCTATACAGCCAAGGAGAAAGAGACAGTGGAAGTGAATTATCCAGTTAAATACACAAAACCCCATGTCATGGTCCTGCATTTCAGATGGCTTGCTGCTACACTGATCACTTTCACAGATTGTCTTATCCCTTCACTGTGTGGATCAAGCTTTAAAAAAGCAACAGCCAAAACGAGCTAGCTAATAAACTAAAATGAAAACAAAAGTCACTTTAGAATTAACTCAAATTAATTAGTAGTTAATTTCAGTTCAACTGACTGCACAGTTTTGATTCTTGTGTCTATAACATTATAACTTCAGTTATATGTTCTGCTTATTCTGAGGGACAAAGGAGATTAAAACATATGAGTTGGGGAGATATTATTAAAGAAAATAAAGCCCTTACTATAAAGAAAAACTTGCATAGCATTTTATACCTAAACTCTTACAAAGTAGACACATCACAGTTCTATTTTGTCAAAAGTAAGAGGGACAGAGAAAGAGAAAGCAAAATGATTGTGACATTAACTTCATAGGTTCCTAAAATAATGGCCGGTGATCAAGGAAACATGCAACGCAGACTGAAATGCCTAAATTTGATTTTAAAAAGAATTTTCCAAGGGTGTATTTTTTAGATAATGTATGTATGTGATCGATAGCCCTTCTACAACTAAGGGATGGAAAGGAGTACATTATACATGCTTTCTGAAGATGGACGTTGCTTCAAAAAATATCTAGAATTAAGTCTGGACATCCTTCTCTTCTCTATGCCTTCTGTTCTATGCCCTGCTTTGCCAAGATTAGGAGAACAAGTCTTCCCTCTCAGACTTGATCATTTCTTTCATCTGTTATGCTGTTAATATAAGATTGATTATCCCTCCACAATTCCCAAAGAAGAGGAACATCCACGACTGAAAGGAATAAATGAAATTTTAAAAATGGAAGGTCAAAGTCAGTTCAAGGTGGAAACTTGGTATTGCTTTTTAAACAAATATGTTATTTCACCAGCTTTGACGTGTCCTTACAGAATTATTAGCAAGGAGAATTAGTATACATTTTAAAGTGTATATGGATATTTTGTGCAACCAAGACTGGCATCCATGATTTTCTTTTGAATTTTGAAGAGAGGGGGAATGACAAATGTTGCCTCTACAGCTAATTACAAAAATATACATGAGGTGATTGGAAGACAAGAATTTCCGAGGGGATAAAAGTATTAATTCAAGCTATTTCAACATGATACTAACAAAGTTAGTTGATATAGTATAACAGAACCACTGATCACTTGCTTTTGTCTAAATGGTATCAATAATTTTTACATAACAAGTTTAGTATATTCCAAAAATTGATCCCTTGTTGGTCTAAATATCATGTTGACATAGCTGCAGTGAATCTACCCAAATAGTTATCATTATCAAAAATAATTCCATTCAATATAATTCTTCCCATTATTTTATTAGCCTCTTCTAAAAAAGTATTCTAGAATATATCTCTGATGAATGTGATTCAACCTGACATATGACTTGAACAGTAACACTTTTAAAGGAAGTTTTCTTTCTGGGACATCCTACCTGCCCCCAAAGATGACTGAAATCAGACTCAGGTCTCTCACTGTTTCACATAGGGCCAGGGAAGCCTGAAGAGTGATGTTCAAGTTCCCAGTCAGATAGCCAACCCCTGGGTTTGACTGTCTTTTCAAATCTTATCTCATTTTCTTGATTCTGCCAGGATGGGTTAACTTATCTCACAGGAACTGACTTCCTCAAGAGATGTTTTCTGCATTTCCTCCTTTGGGTCAAATCAGGGTGACTACCTCCTTTCTTATATTCTAGAAGTTTTCACTTTTCTTCCAGAGCAGGAAGTATACAAATAGCGTGAAGAAATCTGGGGTCATTTCTGGTTTTATGCCTATTATTTATCCTACCCTGATGAGTCCATTTTAAGCTGCCCTTTCATCTGACCACCAATTCTAGGAAAGGAATTTGTTCTGAAGCTTCAACAGCAAAGTGGTGAATTGCATCAGGAGGAAGAATCACTCGTTCTTTTACCTTAGTGTTGGGTTCTCATTGTACAACCCTGTACAGTACTTCAGCAACTATTTTTTTTTTTAAGATTTAAAAAGCAAAGAGTTACAAAACTGTTTGTAATTAACTTGGAATAGAAAAGATAGCATTTTTTTTTAAATCCCATTATATAGTACACCGTATAAATTACAGAGTATTCAAATGCACAAACGCATCTGTGTAACATTTATCAAATGTAATTCGTGTGTCTTTATGTGCACACATGAGTGTGTTCTCGAGAGTCTTACTGCCCGCCTTTGTAATGCTGGACCTCTGGCTGTCACGTATGGCAGTGCTCCAAGTCTGGCACACTGCTGTTGCAGTATCGCATGTTGTTGGGGATATGGCAGTCTGTGTAATTAATGCCCCCGTTTGGGGTGTAAATGGGCTGCAGTCTGAAATCTCCTTTAAGGAGCTGATCGTTATTTAAGGAGACGATCTGAAAGCTGGTTTCTGTCATCTCCAGGATGGAATTGTCCTTTTTGGTGCCTGCCTCGCAATAGTCATCTTTCCGCCGGCCTCGGTTGTATTTCCACTTCTGGGAGGTGTAGCGCCCCTTTTTGTGCATATGCCAGCAAAAGACACTGAGAAGGACCACAAGCACAAATATCACTGCACCCCCAATCAGGCCCGCCAGCAGAAAAGGGGAGCCCATGCTATGGGAAGTCGTCTGCTCGTGACTGGAAGCCGTGTTGCTGCCATTGTTCACATAGGAGGCATGGGTGGTGGCCTCAGAACAAATGGTGTCTTCTACAGCTCGGTAGTTAAATGCATCCAGTGGCACTAAACAAATCCGATAAGTGGATCTGGGCTCTAAATTGACCAGGCTCAGATGCTGCTTCTCACCACTGACAATGCGTTCCTGAACGATGCCTCCCACCAAACTGTGGCCCATTTTCACCCATGTGAGTTTGTATGCCATCACAGTAAAGAGAGAGAGCCAGCTGACTTGAATGGAAGTGTCATTCACAAAATGGATAGAGAGCTGGATCCGTTCAGAAAGAGGTGGGGTCACTCTTTCTCTGCCATCCCAGTCGGGAATTGTGGGGAGTTTCGATGCCATGGGAGTTAGAGGCGCATAGCTTCTGCTAGGGGTCGGGACAGAGAGTGTGGGAGGTTGAGTCGTGGGCGAAGCTGAACTTGGGGCTGGGGTGAAGAGAGGCAGGCCGGGGGTCGTGGTGGGACAGGACAACAGATTCATATTCAACTCCCGGACTGCCATCCCCCGGACTTGTTCAGGACCTTGGCACATGAAACCTCGCACGTTGAGAGATGAGGGTATGTGTTTGAGCCATTCTGTGACCCATTTAATACTGCAGTCACAGAACCAAGGATTATTCCGAGCAGTGAGCTGCTTCAGGTTGGAGAGGTTATCGAAGACCCCTTGAGTCAACACACGCAGCTGGTTGTTGGATATATCCAGCCGTTCCAGCTTCCGGAGATTCGAGAAGGCTGTCAAAGGGATGTGGTTGATCTGGTTGTCCTGCAGATAGAGCCTCATCAGGTGCATACCTGGGAGGTCAGAAGGGGGATGGGAAAGCGAATTCCGGACAATGGAAAATTCCTTGAGCTTGGTGAGGTGGCTGAAGGTGCCCTCGGCAATGCCCTTGTTGGTCAGGAGGTTTCCATCCATGATCAGACGCTCCAAGCTCGTGAGGTTCTGAAAGGCCATGTCTGATATGACGGCAATTCGATTCTCATCCACTCTCAGCTCTTGCAGTTCCACGGGAAGCCCCACAGGCACGCTGCTCAGGTGATTCTTGGACAGAAACAACAATTTGAGGCTAACGGCCTCACGGAAGGCCCCATCTTCCACCCCCACTGTGGATATTGAGTTGTCATCCAGGTGGAGCTCTTCAAGCTTCAAGAGCTGGGCCAGGGCGGCCCGTGAAATGGTCTGAATATTGTTTTCCTGCAGATGGAGAACTCGGACGTTCTTGGGAAGGTTCATGGGGAATTCATCCAGTTGGTTCCCATAAAGGTACACGGTGTGCACAGACTGTACGTTGTGCAGCTCTGCAGGAAACCCAGCATTATTAATTTGGTTGTTGTGGAGGTAGAGTACAGTGACGCCCTCCGGGATCCCAAGAGGCACTGAGGTCAAGCTTCGCTCGTTACAGTAGACAAAGTTCCTGTCACAGCGACACACGCTGGGGCATGCCAGGAGTTTTGACACTTGTGAGTAGAGCCCCAGGGAGATGAGAAGCCAAGATTTCAGGAAACAAGCCCCCTGGCTGGGCCCCTGTGTAGTCTGTAGGCCCATTTCTGAAGTACAGAAATAAAATACAATGTGGTAGTGAAAAGAAAAAGAAAAAAAAAAAAAAAACAGATAGCAAAACCAAAATGATTGAATGCAGTTCTGTTAAAGTCCAGAACTCCAGCTAGAGGAAAAGTTCCGAAGGCTAAGGTCAAAGAATCTTCCTGTGGTCTCTGGTCTTATCAGCCTATGTTGCCCTCTTTGCTATTGTCCTCCATGTGCAAAAAAAATTCAATAGGGAGAACTTTCCACCCAGGCAACAAGTGAAGCCAAGTTATCAGCGGTCAAAAGGGGCCCAGTTGGGTAGGCAGAATCCCTTCTTCTGTGGTCGGTCAGGTCAGTGTGGATCAGCCTATGAACTTGGTTAAGTTCAGTCTGCAATCTGTTGTAGGAAAGTAGAGAGAAAATAATCAGTTAAGGGTAGTGAGTGGATTAAGTGCTGATCTGACTGGCTTTTCAAGAATGCTGTGATCCAATGTTCATTGCAGCACTATTTACAATAGCCAGGACATGAAGCAACCTAAGTGTCCATTGTCAGATGAATGGATAAAGAAAATGTGGCACATATATACAATGGAATATTACTCAGCCATAAAAAAAATTAAACTGAGTTATTTGTAGTAAGGTGGATAGACCTAGAGTCTGTCATACAGAGTGAAGTAGGTCAGAAAGAGGAAAACACATATATATGGAAACTAAAAAAAAAAAAAAAAAATGATTCTGAAGAACCTAGGGGCAGGACAGGAATAAAGATGCAGATGTAGAGAACGGACTTGAGGACACGGCGAGGGGGAAGGATAAGCTGGGACGAAGTAAGAGAGTGGCATGGACATATATACACTACCAAATGTAAAAGAGATAGCTAGTGGGAAGCAGCTGCATAGCACAGGAAGATCAGCTCGGTGCTTTGTGACCACCTAGAGGGGTGGGATAGGAAGGGTGGGAGGGAGACTCAAGAGAGAGAGGATATGGGGATATATGTATACATATAGCTGATTCACTTTCTTATACAGCAGAAACTAATACAACATTTTAAAGCAATTATACTCCAACAAAGATGTTTAAAAAAAAAAATCACTGTGATTGGGACTAAATGCTCAGAGGAGGGAGTTGGCATTAAGTGACATGCTAAATAATAATAATTCAGTTGAAAAGGTATTCAAAGAATGAAAACGATTAAGTTATCTTTACATCAAAAGGAGACCATGTTGTTACCTCTCACTATCAATGATCATATTGTGAATTTTACATCACAGTCAGTATCTTCTCTCAGAGATCTATTTGCATATCCAAACAGACAGGCACAAGAGGCCCAGGGCTGAATCCACTGAATCAATGATGACCGTCTACAAATGCAACTGGTCACAGTCATATTTCAAGATGAAATGAGTGACTGAGCAACGAATACAATTTAAGGGAAAAAAAATTGTGAAACCCTTTCCAGTTATAAACAAATGCAAAATGGGGACTGATAAAGTTATTTAGAAAGATGCATCCTTTGGATCTGGCATTGTGATGAAGCAGTTTAAAGGTGATGCACAGAAACAGAGGTGATGTCAAGTCAGAGAGAAGACTGCTCTTTTCTTCCCCACTCCCTGTCTCCTCTCATCTCTCTCTGCCTCCCAAATAGCCCACACTTGAGTTACCCATGACACATTTCCACTTATCCCCTCTTTTGTGACCTTCAGGTTCAGATGAGATACACCATTGTGATTCCTTTGAGAGTTGACAAGCTCATGACTGGGAATAAAATTATTGTCCAACAACTCAACCTTCCTCCCATCTGTGTGTGTTTTCCTGCTTTTAAGAAAGGACTTTCAATAAACTTTGAAATGTTAGAAGACACTGTTGGGGAAGAAAAGGCAATCTACAGATAGTAATCAGACCTTCTTGCTCCAGAACTGTTCCTTCTATTTTTAGATTAGAGAAGTAAAGAAGTTAATTGAAAGGTGCCAGATTTGATTTCCCTACAAAAGAAGCTAACGTGACAGGACATGGCAAGCTGGAAGTCTCTTAATTCTTACCAATACACAACAATTGAAACAACTTATATGTAAAGCACAGAGGAACTATTTGAAATTGTTCTCTTAGCTATCTTTAGAAAGGTAATTAAAAAAAAAACATTGTAACTACTATTTAAGTGTCCAGACTCTTGTAAATTTGTTCTACAATTTGAAATATTGTGAGCCATCTAAAAAATGCCTTTGATGACCAGAAACAGTAATATTCATTTTTTTATTGTTCAGAAAACTTAAAAAAAAAAGGAGGGGGTATAGGGAGTATCTTTCCAGGCAAAACAGATGGATGTGATACTTTATCAAAAATTAAGCATTATTTAATTTGTTAAAAATTACAAATATATGTTTTATCACATTGAACAGGAGTCATCCTCTCTGCCAAAAATTTCCCTATACACTTAAAGAATAATTTATACTACAACTAAGCTTAGTGCAGGAAAAGTGAATTTAATGCCATCAGCTTGATGCCATCCCTAGCTCAGGTTTCAAATTCTCAAACCATCTCAATGTTCCCTAATAGCCTGCTACTCAAGTGTGATCTCTGGTCCAACAGCATGAACCTCACCTGGGAAGTTGCTGGAAACAGAATCTGCACATTAGAAAGAGCCTGGGGTGTACACGTTAAAATTTGAGAAACACTGCCCTAAACACAGTGCCGTCTTATTTAATTTTTCAAATGTTTTAATTTATTAAATGAAAAATAAATGCAAGAGCATGTCAAATGATTCATTTGAGAAGTGTAAAAGCATAAGGCATACTAAACACTTTCGTCCCCAGGAGATGGTCTCAAATTGCATCTTATATATAAAGGACATCTTACAGGTAGAGTAATGCAATGACTAAATATATCACTTGGCTTCAACAGACCCTTGAAAATGTATGTCTGAATGACAAGCACTAGTATCCAGTAGGAGCTTAAAGAGCTATTTGTAATCAGAGGGGGCCTACTTTCATAAAGCATGATTTATTTAAGAACAAAAATCTGTTTGGTGCTATTAGCATTTACTCTTCTAAAAAGGTAGGAAAGTGAGACCAAAAGAATAGAATCTAACACACTTTTGAGTATTCCACGGGAACCTTCAAAGTGTGATAATAGCACACAATGAACGGATTTTCCAAGGGAGAAAACACAGCTGCCCCAGGGTCTTTAAATTCCTATGTAAAAAGGATAGATGCTTCTTAACTTGGCAATTACAAGCCAAGTTTTAAGGCCCTAGAAACAACAAACCAGTGCCTGAAGATGGTAGAATTTGTTTAGAAACTTTATCAGTGAAGGGCCTCAAGGCAATAATGATTGCGAGCTAACAAAGTACTCAGGGATCACTGGAGACCATCACTGTGCATCCAAATTGCAACTCTTCCACTTGCTTCAACTGTGTCCTCTGTAAGGAGAGAAAAAGCCCTATCAGCCAACCCTTTGCCCCAGGCCTTGCTCTCTTGGCAGGTGGACTTTACTCATGAGTGGTTCTTGTATAATTACATAAGAAGAGGATGTGGTCCTGAAGAAAGCTCCTAATGGGATTACATGGGGCAAACTGTCACTGTTTATCCACCTCAACAGGAGAAAAGTCCCATCTAGATCGCACTGTGTTGATCAGCTATGGCAAGTTCAGTGTTGAAAGAAAACAAACTCTCAAGGTTTTCTTTGTGCTTTTGGGAATTCCATAAAATAACTGTGCATAATAGACTTGTCCTAATTCCTGGATCAACAACTGCCTACATATTATATCAGCTAGTAGACTGTATCTTTGTTCAAATTAGTACAAGTGTAAAACTGCAACCACCTAGGCAATGATGATATTTTTTAAACTTAAGTAAGGCTAAAATCTCCATATTCTCCACTATAATTCCTACTAAATACTAAGGGGAGAAATCCTTTTAGACCTTAAAATGGAGACTGTATTTATAGAGAAAGCAGTATAGTATAATGGTCAAAAGCATAGCCTCTGAGTTCTCATCCCACCTCTGGCACTTAGGAGCTAGATAAATTAGTTAACCTTTTAAGTCTTAGTCTCCCTATCTGAAAAATGGGGATAAAATAGTTCCTAACTCAACAGCACTGTTGAGAGGATTAAATAGGATAATATTTGTGTGAAGTTATATGGTGCCTGACACATGGCAAAAACATAATAAATAAAACTGTTATTCTCTGTGTACTTGTTATTATTAATGATATCCAAAAAAGTGAACTCCAAAATGTAGAGTAAAATAAAATCACTTTTGACCAACCAAGTTCTCTGTACTGACACCTCCTCCAGGATTTCTCAACATCAACACTATTCATATTTTGAGCCAGATAATTATTTTCTTGTGGAGCTGCTGTGAGCATACAAAGATGTCTCCAGACATTGCCTTAGGTATGTCCCCTGGTGAGGCAAAATGTCCCCAGTTAAGAACGACTGACCCACCCCATCTTACAAGTACCTTAAAGGGTTAGTATTTTTATCTTGATTTTATAGAGGAAGTTGAAGATAAGTTTCTAATAAACAGAGCCCATAAATGCTTCATGCCATGGCCACCAAAAAAGCATGAAAATGCAATATGTTTTTCATTCATTTATTCAGCCAATATTTATTGGGCACTGGAATGACGATACCATCATGCAGAGCTGATATGGTTTTTGACTTTGTGAGTCTTAAAAGTATAATGAGGGGAGAGAAATGAATAAGCAGGGAATTGTGGTACTGTGTAAAGATATCCAATCTCAGGGCATCAGGAAATTATGGTACCATGTAAAAAGCTCTAATCTAGTCCATGGGGTACCAGGAAAAACACAGCAGAGGAAGGGCTGTGTACATGAGGATTTGAAGGATAGTAAGGTGCAAGCCAGGGAAGAGATTCCAAAAGTTCTGCACATGGACAGTTGTCATGTGGACCAAGAGGTGAACCCCAGCCCAGCTCAGAGAAGGAACAAAACTTTGACTACACAGCATTTTCGCTCAACTCTTTGCTTCCCAAAGAGATAGTCCTGTTTCTAGAAGTTAATAAACAAACCCATGTTTCAAAATCATTAGCCATTTCATTTATAAGTCTCTAAAGGTTGGTAATAAAAAGATTTTGCTTTACAAGATGGATTTCAAATATTGAGAGCAAAAGTTGTAGGGTTTTTCTTCTTCCTTTCCTATTTGAGTAGTGCACTGAGTATGTCTCCCCTCCAGGAAATGAGAGAATGTGAAGAATGGCTTAATGGAAGGTGCTAGGTAAAAACAGAAATTTTCCTTTAAAGCAGAAAACAGTTTCAAAAGCCTGAGTGTAAAACAACATGCAACAAAGGCTCTTTGGAGACAGCAAGACCCTGACCCTGCCTGTCTGTTAAAGATGACAGTAACGGTGGCAGTTATGCCAGGCTACTTTTTAACTCTTTTCATAGGAACTGAGACTCAAGAGACATAAATCATGGAAGAGCTTTCTTCAAAGTGTTTCTCTCCTCATGTTGCCTAAAAAGTTTCTTAAATTAATTCCAGGGGCTCTTAATAAACTCAGACTATAAAAATCATAGTACGGAAAATAGGCATTATCTATAAGCACTGCCAATTCCATAGTATAATGACACCAGGACAAACCTAATAAAAACCTTAATGGTTTCAGCATTGGCTGGATTGTGCCAAGACAGCACACTGCCTGGAGCGATGCAAGTGAAAAAGCTACGTTGATGAGGGATCCTCCTAGAAAAGTTTCCCTGGATACATCAGACTTAGAGCTTCTGGAGTTAAGTTTGTGCTTAAAATCGACACACACAGGTGCAGAATCCATAGTCCCAACTACACTGCAAATGTCTGTGTTATAATCTGGAAACACTAAAGCAATTTATAGATCTTGTGCACATTTCCACATTCCTCAAGATAGGTTATAAATACCATTCCTACAACAATCAGGAGAGTTCTGTAGTTAGCTGGCCAAGATGTGGGAATTAGCAGAGGAATGTGGAGGAAAATATAACAATAGCTACCCCCTAACTTGAAACCATTTTTCCATCTCATTCACTGAGGCTCAATCAAGCTCCTTGAAGTTTTTCTCATTAGACAAATATTTTTCTTTGCCAAAACAAAGGGAGAGAAAGAAAGGAAGAGGGAGAAAAGGAGGGAAGGAGGGAAGGAAAGAAAGGAAACACTTTATTTAAACAGTTGACAATTTTTTGGCTCCAGTCAGTCTAGAATGGAAAACATTAAAATTGGACCAAAAAAAAAAAAAAAAAAAAAGAAGAAGAAGAAAAACTATTCTCCTGACAAGCATAAAATTCTCTAACACATTTGAAGGGTTGTTCTCACATGGTTTCCAATGCAGTTGGTTTGAATAATAGGGCTAAGTTTAGAACAAGTTACAGTGCTAAAAACTCAACTGCATAAACTTTGAGGACACCTTCATTACTGCCATACGCTTCTCTCAATCCACTAGGGAGCTCCCACTGACCATCCTCTGGGTTCATATAAATCTGTATAATCTAGGACTGCAAGACTGAGTCTTCACAGTATTTAATAAAGCCCACTGGTGAACAGACACTATTAGAGAAGAATTTTATTGAGACAGCACCAACAGGATTAAAAAAAAGATACAACTCTACGGTCAATAAAGGATGGAAGTCCCTACAGCTCATATCTATACACTCTTCAACCCATTTCAAAGGGAGGTAGTTCAGCAGTCATTCATACATTCATTCATTTGCTCAGATACTGAGCACCTCATGGTTTGAGCATAGAAAATAGCTGATTTCTTAAACTCAAATTTGGGAGAGATTTTTCTCATCACCTGATCCAGTGATTCCCCATCCCCAAGGGTCATCAGAAACACTTAGGGAAGGTGATGAAACATTAAAGTTCCTGGGTGCCACCTCTGCAGATTCTGGTTTGACTGGTCTTCAAAGAAGGCTGGGTAGGTACATTTTGTCAACTTTCCCCAGATGGGTTTGATGATCAGGCACTTTAGGGTCTTACTACCCAGCCACTCACTAATCAGGAACTGCTTTCAGGGCATCGAGACAACTGGTCCTTCTTGCTTCTGGATCAAATCAACAAGTGAGAGGTAGAGGTGCATGGGGGTATGGAAAGAGCAAAGGGTTTGGAGTCAGAATTTAGCTTAACATCAGTGCAGCCACTCAAACGGCATGACAATGGACACTTAACCTCTCTGTACATCACCTTTTTTCATCTCAAGAGGGGATAATAAGCCATGCTCATGTTGGGAAGACTAGATATAATGCATGTAAAGAAGCAAAAAGCACCAACTAGGCACTCAATAAACTGTGATTTAAGAGAGGTAGAGATTGTATAATGAGAAAAAGCTGTGTCTGGGGACAGTTGACCTAGACAGCTTTCCCACTTACTAGCTGTGCTAATTTGGGCACATTACTTCATCTCCCTATGCCCCAGTTAACTCATATGCAAAATGGGGAAAATGATAGTATTAATCTCTCATAGTTGTTGTAGGACTATAAATCACTTAGAATATCATCTAACACATGGAGAACATACATTCATTGTGTCATTCCTATTATTAGCATTAAATAATAATAATAATAACAAAAAACCCCCTATTCTAGGAAGCTTTTGTCCCTAATTTAGTAGACAGGTCATTCTGTTTAATTCATCAAATTTTATTTTCCTCTGACTTTCATTATCTATTTTTATCATAGTTCTTTCCTCTGGAGATACACACACACACCTTTCCATCCATCAACCTGCAAATATGTGGAGACATTTATTGGGTCTCTGAGATCTCTTCCTTTCCTGTGTAAATGTCCCTTTTCTTTCATTTGCTCCAGAATCTTAGCAATGCTGATGCTTTCATTGGCAATGCCTTTCTTGATATATGTTGCCCAGAATGGAAAATAAGACTCATGAGGTCTACCAGCACCAAGTAGTGCTCAGCAAATACTCAGCGAATGCCCATGCCCTGCCAGGCATGGAGCTGGTAACTAGAAAGATACCTATGACATGGCCCTTGGTATTGAGTAAAGGTTCATGTAATATCAAGTAACTTTTTGTATAAAACTCTTTATAATTCCAAAGACTTTTAATATATTTCATTTCATCTAATCCCACAACAACCCACAGGAGGTATTTATATCAACCTCAAATGAAGTCCACAGAGATGAAATAATTTGCCTGAAGCCACATGGACGGTATGGACAGAGGATAGTATTATAAATCTTCTGTATGAAAATGCAAGCTTCAGGTATAATTTTATGAATGGTGTTAGTTACAGTGGTATTAAAACCAACATCCGGGTTTCCCTCATGGAGCAGTGGTTGAGAGTCCGCCTGCCGATGCAGGGGACGCGGGTTCGTGCCCCAGTCCGGGAAGATCCCACATGCCGTGGAGCGGCTGGGCCCGTAAGCCATGGCCGCTGAGCCTGTGTCTCCGGAGCCTGTGCTCCACAACGGGAGAGGCCACAACAGTGACAGGCCCGCGTACCACAAAAAAAAAAAACAAATACAAAAACACGAAAAACAAAACCAAACAAAACGAAACAAAACAAAAAAAAACAACATCTACTTCCCTGAAAAAAATAAAGCCCCTCGCCACTGCTCAAATTTTCAAAACTAGCAGCAGCCTGGCATTTAAAGTGGGTAACACTTCCAAGCTGGACTGGTGCATAAGTAAAAGGTAATTACACCAGTGGGCGAATTATCTGCTTTGCCCACATGACTCCAGGACTCAGCAGGAATGGGAAATCAAGGGCTCCCCAGACGATGGGCAGCAGCAAGATGCCAAGAACTGCAGGCGTCTAAAGGACTAGACGGCTACTGATAAGTTGGTAGCAAGAAAGACAACAAAGTCCCCTTGCCTCCTTCATAACCAAGAGTCCCAGGTTTGCTGCCACCACGTTCTACAGCTTGGGAAGGTCTTTATGTGGAGTAACTGTTGGAAAAGCCATTTAAGGGATAAAACTAACTGTCAACTGCCCTACATACAGCCACCTTCTGTATACTAATTAAATGAAATGTTGCTTAGTGTTGTGAGTTCCTTGAATTCCAAGTGAAAAAAAAATCTGTAGAAAGTGGGCTCAGTAAGCTACCAAACAGTAATTTTAGGGAAAATCTTTCTACATCTGCTTTTTCTCTACAAGAGACTTTGTTCAGGCAATCCTATAATAGCATGCGACATCAGGAAGTCTAATAGGTTTTTTTTTTCCCTCTTCCACTCTATAACTCAAGCATGCAGTGCTCATTCTGAATACGTGTGTCCCAAATGAGAATTCGTCCTCTTTTCCTCACCCCTTCCCCTTCTTTCTTTTTCGAAAGGCAGGCTGTGCAGGGCTAGAACAAAACATGTTTAAACAGTTCTTGATAATTCAAGAGAAGGAATAAGCAAATAACTATACTCAAATTATTCACCACTAGGCTCTTGTACATTTCCAACTGAAGTTCAGACTCAGCTAAATATTCAAATACCTATTGAGAGCTAGTCACTACTAGTCTTGTGAAATACCTACACAGCTATGAGAAATAAGTCATTATTATTCCTAATTTACAAATGAGGAAACTAGCCTGGAGAAATCTGTGACTTCCACCAGTTGAAACAGTAGCATATCCTAGAAATAGAACTGCAACTCAATTTTCCTGGCTAAAAACCAGTCAGTGCTCTTCCCACTACACCACATTTCTCTCCTTATCGGTTTAGGGTATATATAGTCTCTCATTTCAAAAATTCTTCTGCTAACACCCCAGGTTCTCTTTGCCCTCTATTCTTTCATTACACCAATGAAGCAAAGGCTTCCCACTCAATCACAAGCCCAATCTCCCCTGTGCCCACCTGAGTTTCAGATTCCCACTAGAGAAAGTCACCTAACAGCACAGAGTAGTTCTACCTTAAATAAGAAATCCCCAACCTAAAGTGAGACCTCACCCCATCTAACAATGTTACTGCACTTCTCTGGAAAGCACTCTCTCCCATTCTCCTCAAAGATGGCATTAAACTTCACTCTCCTTAGCCCTCCAAACCTCATTCCCCTCACTCTCAGTAGACAACCTGACTTTAATCTGAAGAGAGCGGAAGGCATCAGACAGGATCTCTCACGTCTTTCTGTTGCCAAACATACGAATCTGTTCCTTGGAGCCCTCGCCCTACAGGCCTCTCTGGAAGATAACTACCTCTTCCTTCCCTGCGTGCACAATCTCTCCCTCTCAAACTGGATCCATGTTGAAACATTCCCCACTATTTTCCACTAAAAAAAAATCCCCTTGATCCTCAAGTTCCCCTCCAGCTATTCCCACATTTCTCTCCTTTTAGCTAAATTCCTGGAAAGAACAGTCCATCATGATATCTCTGTTTTCTCACCTCCCATCCATCTCACACCAACACATTCCATGCTGGTTCCCGTCCCTACTCTCCCACAAGCTTCTCTCCTAATGTTTACATTAGGAGATGCTAACAATCAGCCCCAGGTTGGCAAATCCAAAGGGCTTTCTTTTGACTGTATTCCTCCCACTTAATCTCACAGCATCATTTAGACTTGTTCATGCCCTTACTGAAACATCCTCATTCCTTGGTTGCTATGACAGCTGCTGGTTTTCTTCCTATTTCTCTTGTTATTTCTTATTTTGTAGGTTCTCCTTCTTCAGTGTAGCCATTCAGTGTTAGTCCAATAAGCTTGGGTCCAGACACTCTTCTTCCCTTTGTAAGAAATGGCATCCAAGCCTTAAGCTTAAATGATCATATATACAAATGATGCTTGAGAGGGTGTGGAGGGGAGGGAACCCTCCTACACTGTTGGTGGGAATGTAAATTAGTACAGCCACTATAGAGAACAGTATGGATGTTCCTTGAAAAACTAAAAATAGAAATACCATATGACACATCAATTCTACTCCTGGACATATAGCCTGAGAAAACCATAATTCAAAAAGATAGATGCACCCCAATGTTCTTTGCAGCATTATTTACAGTAGTTAGGACATGGAAGCAACCTAAATGTCCATCAATAGAGGAATGGATAAAGAAGATGTAGTACATATATACAATGGAATATTACTCAGCCATAAAAAGAACAAAATAATGCCATTTACAGCAACATGAATGGACCTAGAGATTATCATACTAAGTGAAGTAAGTCAAACAGAAAAAAACAAATATCATATGATATTTAAAAATCTGTGTAATCTAATTTAAAAACATGATACAAATGAACTTATTTACAAAACAGAAACAGACTTACAGATATCAAAAACAAACTTATGGTTACCAAAGGGGAAACATAGCGGGGGGGGGGGGAGGGATGAATCAGGAGGATGGGATTAACATACACACACTACTATATACAAGAAGATAACCAACTACCGTATAGCACAGGGAGCTCCACTCAATATTCCATGATAACTCATTTGAGAAAAGAATCCAAAATAGAATGAATATATGTGTATGTATAACTGAATCACCTTGCACCTGAAACTAACACAACATTGTAAATCAACTAAACTCCAAAAAAAGTTTTAAGAAATGATCATATCTACAATCAGAAACTTCAATCTCCATCTCAGACTGTCCTCTCAGCTGCTTGTCTGTACACCCAAACACCCACCTGACTTACTTCAGTGTTTCAAGAACACTTCCAACATAGCAGTTACAGTTTTAGATACTTTAAAAGAAGCTTACATACATGGACTCATAATAAAACTATGCACTTTATACTGTTATTATCTCACAGAGGGAATGGAGGCTCCAAGTTAAATAGCTTCTCCAAGGTGGATGAGCAGAGAAGTGACACGGATGGACTTGAAATCAGGCATGATCTGCAGGGCCTTGCTCCTATCCTGTGTTCTGACTCTCTGTAAACTCCACACATTCACAGGCTGGTCCCTCCCCAGGGCCGGGAGCAGCACATGGCAGGCATTCAAGAAGTGTTTGTAGAATAAATGGACGAATCAGAGAACAACTTTCAGATGATTACTTTGTTTGAAGAGGCAGTCTGTGAAAACTCTTCAGCATCTTCAATTTGAGGTCCCATAAGGAATCACTGAGATAATATTTCAGAACAGGCTTCAAGGGATTTATGCTACACTAACCTAGCTGGAGAGATTGATGGATAAATAGTTCCCAAACACAAAGGAACTAGATGACTTTAGGAAAAGACACAGAACACGTAAGTGGAAAATAACTGTAATTACTACAGCACTGTACTTCTTTTACAAAATAACATCAAATTCTGTGGTCTTCTTAGCAAGAGTACTACTCACATAAGATCAGTCTGATCTATTACTACAAACTCTGTTTGATGAAAGACACATCTGATCGTGCTAGATACCTAACACCTCAGTTTTAAAATGGTTATGACCTGAATTCAGGTAAGTCTTTATGGTTTACAGCAAATATGTGTTCTACTTATATATACCAACAGCTTATAAATATTTACATACATTCAGTGTGACAGTTCAACTGCGTTTTAATTGCACATCACTTTACCATGCCACATAGTTAGAATCAACACAATATAGGCCAGTAACTTTGAGAGTTATAAAAACGCTTATAAAAGAACAAACTGAATCAAAAAATATAAACATGGCCTATTTTTTCCCACTAAAATACTGCACCCTATATGTAATAGACATAATGAAACAGAAAATCTTGTGTCTCCTTCACAAGGAGAATACAGATTTCAGGCAGTGATATTGATTAGGTGCGTGAAATGAAATTACATAGTGTGTATTTCCATGTGGGTTATCTGGTTTTGAGTCTAAAAAAACAAAAAAAAATCATTGCTTAAGCCTATTTCAGTATGATAGTGATGGCTCTGAATGTAAGTGGTATAAAATTTCCTCACTGAATAAATAGGCTTTACAGTACACCTTCTCATCTTCAGAACACCTGTCACGCAGATGTGTCAGGCTATGTTCAGGGGACTATTTCTGGATCTGGAGGATGAGAAGGGACAAGAAACAGAAGAAAAATTATTATTCCTTATCCCTGACCCTCTCCTTCTCTCAAGGAAATTCTCCCCTGCCCTGACCCTGGAACATGTCTAGATATGGGTTAAAATTAAATCAAGTGATTTCTAAGACATAAAATAAAATCTCAGATGAGAGCCATCAGTACCATATCCAGTGTAACTACACAGTTCAGATAAGGAAAAATTCAAAGGAAAATAATAAAAACACACACCCACAACAGATTTTAAAAGCTACCTTTAAAAAATCTATACTGGTGGTCTTTCTCATTTGAATGAATTTTGAAATATGTTCCCCCAATACTGAGGAATTTAAACACATGAGCAGATCCTTTTATAGGTTTATATGCAGTCAGAGCCCTGCTTTCATTTATGATCACTGCAGGTTCCCAACTTTACCCCACATGCAAAAAGCTTGCATTCTCTTAAGTATTGAATATATGCTGCCAATCAATTTCAACCACTTAAGTCTTTGTTAAAAAAAAAAAAAAAGAGCTTCCACCAAAAATTACAGTCTGACTTAGTCCATGTCACCCAGGCCCATGTGCACATAGCTGGCAGTCAGAGGGAGGCAACACAGCTGTAAGATGATCTCAGTAACACACACACACACACACACACACACACACACATCACATGAAAAAAAGTTTTGACTGTTTTTTCATCTTTGTCTCAGCTACTTTATGGTTGTTCAGAAAAGAGTTCCTATCTTCACTTATAAATAAAACTAAAAACTCAAGTATTAGAGAGTAATGTGAAGTTTGGGATGATAAAGCAGATTTTAAAGACTGAGATTAATGAGGGGAGCATCATATGTTTGAAATCAGATTGGATTACTCATTCCTTCCTTAGCTACATTTTCACACTTGACTGAAATGCAGGGCCCCCTGGTCCTTGGGAGTACCGCGGTGGGTCTAACAAGGTTTAACTTCTAAAGTATCGCATCTAAATGGCAGGCCTGCTCTCTTAGACAAAACACTCAAGAAACAGATCAAGGAAAAAGACTCGTGGGTGGGCGGCTGCTTAATGTGACATGGTTTCCCAATGGACCTGTGTTTCCACAAAATCCTTTTACACCACTTCCCTGACACTTACAATTTCATAATTGTAAACCAATTTCTTTGGACTAGAATGTTACCCTCTCTAGAAATCCAAATATCCTTGGCAGACATTCTAAATCAAGTGAAGTGTATCAGACTTTATCCTAAAGCTAGCATTTCTCATTCCTTCATTCATTTGTCAAACAAGTGTTGAGTGGCTACTCTGTGCCAGACACAGTGTGAGGCCCTTGGGATACAAAGATGAACAAGACAGATAAAGTCCCTGCAGTTGGGGAGGTTATCTGTTTTGAAAGCAAGACAGAAAAGAAATATCAAATAACAACTACAAACTTGAGACTGGAAATAATAAAATTATTATGACAGAGAATATTGGGAGGCTGTGAGTGTGAGTTTAAATATGGTGGACATGGATGACATCTTGGAGAATGGGATTCCCAAAGGATGAGTGGTTGATACCCATGGGGGAGCTGGGACAAAGGAGGGCAGTGCATGGGAGGAGAGAGGTTAACACAACAGTCCAGGTCTCAGTAAGAGCAGGCAAAAAGTTAGTAGGGAAGAAGAGTCTGTTTTTTTCTGGGAACTGAAAGATCAATGTGGCTGGGGATGTTTTGTGAGGAATGGGGTGAGTGGAAAGACCAAGGGTTCCGATGGGCCTGGATACACAAGGCCTTGAGGCTTTGGTAAACCACTTAAATTTTATTCTAAGGACAACTGGAAGCCGGCAATTAAATGGACTAGAGCAGGGAGGGTATAGAGAGGGATGGTAACAATGAAAAGGGATACCCTGAATCTGTACAGCATAGAGTGGAAGGAGGTCTGGGGAGAGCACAAGTAAGGATGAAGTAAAAACAGGAAATTTTATCAAGAAGAGGACAAGCACCTTCAAACTTCTGTCTGAATTGTCTCTTCAAATGT
The DNA here is from genome assembly GCF_025265405.1 of Mesoplodon densirostris. Classification (NCBI taxonomy): domain Eukaryota; kingdom Metazoa; phylum Chordata; class Mammalia; order Artiodactyla; family Ziphiidae; genus Mesoplodon; species Mesoplodon densirostris. Next base: position 19,044,484 of record NC_082664.1, read on the forward strand.
CCTGTTTCAGAGAGCCTTCCAAGTACTGGCCCCACTCCCATTTTCTCATCTGTCTTAAACTCTCTTTGAAAATAGATGTTGTATAAATAATAAATAAATAAAAGAAATACGGCTTTGCCTAAAGAATCTTGAGGACAAAGTAAGGTACCGATACTGCATAAAGACAACCATGTAATTAATGAGAAAGCTCTCCCTGCTTCTATGGTGAACACTGAAGACTGTCACCCTGCTTAACATAATGTCCCCTCCACTGGGAAAAGCACAGACCACCTGCTGTTCCCAAGCAAGTAGATTGGTCCCTACCTGTAAATGATTCTATGTAGTGAAGAAGAACACTGTTTTTTTTTTTTTTTTTCCCTGAAGCTATGAGCATAGCCTGGCAGACCACCATAGATAATTTTGAAAAAGTGGCTTTTCTTGACCCTAGTGACACAAAAGTGGCCAGTGCTGTACAGGGTTTGGCAGGGCTGCATCATTCATGAGCGGCTGGGCTGTCTCACCTGAGTGCAGGGGTGGCATCAATGCCCTGGCTCCCTGCAGGTGAGGTGGGCACCTCTCCAGGGTAGCCTGTGCAGTTTCTGCTTTGACCTGAAATCTGTTCATATGTTTCTAGAGCTGAATCTCCTCAGAGGGAGTGAGTTGGTCTTTTCGGGGACTCACGGGTGCAGAAACTGGGGGTATTTGGTGTTAGGACTTAAGGAGGTGAATTTCCAGGTGAAAAAGCCACCTCCATCGGCTCCCTTTGAACGTGGCTAACCCCTGACCCTTGTGCTTTCTCAGAAGGTTCTGTCCCCCTGACTCTCCTGCTCACTCTTCAAGGAAGTCAGAGTATGAGGATAATCTCAAAACTAGTGCAAAGTCCTGAAGGAGTTGAAACTGACTGCAGCATCAACCTCAGACCAAGACCCGCACCCTCCCATCAGGGCAAGGGGTGGACAGGGCCAAACAGTATGACTCTCTGAAGACCGTACAGCCTCTTCTAAGCTAGGTTCTTTGTAGCCAAGGTCCATAATTTCCTGTCCCAAACCTTCTCCCAGGGTCTGGGTGGGCTTCTCTGCTGCATCTGTCCTCCCAAGGTTCTGACATCTCTAGGTGTCCCCTGTTTATCTGGGGGAGAAGAGTGCAGAGCTGGTGTGTGTGAGCCAAGCCCCTTGTGGTTCAGGATGGAACCCCTGTGGAGAAGAGAAGAGGCTTTGGATCAGCTCTCTTTGTGTTGTTACTTTCCATGCAGCACTGGTGGAGTCAGACTTCTAAAGTCAAACCTTCCTGGCCTTCCAGGACATTCTGAAATGCAGATCAGTCATGGTAGGAGGATTGTACGCATTTTATAAACAATCTGTTAATAAGATGGATACCTTTTGAAAGATTAGTTCTGTGGCTGGCCTCTCTCTAACAGCTGCTCAGGGGTCTGCTAATGTTTGGGTTACACCTGCTGATGGCAGAAGCTCTTAACATGATGAGAGGACCTTCCTTCATGAAGAGAAGAGTGGTGCATAGTTGCTGAATAAATATGAACATCACATTGGAATTTTATCTCCTAAGCATATCTTTAGGATGAAAGAAATATAAAAAAATTGAGAAACTTATTAATAACTCACAAGAATTGCTAGAATTGCTAATTCTGCAAACAGCAAAAATATAAATAAAAACCGATTCATTCATTCACTTATTATTTAATACCCACTACCCAACAGTTAATGGATTGTTATGAACTGAATTGTGCTCCTTAAAACTCACATGTTGAAGTCCTAATTCCCAGGACCTCAGAATGTGACCATATTTGGACACAGAGTCTTTAAAGAGGTATTAAGGTAAAATGAGGTCATTAGGGTGGGCCCTAATCCAATATGACTGGTATCCTTGTAAGAAGAGGAGATTATAGGACACAGACACACACAGAAGGAAGACCATCCGATAACACAAGGAGAAAACCACCACCTATAAGCCGGGAAGGGAGGTCTCAGAAACCCGCTGACCCTGCTGACATCTTGATTTTGGACTTGTAACCTCCAGAACCATGAAAAAATAAATTTCCGTGGTTTAAGCCACCCAGTATGTGGTACTTTGCTATGGCAGCCTGAGCAAGCTAACACAGAGATACACTCAGTTCAATAACTCATAATACAGAGGAAAAGAAAGACATGTCACAACTAATTGTAAGACCAGGTGATTAAGAACAGCTCACTTACATCCAACTCTCAGAGCAAGACTGAAAGCAGACTTGTTTGTAAACCAAAGGAAGGATTTTCTCCTAGAAGTCCACTTTAAACCTAATTTCAACTTCCAGGTCTCCCCATCAGGATTTCTCATTCTTGGAACTGAAAACTTTCTTCTCCCAGGTGCCTTGGTCATACCCCCAGCAGTTCCAAGAATCCACCCACCTCCCACTTCTCAGGCCAACAAATAATACTCTATATCTCCAATGACAATCCATTAACAAAGTACCTATCTAAGGAGAGAAATATCCACAGGATAAGGGAGCATCACTCTCAGGTCAAAACTAGCTCAATCCCATATTATAAAGAGTCAACCCCAGTCTAACATAGTACCCTGATGCCTCGGGTTGGAGGAGAACACAGTCATCTGAAATACAGTAGACCACGTGTTCTCAACCAGGGCAATGTTGTCCCCAGAGGGTAAGAAAATTTTTCTTAGGGAAAGGAGAAGAAAACCTTAGATATTACGATAATTTATGACCCTCCACGTGGCCACAGAACATAAGCAGATATACTGCATATCTATGGTATTAAAATGTTATGAGGGAACGAGATCTTTAGGAAAAAACTCTAAGCAATCTCCTTAGGGGGGCAATAAGGACAAAAAGTTTGAGAGACACAGTCATAGACTACCAAACAAGGACATAAGAATAGTAATATCTAAGATGTACTGAGTGCCACCTGCAACTGAAATGCACAGTGCCAAGTGCTTGAGATTTGCCAGCTCATTAAATTTTTCTCGCAAGCCTGTGAGATAAGTTTTATTATTTTTTTTAATTTAATTTTTTTTTTTTTTTGCGGTATGCAGGCCTCTCACTGCTGTGGCCTCTCCCGCCATGGAGCACAGGCTCTGGATGTGCAGGCCCAGCAGCCATGGCTCACGGGCCCAGCCACTCTGCGGCATGTGGAATCCTCCCGGACCAGGGCACGAACCCGAGTCTCCTGCATCAGCAGGTGGACTCCCAACCACTGCACCACCAGGGAAGCCCCAAGTATTATTATTATATTACTATTTTACATGACATAGAAACTGAGGCATAAGTGTTTAAGTCATTTTCCCAAGATTACACAGCTGAAGTATATGATAGCTGGGATATATGTGGCAGAAAGTTTCTGCCCAATATTCCACTTAATCAATATACCAGAAAGTTCGATGGTCTCATGTCCTCATGAAATGCACTGACCACCACCCAGCACATACTGGGCATTAGTGGCTGCTCAGGTAATCTTCTGGCACCTCCACACATGTGCTCTTGACTGTCAAGCTCTTACCAAACCATATTATGGCAACTATACTTAAAAAAAAAAATGACTGAAAAAATATTCTTTATATATATACATTTTTTCACATTCTTTTCCCTTATAGGTTATTAAAAAATAATGAGTATAGTTCCCTTGTGGGTTATCTATTTTATGTATAGTAGTGCATATATGTTAAATCACAACCTCCTAATTTATCCCTCCCCCACTTCCCCTTTGGTAACGATAAGTCTGTGGGTCTATTTCTGTTTTGTTAATAAGTTTGTTTGTATTCTTTTTTTTTCAGATTCCACATATAAGCAATATCATATGATATTTGTCTTTCTCTGTCTGACTTACTTCACTTAGTATGATAATCTCTAGGTCCATCCATTTTGCTGCAAATGGCATTATTTTATTATTTTTATGGCTGAGTAATATTCCATTGTATATTTACACCACATATTCTTTATCCATCCATCTGTTGGTGGACATTTAGGTTGCCTCCACATCTTGGCTATTGTAAATAGTGCTGCCATGAACATTGGGGTGCATGTACCTTTTCAAATTAGAGTCTTTGTCTCTTTCAGATATATGTCCAGGAGTGGGATCGCTGAATCATATGGTAGCTCTATTTTTAGTTTTTTTAAGAACCCTCCACACTGTTCTCCATAGTGGTTGCACCAATTTACATTCCCACCAACAGTGTAGGAGGGTTCCTTTTTCTCCACACCTTCTCCAGCATTTATTATTTGTAATTATTTTGATGATCACCATTCTGACTGGAGTGAGGTAATAATACCTCATTGTAATTTTGATTTGCATTTGTCTAATAATTAGCAATTATGCCAACTATACTTTTGTATTGTAATTATATAAGAATAAATATTTTATAATACAATAAAATAGGGGAACAAAAAAGGAGTTACTCATTGTATGAAAATCTACTTGAATGGCTTAGAAACATTTATGAAGGACAAGTCAGTTAAAGTTTCTGGCAAATCAGGGGACATGTGGGTAATGAGAGGGCAGAATCTTAAAAATCTTGAATGATTCTATGCTCAAATTACTCTCCAAGTGCCTAAATGTTTTTATTCCAATATAAGAAAGCAAACTGGAAATCAGAGTTGATGTATGTGGGGAAGGGAAAAAATATTAATTCAATCAGTGGATCCACATGCAGGCAATAACTTGGACCCTACATCAAAAGATTGCCAAGTTAGTGTCCGTTTAGATGGTTTTGTGTGTATGTGTATCACTTATTAAATATTTTTATGACTTCTTAATTTAACTGAAATTACTGTCCCAATTATGTCTGATAATAGATAACTTGTACACTGTATACATTTTCAAATGTATAACATGGTTCTATTAGCCCTAAAACCTGGAAAATCTGTGACTTATTATTGAGGCAAAAACGTAAGCAAAATTGTTGAGCTCCATCCAATGGAGAGAGTTACCGTTACCAAAATAAATGATGCTCCCTATTTCCAACTATATTTGCAAGTTACTGAAAGAATAACATAGCTGAGAGAAAACAAGGGGCTTCCTAAATGATCCTTCTTGACAAAAGAGAGTTAGAGACAGACACAGCCATATAGTGACAGAGACAGAGACAGAGATGTGACAGAGAGAAAGAGAAAGGGGAGCAGGCAGAGAGTCAGAGAGACAGAGAGAGAGAGATTGAGATTTGCATCAGATGGAAAGGAGGCCAGGGAAAATATTAAAGGAAAAAATGAAAAAGAACAGTTAAAGTCTTCCATACGCAGGCACTTCTGACTACCTGAATTATTTATCAGGTGCACTGTAGTTAGGTCCCAAAAGGGCTATGAATTCTTAGTGGTGTCTTCTTTGTGACCTATGATGATTCTGAACCTTCCATGTCAGAGTCACGTCTTCGCTACCCGGCACTGACAGCCAGAGGAGGCTGCGAGGGCCACTGTGGTCTTCCCATTTCCTTTCCTAACCACCCCCATCCCACCCCTCTGCACAGACACAGCAGGAATGACTAATTTCTTCCCATTTTCTAAGCCCTCTTTGAAGGTACCTCTCTAGGACTGCTCTGAACTGCAGCTATTTAGAGCAATTTAGTTTATCTGCATCCTTTTATCCCCTCTACCATTAGTCCAATTTCAAAAACAGTAAGAGCAAAAAAAATTCTTCTCAGTTTTAAAAGCAGTCCTCAGGCTTATTTAACCTGCTTCTGATTTTTTTTTTTTTTTCTTTTTGGTGGAACTTTCCATCTCTCACTCAACTTCTTCATCCACAGTAATTTGTACAAACAAATGCTGCCCACAGCAATCATTAATCCTTAAAGGGTGACCTACTGTGAATAATAATGTTCAAAGACTTGGGCTTGGTTGTGAGAGGTCAAAAGAAGTCAAAGATATGATCTGAGTCTTTGAAAGATGTACACTATAGTTGCATAAAGAAAATACACACATTAGAGAAGATTATCAGGCAGCAGATAAACATGTGAAATATACATGAAATAAGATATAAGTGAAAGATGATATGGGTAAGAGCTAGGAAATCATGACTTTACTCCTGAACAGTCCACTAATACAGGCGTGCCACTTAACTTCCCTGGGCATCCTGTCATGCATCTTTATGGAAGAGGATGGACTTCATTACATCTAAGCTCTTTTCTTCCAGCCCATCCCACCTACCCAAAATCAACAAAAAACTCCACAAAAATGTTTTTAAAAACTAATAAGACAGGGTAGGATTAATTTAGGTAGGATAGGCTTTGAAGTTCTTGAGTTCACAGAAATATATTAAAGAAAGCAATAGATGTGTATTTCAACCAGAGCAGTACATTTTAATGTTATTAAAATGGTCCCATCAAGACACAGTGAAAAGTCACCTTTTGTTACCCAGAAATCTGTACAGTTTTAATCTCTGATCCCTTCTCCATTCTTTGTTCGGGTCCCAATTACCTGCCAAGATTTGACAAAAAAAGAAAAGAGAAGAAAAAATAAAGAGGGAACCCCTTCATCTTCTATCAGAAGTTATTTATCTGTCCTTATCTTGTCCTCAGCAGAGAACATCACTCATCAAGGAACAATAAGACAGGGACATTTTTTAATATGCTGGTTTTGAGCTTATCACTTATTCAGACACTGCCATTATTGTAGAAAGAACTGACATGTCTTCTTTTTCCTCCTTAATAATCAATGCCCAGAACCTCAACTTTCCTCTTCCTTATTGATACAAGCAAAGGGCCCTCCGTCTGCTCTTCTCTGGAGTCTACCTCACTGGAGCAACAGGAGTGGTTACCAAGCTGCACGTACTGGGTGAAGGGCTCCATACAAAGTGTCTTCAGGGAATTCAGAAGGAATCAGTTCAAGTCCTTGCCTGTGTGTTACTTAGCACACAGGAAGACAAGGAAGATGGATAAATGAATAATTGAAGGCAGAAGGGCATAAATGCCATAACTAGAGGTTATCAACAAAACTATATCCAGGCAGAAAAGAAAGGGAATATTTGATTGGGAATATCTAAAAGACTTGAAAAAAAAAAGTGGCATTTGAGATTAGCTCCTTTTCTAACTGCCCATTGAGTTGTAAACAAGAGAAGCACCTCACAAGCCCCAACCCCCCCCAAATAAACCTGAGCCCAGAAATAATCATCAATCTGGGGTTATGACCAATTTTTCTCTGCAATATATCTTTAAAACGGTCATTAGTTTTATTTATTTATTTATTTATTTTTTTTTTGCGGTATGCGGGCCTCTCACTGTTGTGGCCTCCCCCGTTGCGGAGCACAGGCTCCGGACGCGCAGGCTCCGGACGCGCAGGCTCAGCGGCCATGGCTCACGGGCCCAGCCGCTCCGCAGCATATGGGATCCTCCCAGACCGGGGCACGAACCCGTATCCCCTGCATCGGCAGGCGGACTCTCAACCACTTGCGCCACCAGGGAGGCCCTAGTTTTATTTTAAACAGTGATGAAAGGCACACACAGAGTTTACATGCATCAAAGGATATGCCATCCACATATGACATTCTAGCAACTTGTTTCCTAATAAAAACGTTGCCAGCTACGTTCAGCTACAGGGCAAATAACATGATGTGAAGGTAAGGTTCCTAAAGCACAATCACGCCCATCCTTTTTATTTCACTGTCTGTAATAATTGGAGCTTTTGCCAAATCACAGTTTTCTGTGCTGAAGGTAGAGCTCCATTAAGCTACTCTCACTCTGAAAACTCTAACTTGGCTTTTGAACAAAGCCTGATGAAGACAAAGAGAGCACAGAAAATAATCAAGCCTGATGTCTCCAATTTGCTCCCTGATCCACAGGGCGTGGTAATGAAATCAGAAACACCATCTCCCTTCCAGTGGAGAAGGTGGGAAGGAAGAAGAGCCAGGAGCAGACCAGGAATGATTTTGCAATAGTAACTCCAAATCTGAGCCCAGAGACTATTGCAAGGTTGTTTTAGCAAGAGGGTTAACCTTGAGAAACTGGACCAGATGTATCACTATTTGAAAAGACAGCTATGTAGGAGAGAGCTAAGAAAATAAGGTAGTTATGTATGTATTTTCATATAACATACATGTGAATATTTATATGCATTTACAGGATGAGTGCATGTATGTATATATACACAAAAAACATTTATACCTACAAAATACACTGCACTATCCTTTACTATAAATAAGTATTTCATGACAACTTCCTGATATGGTTTTACAAAAAAGTGTCTATTGCAGAAAGGGCCTTCCTTCATACAGACCAAGAAGTACTGTTTGTCACAGACAATGAACTTCCATCTGTACAGCCTGGTATTCAGAACACTCCATGATGGACTCAAGGACACATCTCCCATTTCTGAGTACTGTATGCCAGATACATGGCAATCCTTCTGCTAGCACTGTTTCTTAGTCATTCACATCGCTGTGGCTTTACCAACAATAATGATAATGGTCAAAAAACTAATATTTGTGTAGAAGTTAAAATTTACAAACTACTCTCCCATGTATCTCATTTGATCTTCACAACATCTCTGTAAGACAAGTCTGTCATTGGTCTCAGTTTGTAGATGACAGAACTGAGGCTCAGATAGTTTCAAAGATTTGCTCAAGCTTATCTAGGTAGTGGGAAGCAAGGCTGGAGTTTGAGTTCAAGTGTTCTGATTCCAGAGTTGTGCTCTTTCCTTTGGGGTGAGAAGAGCTTTAGGGCTTTTCTCCCCAGGCCATTAATCCACTGCAGCCTGCCATTCCCCAGCTCCTAGAGCAGCCTGCTGCTTTCTATTATCCAGAGACCTGCAGTCTCTCTGGGGAATTGGTGATGTGGGGCATAACTTTAGTCCTGGAAGCCTGGCTGTGCTCCAGGACCTCGTTATTATGATCACGCCATGTCATTTAAAGTTCAATAGGGCTTGTAAGCAACGCTGACAAAATGGCTCAGCAATGGTCTATGAGTTCATGCAAGTTCAACCCAGCCCTCATCGGTCTGGGCTGCCAGTTCGCTGCCTGCCCTGTGCCACATCCTGTCAGTGGGTCTCCTGCGTATTTTACTTCCCTCCAATCTCATCCTATTCTCCCTCCAGCACTTCTGCTTCTGTTCCTGCATCTTCACCGCCTTCCTGAGCCTTAGCCCTGCCTGACCATCAGCTGGACCTTCTCCTTTCTGATGTTAACCTGTGTCCTTCATCCAACCTCCTCCCCACCCTCCCGCCTACCATAGGACATAGTTTCTATTTGTTTATTTGAGAACATTTTTTTTTTTAATTTATAAAATTAAGGTAATATCTATCTTTCTGGTTTGGTAAAAGGTTAAATCAGTCATTCAACAAACATCTATTAAGCACCTACGTGGATGAGGCAATGTACAGAATGATGTATAAGTCAGAGACTTGACCTCAAACTAGGTCTTTTCTGATGACAAATATGATCAGGTCTCCACTATTTCAAAAACTCATTCCCAGCACTGGGAGTCCACCAAACTCCCACTCCATCTTTCTCCTTGCATTCTTGTAAATTATCTTATCTCTATTTCTTACCCTCTGGATCTTTATAATTTGGCTTAAACTATCCTGAAATATTTTTGAAACTGCTCTCTAAAAACTCCACATTAGGATTTCATAATATAAAATCGAATAGTCTCTTTTGATCTTCCTTCACCCTGACTTCTCTGCAAGGAATGACACTCCTGACAACTTTTCCTTTCCCTAAGCTCTCCCCTTCATCAGTTTCTCTGATATCCCGTCAGTCTTCCTCTTACTTTTCTGACCCCATTTGTTTCTTCCCAACCCCTACATGTGGACAGTCCTTACAGTTCTGTCCTTATTTACCTTCTATTTGATGCACGATGAAATGTTACTGCTTTAATCGTATAAAGCTGGATCCCAAATCTTCAACCCAGTTCCAACACCTGATCCGAAATTCAGTCCTACATTTCCATACCCATGGATGTTAACAGCATTACATCTATCTGGAACTTCAAACCAACTCTCTCAGGATCTTCTTCTGACTTCTTCATTTTGACCAATGGCATCAGTATCCTCTTTGTTACTCACAGTGAAGAGGTCACCACTGCCTCCTACTTCCTCCTAACTTACCACCCAAATGAGTCACTGGTAAGGTCAAGTCTTACTTTAAAACCGCCTCTTCAGATATTTACTGCTAACCTCATAAATAAGCTAAACTGAACTTTCCTTGTGTCTCCTTGTCCCCAGTGTGCATGAGTGTCTGAACACGTTCTCTGCCATTAATGAGCTGTAGGCAAATATTCAGTAAATCGTTTAACTTCTCTAATCCAAAATTTCCTTACAACATGATTGTAAAAATTAAATGAGGGCATTTATGCAAAGCTTTTACTTAGTAAATGGCCTGAATGGGGTAAGTGCTCAGTAAATGGTAATCATTATTTTCATCATTCGACTTAGACTGTGTCTATATGAAGTAACTAAATTAACAGTTTTGAATGAAACAACTAAACTGAAATAGTGACAAGTGTAGAGAAGCCATTAAAGAGAGTCTAAAACTCAGGAGATCAAAGGTTTATTTTCCAACTGTAGACAATTATGTTTTTGACTATAAATAAATCCATTTTGCTGGTATAAGAAAAAAAATGCCTCCAGAGCATTTTATCTCTGTAGAGATAAAATGTCACTCAGTGGTGACATCTTATCAGTATATAATTTTAAACCATACATCTTACTGTGTAATTCACCAATGCCTTTAAATTTCTGCAGAAGTGACTGAGGTATAGAGGAACAGATTGTACTTCTCACAAGTTGTTTAAACCCCTAAATATCCTAAAGTTGACTGCATTTTGGTATCTCCAGCATTCCGTTTTAACTATGAAAACAGTGTAATTTAAGAAAAAATAACCCCATAGGCGTTTGTCATTTAGCTGGGAATGGCAGCTGGCAAAATCTGATAGAACAAATAAAGAAAACAAACGTTCAACAGCGTCTCCAAGTCTTTCCCCATAAAGAGATCAAATATCTCCAAATAACTCACCTCATTTATTCACATTTTTCTCTTGGTTAATAGGAGACTATGTACTAAGTACTATATATATATATATATATATATATATATGTAGTTCATGCCTAAATAGCTAATATTTCTTTTCATCTTTCTTTCATGCCCTGACACATTTTCTCTCATTTTCCAGCTCCTTGAACTACATTTTTCCTTATTATATTTTAATTGACTTTTCATATTAAATTTTGCTGGAAAGGATGATTTGAGTTCAAAAACACCAGGCCTCATACCTTTTGAGAAAAGCCTTATGTCATATTTAATTTGATCCAAACTTTGATAGCAAATTCTGGTTTTCCTCTTTACTTTTTTTTCCTATCCACACAACACAATATAATAAAGCATAGCTAATAATAATAAAGAGGGAAGAAATAATTTCTGTCATTCAAACACTGATTTCACCTTGAGTTTCACACTAGTAAAACTCTATCATAATTTTAAAACGTTTGCTTGCTTTCTGAGAATCAAATCGTTAAAGCCATATGCTATCTCCCAGCCTGGCATTCTCACTACCATTTAAAGTGTGCTTAAAATCAATTGAAAGTCAACACATCACATAACAAGGCCCAGCTAACATGTTCTGATCTGTGTAGCTGCATGGTAACTGCTCACCTGTGAAACATCCGAATTCTTGCAGGTACCATGGTGAGAAGCAGAAAGAGCTTAAACAGTGAAAATGTTTCAAAGAAAAACAAACAGAAAAATCTTCCAAAAGATGACTGGCTCAGTTACTTTAGAATTTCTAAATCTGAAGTTCTTTTATCTACTTGTGCATTGGAGAAATCCATAAAATAAATTCTCACATTAAAGTCCTTTTTCACTTAAAAAAAAAAGTTACTTCAAAAAATCCCTGCCTTATGTTCCTATCTAATCTCTAGTTTGGTCCATGGTTCTACAAGGCATAAATATGACATAGCAAACAAATGTGCTGGAGTGTCTCAAAAAAGAAAAAAAAAAAAAACTGCATGAAAACTGTGTGTCCAACTGCTTTAATATTTGCAGAAATGTCTGATTCATTTGAGGATTCTTGTGAAGGTGAGGGCTGCTGGTGGTTATTTAAGTGACCTCACCTAAATCCGTGAAGACAGGTTCTATGTCAGTCTCCAGATCTGGAAGAGAAGATAACGTGTGAAAACAAACCATGGGGAAAGTTCAGAGGAGTCTGTTTCCTGGCCCCTGGGTGAGATGCGGCCTCGCTGACCTGTGCAGGGAAAGACTGTTTGTTTGTTGGATGCCAGTATTTAAAAAGGCCCTTCCTGAACAGTCAAAAAATGAACTGTAATTTCCTGAGAGGCAGCCACAAGCCTGTCCGAAGATGAATGAAAAAAAAGCCCAGTCCCGACAGCAGAAATCTCCAAGCCCTCCAAATCCTCCCCAGGAGGCTTACAGAAGTTAACTCCAAGCGACAGACCAAGCAAGGAACATGCTCACCTCTTGCCAGTCAACTGAACCATTCTAAGGCACCAAGAGAATACATATGTGAAGACAGGACAATACAGATATGGCCTAGCTGTCCCACTGGGCCTGTTACTTGGTATCGAGAACTTACCCCCAATAGAAATAGCTATGGGTTTCACTTCCAGGCCTTTCTGTATTAGGACTTCAAAGAAAATTCAGAATATTAATCCTTGTGATGCTATTTGAACATGGTAGGCACTTATATCTTGGATAACAGCAGGACATTCATTCCTAAACTCTTTTCATATAGACTTCAAAAGATTCTTTCTTCCTTATCTTTGAAAGGAATCCATGACTTCTTCTAGCTCTGTGCATATACACGTACAGAAATAAACAAGCATGAATATACATTCAAAATGTATCGACCAACTATGGACATGTTCTCCAGGCCAAGCATTTTCTCCGTCATTTCTTTACATCTTATCACTAATCCTCACAAAACCCATGCAGGCCATTATTTGTAACTCATTATTGAGATTTAAAAATATCTAAATTTAATTAAAGTGACATAATTTGCTCAAATTCACACAGATTATAAACATCAGCTCTCGAACCTAGGATGATGTGAGTACCACATCCCAGGGTCATTCTGACATATCACAGGTATCCCCTGTTAAGTAATGACTGGGGCTGTGTGTGGAACTATGGAGAAAACTTTAGTTCTTGTCAGGATTATATGAAAACTGAATGGGAGGACTTAGACTCCAATGCGCCAAAAGATAAAAGCCTCCTGTATGTTTATTGACTGAAAATGACTTCGATGGGGACAACTCATTGTTTTTGCTTTTGTTTTTTTTAATTGATACAAATTCAGTAAATACCTATACCAGAAGCAAATTATTTTTTATATTTATTTATTTATTTATTTGGCCATGCCCTGTGGCATGTGGGATCCTGGTTTCCTGACTGACCAGGGATTGAATCTGTGTCCCCCTGCAGTAGAAGCATGGAGTCTTAACCCCTGGACCCTCAGGGAAGTTCTCGGGACAACTCTTAAGGTCCAAGTTCTTTCAGAGCTCAGGGAGAACATTCCCAAATGTTTATTGAGCACCTAATAAGGTAAGAGGGACTTATTTGGGTGTGTGGTGAAGGGGGTGAAGGGCTGAGTGAGTGCAGTTTTATTTTATTTTATTTTATTTTATTTATTTATTTTTTTAACTTCTACTAGTCTTTATTAAAAGGAAAACTATTATATGAAAACAAAGACCCAATGTAGTCTCAGGCTAAGTCTCATTGATAGAACCCCTCAAGCAACAGCCCAGGCACCTAATCTTGGCACTACAACGTTGTCCTTGACTCTGCCCTATCTCTCCCCATCTCAGACTCTGGGGGCTCGCTTCCTACCAGGATATTCCTCTCCAGCCAGGCAAGATATCTCAGCACACCCCACCCCCCAGGACCTCGCCCTTCCTGCCAGGATAGTGGCCACAGGGTCATCCCCCTATCCCCGCCCCCTACACACCCAGTCAAGGTGACTGCTACACACGCGTGGCCAGTGCCCTCTCAAACCCAAGTGTCTTCATTGCCTTGTCAGCACCCTGGATACACTTTAAACGTCTTTAAAGTCTCCCAGCCCATTAACAATAGGGTGGACGTAACCTCCTCTGAGCTCAGTGTGGTGGCGTCCAAAGCTCCTAAAGTCTGAGACTTAGGTTCTCCCACCCCATGCCACTCCCTGGGGCATTAGAACTACTACTCAGGCCTTAGCTCGAAGGTTTCTTCTCTAAGAAGCCTACCCGGCACTCGACAGGCCAAGCCGGGCACCCTCTCCTGGGGGCCCCGTGCCCCCTCAGTCTGGGCAGAGATGATACCGGGGGTCCGAGAGTGTGCCTGCCCGGCCCCCTCCAGGGCCAGGGGCTCCTCGGGTGCGGGAGCGAAGCCGAAGCGCTCAGTTATGGCGTCCACGTGCTGGGCCTGTGCGGGATTAGGCGCTGGCTCCTCGGACGGGAAGACTTTACCTCCAAGAAGACAGGAGTCCCCCGGAGGTCCACCGGCCTCTTTCCCAGTGCTTCCCCACTCGCCCTGCCCCTCCCTCCCACTGGCAGTGCAATTTTAAATATGGCATTTGAGATGAGACTTGCAGGAGGGAAGGAGCTGGGCACGTGGATACCTGGAGGAAGAGATTCAGGGCAGCTCTGCTGACGCACACATGGCCATACTCCAAAGACACACATCCACACACATTCCATCCCATACTCAACAGACCCCCAATCCCCCCCAGAGTAGTGATCATGGCCCCCATTGCTCCTCTCCCTCAGCTGAGGACAAACTTGAAATACACATAGAACCTGAACAAAACCCTTGCAGCCATGTATAGTCACTCCACCATGACCTGTATTTCCAATCTCCTGCAAAAAGTGTCACTTCCAACTTCCGGGTAAGATGGCGGAAGAGTAAGACGCGGAGATCACCGTCCTCCCCACGGATACACCAGAAATACAGCTACACATGGAACAACTCCTACAGAACACCTACTGAACACTGGCAGAAGACCCCAGACCTCCCAAAAGGCAAGAAACTCCCCACATACCTGGGTAGGGCAAAGCGGAGAGATTCCCACACAGAGGATCAGTGCCGAGCGGCACTCACCAGCCGGAGAGGCTTGTCTGCTCGCCCACCGGGGAGGGCGGCACTGGAAGCTGAGGCTCGGGCTTCAGTCAGAGCGCAGGGAGAGGACTGGGGCTGGCGGCGAGAACTCAGCCTGAAGGGGGCTAATGTGCCACAGCTAGCCGGGAGGGAGTCCGGGAAAACTCTGGAGCTGCCGAAGAGGCAAGAGACTTTTTCTTCCCTCTTGGTTTCCTGGTGCGCGAGGAGAGGGGATTAAGAGCGCTGCTTAAAGGGGCTCCACAGACGGGCGCGAGTCACGACTGAAAGCACAGAGCCCAGTGACGGGCGTGGGATGCTGGGGCTGCTGCTGCCACCGCCAAGAAGTCTGTGTGCGAGCGCAGGTCACTGTCCACACCACCCTTCCGGGAGCCTGTGCAGCCCGCCACTGCCCGGGGTCCCGGGATCCAGGGGCGGCTTCCCTGGGAGAACACACGGCGCGCCTCGGGCTGGTGCAACGTCACGCCGACCTCTGCCGCTGCAGGCTCGCCCCGCACTCCGTGCCCCTCCCTCCCGCCCGGCCTGAGTGAGCCAGAGTCCCCGAAGAGGCTGCTCCTTTAACCCTGTCCTGTCTGAGTGAAGAACAGACGCCCTCCGGCGACCTACACACAGAGGCGGGGCCAAATCCAAAGCTGAGACCCAGGAGCTGTGAAAACAAAGAAGAGAAAGGGAAACCTCTCCCAGCAGCCTCAGAAGCAGCGGATTAAAGCTCCACAATCAACTTGATGTACCCTGCATCTGTGGAATACATGAATGAACAACAAATCATCCCAAATTGAGGAGCCAGGAGTCAGTGCTGTGCCTCTGAGGTGGGAGAGCCAACTTCAGGACACTGGTCCACAAGACACATCCCAGCTCCACATAATATCAAACGGCGAAAATCTTCCAGAGATCTCCATCTCAACACCAGCACCCAGCTTCACTCAATGACCAGCAAGCTACAGTGCTGGACACCCTATGCCAAACAACTAGCAAGACAGGAACACAACGCCACCCATTAGCAGAGAGGTGGCCTAAAATCATAAAAAGTCCGCAGACACCCCAAAACACACCAGCAGACATGGACCTGTCCACCAGAAAGACAAGATCCAGCCTCATCCACCAGAACACAGGCACTACTCCCCTCCACCAGGAAGCCTACACAACCCACTAAACCAACCTTAGCCACTGGGGACAGACACAAAAAACAACGGGAACTACGAATCTGCAGCCTGCAAAAAGGAGACCCCAAACACAGTAAGATAAGCAAAATGAGAAGACAGAAAAACACACAGCATGAGAAGGAGCAAGATAAAAACCCACCAGACCTAACAAATGAAGAGGTAATAGGCAGTCTACCTGAAAAAGAATTCAGAATAATGATAGTAAAGATGATCCAAGATTCTAATTCCAAGATCCAAAATCTTGGAAATAGAATAGACAAAATGCAAGAAACAGTTAACAAGGACCTAGAAGAACTAAAGATGAATCAAGCATCAATTAAAAACACAATAAATGAAAGAAAAAATACTCTAGATAGGATCAATAGCAGAATAACTGAGGCAGAAGACCGGATAAGTGAGGTGGAAGATAAAATAGTGGAAATAACTGCTGCAGAGCAAAATAAAGAAAAAAGAATGAAAAGAACAGAGGACAGTCTCAGAGACCTCTGGGACAACATTAAATGCACCAACATTCGAATTATAGGGGTTCCAGAAGAAGAAGAGAAAAAGAAAGGGACTGAGAAAATATTTGAAGAGATTATAGTTGAAAACTTCCCTAATATGGGAAAGGAAATAGTTAATCAAGTCCAGGAGGCACAGAGAGTCCCATACAGAATAAATCCAAGGAGAAATACGCCAAGACACATATTAATCAAACTGTCAAAAATTAAACACAAAGAAATCATATTAAAAGCAGCAAGGGAAAAACAACAAATAACACACAAGGGAATCCCCATCAGGGTAAAAGCTGATATCTCAGCAGAAACTCTACAAGCCAGAAGGGAGTGGCAGGACATAATTAAAGTGATGAAGGAGAAAAACCTGCAACCAAGATTACTCTACCCAGCAAGGATCTCATTCAGATTTGATGGAGAAATTAAAACATTTACAGACAAGCAAAAGCTGAGAGAGTTCAGCACCACCAAACCAGCTTTACAACAAATGCTAAAGGAACTTCTCTAGGCAAGAAACACAACAGAAGGAAAAGACCTACAATAAGAAACACAAAACAATTAAGAAAATGGGAATAGGAACATACATATCGATAATTACCTTAAATGTAAATGGACTAAATGCTCCCATCAAAAGACACAGATTGGCTGAATGGATACAAAAACAAGACCCATACATATGCTGTCTACAAGAGACCCACTTCAGACCTAGAGACACATACAGACTGAAAGTAAGGGGATGGAAAAAGATATTCCATGTAAATGGAAACCAAAAGAAAGCTGGAGTAGCAATTCTCATATCAAACAAAATAGACTTTAAAATAAAGACTACTAGAAGAGACAAAGAAGGACACTACATAATGATCAAGGGATCGATCCAAGAAGAAGATATAACAATTGTAAATATTTATGCACCCAACATAGGAGCACCTCAATACATAAGGCAAATACTAACAGCCATAAAAGGAGAAATCGACAGTAACACAATCATAGTAGGGGACTTTAACACCCCACTTTCACCAATAGACAGATCATCCAAAATGAAAATAAATAAGGAAACACAAGCTTTAAATGATACATTAAACAAGATGGACTTAATTGATATTTATAGGACATTCCATCCAAAAACAACAGAATACACATTTTTCTCAAGTGCTCACGGAACATTCTCCAGGATAGATCATATCTTGGGTCACAAATCAAGCCTTGGTAAATTTAAGAAAATTGAAATTGTATCAGGTATCTTCTCCGACCACAATGCTATGAGACTAGATATTAATTACAGGAAAAGATCTGTAAAAAATACAAATACATGGAGGCTAAACAATACACTACTTAATAACAAAGTGATCACTGAAGAAATCAAAGAGGAAATGAAAAAATACCTAGAAACAAATGACAATGGAGACACGACGACCCAAAACCTATGGGATGCAGCAAAAGCAGTTCTAAGGGGGAAGTTTATAGCAGTACAATCCCACCTTAAGAAACAGGATACATCTCGAATAAATAACCTAACCTTGCACCTAAAGCAATTAGGGAAAGAAGAACAAAAACATCCCAAAGTTAGCAAAAGGAAAGAAATCATAAAAATCAGATCAGAAATAAATGAAAAAGAAATGAAAGAAACGATAACAAAGATCAATAAAACTAAAAGCTGGTTCTTTGAGAAGATAAACAAAATTGATAAACCATTAGCCAGACTCATCAAGAAAAAAAGGGAGAAGACTCAAATCAATAGAATTAGAAATGAAAAAGGAGAAGTAACAACTGACACTGCAGAAATACAAAACATCATGAGAGATTACTATAAGCAACTCTATGCCAATAAAATGGACAACCTGGAAGAAATGGTCAAATTCTTAGAAATGCACAACCTGCCAAGACTGAATCAGGAAGAAATAGAAAATATGAATAGACCAAGCACAAGCACTGAAATTGAAACTGTGATAAAAAATCTTCCAACAAACAAAAGCCCAGGACCAGAGGGCTTCACAGGTGAATTGTATCAAGCATTTAGAGAAGAGCTAACACCTATCCTTCTCAAACTCTTCCAAAATATAGCAGAGGGAGGAACACTCCCAAACTCATTCTACGAGGCCACCATCACCTTGATACCAAAACCAGACAAGGATGTCACAAAGAAAGAAAGCTACAGGCCAATATCTCTGATGAAGATAGATGCAAAAATCCTCAACAAAATACTAGCAAACAGAATCCAACAGCACATTAAAAGGATCATACACCATGATCAAGTGGGGTTTATTCCAGGAATGCAAGGATTCTTCAATATACGCAAATCAATCAACGTGATGCACCATATTAACAAATTGAAGGAGAAAAACCATATGATCATCTCAATAGATGCAGAGAAAGCTTTTGACAAAATTCAACACCCATTTATGATAAAAACCCTGCAGAAAGTAGGCATAGAGGGAACTTTCCTCAACATAATAAAGGCCATATATGACAAACCCACAGCCAGCATCGTCCTCAATGGCGAAAAACTGAAACCATTTCCACTAAGATCAGGAACAAGACAAGGTTGCCCACTCTCACCACTCTTATTCAACCTAGTTTTGGAAGTTTTAGCCACAGCAATCAGAGAAGAAAAGGAAATAAAAGGAATCCAAATCGGAAAAGAAGAAGTAAAGCTGTCACTGTTTGCAGATGACATGATACTATACATAGAGAATCCTAAAGATGCTACCAGAAAACTACTACAGCTAATCAATGAATTTGGTAAAGCTCCAGGATACAAAATTAATGCACATAAATCTCTGGCATTCCTATATACTAATGATGAAAAATCTGAAAGTGAAATCAAGAAAACACTCCCATTTACCATTGCAACAAAAAGAATAAAATATCTAGGAATAAACCTACCTAAGGAGACAAAAGACCTGTATGCAGAAAATTATAAGACACTGATGAAAGAAATTAAAGATGATACAAATAGATGGAGAGATGTACCATGTTCTTGGATTGGAAGAATCAACATTGTGAAAATGACTCTACTACCCAAAGCAATCTACAGATGCAATGCAATCCGTATCAAACTACCACTGGCATTTTTCACAGAATTAGAGCAAAAAATTTCACAATTTGTATGGAAACACAAAAGACCCCGAATAGCCAAAGCAATCTTGAGAACGAAAAATGGAGCTGGAGGAATCAGGCTCCCTGACTTCAGACTATACTACAAAGCTACAGTAATCAAGACAGTATGGTACTGGCACAAAAACAGAAAGATCGATCAATGGAACAGGATAGAAAGCCCAGAGATAAACCCACGGACATATGGTCACCTTATCTTTGATAAAGGAAGCAGGAATGTACAGTGGAGAAAGGACAGTCTCTTCAATAAGTGGTGCTGGGAAAACTGGATAGGGACATGTAAAAGTATGAGATTAGATCACTCCCTAACACCATACACAAAAATAAGCTCAAAATGGATTAAAGACCTAAATGTAAGGCCAGACACTATCAAACTCTTAGAGGAAAACATAGGCAGAACACTCTATGACATAAATCACAGCAAGATCCTTTTGGACCCACCTCCTAGAGAAATGGAAATAAAGACAAAAATAAACACATGGGACCTAATGAAACTTAAAAGCTTTTGCACAGCAAAGGAAACCATAAACAAGACCAAAAGACAACCCTCAGAATGGGAGAAAATATTTGTAAATGAAGCAACTGACAAAGGATTAATCTCCAAAATTTATAAGCAGCTCATGCAGCTCAATAACAAAAAAACAAACAACCCAATCCAAAAATGGGCAGACGACCTAAATAGACATTTCTCCACAGAAGATATACAGACTGCCAACAAACACATGAAAGGATGCTCAACATCTTTACTCATTAGAGAAATGCAAATCAAAATTACAATGAGATATCATCTCACACCAGTCAGAATGGCCATCATCAAAAAATCTAGAAACAATAAATGCTGGAGAGGGTGTGGAAAAAAAGGAACACTCTTGCACTGCTGGTGGGAATGTGAATTGGTACAGCCACTATGGAGAACGGTATGGAGGTTCCTTAAAAAACTACAAATAGAACTACCATATGACCCAGCAATCCCACTACTGGGCATATACCCTGAGAAAACCATAATTCAAAAAGAGACATGTACCAAAATGTTCATAGCAGCCCTATTTACAATAGCCCAGAGATGGAAACAACCTAAGTGTCCATCATCGGATGAATGGATAAAGAAGATGTGG
Organism: Mesoplodon densirostris; assembly: GCF_025265405.1. Lineage (NCBI taxonomy): Eukaryota > Metazoa > Chordata > Mammalia > Artiodactyla > Ziphiidae > Mesoplodon > Mesoplodon densirostris. Next base: position 19,065,378 of record NC_082664.1, read on the forward strand.
CACATATATACAATGGAATATTACTCAGCCATAAAAAGAAATGAAATTGAGCTATTTGTAATGAGGTGGATGGATCTAGAGTCTGTCATACAGAGTGAAGTAAGTCAGAAAGAGAAAGACAAATACTGTATGCTGACACATATATATGGAATTTAAGAAAAAAAAATGTCATGAAGAACATAGGGGTAAGACAGGAATAAAGACACAGACCTACTAGAGAATGGACTTGAGGATATGGGGAGGGGGAAGGGTAAGCTGTGACAAAGTGAAAGAGCGGCATGGACATATATACACTACCAAACGTAAGGTAGATAGCTAGTGGGAAGCAGCCGCATAGCACAGGGAGATCAGCTCGGTGCTTTGTGACCGCCTGGAGGTGTGGGATAGGGAGGGTGGGAGGGAGACGCAAAAGGGAGGGGATATGGGAACATATGTATATGTATAACTGATTAAATTTGTTATAAAGCAAAAAATAAAAAAATATAATAAAGAATTAAAAAAAATAATAAAAAATAAAAAAAAATAAAAACCACCAAAAGAGGAAAAAAAAAAAATGTGTCACTTCCTTGTACAGACGTGTACTCTCCTCTTGACATACATAGGGTGTGATTGTGGAATTTTTTCTATTATTCCTTGGCTGTCTCCTCCAGTCAGATGATTTGTTTCCTCTGTCTTCTCCTTTCCAAAGATACCTCCTCTGGTCTTATTCTAAGTTAGAAATCAATATCATCCCATTTGTAGGGCTTATTAGTATTAGGAGATCGCTTCCAATCAAGATAAACTTTTATTGTAAAATGCTTTCTTAACTGAAGAAAAGCCCTGGGGATCCAAAGAAAGGAAGCCATGCTGATGGGAAACAGAGGGGCTGGTGTTTGGGGCAGGGCATCCAGCCTGCTGTGTCTACTAACACCAGCTCACGCTTCATGGTCTGAACCACAGAAAGAGGCTCACGTTGGTCACATGACACAGAGTCTGGTCTTTTTCATGTGGCTGCTGAATTACCCAGGTCTACCAACTGCAATTTGAATTTTCTAGAGAAGCTGTATTGAAGACCTTATATCTAGTGTTGGTTCATTAAAATATTCAGAAGACCACAGTTGGAGTGGACTGAAAACCTCATTATGGTTGAAAATCTAAAATTTAGCTTACATAAATTATTTTAGGTAAAAAACAATTGTGGTCATTCACTTACTGATAAAAGTTTCATTACTAGTTTACTTAATGTTATTTAAATAATCAGACTTAAGTAGTATATATTTAATATTAAATATTATCTTTAGACGAGTTTGAAAAATTATTAACAGATACTTGTGACTGGAATGTTCTAAATAAGCAGGAAAATGATAAGATCCACAGTATATAAGGCAAATAGAAATTTTTAAAACTTATTTTTAAAAATCAGATGCTGAGACTTTTTAATGCTCAGAACCAGGCATAAAATAATTTCAATTCAAGAAAAACAAAAACAAAAACAAGAAACACAGGTAACTAAGAGCCCTGAAAACAATGCTAAACAACCAAAAGAAACAGTTAAGGGTCGGCAATGACATAAAGAGTTCACAGTCTATAAAACATTATTAATTGGTTCCCAGGTAGAGTATAAAGACCCAACAATATCCCTCGGTTTCAATCCCCAGAAAGTATATGACGTATCGAAAATCCTACTGGCACCTACTGATTTTGACTGAACACATTTTTAATCTTATCAAATCAACAGGATTTCACAATTGTACTTAAAGAGAAATTATATGAAACGTATGACAAGCCTTAAATTAACCTACTGGCTCTGCAGCCAGGAGATGAGGTACAGAAAAAGAGCTTGAATATCATGAGGAACAAACAGCCACGAGCTTCATGTAATGAGAAAAGCAGCACAGAATAAGGGCACACAGACATCACAGAAAAATCTAGAAAATTTAGGAAAAATCTAATAACTCATTGATTAAGCATTTGTAAGCTGCACTCGAAGAAATGAAAAGTTAACCTACAGATAGTATATAGACATATGGTCAAGTACTCTTTTTCTCCTTTCTTCTGAAGAAACATTTCTTCTAAATGTTCTTAAAGGAAGACGGTATATAACCCAGTGGCAATTCTGTAGCATAAGATGAAAAGAAAATATTACCCATATCCAGATGTGTATTGAGATTTAGTGTAGAGTAGATGAAGATGTATTTTGTGTATTTTCTGCCCACTGATTTGAAAATATTAGGTAAAACATTTATGTAATTTGAAAAGAGTATGGAATGACTACAAAGAAAGCCTTGTGCTCCCAGGACAGCTGATGCAGCATGTTCTGCACGTCTGGATCCTCCACAGCACTCTGCACAAAATCCTGGACAAACAGGTGCAGATTAATGTGGTTACAATTTTTGATTGAGCAAGTAATGCCAATACATCTTTGTACATACCAGATTCCATTTATTTTCAGAGTTGATGCACTTTTATCACCAAGGGAAAAGGATGTACCAGTTCTTCTTACCTGATAAAGAAGGAAGGGAAGGAGAAGGTCTCCATTTACTGTGTGTCCCACAATTTGCAGCCCAGTTGCTATCTAATTGGGTGAGAAACCAGGGATGTGACTATAGGGATGTAAAGAGCAGAAAAAAAGGAGGCACTATCTCTGTCCTTATCTAGAGTTCTCTCCTTTCTTTTCTATTTTGTCTTCCATCATCACAGAATATATTGATTAACACTAAGAAATAAAGTCGTCTTTATCCTATCACTTTTTGTTGTTGCTGTTAAAAAATAGTCATATAAAAGATTTTTGTTTTCTTCGTGTCACATCTGTTTTTAATGACCCATCTCAGACAGGGTGAAATCAACTACTACGTAGAGAAATATTTAATTTGACACTTTGTAAATCAATTTGCAATTTACTTCATTATTTCAATTTACTTGAGTGAGTCATTCATTTCTTGACTGTTACATGTGTTTAAAACACTAAGATAAATGCATATTAAATTTATATAGCATTCTATGTAAGTATAATGCCCCTTTATTTTCCACATCCATAAGAGTCAGGGCTTAGCTCACGAAATATTTATTAAGCAATAAAAATGCTATATATTCAGCAAACAAAACTCCACCTCATTTATAAATTAGGTACCCTTGTACACCCGTCACTCAATAAATCAAAAGCAATTAAAAACAATTGCATTTAGTTTCCTGCTAACCTAGATTTATACAGATTTGTTTTATTATCAGCTATTTTATGTGCTAACTGGCAAAAATGATTTGTTGGCTATTTTGGAGGCCTGAGGTGATAAGATTTCTAATCACCTAAGCATTCACCTAGGTTACCTTTTAGGAGCAATTGGAACCTGCCCCATACATCCCCCAAGTAAGGGGCAGGGCTGTGGTCTGTCCCCTGCCTGTGCATCTTTATTTTTATTTATTTATTTATTTATTTACATCTTTATTGGAGTATAATTGCGTTACAATCATGTGTTAGTTTCTGCTTTATAACAAAGTGAATCAGTTATACATATACATATGTTCCCATGTCTCTTCCCTGCCTTTAGATGCTCAGAGTCCAAGAACTTTTCCATTGCAGACTTTCTAACCTAGAGAATAAATTCCCCCAGCACAATGCACTTCAAATGCACCGACACTGGAAGAGGGAAAGGTGTGTCCTCAGTTTCTGTGAAATGAACAGATGACAACATCAAGACACCCCTGATATGTGCTTTTCATACCTTTTTCCAAAATGGTTTTGTATTAACCCAAATCCTCAGCTACTAGAAAGCCTGAGAAAACTAAAACTAACGATGGCTTGCAAAAGGTATATGTGGCTTTCTTCTGATAGTATTTTATGCATTAATGGCTGACCAACAGACTATTTCATCTTGAAAGTTATCGCCGTGAATGATACTTCTATTTTTCAAAAATTATACTTTTCAATGAACTGGATGTCTTAGAATTCCTTTCAAAGTGTTTCGCAGTTAACACACCACTTTCCAAAGTGAAAGGTAAGAGGACTCGTGATAGAAGAATGGTTCTCATTTTTTCAAAAAGAAAAAAGAGGAAACACAAATGATTCAGTGACTTGCTCAAGGCCACCCAGCCATTCAGAGGAAACAGTGATAGAAATCTGACTCAGTGAACACATGACGACTGTGTATCTCAAACACGCATTCAGCAAGCAAGCGAAGAGGGATGAACAATTAAACAGCTGCTGTGTGGTTCTTCACACACGCTGCTGTGCGTATGATATTGCTTTCACAAGGCATAGATCCCATACCATTTTTAACTGACTACACCCACAAAGAGAATAGAAAGGTGTTTGTCAATGCACTTAGCCCATCATCAAGATGAACAAGCAGACATTAATGATCACTTACTAAGGGCTAAATCTCTATGTTCAGAAGAAAGAAAGAGAGAGGGGAAGAGAAAGAGACAAGAAAAGCTGATAGCTGTAGCTGTGTGCTATATGAACAGGGAGCGGAATTACAGTAACAAAGAGTAAAGAGGAAGGGAATTAATCTAAGACATTCCCAAGCTCCACTACATATAGTACAGCGGTTCTCAGTGGGGCAATTTTACCCCTGTCCCCAAGGCACATTTAGCAATACTGGAGACTTTTTATTAGTCATGGCTGGGGGTGCTGTTGGCATTTAGTGGGAAGAGACCATAGATGAGACCATGGATGTCGCCCAATGTCTTATAAGGCAGAATGCAACCCCCACAACAAAGAGCTATTCAGTTCAAACTGTTGATAGTTCTGTAGTGGAGAAACCCTGAATTAGTGATACGACATTGAAAAGTTATTGAACTTCTGGAAATGCAAGCCTCCTTAACTGTATAATACTATTAATAATACAGCAGTCCCTACCTTGAAGGATGGATGAGGTACTGAAAGAGATAATTCAAGCAAAGTACTTCATCCTGTTACTGGAATGCTTATAAAACTGGAGTATTTTTATTACTTTTATTCATAATAAAGCCCATACCTTTCATTGAACAGCACATGAAGAAAGGAAAATATATAAGAGAGCATCAGAATAAAGACACATTTTAAGCTTAGGATAGTATTAAAAAATAAAATTCAGAATCAAACAGTCACATTTTGTTCAGCCTAGAATATTTTAATCTAATTAATTTAATTAATTTTAATCTAATTAATCTAATTTAATCTAAGGGCCACCCCCACCAATAAAAAGGAAAGCTAAAATAAAAGCAATCCTCCAGAACATTCCTCATCATTCACCCTGTGAGAGTTCCAGAGGTTTCCCTAAATGGATGATTAAGACAATACAGCCTTACAGTTTTGTGGGTAGTGTTTAATCAGGAGAAGTTTATGCTAAAAAGGGATGTTTAAAATTATTATCATTTTAATATCACCTTTGAAATACGAGTTTTTATTCCAAGAGTGATTTTTTATTTCAATTTTAAGGGTTCTGATTTCATTCTTTTGAGCTGTCAACTGTGACCACATCTAGAGACAGTTTGCATTTGTCTGCTGAACCTGTGGTTAGAGCTTGAGTAATAGCAAAGTGTTCACTTCAAAAAAAAAAAAAATTCCACAGTCAAGTCCTTTAATTTGTTGAAATAGTTAGAACCTGAGCAAGTTCTAGTTAAAATGACCTAAGAATCGAATATGTTTTTCTGCTTTAGGTGTTGTAAACCACAAGATTATATATCAAATGAGCAAACAAAACAAATCTGGAAAATCTCAGACAGCAGAGTAGCTCTTCCTTGGGAATTCTTTGGAACTGTGGGCAAACTGGTGTCTGCTGTCAGTGGCAATTAGAGTGACCAATATAAGCTCTGTTTTTCTTTTTTTTTTTTTTTTTTCATTCCTTAGCCGGCTACAAACTAGATGACAGAGCAGTTTCAAGGCTAAAATCTACTTGTGCCCATGCCCTGAAATGCTGAAAGAAAGTGTGTTTTTTTTCGAATATCATTTTGAAAGCAAAGTAAAACTGAGCTTCCTCATTTGATGGTAAAACTGGAAATACACATTTTCTAACACACAACCAAGGACCAAATATCAAGTAAGATATTCTTTATATAAAATAGTGTAGATTTCCATAGAGTCAAACTGGAGAATACTGATCTATAAAGGGAAGCCAACTCAAAAACAAAAACAAAAACAAAAACCTCTATTATTTTTAACATTCACATGCTACCTGGGAATTTCTTTGATTAAACTAAACTCCATGAGAATCAGCTTACCTTCCTGTGTTGATCTTTTGGATTAGAACATTTTTCTTCTGACTTTGAGAAATATCACGGCCCCATTGTACAAGTGATGGGTTCATTACTAAACTCATTCCATGTCTACTATGCCCATGAGAATTTGCCTGACTAGTGTTCTGGTTTCAACTGTTTAAAAACAACTTAAACAAAGATGCTTTTTTACTTTGAGATATATATATATATATATATATATATATAAAATGAAATACCATATTTTCAATTCCCAAACTGTGGAAGGATTGGCACATAATCCTGGTGAATTTTACCAGGATTATAAAATTCCTATTTGGGGTATTTTTTCATTTATTTTTTAAAACTTTCATTTTATTGTGGTAAGAACACTTAGCAAGATTACCCTCAACAAACCCTCAATTTTTAAGTGTATAATACAGAATTGTTAATACAGGCACAATGACAACATTGCTGGAACTTATTCATCTTGCATAACTGAAATTTCAAGCTCCTTGATTGATCATTATTTCTTACACCAGCATTATCAATGCAGTAGGCAGAATAGATAAAAGCTCATGCTCCACAGACCCTGGGACTGAAGCTGGGCTCCATTGTCACAGGCTGTGTGACGTGTGGGCAAGTTACTTAACCTCCCTGTGCCTCATTTTCCTCTTCTGCGAAAAGAATTTAAAAAATCATATATATGTGTTATATGTTTTATATATATATATATATATGTTATGTTTATATGTTATATAAAATATATATAAATCATAATAATACATATATAATATATATGTTATATGTTATATAACACATATAACATGTATGTGTGGGTAGACGTGTATTAACTATGTATGTGTGTGGCATGTAGAACCAATGCAAAGAAGATAAATAACATAAAAAAATATTTGCAATCATTATCACTGACTATCAGCAAAGCTGAAGCATAGGTACTCCTGAAGAACAACAAGAAAAGAAAATGTATATGCATTTATATTCTCATTCTAAAATGAAGAAAATAAAATTCACCCACCCTTGATCTCAACAAACCCTATGTTGCAGAATCCAGAACTCTAAATAACATATTAATATGATACTCAATAAAATACTCATCATATATACTCTCATGTCTCTGTAAAACACATACCCACACATGCAATGATTCTTTCTGTGTGCTGAGATTATAATTGCTGGTTATTTTCCTCTTTAACTTTGGATTTTCCAAATTATCTACAAATAAGCTCACCTTACATATGTAATCAGAAATAAAAAGGTTCACAGTTTTCAAGTGGGGATAATTTTGGAATTCTCATTATAACTGAACACGATTGAGCCCTCTTTGAGTGGGAAAAGCAGGACTAGCAGACTGATAATACAAAGACTGCCCTGAAAAATGATCATCTGCAATGAACCAAGTGGGACAAAGAACAGTAAGAGAAATAAAACATTTGAGTAACATCTTGCTCTTTGAACACAGAGGACAGATGCTCACCTCAGTCAAACCTGAGGAGTGGTGGCTTGGAAAGGCTTAGGGGCTAGAGACACATATTGAGTCCTGATGACAGATAACTTGACAAGCATTATCTCCCTCAATCTCACCTCCGACTTGTAGAGAGATATTTGGACCACAATTTTACAAATATGGAAACCAGGGTTCAAGGTCAGCAGCCATGGTAGAACACCAACCACATTTCCCAGTTCTAAGTTACATATCCTTTCATGATACCACAGAGGCCCTCGTCCGCCTCTTGCTTTTCCTCAGCCCTCTCATATATTTATTTGTTGCCCCTACCATGCTCCCCGTTCAAGCCCACCCTCTTCCCTGCTTTTTGGATGTGGTCCCATTTGCAATGAAAAGTCAGCAGGAGTACAAAAGCCTCATATAGCTCCCACACAGAAAGCCTGACTAAGGTAGAGACAGCAGTGCCTGAACCCACCGGTATTCTCACAGACATGCAGCTGCAGGCATGCACACCGATTCTGCAAAGCTCATAAAGCAGCTTTCAGTGCCACTTAGAACCCTGTGTCAGCAGGCATCTGCGGTGGAGGCCAGCTCCCACAGAGTAAGTGACTCTCTACTGAACCCAGGCAGGACTGCATGGGACCCCAGGGAAGAATGTCTGTCCTCTGTGGCTCTGGAGGGCATATTGTCATGTCCCAAAAGATAGGAAGGGGAGAAAGAGCTGCAGAAATGTCTAAGGAAGAACTTCCAAGTCTGACTGTATCCAGTCACCCAACCTAGGCATGGAATTTCTACTGCTTGACAGAAATACAGAATTAAGATCATTTAAAAAATGCCTTTCATGGCTTTAACTGGCCCCCACTATATTTTTCATTTATACCTTTCAGCATATATATTTTTCATGTAATTTCTCCTGCTAATTATTTAAAGAAGGAAATGAGTGCAAAGCCTAAGTCAATACTATAAGGCCTGGTACATGCTCATGCCATTCCTAAAAGGCATTTCCTAGTCCTGTGCACATATTAATCGACTCTTGCATTTTGTGAGGCAAGTAGCTAAGAAGCCCTAGTTCACCAGCGCTTACATAGAGGTTAGGGGGCTTCCCTGGTGGCACAGTCGTTAAGAGTCCGCCTGCCGATGCAGGGGACACGGGTTTGTGCCCCGGTCCGGGAAGATCCCACATGCCGCGGAGCGGCCGGGCCCGTGAGCCATGGCCGCTGAGCCTGCGTCTCCGGAGCCTGTGCTCCACAACGGGAGAGGCCACAACAGTGAGAGGCCCGTGTACCGCAAAAAAAAAAAAAAAAAAAAAAAAGGTTAGGACAACAGAGCAGTTTAATTGTGGAGCCTTCCTAAGACTGAAAGGTTATAGGTAAGATAAAGGGGAGCCCATATTCCCTGAGGGAAAAATAAATAAATCCTATCTCAGGGATAAAGACAGTCCAGGGAGCCACAGGAGCCCATCAATAACAAAAAACTAGTGCCAATCATCTCCTATTCTTAAAACATCTATATACCCATTGTCAGATTCTGATTAGCTTAAGAAAGGCCCATTTTTCTCTTCCTTCTCAGTGATTTTCAGGAGGTACAGATCAGTACAACCCACATGCAGCACACATATTATATAAAGTAAGATATATTTTCTTCCTTGCACAATTCCTTGAGGAAACATTCTTTAAGCGAGCCATGAGCTCTGATCCTGACTTTATCCTGTAGGGACCCTGGGATGTGACTGGAGGCTCTCCCCATGACATCTACTGCCTGATTCTGTGTGTACCTAGGGCTTCAAGCCACTATTGCCAAAATGGGAGTGTTCTGCTCCCAAAATTCACTGCTTTAACCCACATTTGAATTCTGTTCATGGGACAGAGTGCCCCTCAGTTGCTCCCTGGATTAACTCCTTGATTGTTTCTATTGGGGAACTTTGCCCACTCCAGTTTACCAGCAGCAAGGATCTCAGATGGGTTAAAAGTGTTTAAGTTTTGATCTAACAAAATGGATGAACCTTATCTATCCTTTCTCATTACCTCTGCTTCTTTAGGTAGTATGACATAGCATAAAAAATTAAATGAATCAAAATTAATTTAAAATAAATAAATGCCCCTGAAGTATTTACTACTGGAAGGATTGGGACATTCTAACTTTCAGAGCTGATCCATCCCAGTAACTTTCAGAATCTTACAGAGATTATTTTTCAATGATTTTCTGCACACAGTTCCTAGAGCCCTAACCCTTCACAAGGACAATTTTATTCCTCACATGGGAATTTTCTCTGGGTACTATTTTTTCAGATGGTTTTCTACTTTAGATAAGGGCCAGGAGAGGGGAGTAGGGAGGAAGCTTAGCTTTAGCCTCCAAAGTTGTGCAGTGAAACAATGTGCAACTGTTATTCTCAAAAAATGTGCAGAATATTATGGAAATATATAGTAAAATAATAAAATTGATCTAACATACACAGAGCCCTACAAAAGGATGCCCTTTTTCATAGCTACTATTTAACATCTCTCAAAATTAGATGCTTTCATCCCAAGTTAGTAATAAAAACAGCTAGACTTTATTGAGCACTTTCTTTGCAGGACAAATTTATGCATAATTATTGCATGTAATCTCCACAGTGACTGCTTAATATAAGACTATCCATTATCCCCCATTATACCTATCATAGTAATGATAATAACAATACCAAGAGCTATGATTTATCTACTCAGTGCCTAACTACGTGCTATACACCTTACTTTAGTCATCTTCATTTAATTCGTGCATTAGCATTATGAACATGGTTCTCTAGTTTCTCCCATTGTACCGATGAAGAAACGGAGCCCACAGAGGTTAAGTAACTAACTAAGATCAACACTTATAAGTGCCAGCATTTCAACCCAGACTGAACTCATTCTTGACTTCTTAACCACTTTGCTCTACCGCCTCAAACAAACACGAAGTACAATGAAAATCAGTGAGTGGGGTTGAGGAAGACCTCTATGAGTCTTTGAGCAAATAGTTTCTATCTCCTCCTTAGGTACCCAACTCAAGATTTCTGCCACTTTCATTGAGCTTCCTAAATCAAAACAAACTATGATTACCCATTACACACACACACACACACACACAAACACACACACATCACATAGTCGTAAGGCATTATGTATCAAAATAATGCTCATCTTGCTGTTGAATAGAATATCAAAACTCCATTTGTTTTGCCTTACCACCAGCCTGTAGACCTAAGAGCAAGACCTATGTACACCTTAAACCAGGCAAATCATATAGACAATGGGATGGTAGCTGTTATTAAGTAAATATCTTCCATTGTTAGAGTTACTGCTTCCTATAAATAGCTTCTTCCTTAAGCTTCATAAGAACATGGCAGAAAGACCCCTTTTGTACAATTTAAAGACAGGATGACTGAGATGCATAAAAATAATGATCAAACAAGTATTTAAGACTAGCTCCTTCTCCAGTGCTGGTGCTCTTTCCACTAACATACTGTATTAGTAATGCTCCCCACTTGCCACCATCCCCAAGGAAGAAAACAGCTAGTGTAAATGATGCACTCCATGAAAAGAAAAGCCCACCCCTCACTGTATGGAAACACCAAAGTTGAAGCCAAACTTGCAACTGTGTTCACAGGTATAGTTGTCATCCATAGCTAAGACTTTATCCCTTCAAAGGCTATGATCCAAGTTGAAATGAAATGATAGATATCTGTCATATTTGTCACACATCCTAAAGGTGGACAAGACAATAAGGAGAAATAACACTGCAGAATGACCCCAAATATTAGACTTTTTTCACTCAAGTGAAACGTGGCAAAGCACCTTTTGGACACTACCCTCAAACTGGCCCTGCAAAAAAATACACATTTTTTTCTGAATAAAAATAAAGAATGTTATTATTTAAAATCTAGTTCTACAAATTCAAAAATAATGGATACTACAAAACAAACTTTATAAAATATATGTAATGTCACCACTGCACAGGGAGAATTTTTAACCTTTCACTCCAGAAGAAAATGGAAGTCTTCATTCTGAGGTCAATCTTCAATGCTAACGTTACTGGACTCGTGACTATGAATGCCCATGAGGACCGACTGGGGCTTTGAACCAAAGGAACGGAATGACTGCCATTTTGTTCCAAGAAGTGGAGACGTGGTAGATTTTCTAAACTGTTTGAACTAGGACTCAATGGTACTGTCAAACTATTGTTTTCCTTTCTTTGACCACAAAATATAGAGGCCGGTCTTCTCTAGGGGTCAGTGGCATCCTGTAATGAGCTATGTGAAGCCACCGGCTTGTCATTCAGAGCACTGCTTGCTCTGTTCTAGAATCCTGGAACACCCCATGACTGCTGCTGCCTCCGGACCATCTCCAAACAAATGGGAAGCTGATTTGCATAAACCTCATTTGCATTTTATTCATCCCCTGCCCAAATCTAGATCAGAATGTTTAATATCATCCCCGCTGTGGGAGGTCTCGTGAATTTAAGGCCATTTGTGGTCAACCATGAGAAGGTCTGGGTTCCAGAGTTGGGTTTATATTTGAAATTAAAAGCAGAAACAAGAGAAAGCCTGCTGCAAGATACAGAGTATGAAAAAACAGAAAGACCAGTTACAGTATAAACATGGCAGAAACCAGAAACCATTGCTGAGGTCTTGCATTTCTACTGATGAGCTAGCAAGGTCACCATTCAGGGGCGCCTAAGATGACACCAGGTACTTCACTTGCATTTCCACATTTAATCGTTTTTTACTCCCTGATATACAAGGAAAGTCCAGAGGAAAAAGAAAATCAAAAGGCAGGAGGTTTTCTCAATGTTAAACATCCTCTAAACAGTAGAAGCAAGATTCAAACGTAGTAGTGTCTGGCTGTAACCCCATTCCTTCACCCATCACCCCAATTCACCTCCCTTCTGCCGACCCCTTGTTTTCTGAAATTAGCCCAAAATACAACGGAAAACTATCCTAGTAAGTATAAACAAAAACTTCAGTGATTCACTCAGCATTTGAATGTTTTCTTCTCCTTGAAGATTAATCAGACAGAGAAAAACTGTTAACTTAAACTAAACTTTTTTAGGTTTATGAGCCAGATTTTGAGGTGTGTGTGAATGTTAGTTACCAAGAATAAATAGGCTCTATGTCATAATAAACACACACATACATACATGAACATGTATTTCTTGAGCAATCACAATCCCATTAGAAGGAGAAAACAAAACTACTTGTGATAACTCTGCAAAAATCCTGCAACATCAACAGCATCTTCCCTGGATCATTAATTCTAGCCTAACTTTGCGACTATCAGGCAAATCAGGCACACTGTCCAGCAGACACCCACCTGCTATTAGGCTGAATGTGCCCAGCATCTTGACATTCTATTGAGTCCAATCCAAAGCTTATGTAAAAAAGGCAACTCAGAGTCCAAAGGGAATTTTAGCCACAAATACTTTGGGAGAAATCCAAACAACTAAAACCAGAAAGAAAGACAAGATGCAAATCTGAGTGACAAAACTGCGACAACTCAAACCAGACTGGTAGATGCTCAAGAACGAATCTACAAGCGACTCAGGCCTCCCCTTTTGATAACTACTGATTTTAAGAAATCCCAATAGCCTCTATGAATCTGGACTATCACTACTGATGCATATAGCCACAAAAAGATTTGTTATGACTCCAGGGGTGCTGCTTTCAAAGAGGACTCTGTCAACTTCTGCCCACTAGAACCCTGTACACATTCAATAGAAATTTGTTGTACCATAAATACGACCCTGATAATGACAAAGGTTCTTAAGCAGTTCAGATGAACCAGCAACTATATAAAGTGCTTAAGAATACTGCATCCTTTAATCTTCAGAACACCCCCATGAGCTAAGAGTTTTATTTCCATTTTACAAATAAGGAAAATTGAGGTTCTGAGAGGTAATTTTCTCCAGGTAACTAGAAAATGAGACACTAAAGAAGAGAGAGCATCAGGATTCAGTTATAAATTTTCTGACACCTCCCAGCCTTTCTCCACTCCCAAAATAGCCTAAGCCTAAATGGGATGGGTGTATGTCCAATTTCCAAGTCCTGGCACTAGTGGCTTTGGTGGCAGCTGCTTGTTACAGTCAACTTTGCATAAACAGGCTGGCTCTAGTGGTGTTCTTTAAAACCAGAATAATTCTGTCTTTACTTTAGCCAAGAGAAGACACACATTTCAAAATAAAAAGTAAATATATATTTTTAAAAGGAAGCAAAAGAGAAACCTGTAATCCCATCAAACAACATGGATTTCAGCCAGCCCCCACTCCCCCCCTCCACCCACCTCCCCACTCCCACCGGCCACTGTACAGCCCCCTCTGACTTCAAAGGCAGCTCCAGGGGGAAGAGAAGCATGAGGTCCATGAGGGCCAGCTGGAAGGGGGACCATTTCCCTAGGGAAGGGTGGAGATTCACTACAGAGGTCAGTCAGCTCAAAGAAAAGAATTCAAAGTGTTTCCAAAAGCTGATTTCTATCAGGACTGCCAGGGCAGATCAGAAGGTATGAGGTTCCAACTGAGAGGGATGTGTTTCTGTGGCTCAGATCCCAGGTTTGCAGGATGATCCCAGATTTCTGAGTGTCTGGCTGGATTTGAGGGGCAGGGCTGGCCATCCAGATGTCAAGTAGACTCAGTTTATCCCCACCATGACAAGGCAGCAGTATTTCACCTGCCCATAAAGCTGTCTGTGACCCTCAGCATGTCTATAATTTGAAGCAATACTCTTTTACAAGAATGCTCCTGAATTGAGCTATATAAACTAAATATGTGAAATAACCAAAAAGTTCCTTAACATGGTTTGTAACATTCCTCAGCCCCCATTTTCCCCCAGCTTGCTGCAGCATCTATTGTTTTTTGTCCACGATAGGGGTTGGAGGCCCTGCCTGGAAGTCAAGCCAGTGCATCCTTCCCTTCTGCTCTGCCTCTGATTTACAAGGTGACATCTTAGAGACAGCCACTTAGCCGTCTATTCTTGGTTTATCATCCATCAGTTACCATTGTTACTGCTGCCATTATTATTCAGAATGATTATGGACTTATAAAGATGTTCTCATCTGATAATAATGTATGCAATATGCTTTTACACTGTCTAGCTAACATAGCATGCCTGTGATTTTTGTTCTGGCGCAAGTCAAAAAAGCTGCTGCAATGGAATGTTTAGTAGCTTTCTGAACGGTTACATGTAGAACTGGGAAAAAAAAAAACAGGTGCCAATATACATACTTTTTAAACAGCAAACTGGGTGTACTTTTGTGCATAGATGATAACCAAATAGGTAACACCATATGCAACGTTAGAAATATGTGGCCCTTTCCTTCTCAACTCATTGTGGCAAACTCTCTAAGGGCAGTGATTGTCATTTGTTGTCCTTGACCATCTCACTCAAGTCCTGTTGACAGCAGGGGAAGTAGAGCAGGCATACAGAAGGCAGGGCATGGTCCTCAGAGGCCAATAAACTGAAAAATAGTATACTGGCTAGAAAGCAGAATCTTGAAGGAGAGCACGGCTGCAGGGAATTAATACAAAATCCGTACATCTTTTTTTAAAGGCAGCAGCAGTGGGCTGTGACTAGAATTCACCTCTTCATGCATGCACTCACCTCCCCTTAGTGTGGACGGGAGTTCTGTAACAGCACTGCAGGAGAAAATGGATTCATATGTCATTGAAAATGAATCATTTCACTTCCTCTCCTCCATTTTTATACATATTGACAAAATACAAAAATACATTTAAATAAATTGATTCGGCTTTGTAGTTTTCTACACCAACAGCAAAAGGAGACATCAGAATTATAAGATTCGATAGCCTCTGAATAATTATTTAAATGGGGTCACCCACAAGGGCGTTCCACAGGCCTCAGATTCGCCAACCCAAAATGAAAAACAGGAAAAATGCATTACAAATCGCTCCTTATTTATTTTGAGATTTGAATTCCTATTTTATCTTTAACAAGAGCTTCACAGTTCGCTGACAAATGTTCTGAGCTATAGTTAGAGGAATAACTGTATGTAAGATCAGGAACACACATGGACAGAATTGGTTTTTCACTTTTTCTCAACAGGAATACAAAACATGTGGGCATTGTATGAACTTCATGGCGAGGATTTGAATTGGCCATCAGAATGTCTGCTCCTCTCTGAGCAGTATGTCAGTGCTCTTGGAAGGATATCTGGAGCACTTTCGAGGGGTGTCTATAATGCCTTTTCTCTGATGCAATAGAATATTTCTACCATCAAGCAAGCAATTAGTTTTAATATGTAGAACTGCAAATCTGAAATGCATTTGAAAACAAAATCGACAGATGACTTGTTAGCCTCCTCGCAAAAGGCACAAGCAGTTTGTACTGCTGTTGCTTTAGGAATTAGATTTTCAGAAGTTGGAAAACACAGTCTTTGGCTTTCTTTGAAAGAATGATAGAGGCAATATGCTGATTATTTTTTCAAAGTAGGAAAAGAAGGTGTTGAAAGCTTTTAATAACACATAAAATTCTGAGTTTGCAAGCACCAAACACAAGACAATGATAGTGTTTTGGTACTTTATAAATGTAAGGCACTCTCTCTACTGTTTGGAAACAGCAAATACTTTTAGACAAATTATAACATCCCTGTCTCTGTGCCCAAATAGAGGAAAACAGCCAAATACTTTGAGGCATCAAAAGATAACTATGGTGATGAAAATACAGAGCTCTTGTCCCAAAAGGAAAATAAGAAAGCACATATAATTAAAATAACAGCAAACCTGAAAGAAATCCGAATAACTGAGGGTTTGGTCATGAGTTTCTGAGGCTGCCTCTGACAGAGTTTCAAATATAGCACAGTTTGCAAGTAAAGAAAGATCATTTTATCTCAAGATTGGTCACTGGTGAACTCAATGGCATATTATTAATCAGAGGAAGCCCAGAATATAAACATACAAGGTCGTGAATGATATCTTAAAGCCTTAGTGCAATAAGCATCCTTCCCAATTCTAGAATATGTCCTCACAAATGGAATTCTACAGGCAAGAGAGAATGAAGGTTTACCAAACTCCTTAAAAGCCCCGTCCCTCCCAGACACTGTGCTAAGCACTTAACATATATTCCTCCCTTTAATCTTCTGGATAGCCCAGCCAAAGAGGTAGTATTATCACTTATTTACAGATGAACAATTTGACACTCAGACGTGAAGGCCTTTAGCAGTGGAACTATGGCTGCAAGGTGGTTCTCCTGGAAAAAAGGGGGGCCCCCATTCTGCCTTCCCTCCTGCACCCTCTCGCTCTCTGCATCTCTTAAAGAGGCTTGAAATTGCTGCTGCAGGTTGTTCATTCATTAGCCCATCTGCCCCATGGGAAGAAGCACAGTCTGGGGCAAGGTTTTCACTACTTGCTGTAAACAACTTTGTTTGGAGACGCAGGGGTCCAAACCGCTTGTGTCTCCTTACTCCATTTAGTTATGCTTGGCAGGGGATTCTCGTTGTGGGGCCCGATGTGCCCATCCCAGAGCAGATAACTTTCATTTCCCCATTTCCAACTTAACTTATACATACTTATGAAAAAGATGTGTTATCTTTTCTTGAGCCGCAGAACCACTTGATCCATTCTAAAATAATGTTTTGAGGGGGAACCAGAGGTATCGGTAGATATTTGTTGAGCTTGAAGAAATATTTCAATAAGAACAAATTGTTTTCAGCTCCAGAAAATGGGAAACAGGGTTGTAAGTCAGAGTCTCTTGTTCTACCCACACACACTCTGCTCTGAGGTACCCAGAGGTATCAGAGGTAGATATTCAAAATGTACCTTCAGCCTGTTTTAGGCATTAGGACTGTATAAGATCATCTGGGTACAGGTTTCAAGATCTCAGTGAGATGGTAAAAGCCCAGGAGCAAAGCCTGGGAATAAACAACCTTCAGATGATGAAGGTTGGGTCCAGGCTGCTGAACTATTTCCTTGGCAATCACAACCACCTATTACAGGCTCTGTGCCAGTATGGCCATATTCACAAGCATGCCCAGTAAGTGTATCTGAAAACCTACTAAATAAAAGCCAAAGTGAAAATATTTGCTAACCTAATGACCATAAGTCTTTTCTGCTGAGTCAGTAAGACTAAGTATGTGTGGTACCCAGAGATATTGAGTCAGTAAGACTAAGTATCACTAAGCGTGGGTGGTACCCAGAGATCAATTTCAGGGAAAATGAATCCTGGTGGTGTTGGCCATGACCTGGTCTGTTCTTAAAAAATGGCCAAGGCCTTTGTTTCCTACCTTACCCAGCATGTCTTGGGTAAATTTTTTCCAAAGTAGACTAAAGAGATGCAATTCACAAACAGTGGAAAAATATTCCATTTGGAAGAAAAACTGTTTGGGAAGACCACACATTGGTCAACAGGGAGGTCTTAGATTCCTCACAAGTCTCATCAAAATAAAGTTCTGAAATTTAGGAGATGGTAGTTGTATCCACATAAGAAACACTGGCACAGTTTTCCACATGAAATGATGGCTTAATAGGAGCAGTGTGGCTAGATTCCTTTGCACTCTAAAAAAAAGAAACCCTTTACTTTATTTCAGGCATAAAAGTGCATGCAGCTCTGGCAAAATGCAGCATAAAGGGAAGAAAACGAGTGAAAGATTTAAAAAAGGTATCTTCAAATTTCTTTCTAATACAATCATCTTCCAAAGGTTCAAGACACAAGTTAGCAGGCAATACCACAGCTTCTGCAAACCTCTCTTTGTCTAGAGATCATTTTTGACCCCTTGGTATTAACATTTGTAAAAGAACCAAGACTGACTTGGCTTTCTATAGTATGAAAGGTTGCCAGGTGAAAAAAAACATAATACAAATAAGGCATGGGACCTATGCATGAAAACAAATATTCAGTGTTTATCAGAAAATCAAATTTAACCAGGCATCCTGTATTTTTATTTATTTTATCTATTAACCCTCTAATAGAACAATCAAGCAGTCATGAGCAAATTTTGAATGAACTATTTTTGAGCTGGTTAATGGTGCAACCAGAGGTCCTTAACCACTATTGTGCTTCATGTTTTCCTGGGAAGCTCTTTGAAAATGCAGACTCCTGGGACCTTCCCCTAGAGATTAGTTCTCCTATGGGCCAAGCATCACTGTGCTTACAAGTTCCCAGGTGAATCTTGATGCACACATATTTGAGAATGACTGTTTTAACCCAGACTAATAAAAATAAATGTGGAAGACACAATAAGCCAGATTTCTTTGATGGCTCAAATCACTCCATTAGGCTTTTAGAGGTGACTCAGATGTCCTAAATCTTAAGGTAGTGTTAACTTGAGAATGTCAAAAGGAGATAACATCAACCCAAATACTGGTTAAGAAAATATTGTAATGGACTACTTCTTCATTACCCACATGAGGACACTGAGAGAGAACCATTCACTCTAAATTAGTAACACAGAAGCACAACCAAGAATAGAATCTCTGACACCTGATGCCAGAATTCACCCCATGTTGTCATTTCTAAACAATTCCTCACATCCTGTTTCTTGAACAGCTGAGAGAGTTGGCACACCCAACAGAGCTGAGAAATTCTTCTACCCATAGCTAATGTGCGAACTCCTTTGTCACAATGTTACCGTCCAATCATAGTATATCATAACGACATCCAAATTTGAATCAGGAATTATCTCAACAGATGTGAGCTGGGTCTTCATTGTATCAGTAAATGCTAAACATAGCATTAAAAGTGAGTAAAGAAAAATCGAATTTTTCTTCATGGGAAATAAAGCTCAATGACTTTTTGCTTCCAAGGACATGCTGTGTGTGTGTGTGTGTGTGTGTGTGTGTGTGTGTGTGTGTTGTCTATAAATGGACAGGAATGATGGAGGAGGGAGCGTTTCCTTCTCTTACCATCAGCAGAATTTCTTCTCTGGGGCATAATGGCCATTTACAATAGCTCCACACACACCCTTGCATTTACAATAGATAAAAACTTCCCTCCCAGGGAGGCTATGTTTGACAATTCTGGGTTGCTAACTATGAGATACAAATGACCAAGAGGATGACCCAGCCAAAGAAAGATATTAACACAGAAACTGTGGCTAATCAGTAATTAGAATGGCCAAGAACTGGAAAGCTAGAACTGAAGCATGGATCTGTATGCAGAAGGAATTCAGGAGAGTGGGAAGTAGGCATTAGAGTTCTCTCTTGAGAGTTACTCAGACTTGTGTTCAAATCCGAGTTCCATCTTGTCTGGCCCTGAGATCTTGGGCAGGTTACTCAAACTCTCTGTGCCCCTTAGCCATCTGGAAAATGTAAGTAACAGCAGCAAACTCAAAGAGCTCCTGTGAGGATTAAATACATTAGTGTGTGTGAACTACCTACCACAGCGCATGGTACATGCTCACTAAATGGGAATAATGAGAAGCAAGAATGCACATTTCTGTGGGGCCAGTGGGTCAGCCCATCACCATGTATTTGCCAGTACTTAGGCACAGACTCTGTGCCTAGCTACATACAGGACGAATGAGCAATAAAAGAATATCAAAACCTACTTACTGTCTGCACATAACTGTCTTATAATCCATGTACCAATATGCTTAATAGCAACTCCTGCCATGATCCTGGGACCTGATTAACTGACGTTGATAATACAAAACTTTGTAAGACACATTACCCTGCCCCCATGTCTTGGTTGAGGAAATAACACACACCTGCTGGAGAAGTTAATGAAAATGACGGTTGAATAACAACAAAAGGACAACATAAAAGTACAAAGAGCAGTGGATGAATCACTGATGAGCAGTCAGACAAGTGGTATAACTGATAACACCATCCATGAGCTCAGAGAAACAGGGAACTGCCATGAGTTAAAGCAGTCTGGGAATTCTTCATGGAAGATAAGCCACTTGAGACTGGACTTGAAAGAAGAGTAGGATTTAGATAAGCAGAGAAGAGGAAATCCTAGATTTATGATACAAGAAAGTCACAGAAATGAGAAAACACAGGGCTAAGTGATGACTTAGAGATACACAGTACATTAGCCATGCTGTTTGCAGCACTGAATGCCAGGCACAAAAGTTGGACCATTGCTATTTAGGCCGGTGGTTCTCAACATTTTATTGTTTATCTCACCACTACACAGCTATCAGATAATAACAGTGATCATTCTCAAGGCTCCACTCAAAAGTATTTGGGATTGCATAAATAAGACTGATTGTAGATTATATAATGTCCTAGTAAACTGGCACTAGCATCCTTCCCCGCACTCCAAACACACACACACACACACACACACACACACACACAATTTCACTGACTGCAAAACAGTAGTCTCTTGACACATGGTTTACACGGCTGCCTTGGGACAAGAGCCTCTAAGAGCTTTAGCAAGCCAAATCAAGAGACACTTGATAAGGAAAGAAGGTGCTCTCCATGTTCTTCAAACATCACGTGCACTGAGTCAGAGAAGGAGAGTCACTCTATGGCTCTGCTCCAGTGGCCTCCCCCAGCCCACCTTGTTACAATTCCTCCCACACCACCATGGGAAGAAAGTCAAGGAAATATTCAACACCAGATGAATAATGATTACCTTTGATTCTCATTTTTGGAATCAATATTTGATACAGCTTTTACACATGTCAGTGGAAGGGAAGAGCCCAGGGATTAGATAAACCACTTCTCCTTTCTTATGGCCACATCCACCACCCCATCCATTGGGTTATACTTTTTAAACTGCTAACTATGGACCACTGAATTAAAATGTCATAATAGGTACTATTTGGCCATCTAATATTTCAATATACTCATTACCCCACAAAGTTCTTTATAGTTTGTTAAAATTTTTGAAACTAATATATAAGAAGGTGATAATTTCCATTTTAAAAGAAATCCTAGAATATAAAAATGTTATAGCAGATCCAAATATAAACACATTATAGCCGACCCTAAGCTAACATCATGTTGATTCTTAAAATCATGCACACTTCTGAGAAAAACCTTAGCAGATAGCATCCTGTGATAAAAATAAAAGCATATCCATTTTAAACAACTTCAGCCTTGAACAAATCAGATGAAGAAAAGCCCTGGGTTCCAAATCCTTAGGATGTCACCAGGACCCAAGATACACTGTAATCACCTTACACCCCCCAAAGCCAGTATCACTGAGAACCACAAACAGATACTTTCTTAAGAGAGAAGTCTTACAAACACTTGAAGCAACAAATGCTTTAAAATCTAAACTCCTGGGCCTCCCTGGTGGCGCAAGTGGTTGAGAGTCCGCCTGCCGATGCAGGGGATACGGGTTCGTGCCCCGGTCTGGGAGGATCCCATATGCCGCGGAGCGGCTGGGCCCGTGAGCCATGGCCGCTGAGCCTGCGCGTCTGGAGCCTGTGCTCCGCAACGGGAGAGGCCACAACAGTGAGAGGCCCGCATACCGCAAAAAAAAAAAAAAAAAAAAAAAAAAAAAAAAAAAAAATCTAAACTCCTGATTCATGGCAGACTACTATGAAAATAAGTATAATGTAGCATATTAAGACACCAGAGCTGTTTTCAAGGAAATAATGAAAATTTAAGGGAAAACACAAGCATAAAGAATTCCTTAAAACCATGCACTTCACTCTTTGCTCTTTCAGTAACTGTATAAATTAGAGCACATCTATGCAATGTTTAAAAAAAAAAAAAAACATTCTAAATGTGAATTCATTTAGCTGCTTCCAATACTGTGGGTCAGGTTCAGCTAATAAAAGTACAACTATGAATCCTAGTGCCTAAAATGAAAAGAGTTCAGTTATTACATATTCCATTTTGTATGTATCTACTCAGTTATTTACAATAGCCTCACGTAGATTCTAACCTGGAGTTGGAATTTGCAAACTATGAAAACCAAGAGCTTTCATCTTCAATATTCAACACAAACTTGGCATCGGAACAACAGAACATCTTTGAAGGAGCCAAGGTATAATTTGGGACAAAAATGACAACTCTACTCTCCTGGGTGATGGCTGTCAATACTGGAAGCTAGAGAATGGTGATGGTGGCGATACACAGTCTTATGTGGTGTGAAAGCTTGTCACTTTCTGTTCCTGATTTTTTACTAAGGTTGAAAATGATATATCCATCTGGAGAAAGCCTGTTTAAAGAATATGGTAGAAGATGAAATGGACATACCAACATCCTATCAATACCACTAAGACTGACTCTCTGTCACATTTAATTAGCATGATCCCAAAATTGAACTGGTCAAAACTTTTGTAAGAAAACATCTTGGTAATGGCAGCACTTGTGATGATTTTATCACTAATGCAAAATCTTTCCAAAGGCACAGAAAAAAAAAAAAAAGCTTTAATAACATTATTTCAGGATTGGTATCCTGCCATTGTCTCACTGGTGTGCGATAAATGTATTTTTTAGTAGCTCTGATAAAAACATAACAAACTGGTAACCAAATGGCCCAGTGACAAAATAAACCTCATCTGAAATTCTTAAAACATACTCCTTAGTGTGACTGCCTGCAGAGTTTTATGAGAACTCTGTAGTGTACTCACAATTGTCCTGGTTCCTACTGGTTCCTTTTTTCTAAGGTTTATCTCTAAGGGCCAAGTTAAATGCCCATCCAGGGTAGTGTTCACTGTAGGAAATGATGTCTTCCTCCTGCTGCTCTTGCACTGCTCTGGACCACAGTCCCAGCACAGTGGACTAGGCTCCACCCTCCTCCTTGCCCCTGGTGCCATTTCCTATTCAGCTCAGGGAACCAGAGGGGCTCAGTTTTGCCCTTCTCCCCATCCTAGGCTAGAAACCTGCATTGACATAGGTCTCCTTAACAACAGCTGATCAGCTGTCAAGGACGTGGGGTAATGATAGAGCTGCTTTGGGTAGCCACAGCTCCTCTTTTCTTTCTAGAGGAAACCAAGAACAGTGCCCAAGAACAAAATGATAACCACCTCTACTGGTTAAAGTGCCTTCCTTTGGTCCCACAGAGCCCTCAGTAGTTTGTCACAATGTCCAAAAGGTCCACCATGAATATATTCCTTTTTTTCTGTGAAGGGTTGTGGTTGCTAAGAAATTACTGTCACAATGTTACTACTTATCATGATAGGGTTTACTCATTAATTAGTATCAGAGCTGGAATTTCTAAGATAAAGGCTGACCTGCAAATCCTTAAGACATTAGGATAAGAGGGGATGAGAGGGGGTGGAAAGAATGAGAAGCAGAGAGAAATGGTTAATATATACCAGGCACTGGGCTAGACATACATACCATGTCCATTAACCTCTAGGCTTCTCCATTTTACAGACAATGAAAATGGATTTCAAAAGGTCAAGTAACTAAGAGGAGAAAGGTAAAGAGCCTAAGAATAGGAGGAGGGTACATCCAAGGTAGGGCTCCACAGTGAGTGTCCTCATTAATTGGAGGGGAGGGCAGGATCAGGACACTGGATCCCTGAGGAAGTTCATGGAAACAGAAAAGACAAAAGAAACGACAGGTAAACGAAATGTGAAACTCAATCACCATCTTTTGTGCCATTTGATTCAGAGTTGCTCCAAGCTTCCTGAACATGAGTACATTTTTAAGGGAAATCCCCATCTATATTTATATAAAGAAGGAAAATTAAATTCATTTGGAAATACACCAAGCAATGACCACTGTCTCGGTCCTAACGCCTCCCTCACACATGGTTGTTAAGGTTTTCCAATCATCTTTTAATTTCAGCACTCATCCTCCTTACAATAACCCTTTCCATTGTCCAAGCAGGGCAAAGAAACTCTTTACTTTCAGCAGGAACCTGAGTGACCAGCCTAGGGCAGACTTGGAACAAAAACCATGTTTTCTGCCTCAAAGACCCACGTTCCTCCCCCAGCGCCCTCCTTCCCCAAGTCAGTGAGTTTCTACAAATAGAGACAGTGTTTGCTGCCTTCTCACTTCCTTGTCTTTATTTGTCCCCTGATGAAACAGGATAAGGGGCAAATTCTCAAAGAACCCACCATGAGGAAGATAGAGATGGCTAATCTCCAAATAAGTAGTAATACTCCTTGCTCTGCAGACGAACTGTGCAAATCTTCGGTGACCCACCTGCTGGGAGGAGGGTAAGCCATGCTGTCGTAGAACTTAACCGAGCTGGATGTTCCCCTGATCTCTATAGGAAAACAAAATTTACTTATAAGTCCTTTGCCCAATGCTAGACCCCATTCTGAGTTCTTTACAGATATTAAGTCATTCAATTCTCACAACAACCCCGTGAGTAGGTACTGTGACTGTCTGTATTATACAGAGAAAGATACTGAGGCAGAGTGATAAAGACCTTGTCTGAGCTCCTAGGTAAATAAGAAAAAGCCAAGGTATGAGCCCAGGTGGTGAGTCTGGCTTTGGAATCCATGCTCTTAATCCATATAGTATGGCAATAGGGCAAATATGCATATGACACATACACAGTGTATGTCTTCCTAGAAAGTTCCATTCTGGCCTAACAGAGGAAGTGTGTAGAAGGAGTTCCAAATGACTTTTGGAGTTTCTATTATGTGCAGGCACCATGGTATGACGGAAGTACCATGATGTTCAAGACACTGCCCAGGTGTCCGTGGGGGTCTGAGGGTACGTGTCAAACATGGTGGCTGACCTGGGCAGGTTGTGAGCACTTCTGCAAAGCTCAAATCCAATATCCTGCTCCCAACTGATGGATGTGTTTGCACACACCTCCTCTAGCTCCTTTGAAAATGATTACCACTGGGCCAGGCATCAACACATTTTTCATTTTAAATAGGTTCCAATAGATGTGTCCTTCTTCTAACTTTCAACGACACTGGCTGAATCATGAGAAATTTTGGTCACCTGTGGAAACTATTTTCATTACTTTCTAGTCCCACCACAAATATTAATATTGTTGAAAGTTCTGCACTGTATTACCCTTCATCTGGCAGAAACGGACTGTTTTTTCATTATGACTAATTCACAAACGACCAAACTGAAAAATATTTATGCTTGCTTCATTCTGGGAAGCTGATACGTTGAAGAGGTCTGTTCCTTTTCAGTCATGCCAAAGATTTGATAGGAGGCAATACTGTAACTGTTTTTCAGCCACCAGATGACATTTTTTCTCCCTGCAACTAGGCCAGGAATATAAACCCTGAAGAGTATACCACACATATTTGGATCAGCTACTGAACAATACAGAATATTGCATTTTCCCAAATGCTTTCACCAAAATAGCAGCAGAAATCCTCATCTTACACACACACACACACACACAAACACACACACACACACACACATACACACACAATCATGGGAGTGGTGAGGATAGCTCTTTTAGGATTAGACTTGAGAATTTACCAAGTGTTATCTTCTGGGTTGAAAAATCAAAATGATCCTCTGGATTCCTTTACAAAGCCATTTCATTCTTGAAGAACTGCCCCAACTTCAGTCTTGAATGTAGTAATAATGTATGGTATTAATTCAGTGAATACCTTCTTCCCTGACCCATGAGTGAGTGGTTTATCAGCGTACTCAAGCCCACAATACTTTGATGTTTTTCCCTTTAATACATGTAGAGACTATTGTTTGTTGACTCATGTACCCTCTTTAGGGTCCTCAACCAGAGTGAATTGGGCAAGTGCCAACAGGAAAGTGGATCTCTGTCCAGGTACATCCAACTTTGTCATCTAATCTCCATTGTATGAGTCATCAGGATAATTCCTGAGAAAACTACTGCTGGCACAGTAGCATTTGCAAATTTCCCTAAACTTGTCATTTTCTTATACTGGTTTATCTGTCAGCATGGCCTAGATCTGACAGAAAGCAGAGACCCATCTTTCTTATTGTAATGACTGGGTGTATGGGAGAATCTTACAAAAGTTGATTCATTTTGCTTATTCATCCTCTATTGAAAGCAGTGAAGTCTCTGTCTGGAGGACTAACAAAGCAACGGTTTTTCTCCCTTAAGATAACAGCCTGTTGGTAGGCATTTTGTAATAAACTCCATTACAGGTTCTAAACCTTCCCAAGACCCCATGGATTCAATAGGTAGGAGTACATCAGTGTTACACGTCAAGTACATTTTCCCTCATGACTTGTAACAGCTCTTTTAATCTAGGAGTCTTTTTATGCTATTTCCAAGTGTCTTTTAAGCATGACAACGCAAAATAGAAACCCTTTTTTAAAGCTAACAACCTGTATTTTAAAACCAATAACCTGAGCACAAGGACCCTCAAGCATATACATCTTATATATTCTCTGTATTCTGAAATCTTTTGAAAATTTAAAAAGTAAATAAATTTGGACACTAGCCATGCATGTACTGAAGCAATGGTGATATTCCTATTAATCAGATTAAGAAACTATCGGGGTTCCAGATGCTGTAATAACACTCTGAATAGCTCCAGCAAAGTCATTATTTTTACACCCAGCCCATTAAACCAATTGCAAAATCCCCTTGTCTCATATCCACAATTTAACTGAAAATGGATGTGACAGATTTCTTATGAGAAAAGTAATAGCACACAAGTGACATTATAACAAAAGCTATTTTTATGACTCCATACATCCCAGTAATATTAATATCACTTCTCTTAGGCAAAAACAATACATGACACTGCAGGCTGCATGCCATTTTGGTCAGGAAGAATTTCGCTATCCTCGTCCCGATAAAAACAAAAACAAAACTGTTTTTAAAGTAGGGTATTTTGAGAGTCCGGGGAAGATGGCGGAAGAGTAAGACGCGGAGATCACGTTCCTCCCCACAGATACATCAGAAATTCATCTACACGTGGAACAACTCCTACAGAATACCTACTGAACGCTGACAGAAGACCTCAGACCCCCCAAAAGGCAAGAAACTCCCCACATACCTGGGTAGGGCAAAAGAAAAAAGAATAGAGACAAAAGGATAGGGACAGGACCTGCACCAGTGGGAGGGAGCCATGAAGGCGGAAAGGTTTCCACACGCTAGGAAGCCCCTTCGCGGGCGGAGACTGCGGGTGGCGGAGGGGGGAAGCTTCGGAGTAGCGGAGAAGAGCGGAGCAACAGGGGTGCGGAGGGCAAAGCAGAGAGATTCCCGCACAGAGGATAGGTGCCCTTAGGCACTCACCAGCCCGAGAGGCTTCTCTGCTCGGCCGCCGGGGCGGGCGGGGCTGGGAGCTGAGGCTCGGGTATCCGGTTTCAGTCCGAGCGAGCGCAGGAGAGGGGATTAAGAGCGCTGCTTAAAGGAGCTCCAGAGACGGGAGCGAGCCGCGGCTAAAGGCGCGGACCCCGGAGACGGGCGTGGGACACTGGGGCTGCTGCTGCCGCCGCCACGAGGCCTATATGCGAGCGCAAGTCACTGTCCATGCCCCCCTTCTGGGGAGCCTATGCAGCTCGCCACTGCCGGGGTCCCAGGATCCAGGGACAGCTTCCCCGGGAAAGCGCACAGAGCGCCTCGGGCTGGTGCAACGTCACGCCGGCCGCTGCCACCGCAGGCTCGCCCCGCACTCCGTGCTCCTCCCTTCCCGCCCGGCCTGAGTGAGCCAGAGCCCCCGAATCAGTGGCTCCTTTAAACCCGTCCTGTCTGAGGGAAGAACAGTACACCCTCCAGCGACCCACACGCAGAGGCGGGGCCAAATCCAAAGCTGAGACCCAGGAGCTGGGAGAACAAAGAAAAGACAGGGAAATCTCTCTGTGCAGCCTCAGAAGCAGCGGATTAAAGCTCCACAATCAATTTGATGTACCCTGCATCTGTGGAATACATGAATAGACAACGAATCATCCCAAATAGAGGAGGTGGACTTTGAGGACAAGATTTAAGATTTTTTCCCCTTTTCCTCTTTTTACAACAAATTATCCCAAATTGAGGAGGTGGACTTTGAGAGCAAGATTTGCGATTTTTCCCCCTGTTCTCCTTTTGTGAATGTGTATGTGTATGCTTCCGTGTGAGATTTTCTCTGTATAGCTTTGCTTCCACCATATGTCCCAGGGTTCTATCTGACCCTTTTTTTTAAATTAATTACTTTTTTAAATTTTAATAACGCTACTATATTTTATCACACTTTATCCTATTTTACTTTATCTTCTCTCTTTCTTTTTTCCTACCTTCCCTTCCTCCCTCCCTCCCACCGACCCTCCTTTCTTTCTTTCTTTTTTCTTTCTTTCCTTCCTCCCTCCCTTCTTTCTTTCTTTCTTTCTTTCTTTCTTTCCTCCCTGACTCCCTCCCTCCTGTCTTTTTTCTTTCTTTCTTTCTTTCCTCCCTCCCTCCCTCGTGTCTTTCTTTCTTTCTTTCTTTCTTTCTTTCCTTCTTTCTTTCCTTCCTTCCTCCCTCCTTTCTTTCTTTCTTTCTTTCTTTCTTTCTTTCTTTCTTTCTTTCTTCCTTCCTTCCTTCCTTTCTTTCTTTCTTTCTTCTACTAATTCTTTCTTTCTACTTTTTCCCCCATTTATTCTGAGCCGGGTAGATGAAAGGATCTTGGTGCTGCAGCCAGGAGTCAGTGCTGTGCCTCTGAAGTGGGAGAGCCAACTTCAGGATGCGGGTCCACAATAGACCTCCCAGCTCCACATAATATCAAATGGTGAAAATCTCCCAGAGATCTCCATCTCAACACCAGCACCCAGCTTCACTTAACGACGAGCAAGCTACAGTGCTTGTCACCCTATGCCAAGCAACTAGCAAGACAGGAACACAAACCCACCCATTAGGAGAGAGGATGCCTAAAAACATAATAAGGCCACAGGCACCCCAAAACACACCATCAGACGTGGACCTGTCCACCAGAAAGACAAGATCGAGCCTCAACCACCAGAACACAGGCATTACACCCCCCCCACCAGGAAGCCTACAAGACCAACTGAAACAACCTTAGCCACTGAGGACAGACACGAAAAACAATGGGAACTACGAATCTGCAGCCTGCAAAAAGGAGACCCCAAACACAGTAACATAAGCAAAATGAGAAGACAGAAAAACACACAGCAGGTGAAGGAGCAAGATAAAAACCTACCAGACCTAACAAATGAAGAGGTAATAGGCAGTCTACCTGAAAAAGAATTCAGAATAATGATAGTAAAGATGATCCAAGATTCTATTTCCAAGATCCAAACTCTTAGAAATAGAATAGACAAAATGCAAGAAACAGTTAACAAGGATCTAGAAGAACTAAAGATGAATCAAACATTGATTATAAACATGATAGATTAAATGAAAAATACTCAAGATGGGATCAATAGCAGAATAACTGAGGCAGAAGAACGGATATGTGACATGGAAGATAAAATAGTGGAAATAACTGCTGCAGAGCAGAATAAAGAAAAAAGAATGAAAAGAACAGAGGACAGTCTCAGAGACCTCTGGGACAACATTAAACGCACCAACATTCGAATTATAGGGGTTCCAGAAGAAGAAGAGAAAAAGAAAGGGACTGAGAAAATATTTGAAGAGATTATAGTTGAAAACTTCCCTAATATGGGAAAGGAAATAGTTAATCAAGTCCAGGAGACACAGAGAGTCCCATACAGAATAAATCCAAGGAGAAATACGCCAAGACACGTATTAATCAAACTGTCAAAAATTAAACACAAAGAAATCATATTAAAAGCAGCAACAGAAAAACAACAAATAACACACAAGAGAATCCCCATCAGGAAAACAGCTGATATCTCAGCAGAAACTCTACAAGCTAGAAGGGACTGGCAGGACATATTTAAAGTGATAAAGGAGAAAAACCTGCAACCAAGATTACTCTACCCAGCAAGGATATCATTGAGATTTGATGGAGAAATGAAAACCTTTACAGACAAGCAAAAGCTGAGAGAGTTCAGCACCACCAAACCAGCTTTACAACAAATGCTAAAGGAACTTCTCTAGGCAGGAAACACAACAGAAGGAAAATAACGACAATAACGAACCCAAAACAATTAAGAAAATGGGAATAGGAACATACATATCAATAATTACCTTAAATGTAAATGGATTAATGCTCCCACCAAAAGACACAGATTGGCTGAATGGATACAAAAACAAGACCCATATATGTGCTGTCTACAAGAGACCCACTTCAGACCTAGAGACACATACAGATGGAAAGTAAGGGGATGGAAAAAGATATTCCATGCAAATGGAAATCAAAAGAAAGCTGGAGTAGCAATTCTTATATCAGACAAAATAGACTTTAAAATAAAAACTATTAGAAGTGACAAAGAAGGACACTACATAATGATCAAGGGATCGATCCAAGAAGAAGATATAACAATTGTAAATATTTATGCACCCAACATAGGAGCACCTCAATATATAAGGCAAATACAAACAGCCATAAAAGGGGAAATCTACAGTAACACACTCATAGTAGGGGGCTTTAATATCCCACTTTCACCAATGGACAGATCATCCAAAATGAAAATAAATAAGGAAACACAAGCTTTAAATGATACATTAAACAAGATGGACTTAATTGATATTTATAGGACATTCCATCCAAAAACAACAGAATACACATTTTTCTCAAGTGCTCATGGAACATTCTCCAGGATAGATCATATCATGGGTCACAAATCAAGCCTTGGTAAATTTAAGAAAATTGAAATTGTATCAAGTATCTTTTCTGACCACAATGCTATGAGACTAGACATCAATTACAGGAAAAGATCTGTAAAAAATACAAACACATGGAGGCTAAACAATACACTACTTAATAACGAAGTGATCACTGAAGAAATCAAAGAGAAAATAAAAAAATACCTAGAAACAAATGACAATGGAGACATGACGACCCAAAACCTATGGGACACAGCAAAAGCAGTTCTAAGAGGGAAGTTTATAGAAATACAATCCCACCTTAAGAAACAGGAGGGGCTTCCCTGGTGGCGGAGTGGTGGAGAGTCTGCCTGCCAAAGCAAGGGACATGGGTTCATGCCCTGGTCTGGGAGGATCCCACATGCCGCGGAGCAGCTGGGCCCGTGAGCCATGGCTGCTGAACCTGCGCGTCCGGAGCCTGTGCTCCGCAATGGGAGAGGCCACACAGTGAGAGGCCCGCGTATCGTGCAAAACAAAACAAACAAAAAAAGAAACAGGAAACATCTCGAGGAAACAACCCGACCCTGCACCTAAAGCAATTAGAGAAAGAAGAACAAAAAAACCCCAAAGTTAACAGAAGGAAAGAAATCAAAAAGATCAGATCAGAAATAATTGAAAAAGAAATGAAGGAAATGATAGCAAATATCAATGAAACTAAAAGCTGGTTCTTTGAGAAGATAAACAAAATTGATAAACCATTAGCCAGACTCATCAAGAAAAAAAGGGAGAAGAATGAAATCAATAGAATTAAAAATGAAAAAGGAGAAGTAACAACTAACACTGCAAAAATACAAAAGATCATGAGAGATTACTATAAGCAACTCTATGCCAATAAAATGGACAACCTGGAAGAAATGGACAAATTCTTAGAAATGCACAGCCTGCCAAGACTGACTCAGGAAGAAATAGAAAATATGATTAGACCAATCACAAGCACTGAAATTGAAACTGTGATTAAAAATCTTCCAACAAACAAAAGCCCAGGACCAGATGGCTTCACAGGCGAATTCTATCAAACATTTAGGGAAGAGCTAACACCTATCCTTCTCAAACTCTTCCAAAATATGGCAGAGGGTGGAGCACACCCAAACTCATTCTACGAGGCCACCATCACCTTGATACCAAAACCAGGCAAGGATGTCACAAAGAAAGAAAACTACAGGCCAATATCTCTGATGAAGATAGATGCAAAAATCCTCAACAAAATACTAGCAAACAGAATCCAACAGCACATTAAAAGGATCATACACCATGATCAAGTGGGGTTTATTCCAGGAATGCAAGGATTCTTCAATATATGCAAATCAATCAATGTGGTATACCAAATTAACAAATTGAAGGAGAAAAACCATATGATGATCTCAATAGAGGCAGAGAAAGCTTTCGACAAAATTCAACACCGATTTATGATAAAAACCCTCCAGAAAGTAGGCATAGAGGGAACTTTCCTCAACATAATAAAGGACATATATGACAAACTCACAGCCAACATCGTCCTCAATGGTGAAAAACTGAAACCATTTCCACTAAGATCAGGAACAAGACAAGGTTGCCCACTCTCACCACTCTTATTCAACCTAGTTTTGGAAGTTTTAGCCACAGCAATCAGAGAAGAAAAGGAAATAAAAGGAATCCAAATTGGAAAAGAAAAAGTAAAGCTGTCACTGTTTGCAGATGACATGATACTATACATAGAGAATCCTAAAGATGCTATCAGAAAACTACTACAGCTAATCAATGAATTTGGTAAAGTAGCAGGATACAAAATTAATGCACAGAAATCTCTGGCATTGTGTACACTAATGATGAAATATCTGAAAGTGAAATCAAGAAAACACTCCCATTTACCATTGCAACAAAAAGAATAAAATATCTAGGAATAAACCTACCTAAGGAGACAAAAGACCTGTATGCAGAAAATTATAAGACACTGATGAAAGAAATTAAAGATGATACAAATAGATGGAGAGACATACCATGTTCCTGGATTGGAAGAATCAATATTGTGAA
This sequence comes from Mesoplodon densirostris, assembly GCF_025265405.1. Classification (NCBI taxonomy): domain Eukaryota; kingdom Metazoa; phylum Chordata; class Mammalia; order Artiodactyla; family Ziphiidae; genus Mesoplodon; species Mesoplodon densirostris. Next base: position 19,098,485 of record NC_082664.1, read on the forward strand.
AATGACTCTACTACCCAAAGCAATCTACAGATTCAATGTAATCCCTATCAAACTACCACTGGCATTTTTCACAGAACTAGAACAAAAAATTTCAAAATTTGTTTGGAAAAACAAAAGACCCTGAATAGCCAAAGCAATCTTGAGAACAAAAAACGGAGCTACAGGAATCAGGCTCCCTGACTTCAGACTATACTATAAAGCTACAGTAATCAATACAATGTGGTACTGGCACAAAAACAGAAAGATAGATCAATGGAACAGGATAGAAAGCCCAGAGATAAACCCACACACATATGGTCAACTTATCTTTGATAAAGGAGGCAGGAATGTGCAGTGGAGAAAGGACAGCCTCTTCAGTAAGTGGTGCTGGGAAAACTGGACAGGGACATGTAAAAGCATGAGATTAGATCATTCCCTAACACCATACACAAAAATAAGCTCAAAATGGATTAAAGACCTAAATGTAAAGCCAGAAACTATCAATCTCTTAGAGGAAAACATAGACAGACTACTCTATGACATAAATCACAGCCAGATCCTTTTGGACCCACCTCCTAGAGAAATGGAAATAAAAACAAAGATAAACAAATGGGACCTAATGAAACTCCAAAGCTTTTGCACAGCAAAGGAAACCATAAACAAGACCAAAAGACAACCCTCAGAATGGGAGAAAATATTTGAAAATGAAGCAACTGACAAAGGATTAATCTCCAAAATTTATAAGCAGCTCAATAGCAAAAAAACAAACAACCCAATCCAAAAATGGGCAGAAGACTTAAATAGGCATTTCTCCAAAGAAGATATACAGACTGCCAACAAACACATGAAAGAATGCTCAACATCATTAATCATTAGAGAAATGCAAATCAAAACTACAATGAGATATCATCTCACACCCGTCAGAGTGGCCATCATCAAGAAATCTACAAACAATAAATGCTGGAGAGGGTGTGGAGAAAAGGGAACACTGTTGCACTGCTGGTGGGAATGTGAATTGGTACAGCCACTATGGAGAACAGTATGGAGATTCCTTAAAAAACTAAAAATAGAATTACCATATGACCCAGCAATCCCACTACTAGGCATATACCCTGAGAAAACCAAAATTCAAAAAGAGACATGTACCAAAATGTTCATTGCAGTCTATTCACAATAGCCTGGAGATGGAAACAACCTAAGTGTCCATCATCGGATGAATGGATAAAGAAGATGTGGCACATATATACGATGGAATATTACTCAGCCATAAAAAGAAATGAAACTGAGCTATTTGTAATGAGATGGATAGACCTAGAGTCTGTCATACAGAGTGAAGTAAGTCAGAAAGAGAAAGACAAATACCGTATGCTAACACATATATATGGAATTTAAGAAAAAAAAAATGTCATGAAGAACCTAGGGGTAAAACAGGAATAAAAACACAGACCTACTTGAGAATGGACTTGAGGATATGGGGAGGGGGAAGGGTAAGCTGTGACAAAGTGAGAGAGAGGCATGGACATATATACACTACCAAACATAAGGTAGATAGATAGTGGGAAGCAGCTGCATAGCACAGGGAGATCAGCTCGGTGCTTGGTGACCGCCTGGAGGGGTGGGATAGGGAGGGTGGGAGGGAGGGTGACGCAAGAGGGAAGGGATGTGGGAACACATGTATATGTATGACTGATTCACTTTGTTATAAAGCAGAAACTAATTTAAAAATGTAGAGTATTTCATTTCCTTTTTCTTAAGATCCCTGAAAGAAATGGAATTGACAGAAATGGGTCTAGTTTATAATAAGACTTTAGGATTTCTGTGGCTTTGCATCTTTAACATTGTATAATATATCTTATAAATTCTGTTCCTAAGACTGGTATAGTTCGGGCCTCCCTGGTGGCGCAAGTGGTTGAGAGTCCGCCTGCCGATGCAGGGGATACGGGTTCGTGCCCCGGTCTGGGAGGATCCCATATGCCGCGGAGCGGCTGGGCCCGTGAGCCATGGCCGCTGAGCCTGCGCGTCCGGAGCCTGCGCGTCCGGAGCCTGTGCTCCGCGACGGGGGAGGCCACAACAGTGAGAGGCCCGCATACCGCAAAAAAAAAAAAAAAAAAAAAAAAAAAAAAAAAAAAAAAAAAAAAAAAAAGACTGGTATAGTTCATAAGTCTACAACTCTTTTCCTTCTGTCATAGAAATGGTGAGAAAGAAACAAGATAAAACCAGAGATCGTATGATAAATATCCTACCTCCTTCTTACTATGAAACAACAAGTGTACATTCAAAATTTCCCTTTCAATATCATATAAATTCATTGGAACCCAACAATTCAGGAGTTTGAATTCTCTTTTATATTGAGGAAGCAATATTTTAAAATCCCAAAGACTTGATTGAATCATAAAATTAAATTGTTTGCTTTCTGGTAAGACCAGGGATGCAGCTGAGAACTAATTCATGGCTATACAGGAAATATGAGGAGAACAATTTTGTGATACAAAAGGAGATAAATTTAAATGGGTATTACTGTACAAACTTAAGACAGGACAAGGTAATCCACATGAAGTGTGTCTTAATGTATGAACTGCCCCATAAGATCAGAATAATAATCACCAGTAGGACTTACACATGAATAATAGTCTTCAACTTGCAAATCATTTTTAGATAGGATCTCACAACTGATCACCACAAAAACCTTTGAAATCAGCACTATTATGATGCTCATCATATAGATGAAGAAGTTGCTTTGCAGAGCTGCACAGTTTAAGAACTATTACATTAAATTACATATCATTTGTTTCAATCACGATAGGTACAGTACTATTTTTCTGCAATAGTGTTAACCATGCCTACAAAAGACACAGAAAATGGTTCATATTTCAGGACCTTACATACAAATACATTTTTTTCATGCTATCTATGAGTCTAATGGAACACTCAGAAAACTAGCCCTTTTTGCCAAAGTCAAAATGTCTTCACATAGATCTTCCATGAATACATTTCGAATGGTCTTGGTTGGAACAATGGACATGTAATGATTTAAGCTCTTAATTACCTAAATATGTTCCTAACTAAGTTGTTAGTTTTTGTTTGCTGAATTTTTGATTATCCTGCATCCAAGATAATCAATTTATACTAAAATGAGGGAAACCAGTGTCCCTTTTAACACTCCCAAATTGGTCCTCACCAAAGGGTTAAAAAAACAAAATCACTAAGTCTTCTAAACCTATCCATCCAGCTCAAGCAATACATAGTCATCAGCCAAATCAATCCATGAGACATGAAAAAAAGGTTATTTGGCTATAACATTCTCCATATACAGGCAGAGAAGAAAAGGTTGCCAAGTGTCACTTTGGTTTTCCACCATGTTAATACTGAAAACAGTGCACTGAAGTGTGAACCCCCCTGCCTGCCCTATACCTCCCTTGATAACATCATCTTATGATCAATTGAAGGAAAGGAATCAATGCCCTGGCATCCAGCTGTCCATTCAAGCATCAAATGTAGGAGTACTTTTTTTTAAGGGCATTTTCATGCTTGGACTTCTACCTGTGTCAACACTGTCTTCTTTTTCACTCTATGTCTTCATTGAGATTTAGAGTGAACCATCATCTATGACGTTATATACAAATATCAGACACATCCTCTACCCAGGAGGAAATATATGTAATATTTCCTGTTTTTTTGAGAGAGAAGTCCAACTCTCTCTGTTTTTGTTTATCTTTCCCAAGATCATATAAAGTACTGGGGTTTGGAGGTAACAGAAAATCTGAACGACGTCAGCCACAACAGAAGTACCCTTGGGAAGCACCCAATGAATCTGGCATTTGTTAAATAGCATAGACTTTGGAGTCACATAGAGCTGGTCCCTTTCCAATCTCATCATTTTCTGGTTGTGTGGCCCTGGTAACAGAGGTAACTGTTGTGATATTACTTGGGTGTAATTCTAATTATGAAATAATTCTTATTTCATAAGACTTCTGTAATGGTTACACTGAGTAAGGCAACAGTGTCCAGAAGACCATAATTCTCAAAAGCTGGTATGTGTTTCTTTTAAGAACTAGATGTCCTATTGATGCTTCTAGCTATCTAACTTTACTTAAGAAGAAACTAAGCTAAAAATACATTTCTTATTATTTATCTTTATATTTAACACAGTGGAAACAGCCTTCAAAAAGCAAAGCAAGAAGCCCAGGTTCCAGTTCACACAGCTTCTCAATCACCTCTGGGTCTCTGGGACTCAAGAGCTTTGTCTCTTCTTACCAGGTTCTGTTACACCATTGATTTTTTCCTCACAGTATAAAATTTCCTTTGTTTAATTTCATTGGACCATTTCCCCTGGGTCACTCTGACCGATTATGTTCCTTGTTGTTTATACTGTTCAACCTTCAATAATTTTATTTTGAAGAACATGATGCAATCATGTGATGGCATTCTTTCTTGTGATTGAACTGTCATTGCCTAAAGAATGTCCTAAAGAACAGGAAAATAATTGATACCCATAAGCATCACAATCTTTAAGACAATTATGAGTTAAATTAGAGATCTTGCATTTTGATTAAAGAAAAAAAAAGGTGGAGTAGGGTTGAGACTTGGTAACTAGCCTCAAGTAGCTGACATTATATGCCCATCTACTCTCTCTCCCTCTCTGATATTTATATCATCTCATTTGGTTCTCAGAACAAGGCCATGAGTTGGTATTATTACCTCAGTGTACAGAGGAGGAGACTGTATTTCCGGAAAGTCAAATAACCTGCCTCACAGCCAAGAAAAGGGTAGAGACTGCACTCAGACTTGGTCTTCTTGATGCCAACCACCATACATCATCTATGGAGAATCCAGGAATAATATTAAAACTTTACACTGTTTACATTACATTCCGATTGCTTTGGGTTTGAATTTCAGAAATATCCATGTCTACATGAAATGAAGTGTCCCTCTGGAAACCTGAATCAGGTTTGAGAAGCTGATCAGGTGTGCAGTAACTTTCAGAAGGAAATGAAGCCTTTTCTTCCCCATTTGTTCAGTAGCTGCTCTAAGCATTCCATTTCAGAAACTATCTGCATTTAGTCCAAGGCCTTACTTATAGTTTTAAAATGTAAATACTTTCAGAAAACAAATATTGAGCATTGGTGTCAGTCATATTCACTGTAGTGGCAATGAGTTCCAACTTATCTTGAGACCAGTTGTATTGGTAAGAGAGCTTGAGGACAGAAAAGAAACATGGTAACAGAAGTGTCCCACAGAAGGGAGGATGGGCAGCTCTGGAACTGGTAGGGGCACTAAAGCCAAACAACAGAAACAAAATACAAAGACAGCAAGAGCCACAACCGAAACAAGTTTGTACCTTTACCCAAGGCTTGGGGCTGTCTTAAAGAACTAATGATTTTCGGGCTTCCCTGGTGGCGCAGTGGTTGAGAGTCCGCCTGCCGATGCAGGGGACACGGGTTCGTGCCCCAGTTCAGGAAGATCCCACATGCCGTGGAGCGGCTGGGCCCGTGAGACATGGCCCCTGAGCCTGCGGGTCTGGAGCCTGTGCTCCGCAACGGGAGAGACCACAACAGTGAGAGGCCCGTGTACCGCAAAAAAAAAAAAAAAAAAAAAAAAAAAAAAAAAAAAAAAAACCATTAATGATTTTCAAGCCTCCATTATTATATATTTTAAAATAAGGGAAATTTACCATTCTATTTGGACAGGTTTCCGGTGTGATTCTATGTGATCTCACTCCTACTTTATCACTGTATACTAGGCAGCCTTTCTGCAATTTTACTGGTGTCAACAATATGACCTGCTGTAATAATGGGAGGAGAATTTCCATGCAGGCAAAAGCCATGTATTAGGATGCCTTGTTTTCTACCTGCCGGGGTTCTGTGAGTGTCCTAGTGTATTTCCAGCACTCATTCTGCCCAATTCATAATCTAAAAGGTACCACCATTAAGCAAGTATCCCCGGTAAGTCAGTCTCTTTGAAAATGAGGGCAAAGAAATGCAGAATAAAATTCCGTTGACTAGAAGAAAACGGGTCCTTACTCCTTACAGTATGTCGACAATGGCTGACAAATTTCTAGTGGATATAATCTTGCAGAACATATGCACGGCAACGTTTTACAGCAACATAAACTGAGATTGTGAGATACCTTGATAAATAGCTACTTTCTCACCCCAGGCTGTGTGCTTCCCTCTCTAGACACATATAGCTCGCAATACCACCCAACAGCCAGGGGAGAATGACACACTGCTCAGTAGACGGCTTCTGCAAGTGAGGAGATGTTAAACAGCTGCACTGAAATTAGGGTGGTGGAGCAGAAGCATGTTAGACAGAATGTAATATCAGCTTTGGAGGCAAAGAAATATCCAGTGTGCAACAGAAAGGTAATGAGGAAAAAAAATCTAGTGTTCCACGCACTGACATTTTGCTATTAACAGGGTAAAATGACCAAATATTGGTGCAATTTGGAGCTTGCATTTTCTGTTTTGGGAATTACGATAATGTGACAAGGTTATCGTTATAATTAGGAGAGTAATTAAAGTAGCAGAGTAATTTCTCTTCTGCATTTTTTTTGTAGTCAAAAAGATCTAACTGTATAAAAAAAGAAGGAGAGAAAAGAACATTCTTCATTTACTTTTTAAAATTTCTCACAAGCATCTATTTCAGAACCCAAGAGCAGGCAGTCTCATCACACTGCACCTAGCACCTTTCAATTTTCTTCCCTTGAACCACTTTTTTTTTTAGCTGTTACAAATTACTTGTCACATAGCATGGATTTTATGTGTGAAGACTGTCTTTATTAGGAGTCAGTTTCTGGTGTGTGTGATATCATTTCTAAATGTGATAGGTTAAGATGTTTTTCTCCTTCGTGCTTCCTGATTCTGGACTTAGTTTCAAGTAATTGTAAGTTCACACTGTCTCACCTCTAAAAATGAGGAAATACAGAGTTGTTTCACCCGGGTGGGTACAGATCCACATACAGTAGACAAGTAAAACTTTAGAAAGAAAGAAATAAACCTGCCCATCCCTGAAGAGTCGGAGCTGGGAGAGACAAGGTCTGTCTGTCTGGCAGAAACACTTTGAAGAACAGAAATGAGGAAGCAGCATGAAGAAATTTGTTGAAATTTCTGCAGGGAGAAGGGAGCAACTCTGGCAGAGATGAAAGAAAGTAAACATTTTTGCTCAAATCCTATGGGCTTCTTGAGACAGATAAAAAGCCCTGTCCATCCGACATGAAGCAAGAGTGAAGGAGACAGGAAAGCCACTAAAAGCTGCTGATGCCAGGGGAAGCCCAGGGTCTGGAGTCTAACCTGTAACCTGACATCTAACCTCTGGATGGTAATGGACAGCACAGACCTGGGGAAGAGTGGTGAGTCCCAAGAACGTCCCTGGAGGGAAACCGAGCCACATGATCCTGTGCAAGCGACAGCACTTCTGTAAGCCTCCCTTTCCTTACCTGAAAAACAGTGATCCTATTCCTCTAATTCGTTGAGCTGCTAAGAGGTAAAAAGAAAAAAAAAAGTGTAAAAGGACTTTATAAACAACATCTATATTACATGTACTCATATGTACATACGTTACACATACATGTATGTATACACATATATTACATAGCGCATATAATCTTTACCATATGCAACTATGATTTAGTTCCCGGGCTCCCTTTCTTCTAGGTAGTGCCTTTCAAAGGACAGCTGAACTATTTAGAAACAAAAGAACGCATATTCATTTTGCTGTAAGTTTAGCCCCAAAGTGATTACTTCCTTTGCCTGGTAGACCTCACACTGCTTATCTGCTTAGCTAATTCTTGTTCCTTCAGCAAGGATCGGCTAAAAGGTTACTTCCTTGTGGAGCCTTCCCAGACTCCCAGAGGAGAAATGAGCCCCACTTCTACTCTGCCTCCAGACCTCTGTGTACATCCCCCCACCCCAGCTTGCCCTCTTGTCCATCTACCACCAGACCATGAACAGCTTGAGACAGGGGTTGAGTCCCTGCATCTCCATACTGCTAGGCTGAGCACGTGTTCAAAAAGTACATGTCAGCTGAGCTGAATAACAGATTCTTCAGCAGGAGTAACTGTGACAGTTATATATGTCTATATATGCAGATGCATATTCACGTGTACATATCTATGTGTATACATGTGCTTTTACTTGGATTTATCTGGCCTCATAAATATATTTTAAACGCAGTTTTCTTTGATGAGGACACTAAACTGTTAGGAAGCCACTAGCCACCCACATTACCAGATCCAGAGAAAGTGATGGGAATAACTAGTTCCTTTACTTCAGATTACCTTATTCCCTAAAGGTTATTAACTCTTCTGACAATAACAGCATCTTGCAATCACTCTAAAGAAACACTATCCAATATGCATGATGCAAAAGGATTTGAAAAACAAAATGTTGATCTGGAAGGGAATCATGTAGCGGGAACTCCCCGGTGAATAAACACCTTGACACTGATGCTACAGCTGCTGTTCATCTGAGCAACTGCATCTTCCCCTCTCTTTTGTGATGTGATTTTAAACTGAAAGCATTAGGTAGCAAGAAGCACTGTAATTAAAGCTTCAAGCAGAAAATGATTGAAGAAGCACTGAAAAAGACTTCTCCTTCAAAGTGCATTTCAATTCTCCCCATGTCTCTAGAAGACAAATGCTTCTGACAGTCTATATTTTACTACTGTTTCATTTAATAATGCATATCGACATTTATCCAGGAACGTCGGCCGTTGCTTTACTTCTCATTTTAAATCAGCTAAGCACCTGCCCATTCCCATGACTCTAATCCCCTCCCTCCACCCACCCAGCTTGTTTTCTCTGTTTGTGCTCATTTACTTATTTTTTAAATTAAGTTTTGAAGCAAGGATATATGTTTCAGGGCGAACACACTAATTCCCTAAAAGATCTGAATATAACTCTGGGGGCAAAGGAGAGCCCCTTGCCTCTTGTTCTGCTTACAAAATGACAAAATCATAACCCAGTTGAAAATATACACACACGTGCAGAGGACATACACGTTCCAAGAGCAAAACAGACTACACGGAGGCTTCATTAGTATGGTCTGTACTTAGAACACAGTAAGAGATACTGTCTACAAAATTCCTTCATGTGCTTTATTTCCTAAGAAGGATTCCAGGTTCACTATTTCTATAATCATCATTTTCCTTCTAATATGAGCTTGTGCTATACACAAGTTAGCTCTAGAAGTGTCTTTTATGCTTTGCTTTTATTTTTATACTTTCTGGGTTTGTGTAGGGATGTTAACTAGCCCATCTCCTTTTTGAAAATCCAGGTACCCTACTAATAATACCTTATAGTCATAATGCGGTAAACTTAAGGAAGAAATCATTTAAGCAAATTTATTCATCACTTCATTCAATACTCAGTTAGGAGCTGTGGAGGTATTTCAAGATAAATATGATATGAACCTTGCTCTCAAAGAATCAGCAAACTAGTAACAGAGCTACCTCATAAAAATGCTTTAAAAAAGAACACTCTAAATTCGTTATGAATTGAAGCCTCCCATCAAGTAAGAGGGTCTGTGTTTTTTGAAGGGGTTTATCACTTAGAAAACAGGAAGAGTTCACAAAGTCTTTTACTAGATCAATTATAAAAGGTAGAGAAATTGTGCTAGTAAGGAGTTATTTATAAGTAATAGTCATAGTTATTACTTTAATATGCATGTACTACGTGCCAGGCACTGTTCCGAGCACACAGTATTAATTCATTTAATCCTCCCAACACCTTTATATGGTAGACATTATCTCCATGCTCTAGTTGAGAAAACTAAGGCCCGGAGAGACAAGTAACTTACTTAAGGCAACCAAGTACAATGACGAGGAGGGATCTGAGCCCTACAAAGCCCGCCTCCAGCGCTAGCTTAATCATTTCCTACAACTGCCTCTAAGCCTTGGCACGCCCCTGCAGTATAGAACGTATGCAACTTACCAGGTCGAAAATGGATTTTCTCCAAGGGACATGTGTGGTCCTCAGGCCAATCTCAGGCTATGATTCCATTTTTAAAGCTACAATATTTTTATCAATAGAATTTTATCACTAACTTCACTGTGTGTGGCCTCTCCCGCTGTGGAGCACAGGCTCCAGACGCACAGACTCAGTGGCCATGGCTCACGGGCCCAGCCGCTCCGCGGCATGTGGGATCTTCCCGGACCGGGGCACGAACCCGTGTCCCCTGCATCAGCAGGTGGACTCTCAACCACCGCACCACCAGGGAAGCCCTATCACTAACTTTTTAAAATTAACAGAGCACTACCTGTAGGTGAATTTAGGGAAAGAAAGCAGGGTATTTGGGATGTAGGCTAGAGCTTGTCAAAAGGTAAGTTAAATATCTGAAATTAAGCTCTTACCAATAAAATTAGTGTGCCCTGCACACACCCATGTACACCGAATTTTCAACCACCCAGTGGGCATTCCTTTAGAATGGCGAATACTGCAGATGAAATCCATATAGTTGTCTCTAGGATATGAAACTTTAAAAAAATTATAAACGTCCAGACAGCACTGCTTATTACTGCTTTAATTTTAAGAGAATCACCGTATATTCCAGACAGTCTTACGAAAGTACAAATCTTCTCTATTCACAAGACTGAATTTATCAACTTAATAGTGAATTTCTTATTATATGCCTTCTATCTATATTGTATTAACATCTCACAGCTAGAAAATAGAAACATGCATACATCTTTATGCCTATTTCTTCTGCTAATTATTTTTTAATTAATTTATTTATTTATTCATTTATTTTTGGCCGTGTTTGGTCTTCATTGCTGCATGCAGGCTTTTCTCTAGTTGCGGCCAGAGGGGGTTACTCTCCGTTGTGGTGTGAAGTCTTCTCATTGCACTGGCTTCTCTTTGTTTCAGAGCACGGGCTCTAGGTGCACAGGTTTCAGTAGTTGCGGCACGTGGGCTCAGTAGTTGTGGATATTGGGCTCTAGAGCACAGGCTCAGTAGTTGTGGCACATGGGCTTAGTTGCTCTGTGACATGGGTATCTTCCTGGACCAGGGCTTGAACCATGTTCCCTGCATTGGCAGGTGGATTCTTAACCACTGCACCACTAGGGAAGTCCCTTTCTCATGCTAATTATTAAAAGTGTTTTTAGTCATCACTTTTCTAATTTTTAATAGTTGGAGTTCTTCCCGTTTTCTTCTCTCCTTACCACATTCATTTTAAGATTTTAGATAGGGAAGAAATAGCTATGTTGCTGACATGTAGCATCTCACAGGAATTTAGGCATATTCTGACATACTAACTAGTTCATTTCTGAAGGTACAGCAAAAATATTAGAGCTGCTAACCTCCTTTGGCCCCTTAGCTCAAGATCTGAATCTACTGTGAAATCTGACGTGAAAAGACTTCAGTACCTCGTCACTCTTAGATTTTCCCTCCTTCCCTTTCAATAATGATAGCTTTTACACAGAGTAAACTAGCATACCAAGTGGTCTCTAAGGTCCACAATTGCATTACCAGAATGATGCCTGTCTCCATTAGAAAGGCATTATTAGATGATGTTATAGGTCTTTAATCCACATCAGTGTGTTCTGCAGGTGTGATCTATACCCAGTGGGTGAGGGCATGGGAAGCTGATGTGGTACCAAGCACCACCTCTGACTGCAGGACATCAAACCACCTTCAGGGAAAAAGGACCTCAGAATCAGACCTTAGCAGCCATCCAGTAGTGATGTAGAATTGTTCTCTTACCTGGGCCGAGTCGACTGAAATTCATAGCAGCACCTCTCTATTTTTAAATTCAGAAAGGAATGGCAAACATAACCATTCCTCAGGTAAGTTAAACACCACACTCATATTCACAATCCTAATTGTTTGGTCAAAGTTAATGAATTAAATTTTACAAATAATGGATCAAGTAGAAATATCACAATTTTAAGAGGGAAAGAGTCTTGGCCCAATTAGGTGAGTTGAATTCATTGTCAGCTCTAACTAGAACGTCACGATTCAGTTAAGGTAAAGGGTTGGAGGATTCAAAATAGATATTCAAACCACACAGACATGGTCTGAAAAAACCTCAGAGTCATCTGTATGCCACTGGCAAGCTTTGAAAAAAAAATGAAAATGTAGTACATCCTATTTCTTAGGTACATTAATATACCAGGAAATGAAGCACATAATACTTCCACTCTGCAGGAAAGGCGTTTGTACACTGTGGTCGCTCACTGACAAATGTTTATCTTCTACAATGTCTTTTTTGCAAGATGACAGTTTATTAAATCCTGCAGGAAGAACACTAAATTAGCACTTAGAACTTTCTGGTTTTGGGACTTCAATAATTAATTGTTAATCACTGGCTCAATCATGAATCCTTTTTTACCTAAAAATATGTGGTGTCTTTCAGAGGGTAATGAAGCCCTCTAATAAGTTCAGCTCTTTGAAAAAGAAAAAAATAAAATGTTTCCCCCTTTCTTCTACATGAGAATGAAAACAAGAAGGGAGGCTTGGCTTTCTGTTACTGATGAGATTTTCCTTTCAATTGAAACACTCAAAATCACATTTGAAAATATCCGCCCTACCTTATAAGCTGATGAATATAAAACTGAATCTATGCTGTTTTTTGGATAACTGTGTCAAGCACATAGGCAGAGCTGTGTTTTAATGCACTCCAAAGGTCCTCTGTTATGCCGTGTCTTCAGTAGGACAAAAAGTCTCTATCCTTTTCCAAAATTAAAATGCAGAACCACCACCAAAACTTATACTCAGGGCTTCCCTGGTGGCGCAGTGGTTGAGAATCCGCCTACTAATGCAGGGGACATGGGTTCGAGCCCTGGTCTGGGAGGATCCCACATGCCGTGGAGCAACTAGGCCCATGAGCCACAACTACTGAGCCTGCGCATCTGGAGCCTGTGCTTCGCAACAAGAGAGGCCGCGATAGTAGTGAAAGACCCGCGCACCACGATAAAGAGTGGCCCCCACTTGCCACAACTAGAGAAAGCCCTCGCACAGAAATGAAGACCCAACACAGCAAAAATAAATAAATAAATAAATGAACTACCCCCAACATCTTCTTTAAAAAAGAAAAAAACTTATACTCATCTCCGGAGGTAACATGAGATCATCTTTCTTTTTTTTTAAATTAATTAATTAGGATGCGTCGGGTCTTGGTTGCAGCATGCGGGATCTTCGTTGAGTCATGCGGGATCTTTTGTTATGATGAACGGGCTCTTCATTGCGGCGTGGGCTTCCCTCTAGTTGTGGCACGCAGGCTCTAGAGTGCAGGGGATCAGTAGTCGTGGCATGCGGGTTTAGTTGTCCCGCAGCATGTGGGACCTTAGTTCCCGGATCAGGGATCAAACCTGCACCCCCTCTGTTGGAATGTGGATTCTTAACCACTGGACCACCAGGGAAGTCTTGAAATCATCTTTCTTTTTACCTTCTCCCTCAATCTTTCCTTCCTTCCCCCTCCCTTCTCTCACTCCTTTCCACCACAAATATTCATTGAAACCCTACTATATCCCTGATTTGTGCTGGAATCTGAGGATAAAAGTGTAATTCAGACAGCCATCATCCCAAGGAGTTCCACAAGGTGAAAGGACCCTTAGATGGTCCCAGTGGCAGAGCCCACTGAGGGAGAGGAAGAGAAAGCAAGTTGATCATTGGGGCAAGTGTTTAAAAGTCGGCCACTACAAAATACCCTGTCTGCATCCTTAAGAAGATTGTATCATCACATCTCATCATGATTTTATGTTTAGTGGCCAATAAACCTTTATCACTGCAATATCCACTGCATCCTTTTGCTCTGTCTCAATGCTGCAAAGGAGAACAGGTGTGCATTTCAGAACAAAAGACCAATGCCGATACCTGTAAAATCTCACTTGAATCAAAAGAAAAGAGATAACAGGTGGAAGGTGGCTGCTCTCTCAGTGTTCCCTGCCTTATTCACTATCTATTGTGTCTGAAAGTATTTAATTTACAAAAAATCCCCTAGTTAAAATTTAATGTGAGAGTCCTAGCCTGAGCACTGCATCCAGAAATGCCATTCCTCCACAGTCTTCTAAAACTAGACCTAGAGGTTAGGCTGGTAAAATTTTCAGAGAAATAATGCAGTGGCAGAAGCATCAGATACATGAGCAGCAAGACTCATTAGTTACAGCAGTGCAGGTCTCTTGGAAGGATTTCTGGAATCATTTCTTCACATCAAAGGTTTCACGATCAGCCTTCTAAATCACTCCATAAACTGAAAAGTCTCCGTGTCTTACCTGTCTACACCAGGAAATTCCATGCTGTGGCAGAATCATCAAGAGTATCTTCATGAAACACTGGCTGAGCTCCTAGAGGGAACGAGAGGGACCACACCTCTCACGGAAGAGACATGTGGGATGTTCTTCTGTGATCATCTGCCCTTGGTAGCTTCGAAGGACATGACTTGGGTTGTTGGGTCAGTAATACAGGGACATATTAATGTCTATTTCTTTTCCAAAACGTCAGTGATGCTTGCCTTACCTTTTTTTGAATAAGCCATGTTAGAAGACTTGTTAATATTTATTGAGCACATAACTGCACCAGATACTACGCTAAATGCTCGGCATGCATTTAATCCTCATGGCAACTTTTTTTTTTAAATAAAAATGTATTTAATAGAATTCCAAATTTGGAAAAACATATGGAAATAATAATAGTGATGATCATTACCAGTATTTGGCATTATACATGATTTATATTTTCCTTTCTATAATTCTTAAGTGTTTAGTTTGTTTTCTAGTTATTGGATGTTGCCACTGCTATATCAATTTCTTTTTTTTTTTTTTGACATCTTTCTGTTTTACTGTTGTTGTTGATGGTGGAGTTTTTGTTGTTTATTTGTTTGCTTTGTTTAATTTCGCTTTGTGTGGTATAATCTTCCATTCTTTTATTTTAGAACTTCAGGTATAGTTTTTTAATAGGGGTGAGATGTCTCTTATAAATAGCATAATACACATTTATTTCCTTTATCAAATCTGAGAATCTCTAATGTGTGAATTAAATCTACTCACATTTATTTCGATTACTTATGTATTTATTTTCATTTTTTTATTAACATGATTTTTCTTTGGTTTATATTTGGTTTTGGGGTTTTGTTTTTTTTCTTTTTTAAAAATTTATTTTATTGAAATATAGTTGATTTACAATGTTCTGTTAATTTCTGCTGTGCAGCTAAGTGATTCAGTTATACATACATTCTTTTTCATATTCTTTTCCATTATGGTTTATCACGGGGTATTGAATATTGTTCCCTGTGCTATACAGTAGGACCGTGTTGTTTATCCTCATGACAACTTTTTAAAGGAGGTTTTAATTTTGCTGCCCCCACTGCACAGATGAGAAAGGTGAGGCTTATAGAGATTAAGTACCTTGCCAGGGTGACAGAGCTGTAAAGTAGTGAAGGCAGCTACAAGCCAAAGCAGACAAGATCCAGAGCCTAGCTTTTAACCACTAATGCTGGCTCCCTAGATTCTGAGTATTAAAGAATTACTGGAACTGTCCAGTCTTAAACAAATGAAGAAACTGAGGCTCAAGACAGTTGAGAAATTTGGCAGAAATCAAAGATTTTTTTTTTTTTAGAGACAGCACAAAAACTAGAATTCAGAACATCTGCCCACTAGCCTATCAATCTTTTCATGATCCCACACTGCTTGTCCAGTCCAGCTCATGGCACCAATTGTTGATAAGATGACTATTTGGTACATAGCTATACAAAACAGAAATGGACATGACCTTCCCCATTTCATCTTCCTCTCTGGGAATCTTTGAGATAGTGATAATTGTACACACCCCACCTACTACAGGAGATAGGAAAGTAAAATGATATAACCAAACTGAAAGCTTTAAGAAATAAAAGAAATAGGAATTACAAAAATGGAAAGGATTACGAAAAACAGTTCCCATCTTCATGTTTCCATTTCATGCCATGCTTTCTCTCTGGCAATAATTAAATTAAATCTTTAGTTATTCCATTAGGGTCCACTGCAATCCTAAATAAAATGAATCTTTTAGGGATTTCAAGGCAGAACACACATATAAATCCATCCATGCATGCACGCATCCATCCATTCATTCAAGAACTTAAGATACAGTGGTAGCTAGCCAAACACACCAAAAACTAACAATATGCTAAGATCCTACTAGGCATAATATTCTACATATCTTATTTCACTTAATCTTTATAAGAACTGTATAAAATATTAATGTCTTCATTTTATACAAGAGGTTGAGATAAAATTTATAATTTGCCCAAAGTGTCACAGTTAGGTAGTAATAGAGCTGGTATTCAAACTCAGGCCCACCTAATTCTAACACCGAACAACCATGCTGTCCTTGACATTCCCTCTACCTGGAGTCATGTTTGGATGTGTCGATGACCACAAAGTACTACCCCTCCCAACCCCTCCTGTTAAACAGGACAAGCAGAGGTGACATGGGAGTACCTATTGCTATCACTTGGGCTCTAGAGAGTTAAATCATAGACTGATATAAAAAAAAAACACTGCATTTTTAAATGTATTCTCAATAACTCTCCATTGGAGAAAGCTAAGAGCTACTGTAGGCAGAAAAGGAGATTCTAGAAGGTTATCTCTACCAGCGGCATGTCCGTGCTCCTCTTAAGCTTCCAGTCTACCTCCATTTCCTAATTTTTCCAAACAATCCCATTCCTTATATCACTTCAATTATGGCCTAATGGTCCTGTTCAGCACATTTCACAGATACCAACTAGCACTCCTCCATCAGCAACGTGCTCTAAATCTTGAAGAGCAAAAGAAATATGAGACTTGAAGTTGCAATCCTTTCATCTTCTTGTTAGGAGTTCTGGTAAAAAGGTGGAGTCATAATCACAGCCAAGCTACCATTAAATGAAATTAGAGATTTCTCTCGACACTCCATTATTTACAAGTGTCTCTGTCACTTGAGGACAAATAATCATCTGAATACTCATTTCTTCAGGAATCTATTTGCTATATATTTTCATAGAAATCCCATTAATGATCTAGAAATAAAGAATCATGAAACGAGAGTGGGCAGTGACAAGCCAGCTTGTTTGCACGCCTGTCATCAGAGACCAAATTTAAGCTAAACCATCAGGATAATTATTTATGTTATCTGAAAAATCGCTAATGAAGGAACTACTACAATTCTCCCATGAGATCCCTTCCAAACTTCCAAAGTACTTTATACAAGAAGATCAAGATTTCCACACAAAGAAAAATACAATCAAGGATAAGCTCTAATATTGGTTTTTAAGGGTAAAAAAAAAAAAGTCATGTTGTATAGATCCTTCTTCATCTTCTAACATGTGTTTTCAGACTGCAGACAAGCCTTTAAACTGAAATCTAAGTGAAGTTGAAACAACATTGACTTTTTACCAGAAAATAAGTCTACGAATATAATTTCTCATGGCTGTGGGGTTTTGATATGAAAAACACCTTCATAACTCTGGATGACACTAATATTATGCTGAAAAAGAAAACATATTCATTGAAAACATATTCAACTATAATCACATTGGTCATTCATGCTAAATATAATGTGCCTCACATCCCATCATATTTTCCACAATGTGGTCCACAATAAAATTATTTACTAGATTTGCCTGTTTTGCTTCTCTCTTTGTAATAGCTTTCATTTTGCTGTTTACCTGTTTCCTAATAGACATTCCCTAGTGTTCTTGAAGAGTTAATGTTCATTTTTAGAAGCTCTTACTAGAGAATTTCACCTAGTGGAAACACGCACTGCATCGTCCCCACAGAATATATTATGAGTATTGCCATTTTCATGTTTAGAGTGACAAGCTAAAATTTAGTAGAAAATTTTTTTTTTGCCTGTTGATAAGCCAGACTCCTCAGCGGGCAGTTGTTTTTAAGAGCACTCTCTTTGAGTAACTCCTTTCTAATAATCCATGATACCCACTGTTTTTGAGGCGATAAGACTGCTGGAGAGATTTCTTTTTTTCCCAGAAGCAAAGTGTTTTTAAGAGTTCTTCAACAGTGAGTGTCCTAATTGAGACAGAGTGATAACTATTTCTTAAGATATCATTTCCTCTTCTGGACCCCAGACATAAATACTGTTATGGAGAAATTGGGCAAGAGGCAGTGTTGTCCCACAGAGAGATCCTTTAGGGAAACAGTGACGTAGTATTACAGAACTGCCTTATCTATGCAGGAAAAAAATAGCCATTTATAAACAACAGCACTCATATTATTCCAAGTTGGAGTGCAAAAGGAAGGAGAGCTAAGGCTTACTAGTACTTGATGTGTGTCAGGCATCACCTAATCTATTTGTCACAGTGATCCTGTGAGATGCATATTATTTTTCCTCCATTTAAAAATGGAGGAAGTAGACCCAAGACGAAGAAACACGCTCAAGTTACCCTAGCTGGTTGCGGCAGAACCAGATTCAAAGCCATCCATGTGAATGCAAACTCCATGGCCTTCCCACTACACCCATCCTCTGTCATTATGCAGCTCCCTTTTTGAAAGAATACAATTATGGAGATAATAAAAAGCATGTGATTGTTGCATTTTTCAAAACATCCAGATGTCTTCAAAGATTCCAGCGAGCTGCAGTCTGTGGTTCTGCAATACTGCAAGCATCTCTTTCAGTATAAACCATCACACCACAATTTTGGCTGTCCAGCCTCAGTTATAAGAATCCAGCTCAACATAATCAAGTCTAATGCCTCTGATTATTTCTATTTGCTCTTGCTTAGAGGTCTAGAAAGACTATCGAGTTTACAAATATAAACAGAGGGTTCATGGTGCTGTTGGAATGTTCTACCTTCCTGTTTTCCAAGCAAGAGTGCACTGTTTTGACAAAGTGTTCCACAGAGGGAACAAGGGAAGCTTCTATTAGATAATTTTGAAATTCAAATGCATGAGTTATTTCTGCAAACTTCTGTTAATATTAATTTGCTCAGTATTGAAAATGATGGGAAGTAGTATATGTTGATGGAGATAGAGACTTGTGCTATAAGTTTCAGAGGTAGGTTGGAGTCAGATACCTGAGTTCAATGGACCTCCTCAAACATTTACTGGGCATGGCCTTCTCCCTAAAGGAGCTCACAGACAGTGGACACAAAGCACCAGGTAAAATTTTACACCACAATGAGACTATTATAAGGATAAAAATGAGGGCTCACCCTACATTTAGTTCAGAAGAGAAGATTAACTTTCTTTGGGAAGATAAAGGAAAGCCATGGAAAGAATGGCCTTAAGTGTCAAGCTTAAAAGTTTAGACTTGGGCTCCCCTGGTGGTGCAGTGGTTGAGAGTCCACTTGCCGATGCTGCCGATGCAGGGGACGCGGGTTCGTGCCCCGGTCCGGGAAGATCCCACATGCCGCGGAGCGGCTGGGCCCGTGAGCCATGGCCACTGAACCTGTGCGTCTGGAGCCTGTGCGCCGCAACGGGAGAGGCCACAATAGTGAGAGGCCCACGTACCGCAAATAAAAATAATAATAATAATTTAAAAAAATAAAAATAAAATTTAGCCTTGACCCTGTGAATAATGGAAAGCAGTAGCATCCGCCTGAAAATGAGGAAGAGCAGCTGTGGTGTGCATGTCAGGGGAGGAAAGACATACCTGGGTTTAACTGCAATGCAGCCAAAGTGAAAGGGCAAGGATAGAATTTTTGAAAGATGCATAAAACTAGTGACAGAACAGTTGAAAGTGAGTGAAAGGGAGTAATCAAAGATGACTCAAAGCAGTGGTTCTAGACAGTGGATCTTGTTTAATAAGACATATGAATTAAACAGAGTGAGACTTTGTTTAAAATGACATACCGACATTGAATTCCATCAAAATCCAAGTGAGTTCACCACTCCGAGTGGAGAGGGAAGAGTGACCCTGGGTCGCAGGCTGATCCCTTATAGGTCTGTGCATGGTCCAAAGAGACCAGGCAGCCATTTCCAGCAAGACTGACACTGGTATGTTTCAGTTTCTTCCATGTGGCTTGATCACTTCTCAGCTGCAAAATGCAGAGAGCAAATGCTTTGGTTCAATTTAGCTCCTCAAACATTTGTTGGGCAAGGCCTTCACCTTAAGTGAGCTCACAGATAGTGGACACAAAGCATTAGGTAAAATTTCTGCCATAGACAGAAATAACACAGAATTCACCGGAGGGTCAACAGAGCTGGTGTTTGCGTGTGGCCCTGGAGATGGGGAGCCGCTAATCAAACTGCTACCACACGTGGGCAGAGCGTGCTTTCATACACCACCCCATCCACGAGCCCATCCAAACTGACCCAACTCAGAAATCATCTTATGCCACCCCATCCACAGAAGTCTCATGACAGATCATGGGCATGTGGTGACAAAAGAACATAGAAGTAACAGCAGTCATGGTCTAGCTGCCTCCAGGGAAATGAAAGAATTAAGCAATGGATCACTTAATTTAGACAGAATTAAGAATATTTATACAGAACTAGGAAGAACAAATAATTGCAAATTCATAAAATGCAATGAGAATACATGCAGAGGGCATCAGCAGAAAGGGTGAAAAAAGAGGGATGGTCAAAAATCAAATTCAACTGGGTGATGACTTGTAAGCACTGGGCTTATGTTCAAATTACCAACATGCAACAGCCTTTTCCAGACCATCTCTGGGTCATTTTTTCACCCAACAGGGTCTACCACCTGAGCAATCACATAGATTTAGAAAAGGAGAGAATCTGATCTATTTATAGCACAGTCAACTCTCAGTCATTTCCAGGCTCTCTCAGAAAAACCTCTCGCTCTATATTATTATCTGCCCTTTGGACATTCCATTGTCCATTATCACCTCCACAGGGAAAAAGAGGTGCATCTCAAATCAGTCCATCTAACTATTTATTAGTAGTGCTGATAAAAGGGTAAATACAAGAAACGGAGAGTCTGCTCTCCGAAAACAGACTCCTTAATCACTAGGTACTTACCACAGACTTTCATTAGTACTGAAAACATGCTAGAAGTTGTCACACTTTATTTTCTAATTAATGACTTTTCTCTCTTCCCATTTTATAGAAATGCATGGACAGACCCAAGAACTGCTTTCATTCAAAAATGGCAAAGAGCAAATAATTACTTCTTAGTTACCTATTAAAAACACAAATATGGAAATCTGGACCACATGCTGCCTAGTGGACAGTGAGCAATCATCCAAGAATTTGATTCTAAGGCATGGAAAAATAAATTTAGAGTGGATTTTGGAAATTACCTAGTGCTCACTTATCCTATAAAACTAATTAACTTCAGTTACAAAATAAGATAAGTAATCTGACATAATTTCCTCTACTTCAGTTTCCCTGTGTGTAAACTGGGGTTATTAGCAGTATTTCTAAACAGAACCTCTTATACAGGATTTTTGTGAATATTTAAACATGATAATATACATGAATTGCATAAGCAGCATCCTAAATGAATTGTATAATCAATACAATTACCATTGTTACTTATTATTACTACTATTATTATTATTATTATTAATCCCCCTGGATGAGAATGTGGCCTTACTGATACCCAGCATGATTCAAAAATCAGGAAAGCATATTGTTTCTAAACAGCCCCATAAATTAACCCTGTAAGATCCTTGGGGGGGGGGGTTGTGATTAGCCCCTAGAACTCAAGCAGAGTGCTTTATCAAAAGTCATCTCAGGTCATCCATCTCAGGTCTATTGGCATGGAAAGTGTTGCCAGTATATAGACAGCCCAGAGGGGACCAAGGGTTAAGGTGTGAGCATATCAAAATGTGCTCCAGTATCTTCTACTCTTTTAGCCACTGAAAATTTTGCTTAAAAGGGGGGAAGAGGGACCAGAGTGTGTTTATATGTGCATACACCAGCCCCACTTGCAAACAAGTCCTCTCTGTCCATCAATCGATAGTCTACCATAAAAGCAGCAAGATGTTAGAATTGTCTCTTGGCCAACAAGAAGGACTTGAAGTCCAACTTCTGTCACTACCGTGATCACATTAAACCATGCAAGTTTAGAATCTATTGCAACCTTTGCATGTGCTTTGCTGCATTCAATGTGCAAATCATGAGGACTAGGGTGGATCCTGCTTTGTGGAGACAGAGTGACTAAGGATCTATGATTCTTAGTCTTCTTTTCTCCTCTTTGGAGGACCCTCATTCCTCAGATATCGCCATCAGGAAATAATGTGCCTAAGATAAAATAAACAAAACAAAACAAAAACAAAGAGCAACAACATGATAAAGAGGGCAAATGCACAACACTGTCACAAGTTCTTTGCTTTGCTTTCTTTAATTCTGTCAGGAAAGAGACACAAAGTTAACACTATAAGTTAAATTTCTCATTTTATGGAAACCACATCTGCATGAACATCTACTTAACTGATGGTTTTACTCGGTGCCAAAAGACATACTTCATCAAGCAAAATTATTCCTTCTTTAAACAGATCTTCAAGTGTGGCCTTTGAAATT
This sequence comes from Mesoplodon densirostris, assembly GCF_025265405.1. NCBI lineage: Eukaryota > Metazoa > Chordata > Mammalia > Artiodactyla > Ziphiidae > Mesoplodon > Mesoplodon densirostris. The sequence continues at coordinate 19,120,859 of NC_082664.1, forward strand.
ACCTCATGTGAGGTTTGGAGAGCTTGATGCTAATCAGGGTTGGGTTAACCAAAAGGCTTTTGCCTGACAAACCTTCTTACAGTAAGGCAGAATGGTGGTGGTTGTATTTTTTCCCCACTGAGCCACCAATCTATAGGCATGGAAAGCACTTCTGAGGAAGCAGCCCCTATCACTAGATTATGAATCTTCTAGTTTTCCAGAATTATCCAGCACAATTATATACTTATTCATTCAATTACATTTATGCAGAACCTGGGGCATTGAGCACTATTGTTAGTACCAGGGAGATGGGATGAATGAGCCATGGTTTTGGGGTCTACTGGGAGAGACAGACACGTGAACAGACATGTTACAATACAGCACCAACAGGGAACTAACAAAGTGACAAACAAAATGCTCTAGAAGCCCAGAGAAAGTAATGACTAATTTTGACTGGGAGGGAATGTCATTCCTGTGTGTCTTAAAGGAAAAGAGTTTGCAAAATGGAGAGTTAGCAGGTAATATTCTATGTAAAGGGTAAACAGCATGGGGAAGGCTAACTCTCAAGAGGCCTTACCATCTTTGGAGCATGGGTGCTGGGGATGGGTGCTGGAGAATGAGGTCTGAGTGATGCTTGGGACCCAGATTGTCATGGATCTCATGTGTCATGATAACAAGTTTGGATGGGCTTTATCCAGGGGGACAGGAAATCCAAGTCATAGGACTAGTAATGCAATGTGATTTGCTTTCTTAGGGGATTAACTCTGGGGACACCAAAACTGGTACAGACAGATGGTAGAGAAACCACACAGGAGACTGTGGCTACCAAGAGTGAAAACAGCCCTGACATCTGGTCCCGCAGAAGGTTCCCCTAGAAGAGTTGGGTTAAATGGAGCAATATTTCCTATGTGGCAAAATATATGGGAAAAATACTTTCAGAAATTCACAAGTTACTCTAAACCAGACAACTATAAAACCACTGAGTCTCTGGGTTGGAAAAAAATTCTAAAAATTATCAGTGAGTGATCTTCAATCCCAGGAACTTCTGAACATCCACATTCCCAGGCTTCATCACAGACTTAAAATATCAGGGTCTCCAGGCCTCAGGCCCAGAAACATGGATTTTTAACCAGCTCCTCCAGTTTATTAACCAGTTCATTCAGTTGGATGAGTCTAGTTTGGAAAAGGGCAACTCTAGGTCAATCCATTAGATTTCCTGGGGAGGAGGGACGAGGTCTTCTTTGAAAGAGTATCCCAAATGCTCAGAACAAAACTTAGCATGGTGCCTGGCACGTGGTAAAAAAATCAACCTTTGTCAAATCCCCAGTTACAAGCTTGTGACTTGAATGGATGTCTGCCTTGCATTCCTTTGGGACTCAGAGATTATGAGAATTGAGCTTTAAATTCCATTGCTGTCAGCACTATTTGACTGGTTCCTTACCTATTTGGGTAAAAAAAAATATTTTAAACCATTTCCCAAAGAATTTTAATCTCTCTTACATGTTCTAAAGAAGCAAAACAAGGTCTTATTGTTTTATGTTGGGTGGAATGTTGGTTCTAAAGCTACTTACTAAGAAGTGAAGAGCTTGCAGAATACACTCTAGTGCCTGCTTCTCTTCTCCAATGTGATTGATTGTATGTATATGTGTTGCATACATATGATGTGATTTTAACAGGAAAACCTTCTGTGTTTCCAAACTTGGAAGCTAGGGGTTCCTAACATCTTCTTAAATATAACTTTCCCACAACAATTTACAGGTTCATAGTGCTAAGAAAAAGTAACCAAGTCTCAACTGCTCAGTAGAATGCAAAAAAATTATACTATATATACATGTAATCATAATGAAATGGAAAATAAACCCAGCATCGTGTATTTGACCAGTGCCTTTGAGTGCTGTTCAGGAGTGTCTCACACAGAAGCAGTAAGAAGCTCCTTTACTTAAATTGATTAAAAATGGCTTTCTGAAAGAAATCCTTCCACATGGAAATGATAACCCAAGAGCATCATTCTGATATGAACATCTACCATTACACAAGCAAGGTATAATCATTCTGTAAGCACAGAATAAGCATTATATAAACAGAGCAATGATTTACATGTTAATCTTCTACAATGAAATATCTTCTTGACTCTGCCAAGAGCCATGTGTGAGATGGATTGTGTGAAGCAAGTGTTTAAAATGCATTCTGATAAAAAAAAAAATCTCCGTAGACTGGCAGAGGCATCATAACCTCGGCTCACTGTGTCCGGGTCACAGTCTAGACATGGGGCTTGTTGAAGCTGCAGGTACTGTCACCCTGGAAGGGGGCATGGGGGTGAATGGGGGGCGGGGTCCCAAAGGCTATGCTTTCAATGACCAAAAACATTGCAAGTCAGGCAGGACTCAGCTGACACCACCTTCTGATTCCCCAAACTGAGGCCTCTTTTCTGCCCTCCGTCCCTTCCCTCTGTGTCCTCTCACACCATCAGCCCACACTGTATCCCACTAGCCATGAGCCCATTCTGCCACTATGTGGAGACCGCTTTCCTTTGCTGTCCCCTCATGCTCTGTTATGTGCATAAATAACGAAATTGTCTTTTGCAGAAGCTGTATCTTGTTAATGAACAGGTTCAAAGGGTCAAAAGCCTTCTTCAGGATTCCAGGGGAATGCAGAGGTATGTGTAGAGGGGAAGAGTAACATATTGGAATCATTATCATTTCAGAGAGAGAAGGATCTGCATTTATTAAGCCTCTACTGTGTGCCAGACTGGCAGACATTTTACATAATTATCTCAATCCTCAGAAGAACAGCTCTGTGACTAGAAAGAATTTCCTTCCATTTTTCCACTTGAGGAGACAAAGACTAAAAGATATTTTTAAGGTGTGCCTAAGTTTACATAATTAACAAGGGACAAAGGCAGCATTAGAACCCAAGACTCTCTCTCCAAATGTAAAGCTCTTTTCATTAATACTCTGTGCTCCTGGCACTGTCTTCAATCATGGATGAAACTGCCATGCAGATAGGTTTTATGTCTTCCTCTCTCCTCGCCAGCCTGGGTTGCCCCTGTGGAGGGATCCTGCATTACCAGTGTTTGCCTCTCCAGTCTTACTCCATGCCTGGTACATGGTAAGTGGCAAAAGTAATCTCCTGAATGTATGAAAAAGCTTTCTTCATCGTTGGATGTATACCTTCTGCCTCTACAAGAATAATATCTCCTCCTAAGTACCACACCATTCACACAAAAGTATAGTCCCTTGTTACGTGTGTGTTTATCTACTTAGAGTTTCCCTAGGACCTATTTGGAAGTGAAAATCTCCAACCAAAAATAAGTTGGGTTATCTCATTGTTCTATTATATTACGGACATCTGGGCTAAATTAACACCACCTAGCATAAGGGTAAAGTTGTACCCCCATCCCATAGTATCTAAGCCTTAGATTTGTTTGTGCATTTCAAAGACGCACACAAACATATACTACCTCCCCCATATGTACCCACAAGTTCTTCTCATGTTGTTAGCAGAACTCTTCAGAGTAGCAGCAAACATTCTTTCTTCAAATATTATATCATTTGGCACTGCCAGAACAAAAGGTATTCAGACTAATTTTTTCAAACTATGAAAATAATTTGTCATGTAAAAATATAGCTCCATGGCCAGGTCCTTTACAAGGTACTACTAAAATGCTAATCAACTTAAAAAAGAATAAAGCAAGCATCAGAACTCTGGCAAATAGAAAATCCAGAACTAAAAAGAACACTGTCCAGATCCAGAACACAGATCCAGACTGTAATACATTCAAATCACTGATAGGAATATTATCATCTGATCAAGAATCATGACCTAATCATACGTTTTATAAATACACACTTCGCATATGTGTGTTTTCTGCAGGCTTCAATTAAGTAACTTTAAAACAATTTAACCTTTACAAAGGCTTACATGTATACAAATCAGGGAAGTAAAATAAACATGCTCAACTCGTGGAACATTTAAAATTAAAAGTGTCTCCGATTTGACAATTATAAAAATACAACTGAACAAAATATGAAGAAATAAGTTGTGAAGAACTGTCCCACAAGGGCTTTGTGACACTCACAAGTCAAAATAAGGCCAAGCTTTGGAGACTGTGTTGTTTCTTAATAAATGAGGCCATTCATTGGTAATGGGCTCAGGAGGCTTCCAAACTACTGACAGTCTTTTGCACTGGCCTGCCTTATTTTGCAAAACAAAAGTCTGAAAAATCATCATATATTCTAGTAATGACTGTGTTTTTGCAAAAGGTTCATTTGGATAGCTAAAGTATAAAGCCATCCAAAAAGAAACAACCTTACTTCAGGGAATGTTGACAGTTCCTTCCCAAAAGATCCCAAGTGGAATCCATCTGTGATAAATTCAGTTTCCAATGTCAAGCCAAGCTGTCAAGGAAGGAAAGTTTGACTCTTGTGCCCAACTCACCACGGAAGAAGATCATGCACCATTAAATGAAAGGAGGGAGTGATGTAGAGGACCACCAGACACTTTACTGGTTGGGTGGTGTCCAGAACACTCACAAAAACAAAAGCTCCTGGAGAGCAGGGCACTCTGTCTTGGTTACCCTTCTATTTACATAAAACCTAGAACTATCCTAGCACCTGACAGTCCTACAGTGATAAATGTCATCAATCTGAATAATGCCTCTTTATGGGAATATAACACTGAATTATTATCAAGGTATTTTCACACACATTAATCTTATCTGACCCCATAACAACCCTGTTGAACTCTGTAGAGAGGAAATTAAGTCTCCAGAAGATGAAGTAATTTGCCCAAGGTCATCAGTGTAGAAAGGAGTGTGCTGACATGAGAATGCAGGTTTTCTTTCTATAAATACATCTTCTCTTTCCTCCAAAACAGCCTCCCTATTTCTCATTCCCCATCACAGTAAAAGTCCCAAATCACAAAGCCAACCTCATAAAATTACCCCCATCCTAACAGGCAAACATGCCTCTAGGATAATGAGGGAGAGACAGTGAAGTGTTATTTTTAAATCAAAATATGTACACAATTGCAAGATTTTTTACAGTTTTAATTTAAGAAATCCAACTCTGATCATTTTAGTTGAGTTCGTAAAGAAGGCAACTTCTGAACTGTATCAGAGAATTCAGCATCTATGTAATTAAATGTAATGTTCATGATTTTGTATAAAGTCAAATGGTTTAAAGGAGGGCTCTGTGCAGCCTTAGGTAGCCTTCAACTTCCTTCTGGCTCCTGTAACCCAATAAGAAGCCAGGAGAGTGGGGCTTTCTCAGACCAACTCACAGAAGAGGCAGTTGTGAGGAATAAATTAAATACTGTACGTGAGAACTGAAAAACATAACAGAGGAGGGGAGTAAATGATCAAGAGGGATATGTTTTAAAGTCAATGTCATCCCTCAGGGCCTAAACAGAATTTTCTGGAACCACTATGTCAAATGTTTATCCAATCTACTCCCTTAACCTTTAGCACCTCTTTATCTAATATCTATGAGGAACATTACAAGTTCCTTCATGATTTCCTTCTTCAAAATATTCGAGTCGAAGCTCTGGAGCAAAGTGGGAGAGAAAACTATCATAGAGGTTATTCTGATACTGGATTTTCATGAAAGTGACACCCACAGGCAGCTGGGGCTAAGAGTGACACCAGCACGTGGGCCTATTTCGGGACTGATATAAGTCTAATGTTTTCCATTCAGCCCTGTGACCTCTGTTGACTTCAATGGACCATATATTTGTGAACCAATTTTAGGAGCCACTGTCCTTTCACTCCCTGTGGAAGGAGGTTTCATTGTTCTGAGGCCTAATAGTATCGATGAACTTGGAGACCTGATATTTTTCGATGGGTTTAAATCCAAAAGCCCTTAGGTTCTTAAAAGGTTCAGCTGGAAGATCTTTTATCTGTGTGTTGAAAGCTCTAATAAAATGAACTGAAATACAGCACGTGACCTGTGAACTGAGGGGAACAGAGGACTTTTTGCCAAGTTTCTTGCACATTCCCTTAAAAGCAACCTGGGAAGAAAGTGAGAAAAACTGCTCAGTTCTAATGAGCGCTCAACGGGTAAGAGCATCTGAGATTTATTTTGTGAATACATCAAAAAATGGCTGAGGTCTTCAACCACTAAACTGCCAGAAAAAATGTGTGCCCTTATTGAGTATCCGCAGAACAATTGATTGGTATTTAAGAATCATGAATGTGGCCTTTTGCCTTCCCAAATTATACAAGGATATTTTCTTTGACTTTCCCTATGACAGATCTGTAAATGACACTGCTTTGTTCGGACAGCACATGGTGCTGTACGCTTCTGCAGAAACACATCCCACACTAAATTAAGTTAGAGGTGGTATTTGAAAAATAAATAAATAACAGAGTTCCAATTCACTGCAAATGGTACAGGAGGCCAGTAAGTGGGAAGCCTGCAAGAGAAGGACTTCTTTTAGAAAGATGTTTTACAGGACTTTTTCTGCATCATTAACTCCTCTGGAATCCTGAACATAAGATGATGAATTTCCCAAGAAAAGGAGCTACTGTTTAATTCTGAATGACTTCAAAGAGCCACATTAGAAAGAATCAAAGAAAACCAAAAAAGACCAGTAGATGCGAAATTCACCAAGGGGGGGGGGGGGAAACATGAAGGTTCTAACAGATTTTGACCATGTACTGAAAATACTGCTGATTATTTTGCCAATACAGTGTTTTACTGTTCCATGCGACTGAAATAAGCCTCTGTATTCATTGGAACACAGGATATTTTTATTACAATATTTGTGTCATAGTCCCTTAAAAAGAAACATATTTCAAACCTTGAAAAGAATCTCTGTCCTAAAATGGTCCTTGATGTTTACCTGTGTATGTTTTACTATAAACAGATATGTAATTGGAGGTCACATTGCTGAAAGTAGTAAAAAGATACTGATAGCCTTACTCCTAGCCCCAACCTGTAGTTTTAGAAGAAAAATATAACTTAAAAAAAAAGCAAAGCAATTTGTGGAGGGTAGAGAAAAGTAAGAAAGTTGGGGTTTTATAATAGTTGCTTAAGTTTAGTAATAATAATAATAATAATTGGTCTTTTTATATGTCTCTGGCATAAAACCTGCCCAAGGGAAGAGAAAGCCTCCTAAAAATTCTATATTCCCAAATACCACGAGATCAAAAACCAGCTGGAAAACGCCAGATAATGGTATCCGCCCACCTAAGAAAGTCAGTAAATTTTGTCTTCAATTACCATTTAGGATAATCAACTCAAATGGAAATTTTGATTTGAAAACACTCAGAAGACAAAGCTGGATTAGGAATCAGGTTTTAAAAAGTCTCCTTAAAAGACCAGCTGTTTATAGACACCCTTCTCACACCCCACGTCGCCCTTGATCTGGACCATAAGTTCACAGTAGAAGCACAGCTGAACTTAAAAAGACATACATGCACTGCTACTGTGAAGTCTAGAGCCCACATGTATGTCCTGGGCTTGTCTCAAGTTTCCCTTGTTACATAAGCACTTCAGGGTAATAAAATTTCACTAACATCCAGCAGTACTGTGAGTCTCGAAACATTAGTCTACCTGTCTGTACTATCCTTTTATTGGCAGTGTACAGCACTGGTGTTTTATTTATGTTGATCACATTGTCAATGTTGTATGGAATAACCATTTAGTAGCCTATTAGCCTGTAACATTTTTATTACCATTGTTAAATATCATTACCCATTCTGAACTCTGTATTAGAAATATCAAGTTCGAAAATCTAAATACTCAGAAAGAACTACAGAGCTGTTGGGTTCTCCCCTGCACACACACACATAATCTGTCGACTCTGATGAGAAGAAAGAAAAACAATGAGTGCTCACTTCTCACAGACAGAGGTCACTAATGGCCTGAATTTGAATCACTGTGGCAGAAACCACAAGGTTAGTAATCTAGTGAAAAATGAACTTGAATTGAAATTAAAGATACCAAAAGATGGTTATCCAGAAAGGTCTAACCGGAATAGAAATAAAATTACATCACCTTGACCTTTTTCGAATCTTCTAAGTAGAGCAAAACCGAGAGCCACCCGGCACCCTTGCTGTTTTTTACCTTCAGACACTAGGGACCGCAGAAGTGGCAATTCTTCCTTGTAGAGTACAAAGCTGAAGAGTCAGATCAGGTGCTCACACTGGTTCTCTACAGAATAAGGCTTCTGCACTTGTACATACTTGAGCCTTTCTTGAAACCACAGCTTCAAACTGGGAACATATAGGATTGCTTTTGGGAGATATGTCTAAATCCTAAATCAAACTCTCCAGCAGGCCAGAATATAAATGTAACGGGTATCAGAGGAGGTTCAAATTAGATCCAGGCGGTCGAAGTCAAACTCAAACTCGGATAAGAGCACATCATCTGAAACCTAGCATACAGGAAAAACCATGCCTGCTTTGGGAAACCCAAGGCAGCCCAGCATGGTGTCATTTGGGAATCTACTTCTTCTGTTAAAAGCATCCCCTGGAATTTCTAAAACTGCAATGAAACTACTGAAGTGTTAAGACACTGGTATTTTTTTTAAAACCAGCATTCCTTCCATGCTAGGTTTGTAATAGGTCTGCTACAGTACAGCTAGCTCAAGTCTTTTTACAATTTCTTGTACCTACTGCCAGAGGCATGGACTAATGTTTGAAATTTCATCTTCCAGCCTCCTCCAGTCACAGATATTTGCAGCTCAACATGACAGTATGGTGTTGCACTGTCACCTGTGATTATTAAAAATCCATAAATGGTTTTGAGGTTTCTGGCGAGGCGAGGAAGAAAAGTTGTATTTCGCGGACTAGTGACACTGTGGGAAAATAAGCAACTTTTCATGCTATGCATGAAAGATTGATTACCCAGAGACTGGTTTTCATCTAACATGGTGGCCTGCCGATCTTATGTATCTGGTGCATGTTGCTCAGTGATAAAAAAAAAAAAAAAAAAAAAAAAAAAAGTCCAGTTCTAACACTTCAGATACTGACCTAAAATTTTACATTCATACTGATTCATACTGCAACAACCAAATGCATGCCTGGACAAATGCCAACCTGCATTCTATTTACCTCAAAATATTTGGGGGATCCTTTCGTTGGAGATGTAATAAGGTCATACCGCTAAGTCCATAGACAATATCGGTCCCGATATGGAAGGTAGCCTTCATATTACCTTTTGCCTCGGAGAAGTTAGACATAATAAATTTAGCAATAAGCCTGTGAGCCAGTGGACATGGCCCAAAGCTCCCTGACCCTGGGTGATTAAAGAGTCACCCAGCTGAGTGGGGAGCAATAGCTCCCATTTAGAAGACGCTTTGCATAGCAAATGCAGCATGTAAAGAAATCTAATCAGCACCTTGCACTCCTGCGCGAGCATTTACACGGATTTGTGCCTTGCATTTGATTAGCTTACTGTAAGCTTTACAAGAGATTTCCTCCACTAAAATTAATCAAAAGCTCTTGGAAACTGATTTCCATTTACGAGAGAAGGCACGGAGTTTGCAGGTGAATAAATAATGATCATAATAAAGAAGACAGAGCAGCAAACGTTGAGCTGTTTCGAAACTCAAACTCGACTGGGGGAAAGGGGACGTCGGGGAGCTGAGGCTGAAACCTTTTTGCTCTCGGAGTGAAACGCAGGAGCTATTTTATTAGCGTAAGAAAGGCTGCTGCCCAGGAAACGTGACTGTTTTCTCTCCGCTGCCCCCTCCGCTGCCTCCGCGACCACTCACTCCCCCCAAGCCCCGGTGCATCAGGCCACCGAGGAAAACCGGCCTCTCCGCAACACCACTAACCCCCTAAACACAGTTACACAGGCTGACGATCACTGCAAATCCACACCACCAATGGTTAACGTGTTTCGTCTCACCCTTCAATCAAAATGTGACTTCGAAAGTTCCTATTTTATGAAGCCAGAAGTGAATGGAAGGAGGGAGGGAGGGCTCTTAGGATGTTAAAAAGGGGAAGGATAAATTTTCCCCTTTGCTTGAAATTTTCCCACACCGCCCCCCCCCCATTTGCTTTCCTGCACCAGCTAAACCGGGCAGGCTAATGAGAGTGGGTTCGTATCATTTTTTAAAAAGATACTAAATAAGAGTGAGAGAGTGGGAGGGTGAAGGTGGAGTGAGTGAAATCTACGCATCATTTGTCTGGATTGAAGGATACTAAAAGCCACTGAATAAACATTATAAATTTCCTCCGAGCTACAAGATGAGGCACCAGCTGGGGCCGAGGGCTCCCATCCATTCCCGGGCGAGTTCTGCCTCCCTGCACAGCTGCCCACTCTGCGCAGAGAAGCGCCTCGATCCCGCTCTAACGTTCCAGTAGATCTCCCCGTGCTAGTTGCCCATTCCCGGGATCTTCAACTTCGCCTCCCTCTTACTTTCAGCCAGATCTGGCGAGCGTCTGGAAAGGCGCTAGGAGGAAGCAGCAGCAGCCCAGCGGGCAGGCAGGGAAGGAGAGGGTTGGGGGTGTGCGTTACCTGCGAAGGTTCTGGAGGTCTCCTTCCAGCCCTGGTAGTAATCCCGCTCAGCGTCGCGTCCTCCCCCAGATCCAAACTTTTGCTTGGTCCTCCGGGTGGTGGCGGCGGCGACGGAGGCGGCTGCCGGAGCCCGGCCCTGTCGCCCGCAGCGTCGGGGCGCCGGGATGCGGAGGCCGGAGCCTCAGAGCGGCGCGCGCCTCCCCGCAGCCGGCCGGCGCCCGGGCGCCCCGCTCGCCTCGCTCGCTCTCGCCTTCCTCCCCTACGGAGCCGCGGCATCGTCTTCCCCCGTCCTCCAACACCTCCGCCTCCAGGGCTCGAGCATGCCACTTTCTCTGGGCTCCGGCCGCCGCGGCCCCCGCCTCCTCTTCTCCTCTGCCTCCCCCCCTCTCTGCCTCGGCAGAGCCCACGAGTCCCGAAAGAAGGAGGGGGAGCCGGGAGGGCGGCGGAAAGCTGCCCCGCAGCGCCGGGGCTCCTCGGACACGGAGGACCCCGGGGGGCAGCCGGAGAGCCGGGCGGGCGCGCGCGCCTCAGACGCCTGTGCTCCGACCGCGCTGAGCCCGGCGTGGGGTGCTGCGCGGGGTGCGCGGGGGCGGCCGCGGGGCTCGCTCCGAGGGCTGCGCCGGCCCGGCGTGGGTGCGGAGGCTGCTCCGACCTTACTGCCGCCTCTACCCAACCCGGCCCGGCTAATGTAGGCGCCGCGGCCCCCACCCCCACCCCCACCCCGTCTGACACCCCCGGGAGGTGTTTACAGTAATGAAGGCGCGGGATCGCCTCGCCGCTCCCGCACTCCTCCTCTGCCTCGGTCCCTCGCGCTCTGGCGCGCTCCCCTCCTCGAGTCCTCTTTCGCTCCCTCCCTCCCCTACTCCCTCCCTCTCGGAGCCCCTCCCACATTTCTGGTTTAAAGAATGCTTGGGAGGCGCGGCTGCAACTCAAAGCTTTCCAGGAGGCAAAGTCAGCCTCGGCTTTTAACCCTGTCCTCCCTGAAGAGAGTTGCAGCGCGAGCGCCGAGGCTAACAACGCGGATGCCACCCAGACCGTGCACGCCTTCCCCTCTCTCTCTCTACCCTGCACCCTCCCACCCCCAGCTCTGAAGGATAGTGCCACCATCTGAGCGCCAAAAGTTGATTTCCCCCTGCCCTCCCGGGGTTGTACTTCTAAGCCAGAGGATCTATTACTTAGACACCGAGAAACGATCGGAACGTGACATTAGAGGGTAAAAATATATAACAAGTCTCTCAACCAAGATGGCGTAACTTCAAATGCAGGCAACCTTGGTGATTTGCCCCCCGCCCCATCACTAGTTCCCTGATCCCGGATCTTCTTAAATAACTCAATAGGGAAAATAATTCGAAGTTTCATATAATTATTTTAAGCCACCCATTTTCTTCCTTCACCCTAGCCGCTGGAAAGAACGCTGTTCACTTGCCCCATAGATTAAAATGAACAACCAAATTCAGCCTCAGAGATTTAGAAAACAGGTTTGACAGAGAAAAAAAAAAAAAAAAAAAAAAAAAAAAAAACACGCCTGATTTGCATACAGGCTACGTTTCAACTTCACAATCTTTTGCAAAGGTTAAAGAGTAATGTAAGGAGAACCAAGTGCACGTCTCTTTCTTGAAAAAGGAAAGAAAAAAAAAAAGCCTCTGGTTTTCTCCCCTCATTTCATTGCCGCTCCTCCTGCCTCCAGTAAGTTGCTGTCATGTTTTAACAAGTCTGGAGAGAGGCTAAATCTGAACAGAAGAGGGAGAGCGAGTTCGCGCCAAGCGCTGGACTGCGCTGAGACGCGCCGTCGGTGGGGCCAGGCGAGAAGCAACCAGCGAGCTGGAAACTGGCTTAGGACCAACTCCCTAGGGATCCTCTCGGTTATCGCGGCAGAAGTGTTAGGCAGGGGCGGTGGCCACAACCAGCTCGGGATGAGTTCTCCGTCCGCAGTTCAAAGTCTGATTCACTTGGCACCACTTTCCTAATTGTTTTTATTTCCTTCGCATCCCCGTTGTGTCTACTACCGCCTCCACGTTTTTTGAGCGCCTAAATCATGTTAAGCGGACTTGGAGAAACGCCTGATTTGCCTCTTAAACACAAACCACTCACGGATCCACCCAGACGCACGCCCAAGACGCACGCTGGCACACGCGCGCACACACACGCACACACGCCCCCGGGTCGTGCCCGCGGGTCGCTCCTCCTGTTGCATCCTGAGAAGGTGGCTAGGAAAATGCTTTTGACTTACAGATGCAAAGCCGCTCTTCTCCCCAAACTCAGTATGTGACTAATAAATATCGGGTGGGGGGAAAGGCTGAGGGAGTTAATTGAACCAGGACTGACAGTGAGTGCCATCTTGCTGGGAGGTTCCAGGAGTAAAGCTCCAGGGACGACAGCAGCGGTGGCCTCTGCCTCCACCAGCAGCTGACGCCCTCCGGAGCCCCAAGCGCTCCAGGAGTTTACTGGGCATCAAGTGTGGGTCCAGCCCGCCCCAGTCACCCTCTTTCCGGATACTTCCTTTCCCTGGTTAGTGCCCGCACCTCAACTAGCAACCTTGATCTTGGGCCTGATTACAAATGAGAAGCGACGGAGACAGCGCTGAAAGCGCGAGGACGAGCCCGGGACTGGTCTGCGTGGCGGAGGGATTTTTCCAGGCGGCTCCCACCCCTCCCTGGTACTCCGTGGCAGCTGGCGGGGCTCCACTCCCGCGCTCCTTGCTGTCGCCTCGCCCCTAAACCCAGGGTTGGGAGGCGTTATCCACCCCCTCCCCGCGTCCCACGCACGCGGAGCCGGGAACGCAATCCCAGTTCAGCCTGGTGGGCTCCTCCCGCCTTCACCGTCACCACTGGTGCGCCTGCAAGACACGCAGGCCGGAGCTCAGTGCCAGGCCACTGAAGACCAGCAGGGCTGGAGAAAGACTTTGTTTGGGGAAAAGTAACCCCTTTCCCAACTCGAAGGAAAACGAACCAGCACCCTCCGCATCTTCTTAGCCACTAATGGATCCCCGATTGCGGGCAGGGGGCGGGCTGGTGGTTTTAGACGCAACCGCTTGATAATAACGCTGGTGACATTAACAGCAGATGGAGTGGGCGCAGGGGTGGGGGACTAGGGGATTGTTACTCTTGGAAGTTAGCATTCATTCTGGGGGCAATGAGAGGTTGGATTCAGGCAAGCTTAGTGGATCTAGAAATCCCAATTTAGGATCCATGCTCCAGGTAGCTAGCTAATTTGCGTTTTGACCCAGAGCTCAGTTAGGAAACTCCTTAGAGGAGGTAGATTCGACCTGCAATTAAACTTCCCTTCCCTAAAATCAGAGGCGAGTTAGGCAGTCTGTTCTTTCTATGGATGAAAGATAAAGCCTAAAACATTCCACCCCAATGACCACCGCCAGCTGATTTATAATCCCCCTTAAGAAACCTCGTGGTGCTCGCTTAGCGGCAGCCAGGTTGGTTACTGGAAACTCCACCTGGCGCCTCTGTCCCTTTACCTGGAGGCCGCGGCTTCTCTCAGTGGGCTCATCCGAATCCGACAGGGTCTGGGAGGTGGAAAGGCAAGAAGCTGGCTCGGCAGCAGCGGGGCTCCCGGGGCATGGTATTTTTTTAGGGGTCGCCGCCAAGGTCCCTCCTGCCCATCGTTGAGAACTGCCAACCTGCTCCCCGGGCTGGGTGGACACGGCGGCGGGCGCGGAGCTGCCGCCTCGCAGCTCCCTGATCCACGGGACCGAGGGTCAGAGATGCACCCAGGGCGGGAGTCGCGCAGCGCCTGGCTCGCAAACTGCGGCCACTGGTATTATCTCCGAGCCCCCGTTCCTCTTCGGTGACAGTGGAAGATGCCAAACTCGCAAGTGACGGCCACAGGTTTCGAACGTACAACTAACTACAAGGTACCCAGCCTGAGACTGTAAGCTGTTTTTCCCCTCCCCCGCTTCTCCCTCCTACCAGGGAGGGAACTAACTTAACCCTGTGTGCGCCCTACACTCCCCGGAGAAGCTGTAATCGACCAGGAAACCGCAGGCGGCGGTTCCCGGGGAGAGAGCTTTGTTCACGTGCGATTCCAGTGGGTGTGTTGCTGTCTGGGGGCACTCGCGTAGCAAGACGCCAGTGGCAGGTTTCCAGCACCAGACTTCGGCATGGGAAGGAGCCCTAGCGTTTCATCCGGACCAGACCCAGCCCTCGGAATCTATTTTTTGCCTACAGTTACCAGATTTATTAGAGTTGCCAGCGAAGTTGGGTTTTATTCCTTCCCCCCCACCACCCTCCGGACCCCCGGATTACTTCCTTTCCTAGACGATGCTTTTGAAGTTGTGGGACTCTCTGCTCCTTCTAACTCTAGCTTTTAACTGTTTTGCGTGTGCGAGACGAATTGTTGAAGGCACCCTCCCACTCACGCCAAATTTAAATGAAACCGCAAGGAAAGTTGCCTCCCAGTCACCCACCACCCAGTGTCTGCAAAAGCCAAATATAATAACCTTATATTCAAATAAGATTAAGAGGCCGGAAGATGGGGGGGGAGGGAGGTGAGGGATTTTTGAGATGTGAATGGGGAAATAGGTGAGGGCTAGGGGGAGGGGGAGAGAGAGAAATCCTCCGAATGGAAAAAACGGGAAACACGAACAAGAATGACGATGCAGAAAATATATCTTGAGTCCCAAATTTGAAAGCAGCAGGTTAACTTTAAGAGCCTGGATTTTAATAAACATTATTTCCCCAGTTCCTGAGAGAGAGAGAAAGAGCGAGCGAGCGAGAGAGAGAGAGAGAGAGAGAGAGAGAAAAAATATGAATATGAGCCTCCGCCTTGGCCACCCAGATGCTTTGTATTTTGTAAACATCTTCGACTACTTGCTCTGGACACCCAAGAAGTTAACTGGAGTTGGAAGCGAGTCATCTCATGGATGCAGAATGGAAGCTTAGACAAGAGAAAACTGACAGCAGAACACCCCTGCTGTCACCGTCGTATCCCAAAGAGCCAGAACGTCGCCCAGAGCGCAAACTCAGAAGTCTTCCGATTCCTTCTTTCTCCATCTGCGTTTCGAACTAAAGACCGAGGCTTTAAAAATCATTCAGAGAGTAACATTTGAATCTTGCAGAAACTGAGTTATTTTAAATAGGGGAAATGTTTAAATAGAGAAAATCCACCGGATAGATGTTCTAATTTCTCTCTGCTACATAATAGCCATTTCCAATGCCTCTCTGAGCCAGGCCAGCCCGCCCAGTCAATGGGGACGCTGTTTCCAGCCAGCCGGGTGCAGAATTCCGTTGTAAATCCTTCTAGTTTGCCAAGGTGGCAGCAAAGCATAGAGATAGCTCCTCAAGCCGCAGAATCAACACGGGTGACCACATTTTAGGACAAATATTCATCTACCTGCTTTTTAAACATCCAACTTCATGTGTGTAAGTGTACATAAGTATCTACATGAGGTTCTTCCTTTGAAACCTTGATGTGAGATAACGGTATTACTATTTCATCTTTAAGAATACATTTTTGTTTAAAGGCAAACGGAACACTGTTCAGTTTTTGCTTTCTGATTTATGCTTCGGGAAAATGAATAAGACTGAGAAAGGGAAAGGGGGTGGCTGCAGATGTAAATAATTTATATGTTAGATTATTGTTGTTTCTGAAGTATAAGAAGAGAATGTCATGTGAATATATTCCCTATTAAAGACGATTGGTACAGTTATTTAATCAGGACAAGGAAAATGAAGTATGGAAAATATCACACCAAATGTATGAAAAGAATCACTGTTACAAATTTCTTAGGCATATGACCCAGGAGTCAGCTCTAGAAATGTGTGATGGCAGGGCCAGAGGAAGCAAAGGAATGTGGTTCAGGGGCTCCAGCATATAATAATTTTGCAGACTCACAAAACTGTGATAATTTGGTTACTTTATTTTTATAGGGAAACTATCACTAATGCATAAGGGTAGAGAAGGAGAGAAACAAAAAGCAAATCTGTGAGCTTCAAAAACCAGAAAGTCAGCTTAGTTATGCTTAGGACTTCAATCTTCAGTGGAGTTTTCAATTGAACTTTGACTGTCATCTCAAATCCCTTAGCCCCCCTCTTCATGTTTCTTGTACCCTTCCCCATTTGCACATGAACATTGACTTGGTGAAAGTAAAAATAACATAGGATTTGGATACACAAGATCATGGTTTAAGCCCAAGGAACTAAAAATTTTGATCCCGAGTAAGTCAGCTTCAAGCCACTGTTTACTCATATATGAAATGGACATAAAAATACTCGTTCTACCAGCCTTATATACCGTCAGATCCTGAGTCAGTGTGTGTGAAAGTGCTTTAGAAATTTTAGTTGTTGTTACTGCTAACAGTATTATCATTACATCACACAGTCCCAGCCTTCAAAACATAGGAAAATGACATCAGTCTAAACATAGTTTCCTCTAACATTATCATCTTACATTACCTTGACACATTTATCAAAAGGAAGAAGCCAACACTGTTATATTGCTGCTAACTAAACTCCAGACTTCATTCCTATTTCGTCAGTTTTTCCACTAATGTCCTTCTTCTGTTTCAGGATCTCATCTAGGGTACCACATTGCCCTTAGCCATCGTATCTCCTGTGCTCTGTGACAGTTTCTGAGTCTTTCGCTGTTTTTCATGACCCTGAGGGTTTTGAATGAGTAATGGTCAGGTATTTTTCTCTCAGTTTGGATTTGTTTGATGTTTTCTCATGACTAGACCCCAGATTAGACTCTTAATTATGGGTTTTGGAAAGAATACCATGGAGGTGGAATGTCATTCTCATCACATCATATCAGGTGGTACAAGATATCAGCATGACATCACTTATGAAAAAGTCATCACTCAGAGTATTGTGTGCAAGGTTTCTCCACAGTAGAAGTATTTGCCCATTTCCATACTCTATTGTTTGGAAATGAGTTACTAGTTCCTGCCCACACTCATGAATTTAGAATTTTTAAAAGAGCAAGATAAGTTTTTAGGGTAGCTCATAAACACCCGAAATATCAAATTCATCCAGGAATAATCTCCCAGGAAATTCCTCCTGTATTATATGTCCTTAGAAAAGTGTTCAACGGTCTCCTCTTGGGTATGTTTTTTTTTTTTTTTTTTTTTTTTTTTTTGTGATACACGCACAGGCTCAGTGGCCATGGCTCATGGGCCCAGCCGCTCCGCGGCACGTGGGATCCTCCCGGACCGGGGCACGAACCCGTATCCCCTGCATCGGCAGGCGGACTCTCAACCACTGCGCCACCAGGGAAGCCCTTGGGTATGTATTTTTAACCCATCTTTAATTACTCCATGCTTTACTGTCCCCAAACCTAGTCATTCTGCAAATCCTGCTTTTTTCTAACGTCCCTTTCCTTTACAATCCAAACCAATGCCACATGTGGTTGATTCAGAATTCCAACTTCCACATGGAAAGATGACATTCATGACTTCTTACTCCTCTCTTTTTTTCATGGTTTTCTGATAGTATGGTTTTAATTTCATTCTCCCTCAAAGCCACAGTAGCTCTCTTCATATTTGTCTTTGACTAGATCTAAGTGTCTCAAAGAATTGAGTTGGTCTTACTTTTCTGTTCTGCTGGTAATACTCAAAATACATGTGTTGACTTCATGAGTTAGCTCCTCCAGCAGGTAGAGAGAAATTCATTCTTTCTCCTACGATGAGAACCATCCTAAGGAAATCCATGATTAACATACTGGGGAGAAGTGGCTTTTCATTTTTCTCATGAGTATAAAATACTCCTAATGTGTGACACCCTTTTTGTGAGTGAAGCTTGGTTCATGGGATTCGGTGACATTGAAATGAACACACTTCTGATTTTGAAACACCATTCTACAGTATGTGGTTCATCCATTCATCTAACAGACATTTGTAGAAAACACAAAACAAGTAGCAGGCATATGCTGAATAGACTCAGTTCCAATCCTGTCAAAACTCTCAGTCTAGTGGAGACACACAGACAAATAATTATATACTCATTAGGTAAATATAACAATTTAGGTGTATGAAAAATACTTCAGTGCCCTGAAACAGATTCCCTCTAGAGGGAAGACCTCACCCAAGTGATGAGGAGGCTCTTTTGACAAGGTATTGATTTTAGAGGGGACTTTGCAGCTTTATTTTATATCCAGCCATGTGCATGTGGCAACCCCATGTACCAGCTAGAGTCCCCCATCTCATGGGAAGCTCTTTGGGCCCAGAATTGGGAAATCAGTGTGGAAGTAATTTCTTGAATATCCATTTCTACAAGCCTTGGTTTCTTTGACTTCCCATGAAAGTTACAAGATGATTATGCATGAACAAAAACAGAAGGTACATACTGACAGGAAACAAAAACATGTTAAACCATGGAGATTTCCCCTTACATAAACCTGCCATTTGTTAAGCAGTCGCTGTCTGTTCCAAAAGGAAGCTGGTAAAAAACCTGAAGCAAACACTCTCCAACAGCACTGGGAAAGAATAAGTGAGGGAAACACCTCTTTTAATAAGGGTATAGGAGTGATGTAAAGATCTAAGCCTTTTTAAGAAGAGATGAAAGATCTACTCAGGGATTTATTCAAACCTGGTCAAAACCATTGTAGAAAATGTTACTGAGCCTTCCATATCTGACTGTAGTACTGATGAAGACAGAGGTACTATTTTAATCTGAGAAAACAAAGTCAATTGAATGAGTTTATAAGATTCTGAATTGGAATATATATTTGTATACATTTACATTTATATATATGTATATAACTTCTCAATACACTATATATATATATACATATACACGCACACATATATGTATACTTCCCACTGTCTATTAATATATTAGAAAAATAAAATTGCATTCTTTAAAAGGTCAGAGACAGTTTTCTAGACTGACTCTCTTTATGAGAACAAATATACTGTCAGTTAAGTTGTGTGTAGTTTCAAAAGCCGTGAACTTGGATTTGGAAAATGGTATTATACTTTAAGCCACTGCCACGTTATTAGGGAAATCACTTAACTGCATGAAACCTCAGTTTCTCTTCTATCAAATAAGTATAACCAAAACTATCTTCCAGAGTAGATATATAAAAAATAAATGAGGTGAGTTATTTCAAAGCTCCACAGTAAGAATAACTTCTCATTATTTATATAATTATAGTGTTTTCTAGGACATAATTTAATTTAATGTGAGATATATTTTGCTCTGTATAACATTAAGCCATGGGCTTTACCTGTGTTGTAGGTTTTGCTTTTCTGGTAACCTTGTCTCAGAGCTTCAATGTACAGAGCTGCTAAGTTTCTGCAGTGTCTCTGAACAATATTTTCTGGTACCACTGTTTGCTACTAAGCTCTGAACTACTCAAGAAATAAATGTTCTCAGCCTAGGGAGTTCTTAGTTTATCTTCTCACTGTATCATTAAAAAATTCCTATAAAATTCTGTTGGTCAATTTTCTTCCAAATTTCCTCCACTTAGCTAATAGAGGTGAACTAAAGTTTTTCAACTGATTCTTTTATTTGTTTAGGTTTTTTGTTTGTTTATCGTTTTGTTTTATTTTGTTTATTCATCTTATGGTTGGGTTATTTCAGTGCTTGAGTTATCTGGATTTAGTCATCTCATTTGCTTACTCAGCTGGAACAAGTTAGATTTCATGTTTCCCCTTTCCCACTTGAAACATTTTTGAAAGGTAAAATTAACAACTTTACCTCACAGATAAAGCTGAAAAAAATCATATGCCATGAAATTAGCATTTGGTTTTCACTCTTTACCAATAGTACAGGGGCAGAAGTTAAATTCTGCTTCCTAAAAACTGAAGAGCCATTGTGGCTCACCAGTCTGTTTTGTAGATTAACAATGGCAATGGGGCTCGTTTCTCTAAAGAAGTCATTAAGACCTTGAGTTTGAAAGGTCTTCTCATTTCTTGGCATTTTAAAGACATGTCTAGTGAATCCCAAACACAATGTCAAACCACAGAAAGAAGTAAATTGTTCTGTTCTTGGATTATGTATTAATTTTTATTTTTAAGGATTCTGCTATATTTCCATGTTTATATAGTGGGGTTTCCTCTCCTTTTCACTTTAATGCTTTATAAATCGTATAGTATTAGATTACTAAGTGCAGCAGATACAAGAATATGGATTATAGATCAACACTGGTAGAAAGTCAAGCAGTCAACATAAGGAATACCTTCATTTCTTGAGCCTTTATCTCTCACAACATTTCTAAACTAATTATTTTATCTGAGAGCTGCCGCCTTCACACACACGTCCCAGGTCACAGAACCAGTGAAGCAGCTAAGTACTGCATGTCAGGTCTTGAGAAGACTGTACAGAGTTTAGCCCACAGCCCCGCTGTACATTTTATTCTCTCATCAGCAGGGAATTTTTTTCTTGTCACTTTGGATAAAACCAAAGTTTACTTAATTTTTTTTCCTAAATGCCTATGAATTAAAAGTATTTTTTTTTAAAGTAAAGATTCCTTTAAAGACACAGTGTATTCCTCACATGTCTGTCTGAAGCAGACAGGCTTAAAAATTGCAGAAGTAAGCTTATAAAAGCTAAAGAAGCCTCAAGATCATTAGGGAAATGTAAATCAAAACCACAGTGAGACACCTCTTCACTCCCACTATAATGGCAAAAAAAAAAAGCAAAAACCCCCCTCAAAGCCCCACAATAACCAGCATTGGTGAGAAAGTAGATAATTTGGAAGCTTCATGCATTGCTGATGGGAATGTAGAATAGAACAACCACTTTGAAGAACAGTTTGGTGTGAACTTTTCTTAAAAACTAAACATAAATTTACCATATGACCTAGAAATTCTACTCTTAGTTATATCTACCTAAGAGAAATATAAACATATATTCACAAAACACTTTCACATGAATGACCTTAGCAGCATTATTTGTAATAACTCCAAATTGGAAACAACCTAAATGTCTATCAACTGGTGAATGGATAGGAAAATTGTGGCATATTCATGCAATGGAACACAATTTGACAATAAAAAGGAACAAAGTAGGGATACCTGCTAAGGCCTGGATGAACCTCAAAAACATTTTGCTCAGTGAAATAAATCAGACTCAAGATACCTCTTATTCTATGATTTAATTTATAGAAATATGAAGAAAAGGAAACGTTTATGAAGACAGAGAGCAGATTAGTGGCTGCCAGGATGACAAAGAACTGGAGTAAGGAAGAAGAAATGGGGGACTTCTCTGGTGGTCCAGTGGTTAAGACTCTGTACTTCCACTGCAGGGGGCATTGTTTCAATCCCTGGTTGGGGAACTAAGACCCCATATGCCACACAACACGACCAATAAATAAATTAAATTAAATTAAGATTTTTTAAACAAAGAAGAAGAAATTGGGATTGACAGTAAATATACATGAGATATCATAATGTAATGATGAAAATGTTCTAAAACTGATTCATGATGAAAGGATACATAACTTGATAAATTTACTTAAAATAATCATTGAATCATACACTTGAAAAGAGTGAATTATGTGGTATGCAAATGTTTCAATAAAATTATTTTTTAAAAGCTACGTGGATTGATGTCAACATCAATGAATATTTAATCTTGTAAATATTCTTGTTAGATCCTCATATATCACCAATAAATAGGACTTGAATTATCTCAAGAGTGATAAATAAAGAACATGAGAGTATTAGAAATAGTAAACAAGTATACAAGTTTCAACAGTTCTTTCTCCCTACTTCTTCAAAACAGCAAGTCATTTGCAATCTGAGTAAATCCACCCAATGTGATCCAGAAAATTCAGAAGTAAAATAAACAAAATACAGAGTGATATTCCCTTTCCACTTCCTTCTCTGAAAAAAAAAAAGTAACATTTTAAAAATGTCTGTAGGACTTCCCTGGTGGCACAGTGGTTAAGAATCCGCCTGCTAATGCAGGGCACATGGGTTCCATCCCTGGTTCAGGAAGATCCCACATTCCATGGAGCAACTAAGCCCGTGTGCCAAAATTACTGAGCCTGTGCTCTAGAGGCCGCGAGCCACAACTACTGAGCCCGTGTGCTGCAACTACTGAAGCCTGCGCGCCTAAAGCCCATGCTCCACAACAAGAGAAGCCATGACAATGAGAAAACTGCACACCGCAATAAAGAGTAGCCCCTCCTCGCCACAACTAGAGAAAGCCCGTACACAGCAATGAACACCCAATGCAGCCAAAAATAAATAAATAAACTAAAAAAAAAATGTCTATGAATCTCTAAGGGAAAACAAATTTTCTACTTTTGTGTTAAGTTCTCTGCTTACCTGACTCCTCTGTCAAAAGGTTGTTCTGGTTTTACAACCCATAGTACACTTGTTTACTATGGCTCAAGGAAACAGGATGCTTTAGTAATAAAAATCTATCTTTCATAGTAGAATTACCAATTATCATAACATATCCCTTTAACAGTTTACTTCCTTCAGATATTCATCAATCAGGAGCCTTCTTTCTCTCTGTCCAGTTATGGCAATATAAATAACATTTTGTGAGGATGTCAATTTTTTTCTTTTTTTCTGGCAAAACAAGAAAGCATAAGACAGATGGGTTAAGAAGAAAGTCAGACACAGTATCAGTTGCCAAAGGAAAAAAAAAAAAAAAACATAAAGACAGCATCTTGTCCATCAGGTACCTCAGATCAAGAGTCTTTTCTCAAATGATAACAGCTCCAGACCTGTGAGCAACCAGAAAATAAATAAGCAAAACTACTGAAGGTGTTTCTCCATGGTTTCCACTGAAATGTCTGGAATAGATAAACATGTCATTTTACTAGGAGGATTACCTGAAAAAAAAATTAGCTGTAGCACACAAAGAAAAAAGAAGAAAATTGATTAAGGGCACGACACGTCTATTACACTGGGATAAATTGTCATCATGCTTTTCTGGGTACTGCTGATGAATGTGTTCAGGAAGAATAATCTATCCTCAATAATATAAAAGGATCTAAAGGATAGATTTATAATCTTCACATGAGGAGCTTCAGGACAACTGACATAGTGGCTCTCAGTTGAAAATGGGTCCTGAATGGTATCCCACATTCATTTTTCTCAGACAGGAGTTTGCCCACTAGATGTGGTGAAATCGAGTTTGTGTGCTCTCTAATGGCCTTTTTACAGCCAGGAAGACCTTGTTTTTCAGGCCTTGGATAACTGTTGATAGAGTGAAGGAGGTTAGAACTGTGACTAGATTTGCAGGACGTGTAGGTCATCCATCACCTATTCACAACAGTATCCCAGATGGAAGAGAGATGAGGATGATCACAGTTAATGAGGTGTGAGCTCTAAAGGGACAGAAAAACACAAGTCTGAAGGTTTTGAGATCAACTTCTTGAATTGATGCAATTAAAAATATTTAAAAGATTTAATCATAGATATAAATCACATTTTTTTTTTCATTTTTCACACTAGGTACTCTCAGGCTTTAGGAAAAGACTAGGTTTTGAAGGTATTGAGAAAATTTCTTAATTGCCTAAGTTCTTTGCCAATGCATTATAGGAGGTGTTTCAGTATAAGAGCAGGTTGCAGTCTATTTGGAATAGAATCAGGCTGAGTTCTGGTATCAAATAAGTTCCCAACTAGCTGAGTATTTAGGAAAGCCACTCTGTTTTCATAGGCCCCAGATGTCTCATCTCATAGGTGATAATATTTTTTGGCAAACTTGCTTTACATCATTTTGTAAGCATAGAATCAAATGATAAATGTAAGAGTATCTAAGAGAAAAGCTTTTCCCTAAGCAAAGGTGTCATTCTTGTTAAAAATGAGAATGATTCCTCTTTACCCCCTTAGTTTGCTTGAGGATGAAAGCCAGGGTAAATCCTCTAGGAAATGGTCAGTTTCTGGCTTACGTTTTTTATGTTATAAAGGGGATAAAGGGCTGATCTTTAGATGTGACAAGTACAAAGTCCTATGCTTGGCCTGGAGTTTGGAGAGCCTCATTAATCATGCTCCATTGTGTTATAGGTTCTGTAAACATTGCAAAAGTATAAAGCACAGCCCTTCATTAGTGACATCTTTCCAACCTAACTCCAGGAAGCCTTTGAGATTTCCTCAAATGACTGGATTTCGTTTCAGTCATTAGTTAACCCTGCCTAGTGGGTGACTATGAATCCCACCAGGCAGGAGTAAGGGGATATGTATTCAAACAGTACAAACATGGCTTGTCCTAGTCACATCGCCATTAAGAACAGTAGGAGGATTTCCTTTCTCAGGATAAGTCAAATCATTTATATGAATCCCATAATATTCCACTTTATTTTTGCCTTTCGAAACTCATGCCATAAAGTTATAGTTAGAAAAAGAATGCTGACATTCTTTTGGATATTTTGGATGAGATTAAAAGGCAAGAGTTATTTCTTACAGATTTATAGAGTCTTTTGGCAAAGTCTTTTCTCAAATGAATGAGCTACTATGAAACAATACAGAAAGTCAGGCCACCTTTGGGACTGTGACTCAGAGGACACTGGGTATGGACTAGGACTCATCTGCTCAAAGTTCCTTGTTATATTTTGGTTACACTTAGCTTCCAAAGTCTCTAAAGTTGTCTTGTTTGTTTTTACAAGATTTTATTATTTATTTATACATTAATATTTTATTAATAATTTCCTTCACGGAAATGTTTTAAAGCACATCTATCAACTGGAATGTAGTTCTTTTTAGCTAGAGATCCCAACAGAATTAATTCAAACAAGGCCATTTAAAGAACTCTATATGTGAAACTGGTACAGAGACATGTCAATGCATAGTTTAATACTATTAAATTTGCAACTTAGTTGAAGAGGAGTATGCTAAGTCCCAGTTTCCGAGTTGTTTTGGGAGGTCCAGATACAGTAAATTGCATAAAAACGTTCACTTCTTGGCTTCTTTTCTTGCTTTTGACTCCCTCCATTCTTTTACACCCTAGGAAAAGCCAGGCTATAGTAGTTAGACATTGGTCTAATAAGGTAAATGTTGGAGTCTATATAATAAGCAAGCTATCGTCCCTCTTTATAGATAACATGGAAAACTTTATATGAGTCTCAGAGTAGGATGATATTTTTCACAAGAAAAGAGCTCTTTGCTTGATCTAAGATAATCCATAACCACAGCTCAAGATAGAAGACATTCCAACAATAGGTCACGATTAATATAATGTTTATGAAAAATAAATCATGTATTTCCTATACCCATAAGAGTGATTTTCTTCAAATTTGTCAGTGATCCTACTATCTCTTATTCTCTATCTTCTAAATGTTTTTTTTTCCTTTCATACTAATACTCTGCATTATTTCCAAATAGTGAGACTCAAACTAAATAATTACTAAGAATAATAATAATGAATCAAAATGTATATTGAAAAATTGCAGTGGGTAAGTTAGAATCATTAATAACAAGATAAATGGATGTGATGATGTCAACATGCTTAGAATAATGAACTGAGCATTGTGAATTACAGCTCTGGAATTTTCTTCTGGTCCTTGCATATTATAATCCAGTAAATATGTCTAGTTGTTCCATCATAATTTCTCATAGCTATAGCACCCTACCTATGCAAATTTAGCTAATTTCCCAAGAAAAAAAATCTATACTCTTTCCACCATTCTTGGGTCTTGTCTACATCTCTCTAAATTTGGTTGTTCTGTTTGTACTTTTACAAACTTCATATGAAGCATGTACATGGTATCCTTGTTTTATTGCTTACGTTATTAAATACTTCTGAAACCCTACTGTATGCCAGGCACTGTATTTGATGCTGGCAAAGTTGGCAGCAAGAAGTAAATTATTGCACAGGATTCAGACAAGTAAGTGGAATTATAGTGAAATTGTGGTGAGTGCTAGATTGGGGAAACAAAGTTCTGTGGAGGAGCGTAGGAAAGACACCTAACTCAGTCTTCTGGAGTCGTGTCCTTTCTGGTAGGATATGAAATATGACAGAAATGTAAAGTTGCTCACCTTGCTTGGAATATCTATTGTCTAGGAGAGGAAAAAGAGAAGAGAGAGAATTAGTAGCAGGGCTTGCAACTCATGTTTAAAAAGTTGAGCTTTACACTGAAGGAAGCAGGGAGTCGTTGAAGGTTTTTAAATGTCATAAGATCCAGTTTGTGTTTTTGTTACTCAACTCTGCTGTAGACAATATGCAAACAAATGAACGTGTGTGTTTCTATAAAGCTTTATTTACAAAACAAGGCAGCTGGCAGGAATTGACCCACAGGCCACAGTCTGAAAAATTAGAGAGCCGCTGCTGATGTAAAATTGCAAGGGTTTGGTCACTGGCTAGAAATAAAGGAGAGGGAGAGGCCAAGTTTTTGGCTCAGTCAATGTGTGAGAGAAAACTACCAATGGATGACCCTAAAACTCATTAAAGACAAATGTAATTATATATCATGTATAATATTGTAGAAGAAAGCAAGGACACAGTAAGAGAAGTGATTATGATTTGGAGGGTATCTTTAAATGGCCATAAAATCATGAGTTAGATTAAGCACTGTAGAATCAGAGTGTAAGCTAGTAATTCTATCTTTTTAAAAAATTGTAATACAAGTTTATACCTGTCAAATGAATAATCATTTTTTAAACATAGGAGTTAGGAAGACAGTATTTGAATGCCAGTGAGTTCTAAGAATAAAAGGTGCTAGATACAGGAAAAGTATTATGACGCAGTAACGCAGTAACATGTAATATTTTGAAAAGCTTAACAAAGAGTCACACATAATCTGCAGAGAGGGGAATAAATATGGAAACAGTTAAAGAAAGGATGTGGCTCACAGGAAGAGAGCCAATCTGAAAATTCGAAGAAACGTAGCGAGGAGACCAAGGAGAAATCCAGAGTCAGCTGAAATAACTGTTTGGGGAGCAGATGGTGCAATATCTCATTCTTAAGAGATAAGACAAGTGAAGAATCTGCCTTTTCTCCTTAAAAAGTTATTTTATATTCCATTTATTTCCTTTTGGGAGTGGTTTCATCTGTAATTTATCTTTCTTCAAGATTGGAATTTTACCAATATCCCATATGTCACTGTTGTCACTTTAAAGACCTAGGATTCTTATGCCATTTTTTTTCTTACCCTCTCCATCTTCATTTTTGCTTCCATCCTTCGTGTTCTTCAGATGAACATGAAGTCAGTGAAGTTGCACCATAATATGACATTAAAATATTTTGGCAACTCCTAGTTGTTGGTTTCTGCAAGACATTTGGGAAATATTATATATTATGAGCAAAGGAAATCCTTTCACCCCTCCTTTTTGGCATGCTTCTCTTGGGCAATCACAGTTAGACCATCAATGGGAGAAGATGTAGCTTTTAAATTCTTGGCAAATATAACTTGGTACTTCAACCTTTCATTGGTTTTAGCATCCCAAATCCAGATATGCTGCCTGTACCCCTCCTCCTTGCCAGTTCACCAATCCCCATTCTCTGGAAACTTGGTGTCAGTGTCTTCAGCGTCTGGAAACTTTTGGCATGGAAACCACCACCAAGCAATGAAACATTTCCTTTTCATGTACACTGAGTCACATCAATGTGCTTTAGATCTTGAGAACCCTTCCCAGAACTGTTTAAACGCCACAATTTTAGGGGAAAACACTGATACAAATGTCAAAAAACAGTGACAGCAGGGTTGATGCCATCCCAAGTTCTTAATTCCAACATGACAGCCCTGAGTATGTCCAGATGTCTGCAGATAAAGTTTCGTTTAACTTGCCCAGAAAAAGAACTTGAAGGATTACAATTGAAGGCTGTTTATTTAGAGCCTATATATGTGTATATATAGACATATACATGTGTATAGGTATATGTGTGTGTGTGTGTGTGTATATAGTTTACATCTCCAGAGGGAAAAATCCATTGTCCAAAAAATAAAGAAAAATGCATGGATTCTCTATGTTCCAAAAAGCAGATCCTAAGGCTTACTTTTTAAAAAATTTTCATCAACGTCAAAAGATCTTCCCAGTTATACTGTCTGTCATGTGGAAACAAGCACACAGGTCTCACAACACATCCTTGAGCTTTTCTCTTTAATGATATGATTCATTTTAATAAAATAGAGAATAGGGGGTTTTTCTTAAAGGAAAAAAAGTGCCAGCTTTCTACCAAGTATATTGTTAGAATGAGGCTGATTCTATCCAGTTTTAACTCCAAGTTCCCCTGAAGATTGTTCACTGCATTCAAAGTGTAAAGAATATTTTCATTCTATCACATCTAAAATACAGCTATAAAGAATATCATAGGGGCTTCCCTGGTGGCGCAGTGGTTGAGAGTCCGCCTGCCGATGCAGGGGACGCGGGTTCGTGCCCCGATCCCGGAAGATCCCACATGCCGCGGAGCGGCTGGGCCCGCGAGCCATGGCCGCGGAGCCTGTGTGTCCGGAGCCTGTGCTCCGCAACGGGAGAGGCCACAGCAGTGAGAGGCCCGCGTACAGCAAAAAAAAAAAAAAAAAAAAAAAAAAAAAAGAATATCATAGATGTTGAGTTGAAAATTTCTGAAGCTTCATATATAACATTGTTTTATTGTCTTAAGTTATACTAAAATATCCATTGCTCTAAGTAATGAGAGTTAATGTGGCTTAATCCTAATTTAATTTTCTCACAGCTAAGTGTCTGCAGAGAGCAAGCAAATTACCATATTTCTTTATTAGGTTCATTAAAACCACTGAAAGGAGATATTTACAATTAGTTGTAAAAACATACTACCTTTGGCTGAAACAAATCCACAATAGGTAATCAAGATTGTAACTCTTCAAAAGTTCGTAGCCACAGTGCATGGAATACATTTTAGACAATTCAAAATGCAAAATCAATGCTTAAAAAGTTTTTTTAAAGTTATGTCTCAGGAAGGTACTACCCAAGTCATTGGACAATGTTCAGAGATTCACTCCTTAAAATATCCTTATTAATCGATATTACAGTAGTTGAAATTTTTAATGTAGCAAAAATCACCCCAACCATGTCAACTTTGCTAATTATATCAATCTATAAATGGAAAGCACTCCTAGCAATCTCTAGCCCCATCAGAAAGCATAGTCTACATGCATCCCAGACTTTGCATCTACTTGAACATAGATCTTGTGCCCTTAGAGATATCTACATCTCCAAAAAGAAGAACAGAGTTTTTCAGTTTCCTTCCTGTTTGAGTCTCTCAGATGTAACATACCTATTGCTATTGCACATGACCTAGATACTCATAAAGCAATAACTTTACCTCAGCAAATAATAGCTGAGAATTTACTATGTATGCACCAGACATCTATGATTGGTGCTGGGGATGCAAAGCTGAATAGGAAACTCTCCTAGCTGTGATGCTTCAGAGTTTGGTTGAAACTGGAAAAGAGAACATTAAGTTGCTTTAGTTGACAAGGATCGTATGTTAGATAAAGCCCATCAATGAATGTCCAACTCCAAATTATCAGTTTGCTTTTGTTCTAGATCTAATCTTTTTTAAAACAGGTATCTCCTAATTTCATTAGCTATCTAAAGCTTGTCAAAGTGACACATTATTCTCGCAGCACTTTTCTGTTGATCCTAAAACAAAATATGCTTTTAAAATATGTTGTTCCTGTTCTTTGTACTTCACTGTGAGTTTATAAGACAAACCATTAAGTTAACAGTTGAAACTACAAAGAAACCATTCCCTAGTAATTTAGTAAGTCTGAAAACCTCTAAGGTTCAACAAGGGTAATTGTCAGGGAGAGAGGAGTCAACAGTGCCTACCAGAGATATAGCTATCTCTTGGGTTTTCCTACTTTCAATTACTGCTGCCAATTTACTCCCTAACTCCCACTGGGTCCCTCAGCTGTGAACTCTAACCTTTTACCGTAATGTCCCCATGTAAACCAAAAGTCCCTTTTAAAAAAAAAAATTTTTTTGCGGTACACAGGCCTCTCACTGTTGTGGCCCCTCCTGCTGTGGAGCACAGGCTCCGGACGCGCAGGCTCAGTGACCATGGCTCACGGGCCCAGCCGCTCCACGGCATGTGGGATCTTCCCAGATCGGGGCACGAACCCGAGTCCCCTGTGTCGACAGGCGGACTCTCAACCACTGCGCCACCAGGGAAGCCCCAAAAGTCCCTCCTTTTGATTGTCTATTGGTAAAACTGAATTACCCTGGAAGTTCTCAAATCTTTACTGAATATAATAGAGAACACATAGGAACTAAATGTAGAGAATAAAAGAAAAAGAGAAGTATTTCCCTTGATAAGAGAGAAGTATTTGTGTCTACTGTAGCTAGCTTCCTTTAGCATTGGCTGGCCTTCTCTTAATTCAGGTAGTTAATTAGCTCTAGAAACTATCGTGGGTAGTGATCTCAATGGAGAGGAAGGTCTAGAGGGAGAATAGAGTGGGTGGAGTTTCCAGGCATTGCTTAGACAGTTTTGATTTTACCTATTCTGTTTATTTACATTTCTAGGTGAGGTTTCTTTTGAAGAAGATTTTCACAAGTTAAAAAAATGTGAAAACCATCACACAAATCACATTGAGTCAGCTACTTTCCGATTCATGTGTGACAAACATGACACAAGGACTACTTATTATGTCTCTTCCTTCCATGGAAGTTATCACTAAATTCATGGCATCCTCATTGATTCCTGAAGAGCCTCAGAATCTTTCTCAACCTAGCATTTCAGACAGCTACAATAGTTGGTCAGTATTGGCACATTAGTTTAAACCAAAGCACCGTCACCCCTGATCTAGCCCTTTCTTAGAGTTCCTTACTTCCTAGCTCCAGGCCTTTCTTGATTTGTGTACGAACGTCTTGATTCCTAAGAGTTAGGGTATCATTCTCTGCTCAGTGTCTTAAACTGGAAGTCTAAAACTTAGTTCTATTATTGAAATACAGATAATATTTAGATGAATCTATTGTCATTTTTTTTTCTGAATAGTACCTTACATTTCTTATGAAGTGTTCTTTGGAATATGATTCCTCTTGTATGTGCCATGAAAAATATTCCTTAAGCAAATATACTTGGAAAATGCTACATACAATAGCCCTTGTGAAGAGCAATGATGTGTAATCACCAAGATTCTAAGTGCTATAGTAGAGAGCCCTGTCTGATGTAATTTAACCAAGCATTTCCCAAACTTATCTGGCCATGGACAACTTTTATCCAATGACACTTTTTAACAAGTCCGGTAATACGTTTTTACAAATGCTCCAATTACTTGGTTAACTTCTTCAATAAAACTTCTACCTTCAAGCCATCTTATTTTCTGCCACTAAAATTATCTTTCTAAAATTATGTGTTTAATCATATCATCCCTGATTTCAAAAACACTAAATGGTTTCACTTTAGCTATAAAATAAATCCAAGCTCTTGACTACTGTGTTCAAAGTCTGAGGCTTCCTTTGCAATTTATCTTTATCAGTTTTAGTGACAAGACAGAGAGTATTTCTTTGCACATAGAAGGCCCCTTTTGAATGAATCTGCCTCTCCTCAATCCCCAGTCTTCCTGGTTGTCATTCAGCAATCCCTGATATTCTCATTCATGTTTATGTCTCTCTGTTTTGGATTAGTTCATTCCCTCAGCCTAGAGTAGCCTTTTTCTTTATCTCTGTCATCCCAAATTCTTATTTAATGTATAGCTCAGAGATCACTATTGGTGGGAAATACCTCTTTTACCTTCTCCACATCCTAAATAAAATTCTCTCAGATATGTTCCCACTGTACTCAGAATATCCTTTTCCACCTGTTTTGCTCCTTGTACATAGACAGAAACTTCTATAAAGTATTAGTCCAGAGTTTCTCAACCTAGGTGCTGTTGACATTTTGGACTGGATGACTCTTTGTCATGTGCATTGTATGATGTTTATCACCATCTTGACCTCTACCCACAAGATGCCAATAGTACCCAAACCCTCCCTGCAGTCATGGCCATCAAAAATGTCTCCTGGGGGGCAAACTTACCTAAGGTTAGGAACCATTGTTCTAGATCAAACCTTTACATTTACTAGTCTTTGTCTCATGCCCACTAAATAGCCACTGAATTCAACATAATTGAATTGTTCTTATTTGTCCCTTGAGGGTTTGATTGTAGTTGACAAGGGGAAAATAATAAAGGAAAAATGTTAAAAAAAAAAAAAAAAGGAAATAAGATGTTCTAAACATGCTGTCATTTGGGAAATCTTGTGAGCATCATTATTTTCTAATTTTATATTTATCAGTCAAACCTGAGTGGATGCAGAATGGATTCTCCCCATTCAAAGGTTACCCAGACTTTTCTCATATCTAGGATTTTGTTATGCAAAAGTTGTCTTTTGTTTTCTGTTCTCTCAAGTGTTCAGATTTGGTGAAGCGAATATACAATTGAGCCATTAAGAGTCGTTAAATACATTGATTTATCTTTTTCTTTCTGTTTCTCTTTCATTAATGATACATAGTGATTTGTCTCCAGAGATTTATTTTTTTATCCTTTAGGAAAAAAAAATCTCATACTTTATTTCTTACAAAGAGTTGTTTTGTGACATGAAGACTCATCAAAGTAATAATTACATTTGGTTTGTCTGCATTGAACTGTCTGTCACGTGTAACCATTTGAGCCTGGCACGTGTGCTTCTTTCTGCATTTGTACTACACTTTTTCAAGTTACTTATCATCTGAGATGATTCGTTAGTGAGTATAAGCTACTTTTGGCACTCTCTGCCTTTAATTTTCCTGGCTACATAACAAGGTTGTTTATAATTTTCTAGCTGTCCCCAAGCAAAATAATGATGATGCTATTTGTATTTTTATTTGTAAAAATTGCTAAAAACAATTGTTAAAAGACATCACTTGTCATCAAACTTGATGTTTATCTGTATACTCCATCTGCACTGGCAATTTCTGTATTTATTCACAAATACCCAACTCCTACTTTAGATGAAGGGGATGAATTTAAGAGGTTCAAATGCATCCAAATGTTTGGATCTTTATCTGAACCTTATCTGAATGATCTGGGCTTCCTGGATCTTGAATCTCAAATATTGTGCTAGAAATTAGAGAGCAACCTCTCTCACTAGACTTCCTGAATTTAAGAAAACTAGCTAATTCAGGGGAAACTGGAACATGCAAGGAACTTCTGTATGTGGGCTTCTGGTATTTAGTTGAAGTGACAACAGACACCTTGTCACTTGGCTTTGTTTAGCATGACATATTTTGGCCCCAGAAAGAATCTTAATTTAAGATCCATTTGAGAATCTGCAATCCACAAATGGGGAAACCCTGGTCAAGAGGCATTAAGTAGTTTGCACTTAAAAAAAAAAAAGATGAAAATCAAGTGTAAAAGAAAACAACTTAAAAATACTTTCTACTCCTCCAACTTGACTCTCCAGACTCAGGCTGACATTTGACAATCTCTGAGATTTTATAATAAGACACTTACCATTTCATTTGATTTTGCCCCAGCAGATGTAAAGATGTAATTTTAACCTAAACACAAAATAATGGCAAAAAAATTGGCAAAAATGTCTGTTTATTGCTTCCAATATGTAGTATCCTGTAGCATGCTTCCTTGACATTTTGATGTTCACTTCCCTAGTTGTGTCTCCCAATTCATGACCTCAAGTGATGCCATAAGGAATATCTATACAGCTGAACCTCCACAGACCTCTGGGAAGGAATGGGGGGGGGTGCTGCAGGTCAAAGTGTATATGCTCAGTTTATTTCATTAAGTATTCACAGACTGCTTTCCAGATTGGCTGTTCTGGTTTCTGCACCTGCCAGTGTGTCTCTACACCCCTTACCAATACTTACTAAGTTCTGTGATTTGAATGATTATAAAGTAACATGATTATTCATTATAATATGAATTTATCTGAGGACTTCCTAATGAGTTTGGATCTCTCTTTTCAGAATTAGTATTTGAACTTTCTCTTTTGCGAATTGCCTATTTTAATATTTTTTACCTTTAAAACATTTGCATTTCTGTCTTTCATTAAAAGGGGGAGTTCTTTGTATATTAAAGATAGTAATGGTGTGTTTATTTTAGATATTTCACATACCCTTCTCCAGTCTCTTTATGTCTGTTAACTTTGTTAACATTTTCTCTTACTAGAAAAATTCTTAAGATGTTTTTCCCATCTTTACTAAGTTGAGAAATATTTCCAAAGATATTCATGAACATTTTCTTCTGATAACTTAATGATATTACATCAATTGTTTTTTTTTTTTTTATAATCTTTATGGAGTATGATCTTGCATTTTGCATAAGGTAAAGAACTGTATCTAGTTTTTCGCTATAGAAGGTGACTATTTTCCCAACACCATGTATTAAACAATCTATCTTGTCCCCCTTGCTTTGAAGCACCATCTTTATCACACATATCTTTGCATGACATAAATTTCTTTGTATAAATAGGTTTATTTATAAGCTATACATTCTGTTTCATTTACATTTTTTCTTCCTGCACAATACTGTTTGTCTTATTATAACCATGTAACATATCTTAATATGTGGTGAAGTAATTCAACCTAATCCAGCCTTGGTTCTCTTTTTCCAAAACTGACATAATTACATATAGAGCATTATTATTATATATTAACATTAAAAGGCATTTTATCAATTTTCTAAAAACAGTAGCTGAAAATTTTTATTGTTTCCTTTGAATTTGTAGAACAATTTGGGAAGAATTAACATCATTATCATGATATATTGCATCCTCTATATAAATAGTTTATCATTTTTTATTCAAAATTTCTCCTATGATTCTGTAAACGTCTTCTTTGTTTAGATGGTAGCTAAAAGTTATGGCGTTATCATAAAGAGCATTTATCTTCTAATTGGTTATTTCTAGTAAAGCCTAGTTCTTGATGGGTGAGCAGGACTTGGAATGGTAGAGATGGGCAAAGAGCATTCTAGTCAGAGAGACAAATCTTAGTGAAAACCCACAGCCTCCAAAGATTAGGAGATATATTGGGAATAGGAAGAATTTCATTTGTCTAGAGTCAAAGTTCTCTGGAAAGAGCTATTGGAGAATATGGATAAAGCAAGAGGTAGAAGGACATCGATGGCCTGTTCGCCAGTTTAGTTTTCAGAGGTCGTATAACATGCTAGTTGAAAGCAGGGGCTCTCAAGTCAAACTGCCCATATCCTGACTCTGTCACTTATTAGTTGGGGGATGCTGAGTCTCTCTGTGCTTTAGTTTCCTCATTGGTAAATGGGGATTATGATGGTGCTGACCTCATTAGAGTTAAGTGAAAATTAAATCAGTCAAGACATGCAACATCTGGTGTGGAATAAGCATTCAATAAATGTTAACTTTTATGATTATTGTTGATGTTATTATTTTAAAATGAGAAATCATTAAAGATTTTGATGTGATTTGTCCAATGTCAGGAAACAGGTGAGACATATAGTAGAGAGTAGAGACTTAGGTTTCCTGATTTCAAGCATAGGAGTGGGCTTTTAACATGTTGTAGAAACAAATAAATGTATTAAAAACAACTTTGTAAAAACTGGCCATTTATTACAATGCTTTAAAGGGCCCACTAATATCAAAAGTATGAAGGCTATAGTGCTCTTAATGAATGAACTGGTATAATAATAAACCCAAATGCTGTCTGCATACATTTGAAAACAGAAATGATGTTTGTGTACCCAAGCATGGAATGTACTAAAATACCATAAAAATACTGTAAAACTTCCTTGTTCTGACAAGTAAAGATGATGCACTTATGTTTTAAAAAGTCTATTTGAATATGCCATTATGTATTATATTATGAAGAAAAATAAATTTTTAATCAAACATTTACTTTAAACCATAGAAAAGATTTCAATGGCAACTTAAGCAGTTTGATGACCTCTTAGAAACTGAGAATGGAGCAATAAAAAATGATTCAAAGTGAGGTTTATTCATGCTTAACAATATTACCACATCATTAAAATTAAACTAATATTGGAGACCTTTACAGAAGGTGGCATATCAAGAAAAACTGGCTAGCACTGACTAGCTATGGAACAGGTTCTGTAATTTTAATTTAAAAAAATGTTATTATTTTATTTTTTTTTAGCTTTTCTAATGAATACTGAAAACATGGGCATGATTAACTTATATTTTACCATAACACCCCATATTCACTTACATATGAATTATCTTAGGTAATTCATCAAGAGATCGATAATGAGAGAATCTCTTTTTCTTTTTAAGTAAGCATCACAATTTGTCCCTTTCCAGCCCCCGCCCCCCACTTTATTTCTTGCGTGTTAGATCTGTCTTCCAGTTGGCTTGTAGATTATAGGCCTCTTTGAGGACAGGAAATAGGCCTTACAAACATTGGCTTCACCAGAAAGCACTGCATGGGATAGTTATGTGGTAAATCCTCAATAAGAAAAAGCAGTGGCTTGGGCCAAAGAGGGTTGTGATGATTTGTGTTCAGTGAGAAATGACTAATGTTTTTGATTGAAGAGGATTTAATTTAGTTCAACATCCAGACAGTACAGGAATCACAGAAAGTATGTGGGTCAGTGTAGGGAGTAGTTAGTGGCAATTGATTTGCAGATTTATCAGATTAGGCTTTGAGTTGTATGAACTAGATGGTACATCATCTCACTAGGTCTAACATTCCCCTAGAAACCACTGAATATAAATTCCACCAATGCCTCTTTCTTTGCTTTCAGACCACTCAAATTCCACCTAACCTACCCCCACCCTCCCTTATGCACACACAATATTAATCCTTTTTTTTTTTTGATTGTTCCTCCTGAAACATTGATAAAGTGTTGAAAGCCTGAATGGTTTGCTTTGAACAGAACAGCACAAATTCATACACAAAAGCTGCTCCCCCTGAATTCCCTCTGGGCCTAATTCTAGGACCTCAATTCTCTGGGTAATAACTCTAATTTAGTTAATAGCTAGGATAGAAATAGAAAGAAAAAAAAAATTCAGATAAAACAACCACCTCCCTAAAACCTATCTTTTAATGGATTTGAAGTCTGAAGTCCAAGGCCAACTTTTTTATTCCATTCTTTTTCATATTCTACTTCCTTTGTTACTCTCAGCAGGAAATGTAAACTGTGTGTACACAAAAAAATAATTTGGCCTTTACTTTAAACTTATTTCTCTTGTTCTAAAACTTATTTAAATTTTAACTCAAGGTAACAACAAATGTTTAGAAGTTTCCAAGCAGCACACCATGCTGTTTCAAAGATGTATAGAATAATAATAATATTTCAAAAATTTCAACTAGGAAATTTATACCCAAGACTTGGGCATTTTAATTGCTAGAGTTTTAAAAATGATTCATTTCCAAACTCAAACTGACCAAAAAAAAAAAAAAAGAAAAAAAGAAAAGAAAAGGAAAAATTGAAGAAATGAATATAGTCCATTGATAAATGCCTTTGTTGTAAACAGAGAAAATAGACCCTTAGTCTGCCTTGGCTCTAGTATTTAGCAGTTGGCATCTAATTAATTAGTTATCAGGGGTGGAATCCCACAAAGAAGCAATTCCCTTTTCTCCTGATTATGGATTGAATTTTGATGGTAAAATTGTTGGTTGTGCCCCTCCGTAGTGACAGAATTTGTGTGATTAATGTCTCTAGTATTATTTTTCCTTTGTCCCTTTCACACAAAAGATGCCACAAAATCAGCATTACCAATCAAAATGTAGCTTTCATGCACTCTCCCCAAACACCCTCCATCTTCTCTTGTTATGGTTGATCTTTAGCTTAGTGTATTTGAAAATTAAGAACAAAAGGAAAGACCAGAAAGGTGCTATATTTACTACTGCCAGTTCAATTTAAATTATGGCTGCATAATTCTGAGCTTCACTAGGTATTTACACAGACAAGATCACTTGCAGAGTTCATTAAATATATTATACTTGTTTTAACAAAATGCCATTCAACAAAACACTGTTTTCTATAATTGACCTAAACATTTAGGCATTTAACTGTGGTTCTGTACATTGCTGTTTGTCAATGCCCTCAAGCAAATACACCTGATTAACAAACATTTGCTCAAAACAAAACAAATTAAAAACCCCAACCATTTGCTCAAATGCATGAGTAAGATACATTTTTTATATAGTTAATATAAATATAACCTCATTATGCACTTAGCTGATAAATTTGTTAGACTGGTTTAGTTGCATGCAAGGTAAAGAGACCTATTCAAGTCACCTTAAAAACAGTAGCTAACAGACAGACTGGTATGTTTAGGAAGCTCCTTGTTTTACTACCATAGCTTCTGTGCTCTTTGGCCCTTGTTTCATTTCCCTGTAAACTAACTTCCTCTGCTTTTTTTTTTTTTTTTTTTTTTTTTAGCGGTACGTGGGCCTCTCACCATTGTGGCCTCTCCCGTTGCGGAGCACAGGCTCCAGACGTGCAGGCCCAGCAGCCATGGTTCACGGGCCCAGCTGCTCCGCAGCATGTGGGATCTTCCCGGACCGGGGCACGAACCTGCGTCCCCTGCATCTGCAAGCGGACTCTCAACCACTGTGCCACCAGGGAAGCCCCTTCCTCTGCTTTTGTACATTGTTCTCTGCTCCCACCTATCTTTGCTATCCACATGGACCATCATTATCATTTCTGGGTTATTCTCTGCCTTAACTCTATCAGGCTGCTCAATCTTTAAGCTTCTCAAAACCAACTGCTCAGGAGAAGATTCTTACTGGTTCATCTCACTTTGTAAAATGAGGCTTCCGTGATGAGAGGTTAGTTAACAGGATGGTGGATTTAACTGCCCTTGAGTTATGGCTCATTCTTGGTCTAATCATTTAGGTCCAAGAGGCACATCATCATGTAGGATAAAACATGGCTTCCTTAGCCAACTCTTTAGAGCTGTGTGGGTAAGAGACATCCCCTTAGAAGAGGGATCCTAATATGGATGGTGCTATCGACTAAATATTTGTGTCCTCCTGCAAATTCATATGTTGAAGCCTGATTCCCAATGTGATAGTATTTGGAGAT
This sequence comes from Mesoplodon densirostris, assembly GCF_025265405.1. Classification (NCBI taxonomy): domain Eukaryota; kingdom Metazoa; phylum Chordata; class Mammalia; order Artiodactyla; family Ziphiidae; genus Mesoplodon; species Mesoplodon densirostris. The sequence goes on from NC_082664.1 coordinate 19,160,104, forward strand.
GACGGGGCTTTTAGGAGATCATAAAGGTGGAGCCCTCATGAATGGGATTAGTGACCTTATGAGAAGAGACACAAGAGAACTTGCTTATGTCTTTTTCTCTGCTTTCTGCCATGTGAGCATTAAATGGCCATCTGCAAACTAGAAAGTGGGCCTCCCCATACACTGGAGAACCAAGAGACTTCCTAATGGACACTATCTGGGCTGTGAGTAAAGTATGATTGGCTTTAGAAGAACTGAGTTTTTATTAATTGAGGTAGGAAAACTGCATGAGGTATAGAGTAGTTGAGGGGTGGTGGTTTATTAGAAGCTCAGTTTGGAATATGTTAAAGTTCAGCTGCCTGTTAAACATTCAGGTGCAAATATCTTACAGAAAGTTGGATATTTAGGTCTGGAGCTCAGGGGAGAGTTCCAGGCTGGTGATATAAATTTGGTGACCATCAGCATACAGGTGGTAACTAAAACCAGGAGACCAGTGAGATCACCTAGGGACTGATGTTAGTTAGTAAAGATAGTGGATTAGTTGATGTGGAGCACATCAACATTTATAAGTAGAGAAATGAATGAGAAAAGGAGACTGAGAGAGAGTGTGTAAGAAAATGAGAGAAAAACTTGTTGATTGTGGTATCCCAAGAGACACATTTTAAGAGAATGTTCAATTGAATTGAATGCTGCTGACACATAAAGTAAGATGTAGACAAAGAAAAAAATGACCATTGAATTTAGTAATCTGGAGTTTATATTAGTCAGCTTGGGCTGCCATAACAAACCCCAGACTGGGTAGATTAAACCACAGTTTTGTTTTGTTTTTTCTCACAGTTCTTGAGGCTAGAAGTCATAAATTGAGGTGCTGGTAGGGTTGGTTTTACCTGAGACCTCTCTCTTTGGCTTACAGATAGAGCCTACTTGCTATGTCCTCATATAGCCTGTGTGCTCTCACACTACTAGTAGCTCCTTATAAGGACACTAGTCACATTGGATTGGGGCTCCACCCTTCTGATCTCATTTAACCTTGATTACTTCCTTAAGTTTTTATCTCCAAATACAGTCACATTGTTGGTTAGGACTTCAACATATGGATTTTGGCAGGGTCCTGCAATTCAGTCCACAAGAGAGGTCATTGATGAGTTGATAGCTATAAGTTTGGTGACATGGGATTCTTTTAAAGAGAACCTGACTTGAGTGGCTTCAAGAAAGAATGGAGGAGAGAATGAGAGACAGTGGATAGAGACAGCATCTGCAAGGAATTCTGCCATTAAGGGAAGTCTAGAAGTAGGGATGGACATGGAGAGAGAATTGGAAGGGAGAGATTTTACACATGTACAAATACATATATATTTATTTTATATAAATTTATTATATATATTGCTACTTATATAAAGCTAGGAAGAAAAGATACAGCTGATGTTTGTTTGTCTCAGGTGAGCTGCCTCTTGTGTTGGAGAATTTCCTGCTTTTATTCTGTCTTGACACTGGAGGAACCAACAGAGCTGCTGAAGGCTACAGAGAAGCTGAGATGAGGGCTGGGAGGTCAGTGGAGGATAAGTGATGGGTTTTATAATTCTTTCGAGTATTTCAAATGTATGTTATTTATAGGACACTTTAAGACATTATAATATACACATCTGTTAATTGATTTATAATGTAGCATTTATTGGTATAAACATCGCTCTTTTGCTTTTTTGTTATTGGGGATCCTAAATGATGAACATTTTTGAAATGTTTGTACAGGTTGTTTGTTACATATAGTCACTAGAACTCAAATGTAAATAATTGCCTTATGTTCAGGTGCTTAAATTGTATTCATTCATGATGGGTAATGAATACATCAGTACTTGATTTACTCAATTGATTACATATCGTTGGAGAATTCCAAACTAATATTGCTGTGTGCCACTTTTTTTTTTTTTTTTTTTTTTTGTGGTACACGGGTCTCTCACTGTTATGGCCTCTCCCATTGCGGAGCACAGGCTCTGGATGTGCAGGCTCAGTGGCCATGGCTCACGGGCCCAGCCGCTCCATGGCATGTGGGATCCTCCCAGACCAGGGCATGAACCCGTGTCCCCTGCATCGGCAGGTGGACTCTCAACCACTGCGCCACCAGGGAAGCCCTGTGTGCCACTTTTTATACTACTCTGAGGGGAAGGGAAGTGTCTGCTTACCTGGAGCTGTATACTGACTGTTCTCCATGAGTGCTCCTCTCTGGATGTAAAGTGCTTTTGTAACACAGTATATGAAGAAAACCATTGAATTTGGAGTCAGCAAACCCAGATCTGCATTTTACCAGACTTATAACTCTGTTTATCTTGCTATATCTCTTGCCTTCAGGTTTCGCATGTATACAACAGAGATAATATTACACATTATTATAAATATTATTTGAAACTGTGCTTTTCTGGCCCACACTTAGGCCAATTTTTCCCTGAAATGAAACCAACCTTAACATATGTGGGTCTCAGCATTCTAGACCCATTTGTCAATAATATGGTCTGGGATTTCCTGTGAATTACTGGTCATCTCAAGAATGTAAACCAAAGTCCTCAAAGTGGAAGTTGCCATTTAAAAGAAAAAGGAAAAGCAAAAAGCTCAGTGCTTACTTTATGAACAGAGATCTAATGGGGATCAGAGATTTTAGCCTTAAAGTGCCAATAAAGAAATATAGAAAGGCCAGTCTTGAAATTTATGGTAGACCTATAAAGACAAAGTAATCCAGAGACTTCAGCTAATTCTACCACTGTAGGGCAGGAAATCTGGACAGTTTTGACCTTAGTTTTGCCATCTTACAAAACTACACTAGCAGATTTAGAAGAAATTGAATGAAATCAACTTTACTCTTGCTTTTATAGACAAAAGAGCGCTTGGCAGGGCGAAAAAAATCCCTGGGAGGGCTTCCCTGGTGGTGCAGTGGTTGAGAGTCCTCCTGTCGATGCAGGGGACATGGGTTCGTGCCCCAGTCAGGGAAGATCCCACATGCCATGGAGCGGCTGGGCCCGTGAGCCATGGCCGCTGAGCCTGCGTGTCTGGAGCCTGTGCTCCACAACGGGAGAGGCCACAACAGTGAGAGGCCCGTGTACCACGAAAAAAAAAAAAAAAATCCCTGGGAAAATGCTATATAACAAAGACAATTGTATTGTGATTTATCCCTCCTTCAGTTTTTGGTTATAGAAATAGGTAACTACAGAGGAAAAAAGCAGAACATAAAGTTATTTTAGAGAATGAAATTATTCAGGTGTTTCTATTATTCCATCATTATTTTTTAGCAAGTTGCAATGCATCGTTTCTTAATCAGTTAGGTAGCTCAAATATATGCTTTATTCTCATATACAGAATAAACGTCTTCCTACAAATAATAGGCAAAGCTGATTAGCAATTTATCACTCATATTTAGGTCAGAAGCCACCTCTATTGAGCTCTCTACCTTGTGAGTATAACCTACTCTATGAATGTTATTGAGTCTTCTTTCAACAGCCACACCTTTTTAAAAGGTGAGGTTAGTGTATTGTCACAGAGCCCAAGGCTTCTTGTTTCTCTTTCTCAAAAGGGTTGGAAGCATTGCACTGCATTTCTTCATAGGGTTTTGTTAAAGAATAATTGTGTCTTTGAAAAATGAAAAATTTTGAATGTTTTAAAAGATGGATAAATCTAGAGGTTTCTGGCTTATATGTGAATGACAAGGAAGAACATGCTGTATGTTGATGAATGTTAGAATCTTAAGTTATAACTAGATAAGTCATTCCTCTAAGTTCTATATATGGAACACAATTTCACACACTTGTGCCATACACTTGGGGATACAGTGATGAATACAGTGATTGTAATGAGTATAGTGGTGTCTATTAGAGCAGTGGTCTTAAATAAGGGCTCTGTGTACCTTGGGAACTTGAAGACTTCCATAGTAGATAAGAGGGACTGGAGAGTTCTACAGATACCAGTGTCTGGACAGTTTACTTCATCTGCACATTTTCTTAAAATTAACCAGCATGGGATGGAATATCCCCCCTCCCCATTCATAGTAGCCATTCTTCCATGTTACAAGAGACTCTATGGTTTTGCCTGGAGGTGTAAGACCTCCCAGGTACCAAACAATAACAGGAAAATGAATAAAAACTATGTAACAAATTCCTTTGCAAGTCTGGTGGTTTTCAATTATTTGCTTAATAAAAAAATGAATAAAATCTGATTGAGTTGAAGACTGATGGATCATAAGAAGTATTTTTAGATGGTAAATCACCATGTAATTTTTGTTATGAAACTCAAAAGATGGGTCTATGAATTGAGTCTCCCAAATCTCTTTCATTCCCAACTACTTATTTACAGTAACATGTTTTCTCAGTTCTAGATCTAAAATCAAAGACAATAATGAAAAATAGCAGGGAAAATCTTGATGGTGAACCCTGTTATTTTATCAATAATTAGCATTCATTCACGACACATGAACCTAGGGAAATCATAGATTAAAACATCTCAGTCTGGGACTTCCCTGGTGGTGCAGTGGTTGAGAATCCACATGGGTTCGAACCCTGGTCCAGGGAGATCCCACATGCTGTGGAGCAACTAAGCCCGTGCACCACAACTACTGAACCTGCACTCTAGAGCCAGTGAGCCACAACTACTGAGCCAGTGTTCTGCAACTACTGAAGCCCGTGTGCCTAGAACCCGTGCTCCACAGCAAGAGAAGCTCCCACGGTGAGAAGCCTTCACACAGCAATGAAGACCCAACGCAGCCAGAAAAAACAAAAAAACAAAAAAAAAACTCAGTCCATCTCATTGTGGATATTTGTACAATAACATTTCCCCTTTATTATTTATTTATTTATTTATTTATTTATTTTGTGGTACGCGGTCCTCTCACTGCTGTGGCCTCTCCCGTTGCAGAGCACAGGCTCCGGACATGCAGGCTCGTTGGCCATGGTTCACGGGCCCAGCCGCTCCACGGCATGTGGGATCCTCCCGGACCGGTGCACGAACTCGTGTTCCCTGCATCGGCAGGCGGACTCTCAACCACTGCGCCACCAGGAAAGCCCCTCCCCTTTTATTTTAATCAAAGTTTATAAATTAATCACCTTACTTGGTTATTGAACATTATTAGTAATTGTAATGATACCTCAATACAGAAGAAAAAAATAATGTAATATATATTTACAGTTCATGGAAATTTAAAAATAAATTTCAACTTATCTACATATTTTTGTAGGCTATTAGGCAATGAATAAAAGATTTTCGCTTATAAAATATTACATTAGGATTAAAATCTGCAAAAAAACAGAAGTGTAATTTTGAGTTTAAGGATAGATGATGGAATGATTTATAATGAATGTTGGGGGTTGTCAAATGGCTGTTATTTGGGTTCCACTGTATATGTTTAAAAGGTACATTATAATACACACAAATTACACACTTTGCAACTATATAAATGAATGATGAAAATTTTGGATGCCATCTTAAAATTGTGTGAGGTTTATATGGATTTACAAATTATTTAAGGGGGTTCAAGAGCAAAAGATTAGAAGACCACCACCGGAAAGAAAACACAGGCAAATGAATAATCAGTTTTCATACATGCGATGGGGTTTAGGGTAAGGAGTTAGCCACATTGAGTGTAAGAGTGCATTGGCATGGCGCAAAGCCCCATATTTACAGGGTAAGAGACAGTCTCTTAATAGAGGTGGTGAGCGGGATTTTGCTAATAAGTGGGTGGGTATGGTGGGGGAAAAGGGAAATTGTTCCAGGCAGGCAGCATCAGGACCAGAAACTTAAAGTAGAGACAAAGAAGATATCTTGTTCTAGGTTCTAGAAATACCTGAATGTAACCAGGATTGAGAATATGAGTTGCTAAAGGAGAAAAAGGATGTAGAAGGGGGAATGGGAGGGGTTTTCCCCATTAATTTGAAAGCTGAAGTTTATTCATATACCACTAGGGTCTACCTTTCTAAGGGAGTTATGAATGATTGGTTTGAATTATAATTTTCCATTTTTCATTTACAACAAGGATTGCAAACATTTTCTGTAAAAGGCAGGATAGTAAATATTTTAGATATCAAACTCTGCTGCAACTACTCAACTCTGCTCCTAAAGCCTGAAAGCGGCAATAGGCAATATGTAAATGAATGAACAAAGCACTGTTTTAATAAAACTTTATTTACATACATTAAGTTTTGAATTTCATATAATATTCACATGTCACAAGGTATTATTTCTGTGTGTGTGTGTGCTTGTTTTTATTCCAACTTTTTAAAAATGTGTAAATCATTCTTAGTTCACAGATTGTACAAAACTGGCAGTGGGCAGCATTTGGTCCATGGTCTTAGTTTGCTCACCCTGGATTTAAAGTCTGAGCTCAGGCTACATGGAGCCTCATGAATCCAACTTTTTTCTTCCCTCTTAACATCAGAGTTGCATAAGAACCAGGACTCTGTGGCACGTAAGTTTGTTTTTCATTTTAAAAGACTTGAGTCTTATTTACTTATTGGGGCTTCTGTATAGGAAAGCAATACTGAAGTCCTTCTACATTGTAGAAGAAATCTACTGAAAGACTTTATTCTCCTTAACCACTTACATTTTGAATTAAACAGCTTTTTATTTTATGTAGTCAGCATCTAAAATTTTATCTGAGCATTTAAAAATGCATTTGAACAATACAATATAATGGAATGACCTGGGCTTCAAAGTCAATGACTAGAGTTTGATTCTTATCTCTACTACTTAGTCTTTGGGCAAATTACATCATGTCACTGGGCCTCAGTTTCCTTGTGGGTAATAATAGATGTGATACTAATAGGCTTTCTTTGTTGGGTTGTTGTGAGAGTCAAGACAATGGATGCAAAATGTAGAGCATGTGCCACATGATAAAAACACATTATATTTCAATTATTAACATTAACAGTAGTTGTATGAGTACTCCTAATTCTTTATTTTAATCAACAGAGACATTTGGCTATATAACAAAAGATTTTTAAAGAATTTTCCATGCTTTATTATTTTTGATCCATAACCTAGAAAGCCAAAAAATCTAGCTATTTAAACTTACTAGTGACCTCCATCTTGATCACTCTTGTCTGGGAAGAGGAAAATTTTTCTCCTGAGTACAGAGTCCTTTTCCCCCCTTCCTGATTGAATCAAATGGCCAAGGAATTCCTGAACACATTTCTGGCTGATTTCAAGTCTTGACTGATCCTCTGGTCTCTGTAACCTCTCATTCCTCATGACTGTAGCTTCTTCCTCCTGCTCCTATAAGTTAGTCCCTTTTCCCATTTCCAGGATTAATTTGAACCTGAAGTTGACTAAATTTGAAGTAGTTCCAAGCCACTTCCTGGTTCTTGGCCTGGAGTCTACCAAACAATTACTCTTTCACTATCCCCGAAGGCTTTCCCCAGAGGACCCTATTCAGGTCCATCATATTTGCATCTGGATGTCCACTTTGGTCTTCTTCCTATTCTCAGCGAAGTAACTTTCCTAGGTGACCCATTTCCCTCCTGGAACTGAGGTCTTGATTCTTGCAAGTTTCCTTTCTAGAGTATTTGTGTCTTGCTCATGAATTCAAGCCACGTGGCTAGAATCCTGCCATCTGCTAAGATAATTCCTGTCTTTTTTGACAGGCTCTGGTGCCTCCACTTCTGGATATTGATTTCCCCAAATTTCTCCATGGCTGTACTTCAGTCGTGTGCTCTGTCACATTGCTCTGGTTTCCTGCTGTGGACTGTTTTTCCAGGACCGGAACTTGATGTTATATCACATTGCCTACATTTTCTCATCTGTGAAATGAGGCCAATAATAGTATTTATCTGATGATAGTGAAATGAGGTTGAAATGAATGAATCCACATAAATACCTAGTGGAATGCCTGCACAACCATTGCTCACAGGTGTTCAATAAATAATAGTTATTCTTGTTGTTGTTGCTGTTGAAGTTCTTGGAGCAGTTTTTCTGAACTTCTCACTTGAGTCACGGCATGATTTTGCCCCACTGGCAGACTTTCTGCACTATAATTTTTAAATATATATTTTTCATAGGCTTAAAAATTTTTAAATAAAAATTTAAAGTAATTATTAGATCCAGGTTGCTTTGATAAACCACCTTATTTCACTGAGTTTAAGATGTCATTGATTTTATGACACCATTATTCTTGGTGACACTAAGAAAAAGTACTGTCCATTGAACTATGATCTTCCATTATTATTATTATCTTTTTTTTTTTTTTTTTTTTTTGCGGCACACGGGCCTCTCACTATTGTGGCCTCTCCCGTTGCAGAGCACAGGCTCTGGACATGCAGGCTCAGTGGCCATGGCTCATGGGCCCAGCCACTCTGTGGCATGTGGGATCTTCCCGGACCGGGGCACGAACCCGTGTCCCCTGCATCGGCAGGCGGACTCTTAACCACTGCGCCACCAGGGAAGCCCTTCTATTAATTTTAAGAGGAAATTAAATTTTCTGATGTCAGAGATGTTAAAATGTCAGTATGTATCTTTAGAATCTTTGGATTAAAAGATATTCTTTAAAATCATTCCCTAAGCAATTTTTTTAGCACTATACATACTATCTCTAGGAGTTCTCAATCCCTCCTGCAGTTTAATAACTACTTGCGTTCTCATGACTCCCAGCCCTCTGTGTCTGGGAAATCCCCTGGCTTTAACTTCAGAAGAGCTCTGCTCATCAACCGCTTGACACCTCTGCGTAGATACCGCCAAGACACCAGACTCAGCGTGTTCAAAACTAATTCTTTCTATTTCCCCTCATTTCTGCTCCTTACTCTCTATTGTTTATCCTGATGAATAGCAGCCCCAGGCAATAGCTGCCCAAACATGAAAATTAGGCCTCATCCATGACTGCATCCTGCCCTTTATCCTTCCAACTCCTCAGTCTGCAGGTACTGTGGCTTCCATCTCTTTTAAATTACTTCTAAATCATCCCGTCCACATCCTCACAGCTGCCAATTTAGTTTTTCTCCTCATCTGTCCTTCCTGGTATTTCTGGATCTACCCCCTTCCAGAATGCCCTGCCTTCAGTGTAGCCACCTTCTCCTATCACCCATTCCACACTGGTGCCAGTAGACTTGTCTCCCCAAGTCCCAGATATGCTCTGTTTGTGCTTCTTTATATAGATTCAGTGGCTCCATATTACATTCAGTGTAAAGTCCCAAAACCTCAGTGTACCCAGGCCAAGACCTTGTTTGATCTCACCCAGGCTTACTCTAACTCCAGCCTCCTTCTCTCTCATCAGCGTCCTCCCCAACACACACCCACTGCATTCTTTTCTTCAGCCACATCAATCCCCTCACCTGGCCCAGAATGAGTTGTTTCCTCCTGTGCACTCTTTTGCAATAGCTTCCTTTCTCTCCCATCTCTCTCCCTGCCACCTTCTCTCATCCCCCTCTTTCCCACTTCTCCTTCCTTCTTCCCCTTTATCTTTGTCAGCTGTTGCCACTTCTAAGGAGCCTTTACCATACTTAGAGCTGAGGTAGGTGTTGCTGCTTTGTGCTTCCAGAATCTCTTTTTACTCTTGTTTACTGTAACTGTAACTGATACTGTATTTCTAGGTTATATTTGATTACCACTCGCCTGTCTCCCAGTACAACTTCTTGTAGGAAGATACTTTAGTTTTATATGTCTGTCTAACAAATCACTGCAAACTCAGTCATTTAAAATAACTAAGCATCTACTCTTCTCTCTCATGGTTCTGTGGGTTGACTAGGCTCAGCTGGAACAGTCTCCCTTGAGGTCTGCTTTGGATGTAGTCAGATGACAGTTTGTGTCATGTGAAGGCTATACTGGACCAGATGTAAGATACTCCTTCCCATCTTTGGTAGCGATGGTAGCTGCTGGCTTGAGCTCAGCTGGATCTGTCTACCAGAGCACCTCTATGTATCCCATCCATGTGTCTTGGGCTTCTCTCAGCATGGCAGCAGAGTTCTTAGAAAGAGCCCTCCAAGAGTGAGCATTCCAAGAGGCCCAAGCAGAAGCTTCTGGTCCCCTGAAGATCTGGACTCAGAAGTTCCAGAACGTCTGCTGTATTCTAGTGGTCAAAGCAGTCACAGAGCCCACCCAGATTTCAGGGAGAAAGAGTGGATTCCACCCACTGATGGGTGTAGCAAGATCACATTGCCACAGAACACGTGGGATGAGAGATGTTGCTGTGACCATCTTGGGAAACACCATCTACCACAGTGGGATGTTAACTTTGAGTTCTGTCCTCCCAGCATCAAGCACTGTGCCTGGCACACAGTAAGTGCTAACAGTCCCCTAAACAGAATAATATGCTGATTAAAGGCATGGCCTCTGAAGCCAGATCTGTCTGGGTTGGTATCCAGGCTCTTCCACTTTCCTAGCCCTGGGATCTTTGATGAGGTGTGCCTCAAAGGTCATAGTGCTAAAATGCAAGTAGACTCCACTTCATGGTGGGCTCATGAGGACTAACCAGGTTAATATGCATAAAGGCCTTAGGACAGTGCCTGGCCCAAGCACCCAAAGTTAGCCACCATCACAAGGAGGAGGGAGAGGAGAAGGGCTCACTCCTGCAGTGTCACCCCTCCTCCAGTCCTAGTTCAGATCTTCCAAGTCTGTTCTCTTCTGTTGAAAACCAGTGGGCGATACCTGGCTAAGCCCCATGTTACCATGGTAATTAAGTCTCTACATATGATACGCTATTCTGGCAACCTAGAATATTCCTCTAGTGACATACATAATACTGCCAAATATCTTGAGATTTGTTCAGTGCATGCTATATTTTTATTATCTACATCCTTGTTTCAAAGTACTCAACTTCGAACTTCCTCAGGGGCTAAGATCCTATCTTATGCTGTCTGTGCACGACTGCCTTAGAGTTTATCATGGTGCCAGAGATACACCAGGCATGGAGTAGAGACTTGTAATTAACATCTCATATTATTGACATGCTGCTAATTAAAGAGCATTTATAAAGAAAATTCTACTTATCCCAATTTAGTAAAAAGATAGTTCTTGGGATTTTCCAAAAGAAAAAGAGGTCATGGGACACCACCCCTAAGAAAAGCCAGAGTCATGTGTTCAGTTCTGTTTCCATGGTCTCCAAGAGAGGAGTGTCTCCTTTCTGGTATCCCTGCTCACATCTGGGGTCCTGTGTTGGCTCTTTAGTGAGAGAGTCCATGAGTGGAAACATGTAGTGCTTGGCAATAAAAGGTTGCCCCCTGAAATGGCACTCAACCTCAGCTGGATAACTTTTAAATAACTTGTGTATGAACCTTTCCTTAAACTCAGTTTCTCCAGAAGTTGTAAACACCCTGAAATTTTATGCTAGATTGTATGTGCATGTGTAAAAACATATTTCTTCAGAGAAATTCCATGGTTTTCATGAGGTTCTCCTCAGTTATTCCTAAGAAAGAAAAAGTTAGGAACCACTGGTTATGAAAACATGGGCAGAATCCACAGATCCTTGACACATCCTGGAAGTTGTTTTCATCTGACCAAAACTTTAATGGTGTTTTTACTTACTACTTCCCTTGCCTTTAACATAAAACTGGAGGGCAACATTTACAAAAATCCCATAAAATCCATTAGTGGTATTTCCCTATCCTAGTGGTCTGGACTGTGGTAAACAGGAATTTATTGCAGTGTAATATTGGTCTAAAATTAAGACCTTGGGAATTTATGGGTGGAGTGTATGTCTCTGACTATATACTTCTCTTTAAAAGAATGTGAGGACATAAAAATATTAAGAGAGACAAGTCTAGATCATATCAATTAAAAAAAACTTATTTTCTTCCAATACAAACACACACATAAACACACACACATATACAGCCTTCTTTTCCTAAAATACATATTCTCTGATAAAGTGCCACAGAATTATTCATTATGTTTTTAAAGTGTTCTCAGTATATGTGATTTATAGGGAGACAGATTTATTTTAAAATGATCAGAGGCCCATAGGTTCTGTTAATTCAGAGAAAACCTTGTAATTACTTATCAGAGAACCCTATCTGTATTATCTTCAGAGGCAGAATTCCTGGGGATTTTAATCCTTAGACAGCTTCTCTGGTTCAGGAACCACATATAATGGCAAATCAGTTCCCAAGTGTTTCCTTGTAATTAAGACCCACTATTTATAATAATAGCAGTGATAATTATAATAGTAGCTTTTTATTGAGCACCTGCTATGTGCCAGGTTCAATGCTAAACATCTCAGTATTATATGCAATCCTTTCTATATGCCATAATATCATTCAGCGATTGCTTCCTCAGACTTAGGAAAGAATGGCATTGAGTTTCCTTCTTTTTAACAGAAGTTGATTCCTGGTATAATAAAACACACACACATCTATAGTAGTGTCTCCAATGGATAGTTGAAACCTCCAGGTGGTATGGTGGTTTTCTCCAGGACTCTTATGTTCTTAACTTTTATTGACTTTCTACTGTCTTTTAGACATGGTGCTGGGTTCTAGATTATGAAAGCGAGCAAGATAGGCATTGTTCCCACCCTCAAGTAGCTTATATTCTAATTGGGGTAAAACACAGCATGTAACATGAGTGTGAATTTATGGACAAGTTGGACATTTCAAGCTGTCAGGCTAGGTCAAAGTTATCGTATGCTGCTCTTCAATGGACAAGAACAAATGGAGTTGTTTTCTTTGAACTCCACCACTTTTGGAGAATGTGTTGTCATTTCTTTTATTAGGTATGCAAGAAATTCATTCAAATTAATGCATCCTAATTGGTTCCCACTGCTGAGTAAATGCTTGTAAAGTTCATAGGGAGTATTGTTAGACATTAGATCTTGGGATTCACTGTGAATGAGAGGCAGAAAAAGGGCCTGTAATTTTGAGTTACTCTTGCTGGTGTGGTGATAGCTGTGGTCATGGTAGACCAGAGTTCCTTTTGCTGCAACAAAAGACTGTTTTTTTCTGAAAACATGACTGCTCCTTGGCCATTTCTAAACATTCTTACTCAAAACAACATACATGTTGGAGTTAGGCCTGGGGAAAAAAATTAACACATAAGTAGGTGATAGCAAAAGAGATTGATGGTAAGCCAAGAGCTGTGTTTCTCAGATTGAAGCTTCGAAACTACCTCCTTAAAGTTACCCTGGGTCCTTGCTAAAAATGTAGATTTTGATGTCCCACCTAAAATCTCAATTCCAATTACAGGGATTCATAATCCAAAATATTCATTTTCATTACAGAAGTGGCTTCCCAGACTAGGGAAAATTAGGACGTATCCCTGAAAGATTCAGCATGGTGACATGGAAACCTCATCTTACAAAGTTCCAGGAGAACTAAGTATTCAGCCCCACATAAGCAGCAAACTAGCAGGATGTCTTTAGGCTGAATCATTTCAATTATCTGGCTTCAGTTTCTCAGTCCTCTCCCGCTGCCTCCTCCTCCAACCATCCCCATTAAGTTGTATCAAAACATGATACTCTGATAAAGAAAGATGAGTAATTAGGCAGCATTTTTCACAAACACAGTGTCAGATGAGGAAAGATTCTTCAGCCAATCAATTAGCATTCAGTGAACACATCATGTGGGAGATGTGAGAAATGGATAAGACAAGGTCAGTGTTTTCAAGAGCTTACCATCTGCTTTTTGAAAATAAATTTCATTGAAGCCAAGATAAATAATAGTATGCTGAAACGGTTAATACACACAAGCACTATATGAGATTAGAGTCAGTCCTCAGCAAGGGTTGTCCAAAACGACATCATCAAAGCAGACTTCAAATGAATTAACTGGGTTTAAACTGTTGGAAAGTTCTAATTGGATATTCTATACAAAAGTCCAGGAAGCTGTGATTTGGTTCTCAAAAGAGAAAAAAAAAATGTAGTGTGGAAAGAACACTCTTAAGTCAGTAGACCACAGTCTACTAGCTGTAGAAATTTTGAAAGATTATTACTCTAACCTGCCTGGTCATTATGTCTGTTAATGGTAAACTATACCTATGACATTTTACCTGGAAGAATCTGTCCTTGGATGCTGACTGTGAGAAAGTCAATATTTACTGCTAGGCAACTAGCATCAGAAAAGAATAGGAAGGTGTATCTACAGACCACTCAGGGAACAGATGGAGGGGGAAGTCAGGGAGAGGATCCATCCTGGCCTCCCAGAAAGGCCTTTGAGTGCCAAGATTTCACCCCAAATCATTGCCCATTCCTCTGGATTATGCTGCAGAAGCTGAATTGCCAAATGTCACCACTGACTACCTGGGGTGAGTCCCTTTGAAGATATTAAAGTCTGAGAAACTCACATGGGAAAGTATACTCAGGAAGAGCAGAGGGTAGATCATGGTGTAAACCATCTATTGTCCAAAGGGCCAGGGTTTTCCAAATAGGGGGCAACTGATTTTACAATAGAGACTAAAAGAAGCCTAGAAGAAGGTAGCATTTTCAGAGCTTGATATGAAAACAAATAAGCAAAATTGGAAACTGGGGGCATCTATATGAGGGAACCTCCTGTAAGATGCTTAATTCCTAGGATACCTAGCATCTGCTTTTGGATGTTCACTTCTTCCTCCCTTCTCTGGTTTCTAACAAGGAAAGATTTTCCCTAAACGTTCCTGGCCTCTTGAGCCACTGACTCCCTTACTCTTCCTCCAGAGAAGGGAAGGAGTTGTCAAGATGCTGAGCTGGAGTCAGGAAATCCATAAGTACAGAATAGTCCCCTCCCTCTCTTCCTCTTGACAATTAGTCTGCTCACAAGAGGATGCATTCGGCCTGGTCCTCATGCTCCGCATTTGACAGGGACAGACCCCCGATGTCAGGAAGCTTGTGGTTGTTCAGTGCTGCCAGGGCTTAGGGGTGTAAGGCTCATTCTGGGGTCCACTGATAGGAAATCCACTGTGATCACATCTCTAAGCCACATCCTCCAATCTAATTTTCATCAGCATAAAGCAGCTATTTTGATCTCCACATGCCTGACTTCCTTGTTTATCTCAATTGTTTCAAAATTGAGCAGGAAAAATATTATTTACTGGGCCACAGCTAACTTGCAGTATAGGAAAAGTTATGTTTCACATATAGTCTTATGTTATTTTACTCATTTTTATTGTAATTCACTGAGGTGGGATGCACGGGCAATAAACCATGTCAAGGTGTTGTGATTCTGGCCTCACATTTCTCTTTCCACTGACTCCTGTGCAGAGGGCAGCTTCCTACTAGGAGTTAGTGATGGTCCTTGGCCAACCTGAGAGAGACAGGGTAAAGAAGCAACAATTCATAGTCAATAGTTCATGAAGTTTGTAAGCTAAAACCTCTCCTTTCCCATGTATACCAGGAGAAGATAAACTTGAGGGAGGGAGAGGGAAGGCATTGGGGTTTCTGTAGTGTCTGTACCTTGGAAGGTTTTGAAAAGTTTTGAGAAAAGAATCAACACTGTGTACGTTTATTCTAACATCTCTAGAAATTTAAAAATAAACTTAGCTTTCGGTTTTCAGGAATGGTAACCGTTACAAGGCATTGCCATCTTTTCTTGCCTAGTTTCCCAGCTTCCATGACAATTTATAACCACGTTGCTACCGTCTAAGAGAATTCCAATAAAAATCTGGTTTGAGTGAAGAACTTTGAAGGTTGAGAGGGCTGATCTACTTATCTTCTGAGTGATGTAGGCCACAGGCACCTTTAAAAGTTTTTAAGGAAAAAGAGGCTTCAAGATCAAATCCTGACAACTTCCAGGCGAATTAGGGTACTTCACCATAATAGACTGAGTCATGGATTTGGAATTATTCCTTGATGAGTTGAAATCCCAACTCAGCCACTAGGTACGTATATAACCCTGAGCAGCTTCCTTAACTAACCTCAGCTTTACTACTTTTTAAAATCTGTCAAATTGGAATAACATTATCTCTTATAGGAAGATAGTCCACGTAAAAGTGAATTGCATATATAAATCCTCAATACATATTAGTTAAATAAGACATCAGAAAGAGTCACTAAAGACTCTTCTCAAACCTGGAAGAGTCTTTAGTGACCATTCTGTCCTTCATCTCAAGGGACAGAGGATGGATAACAGTGATGGGGTCTGAGGTTTTATAGCATTATAGAGATTCAGTCCTGGAAGTTATTAATACCTGACAATATTTACTACAATGCCCTCATTTAAGAATCTTAGGTCCACAGATATTAAGCAACTTCTGATAGTCACACAAATCAGAAAGTCTGGAATTGGGCTGAAACACCAGAATATTCCATCCTAGTCTAATGCTTTCCCATGATTTTGTGCTTAAACCTTTATCCTGTGGTTAAAACAGAAGCAGAGGCAGAGGAACGTGGCATCCCTGATGAGTGAGGAAAAGTCCCAGAATTCTCTCCCCAGATTTTACCATTGCCAAAGCCAGAGTCAACACAGTGTAGAAATTCCTTTTGTCGGACAGATGAGAAATGTCCCCTGATCACCCGCCCAAGACACTAGGATTTACGGATCAAACACTTGAATGAACATCATTGGAAGTCAGCCAGATTATTGAATTCACAAACAGGTTTGTCCCTAGAATGTGGATTCTTTTCTTTCATAGGATCATACTAGGGATAATTATACAATAATTTAAAGCCATTTGCCTCCATTTTATCATTAGGAAAATCAAAACAATGCACAGGATATAAGTTAACAGAGGTCTTGCTGTTTCTCAGACCGCAGGAGCTGATATATTTTCAATACAGTGTTTTAGATGAGTAGCAGAGAGACTTGTATATGACCTTTGGTTCAAAATTCCTACCATGCTGGGCATTTATATTACCTTTATGTCTCTGGGAAATGTCCACAATTGTAAGACAGTTAGGTGAAACACCCTCACTTATCTGTGGGTACCAAAAGATTTATGCAGTTCCAAGGAGTCTGAGACTCAGAACCCAGAGTGTTCTCCATCACTGGAGATGGAAATAGTGATAAATGGGTGACATCACCCTAACTTCTACCAGATGCTGTACAGTGAACCCAATTGTCAGACTCTTCTCTCGGTGCCTCTTGGGATTTGAAACCATCAGGTTCTAAATTTCAGCTATCTTGTTTGTTCTGTCTGATCCATAAACCTGATAGAAAAGTCCACAAGCTGGCAGGAAGAGGCAAGAAGCCGCATACCCAAGCTAAGTGCTACAAACGTTTTCTCACTATACTCTCTGGCCAACTGCAATGGAATATTGTCAACTTCTGTCATTCAATCCCCTGTATTTGCTTATACTCACAATAAGTAGACTTCCATTTTCTTCCAGGCTTTGATCATTTTCACATTATTATGAACTGTGACAGGAATACCAGACAATCAGATTTCAAATCTGTCAGCCCACAACATTTTATTTCCAATCTATAATCATTTTACTAGCTCTTCCCACACTGCTGGGTGTCAGGCAGATGATGCATCTATTGACTGAGCATGAGTTCCCTGGAGGTACCATTTAGTTCTTTGTTAAAGCATGGCTCTCATCTCTTTTGGGTTCCTGGGCAAGTGTCTCTCTGTGTTAGGTTTTGTTTTGTTTTGTGTGTGTGTGTATGTGTACGTGTGTGTGAAGTGGAAAAATAACAGTACTAAGACTGCCTGTTCAGGAAAGAGCAACTGCCAAATCATCCTTGGAGAAAAGCAGATCTCAGGAGAAAATTGTCCTTGGATTCAGTGGTCATCATCGGGAGCATCTCAGATTTTCAAAGCTTCACAAGATCAAAATGTCACAGCATGATTTATGTTGTACATGTACAGATGATGATTTCCACCTACCAAAACACAGGATAAGCAATGTTATCTAAGTGTACTTGCTACAGTTTCATCCCAAACGCAGATTTAAAAAAAAGCACTTGTGTGTGTGTGTGTGTATGTGAATTAAGCCATTCTAAATGACAGTAAGAACAACGTCTCCAGTATACACTGGAAATTTCTTGACATTTGAATTTTGTAAGTAAGAAAAATGAGAGATTTAGAGATTAATATATAGCAGCCAATTTCAAATTGTGTGCATTAAAGACATTAGGAGAGAAAACAACTGACATTTACTATCACTAATATTTCCTAAAAATGGGACATTTTTTTCTTTTTAAAACATTTTATTTATTTATTTAAATTTTTATTTTATATTGGAACATAGTTAATTAACTATGCTGTGTTAGTTTCAGGTATACAGCAAAGTGATTCAATTACACATATACATGTATCTGGTACATATATACAATGGAATATTATTCAGCCACTAAAAACAATGAAATAATCCCATTTGCAGCAGCATGGATGGACCTGGAGATTATCATACTAAGTGTAGTAAGTCAGGCAGAGAACAACAAATATCATATGATATTGCTTATATGTGGAATCTTAAAAAAAAAAAAGATGGGACATTTTTATACCAAAAATGGTAGGAAATACATAATAATAATTGTTTAAAGTAAATGCATTTGACTTTCTGAACACTGTTTTATTGTTTTCATTTTGCCATGGATGGCTTAAAATTTAGACATGGACCACAAGCAGACCTATGCTTCAGAAACACTATATATTTTCTCCATTCATGACAAAACTAAATTTCCACCCTCAAAATTGAAACCAAAGCAGCATTTAGAGGATGGCCATTTTCACCTCTGCTGATTCAAGGGAAGTTATGCAATAACATGTGCGATTACTTTAATTAGCTAGTAAAAAACATTTGACTCTAAAGGTATCATTAAAAATTCCCCTTTGTAGTCTAATCTAGTTTCAGAGCCTACGCTCGCTTTTCTGAGTTCTCTTTCCTCTCACAAATATGTTTTTTTTTTTTGAAAAATGAACTTGTTTGGCTTAGAAAAATAAGAGAATACCTGATCAGTTCTTACTCTTTCTACTTAAAAAACAGGTTTATTTTCTAGGGAGCAGGGATCAACGTATTCCAAATTTGTTCTTCTTTCCTCCAAGGGAATATAAATTTGGTGTCTAAACAATGTGGCCAGGGTAAGGGGAAACTGGCAGCTAGAACTGAGCTGAGTGCTTTGAAAATTCCCTCCTCCTTGGTTTTCCCCTGCATCAGCTGACATTTTTAGGGACAGAGCCCCTGATCTTTCAGGAATTATAGGACCCAAAGGACTGCAGGCAATTTCTTTGACTAGTAGAACCTCTTTATAGTTTCATAACTAGGACCTGTTCTTAAAAAAAAAAAAAAAAAAAAACTTTTGCACTTTTGCAGTGGTTTCATTTGGCAGAAAATAGCTCTTCCAGATTTGTTACAAATTACCCATGGAGATAAACAGTTTGAGGGCATTTTATTTGAAATGCTACTTTTCAAGTTTCTCAGCTTGGGCTGGTGCTTGTAGGAGACAAGGTAGCTAAGTAAAGCTTTAAGAAATGGATATACAGGCCAAGACCCTAAGAGGTTTAAGCATTTAAAAAAATGTTTTTAGTATTCTCATATCCAGTTCATTTAAAACATTGCCATTGGATCTAAACATTTGTGGTGAATTCTCTTATAAATGCATCAGACGATGTGAAATTTCAAGCTTTTCATTTGAAATTAATAAAAAGGCTAAAATCAGGCGTGATAAAGTACATTCTCACGCACAGGATTATCATTTTTATATCCCATTTGCTCTTCATTAGAAAACAAGCTATCTTAGCCAATAAAATAGTTCATGGTTAACCCTTGCATCTGTTTGTCCTTTGATTTTTTTGTGGGATCTTTGAGAAGATCTTGAGTGATTTCAGTCTTTCAATTCCCTCAAATTTTCAAGGAATTGAGTCACACATCAAGGACCCAAGTAAAACCCTGTGCTTCTGCTATAACTTAGCATCATAATGGTAACGAAGGGAGAAGGTGGATAGAGATAAAATATGGAATTTCAGAACCCAGACATCACAGCCCAAATTACACAAACATCTCTAAGTAAACATACCCTCCTTTTGTTAGTAAATGCTTCACTCCTCCTTTGCATTTACTCCATTCATGGTGCAGATAGTTGAAGGTAAAATATTGTGCAAGTCATCATGTAGGCTGCCCAAGGCATCTCTGTACTTGGGAATAAACTTCATAATTTTAATACTGACAGAGGACATGAATCGAGTGCTTTTTTGGTACCTGGCACTTACTCAATTCCTTGTATGCATAAAATAAGTTAATCCTCACAATTCTATTATCAATAGTTCCATTTCACAGATGAGGAAACTGAAATTCAGAGAAGTGAATATCATGTGGTTATCCTCCACCCAGGAGGTAGACCAAAAGAGACTTTGAAATATATACTTTTGACTTTTGTGCTCGAGATGAGGTTGGTTGGAAGAAGTTGCCTGTCTCAGCAAAAATATATACTGACACCATTTTTTCCATTTATATTTCTGAAGGCTTCTAGGAGCATGGAGAATGAGTGGGAAAATATAGCGAGCAAGGTAGGCAGAGAGAGGTATGGCCTCAGTGCTCTACATGCTCTGCCTCCCCTCCAGCGCCTCCCAGCTAGACAACTCATCTCCCACACATTTTTTTCAGACTGGTCTCAGGCTAGCATCGTTCAGGAAAATTCCCTGTCTCATCAACTCAACCCTCGCTACTCTGCACCTGCCTTGTTTGAACCATAGTCTCAAACTATACTTGGTGTGTGACTTCAGAAACAGGTCCTTGTTTAGTTTACATCACTTCTAATTTGCAGTCAGAAAGTATGTTTCTTAAGAGCAGATGTCAGATCTTCTATTTCCATTGCATTTGCCTGTCCCCAACCACTCTCCCTAATGCTTTGCCCTGAACTTAGAGCAGTAAATGTGAAATACGTACATTCTTCTGTGTGATTATTCTAGGTCTCAGCCAAAAGGAATGGGTTTGAGTTCTGGCAAAATGAATATGTGCTATAATTTATTTTTTCCATTAGAAGTGTAAGGAAATAACACATCTTAGATGATCTTTTAGAAAAGGCAGGCAATGTCCTGGCTTTTGTGGAAATTCTGCAAAAGCAGAATACTCTCCACCCAACAAAGAATGAAGAGGCACCTGTTATTTTTGAACAGTTTTCTTATTCAGAAACCTATTGAAAGACAACTAGTACAAAGTCATTAAGTCAACACAAATTGAAGGTTTTCAAAACTTCTGGGCTTAAGCTTATCACTTAGTGAATTTAGAAAATTCATTACCATTTTTAATCTTCTTTTCCATTAAAAATCCAGGCAAATTTAATCAACGTTCTCTTTTTGTCTCCCCCTGGCCCACTACTAAAAAGAGAAAATTTTTTTAATTAAAAGAAAAGAAAAAAACTCCTTGCTACCAGTTTCTGAGCCAACAGAAGAATACTCAAACAAGGAATATCAGCATTATGAAATACTAAAAAAGGGATTTTATATTCTGGGATGAGTGTTAAAGCTTCTGCTTTACTTCTAAATAAAGTTGAGTCAGGACTCATGTAATTAATCTGCTGAGTTTCCTGAAGATATCCTCTACTATCTGGGGAAAAAAAAGTATTTCCTGTATCAAAAGTATTTTTAATAGCTCTTCCAGTGAAAACAGAATAGTTAGTTTTATTTCCCAGTCCAATGTGCCAAAATTGCTGGGAAAGTTTTTCTCATTGTTTCAGCATCAAGTCAACATTTGAAAAATTGATACTTTTTTTTTTAATTCAAAGGATTAATATCCAGGTCATGGGTAATAGAAATCCCACCAGCTTTGGTGCATTGGGCTTATGAAGTTGAAACAAGTGGCTCTATTCATTATTAGTAAAAATATATGGATGTGTTTAAACTAAATATCAAAGTCCTGGTTGAGTTTTAGGGACCAAGTGACTCCGTGATATAAGGCCCCCTTGTTGCCCTTTTATGATTGTCTGCAGAGCTCTTCACACAATTTACAGCCTTGTAATCAGTGGGGTCCTATAGATCAAGGTGTAAGGAGGATAAAATATGTTTTGTTAAACAAAAATTGTGAAACACTCCATTGTGGCGTATAAATTATTTCTTCCCTACTTTTCTGCTTTCAGATTTACAGCATTTATCTGACACTGTTTTTTGTATAGAAGAAAATCCAATTATTTACATGTATTTAAAAGGGAGCTGTGGTTTAAAAAATATCTTCACTGGGATATTAAACCCTTGAACCCAACAGTACATTTGTCTCTGAGGGATGTGGTGTCTGTTCGTTGTTAGTATATTAAAAAGAAGTATCTCCACAATATATTTGTATAGGAATTAGCAAGGTAATGGGCACGTTTGTTAAATGCATCACAGAACTAAATAGTTAACTTATTTTTATTGCAAAGATAACTGGACAGGACAAACAACAAACTTTTCACTTGTGAACTTATTATTTTAAAATAGGAAAACAATTTTTCCATTTTTGTCAAACCTTATTTGGATTCACTGAAAATCAGGTAAATTATTTGCCCAGTGCTCTACATTATTGGATCTAAATGTTTGGAGATATGATTAATTTTAGGCTTTGCATATATAAATCATAAAATACATGAAAAGAGTATTTTCTTATTAATCCAATATTCTGGATCTCTTCCTAACATGGGATGCTGTATTGACATTAACTTGAATGGGTGCCACTGGTGGGGAGTTAGATAAGTAATGGGAAGGGGGAAAGTGGCAAAGAGATCTTCATTGTCATGAATTAATATTTAAGAGATGATTATGAAGAGACAAATCTGTCAGAATGTGAGAGGACTAACACTAAAAAGAAAGTATTTTCAATTACTTCAGAATTATTTAACATTATTAATTAACATTAATACTACATACATTAAAATATCCTTTGTCTGTCTTCTCTGTTAGGCTAAGTAATTTACTTGCATTATCTCATTTACTCTTAGTAAATAATTCTATAAAACAAATATTATTCTCCCATTTTGCAGTGACTGAAGTCTTACATTTCTATAAATCATTCTCCATAGGTTTGCTTCTTTTTAATTTTTTTATTTATTTTTACTCTTTAAATTGAAGTGTAGTTGATTTACAATATTATATCAGTTTCCAGTGTACAGCATAGCGATTCAGTATTTTTATAGATTATACTCCATTTAAAGTTATTACAAAATAATGGTTATATTTCCCTGTGCTGTACAATATAACCTTATTGGTTATCTATTTGCTTCATAATAGTTTGTATCTCCTAATTCCATACCCTTATTTTGCCCCTTCCCTTTCCCTCTCCTCACTGTATCCAGTAGTTTTGTTTTCTATATCTGTGAGCCTGTCTAGAAGCATAGAATTTTCAATAAATGATGCTGGACATCCACATGCAAAAAAAAAAAAAATGAATCTAGTCACAGACCTTATACTTCTCACAAAAATCAATTCAAAATAGATCATAGATATAAATGTAAAATGTAAAACTACAAAATTCCTAGAAGATAACATTGGAGAAAATTTAGGTGACCTTGGGTGTGGTGACGACTTTTTAGATACAAAACTAAAAGAATGATTTATGAAAGAAACAATTGATAAGTTGAACTATTTTTTAAAAACTTTTATTGGAGTATAGTTGATTTACAATGTTGTGTTAGTTTCAGGTGTAGGTGTGCTTCTGAATGGAGAAGGCCAGAACTGCTCCTTGTCAGAGCCTGAGTTGTTCATTGTCATCCTGCCACAGTTTTGGCCTCTGAAATTCATCCCCACATGATCCTGTTGTTTGGCATTTTTTCCAAATTTTTCTAATAAACAAAACTGGTTTAACTTTTGTTGTTGCTTCTAGAAATTCACCTAAGAGTCTTTATATTTTTCAATGGAACAATTCTTGTTAATGTTTAACATTAGTGTCCTTTCTTTTCAGAAGATAAGTTATCTGACTGGGGGTCAAGCTTTCCAAAATTTATGTGAGTTCAGTTAAATTATTCTCAAAGTAGCTTGAAGATAAATTGGAGTAAAGTGGAATCTCTGGTAAATTTTACAAGATAAGGCAGGAAGGGGCTTTGGATCAATCAAGTATTTGCTCTTCTTCAGTTCCAGTCATAGTGCTGGCAATTTATTTAAACTTCAGAAAAAGCTGGTTAGAATGGCTATGTGAATCCCATTCAAGAGAAAACTTAGATTCAGAAAAATAGGCTTAAAGCTGCCTACATGAGGCTAAACCAAGATCATCTGATAGTGGGGCCCCTTCTGTCTCATGTTCTCCTTCAAAGCAAACCCAAAGACACATATATCTTAGATTATTTATCTTTTTGTCCCTTGGGTCTTTTCAATGTCTTGTCAATCCACTCAGTACTTCAGGCATTGCAATCTTGCTTTCTTAATAGATGAGGGAAATACCAAGACTTTATTACATGGGAAGGATAATAATGATCGATAACATTAGTATTCAGGGATTGATTTCACAAAACAAATATACTTTTTCCTTCTGGTTGAAAAGTTATTAGAAATCTAAAGGCCTTGCTGAACAGAATGTTGGAAAGATAGAAACGTTTTTATAATTAAACCATAGTGCTTTGATTTTATGTTAAATGGTTTAGTGAAAACTGAAATGCAATATGTACCAAAATGAATCTTTTTTTCTCAGTGCTATAGCCTATCATATTTCATGTCTGTTTAACTTTGAGACATTGAAAGAAAATGAACAGAAATGCAAATATACTCCATAATGATTATGTTTTTCTTTTTCTCCATATATTCTCTGCCTCTCCGTAAAGACAACATAATTTCATTAATTAACACAAATGGTCATAAAACACACCACTTGCCAGAGTGTTATTCCCATCTAATGTTTCTATAATGTTGCGTAATGTGAAATTTTTGCACAGCAATACTCAGCCAGGCCTGTCAACAGCTGAATTACCATGTGTTGGCAGTATCTGTTAAAACTCGATCAGTGTACATCCTGTGAATAAGATGTGTGAAGCATGTAATAAAAGAAAGATGACCTATCCTAGATAAAATACATTTATTTCTCACTTCTGCTGTTAGTAATAGAATTTAGCCTATCTTACAGTAATTTAAATCAGTGCCCTAAGGCACTGAATAATTAGGTATTTCCCTACCTCATAACAAAAGGCCCTGGCATATTTTTCTTCTGTTCATCCTGTGCCTTTTGCTATTTTATCGTTTTTGTTAAAAAAAAATGCCTTAAAAGGGGATAGAATGAAATGGATTGAATTATATAAAGCTTGTAGAAGCCATTTATGAAATTATTGTCCCCAGAGTTAGCATGAATCCTGTTTACCTCAAATATCATTACCCTCTTTGCCAGGAACACTGACAAGCTGAATAAATATATAAAGGGGGAATCTTGGAAGTGGGTAGACACACTGGTGACTCATGAAGGGGTCAGAGCCTTTGCTGTTTTCTTAGAAACAGATCTCTTTCCCTGGCTGCCATGGAGAGGAAGTGATGATGGAGAACGGTCAGTTCCAGAGCGATGTGGTGGAGGCAGCTGGAAGGTCAAGGGTTAAACATGTGCTATCTCAGCTATGCTGGGTGCAATAACAACATCAGGCACCAGAGAATGATCTATCAGGGCAATTAGTCAAACAGGCCTTGTGGTAGCCCAGATAGGTCTGGCTCTGTTTGCATCTGTTTATCAGTCTGAGATAAGAATCCTGTGAACCTTTTTGTTACCTTGAGAAAGTAGACACCTGGAAGGTAAACATAAGACAACAGTATCTTTAAAAATTGATTTTGAAAAATGACTACAGCTCCTAGATAGGATTAAATAATCTTTATTTCTGGTTGTTAAAAGAAGATGAAAAAGAATTTATTTGCTTGTTTTTTTCACCTACTTCTTAGACTATTATCCCAAGAGCAGACATTACAGAATTGGACTTCTTTTGATCAGATATGGAACTTGGCCCAGATGCCCTAGGAAGTGGGGAAGATAATTTAGATTACTGTGGTTTTTCTTTTTTCCCCAAGATTTTCCTGTAAATGCCATGCTTTGCTGTAGTTCATAAACTGACCTAGGCAATTAAAACATTTGTCTGTCTTGGTTCACATTGGCCTGATTTCTCATCTGATTTCAAACTCCTAGAGGACACTGGCAAAATCTTTCTTTTTTCCTGATGTGATCATACCAAGTCGTACAAGAGTCAGAAACTTTTGAAGGGGATTTCATAAGAATTATCTTATGAAATTGATCTGTACATTTAATTGTAGTAAAAAAAAACAGAATTGGAACTTTTCCAGGTGATAGTGAAGATTTATTTTGAACAACAATTTGCTGTGCCCTGAATATGCATGGTCACACCTCTGTACCTTTGTTCATGTGTTTCCCTGTGCCTAGAATATTATTCTATTTCTGTCCACATTGCTATGAAACTGGATTCGTCCCAAAGCATATCCAGAAGAGGAACATGCCTAGGTCTTCAACAGCAGCAAGACAATTGATGGGGGATTTTCGTACATCTTGCCTAACCCAGTTTGGACTTAATTTATGATCTAATGGTCCCATCTGGTGTTACAATTTCTGGTTATCTTCAGATCTAGTTTCATAAGTAGTACCCACATTCCATTTTTCCAGGACAGCAAAGTATACTTGAATAAGAAGGGATTCTTTCTTCCAACTTCTCATTTATCCTGCCCTAAGAAAAGCCAAGCCTAGGCGTTAGCTACCCAAATGTGTGCAAGAACCATTTTTATTTCTGTGACAGAAGCTATCTTTGTGACTTCGGGTAATTTATTTAATCTCTCTGAACTGCACTTGTTCTCCATGTATAAATTGAGAATAAAGGTAGGACCTATTTCATGTGGTTCTTGTGTGGAATCAATGAAAATGCATGCAGAGATGCCTCACATGGTGCTTAGAATACAGGAAGCACTGTATAAATGGCCCAGCTGTACCCACCATGCAGTACCTGTTTAGCAGATCCATTGACCTAGAGGTAGATGAACTGCCTTATGCTGTGGATATTCTAAACCCAAATTTACACTATGGCAAAAATAACATGGTTTCTATAATAATTAAGATTATTTTACCAGATTAAATTTTTAAAAACTTTTTCTAATAGACATTACCTTTAGACCATTTTTAGGTTTATAGGAAAATTGAGTAGAAGGTAAAGAGATTTCCCATAAGCCCCCTGCCCCTATACATGCATAGCCTCCTCCATTATCAACATCTGCTACCAGAGTGGTACATTTGTTACAACTGATGAGACTACACTGACACATCATTATCACCCAGAGTCCATAGTTTATGTTAAAGTTCACTCCTGATTAAATTTTTAGGGCGTTGAGTACAATCTCAGTGGTATCTAGCCATTGATTCAATTATTTATTATTGTTTCTATTTAGAAAATTTACTTTTCCCTAAACTGTGACATTTATTGTGCTAATAAGATATGATCTAGGTCTGTAAGGGGTTTATAATCTAGCATTTATCATTTTTATCTAAAATCTATTATGTTTAATTCATTTCTGTAAAGGGCATGCTATTCTACCACCCATGTGGAGCACACTTCTACCAGACCTGTGTCTTATAATTGTACTTACAAGGATTATAACACAGAGGTTTCTGCCAGAATATAAAAGAATGTGTTTTCTGAACCTTACTACTCATCCCTACAGTAAAAGTGGAAGGAGGCAATTTAAATCACAACTCTGATAATTTGTCATTGCAAAGCATTTTAAATAAGACCCTTCAAAAGATCTTCTAGAAGATGCTTGTCTTCATTTGTAAGTTATTATTAGATTCTGATAATACATCAAAGGCCAACTACAATGCAGTCTGCTTTAGCACAGAATTTGGGATAATCAGATCTGTTTCGGCCCTCAGATTTTCATTCAGAGTTATTTTTTCCAGAACAGGCTCCATTATGAAATTGTGTGTTGTCAGCTTCACTCTGGATATAATAAGGACCCTGCAGACACTGAGGAAGTGAGTCTGGGCAAGGACAGGGCACCTGTGTGGATAGACAGTAATTTTCAGGTCTGAACCTGAGTTAACCAGGCCAAACTGGGCAAGTCTTCCATCCACAGGAGACCTGGTACCTGTCTTTCCAGAGCCAGCTGTCTTTTGGGAAGTGGGGTAGGAGTGGGGCAGATAGAATATAGGGTTGGGGAGCACAGGGTCAACACAGTGAGATCACAGCTTCCCTCACTCTCTTTCTCAGTGGTCCCCAATGTGACACACTTCCTTCTACCATGAGCTCTTTGACATGTTCCTCTGAGTCTGCAAAGCAAGCCTTCCCTTTCACTTGGTTAAATAAATCTCCTTTTCAATTTTCATTAATTAAAGAGAACTCTCCTGATCTTCAGACTAAATCTGGTATTCTTGTGTTGTTCCATAGTTTGTTATGGTATATTAATATGATTATTTAATGAATTCTTGTTTCATCCAGTACAGTAGAAGTTCTCATCGCCCAGGTCTTAAGTCTCCTTGGCTTTGTGTCACAAATACTTGGCATGTTGAAGATGCTCAATAAATGCTTATGGGATGAATTAAAAAAGATAGATCTAGTAGCATTAACAGAAAAAAAGAATTACAAGTTGTTAAATACTTATATTGACTTTTTCTAGTTATGTAAAATGTTACGTGATTTAACTAGATCTTAGAAATTTCAGGAATTTTGGATACAGTATAAAATGAAATGAAAATGAATAAATTTTATTTCAGAAAAGTGACTCTACTTGTGATTACAATACTAATCTAATTAATAACAAATTAATAAGGTTAAAACCAATTTAAGCAGTAGTACTTATTCTTTTCATCATATAAGTTTAATTATCTGGCTTTCCCACTATGGAGACCAGCATGGAGTTTCCTTAAAAAACAAAAAATAGAGCTACCATATGATCCTGCAATCCCACTCCTGTTATCCAGAGAAAAACATGGTCCGAAAGGATACATGCACCCCAATGCTCATTGCATCACTGTTTACAATAGTCAGGACATGGAAGCAACTTAAATGTCCATCGACAGAGGAATGGATAAGGGAGATGTGGTACATATATATAATGGACTATTACTCAGTCATTAAAAAGAATGAAATGATGCCATTTGCAGCAACA
This sequence comes from Mesoplodon densirostris, assembly GCF_025265405.1. NCBI lineage: Eukaryota > Metazoa > Chordata > Mammalia > Artiodactyla > Ziphiidae > Mesoplodon > Mesoplodon densirostris. The sequence goes on from NC_082664.1 coordinate 19,188,916, forward strand.
AGAATAAACCTAGAGATTGTCATACTGAGTGAAGTAAGTCAGACAAAGTGAAATATTGTATGATATTGCTTATATGTTGAATCTAAAAAAATTATACAAATGAACTTATTTACAAAACAGAAACAGACTCACAGACTTAGAAGATGAATTTATGGTTACCATGGGGGAAGGGCAGGGGGTGGGATAGATTGGGAGTTTGGGATTAACATGTACACACTGCTATATTTAAAATGGATAACCAATAAGGACTTACTGTATAGCACAGGGAACTCTGCTCAGTTTTATATAACAACCTAAATGGAAAAAGAATTTGAAAAAGAATAGATAAATGTATATGTATAACAGAATCGCTTTGCTGTACATCTGAAACTAACACATTGTTGATCATCTATACTCCAGTATAAAATAAAATTTTTTTAAAAGCTTAATTATCTGGCTTTTAAGATGAATGAGGGCATCAGTGCAGGTTCATCTTTTGTCCTCTACTTATGTTCGTAAAGGAGCTGAGAGAATCCCAATTTCCCTTGGATTTAGACTAAATTTGCAGAAATAACAAGTAAAAAAGTCAGTAAGTATTCTAAATACTTTAATCTTTACCTACAAACTGGGTAAAGTACAGGTACATTAATTCTTGCTAATGGTATGTTGTAAAACTATTGAGTCAAGAATATATTTATCAAAATGATATGCCTTCTGTAAATACTTTCTGTTCCTAAAGTGACAGTGGTGCAAACGACAATTAAAAGTTTGAAAACTCGTAACCACTGGTTACTTTCAGATTTTTGGACTCAGGTTAGTGAACTTGTTCATTGAAATGGAAAAACTGATGAAAATCAGATTCCAGTGCTGGTGGATAAAAAGTGTGTCACTCAGATATTTAGGATTAATCAAATTATTCTGGGCAGAGAAGATAAGTTAAAGAAATCCTTATCAAAAATCTTGACCTATGAAATGATTTAACAGACAGAAGAATCTAAGACACCTTGTGATCTTTATTTCATAGCAGTTGCAGAATGTACCATATTTTGAGATGAGTCATCATGATTTAATATTTAATTTCTAAGCAATGCCATGCCATGCACAGGGTGAGTGATAGCTGAAAGTACTGGCTCAAATGAGCATGAACTATTGGCACAGTAAGATAGTAGAGACAATGAATGAAGCCTGGAGAGGTAAAACTTAACAGAAGAAACCAATGACAGCATGGATGAGCTAGTGACCAGAGAAAGAATCACATCAGGAAAAACTTTGTAGATATCATGAGTCAGTCCACCAAGGCCAAGAGATAATCCAACAGAGGAAGGGTCAACATGGTCATAAACTTCCAGGACAACAGATCAAGAGGATTTGGGAGACAAGTTGCTGACATTTTAACTCATTATCACCTTTTGCCATCTATTTGCCCTTTCAGAAGATTAACTACCCATGTTAATTTCAAATTTACTAGCTGCTGAATACACACACACACACACACACACATACACACACACACATATATATATTTATATTTTAGGTTAAATAACACAGAGGACTTTAGTCAAGAGCATGTCTTTCATTTTTTCCTCTAAGAATAGGTTACTAGATTTCCTTGGGATAGATAATTCCAAATGTAGTTTCATGATTTTCTTTTTGGATTTGGGTATCATTTTAGTTTTAATCTTTTAACTCTCTCAATACTGTTCATGTATTATATAACCAATATTCTGCAATGTAGTTGGCCTTGATAATATTTACTGTGAAGATGAGCTTCCAGAAACAATACTTTTAAACAACTAGTACTTTTAAGGGACAAATATAGTATAGTATAATATAATATGATGCAATTTTTTTACTATATCACACCTTCCCATATTATTTTGGTTTCTCAAGTTTCAAAGGGCACATGCTCCTTGTAAGACACAGATAGCTATACTTTTGTAGATCAAAACATCTAGGTTATGATAAGAAGCTTATGGTCTCAAAAGATCCTATGGTTAGAAATTTACATATATTCATATTTAGCTGATCTCAGGAGTTTCAAAGGAATCTCCAAGGACTGAAACTTGAAATGCCTTACTTATTTTACTAGGCCAGTTGAAAAATGAAAACATTCTTAATTATTTCAAGCCCATATAGTGGTGTACAGTATAATTAACTCTGATGTGTGCTTCACACTCAATTAGAGGGTATTTTAGCACCAAGATAATTGGACCCAGCAGCACCTGGGAAGTGTAATCAAACAAGTTTATCAACACATATTATTGTCCTATGATCCTGTGTAATTTATGTTGTGCAAAAAGAGAATGGTCAAGACACCTGGGAAAATGTTGCTCATTATTAAAACTTCACTAAGGTCTGAATCCAGTTCAAGGTATTCCTGTTTATTTATTTTGTTACAACTTCATAATCCATGTGCTACTTTTACTAATGGTTTCTTCTTTGCTTATCAGGATGATAAAACCCATTCACTTTCTTTGGTAGTCAATGATTTGTGATATTTTCTTGGTAGTGGGGATAATCTGTTAACATTATTTTTCTTTGGATTTCAAAACTGGAGTTGGGGATACAACCCATATCCTGGAATTTTCAAACACCACCAACCACAGGTTCAAAGGATCCATACTAGAGGCTTGTGTTTAAGAGTGTGGTCTTGGACCTGTAGAGTGGGAGCTTGTTAGAAATGCAGATTCTCAGGTTTCCCCTCCAGGCCTATTGTCTCTGAACTTTAAACACATCCACAGATGATGCTTATGCACATTAAAGTTTGAAAAATATAGGTCTAGCTGGAGTAAGAAATCCTCCAGGATAGAACCCATGGATTGCTTGTCATTGTAGTCCTGTTAGTGGCAGAATGCATGACCATGTGGATGGAAGGAAGGTAAGAAGGAAAAAAGAAAGGAAGAATAGCAGACAGGCTGTGTACCTGGTAGTCATGGGGCAGGTGCTTCAAAATAGATGGAGCCTTCAGGTACTGTCTTAACACAATTGGTCTCAAAATTCCCTCCTCTTACCTCCGTTATCCACACATTTGTAACATTTGTTTCTGGCTTTAGAAGACATAACAAAGACAAGGCCACAGTCATCATTTTTCTTTTTTGATATACCAAGGAGCAAGGGCAGCTCACTTAACCAAGCTTGTTTAGATAAAGGTTTTTTTTTATCTCATAGGGTATTTTGTTTGTTTGTTTGTTTGTTTTGCTCCTGGTTTGAGTAACATGTCTTGAGAAATTTCTGAACTACAAAAACACTCTCCTCTATTAAAAAGTAAAGCCATCTTTGCTGCCTTACACAGGAAAATCTGATTTTCTCATAGCCATGGCTTTTGAACAAGGGAAACACACCAGATTTCTGTAAATCCTGGCTTTGTTCCTATAGGCAAATCAGGCTTTTTTTTTTTTTTTTCTTCTCCAACACATTTTTTTGGAGGAGACTGTACAACCACTTATAATTACATTAGAGTATTTTGTTATTACAGTATTTTTTTTTTTTGGTGGGGGGACTATACAACCACTTATAATTACATTAGAGTCTTTTAGATGATTTTTTTTTTTTTTTTTTTGCGGTACATGGGCCTTTCACTGTTGTGGCCTCTCCCGTTGCAGGGCACAGGCTCCGGACGTGCAGGCTCAGCAGCCATGGCTCACAGGCCTAGCCGTTCCATGGCATGTGGGATCTTCCCGGACCGGGGCATGAGCCCGTGTCCCCTGCATTGGCAGGAGGACTCTCAACTACTCTGCCACCAGGGAAGCCCTAGATGACTTTTAATACAATGTTTGGCCCAATTTTAAAGCATTCACTGAGCCACCTAGTTAAAACTATACTAATGCTAAAATTAAAGTTAATGGAAGCTGAGGAAATGCTTCTTGAGGATTTAATGCCTTGGTCTATTCATTTGTGATTTTAAGTCTTTTTAAATTTGAGAATCTACTGAGTGCTAGATAAAAAATATAAATATAAATATGTATTGCCTTTGGAAAAATAACAATGTATTTAAGAAAATAAAATGTGGACACAAATTGTACAAGTAGAACATAAGTGTCAAGCTAGGTTCTTAGGTATCAGAAATAAAGGACCACTGGCAGCTAGGCTGGTGGGTAAAGGGTTCATATAGTGAAGAGGGTGGAGCCCAAAGGATTTTAGGGCAAATGCCATCATTCCTTGCCTGGAAAATAGGTGAAGGACTTGCTGTGGCCTTTTCACATTGAAAAAGTTATTGAGTACAACATATGAGCCCAGTCATTTCTCAATAGCTAACCAAGCTTTACTACTTCAAAAATTGCCATATTCCATCCCTAGACACATGAGATAGACTTATTGCTGGGAGTTAGGAAAACCAAAAAAAGGAGAGAAAATCTTCTATATACTTCCGTTTCAGACAGCTTCACAGTCATAGTGATGAGAAAACAAGACAGCAAGAGATGTATTTAAAGCTATGCTTATCTCAACAAAGTAGCAAAATTTACTTAGAAGAAGAGAAAAATTTTGTTCCATATGACAATCAGGAATTGTGTGGGTGCCAGTGTGTGTGTCCATATTTCATTTAAAGCCCACATATATTTTTGGAAGAGAAGGTTTACTTTCCGATTGATTTAGACTCTTACAGATACATTTCTACTATCTCTAATGTTCAGTGTTTGGCAAATTCCCATAGGTGATGTAAGTGGAGAGAAGATTCATAAACAAATTCCCCATTATTTGCCTCCTGTTGCTAACTTTACTGGAAGCCAAAATGGTAGTTTCCAAGCAGTAAAGTTTTGTTTTCAACAGCATATTCCATTCTCAGAAGAAGAAGAAAAAGAAAAAAAAAAAAGAAAAAAGAAAAGACATCCAAGGTTTGGGCCTTTGGGCCTCATAGACATTTCCACAAGGAGAAATCAAAACTTCTAAATATTAATCTTCAGTATAATACTTCTAATTATTAACCTCCATTTCCCTGTGAGGAGCTTGCAATTATGCCATCCTAGGCAGATCCTGGCTGGAATGATTTCATATTTAATCAGCTCTTTGATGTAGAAAAGTGTTAAAAGCTTGTTGAACATCTCACTGTTTCCTCTACTATCCTGGACTTGCTTTCCTCTATATCTACAGAGACTCTTGCAGTTGGATCTGTGAAGCCTTTGCAAGGCTTTTTTCTTTGACTCTTGCCTTCAGAGTTCTAGCTCTTCATAGCTTGACTTTCCAGATTTGTGAACAGCTGGAGCAGATATTAAAATCCCAACAGTGCTTGACCAACATAAACTAATTTTCATGGAATATCAACACACTGCTATGATCTACAATTTCTCTGGGTCTGACATCTCCACTCCCCTTCTGTGTGTGACTCAAGGCATAGACTTAATGCTTTGGGGTTCCTGGGATGCCATTCTTAGAAGCAGATGGGCCAATAAATTTACACAATATCTCAGAATGCAAACAGAGCAGCATGTTTAATTTTAGAACCCATTCCCCATGAAAATATAGAATTTTAAAGCATGACTCAGTGAAAGGCTCTTCAGAACTTTAAACCTTGAAATATTTCAGTGGATGTGTGCATTGCCAAGGGGGCATTCCCTGTAATAGAATATTCTAGAATAAAACATTCATAGTAGAAAAAGTGTGGGGAGTTCAGGTACTGATCTGAGTAATGTGATTCTTTAACACAAGAGGGAAACATTTTAAAAACACTAGAAGACAGATAACTTCCCAACATTTTTTTTTTTTTGGCTAGTGTGTAGATTAAGTATGAAATGTTGTGACATTTGGGGACTTGCTCTTCAGAAGGCTCCTTGCTAACAAGGCAAGAGTCTTAGTGCTCCTTTCATTTGATATACAGCTGTTTAAATAGAGTATGCTTAGACCAGTGACCTGAAGGAACATTTGCACTTGTGTTTTCAGCCTCAAAGGTTAGAATAAATGTTTTACTTTTTTTTTTTTTTTTGATACGTGGGCCTCTCACTGTTGTGGCCTCTCCCATTGTGGAGCACAGGCTCCAGATGTGCAGACTCAGCGGCCATGGCTCACGGACATAGCTGCTCCATGGCATGTGGGATCTTCCCGGACTGGGGCACGAACCCATGTCCCCTGCATCGGCAGGCGGACTCTCAACCACTGCACCACCAGAGAAGCTCAAAGTTTTACTTTTCAATGGAGGAAAAAGTCACTGGGAATATTTCATCAACAAGGGAATTGAGGAGAAAAAAAAAATAAATGTTGAACAGATTTGAGCATGGGTTTGCAAAAGATATTCTTGCATTTCTTCTCTGTAGCCATCCTCTAATATGCAGGTGCTCAGCTTGCAAAGGTGGAAAATATTTCATCAGATTTCTGTGAAAATACAAACTCTCTCATGCTACCACTGACTCTCTTAGACTTTTTACCTCCAAAAAAAAAAAAAAAAAAGCTAAAACCCACCATCAATACTTTACTCTGGGTCCCTGGAATTAGTTTACATCTGTGCCTTTGTACAAAAAATTTGCTTTAACAACAGAGTTGTGTCAAAAGCTTCAGAATGGATATCCCAACAGATATAGTTAAATGAAACAGAAAGAGGCAGCTCTGTACCAAGGCTTTCATTTTTGTATTTTTGCTGACTGTACGTTTGATGACAAACAAGCCAGTTATCTTCTGTGGGTATTAGTGTCCACAGATTGCTAAGATACTGCATAAGTTTACAAGTTCATTCTTTCCCAGCCTTAGGGACCCAATAAACCCTAGGAAGATATCTGAAGGAGGCTGATTTTCTACTGTGCCCCTTGTTATGTTATACCTAAATCTCTAAGCTTCTCCTAGTTACCAGAGTCCATAATTAATCCTTTCCTTGCCAGTGCTCTTTCCTCTGCCTAGAAATTTTGATAGTTCCCTATGCCACCATGAATAATGGGACTATGTTGTATTCAAGTTCTCAGCTGTGTGTTAGCTGATTTTGTAATGGAGCTGGACCATATGGGGTCTTCCCAGGAAGACACACCACCTCATATCCTCCACCTACCTTTTGTCTGTAGAAAAACTTCAGCCAAATAATATAATCAGAGAAATGAAGAAAAATGCAGAAGCAAAGAAAAGCAGTCTAATATGAAAACATAATAGTTTAGTCATTAAACAAATTCAAAAACTTTTAGTTCCTCCTCAAGGACTATAGATAATATTCTGAGCCACATCCTTTGAGCTGTTTTGTAGATACTGAAGCCCCCACCAGGTGGAAGAAATTAACTACATGGGAACCAGACTGTAGCCATGACATAAGCTGCTCCGTCTTACACATTTCCGAGAACCATCTTCAAAAAAAAATAGGAACAAATGGATCCTGGAACTAAAGATTAATTTTATGTAAAACAATAAAGATAATGCTGATTGGACGACTGCATGACCAATTTCAAGATGACTGTCAGGACTAACTGTGCTGTTCTGCATGTAGCCCCCTGTCTCCACCATTAAAATCCCCTTTAAAATCTCTTGCCCTCTGATTGACAATGGGAAGTTGGTTCTTCGGGACATGAGTCCACCTTCTTCCTAGGATTACCAGCTTCCTCAATAAAGCTATCTTTTACCCAACATATGTCTCTCAATATTGGATTCTTGAGTGACGAGCAGCCGAACCTGAGTTTGGTAACTCCTCCGTTCCAAGGCACTGGAGAGTGCATGAAGGCTGACATCCTTTTCCTTCAAATGAAATGTTTGTCCTCAGAAAGTAGAAACTTTAATGATTCTAAGGTGGAATTTGTAATATCCCAGGAAGTTGGCAGAGAGGAAAGCTGGGGCATTTGCTTGAAATCACAGTGATGGTTGAGACATACTGAGATGGGCTGCCTTATTCAGTGCTCTTAGGAAGGCACATTGCTAAGATCATTCCCAAAGTAAAGGTAGATCAAAAGCCCCCAAAAGGTCCATTAAATTTCATCCAGTTGTTCCTCAGGAAATGATAAAAAATTCACATAATTATTTATTTGGTACTGATGAAGAAAAGAATAACACTCTCAATAATACTAAGAACTAATTTAATTAAACACTTGCTATGTGTTGCACTTAATCTTCCCAGCCAGCCTCTGAATTAAATATTATTTAACTTTACTAACTTTAACAGTGGGGAAAAGGAGACAGAAAGTTTGAAATATCAATTTTTTAAAATTATTTATTTATTTTATTTTTGCTGCGTTGGGTCTTCATTTCTGTGCGAGGGCTTTCTCTAGTTGTGGCAAGCGGGGGCCACTCTTCATTGCGGTGCGTGGGCCTCTCACTATCGTGGCCTCTCCTATTGTGGAGCACAGGCTCCAGACGCGCAGGCTCAGTCGTTGTGGCTCATGGACCAAGTTGCTCTGCGGCATGTGGGATCCTCCAAGACCAGGGTTTGAACCCGTGTCCCCTGCATTAGCAGGCAGATTCTCAACCACTGCACCACCAGGGAAGCCTGAAATATCAATTTTAAATTAATGCAGCTAGGGAGCTGTGGATGTAGGTTGTCTGACACAGGTTTGTAGCTCTTGTGCAGTGCACACCCTACACATTTGTACATGGAAGCCATAGTCTGACTCCAGTGGTCATATCCTTAACTTCTACAAAGAAATTGCCTCTGCAAGAATGCTCACAGTCACATTTATCTAGGAGCTCCTCTGCATTGCCCTGATTAGATGTTACTTTAAGTTCCTTAGAAAGAATTGAAGTCTGTAAGGCAGGAGGTACTTGGAGGAACAGGGGACTAGGAAATATTATCTCTCAGGCACATGGAAGGAATAGATTTCCTGGTCCCCTTGTGGTTGTTAGACTCTGAGTCTAATTCGGTGACATGAATTGGGAGTGGAAATGACGCATTTCTCTTCTGGGCTAGAGCACTTAATTACCATGTGAAATCCTCTGAAATGCTCTGTCCTGCTACAGCAAACTGCAATTTTCCAGATTGTGGCTGTTCTGTCTGTCTTGGTCCCAGCCTGAAGATGACAATGATGTTGGACAGAGCCCTAGTCAACCCACACGTGGAAAAAAATAAACCTTGTTCAGTCAAGCCACTGGGGCTTGAAATTGTTTCATACCACAGCATGACCTAGCTGATCCAAATGGAAGAATCAAACATTCTATCTCACAATCTACTACTAACATTGTGATCAAACATTTGATCCTCTGATTTTTTGTCTATAAAATGAGGCTACTAAGGCCTTTTTATAGGTTTGTTGCTAAGATCAAATGAGATAAAATACTACACAAATAGAAAATATTACTTAATGTGATGCTTTGCTCCTTTGTAGTTTCCAGAATTGCATCATACAGTAAAGTTTGTGAAAATTCAGGCTAGTTATTTAAGGATTATTGATGTGTTTAAGGCCTACAAAGTGTTTTATGTTTTCTGACATTGAACATAATGACATGGTACTTTCCTTTCATAAAATGATATTCTCTGGAGCCATGGTAAATGGATAATGGGATATAGTATCCAGATAAAAAGTTCAGAACGCAGTAAGCTATTGTGAACTAGGAACGGCATCATGAACATTTGATTATTATCTGAAATAACAGCTTAATACCAATCAAGCTATTGTTAAATATTATATAAATTATAATAATAAAATGATTATGCTCTGGCGATACTACATTTTTGAAAGATTAAAAATTTGAAGTTCTGTTCAGAAGATTAACTTAATCAGTTATCTGAGAGTACATTTTGCATCTTAAATGCATTGGTGGGCACATCAGGAAGTTATCCTATTTAGCACTGCAAAACAATTGAGCTTTTAAAAGAAAATTCTGTCCATGATGGTTTTTCATTCTGTGATATTGCAAATGGTTAAATCAATTAAAATTGCTTTTAAAGAAAGTATAGTCAAATTCAATTCAACAAATGCCTTTTAGGGCCTAGTAGGGGCTATATCCTTGATCATGTACCAGGGATACAGAGGTAGAAAAAAATAGACAAAATCTCTGCCTACAGGAATATTATAGCATATAAAAGTTAATGAACATTGAACATTTCATTACAAATGATACAAATGTAGAAAGGGCCATATTTTGCCTATTATAATGTTTTGGGTTTCCCCTCCAACTGACTATAGGGAAGTCTCCATGCAGGTGAGAAAATTGATCCTTTTTTTCCCCCAGCTGTATTGAGATATAATTGACATATAACACTGTGTATGTTTATATAGGTATATACTGCAAAATAATTGTCACTATAAAGTTAGTTAACAAATCTATGACTTCGCATAGTTATAATTTTTGTGTGTGTGTGGTGAGAACTTTTAAAATCTTTTAGCAACTTTTAAATATGCAGCATGATAATGTTAACTATAGACACTGTGCTGTATATTACATAAAATTTTATTTATCTTATAAGTGGAGGTTTTTACATTTTGACAACCTTTACTCACCCACCCCTAATTTTCCCTCCTCCCAGAAACCACCAGTCTGTTCTGTTTCTATGTGTTTGGTGTTTTTAGATTCCACATATATGCAAGATCATACAGTATTTGCCTTTCTCTCTCTGACTTATTTCACTTAGCATAATGCCTTTATGGGTCATCCATGTTGCCAAAAATGGCCGGATTTCCTTCTTTTTTATGGTTGAATAATATTCCATTGTTTATATATACCATGTTTTCTTTATCCATTCATTCTTTGATGGATACTTAGGATGCTTTCATATCTTGGCTATTGTGAATGATGCTATAGTGAATATAGGGTTGCAGATATCTCTTCAAGAGAGTGATTTTGTTTCCTTTGGGTTTATACCCAGAAGTTGAACTGTTGGATCATATGGTAGTTCTATTTCTAACTTTCTGAGGAAACTCCATACTTCCATAATGGCTGCACCAATTTACAAAGAATATTGGTCTTGATTCTCAAATTTCAAAACAAATAGTCAACTCTCCCTGACCAACTTGTACCTGAAGTTTATAGATACTTCTTTTTTTTTTTTTTTTTTTTTTTTTGCTGTACGCGGGCCTCTCACTGCTGTGGCCTCTCCCGTTGCGGAGCACAGGCTCTGGACACACAGGCTCCGCGGCCATGGCTCACGGGCCCAGCCGCTCCGCGGCATGTGGGATCTTCCGGGATCGGGGCACGAACCCGTGTCCCCTGCATCGGCAGGCGGACTCTCAACCACTGCGCCACCATGGAAGCCCTATAGATACTTCTTTAAGTAATAATTCAAAATATGTATATCCTTGAATTGTATATTACAAAACTCTCCAACATTAGAAATTATATCTATTATAGATAATCTTGAGACCATTCTACTTACTTGGTATTGTAAGTATTCTTATAGTAACCTTGTATGTATAATTATACCCTTGCATGAAATTAAATAAAAAGAAAATTATACATATGAATTTTGTTAGCTTAGGCCTTGATTCATTTATTTGTGCTTCAGTGTAATGGCATTGGTCATTATCAACTGATCCAAGAAATAATCAAACGAGGCTCACTTTCATGATACCTCAGATTTGTTCATGGTGCCTCCTGTGTATGATTCCGCATGATGAAATCCTTTCCAACAATGTTTTTGAAACAAAGAGTGTGTATTCCTGGCAATTTGTAATCAGTAGTTGGTGGGTTTTTACATGTATATTTTGAATATACATCAATTTATTTTTACATTGTGATTAAGATGCACATCTCAGGTTGAGCTTCTGTTTTAGAATATGATAGTAGAAAATATTTCTTTTAAATAAATGCTGTATTAATTTATATCAGACAAAAATGTGTATAATTCCTCATATTTTCTTTTTTTCTCCATCTGCCAGGAAGCTCCAATTCAAAAATCAAGTGGATGATAATATTACTTCTGCTTTCCCTAGTGGCTGACATATTTGCATTGCTCTTTAATTTGTAGCTTTAATTTCCTGCCCTTATTCTAATGAGAATGTTCTTACTGAGTATGCCTTTTATCTCATATCATCTCTAAATGGTTTTGTAGTGAGAAGAGTAATAAGGAAATAAGTGAAATATAGTCACAATGTCCCAAATACTTCATTTTGCCATTCAGTTTTTTTTTTTATGTTGGGTGTTAACACCAGCATGATCTCTTGAACTATTTTAACCCACTGTATAGTTTAACATTCTGGTACCTCAAGGCATCTTGACATCCTGTAAACTTTTAACACCCAATCATTTTGTGAAATATATAAGAAAAATCACAGCTGAGAAGCTTAGACAAAGGTAAGCCAGAGACAAAATTAATTCCTAATATGGTACTTTCTCTTTCAATGAGAGAAAGAAAAAGTAGCCACAGAGACTTTAGTAATTGTTTTAAAATTACCCAGGGTCGGTTCTGTTGAAGAGGTACATTTCACAAGTAGAAAAGATGAAAGAAATCTTCTCAGATCTGGACTTATAACTCAGCTTTTGTAATTCAAAGAAAAAGCGTCACAAGCTGAGTCACCAGCTGTTTTGTATCTCACATGGCAATCAATAATCCAGGTAAACATTAACTCAGAGTAAATCCAGTATCTTGGTACCTTCATTTCTGCAGGTCTGAAGAGGCCAATCTTTTCCTTTGGAAGACAAGAACGGTTTTTAATCAATGTTCTTAATAAAGTAAAAGCAGTTGCCTTAACACCTGGCACACTCCCGGTGAAGGTCATCTGTGTCCCCTCCTGTCATAACCAACCCACTGGGTTGACTCTGTTCTCTTCCTGACACCTCTGAGAACCACAGCTACTTAGGATCAATGTTCAGCTCTTTTGAAACACAAATTTTCAACTCCAGAGAATATTTCTTGATTAAATGTTACTAGTGAGGTAATTTACAGGGAGTTAATTGGATTGAGATTTTAGTTTCCAATAAAATAAAGGCGATGAGACTGAAAAAAATGAATGAGCTCACTGGTTCTTTAAAACACATCCTAAATCTCTGTCTTGTGATATTTCTAAAAACAGAATGACATCTGCAAAGTTTTTCTGTAGTTTTCACATAAACAAAATCAGATACACTTCTGCTATTGTCTTATTTCAAATTTCATAGCTTCTGCCAGCATCTACCATTCATGTCAACATGCAGTTAGCTACCCACCCTGTTAGTGCAGGTTTCAGTAGAGAGAATTAGCCGTCTTTTCAACTTATTAAGAATTTGCCAGAGTGCAAATAGAAATACCAAACACAAAAGAGATTAGCTGAAATATTTCCTTGAGATTGGTGTTTGAAGTAAAACTCTTGGCACCCTTGAAACTAGGAGCTTATTTTTGCTCTGATTAGTCATTTTTTTAGGTGATACAATTTATATTTCCTGCTCGTCTTTGTTTTTCATAGTGTATGGATCATCTCCGTTTGGCTTAAGGTAAATTCTGCTCTTCAAAGAAATAAAGGTTTTGCTATTATCAACTTTGCTTCTTGTAATAACAATTTCCTTTATGAAACCTTTTTTATTGAATGAAACTCAAAGCAGTTAGAGGATTACATAAAACCTAACTCTATATTGACATTAAAAATCAAAAATCTTCTACTTCTTCTGAAATACCTACATTTTTTTTCCTCTGTACTTCTGCTCAGCTAAATGGTAGCAAGTTCCAGATTTTTCAAAATCTGTTCCCAAGTACCCTCCCTGTTCACCCTGCTCTTCATTCTGGATAATATCCTAGTATGGATTTCAGAAGTACTGCCTGATTTCTTAAGCTCTAGATGTTTGGTAGCCAAAAAAAGGTGTTGCTTTTACTTAAGTAAATAACTGAACCATCAAAATAAATAAAGAACAAAGCTCTGAGACCATGTAGTACCTGCTTCCACTTCATTTCCATAATGATTCTTAATTGTTCTATGTCTCTTTTTCCCTAAAGGATATTATAAGAATTTTTTTAGACATTTGTTAACTTTGATTTTTTTTTGCATCTTTACTAAGGTATAATTTACATACTATAAAATTCACATATTACAAAGTTCAATTCAACCGTTTTAAATAAATTTAGAGAGTACACAACTATCACCACTGTCTACCCTTAGAATATTTCCACCGTCTTCTGAAATTCCCCAGGACCCATTTGTAGTCAGCTTGCCCATGGAGCATGGGGCTAAGAGGGAAAAGAAAGTTGTCCTTAAAAGTCAGTGTCATTGTGAGGGCTGTATTATGGGCAGAATGAATGCTTGGACAGTGAATTTACAATGGACTTGGAGGCATTGAAGGTATTGTGATGAAGAATTATTTCTAATTCATAATAAGTAACCATGAAGGAGATGATGGGAGGAGCTGGAATTTCATGGGACACACAGATGAAAATCACTGAGAGCAAATATTTACACAGTGGGAATGCTGTACCAGGTACTGTTCTAACTCCTTTAATGTAGGTTTATTTACATAATACACACAATAACCCTATGAGCTAGTACCACAACTATCCCCATTTCACAGATAAGAAAACTGAAGCCCAGACAAAGTAAATAAGCAGATAAGTGATGGAATTTGGATTCAAACGCAGGAAGTTTCACTCTAAAATCCACGTGGTCACAGAATACTCTACAATTCTTATCAGTGTCACCTGGGTTACAAAATTAGACTAAATAAGAGGTAAACATTGTATAAGTTGGAGCCAACTAGTGAGCAATATTTAAGGTTCTGGGACCCAAATAAGTAGAGCAGGGAAGAGGCACCCCTGTGCAATGTTAAGGTTGTTTCAACCTGGCTGCATTATGCAAGGGTAATGTAAGCAGAGGTGTCTGTGTAAAGTTAAAAGTTTTGGGTGGAGTGAGAAGGAAGCACTAAATGGGGAGCAACGAGGGAAACACAAAGGCAACAATTTTGCATCTTGGGACTAGTCTTCTCTGGCAAAGACCTGTGCTCTCCATTTCTGCAAACAAACCAATATCCACTAATGACTTTGTATCCATGATTGCTTGATATCTTTCTATTCATCTTTTTTTCTTGACCCACTCAATTAATATTTTCCTTTTCCTAGGTTCTCCCTCCTTATTCAGCACATTTTATACTCTTTTTCCAGATGTGTGACAACCACTTCTTGGGCTCTAAACAGATTTCAGACTAATTTGTTTAATGGTTATGTGTTCTATTTTTGCTGATACTGGAGGATTTTAGAAGTCTAAGGAGACTTCCATGGAAGCTGTTCTGTGGTAACTTGAGTTCCAAGTTTGAGAAAATATGTCCTGGCAGCTTTGAGAACTCAAGTACTTCCTTGAGTCCAGGGCCAAAATGGGAAATGCAGCTGGGGCAGATTTTCTGGACTTCAAGTTGCCTTCTTGGTTTTAAAAGCTGAGAGATTCAGATCAGTTAAGGGTCCCTGCAAAGCTAAGCCAGGTGAAGTGATGGAAGCAGCCCTTATAAATGCATTTCCATGTACTCACTGCCCCGGCGGTTAGGAGTATTTTGGCAACAGTTTGAGAAGTGGAAGCATATTTGATACCTAATAAGTAAAAGAGGAAAAGGAAAGGAAGATGCATTATTATAGGCAACAACAGATGTACATTAAAACTATCCTGCTGGAATGATGTGCAGACTTGGAAGATCTTTTTCAGGGAAATAGATTCACCCATATTAAGTTATCTTAAAACATCACAACAGAGGTGTGCCTTTCAGGAACAGATGGAAAAGAATATCCATTCCAGTAATGTTTTTTTCCAAAGAGGTAAGTACCTAGTTCTTGCTAACTTTTATCAATCAAACTACATCAATATAAAATGCTCTGTTTCTGAGACCAGGAAATCCCAGTATAGAAAAAATATATATATATGCTCTTACCCATTTAATATGCCTACATTTCTCTTTTCAACACATTACTTAATTTTAGTTCTTAGTTCCTAAGATAAAATATGTCTTTTCTGAGAAATAAATGCTATAGAAGGAATTTCCCATGTTTTTTTTTTCTTAGCTTTTTAACCACAGAGTTTCCCTAATTGTTACTTGAATAATTGTACCATATTTTGTAAGAATAATTTCATCTGTTATCAATTTAAAATTGTGACCTAGTAGATAGCATTCTTAAAACAAATATAACAAGAACACATGAAATAGTAAGTTAAACTAATGCTTATTGGGTACCTTCAGTGTGCTGGGTTGTGTGCTGTGTACAAAGCTCTCTAGACCAGGAGCAGTAGATCTGGTCTCTAGTTCTGACTCTTTGTAACTATGTGACAGTGAGAAAGTTTCAGTTCCTTGGTTGCTTCATCTGTAAAATTAATTTTATTTTATTAGGGTGCTTCTAGATTTGTGAGCAGGAGAAACCAAGTCTGGCTAATTTAAACAGAAAAGAGATGCATCAAAGGGTACAGATTAAAGGTAGTTCACAGATCCCTGGGGATGGCCACAGACCTGGACTTGGAAGTCAAGGAGGTGGAAACAACATTGATAATCAGGCCGGGGAGCTGACACTTTGGAGGCAGCATTCCTTCGTTTTTGGGCAGGGACTCTACCACCTTGTAGCACTGAACCAATCAGAGCTCACCGCTAAAACCACTATTGCTGCCTCCTCCGGAAACTATTACAGCTGCCACCATGGTTGTCTACAGGGATGTGGAGAAACTCCTGCTTCCTTGTGCCCCTG
Organism: Mesoplodon densirostris; assembly: GCF_025265405.1. Lineage (NCBI taxonomy): Eukaryota > Metazoa > Chordata > Mammalia > Artiodactyla > Ziphiidae > Mesoplodon > Mesoplodon densirostris. The sequence goes on from NC_082664.1 coordinate 19,205,339, forward strand.
GTCTGGCCCAGGCATGTCTGATTGACAGGGTCAGGGTGCTATGCATATGTCTCAGCGGCGGGCATGGGGGTGGAGGAGCGCAAGGCAAAGATCTTGCTTTGCTCCCTCTAAAAGGTAGGCAATGCCCCCAATATAAAGGGTGTTCTGGCACTGCACAGCCGAAAAATATACCGTGGAAAGAAACATTTCAAATTCTAGCATCTTCTAGAATACGCAAAGTAATTTGGAAGCTGGTGTTCCTGGAAACGTCCTCTTGATTGCCTGTTGTAGTTTTTTTTTTTTTTTTTTTTTTTTTTTTTTGCGGTACGCGGGCCTCTCACTGTTGTGGCCTCTCCCGTTCTCTCCCGTTGCGGAGCACAGGCTCCGGACGCTCAGGCTCAGCGGCCATGGCTCACGGGCCCAGCTGCTCCACGGCATGTGGGATCTTCACAGACCGGGGCACGAACCCGTGTCCCCTGCATCGGCAGGCGGACTCTCAACCACTGTGCCACCAGGGAAGCCCCTGTTGTACTTCTTAATGGCATCTCATTTCACTTTCATTTATGTCCTGGTTTATCAGATACATTATAAATTCAACCTACTTAGAAAGGATAACACCATTTCACACACTAGGAGTATATATTTGCAATTCATTACTATATTTCTATAGAATTTTGTTTATCTCAGATAGAGTTTGTAGCATATTACATTATCCTGACAACCGTCCCACAGGGTCGCCAGGGCAGGTATTATCAGCTCCTCTTTATAAGGAAGGAAGGAAGACAAGGGCATTCGATGCTACTCTCTGCATGGCAGAGAGGGCGCTAGATGCTGCACCTCTGATTGCTCCAACCAATGGGTCAAACATGCTACCTTCACGGTTATTAAAGTGAAACCTCACCTTTAATTCATGGGAGTTACCTGAGGAAGACAGAGTGAAGAGGGATGCAAAAGTAGGAGGCTGAGATTTCAATTGTCATATTCTGTGCTCTAACCCAGAGCTTCTTAGCTTGGGGGGTGTCCCTCCAGGCTTGGGTGCAGGGAAATGGTGCTCCCTCAGTTCTCCAGCTTGGTTGGGGCCTGCAGCATCCGTCTCAGATAGAAACAAACTGCCCATTCTCTTTTCTATTGTGTTGTGTGTGTGCCCTGATTTGAAAATGCTTGGGAAGTACTGTTCTAGGCAATCGAATCTAATCCACTTGAAAGCTATTTCTCACCTGTTTATTCATACAACATCTACTAAGGGCTCAGCTGTTCCAGGTGTAGTGCCAGCTGTGACAAATATAAAGGTGAAAATACTCAACTCCTGGCCCTCGTTTGTTGTCCACTGGGGTAGGCATCCAGGCATAGGGACAAAAGATCAGATAAGGATGATCAGAGTGGTAGGTACAGGGACTGCAGAAGTACTTAGAAGGGGCTCTTAGCCAAGTTTGCGAGCAAGGGGTTCATGGGAGTCTTCGCAGAGTATTTGATTTTTAGATTTGTAGATGATTTTTACTTTGAATTCTAAAGGAGTACAAGGAATTTTCCAGGCAAAGGGACAAGAAGTGAAGAGGAGACCATAGTCTATGCAGAATGAGCAGCTGCATAAAGACCTGAAGACCCTAGAGGCCTCCCATTTTTCAGAGCATGCAAACACCTGAACACAGCAAAAGAGTAGGTTCGAGGTGGGTAGAGCTTAGAGAACACAAAAGGAAATCCCAGATCCTTCATGTCTTTCTAGATCATGAAGGGTCTTCCATGCTAGAGCCACAATCTCGAGTCTTACTACAGTAATACATAAAAAATAGCATTTGTCTACTCTGTTTTCAGTAACATTGACAATAATGACCTAAAAGTTGACTCAAATAATTCCAGTGAGGATACAAATGGTAGCTAATACCTATTAAGCTGTGGCTATATGGTAACAACTGTCCTAAGTATTTGATAACTATTCAGTAATTTAATCCTCCTGACAACCATATGAGATAAGTATTATCAACCTCATATTGCAGATGAGGAAACTGAGACAGAGAAATCTTTCCACATGTTACATAGAGCTGAAATTTGAACCCATGTAGTCTATGTCCCAGTCTTTGCTTTGACAATATTGCACCCTAATTACAAAATTCTATTTAAGACATCTTCTTTATGAGAATGTCTCTGCTCTGTGAGTTCATGTGAATAATGTTATTTTGAATTGTTTGGAATTACAAGCAGTAGGGAAATTTTACTCATGCTTTAGAGTCATCAGGCTCACTATCCCTAAAATAAAGTCATCCAATTAGAAAGTGTATATCCTTGTCTCCTAAAAAGATTGTTTCCCTTATGGCACCTAACCACTCTGAGCTTTAGTTTTTCATCTAAAAGCCAAAGACGATAATATATTGTTATTAGATGGTTTGGGGGCAATTGATATGTACATAGTTTAGAATGTAATATGTGAGACTGAATCTGACACTACAAAATGAAGCAATTGCAATACTTTTACAATGTAAGATGATGGGACTTCTGCTGAGGTTTATTTGTAAAACAAAGGAGAATGTTACCTTTTCCACATGTCTATCATTTAGCATCAAGTTTATTTATTCCTTATTTCATTGATTATTTTTATTTAATAAGCTTGCTTTGAGTTACTTTGTTTCTGTCTCTGCCCTGGGTACTGCAGAGACAATGGTGGACACTAAAATCCTTTGGTCTTGTGGAAGAGTCAGACACAGATGTAAATAGAAACTATAATGCAATATGCCAAACATATTGATTGTGCTATGTATAGAATTTAATGGAAGCCCTAGTTAAGAAGGCCTTACCCAACCTAGAGCTTCAAGGGAAGAATTCACTGTAACGGGGTTGCCTCCAGGTTTTGTCAGAATAAGTATCAGCAAAGCTTCAGTTAAAACAGGATAGAATTGGTTACTAGAAGAACAAGATTCTGAGCTTTCTTCTCTGCTAATACATTCCATTAATCAGGCAGGTTGGTGGAGCCATCTCTATTTCTTATTTTTTTCCTCTGACCACATTCTCCAGATCTGTTTCTATAACATCTAAAAACTTGCTCAAGTTCAGTCCGGAATTTCAGAAAGCCCTGTGTACCTTCCACAAAGTTCCCTTTCCATTGATCATCATAGCAGGGATATGGCTCTTCATCAGTTTCCAGGACCAGCACAAAGACATTCAGGTCCCTGAATGGGTGTGCAAAGTCTAATGCAAATGCCCTCAGCGTTTCCCAAAATGATCCTTTGAAAAGCACTCCTTGACACATGTTTGAATGAGACACTTTTTTTTTTTAAGCTAGAGTTTTCCCATCCAAATGTTCCTTCAGAGGGTTTATAGCCCAATGAGGGCTCCTAAGATAGCACATGTGTTAAGTTTACTATCAAGAAAGCTATTTTAGAAACACGTGCAAAGAATTAGAAAAGAGACTGTAATAATATCTTCTCATCCTGAGGGCTGTGGAGGTACTGGCATTGTATAGTATTTCCAACAGTGATGCTATGATCATAAAAGCACATAGTTATCTACAAGTGGGCTTTGTTATACTGGGAAGAGATACTTTGAGTAAGTTCCAATTTCACTATTTCCACTCTGTAACTCATTATTTCTTAAGTTCCAATTGTTTCCTGACACTTACCTTAGATTTTTCAGGAAGTTTCTTTCTGGTCCTCCATGAAAGGCAAGTATATTTAGTCTCTACACTTGGTTTACTCCTGGAATTCCAAATTGCTCTACTCTGGCCCTTTTTCCCATTCTTTTAAGGCCCAAATCTCATACTGACTCCTTCATGAAGATTTATCTGTGTCCCGTGCAACTTGGCTTTATGATGATATCCCTAGGATGTGGGCTCCATTATAGGCAGAATAAGCTTCATGGTCTTCTTCCATCCAGGTAGGTGAAGTTGGACTGTGTAAATCAACAGACACAAATCCCAGAGGCTATAAAGAAGAAAAGTCTGCTTTGTTCCAATGCTGCTTTGCAGGTTGAGTGGGGCCTCTTCTCCACTTCACCTCACTCTGAAATTCTGGTTGGCAGTGAAGCCAGTACCTGGAATCTTGCCAGCTGTGCTGGCAGAGGGAAAAAGAGCTCTGCAGAGCCTTGCACTGGTACTTATATGCTTTACCTTGGAAGACACATATGTCATTGTGCTTGCAACCGATTGACTAGTACTAGATCCATGGTCCCTCCCAACCACAAGGGAGCCAGGAAGTGCAATCCTACCATGTGCCCAACAGGTAGAGAGCCATAAATATGTGGTGAACTGAATGAATGACAACCACAGAGCCCTTTGGACCTGGGCTTGATTGGAGGCTTTGGCAGTTACTAATGGTATGTCTTACTCTGGGCAAGTGACTTAGCTGCTAGGTGGCTCCTTGCCTCAGCTTCCTCTTCTATAGAAGTGGAGAGTCCTTTATTCTCCAGTGGCTTCTGGTAAGCAATCATTGACTCTAGAACTCATATCACAGATCTCATTTGCCATTCCCCTTTGGTCCTAAATAGTAACATGAGTACCTCTCATTTTCCCTTTAACAACACAGCTTGCTCTCTTGAATTGAGCTCCTGTAATATTAAGGAAGCACTAGGTGGAAACTAGTTTACTGTCCGACTTGTCTACAGAAGTGGCAAATGCAATTTGACTCTATGATCTTTGTTCATTAAGGGAAGAAAGAAAAATTAGAAGGGGCATGGGTTGAATTCTCAAGACTGTCAGTTGGAAACTCATCTTTTTGTCTCAGAAAAAAATTGTCTCTCAGATAGCTCATAAAGTATTCCTGACGATTCAATTTTTTGAAAGAGGATTTCATTTAGTTCATTCTTCTTAATGAAGTAGCTGTGCATGAGTCAGTGAAGGGCATTGGGCACTATGGATTTGGTAATCATGTTCCAGTTCCTGCTCGGTCATTTTTAATCGACACCTTAGACCCGTCTATTGCTAAAAAACAGATTTATGCACTGTTTGTTGTCAGATCGATGAGCATTACAAGCGATCAGGGTAAAGTGTTGCAAAGACCCGTGTTATTCTTCCTTAAGGATAGAATAGTCAGCTTTAAGTCAGAGTGGGGTAAATTATTCATTTTAATATTGTTGATTTAGGCTCACCTGAAGACATGGCCTTGCCGACCTACAATAAAACTGGCATGATTAAACATTTCTCCCACCTCGAATCTTTCTGCAGCTATTCAGGCTTTTGTGTGCCACAAGCTCCATACTTTTGTATGCATCAAAGGAACAGGCTGGGTCATAAATAGCCATCATTAATTGAAGCTGCTTTCACACTCGGCTGGCAATTTCTCATCTCTGTAATTTAGACAATGTGTATTCTTTAACCAGATGTGAAATTTTATTGTATTTCAATAAATTGAAATATAGCTATTTAATACAGAGCTTTAATTTAAATATATTATAGTGCTCTCTGGACCAACACTTGTTTAGCCATCTTTGAGCTGCATATTAAAATATATTCAACTGCTGGTGAGATTAGTCCACTCCATTACTGGTGTATTTTGGATGATGTCCAATTAACCATATCACTTAGATGGAGATGATTTTGACCTAGTTATTTATAGGAGTGTTGACCCATTTCAGACAACTAAGGAAAGTGTTATCATGCTATTTCTTTTACCCCTCATAATCACCACTGTTCACCACATATTTCTGGCTTTCCACCTTCTGAGCACATGGTAGGACTGCACTTCCTGGCTCCCTTGTGGTTGTGAGGGACCATGGATCTAGTAACAGCCAATCAGCTGCAAGTACAATGGTGTATGTGTCTTCCAAGGTAAAGCACATAAGTGCCAGTGCAAGACTCTGCAGAGCTCTCTTTCCCTCTGCCAGCACAACTGGCAAGTTTCTAGATACTGGCTTCACTGCCAGCCATAGTCAGAATTGAATTATTGATCCCAGAAGAAAGAGACCACCTGTAGAAAACTAGGAAATGTGAGAAGATGTAGTATCAATCTTTAATTCTCAGCTTGGTTTCCTCATGGGCCCTTTATGTACATTTCATCAGCTAGGTACAGCTGTGTTTAGTTTCCCAAATTCCTCAGGCTATTAAATCTTTGCCATGTTGTTTCATCTAGTAGAAATGGTTGTCTCCATATCCTCTCCTAATTGTCTGAGTCATCAAAGTTGCAAAACTCAGCTCCTAAATACCCCTTCCAGAAAGCCCTTCCCAGAGCTTGTTTCAATTTCCCAGGTCCCTGTTCTAATAGATAGCTCAGTAGACAGCACCTATCAGCAATTTATGTGTCTGATGGCTCCACTATAATGCTAGATGCTAGAAAACAAGTACTTTGAATTATTTAACTCTTTACAACCAGGTCTTGGCCATGGTATGGACTTAATAAATATCTGTTGAAAGTCATAGAAACATGACTTTATTTAAATACTATATTTTTAGGAAATGTTAACCACTAGCATATGTGGAACACTTATTGTGTGCTAGGCACTGTTCTTTGCAGTATATCTGTTGTGAGTCATTTAAGGTGCTAAAATTCCCATTATACAGATGAGGAAACTGAGGGACTGGAAGAAGTAACTTGGCCAATGTGACAGAGCCATCCAGTGGTGGAGCCAGCATTCACATCCAGACTAGCTTTAGAGCTAGTAAACAAAACCACCATACTGTTATTTCTCACAGTGCAAATTTCTAACGGTCAATGAGAAAAAAATTAACTGAAAACAAAATTCCTCCTTCCTGTACTTGCTTATTCCTAATGAATGTTCTTTTAAACTCACATAGAAAATAAAGCAGCAACATGTTTCTGTATTTATTGTAGTTTTAGTAATTTCAGACTGTAAATTTGCTTTGAAAGCCCTAGTGTTTAAATATTAATCAAAGCTATAGAACCTTCCAAGCAAGTGCTGTCAGAGAAAGATCAATATTAGTTAGATTTTTACTTGCTGACAAGTTAAAAATTAGCTTATAGTAGCTTGTCTACCTCCTGGAAACACGTTGGCCACTAAGCCCATTGTGGGATTCAAAAGAAAATTTTGGCACTCAACTTTAAAGCAGGGATATGTAAAAACCAGCAAGTAAACCAAACAGTGATTATCTTCTATATTAAATATTAACAAAAAATAATCCTTCTGTGTAATCTCACAATTGTTTTCAAATACAAGCTATTTCCTCTTTGTTTAGGGAAACAAACTTGATAAATACAACTCAATATGTCTCTATGGTGATTTTCTTAGAGATACCCTTTTTTGAGACTTCCAATACATTATAAAATTTATGAATAAAAAGCTTTATTAAATTGTGGAAAGTTTAAAGTTTTCACGTTTGTTAAAGAAGCACTTTTAAATGTACCACTCCAAGACACACTTGTGCTTTTCCCCAGATAATAACAGGACTTATAAACATGTTACTCTGAAGTTCACTTTAGTTATAACATTCAGAGTATGTTATTTGACTTATTGGTTACTTATACTGACCACTTTTCTCCTCTGTAAAACAGAAGTAACAATGTGACTTACTTTATGAAATTAAAATATTTAAAAACAGTACCCATCAAGACAAAGAGTTCAGTAGGTTTCTGCTGTTGTTATTATTGTCTTCAGGCAAGGTGGCTTCATAAATGGACAAACATTTGAAGAATGAAAGACATTTTCTTTTAATACGTCTGGTTGTCCTCTGTGACTGCAGGTATATATTAGTCTGCCTAGGCTGCCGTAATAGAATGCTACAGGGTGACTTGAAGAATAGAAATTTATTTTCTCACAGTTCTGGCGGCTGAAAGTCCAAGATCAAGGTGTCAGCAGAGTTGGTTTCTGGTTGAGACCTCTCTTCCTGGCTTACAGATGGCCGTCTTCTTTCTATGTCCTCACATGGCCTTTCCTCTCTGCGGGCACACTCCTGGTGTCCCTTTCTTTTCTTATAAGAACATCAGTCCTCTGGGACTAGGGCCCCACCCTTATGACCACATTTAAATTTAATTACATCTTTAAAGGCCCTATCTCCTAATTAGTTACACTAGGGGTTAGGACTCTGACGTATAAATTTGGGGGGATGGGACACAATTTTGTTCATAACAAGATGGAACATCATTTGGGGATAATAATAAAAAAGCTAGGGCTTCCCTGGTGGCGCCGTGGTTGGGAGTCTGCCTGCCGGTGCAGGGGACACGGGTTCGTCCCCTGGTCCGGGAGGATCCCGCATGCTGTGGAGCAGCTGGGCCCGTGAGCCATGGCCGCTGGGCCTGCGCGTCCGGAGCCTGTGCTCCATAACGGGAGAGGCCACAGCAGTGAGAGGCCCGCATACCACAAAGAAAGAAAAAAAAAAAAAAAAGCTAAATGGGAAGCAGCTTAAATGAGTCCTGGGTCAAATTATCACCTGCTCACCCCACTGGAGATTTTTAAGAGGTCACCTGCCCCTTTAAATAAATGAATTCAGCTCCTGTTTAGAGTTCCATTTATTAGTATGACTTCTTGTCTCCAGCACTGCATCAACAGAAACTCCCATGGTGTTTTCCATGGATTTTATTTTATTTTATTTCTTGCGGGGTGGTAGGGAGCTTGATTACTACTTAATACCAGGATGTAAGGGATTCAGAAACTGGAGGAAATAGGGAAGAGTGGAACAATTGTCTGGGCACACCATCTGCTTCAAGCATATGAAAAATGTTGTTGGAATGGCTTTGCCATCACAGGAATGCTTGTAGGACCACACTTCACTCATTCATTTGGGTAAGTGTGAAATTCCTAAGGTTTTAAAAGTAACAATGATATAGTAGATTCTCCTTCTAAAAAAATAAATCTCACCCACAATTATAATAAATAAGATTTGTATAATGATGACATTTAAAACTGAGACTGAAGTGTCTCTGACCAGACAGTAGTAATGGCTAATTTCACATTATGCAGAATAATCCATTTGTCAGTGAAAACCTAACTCCCATGCTTAGATTCTCATCGTTCTTTTTATGATAACTGCCCAGAATCTCTGTTTAGTTACAGTGCCAATTTGTTATTTCATGCAATATTAACAAGTTATCATATAAAATGAACAGTGAGCTAATTTCCTGAAAGTCTGCAAGTAAATACTGAATTAGGGTTAACACCTTACAGTAATACACTTTAGAAAACTTCCATTTCTCTTCTCAAGTCTGCCAATATTCAAAATCATTTCCATCATCTCCATGTGTTTGTGTAAAGCTCAAAGGAAACTATTTTATTTTCTTTAATATAACTCGAAATTCTATTTTATTTTTTTAATTTTTAATTTTTTTTTTTTTTTTTTTTTTCAGTACGCAGGCCTCTCACTGTTGTGGCCTCTCCCGTTGCGGAGCACAGGCTCTGGATGCGCAGGCTCAGTGGGCATGGCTCACAGGCCCAGCCACTCCGTGGCATGTGGGATCTTCCTGGACCAGGACACGAACCTGTGTCCTCTGCATCAGCAGGCGGACTCTCAACCACTGCGCCACCAGGGAAGTCCCTCTATTTTTATTTTAAGTACTATTATGGTCCAGATATCATTGGCCTTAATGATATCTTACAGCTACTAGTTCTGCAGGTAGATTAGACACAACATTAATTATTTGTTTTCTATAGGAAGTCCCTGGCTGACCACATTTTCATAAATACTGAAGAAGAGCTCTATTAAAGATAATACTTTTTGGTCAACATTATAAAAGCAAAGTAAAGATATCTAAGGTGAAGCTATGGTTAATAATAGACAAATGTTACTGCATCAGAGTCTAATGAATACTAATACAGTGCTGGAGCATCCTGATTGGTTGCTGGTTTTTAACAGTGCTTATAGCCTGGCTTTTCTCAACATGGGTCCTCTGTTCTTCCTTCCTTTTCCAGATCTGATAGACCCAAGTAATTAGCAGAGTAGTGCCAGAAAGACCATCAGCCAGTACCTTACTGGCAGCTGGGTTTTCTGGCTGAGCTCTGGGGATACTGAACCTACATTCCTCTCTAAGAAAGTAGGAGTAGGGCCACAAGGGAAAGAATTCTGTGTGAGAAAATTCGAGCGCAGATGCTAGCATGATTCTGCCCATGTGCAGTTGGGGGTCTCACTGTGGAGTCAGTTGTTCTCTTTCACTTCCATATACATGACAACAAACCTAGCAGTAACTGTGACCTTCTTTGGTTATTGTTGTTCTGCTTTCTGGTCTCCTGTTCCTTTCACCACTTTTACCCCTAATTGCTCTTTGTTCCAGCCTCTGCTTAAAGTTTCCTTTTCCAAGAATTCACTCACCTTCCCAGCATTTGGAATCATTGTTCTATGACACAATAAATGGAAAATAATGCATATGCTTTACGATGATCTTGGAAGAAAAAAAAAAAAAAAAAGAGAGAGAGAGAGAGAGAGAGAGATGACCAGGCAAGGAGATGGTCTGGCTTTGGAAAGCTCTCACCAGTTGGCGGTTGTTAGAGAATGACTCAGCTGTCTGGCTCTACCTTTCAGACAGATTTAGGTGACCTGGAGACTCATCAGCAACAGTAAGGCTTACTCATACATAGGCATGCCTGGATCAGCCAAATCCCACCAGGAAGGACAAACATCTCTGATTGCTTCAGGCAAATCCTACCTTTTTCATACTTTTTTGAATTAATTAATGACATTAATTTAAACATCCTATGAAAAGCTAAGACTGTCCAGTTATATTCAAGAATATAAGACTAAATAAAATGCACCTTTTTTAACTACGTATTTCTTCTCACATATGGTGCATGTTTGGTTTATTCTTAAGTGCCTACAATGCAACAGGTGCCAAGTGAGGCTCTGGGAATATTTATACTCATTTTGCAGAGGAACAAGTAGAGACCTGGAAAGGTTAAATTGCTTTCTCCAAGACACACTTGCGCTTTTTTTTTTTTAATCTTTATTGGAGTATAATTGCTTTACAGTGTTGTGTTAGTTTCTGCTGTATAACAAAGTGAATCAGCTATATGCATATGTATATCCCTGTATCCCCTCCCTCTTGCGTCTCCCTCCCACCCTCCCTATCCCACCCCTCTAGGTGGTCTCAAAGCACCGAGCTGATCTCCCTGTGCTATGCAGCTGCTTCCCACTAGCTATCTACCTTACGTTTGGTAGTGTATATATGTCCATGCTACTCTCTCACTTCGTCCCAGTTTACCCTTCCCCCTCCCCGAGTCCTCAAGTCCATTCTCTACATCTGGACACACTTGCTTTTATATGCTAGAGAAGACACTACTCTTCTTAGCCTTTTCTTTATTTTTCTTTTTTTTTTGTTTATTTCATTTCTTAGCCTTTTCTTTTCATTTTGACTGTATATTATTCAATAATAGTCAACAACATTGGTTAACTTGTATATCTTAGGTACTTTGATACAGCTCTAGTGTCTGAGATTGAGAATAACACATGCTCTGAATAACAGGGAAGAGGAAACAGACCGGGTCATTATGACAGCACTGAGCCTGAGCCAATCCTGGGAACACTGACCTCCAGCCTCTTGTCCTATGAGACAATTACATGTCTTTATTGTTTATTGAACTCAATAGTTTGGCATTCTCTTGTTTGTAACAAAAAGTTCCTACCTGCTGGATTAAACTAATAAAGACAACACCATGACAGGAGAAAGTGAAATGCAAGTTTTAAAAAAATCCTTCCAAAATAAACCCATGCTGAACATATTCCAGTCAGCAACACCCAGGTGTGACGGGGCTCTGTTTTGGATTTATACAGAGTGGTTTACTACCAGAAACGCCAGGAGACTCATTAGAGAATTGTTCACCTGGTAACATGGTGTCAAGAACAGACACTAAAAACAGTGTTGTAGAGGGTCCATGGTGGAGATAGTACAGACTTCAGATTCTGTCAATGAGAATAAACAACTCGGGCTCTCTAAGAGGGCATCACATGATGTGACTGGCTTGTGTTTCTAGTTTCTCCAAATGAAAGGACTAGTGCAAGACCAAATTCCATTGCATTTTCCCTATCAGGAACAGTTTGTAGACATCTGTTTTCAAGGATACCAGCACGAATATAAATATTAGATTTTCTCCATAAAGAGCTTTCATGGAATGCAAAATAAGATGTGACACTGCATGTACACCCACTTGTTGCCACTAATGTGATCTAAAATTTGTTAATCACTTACTATTTCCCAAGCACTGTGCTAAATGCTTTTCATGTATTACCCTAGTAGAACCTCACATCCTTGTGAGATAAGATTTATTATGCCCTTTTATATATGGAGAACCTGTGGCTTGGAGAAGCAAAACAATTCCCCTAACACCATTGAACTAGTAAGTAGGATTCAGCCAGGATTTGAGCATGGGCAGGGTGACAACCTCTATGCTCTACTGTCAATTATAACTATTGTGCCACTTACAAGCATGTTTATATTACTTGTATACCAAATAGATAACTTCTCCCATTGTATATTTTTGGTGTATTTTTGTTTAGTGTTGATAGCACTTGAAGACCTGGGGTATCTTATTAAAAGAAGACAACACCTTGATCATGATTGAGATGGGAGATGGGGTGGAATTAGAAGCAGGGCTATTGCATGGAACAGGTGAGTTTCTCCTATGGTCTGTTCCTCATATGCTTTCATGAGCACATGTGCAAGCTTGGGCTAAAGGGGAAAGGAGTTAAGAGCAACCAGCTTTGTTCTTCTTGGTATCTGCCATGTCATCCATGGTCACGTGGGAGGTAGAACAAAAGAAATAATTAGAATCAGATGAAGCTGAGTTTAAATCCCATCCTACCATTTTCTAGCTAAGTCTTGGTTTCTTTATCTACAAAACTATGACAATAATGCCTACTTCATAGTGTCATTGTGGGGAGTTATGTTTGTGTTTGTATATTTATTTATCAAGCAAAATGCTTGGGACAGAGATGAAATAATAATGAATAGCTATAGCTATGATATGTATATTAAATTTTTATTTATTATAAATTTCATTATATTTTATTATAAATTTTATTTTATTTATATATACTACTTAATATATTTATGAAATATATTTAATATAATATTTACACTTATTTAATAGTAATATTAAATATTCAGTTAATAGTAATATTAATTTATAATATTTTATTATATTTTATTTATTATAACTTTTTAAATACTTTAAAGATTGTATATATTTATATAAAGTTATATATATATATTACATATATAAATAGATGTAACTTTTATATATATAACATATATGTGTTATAATAATCTAATAGCTTTCTATTATAGATTAGTAGTTATTATTAGCTTTCTAACTACTAGTTTATTGTCTCATTCTGACTTTCCAGTCTCACCTGTTTGCTCTGGCTCTTACTGAATCCTTTAGAAGTTCAATGATTCTTCTTCCTTCATTTTCAGCTAAGAGGATTTACTGTGTCCTCATTGTTTTAATTGCAACATAAATATATATATATCAAAGTGCTTCTAATGTCAACCAATTCATGTCTCTAGCTTGCTACTATCTCCCCTTGAATATTATACCATCCTTTCTCAAACTGTGGCCAAGAGAAAAGGTTATGATGTTTATATAAAGCTGCAGCTTATAGTTCCAATAAAGAAATTCTTTAAACCCTTCTGGTTTTCCTTCTGGTACAGGTGACTTAAAGAAACACTGGTTAAATAGGTTTAGTTTTAAAATGGTGTACTTCTAGAGAAAAGCCTGGACTAACTGATGGCTTAAGGGGACATCTATCTTGAAATCCATGATTTTAATCAGTTTGGATAACTGTTCATGGTTCATGATGATTCCCCATATCATTAGATGCCTTGACAGTTAAATAAGACAACACACTTGTAGCATTTAGCACAGAACCTAGCCTACAGTGAATGCTGTTAAATGCTAGCAATTACTAATATTGTTTTCTCTGTTATAGAACTACAACTGTAGCTTGGTTACAGTAATATGTGATGAACAGATTAATACAGGTTGTTTTCCTACTCTACCAGTTACTAAACTATTGTCTTTCTCAGCTTCAAACCCGTCCAGCTACATTTTGCTTTGTAATTCTGCGGAAAACTACACTGCCCCTTTGCCAGCTGGTGTGTTAGGGTCCACAAATAGAGGGATCAAGGAGCAGGAAGAGGGACATACTCTTACTTGGTGTTCTGATCAGGGTCACCCTTGAAATAGCTCTTTCCGCTGGCATTGATAATAGGCTTTATTATGTGCAAGCCAGTTCTAAGTGGTGCTCTATACTCTGTAGAGTATATGAGTATTTAAATTTTAGATCTCTTTTTCTAATAACTGTGAAGTTCTCATCTTAAGATCTGACAAATTGTCTACCACTTAGAACCTTGCAATATAAAGGAAAGTTCTCTCAGGTTTATAGTACCCAGGAACACTCTTGGGGTAGAGAAAATCTATAGTCTGACTTAAATTGTCAAGAAAATAAAAGTGAAGCGATTTTTTTTTTTTTTTTTTTTTGCTAAAAAGGATTTCAGCTAAACTTGAATTTTTAATTGAACAAGTGGATTGTTAGTGCTTTGGGGTCTTTTCTGTTACATTTCCTACTTTCATTTGTACATTGTTTGAAGTTTATTGTTTTCTCCTGCTCCATTGTCCCCACTCCCATTTAATCTATTGATATATTCACTGATTTTTTTTTTCTTTTTCAATACATTCCTGCTACAGGTCCTTGTGTTGTTAGAAACTAAACACTTAATGGCAATCTGGCAACTGTAACAAAAGTAATTATTTCAGCATTACAAATAAAAGCACAGCAAACATTAGGGAGGGGAAAGTGAGCCAGAAGCTACCCATGCTGAGGATGACTGGTCTCAGCACAATTAAATAGGCTTCTCTTCTCATAAAATTCAAATAAATTTAATACCATAAGAGTTTAAGACTACCCTACATACTGTACTATTTAGTTCATACTTCAATAGCTGATGCACAGCATTAGTTAGAAAAAAAAAAAAAGCTCAAATAAATCTCTCAAGATGAGCTAACTATACAGTGGAAATGGACTCTTCAATGTGTCCTGAGTAAAAATAAATTAGGGATAAGCTGGAGATTTCCACTTAACTTGATTAGTTTGAGATGTGAATCTAATGGGATAAATATTTGAAAAATAGTTAAAACTAAATCTAGTGGGAAATACTATTGTTTATTAAGGGAAATGAAAGCTGTAATATCAATTACTTTGGTTAAAAAAGCACATTTGCATTCAGGTGGGGACCAACTAAATTATAACTGTAATGTGAAACAGATCCTTTCTTATGTAATAACCCAGCTTTAATTTAAAGTAGAGCCGAGCAAAATTAATTACAACTACTTGGCAGGTTATGCAAAGACACATTGTATACATTCTATGGATACTATAAAAAATTACTATTTCTTGACACCTTCCTGGGAACTTTCATGAAATGACTGAGTTTACTAGTTAAATTAATGGTATAGCCTCCAAAACCAATTACCCATTTAGTAAACTTATTAGTATACTTGAATGTTTCCTGATATAGATTAGAACATTCACTGAGTTTCATGTAATTACTCTATTCATTTTAAAAATATATATATTTTTTGTTAAAGAAACAGTATGTTCCAGTATAAGTACAGAGTTTTTGGAGTAATATCTTGGTTCAAGTCATGTTTCCCCCAAAAGAAAGTACATGGCAGGACTATTGTGGGTCTTAATTGAGATGATTCTCTAGAATATAATCTCTAGGAAGGCACAGATCTTTGCCTTCAATCTATCACAAGAGCCTAGAACAGTGCGTGACACATAGTAGGTGCTTGATAAATCATTATTGAACGAATGAACAATGGTTGTAAAGCCACATTGTAAACTCTAAAGATCTATGAAAATATTATGGTCCATTAATATACCATGATGGCAAATCTGTTACTGAGTGTTATTGAATCACTTACCCTTTCTCATAAAATAAATCCTACCTTGGTTTTGCATCCTCCTGGTGTATATGGATATCGTGATATAAGAAAAATTTGTTGAAATTTGGAAGCAGTGCTTTCCCAAACTAAATCACATTAAAGTACAAAGGTCAATATTGTGTGTGTGTATGTGTGTGTGTGTCCATGTCTCTAGGTGTAGGCATGTGCTTGTGAATATGTTTGTGTTTGTTGTTACTATTTATGTCATAAGTCTCTCAGACAAATGTGAGATGCTAATTTGTGAAACTGTTAGAACAACCAAATATATAGTACTTGACTTTGCCAAGTCTTAATTCAGACTTTCCAAGACCACCTATCACTGAAAGTTCAAAACAGAGAGAGAGAGAAAAAAAGAAGGGAACAAAACTTTAAAAATATTTGTGCATTAGGTAGAACTGCTTTTTATAAATCCTGAGATAATAAAATAAATTACAAAAGTAATTCACTCAGTCTTCTGTTCTTATGACTGGCCTTAACTAAGTCTTCCACCTTCTCAAATTCCTACATGAGACACCCTGTACTTTGGGAACACCAAACTGCTCCTACGTCTATGAATCCTCCTTTGTACATTTTGCAAAAGGCTGTATATTTTGTAAGTCTATGAGTGGGAGGTACTTACTTTATTTGATCTCTCTCTCTATAACTCTATCTAAAAGCTTAATATACTACTTTTCATCAAGTAGGCAGGGAGCTATGAAGGACAACAAAAGAGTCAGAACTTTCTGAAGACAGATTTAACTCTTTGCTCTCAGCAGCTCTTATTTTAGGAAAGTAATAAGACAGCTGGGAAGACGTGGGATTTAAGTGTGTCTAAGGATGTAACCTAAACAGCAACCTATATAATCCTACATATTATTCTTAGAACCAGCCACTGGATTCAGGGGAGCTTACTGGATGAGGTTATAAATGTTTACCATAGTCCTACGGGGTTTCCAGCTTTCACAATATGCCCTGTCTTGCTGGTCCTGAAGCAAAATGGCCATTAAGGCCCAAAGCTTACACTACTTTCATTACTGCACTGTCCTGTTCCTAAGAGTGCTCAGCAGCCTCTCAAAAAGTCTAACTTACTTCATGAAAGGTGTTTAAGCCCTAAGAACTAGCCCTAGTTAAGCTAGTTAGTTGCAAGGTAATGTACCAAAACTCTAATTAGTAGTAGAGGTTAAGGCAGAAAATAATACAATCTGTGGGAACCTGGTAGGGGTGTGACTCAAGATACTGTTCACTCATTTGATATCCCAAGTGTGGGTAATAGATTAATTAATTGATTAAGTATGTAGCTCTAAAGGTAGAACTTTCTATATAAGAAAACTCAACACAGAACCTAGTTAATTTTTTAAAAAGTTCCCACCTTTTCCATTTCATCAACTCTAACACTCTGTCTTTTAGTGTTTGGATTTCTGAGGGCATGCAGGATTCAGAGGGAAATGCAAATCAGAAGGGGAGGGCAGGGGAAGTTCATTGTTAACGTTTTGAAAACAAGGCCCTCTAAGAGTTACAAATCAGATTAGGGCTTATTTATTTTCAATACGCATTTAAAGGACCACTTGCATTGGTATTGTCTTCGTCCATTTCGGTTGCTATAACAAAATACCAGGAGCTGAATAACTTATAAACAAGACATTTATTTCCCATAGTTCTGGAGGTTGGTAAGTCCAATATCAAGGCACCAGCATGCTGGCTTTGTGGTGAGGGTTCTTTTCCTGGTTCATAGCAGCTCCTTCTCACTGTGTCCTCATAGGGTGGAAGAGGCTAGGGATCTCTTTGAAACTTCTTTTATAAAAGCCCTAATCCCATTCATGAGGATCTCACCCTTTTAACCTAAGCACCTCCTAAAGGCTCTACCTCCTAATACCATCATCTTTGGGGGCAAGGATTTCAACATATGCATTTTGGGGGGGGACACAAACATTTAGACCATAGCACGTATCACTTGGTATTTTGACTAATAATTCAGATTCCTGGCCCCCAATGCATAACTGTGAAGTTTGAATTTTGGGAAGTCTCCACTTTTAACAACACTCCTGGTAATATGTTTGTTAACATTCAAAAACCACTACTGAATAACCTACTGTCCTTAGAGACATGGCAGTAGATAAGGAAAGATCAGTTGTTTCTTCAACTCCCAGATACTCTGGCCCTGTTGATATAATGGATATATTTTATCTTTTCCCATTTTTTTTTTATTTTTACTATCTCCCCTTGTGATTTGAATCAGTGCCCTTAGTCATGCTCTTCCAGCAACCTCATGGAACTATGTGGTCAGTTTTGATACCAGGCTTAAAGATAATTTAGGATGAGAATGTTTGCTACTATAATTGCCTGAAAATTTAAAAAAGGTCACAAACTGACCAGGATCACTCACTATACCTGCTGTTGTCAAGGCTCATTCAGTTACAAGGAAAAGAAACACATTCAAGTGAGCTCAAGTCAACAAAAGGGAACATGTGGAAAAAATGGGGTAGTATCATAGATACCAAGAGCAGGATATATCGCTAAGTCTTTCAGATCTGGAGAATTAACAACCAAGCAATTTTCAGCATTCTCCTACTCTCCTTCCTTTCTTTCCTCTTCCCTCCTCCACACCTTTCTTCCTTTCCATAAACAAATATTTACTGAAATCCCTATCACCTCTCTAGGAGCTGGGGATACACCAGCAAACAAAACACAAAAATAATTCTCTTATGGTTTCTATAATCTCGTGTGTGCATGTGTATGTTTGGAAACTGACAGTAAATAAATAAATAAACATATATGCTATAAGTTACTGATAGATTCTGTGGGAAAAAATAAGAAAAGGAAGGGAGCCAGAGAACCAGAAGATGCAGTTGGGAATGGAATGGCCATCAATTATAGTCTGTCACTTCAATTTTCTGTTTTGATTTCTGCAACTGTTAGAATTTTTTTCTCTCCTCTGTATCTTTGTCTCTCCCCCTCCATTCCCTCCCCTCAAGTCCAGCTGAGTCCATGTGTTCTCCTATATGCTCATCTTGTGTCTGTTTGGCCCAACTCCACATGATCTTTTAACTCAAGTGCTTATTGTTAACTACATTTTAGCTTTGGTGTCTCTTAGTACACATCCCTGAGAGGCTCTGACAGCTTCAATTAGACTCCGTCGGGACAAAGCCCTTCCTACATTGGCATCTATCCATAGAATGCTGTTCAGCCAATGGATGAATTATCTTGACTACATATTTTTACTTCATCATGTGGATTTAACTACTGAGCTTTGGGGGAACCTCAGTATAAAGTACTCTACTTTAGATATATACTTTATTTTGCTCTGTGTGGAATTTATTGTTTTGGAGAAGTGGATTAAAGATAAGGACCCAGTTCCGTCTTATTTGGAAGAGAGCAAGATAATAGGCAAGAACCATACGTACTTTTTCGTCGGCAAAGATTTATAGAGGGGCAGAAACATAGGATGGTAGTATTTTGAAATATTTTATATGATATTTCCTTGAAATTTCCTGATATCCTTTAATTTTGGGTGTATATTTTAACAAGAATACCAAAAGAAAAATAAATATCAAAACTCAGTCTTTTGATTTTCAAAATAGGCTTTTAAACTTTATTGTAGAGATAATAGTTAGAGAAGAAAATTTTTGTTTTTGTTTGAAAGTATGGATTTTTTTGAATAACGGAAACCATAGTCACGATTGACTTGGGTTTTAAGTAATTAGACTGGAGGTAAATGTTCTCTCTCTGTTTTTGTGATCATAGGGGAGACAAAATCCATCTGGATTGAGAAAGAAGGGGAGAGTCAGCAGGAGAATAGTAAAGGGAGATGGTTGTGGGGCTATCTGATAAAGGGCTCTGAATCTTGCTACATCTTCCTGCTCCGGACCACATCCCAGAGAGCTGATGAGGACCTAGAGCCAACTGATCACCTAAGAGCCAGTGTCTTCATTTCCTGGATGGAATGTGGGTGGTGAAATCTTGTTAGACTCCACATTCCCAGGTCCATAAGTTGATTTCTTATGGCTTCCCAGGATGTTGAGGGATGTGAAAGTGGCTGAGAAATGCTCACCCTGGAAACCAGATGGGGCGATACACATGTTAGTAGATACTGAATTATATAGGTGGGTCTGGGGCTGGGACCTGGACACTGAGTAAAACCCATAGAATTTGGATCAACACAGAGAAGTAGGAGCAAGGGCACAACCTGGAGTTAACTGAGTTTACCAAGAACTGACTTAAGGCTAGGATTTTTGATAACAGGAGGGGAGAAGTTTCCAGACAGAAATTGATAGAGAAAGAAAATTCCACTCTTTGCACACCTGAGCTTGTGGCCTAGGAGGTTTATGCCCAACACACATGTCCAATTCTACACCAGCTTCACTGTAAAAAGAAAGTGTTTGCTCTAGTTTTATCAAGGGTGATTCACCACATTTCTCTGACAAATGGTACATGTTTGTTAATCTCCTGCATATGGCCCCAGAGGAACTCCAAGCACAGTAACCAGAGAGAACCCACCTTCCTTTCCAGCTTGATTATTTTGGTGGATTATAGTTTTTTATAAAATAATTCTGACTGCATATCACAAGTTATTGTAAACAACTGTTTTAATACCTTAGCCTCTGAAACCTCACTGCTGATTCCCACATTATCTTTGATTCCTGTGTCTATAATTGAGTCTGATGGGCTCTTCAGTGATGAAAATAAATGCTTGCTCTTTCTTCCTTCCATGGCCATCTCTTTTCATTCTAATTTTGTTTTAGCTTGGATACAGCGAGAATACACCTGCCTGACCAGATTCAAGAGCTAGAGACTTTACATTAAAATTTCAAAATGCTGCATCTGTGTTGAAACTCTACAATAAGCTTTAAGCATTCCACCCTCACCCCATCCCACTGAACTCACAAAGGCAGGGAGAGAGAATGCCATGCCCTTTTTTTGGTAATTATGTCCAGACAAGACCTTGCATGGCCAGCAGGATACGATGAGAATGGAAAACAAATGGATTCCAAGTTTCTAAAGTGCGGTGTACAAAGCATGGAGAGGGGAAAAAAGCGTGTGCTCCATCCCCATCCTTTCCCCTTTGAGTCCTGCCAGACATGTCCTTTGTTCTATTTTCTATCTCCCTGAGATTAAAGTGCTGATCTCCTCCTGTTTGAAAATGATGTCACTTTTTTTTTCTTGCCTTGGCAGAGAGCAAGTTCATTACAAATCTGCTGTGTGACTGATGGCTTTGAAGAGATAAGGCAGAGGGGGAAAACACATTTGGGGAAGGTATGAAACTCAAGAGACAGGTTGACAATTAAACTGGCAGTAAGAGTGATGAGGAAGGATAAGGAGAAACAGAGGTTGGAGGTAAATATCTCTTCCATATTCTCTTTTGCAGTCACCGAAAAGCTATTTTTATCTCCTTGAAAGTTTTATCCCGAAGCAATGCCGTGGGCTAAAATTCATTTCATGCTTTTCCTGACGAGATTCATCCACTTTTAATGACATTATTTCCGGCAGGTCATCGTGGATGTATTGGATGGGAAGACATTTCCTTTTGCCGTAAGAAAAGGGAAAATATTTGGTGCTGAATCTGATTTATTATAATTGCTGATCATTGCGCTATGTAGCAGTTTTTAGAAGAAGCATTTCAGATGTAAAACCAGGTTGAAAGCACAATACACATTCTAATGCCATTTGTGTTGTTTAAAATGATTAGTGACAGATGCAGAGCTTGGGAATTTAAAGATCTTCTTTCATCTCCCAGGTCCAATCACAGTGAAGGCAATAGGCATACAAATGGTTGCAAAAGCCAACTTACTGAAGTGATGGACTTCGAGTAATTAAACACACACACACACACACACACACAACCCCTAATATGGACAGCATCTTATGAAAATAACATTGTTACCTTTATGTCTCTAATTGGATTTCAGCTTTAAAAATGTCTTCATATTTCTTTTGAATGGATATTCTTGTTCAGATCAAAGATTTAAAAAAAAATGCGTTTCTGGTTTAGGGATGGAGGTGGGAAGTTGCAGAGAAGTGAGTAGTAGATAATGAGATGAAGAAAAGACCTCTGAGATAAATGCCTGCTAGACTGGAACATATATGACAAGAACTCTATTCCTTGTTTTTCTTCTCTGTGGATCGTCTTTTCCCTCATGTCACCATCACTCACCTCCAGCCTTCGCTTTTCATTAGTAATAGAAATATTTGTGTTTATGACTTTTATGTCTGTGGAGGATAGGAAGGTGTGTGGCAGATAAGCTTTCCATTCTCCATCCCTCAAGCCTGCAGCATATTACCTATCAGACATAACATTATTATTATTATTATTATTTTTACTTTCTTCTTGGTCTTGAAGAAACCCTTCTCAAAAGCAGAAACTATGTGGTTATTCTACTGTTTACGCCCCCTCCCCAATATCTCCATTGGCTCCCTGTAGCCTATAAGAAGAAATCCCAGCTCCTCGAGCTTTTACATTCTGGTTTCTTCCAACTTCTCTACTCTGGCTTCTGGCCAAACATTTCCATTCAATGTTTACTTGAGTGCTAATGAATGTCTTGTTCCTGGATGCACTTGGCTATTGTATTCCTTTGCTTGTACTTTTTCCTCTGACCGGTATGCCCTCTTGGCTTTTCCACGTCTCATGAATATCTCGCTTTGTCCCCAGCCTGAGCAAAAATATGACCTCTTCCATGAAGTGTACAATTTACTCAGGAAGGATTGATCCCTCTTTACTTCTGGCCTTACTTATATTATCTTTATTGGGTTTTAAAAATTTTATGTGTCATGATACAGATGGTAGGATATACCAAGGAACTATAAACAGGTGTAGTCAAAAGTTAGTTTATACTGGGCTTCCCTGGGTGGCGCAGTGGTTGAGAGTCCACCTACTGATGCAGTGGACACGGGTTCGTGCCCCGGTCCAGGAAGATCCTACATGCCGCGGAGCGGCTGGGCCCGTGAGCCATGGCTGCTGAGCCTGCGTGTCCGGAGCCTGTGCTCTGCAACAGGAGAGGCAACAACAGCGAGAGGCCCGCGTATAAAAAAAAAGTTAGTTTATACTTTATGCATGTTAAGCGAATAAATGGATATATACAACCTGATGTTTGAATGCAGTCAAAAGAACTTCAGAACTGTATACCTGCTTTCTTAGTTTCTAAGTTAAGGACGTATCGTTTTTTTCCTTAGGAAACAAAACCCAAAGCTTGGAATTAATTAATACAAGAGAAATACATATTTAAAAAAATGGACCCAGATAGAAGGATGTGGAATGCTGCGAATTGTGATAAGTGATAATAATTTCAGTGTCAATTCTCAATAATTTCTTAGTGTTCATTGTTCATGAATATTATTATTAATGATGTGTAAGCAACTTGTTCCTCTGAACTCTCTACCTTACCTCTCTGATGCTGCTTGTAAGCACAAATAAAATACGGTGGAGCAAAGCAAAAGTGGTAATTAAAATGTCTTCCATGTATCTAAATGCACACAGCATTCACTCCAGATTTGGAAATAACTACCTGCTTGATATTCTAGAAAACCCTTTCTAATTTTTGAGTCTCTATTTTTTTCTTGTTTGTTTGTTGCTGTTTTTCCAGTAATTGGTGGCTAAATCACATTTGAGCCTCGAGCAGAATGTGGTTGAAATCCAGTGTTCCCATGAAACTGGTGTCTTGCATTTGGCAGGTGATTCATTCACAGTTGAACCTCCTCTAGGATGAGGTGATGCCGGGAGTGTGGATGCTGTAGAGTGAGTTAGTGTCCATATATATATATATATATATATATATATATATATATATATATATATATATATTATTTTTTTTTTCAGTACATGGACCTCTCACTGTTGTGGCTTCTCCCGTTGCGGAGCACAGTCTCCGGATGCACAGGCTCAGCGGTCATGGCTCATGGGCCCACCCGCTCTGCGGCATGAGGGATCTTCCCAGACCGGGGCACAAACCCATGTCCCCTGCATCAGCAGGTGGACTCTCAACCACTGCTCCACAAGGGAAGCCCCCATATATTTTTATATTTCACATTTTTCTCATTCACTCAAGCACTTTGCCAATCCACATGGTTTATGATTTTCTGACTCTCTTGGCTCATCTGACAGAAGTGCCAGAATCAGCACCCCAAAGAATGTGAAACTCCCAAAAGCAAGGTCTCCTTAAAGTCTTGGAAAATAAAAGGGTAATGGAAATCCTCAGAATGTTGCTGGAGCAATGTTAAGATTTGGTGTTCCCAGTACCAGGATAATTTAAGCACTTAGTATAGGTGATATATTTCTTTTCCTTTTTCTTTTTTCAATTAAAACATTATTTTATTTATTTATTTATTTTTGGTTGTGTTTGGTCTTCATTGCTGCATGCGGGCTTTCTCTAGTTGGGTCGCGTGGAGGCTTCTCTTGTTACGGAGCATGGGCTCCAGGTGCGCACAGGCTTCAGTAGCTGTGGCACACAGGCTTAGTTGCTCCATGGCATGTGGGATCTTCCCGGACTAGGGGGTCGAACCCATGTCCCCTGCATTGGCAGGCTGATTCTTAAACACTGTGCCAGTAGGGAAGTCCCTTTTATTCCTTTCTTAAAATTATTATTATTATTATTATTGCTTTTGCACTTAGTTTATTTGTATAGAACATATTACTATTTTGGTTTTGTTTATATTTTGTTCCCCCAGGTCATATATTTTTATAGAAGACATTTCTTTTTTTTCTTTTTTCTTTTTTTTCTTTTCTTTTCTTTTTTTTTTTTTTTTTTTTTTTTTGCAGTATGCAGACCTTTCACTGTTGTGGCCTCTCCCATTGTGGATCACAGGCTCTGGACGTGCAGGCTCAGCGGTCATGGCTCACCGGCCCAGCCGCTCCATGACATGTGGGATCTTCCCGGACCAGGGCATGAACCTGTGTCCCCTGCATCGGCAGATGGACTCTCAACCACTACGTCATCAGGGAAGACCAGCATTTCTTTTAAGTAGAGCCCCTTTGAGTGGTAGAAAGCATCAACATTCTCGTTGAAGTCTAGGAAATGGTTTCAGAGTGTAGAAGTAAGGTGGACACGTACTCAGGGCTAGAGAATGGAGTCTAAAGTGTGATTCTGGTTCCATGCTCCTCTACTTTATCAAACAGCCTTTAATAAATGGCTGTCAGAAAGGTGAGGTGAAATAAATATTAACAAAGACGGCTGCCCTGTTAAGAAGAGCAAAACATTGACTAACAGAAAAAAGGTTGACTGTATCTGAATACTTTCTAAGTGCCTTGTCAGCACTCACTCTAGCCTCCCTAATTTCCTTCCTTTCATAGTTATCCCAGAGTTGTGCATGTCTGATTTAAGAAAAGTAGTTAGATACTTAAGCACTTCTTCCATTTTATTATCTTAGAGAAAGAAAAAATACATTTCAAGCTTGAAGAAGACAGCTATTATTGGTAGATAAAAGAGGAACACATCTACTCTTAGCTCTCAGTAAATACTTTGGGAAATTTTCGTCTCGTTTCACCAAGAAGCAAAGCAGATCCAGAGACAAGAATTCAAGTTCAAGTTGTTTATTTGGGATGTGGTCCCTGGAATTTCTGAATTGTGAAGTGAGGGAAGAGAAGGCCAGGGAAAGCCAAGAAAATACAAATTACAAAGCAAGTTCCCAAGGAAATCTACGGCAATTTAGTCCTGACAAAGCTCTCCAGGAGCCCATGTATCATGCGAAACTCAGAGTCATCCCACCCAAGAGATGAGGCAGCTGGGGCATTTTACACCAACCCCTCTCACTTACTGGCCGAGAGCTGCTCCTGGGGACTTTCCTTTCCTGGTACTTCCACAGGCAACTTAGGCTCTTATGGCCAGAGAAGAGACAGACACTGCAAGCTGGAAATCAGCTTCGCAGGCGCTAACATGGTAAGACCCAGGGGCATATGGGTCTGGCTTTGACAGTTTTGGTTCCATCTGCTGACAACATTCACTCAGCAGAAAATGACTTGAGTCCCTTAAATATTAATTTCAACTGTGATACCCCTCCCTGTGCAGAAGGCCCACTGCATACTCCCAACAGAGCTTCCAGCAACATTAATAGCAATGCCATCATCACCTCTAAAGCAATTCATGGATGGTTCAAGAGAGCCAGTAACCAGCCCACAGTGAAAGGCACCTTAAATCACAGGCAACAGTCAATGAGCAGAAGCACCATTCATGTAACACCCTTAGAAATTCATCAGTTACAGTGCAGTTATTGGAGAGTCTTATGATTCATGTTGATAAATATATAATAGGGGCTCAATACATATTTATGTAAGAAATTATTATTGTAATTATTACTATTTTCTTATTATTATGACCTTCCTTACAGAATCACACTATGCAGCTTTTATTCTAGAGAGTACGAATGCACTTCCTAAGGCAAGCTGGGATTTCTTTTCTTTCTTTCTTTCTTTTTTTTTTTTTTTTTTTTTTTTTTTTTTTTGCGGTACGTGAGCCTCTCGCTGTTGTGGCCTCTCCCGTTGCAGAGTACAGGCTCCGGATGTGCAGGCTCAGCGGCCATGGCTCAGGGCCCAGCCGCTCCACAGCACGTGGGATCCTCCCAGACTGGGGCACGAACCCGTGCCCCCTGCATTGGCAGGCGCACTCTCAGCCACTGTTCCACCAGGGAAGCCCTGGGATTTCTTTATCTGAATGCACCTTCGGACTTACTAGGAAGTATGTATTTGGACCCTGAGACAGTGGTAAGGAGATTTATAAATGTGCTATAAGCAGCACTTCTATCATAATAGGCTTCTTAAATTTCTGTGCTGCTATGATGAAATTTCCTGGCCAGAACCTTTCCTAAGGCCATTTTATATGTCAAATTGCAGTCAGACAGGACGTGATATTTAAGACTGTTATGAATGTCACAGAGCAAACAAAACAATGCATTAACCAAGAAATCTTGTGAAAATCGGTATGGAGAGAGGGGCCTTGGCTTATCAGTACAAGCAGGAATTTCCCCATGAAGCTGCTGATTTTACTGACAAATTTTAATCTAACCAATAATAGATAAAATTGATGTTAGAGACTTACTACCTTCAGTAATTACCCAATTTCAGTTTACTTTGGTCTTGTTTTTTATCTTATTCATATTTATATTGTTACATATGTATTTTCATAAGCCATACTAGATCAGTTTTTTAGAAAGAGGTAAGAGTTAATTGATCCCAGAGCTTATTATGACCAACTTAGGGATTCAAAGATGCTCAGGAGAAAGCAAGGCTTGTCTTTGTGATCTCTAGTTTCTTCTCTTTTAAAAAGAGATTAATAGCCAGCCTGCAAATTCAAAAAAACAGATTACACTTTTTAATGTGAACCAAAGTGGCTGTTCCATACCTTGTCTGTTTATTTTTAAAGCTCAGGCTCTACATATTGCTTTATACTATTTTCTGAGTAGGTTTTCACATTCCATTCTTTTATAGATTTCTTACAAATTTTAACTTCATGGTTCAATGAGATGTTATATTTGCTTGTTTGTTTTGCTAGCAGGAGAATAAAGGGAAAGATGAAGTGGCACTATCTTGGTTTTTCGTTTTGTTTTGTTTTTTATTGTTGTTCTGAAACTCCTCTGTTGCCCTTGCCCATGAAAGCTCAGAAAGCTCTGATATATGTCTATGATTGTACCAGGATAACAATGTTCCAGAAAGGGTTGTACAATTAATTGGACCATTTCTAGCTCCTAATGGTAAAGAGAGAAGTGAGAGAAATCAGCTTGAATGAGGTCCCCTCATTCCTCAGTTCTCAACTCTTTTAAGTTTTTAACAGAAACGCCTGCATCCCTACCACCACCATAAAACAAAGATTGGTAACCTTTTGAATAGCAAGATTGGATAGGAAGAAAAATCTATAGCACTCTCCTGAAATAGCCATTTGACAAATCCAGCCCACGGATTAGGAAGTTTGATTGAATTGAAGAGAAAATGGCTTCCATTGTCTACACTCTATCAATGACCTGGATGCCAAAATAAATCTTCAAAAGAAACATTTGTTTATTTATCCATTCATTCTTTTGCATAAGATGTTACAGTTGGACATTCAGATTTTTGAGCTTTAATATAAGAAACCTCATCTGTAACATCATGTATTTCAAAGAGAATGATAAGTTTTTCTTCTACTCATATTTCTGAAATTTGTCTCATATGGAATTTGTCACTCCAATTTTTAGTGGAGTTTTTATTTATTATCAAATACAGCTTTTGTGAAGAAAGCAACACTTTTTTTAGACAAACCCAGTTTGTTTGCATATAAAATATAATGTGAAAATTAATATTGTGCTGTGTTTGCAATACTGTGAAAATACTGGGATCTTATTTTGACTAATTATACATCTTAACTTATCCTGTAATGAAACATTTAGCTGAGACATATTCTTGCTTTGCACTTTGTTTTAAAGTATAAGTGTGAGTTTTTCTTATCTTGATTGTGTTCTAATTTGTGCAATAAAATTACATTTTCTTTTAAAAAGTCCTCTGCTTTGAAACTACCTTTCATTTTCTTGTCTAGAGTTCATAGTTCATCTAGAGATTCTTGCATATCAGGATAAGATGACAGCACTACAATGAGTGATGGGATTCTTGGAGATGAAAAATAACAATCGGTTATTATATATATTTTAAGGGTTAGGAACTATAGCCCCATGGGCCAGATCTTCCCTGAGGACTCTTCCTATATGGATCTCAAGCTAAGAATAGTTTTTACATTTTAAATGATTAAAAAAAAAATTCATGATACATAAAATTTACATGAAATTCAGTGTTCAGTGTTCATAAATAACATTTTATTGGAACACAGTTGTGCTCATTTATTTATACATTGCTTATCACTTTTGTGCTGTGACATTAAAAAGTTGAGTAGGTACAATACAGATTATATGGCCAATAAAATCTAAAATATGAACACTCTGGCCCTTCGCAAAAAGTCTTTGCCAAACCTGATCTTTCTCTCGTGCTCTCCTATACATACATAGATATAAATATATAGATCATAGATCTGTGTATAGATGTGCCATAGATTTATCTGTACCTACCTATGATCTAACTATCATAGATTAATGATCTATCCACAGTTCTATCTATCACAGGTCTATCTATATCTACTTATCTATGTATCTATAATCTATCTATATGTATCTATATCTATCTATGAGCTATCACAGATGTAGCTATCTATATCTATATAGCTATGATCTATCATAGATCTATCTATACCTGTACATCTCTGACCTATGAGTTATTTTGTATCTATATCTATATATTCATAGGAGAGAAAGATAAAAGAGAGAGAGAGAAAAAGAGAGAGAGATCCACCATCTAATTAAAAAATTTGTAACTGCCTCTTAATCTCAAATGTGTTTGGACATGTTTATACTAGTATTAAGAACTAAATTTACAGCAATCAATATTTTTGTCCTAATTTACTCTTCGTGTGAAAGTAGTGTATAAAAGTAGCTGACAGGAGGCTCCATCCTGTTGTCACATGAACACATTAGTAGCCCAGCTTCATTTAGATAGATCTACTGCCTGCAAGCAAAAATGTGGTTTGAACCTTTAGCCACAGAGAGAAGTTTAAGTAACTTCTTTCAACTTTCCATTTTTCTAGCTACTACACAAGCTCACACAGTCTCATAAAAAGCTTGAAATTTACTACATTTCTAAAAGGATGCAGTTTGTGCAGTAGGTAACTGTCACACTCTATATAGACATTGGTGAAATACATTCACACAGAAAATCAGTTATTCCTCTCCTTTGCCGAGAGATGGAAAAATCATTCAATCACCCAAATACCTTCTGATTTTATTTTATATTTTTATAACTGAAAATATGAAGCTGACTGGTGACTTGGGTATGTGTTGTTTTAAAAATATCCTTCCACTAATTCTATCGCCAGCATAGCAAATATTTTTGCATAAAGAACCACTATTGTTTGTTGTATGACCATAATCACTCTCCTGAACTAGGAAAACCACACAGAATGAATATTTTGTGTTCTTGCTCTGTGTGCCTAGTAAGTACTTTTTGGGAAACAATCTGTTAAAAATATATTTCATAATTCAGTGTACACGTAGTTTGGACTAATATTAAATTGTGAAGGGACAAAATTTTTGTTATTTTTCTTAGATTAATACCACTAAAGACCTCTACTTACAAATACTAAAAGTAAGTGGATGGTACTTTCCAACTATAGTTAATAAGCAAACTTACTTGGTTTTTAAAAATAATTGTCTTACTAAATAATTCAGGCTAATATCAAGATGATCTGGTTCGTGTAGACATTTAACTATCATTAAATAGGAAGGTGTTAGAGTTTAAAAGGCATGCACCCATTAAAATTCTGCTAAAATAATTACTTCTCATTTCTCATTCTGAGATTGCCTTGTAGGTAGGCTTATTTGATAATAAGGACTCTTTGAAATCATTATTTTCTCTGTGTGCTATTAATAATAACTTTTCCGTGTTAAATGAATTGAAGATAAAGATCTACTCTTAGGTCTGAGAGTTAAGTGTAAACTTTTAGGAATGTTGGGAGAAGGCAATAGAGGAAATGAGGGAATTTACATTTCAGAACGTTATCTAATCCTGGGAAGACAGAAACCAAAGCAAAGACTGAAGAACAGAGCTGCTATCAGAAGTTAGAATTGTCCTTCCCCTGCAGACAGTCTGTTCAAATAATCCCACTTGGGGCCAATGTACTACCTGTATTTTAACACCTTCCAATCCCTCACACTATACGCTTCTTCTCTACCTACAAATACTCCAGAACACCCTTTATTTGAATACAGTGAAACTGACTCTTGTCTGCAAGCTGCAAGTTCCTCACTGGTAAAGGACTTTGTCCAAAGTTAAGTAGGCCCACTCAATCCATTTAATCATAGCATATGAAATAGTTGAAATGCTGCTGGAAATGGTATTTTCTAGTATATAAAATCATCTGTTTGGACACTACTTTTTGAACTGAAGACAGATTATCCAGTTTTTTCTTAAAGATAGGATTAATTCTCAGAAAAAGTAAGTTTTTTAGGAGAAATATTGAGTCTTATTTGAATTTTCACAGCATTTGATAGCTCTAATGTCCTGTTAAATCTAAAGGGCATTCCCTTACTTTCTTTTAAAAACAATTAACTAGCCAAAGAGCACGTGACTTTGCAAAACAGGGAAAAAGTTGATTTAAATATATATGAAAAATACTGCTTATTTTAACCACTTGGATGCATATAAGTTTTAATAGTGTATTTGTGTTTCTTATCAAATTCTATTTTGTGTTGATTTAAAAAAAATAACCTCTAGACATTATCCCTTTTAAGTTTCAGATGTATACACATTATATCTACATTTTCTGTCCTTAACTATTAGAATAACTGATCATGTGTCCATATACAAAACAGACACATTCTTGTTCAGAATGCTTTGAAATTAAAAGGTCGTTTTTAATACCTACTTGTTTTGGCTAACAAAATCTTTAGGTTGGTTAGGGCTAAGAGCACCATAGACTTCTAAGATAAATTAGTTTCATTTTTATTTTTATTACTGTATTGCCAGCTTCTCTTCCAAATTACATTTTTAATAAATTTGATCTATAGCCCTCTGAAGGGTGAAAGCTCATAAACACATCTTTCTGCTTTAATTGCCTTTATAAAGCACTTACTCAAAAGGGCAGTTTTTCTTCCCAATTGTGCCACCAGTTTTTATAAGTGAATCTGTCAGCCTCTCAGAATTAACTGAAAATGAATGAATTCATTTTCACTGCTGAAAATGAATTATATACTTTAGGGCATTAATATATTCACACTTAAATTTATATCAGAAAAAATAAAAAGGAAAATAATTGCCTTTTCAGGGAGGTTGTGTGACAATCCCAGGTATCATTCTAATTTCTTTACAGTAACATACATGTGATATTCTACAAATCATCATCCCATTGCCAGATCACTGCTGCCATAACTTTCAGGTAAAGATCCACACCTTTTGCCATAGGAAAACAGGCTTGAGCAAGTTTTCTTCTCTTACTTATGTGTACACTCCTCCCAGGTGATCTCATCCAGAGTCACGAACTTACATTCCTTCTACATGCCCAGGACTCCCTCATTCTCCACCCTGATCTCCCCTGAGTTCTGGGACACAGAGGCCACTGCTTCCTCTCCCTGAATGTCTAACCGTCACCTCAAACTCGGCATGTCCAAAGCAGAACTCCTGAATCCACACACAACCTGGCTTCCTCATACTAGTCCACAGCCCCAACATTTAATACTCAGACCCCAAATCTTGGAGGAATCCTTGACTCCTTTTTATTTGGCCTATTCCTCCTCAAATCTATTAATAACTTCGATGAGGTCCACCTTCCCAAGACAAACATATACACACAGGATCTGACAGTGTTTCAGCATCAACTCTGCTACCACCTAGACTAAACCACAGAGTTTTCTTGCCTCGACTGAAATATGGTACTGACAGATTTTCCTGCCTCCAGACAATTCTCCAAATACAAAGTACATTAGGTAATTTCACACACTTACTCAAAACTGGCCAGTGGTCTCCATCACACTCAGAAAGCAATCTAAGTACCCTGGGCTACAAGATCAGACACGAGCACATCGCTATTTCTTGTTGCTACCCTCCTTCCATGCTTCTCACCCACATCACTCAGTACACCTTGCCTTCATGCTCTCTAGATTCAGCCAAGCCCACTCCTGCCTTGGGCTGGGTGGATGCCGTGTAGGGTTTCCCAGGAACGCAAATAGCATGCAGTTGGAGGCTGTAGAATGCATTTTGTGGCTTTTGGGTGGGCCACGGGAAGTAAGGGTAGGGTCAGATGGAGGGATGGGGAAATGATGGACCGGGATGGGTTGAGCATTGGGCAGGTGAAGGCTGGTGGCATCAGACCCAGACACTGCTGCCTGGATCATTCTTCACAGAGGAAGTCCAATCTCTCCAGATCTCTAGATTTCTACTGGACTGGCAGGGGAGTCCTGGGATGAGAAACACCTGGGTGACTCAGGTGCCTCAAGACCATCATCACAGATTCCCCAGTAGGTAAGGAGTCAGGCTCATGCCACCTGTCGAGCAAACCCCAGTGCTCGTGGATGCTTACCCCCGTCTGTCCCTGTGGTTTCTGTTCCTTTTATCTGGAACATTCCTTTTTCTTTTTTACCCTATCTGGAACATTCCTTGTAAGAACTTTGGATGCTTCACTCTCCTATTCTATGTTCCAGCTCAACTATCAATTCTGGGGGAGGCCTTTTCTATTGAACCTAACCTCCCACCCCAATATGTCATTCTATAATCTTGCACTTTAAAATTTTTCTACATAGCTCTTATCACTATGTGAACTTTTACTATATTTATTTATTTATTTATTTAATGTTTAGTTATGTATTGGTTTGCCTGTACCAATATAATTTTGGGCTCTATGAAAGATGGGAGGTAGTCTTTTTTTCTCAAGACTTTTTTTTTTTTTTTTTTTTTCTTTTTGCGGTATGTGGGCTTCTCACTGTTGTGGCCTCTCCCGTTGCGGAGCACAGGCTCCGGATGCGCAGGCCCAGCGGCCATGGCTCACGGGCCCAGCCGCTCCGCGGCATATGGGATCCTCCCAGACCGGGGCACGAACCCCTATCCCCTGCATCGGCAGGCGGACTCTTAACCACTGCGCCACCAGGGAGGCCCTCAAGACTTTTTGATCACTGTATCTTTTGAAAGAAGAATATTCCCCTATGTGAGAATATTTGATTTGGTTACCATGGAGACATCCACTGGATATCAGATGTGGAAATATAAATTAAACTTAAAAAATTCAATACTAGGCCCAAGATGGCAAATGTACTTCCTGTCCTGGTCACAATTCCCTCAGGAATGGCAAGAATGTAGGGAGGGAGAAGTAGGAGAAAAGTAGAGAAATTAATGTTGAGGCATGGCTATTCTGAGGGATGTCAGATACTGAGACTGTGGAGTCAAAAAAAAAAAAAAAAAAAAAAAAAGACACCTGTATCCCACTTTCAATGGCACATAAAAAGGTGATCAGGTTAAACTGGAAAGTGAAGATCAAGAATCCATTGCCTTTTTTAGTTATGATTTGCCATAGAAACTCAGCAGTTAGAATGGACTGCATGTTTGTGTCCCTGTAAAATTCATCTGTTTAAATTCTAATCTGCAGTGTAACTGTATTAGGAGGTGGAGCCATTGCGAGGTAATTAGGTCATGAGGCAAAAGCCCTCGTGAATGGGATTAGTGCTCTTATGAGAGGGGAGAGAGCAGGCTTTTCTACCATGTTGAGGATCTAAGGAGAAGTCCTCTGCCTGCAAAATGGGAGAGGGCTCTCACCAGAACTCTATCAGGCTGGCACCTCAATCTCTGTATTCCAGCCTCCACAACTGTGAGACACAAATTTCTGATGTTGATAAGCTACCCAGTTTATGGTATTTTGTCATAGCAGCCTGAACTAAGACAGCAGTTACCATATCTTAGTAGATGTAAAAATCCCTGGGAGGCATTTTAATAATGAGTGCTTTTTACTCCACCTCTAGAATTTTGGTTCTTTAGCTCCAGAGGATACTGAATATATTTTAAAGAATAGTGACTAGGGGGCTTCCCAGGTGGTGAAGTGGTTGAGAGTCTGCCTGCCGATGCAGGGGACACGGGTTCGTGCCCTGGTCCGGGAAGATCCCACATGCCACGGAGTGGCTGGGCCCGTGAGCCATGGCCACTGAGCCTGCACATCCAGAGCCTGTGCTCCACAATGGGAGAGGCCAGAACAGTGAGATGCCCGCGTACCAAAAAAAAAAAAGAAAAAAAAAAAAAAAAGGAATAGTGACTAGGATCAATGAGCTCTCTAATTTATTTTATTTCAATAGTGAAAGGAGAAATATTAATTTCCTTTAGATGAACAATAAAAGATTATTTTCAAGATCATCAGGATTAGTGATTAATGAACAATAGGTTTAAGAAACATCAATCATGCCTGACTTATTTCAGTGTGTTCACAAGGCATTGTTTTTATGAACTGATTGTTAATTTACATGGTTGTTATCAAAACATTTTAGCATTGCCTCTCTATTGGTGAAAATTGAAAGAATTACAGCATCTATATCACATGATTATTCAAATAAGTTAAGTGAAATGAAACACTTCACAAAAGTGTTTGGTATATAGTAACCACAGGAAATAGTAATTATTATTATTACAAATGTATTAATATAATTATAAATATTATTTTGATTGTAATTAATATAATATTAATAGAAATAATACTTCAGATAACTTAAATTTTTGTTCATTTGACTACTTACATTCTTAATTTGCTTACAATAGTTTTCTTGGGGTATTAAGCTGATGTGTAAAAGTCCATAAATTCTGGGTTAATTAGGTACAAAAACATTCTATATTATAAAAATCAAAGTCAACTTCAGTCAGTGTGACAGTTATACTAATTTTATCTCTAAGAGTGGCTTGAAACTGGGATTTACTTTTGAATGCAGGCTTTAATATATACAAATATATTTATAAATATATATATTTATATATAGCATGCATTTTTCCTGTAGAAAAATCAGAAAATGTAGAAAAAAATATTGCCTACAATATCACCATGTACCATTCATATGTTCCATATAAAATTTCATTTAATTATATTCATAAAAATTTTACAAAAGTGGAACTGTATAAAGGGAGCCCCATACTTTACATATTATTTATTATTTTTTCTAATAAAATATATTTTAAAATTCATTCTATGTTAGTTTTCATTTTATCAGTTTTACTGTTCAATTCTGTGCCTCCTGGAACTTAAAACGATGTAGTGTGCCTTTACAACCTGAGTATAGACATCATTTCATCAAGGGGGATTGTGCTCTAATGTAAATCCTCCAATGGGACCTTCCAGATTCTTCAAGGAACAAAAACATTCCATGTATTGTATTCCCAGAGTGATCTTTGAGTGAGGATAGTGAGTCTTACCTTACTCCCCAATGGCATACTTTAAGGAGAATTGCTCCTTTAATTAGGCAAAGTGGCAATGATATATTTGAATAGCAGCAAAAGAGAAGTCAAGGAACATTTAATCTACTTTAATTATGTATTATTCAGAAAGAATTATTTCCCTAACAACAACTCTAGCTCAAACAATGCTAGCTCAAACTCTAGCAGCTCCTTGCTGCTAGCCTGGGTGTTTAACACATATTTCAGCTCCCAATCATTTGGGTGGTCAGACACACTTTTGCATATTATCACAGAGGACTGTGTTTTAACTGACGAGTAGAAATCATGCCAAAATTTTTTTCTTTTCCTTTTTCTTTTTTATTTGTTACATCCTCATGCTCTACAGACAATACACACCCATTCTTCAACTATACAGCTTCAATAGAATTGTATTTCCCTTTATTTCTCACTTTTATGTCTTTGTTTTGAAAAGCAATGGTGTGTAGATAAAAGCTTAGGTGTGAAAGAGTCAGTGAATTTAGTTTCAGCTCTACATTTGCTTGCTGTGTGACCTTGGACAAGTTATTTAACCTGCCTAATTCTTGATTTTCTAATTTGTAAAATGGAAATGATAATATTTTTTATAATTTGGTTGTGAAATTTGAACAGGAGGCATAAAGATCAGCTGTCATCCTGTGTAGCTTCAATACAACTTTCTTCCCTTTCCTTTTATTGTGTTGTACTTTTCTCCATATTTTGTTGTGCACTTGTCACCTATGTTAAATTTTCTCATCTCTTTTGCTTTCATTATTTCCAGAATGATCTCATCTGCATGAGATATGACTGGACCCAACTGGATTATCATTGTCTTTTTTCATCTTTACATTTATTTTCTTTCAAATGTGACACGTTTTTTTCCTTTGGAAAAATTCTAAAGATTTCACATAGAAGTGCAGAACAATTAGCTTAACCTCAGCCCCTTTCAATGTAATTTAGTTTCCACCTTTGATGGATAATGGTTACATACCTGGTCTACAACACATTCCTATGATTTCCCAACTTAACTATCATATCACCTTCCTGCAAGATTTTCTTGACTTAAATGGTATAAAATAACCTTAACAATGCTCTCCTTTCTCATGACATCAGAATACAATCTACCCAATACCTTATGATCTAGGTCTGCATGGGCTACATACATCACACTTTTTGTTACACTAGCATCTTTCCCAGCAAAACCATTTAATCAGCACAGTGATGTTTGCCACTTCCAGTTTTTGATACCTTCTCAAACAGCCTGTAAAAATACTATCATAAAAATCTTTCCTATATTGTGTTAGCTATTTCATTTTTACTCAGATGGTTTTTAACTACACTAAGATGTCTACTTTAAGGCCAGATCACTGAGCCTAGGGACAGCTTTCTTTATCAAATCTGCTGATTGCCCAATCTCCAGGTTGTGGACTGAATCTCCCATTGTATCAATTAGTTCTTCATCTTTGATTTTCCTAGTAGGGATCTATATATTTTTCTTTAAAAATAGTTCCTTAAAATTTAAAGAGTTTAATTTTCTTATTACTCTTTTTCACATGCTTTTTTGTCATCCGTTTCAATTTCTAAACCCACCACACTCTTCTCTCTTCATGAACATAAGTTGTAGAATGTCTGTATTTTTGATTTGATCTTTCTTTTTCTTTCTTTCTTTCTTTCTTTCTTTCTTTCTTTCTTTCTTTCTTTCTTTCTTTCTTTCCTTTTCGTTTTTCCTTTCTTTCAGTTTGAACTGATCAACATAAACAGCCCTCATTTTGCTCTCTGATTTGTGCCCCAGTCTCTCAGCTTTGTATGCTCCCCACTGCTTTCAGTAAATGAATTCAAAACAGGAAATGTCTTGGCTGCTATTAATTTTGTTCACTTCACTCTTTTTTTCTCAGAGCATCTCCTCTAGCCCTCTCTTGAACACTCCTCTAGACTCTCATGCCCTGACAAAGAGGAAACCTTCTCACCTTGATATTTCCTCTGGTATTTGAACCACTTTCCTGTTCTGTAGGAATGTCTTCATCTTCCAAACACCTTTTCCAATAGATCCAGCATTTAAGAAAGCTATTAATGATCTGAAAAGGCAAATTTTTCTATTTTCTCTTGCACATAAACCCTAGCCATCCTGTGACTCACACTTTATGAGTATTTTTCCAATCTCTATGTGGGTGCATACATGTAAACTTTTAAAATTCTGTATCCAGGGACTTCCCTTGTGGTCCAGAGTGTGGGACTCCATGCTCCCAGTGCAGGGGGACTGGGTTCAATCTCTGGTCAGGGAACTGGATCCTGCATGCATGTTGCAACTAAGAAGTCTGCAGGCTGCAACAAAGTACTCCGTGTGCTGCAACTAAGACCCTGCACAGCCAAAATACATAAATAAATAAATACTAAAAAAAATTCTGTATCCATTTCAGACTGATTATATATATTTGCCTCCTTTGTTCAGTTGTAGTTATTTTTAGTCCTATCATTTTTTTCTTTCTAAATGAATGTATAGTCCTTCCAAATATGACCATTTTTCTCCTTGAAGGAAAGGAGATATAGCCTTAAGTAAAATTAATCTATCCACTTGTGTTTCTCAGTGCCATTGGCAGGGGGCGAGATGGTGGCTGCAGAACATGCTACAACGTCAAATCTCTCTTTTCCCACAATTCACACCCATAATCATCTGACTCAGAGTTCATTTACTTCTCAAATGTCTACACGCCTTCTGACGGTTCCAAATAGAGTTACTTTGGGTCCAACTACTTCTCATTTCCTAGACTCACAATCAAAAAAGTTTATTTACTTTGAGCTCCAAAGGCTCTAACTCTGACCTCTGTGTTTTAATTATCTGCTTTCGTGATCTTCTTTTTCAGTTCTGATATGTTTATATTTACCCTACTTGTCCTTCAAGATTTTACACAAAACCTCTTCTCCCCTTTCCATGATTCCTCAGAACTGACAGGTTCCTTGTATTCCTGAAACACATAATATCATCTTAATTTCCTTTTTCTTTATTTTCTGGACTTCAGTGTCATTTACTATGGACTTCCTTTTTTTTTTTTTTTTGGTCTTCCTTCCTTTTAATCATTTATTCATGCTTTTGTTCTCTCTCATTCCCTTTCTTTCCTTTCTCTGTAAACTTCCCCCACATCTGTGTCTCTGATGTGTACACTCTCCTTCCCTCAGCGGAAGCTCTTCTTTTTCTTCTTTTTCTTTCTATACCTCTTGATCACCACTAGGTATTTTATTTACTTTCCTTTTTCTTTCTTCTTTCACCACTGCAACTTGAAATTATTCTCTTTTAGTGTTCTCTTCATCTTGCTGAAGCTAGCTTTTTGCTGCCTTCTCCCTCTAATAGTCCCTGAATTATTTTCCATATTTAGTAAGTTCTGGGACTTAGAGTATTTTAGTCATGTATTCCTCCCTTTTATTATGATGTGCTTTTAGAAATTTGCATATACATGTCCCTTTTCATCATAAAGATCATAAAAGGTTCAATAACAGCGGCAGCTAATATTTATTGAGTGCTCACTAATATTTATTAATTGCTCACTAATATTTGTTAAGAACCTACTCTATTCTAGTCCCTCTGTAAAATATTCAACCTGGCAGAATTATCTTAGGTAGGTGCTATTAGCCTTTCATGTTACAGATCATGAAACAGAGTTTTGCAGATGAAACTGTACAAGTTAAGGTGTAGTTTGCCAAAGCTCACACAATGAGTAAGAGACTTATCTAGGATTCAAACCCAGAGTCTTCCCTCCACCCCAACAATAAGCTTTGTTTAAGTACCATTATGATGTGGGCCAGACATGAAATTAAAGACTGACAGAAACCATTCAGGTAATGTGATATAGGTCAGATAGCAACATGGCAGCATGGCCAACTTGTTCATCAGAATGAGGCAACTGCCCCTCTGCTCCGGCTGAGAGCTGCCATGTGTTTGTGGAGAAGGGGTCAGTATTTGTCAGAGTTTCTGATTAGTTGAAACAGCTAGAAATCCAAATATTTTGTGTGTCAAATTTCCCATTAGAAAGGTTGCTTCTAATTTAAAGGAAAAAAGAAAAACAGATGATGACAGCAACCCAAAGACATCTGAACGTGTAATGCAATCCATGTTTTTTTTTTTTTTTTTTTTTTTGCAGTACACAGGCCTCTCACTGTTGTGGTCTCTCCTGTTGTGGAGCACAGGCTCCAGACATGCAGGCTCAGCAGCCAGGGCTCACAGGCCCAGCTGCTCCGCGGCATGTGGGATCTTCCCAGACCGGGGCATGAACCCGTGTCCGGCAGGCGGAATCTCAACCACTGTGCCACCAGGGAAGCCCAATCCATGGACTTTTAATTGGAAGCATCTCTTGTAAAAAAAAAAAAATGTGCCTTCCTGGGTAAGTGCAGTCTTTTCATTTACTGCTCCCCCTTTTTATTATGTCACCATATATATATATATATATATATATATATATATATATATATATATATATATATATATACTTTTTTTTTTTTTTTTTTGCAGTACACGGGCCTCTCACTGTTGTGGCCTCTCCCGTTACGGAACACAGGCTCTGGACGTGCAGGCTCAGTGGCCATGGCTCATGGGCCCAGCCGCTCCACAGCATGTGGGATCTTCCTGGACCGGGGCACGAACCTGTGTCCCCTGCATGCAGGTAGACTCTCAACTACTGCACCACCAGGGAAGCCCCACAATATATTTTTAATGAAAGAAATCAAACTATTGAAAAATAGATGAAGTGAAAAACAAATTCCTCTTTCAATCTACTTTCCTTTTCTACTCTTCCTTCCCAGTTTAGATTGTTTCTAGACTTTTGTAAATTTATTTTACTATGTCATATATGTAAAGGAATATAGGCAATGTATAAATATGAAGCAGAGTAATTAAACATAATTATGAACTCACATCCTAACTTAAGTGATAGAACTTACAGATTCCATATTCACCATATGTAGAATACATTGTAACTATGTGTTGCATTTTGTACTTATTTCTATGCCTTAAAACTATTTCTATTATCTATATTTCTAATACAATTAACTGTCTAGTTTTATTACTGTTTATGCTTTATAAAATGTTATTCTTTTTGTAGATTTCTGTTTCATTATTTTTGCTCTATACTATGTTTATATGGTACTTTTATGTTGGTATCACTATAACATTAGTTTTCATTTGTGCATACAAATCCATTGGGTGAATATACCAAAAACTTTATTACCCTATTATTTTGATGATGAACATTTACTTCGCTTCCACACTTTATATGTACAATGTTGCTAGGAATATTTGTGTACCTGTCTCCTGGTGTCCATGAGCAAGAGTTTTTCTCAGGTATGTACTGAGCAATGAAAATGCCAAATCTTAAACTTTGTTACTCAGAGGATGGTCCACAGATCAACAGTATCCTTATCACCTGGACACTTGTTATAAATGTAGAACTGTAGATCCCATCCTAGATTTAGTGAATCAGAATCTATATCTCAACCAGATCCAGGATTCCCAAATAGGAGTAAAGATAATTTCTTTATTTTATTTTATTTTATTGATTTATTTATGCAACATAGCACTTCCAGGAGGAAAATCACCTATGAAACATTTATCACTGAGAAAATTCACTCTATGATTGCTCTATTTTGCCATCAAAATATAAAAGAGGTACTCCATGTTTTGGCTGTTTTATTATTTCTTCTAACTGGTACCTCTGGATACTGTTATATATTGATAAATGTAAAACAATTTTCCAACTGGCCATTAGGTATAGATGATAGCTTGTCCCGTGTTTCCAGCAAAACGTAGGCTGTCCTTCATATCGGCCCAAATGAAAGGCATATAAAGGAAATTCACTTCTTTTTCCTTTTGACACACTTTCCCAGTATGTATCCCTTGGTCATAGATAAAGCTAATTTGCTTAAAAAACACACACACACACAAACTCTGAGGTAGTTAGATTACTATCAGTTTCAGCTTACACATGAAAAAACTGAGACAGAAATAGTTTACTATCAATCTAGGGTTACAAAAGTAGCTACTGACTGGTCAGAGGTGAGAACTTGTTTCATTACTTATAGGCTGTTCTTGTACTAAGATATCATGTTTTTTCCTTTGATAGATATTATTTATACCAACCATCCAGCAACGATTCTTGCAATGTAAACTATACATGGTCTTGAGATACTTCTCTCACATAATCAGACACTAAGCAATCAGGCATGAGAGAGTGAATCTGTCACTAGTACTAATATCACCCACTAAATTATGACCTACAGAACATTGTGATGATGTATTTGACTATCAGGTTTTGAGACAACTAAAAAATGTTCCCTAAAACTTAAACTCTGTCTGCTAATATGAAAGTTATATTGGGTGGAAAAAGAAGAGGGAAGAAAAATGACCGTTTGTTATTGAATAAATCTGTTATTTCTTCTAACAATTATCAACTATAAAGAGTAGAACACATATCACATATATTTATATTCAAATATAGTAACCTGACATATTGAACTACCATGATTTTTGAGATTTGATCAAAATGCAATTGTATATTTGTCTCATTAAAATTTATTTAAATACAATTTATTTATTGACATCCTTAGAACAAAAATCAGATGAGATTATTCTACTCACTCTTGGAAATAAAGAGCCCCATGGTTACTTTAAGGTAAAAACAAAAACAAACAAAAAATCCACCAAACTAGCAGCTCTGAACTTTAAATGTTAAATCCTAGATATTAAAAATGTCATTTTCACCCTAAAGAAAATCTTTTTTCCTCCCCCAAGTAGCTTCTGTCATCTTTGCTTTTCTGCCACTTTCTCTCCACTCTCACAGTTTCAGAG
Organism: Mesoplodon densirostris; assembly: GCF_025265405.1. Lineage (NCBI taxonomy): Eukaryota > Metazoa > Chordata > Mammalia > Artiodactyla > Ziphiidae > Mesoplodon > Mesoplodon densirostris. The sequence continues at coordinate 19,247,860 of NC_082664.1, forward strand.
GGTAGGGAGAGGAGAATGAAAAGGGAAAGAGAATTTCTTGCTTTTGAATGAGGTCTTATGATGGCTTTCTGTGCTTTGTCCTGTGAGATGTGTAACATCGACATTTTTCTTTTTCCTTTGTGAAGTTCTTCCAACACTCAGTTCATGAATATTTGTGATTTCTCCATTTAGCCACTGGTTTCCCAGAGCTCCGTTCCATACAGACCTCTCCCTGTTGGAGACCTATTAATCTCTAAAGAATCTTGCAGGGCAGGAATAAGACACAGCTCCAAGAATCTCTCTCCCACATTTGGTCCATGGGCAGTGCTCACACATCCATTACTTTGACTAACTCTTGGAATAAAGGTACGTCGCTGATTCCTGAAACTACTTCTTTTCTTGCCTGTCCTTTCTGTCCCCTTGATTTTTAGGATAAAGGTCAGATCCCCTTTGCCTGTGTCCCCCACTCTAAGGGAGCAATCTGCACCCTTTAAGGGGTGTGTCCAACCCCCCTAGGAACCCTTCCAGTGGGGCAAATAAACGTTCAATAGAGCAGCATCTCTCTTTCTTTCAAATAACAAAAATAAAACACTGGGTCTCCCCTGGTGGCACAGTGGTTGAGAGTCTGCCTGCCAATGCAGGGGACACGGGTTCGTGACCTGGTCCGGGAAGATCCCACATGCCATGGAGTGGATGGGCCCATGAGCCATGGCTGCAGAGCCTGTGCTCCGCAACGGGAGATGCCACAGCAGTGAGAGGCCCGTGTACCGCAAAAGAAATTAAAAAATTAAAAAAAAAAAAAACCTCTGCCATGAGGCCTCTGCTCGTGCACTCTCTGCCACGAGAGAGTGCAGAGGATACCTCTGCACTTCCTGTGTGTGAGGATCTCGTGAGCTGTGATACAGATTATTAGAAGGGTACTTTGAAAATCTGAATGTTGTTGCTATATTTTCCTTTGGTGACCAATACCTGACATACTAAGGTTGGCATACTAGGTTGGCAGAGATACTAACTTTTCCATTTCACATCCTTATCATATGTGTAAAATCTTAATTTTGTGAACTTTCTCAAATTTGTAAAAATCCATTTTAACATTTGGAGGGAGGGATGAGAGACGAGATTAGGGGTGGATAAATAGGAATCTCAGGTGTTAGGTATGCTCCCATTCAGAAGACTATGTCTTCTTTAGCTATTCCAGCAGTCCAGGGAGGGAGAGTTTATCATCTCCATCATCTTGATGAGTAAACTGAAACCCCGATTTTGGTTTTTTCCCCAGGATAACACCACAGATGAGTAGGAAAGCAAGGATCGAACATGTTCCTCTGAATGACTCCTAAGCCTGAAATAAATAGTATCTCATTTATACCCTTCTTCCTTTAGAATGAAATAATTTAAAATATGTTGTCCATCAACACTCCTCTCCCAGCCTGAGGATGGGCTCTAGAACCAACCAACTAGGCTCATATCTGAGCTTTTACACATGACCATGGGCAAGTTACTGAACCTCTTTGTATCTCAGTTCCTTATTTGTAAAAATAGGAATAATATTAATAATGATGATACCTGCATCATTGTCTTTTTTGTTTGTTTGTTTTTTGTGGTACGTGGGCCTCTCACTGTTGTGTCCTCTCCCGTTGCGGAGCACAGGCTCCAGACGTGCAGTCTCAGCGGCCATGGCTCACGGGCCCAGCTGCTCCATGGCATGTGGGATCTTCCCGGACCGGGGCATGAACCTGTGTCCCTTGCATTGGCAGGTGGACTCCCAACCACCACGCCACCAGGGAAGCCCCATCTTTGTCTTTTAAATCATTGCTTTTAGAAATAATTTTCATTAGCTTCACTGGGGAGCAGATTGGTGAAGTTCCTCACATTGTTATGTCAAAAGTCAATCTTATCATAGGGTTTCTATAGGTTAATATTTGTGTATTTAATAAAATAGTGGTAGAAAAAGAACAAGAAATGATCACTGGACTTTGAGTCAGGATCCACGATCTTTGAATTGAAGTCCTTAATCCACTAACTGTGTTACCTTGGGAGAGTTACTGAAATGACCTTTTTGTCCTCATCCATAAAAATATTTGCTTCCCTCAGGGAGCAAAACATCCCATCTTTCCATTTTATGAGGACAGTGTCAACTCCTGAACATGGTCCTCTACATAGTAGAAGGGTGAGCATCCTCCATGCAACCCAAAGGCAAAATAAAGTTACAGGAGTTACAAAATTACAAAATAAAGTCACTGCCCCACTGCTGACATCCCAGCGCTGTCTTCCCAGGTAGTGTCTATCTGGTCTCAGTAAAAGAATGAAAAATCACAAGGGACATGTGCTCCTGGAGTAGGTCTCATATACTCTAAATTCTATAAATAATGTGGTATAAAAGGAGACTAAAGTAGTCTCCTTTAATTTAGCTGTAGTCATATATAGTGCAGTTTAATGTGTAAATATCTCTGGTAATATTTGTGAAGGTGTTAGAACTTTTGCACCAATCAGAGGGAGAGACATAGTAGGCTCAGAGAACAAACTTCATGAGCCACACATGGCTCTTGAAATTAAAGATTTGGAAAAAATAAAATAAAAAGTTCTCTAACACATTGACCTTAGAGAATGGGCATGCTGTTCCATAAGACACTGCTTGATATTGTTTAAATATTACATTTAGAATAACTTCTAGTTTTGTCACTCAGAAGCTGGAGCTGCTGCTTAGAAAAGAATCGTGTTAAAGTGTAAAAGTTTGGAGATTCAGAGAAATCTTGTGGGTTTAGCCAGGTCAGCAAGGAATATCTCTCGTCAGGGTTTAAGAGAAGACCTGCTTCGTTTAACAAGACTTTCATTTGTTACTCCTTAACTTTATAACTTTCAGAGTCCTCCAATTACATTTATCTTCTTTTCATTTGACAATTTTTGTTTCATGTTAAAATTATTTATTCACCTGTTATCAGATGGTGAGTTGCTTCCAGCCAGGAACTGTGTCTTTTTCCCCTGACTTTCCTGGAACCAGCCAACACAATGCCTTCATGTAAGATAAATAAATTTTTTTGAATGAATAAATATATATTTGTATGCATTCAAGAGACTAAAAAACGTAAAGGAACATTGACCAAATTCTTTAACAATAATCCTGTTTACAATTCTGCTGTTACTAATTCTTGTCAATAATTGATTTTGTGCTTAAATCTCACAAGAATAAACAGTTTTTAACAGTTCTAGAAAGTCTTAGTGTTTCCAAAGAAGCGATTGTGATCACTGGATCAGATGTGACTTAATCTAAGGAATGACTATTCTTTACAATAGAAAAGCTGCAAAAAGATTGATACTATGTGAATGCTTCCTAAACTCTATTTCAACACTTCTCAAATTGAACTTACTATTTTCTTCCAGAAATGTGCTCTTCCTTTTATGTTTCTTGTCTCCATCAACACATTACCTTTCCTCTAATCAAAGCTAAACAGTCCTGGATTATCGTTGATACCTTCTTTCTTGTCATCAGCCACATTTAATGGATCAATTTTATGCTAAAACCTTTTTCATGCCTCACTCTTTCCACTACCACTAGCCCCAGCCTTTGTCATCTTTTTCCTACAACAATCTTCTAATTGGCCTTCCCTCTCCACTCTGTTTTCTATACTACCACTGGATTTATCTTTCTTAAATGCTAATGTGCTTACATTGCTTCCCAGGTTAAAAAAATAAAATAAATGAACCATTTTTAAAGCACAGATGTCTCCCAATTACAATCTGGTGCTTGCAGGTGCATCTGGCCAGGAGGCATGTTTTGTTTGGTCCATGGTGTTTAAAAAATATGTATTGGTCAACATTTAATAATTTAAAGAATTAGCATCTGGTGTTTGCTGTTTTTCCTGAAAAAGAGCAGCTGGTAACATTGGATTGACTTTCTCTTGCCGAGCTGGTTTGCTTTCTCCACATCGCCACCAAATGCAAGGTCTCTCATTTCACCGCAGTCCTCACCATGCTCTATTGTCTCCATGTCTCCTTAGCAATGCAAGCTTCCCTTAGCCATCATTGTCATAACTGTTTTACTGTAGTTTATCTTATATCTAAACTACTTCCTCAGCTGTATTCGAATGTCTTTCTTCTTTAGCACAGCATTCAATGCCCTTATAAGTTGGCTGCATACTCCTCTTCTCATTTTATTTTCCTCTCTTTCCCATCTTATGCTTCAGCCACATCAGACTGCTCCCTGCTTCTAGAACATGCACAAGGAAGAAGTTTATAATAGAGGGTGGACCCAGACTGCCTGGGGTCAAAGGTAGTTTTTAACCTTTATTAGCTCTGTCATTTTGGACAAATCACCTAAACTCTTTGTGCCTTGGATATTTCATTCATAAAGTGGAGAGACTAGTGACTACCTCACATGATTATAATGAGGGTTTTAAAAAGCTGCAACAGGTGAAGATTTTATCAGTTGGTAAATGCTCAGCAAACTTTAGCAGTTGTTAATTTTCTGCCAAACATTTTACTCCTTATTCACTTCATCTTCTGAATATCTAGCTGAGTGCCGTACACAGTTTCAATGTTCAGAAAAAGTTTGTGAATTAAGCAGAAGTGAATTCATGGGATTTTCTTTGATGAACCAAGTAATTAAGAGCTGAATTAACCTTAAAAAACATTGGGCTTCCCTGGTGGCCCAGTGGTTGAGAGTCCGCCTGCCGATGCAGGGGACACGGGTTCGTGCCCCAGTCCGGGAGGATCCCACATGCCGCGGAGCAGCTGGGCCCGTGAGCCATGGCCGCTGAGCCTGCGCGTCCTGAGCCTGTGCTCCGCAACGTCAAATGACAGTGGGGTCAAGAAGGCAGGACTCCTAAAGGTAACTATCTGCCAGTATTATGTTGTGACTATGCAGATATCGCCACCAAACCACATGTAAGGGGGAAGATGGCGCCACAGCCATCCCATTGGGGACCATAATTTATAAAATTCAGCACCAATTTTGTTTGGGAGACTCAGGAAGTCATCTTTCTTAAATTTTCTCATTTTTGCTCTTTTCCTCCTTCTCATGATATCATCACTTGGCACTGCCATGTACTATGCATGTAATATTGATAAATGTTTGCTAAAAAACAGTTAAGTACAAGTAATATGCCTAAGGCCCTATAGCCCAATGGAACTACTATTTGAACCTGTTTTTTTTTGTTTTATTTTGTTTTATTTTTTTGTGGTACATGGGTCTCTCACTGTTGTGGCCTCTCCTGTTGCAGAGCACAGGCTCCGGACACGCAGGCTCAGTGGCCATGGCTCACGGGCCCAGCTGCTCTGCAGCATGTGGGAACTTTCCGGACTGGGGCACGAACCCATGTCCCCTGCATCGGCAGGCGGACTCTCAACCACTGCGCCACCAGGGAAACCCTTTTCTTAAAAAAAAAATTATTTATTTATTATTATTATTATTTTTTTAATTCTAGTTTTGGCTGCATTGGGTCTTCGCTGCTGCCCGTGGGCTTTCTCAAGTTGCAGCGAGTGGGAGGCTTCTCTTGTTGCAGAGAACGTGCTCCAGGCTCATGGGCTTAGTTGCTCCGCAACATGTGGGATCCTCCCGGACCCATGTCCCCTGCACTGGCAGGCAGACTCCCAACCACTGCACCACCAGGGAAGTCCTACTATTTGAATCTGGAAACTTCTGAGCTCCCTTCCCAACCTCCTTTCATTTCAATGCACCACGTGATTGGGTGGCTCCTCATTACTTGGAGCTTTGCTCCAATTCTACTTAATTACTTATATTTTGTTAATCACCTCTTACAATTCTGACCTTACTGCCCTTCCTTCACATCTGAATGTGTTTTCTCTGTCTTCTTCATCTTTTAAAACACAGCTGAAGTATCTCGTCTTCTCCTGCCCCCTCTTTTGGGTCAAATACTCCATGTCTCTGTTCCCATAGCCCCATCTGCACACCCTTCTCATATCACTTGTTATATTCTGCTCTTATCTCCTTCTCCTTGGTGGCAGGAAACTTGTCCCACTGTATTTTGTGGCCCTAGTACCTAGCAGAGTTATCAGCAAGTCATCAATGCTTAGAGGATATTTGATGCACAAATGTGTGAAACAAAAGACACAAAAGTCCCAAGAAGTAGAACTTGGAATTATAGCAATAGATCATCAGATAGAGTGAACAAATTGCCAGGCTCTTGTAACAGCTTATTGCTAAGGACCCACTGTTGTCTGTCCACAACACTTATCCTCTTGTCATTACACTCACTGCTGGACCCAGTAGACAAAAATGATTAATTCCGAATAGAACTTTCTACTTGTGCTCTCGGCTATTTTTTCCACTTTTTATTACAAACTTAGTTTGCCCCTACTCCCAACTTTCTCTTTTCTAGCTCTAGACATTGTTTCAAGACCAAAAAACTTTCGATTTGAGTAGAGGTTTGTAGTTTCTCCCAAAACTAAGAGCCAGAGTATGACAACAAGAGGAAGTATTTCAACAGTAACTGATCACAAAATAGATGTAATGTCAAGAGCACATCAATATTGTCAAGAGGTCTTGTGAGCATAGGTTAAAAATAATGCTTGGGGGACTTCCCTGGTGGTGTAGTGGTTAAGAATCCTCCTGCCAATGCAGGGGACATGGGTTTGAGCCCTGGTCCGGGAAGATCCCACATGCTGCAGAGCAACTAAGGCCATGCACCACAGCTACTGAACCTGCGTTCTAGAGTCCACGAGCCACAACTACTGAGCCTGCGTGACACAACTACTGAAGCCCATGTGCCTAAAGCCCATGCTCCACAACAAGAGAAACCACCATGATGAGAAGCCTGAGCACCCGAAAGAAGAGTAGCCCTTGCTCATCGCAACTAGAGAAAGCTCATGCACAGCAACAAGGACCCAACACAACCAAAAATAAATTAAAATAAATAAATAAATATAACATTAAAAAAAAGCTTGGATTAGAAGCCTAGAAGGTTATAAGTTTAGAGAATCTGTGAGTACTGAAAAATTTGAAGGAAATTGCAACATCAGGGTTTGAGTGTAAAACTTATTTCTTTGGTGAAGGGAGGTGGATATGCTTTTTATTTTCAGCCTAAGACTATCTCTTAAGAAAGACAACCCAAGACTAGGTGAGAATTGTGTAGCTTCATTCTGTCAAAGCATATCGCTACTTATAGGCTTAGGGATGCTGCCAATAAAATATTTCGTCAACCCCCGATGTTCTACAAGAATAGACTCTTGGATAAGATTATTGTTAACAGCCCAAGTGTTGATACAGCCACAAGTTAATAGCTACTGGCAAACAGCAGCCTTTTTTGTTCTGTGTGAATAGTTCTTCCTCTCCTAGCCTGCCAAACTAAGCACATTCGGTATGTTTTCAAAGTGGCACACAGGAGGTCAATTCATTAATCATTCTCAAATAGTGGGAAACAGAGACTCCTGTCTTGGAAGCCACTGGAAAAGTAATCCTTTCTGTTTGCTGTTTTAAGCTAGTAGGTGATATTCCCCCCCCAAAAAAAATTATTTCCTTCCATTTCTTGCTTCCTCAAGGGCTTATATATTTCTCATCTCTTTATGTTAGAACTCAGGTGATTGTATCACCTTTAAGTAGACAATTGAGTGGGACTGGAGAAACAGAGGCATTTTTCTTTAAGTCATAATTTACTTTATTCACATATAATGTATGAAATACCTGGTTAAAATTTATTTTTCCAAATTTCTCCCAGTAAGAAAGTCACTGCTCTGGGAGCACTGGTACACTCAATGTTTGGCAGCCACGCATCTATCTTAGTTAACTGGGACAAAAGTGACAATTCCCCTGATCTTTGAGCCTATCTTGAAAGCCTGGAACATGGTGGCAGATTGCTTTGGGTGGGAGGTCTGGCTCTACCTCTTGCCAACTATGAAACCATGGACAACTTCTCAAAGCCTTGCTTTCCTCTTCTCTAAATGCATATAATTATAAAGCCTACCTCCCAGGGGAGTTGTGAGATTAACTGTGATAATATATGTAAAATATCTTAGCTCAGGGAGCAAAGGAACTCCGAATCTTCTCTTTCTTCTCCACCTCCTCTTCCCTCCCTCATTAATCTTTTTTTTCTCCTCTTTCTTCTCTTCTTCCTCTTTTTCTCACCTCTTCTTCCTTTGTCCTCATTGCTCACATCTGAGACACATCCACTAGGAAGTGATTCATATTTGAATTTATCTTGGTCTCAAAACAAATAAAAGTCAAGGGGCTTTTTCTTCTAGAATGAATTCTATTTTAATTGAAAATAAACTCTTTTTTTTGGTATGATTTTCCTGAGGCTTCTAACTGCAAAGAACTCCAGATTTTGGACGACACTGCTGCAGCTGGCTCTTTTGTGGGATAGAGGGAATCATACAGCTGAATGTCTAGTGCTATATCAGATGGAACACACATGAGCCTTTCCTCCCTGCTGTCCGGATCTCTGCAAAATGCCCTGTTTGTTTTGAAGGTCAAAGAGAGCTCTGAGCAGTAATTGAATTCAGTGCATGTAAGGCTTGCCAACTTTAGATTCGAGGCTTCCAAACCCGATCAGGCAACAGAACTCTGACATTTTGTTTGTTTTCATTTGAATATGCAACTCAAATATTTAATTGATTTTGAGCCTCCACGATATGTGTGGTTTTATCTTCCCTTATAAGTATCTCCTTCTCCAATCCTACCTTTGCTCTGGGTGTTCAGTTTTCCTGCAGTCCTTAACCTTCTTTGTCCCTTTACCTAAACATGTATCACACTTGTCAAATCCTTAGCACACTCATTATTTACAACAAACAAATAAACAAACAAAACCACTTGGGCGAACAGTTTTCTTTCATTTAATGCTGTCCTTTCTTGTGCTCACTCCTGCAACAATCTTTGCTTTCTCATATTTCCTTGACTTCCCTCACCTTGTGTATCCAATGCATGGCCACTTTTCTCAAAGTGTAAGTCTGGCTTCTCATAAGAGATTATTTTTTTTAAGTCATATTTTGTCCTGGTTAAGTTTCATCCAATTACTGGAGTAAATAACCCAGGTCTAGCCTGGCCCAGGTGCTAAAGACGTCATCACCCTTTTCCTTTTTTCTGGGGGCCACCAGGTGTGGCTTTACCTTCTAAGCAGGAAGTGGACACCACACTTATCCCCAAAGAGACCTGCCTGGTCCATGCGGGACTCCAACGTCTTCTCTGAAGAATCAACTGACTTTCGATTTCTCCAAGCATTTCCACTATTTGCAATTATTTTTTTTATACATGATTACTTTCTTTCCTTTTCTCACCATTACTTTCCCAACTCTTTATCACTTTCTTTTTCATTTCTTATGGGTATTTATAGCTTCTGTTTCTCACAAGGCCAAAGTAAAGAAAAGAAACAATTAAGTTCCATAAAAAAAAAAGAACAGGGTTTCCCTGGTGGCGCAGTGGTTGAGAGTCTGCCTGCCAATGCAGGGGACACGGGTTTGTGCCCAGGTCCGGGAAGATCCCACATGCCGTGGAGCGGCTGGGCCCGTAAGCCATGGCCACTGAGCCTGCACGTCCGGAGCCTGTGCTCTGCAACGGGAGAGGCCACAACAGTGAGAGGTCCACGTACCACAAAAAAAATAAATAAATAAAATAAAAGAACAGAAAAAAATGACAATCAATGGAAAGCACAGCTCAGTCTAGACATAAAAATGGACTCTTTTAGGACACCAAACAGTTGCGGGGCAGGCCTCTAATTATATGTCCATGTCTCTACCTGTCCTGAACACAGTACCAGACACACAGTGGGAGCTTCATATCTGATGAATGGCTAACTGGATGGACTTCTTTTCTTTTCTTAAAATCAGAGCCTGACAGAGGCCCAGGGCGATGTTTGCTATGCATGGGATGATTTCATGTTGGGACAAGATTGTCTTGACTTGGGCCATCTTAAGGGATGTTGCTCCACTTATAAATTGAATTATATATAACTTTAAGTGTAATAGTGGTCAGGCACATCCATACATTAGGAGTAACACTTTAATGGTTAGGTATGAAAATTATGTTCACACAATGGTGCAATATCTAGGATTCAGCCTCTATGAGCAGAACTGTGGAGGGTGAAACAGCAGGTTCAGGGCTGTAGACCTCACCCCACAGAGCTCTTTTGAATCCAGTGATGCTGGTCCCAGATGACCTGAATTTTTGGCTCTCACAGTCACCAGCTCCAAGACATTGAGGAAGAGTCTTAACCACTCTGGACCTTAATTTTACCATCCATACAATGATAAGCATTAAAAGCTACCTAAACTTGATGTGTTCTTTAAAAAGTCCTCTGTATATTAATGTTTAATTTATTGAGCTATGGGTTACTATATGTAAAGCACTTAGAATTATGACTGGCAAATAGTAAGTACAATATAATATTAGCTTGTGCCATAATTAGTAGTAGTTTTAAGAATTACTGAGGTGGCTTCATGTGCATGCTACCCACACAAGCAGCAGTATACTTTGTAAATAATTTTTGCTCAGTAATTAGGAAGAGCTCCCACACATGAGATGAGCATATGACTTTATTTTCCTGGTTCATAGTAATTACACAATGTTTTTGCAAGAAACTGTGCTTTTGATTTTTAAAATGTTTTTCATTACTTGTGGGGAATCAACATGCCCCCCACCTTTTCCCTACCACCTTCTTCCTAAGAATAAAGAATAACTCCTAAACTCTCACTGCACTCTAGAAAATGCACAGAGACTGTATTTTCATAAAAAATCATACATTTTCTGAGGCCTTCACATGTTTTCTAATAACTGCCAGGCTGAAAGACATTCTTGAAGTGGGTGCAGTAGGGGATGAAGCTACAATGAAAATCTCTGAATGTTGTTGCTTGTGGGTGGTCCCTGCTCCCCCTGGAGCTCCACCTTCTCCTCCAGACTTGCCAAGTGTGTTTTATCAAAGGGAAATAACCTCCAGGGTGGCATTTTTCTCCCCCAAATGTGAGAAAAGTCATGCCTAGATGAGAAGAGTTTCTGGACTTTTACAGTGGGTGGCGGGGAAGGGCAGGGGGACGGACAATGAGATTCTTAATTTCTTTCTTAGAAGCACTTATCTTTTCTGCTATTTAACCAAAGTGGTGTGGTAGTGATAAGAAGGGGTAACTGCATTCATTTAGCCTTTCATCAAAGTTTACTGAGGATTCATTATGGACCAGGCAGCAAAGTGGAGCACTGAAGGGAAAGAAAACGATGCTACACAGTCCCTTTCCTTAAAGGTAATAGGGCAAAGCAGAGCTATATTTGAAGCATAATAGGTAACTTTTTAAAATGTATGTTATGAGGGGAACACAAGAGGAATGTCCAGTAGTTCCTGGGTGAGGCAAGGATGATGAGCAAAAAAAGGCAAAGTACCTTTAGGCAAAATACCAACAAACATAAATATGGGGAAAACAGAAGCAGCATAGTGTGCAGGGAGCTAAAAGCAGAAGCTAAAGGAGGCTGCACAGAGCAGTAGGTCAGGGGACAGGGCTGGACAGATAGGCAAGAGCCAGTTGTGAAGGAGCTCACCTACCAAGCTAAAGCGTTTGGAAGTTTTTTAAATTGTACAATGCAAAACAAAGTCTTTTAAATAAGAAAAAGAGGGAATCTGTTTTGCATCTTAGAAACATGAATCTAGCAACAGTTTTGAACCTGAGTTGCTTCTGTGTGTGTGTGTGTGTGTGTGTGTGTGTGTGTTTGGGGAGGGGGAGGGGGTTAGGTAGACTTGAGTTAGGTTGACCAAATAAGAGGGCATTATAGTAATTCTATTGAGAAATGATACAGCTCTGAGCTATGATAAGAAACAGAGAGGTGCAAAGGATAAGACAAAGTAGAGAGTGAAAAGAGAGTCAAAAATGACCACTGACATATTCCTAGAAACACAAAACCTAACCAAGACTAAATCATGAAAAAAAAGAAAATCTCAATAGACCTGTAACTAACAAGGAGATTGAAACAGTAATAAAAAAAAATTTTTAGACAAAGAAAAGCCCTGGATCTGATGGCTTCAGTGATGAATTCTACCAAACATTGAAAGAATACCAATTCTTCTCAAACTTTTCTAAAATCTGAAGAAGAGGGGACACTTCGTAACTCATTGTATGAGGCCAGCATTACCCTGATAACAAGCGAGACAAAGACACTACAAGAAAAGAAAATTACAGACCAATATCCCTTATTGAGGCAAAAATATTCAACAAAATACTAGCATATCAAATTCAGCAGCATATTAAAAGGATTATGCACCATGACCAAGTAGGATTTATTTCTGAATGCATGGATGATTCAACATATGAAAATTGATCAATGTAATACACCACATTAACAGGATGAAGGAAACAAAAAAAACACATAATCATCTCAATTGATGTAGAAGAAATATTTGACAAAATTCAGCACCCTTTTATGATAAAAACGCTCAACAAATTAGGAATAGAAGGAAGCTACTTCAATCTAATAAAAGCCATAACCCACATCAAACATTGTACTTAATGATAAAAGGCTGAAAACTTTTCTTCTAAGATCAAGAACAAGACAAATATGCCCACGTTCACTACTTCCATTGGAAACATATACTGAAGTTCTAACCAGAACAATTAGGCAAGAAAAATTTTAAAAGCTTCCAAATTGAAAAGAAGGAAGTAAAATTATCTTGGTTCACAGATGATATAATATTATATGCAGAAAATCCTAAAAGATTACACACACATACACAAGAACTTGACTTAATAAAGGAATTCAACAAAGTTGCAAGGTACAAAGTCAACACACAAAAAGTAGTTGCATTTCTGTATACTAACAATGAACAATCTGAAAAAGAAATTATGAAAACAATTCAATTTACAGTAGCATCAAGAGGATAAGATGATTAGAAATTAACTTAACCAAGGAGATTAAAGACTTGTGCAATGAAAACTACAAGACATTGCTGACAGAAATTAATGACTTTCTTTTTTACAGAAATAGGAAAACCCTTCCTTAAAGTCATATGGAATCTCAAAGGACCTCCAAATAGGCAAAATAATCTTGAAAAAGAAGAACAAATCCTGAGACCTCACACGTCCTGATTTCAAAACTTACTACAAAGCTGTATTAACTCAAACAGTGGCACTAGCATAAAAACAGACATATAGAGCAATGGAATAGAATAGAAAACCTAGGAATAAATATTTGAACACATGATCAAATGATTTTTGATGAGGACGTCAAGATCATTCATTGGGAAAAAGACAGTCTTTTCAACAAATAGTAGTGAGAAAATATATCCACAACTGAAAGAATGAAATTGTGCCTTTATTGAACACCATTTTTACAAAAATTAACTCAAAATGGATCAAAAACTTAAAGACCTAAAACTGTAACATTTTTAGAACAAAACATAAAACAAAAAGCTTCATGGCATTGGATTTGGCAATAATTTCTTGGATTATGACACCAAAGGCACATTCAACAACTAAAAAAATGGACAAATTGAACTTGATGAAAACTTAAAAATTTGTGCATTAAAAGACAATATCAGCAAAGTAAAAAGGCAACTCACAGAATGGGGGAAAATATTTGCAAATCACATATCCAGTAAGATTATATCCAAAATTCATAAGGAGCTCCTAAAATTCAACAACAAAAAAAAAAACAAGCTGATTAAAAAATGGTAGAAGGATTGAATAGACATTTCTTCAAAGAAGATACACAAATGGCCAGTGAAAAAATGCTCAACCTTGGGGCTTCCCTGGTGGCGCACTGGTTGAGAGTCCGCCTGCCGATTCAGGGGACATGGGTTCATGCCCTGGTCTGGGAAGATCCCACATGCCATGGAGCGGCTGGGCCCGTGAGCCATGACCGCTGAGCCTGCGTGTCCAGAGCCTGTGATCCACAGTGGGAGAGGCCACAACAGTGAGAGGCCCACGTACCGCAAAAAACAAACAAACAAACAAAAAGAACAAAACAAAAGCTCAACATCACTGATAATTAGGGAAATAAAACTACAGTGAGAGAACACCTCATACCCACTAGGGTGGTTACTATTAAAACAAGAGGAAATGTTAATTATTGGCAATGATGTGGAGTGTTGACTTAAAAAAATATGCACAATGTGAGAGTTGTGACTTAAGTTTTACTGGGGGCAAGATGAGGACTGCAGCCCGGGAGATAGAGTTTCAGATAACTCTGAGAAACTGCTCCCAGGAGGGGGTGGGGGGAGGACCCAGGATATATAGCAGTTTTGTAACAAAGGGCAGGTAGTCAAAAGATCGTTGTTAATTAAAGAAAACTGGATATCTCAAGTTAAGAAACTTAAGGCTTTTGTATGTGTGGAAAGATACAGAGTCTGGGCTCACTGAAATCATTCCTTTGATATGCACCTCAGCTATCTGGAGCCTGTATTTTCACATCCTGAGTTTCCTCAGGGCTCACCGCAGGGAGTGGCTGCCGTCTGATGGCTGCTAGATGGCAGGTATTCTTTTCAGCCCTGAGTTTCCTCAGGGTTCACCAGCTCATGTTGGAGGGTTGCAATCATTAGTGACTGTGACATCCTTTGTTTATTGATATGGCCAGAGATATTACATTTATAAATATTCCATTCCATTTATAAATGTTCCATTTATCAGGAGAAATCGGAATCCTTGCCCACTGTTGGTGGGAATGTAACATGGTATAGCTGCTATAGAAAACACTATGGCTGTTCTTCAAGAAATCAAAACTATAATTATCATGTTATCCATCAATCCCTTCAGGCTATATATCCTAAAGAATTGAAAGCAGAGGTCTCAAAGAGTTATTTGTACTCCTATGTTCATAGCAGCATTATTCACAATAGCTAAAATGTAGAAGCAACCCAAGTACCTATCAACAGATGAATGGATAAGCAAAATGCAGTATATACATACAATGGAACATTATTCAGCCTTAAAAAGGAAGGAAATTCTGACGTATACTACAACATGGAAGAAAACCTTGAGAACATTATGCTAAGTGAAATAAGCCACCACAAGCAGACAAATACTATATTAATACACTAGATATTTAGAGTAGTCAAAATCATAATGACAGAATGTAGAATCATGGTTGACAAATGCTGGAAGTGGGGGCAATAAGGAATTATTATTTAGTGGGTATAAATTTCCAGCTTTACAAGATGAAAAGAGCTATGATGATGGATCAACATTATTAATGTATATAGTATCATTGAACTGTACACTTAAAAAAGGTTAAGATGGTAAATTTTATATGTATTTTACCACAATAAAAAATTTTAAAAAAAGGAATGACCACCTCGATTCTGACCTGTACTGTCAAGTAGCTGCTAATGCTCATCACCTCATACAAGAAGGATGTGTTAAGTTGGGAGATAATAGCTTCATATTGTCCTTGTTCAGTTTGAGAGAGCACTGGAATTTTCACACTGGCAGACTGAAACTCATACAAAGGGGTTTTGCTTAATGTTGGGTTATCCGTATGGGCATACATGGGCCAGTCTATAAATGCTCAAAATATAGCTGTAGAAATAAGGAGTGAGGGATAAGTGAAGTCATAAAGTAGGCAGTGCTGTATAGAAGGTAAGAAAATGGACCTCAGGGCTTCCCTGGAGGCGCAGTGGTTGAGAGTCTGCCTGCCGATGCAGGGGGCACGGGCTCATGCCCCAGTCTGGGAATATCCCACATGCCATGGAGCAGCTAGGCCCGTGAGCCATGGCTGCTGAGCCTGCACGTCCAGAGCCTGTGCTCCGCAACGGGAGAGGTCATGACAGTGAGAGGCCCGTGTACCGCAAAAAAAAAAAAAAAAAAGAAAAAGAAAAAGAAAATGGATCTCAGTGCTATGCTCTTTGAATTGAATTTCCATCCTCATAAGTTACCAGCTATTTGACCTTGAGCAAATTTTTTAACCTCTCTTGAGCCTGTGTTCTCATCTGTAAAGTGAGCACAATAACAGTATCTACCTTATAGAATGGTTGTGAAAATTGAATGAATCAATCCTTTTAAAGGGCTTGGACCAGGGAATGACACAGAGTTAAGTGTCAGTATTGTTAGACTTTATTGTAATGGATGAGGGTCACCAGGAAATGTTTTTGGTGGGAGAAAACAATAGCATGGAGAAGAGCACCCTGGGGAGCCCTAGCATCTATTGATAAAAGTAAAGGAATGACCTGATAAAAGAGTGTAAAACAGAGACAGAGAGGAAGAATGAGACAATCTACAGTTAGTTGTGTTGCAGAAGGCAGTGGAGAAGACATTTCCCAGCAGTGCTTAATATGGGCTAATGCAGACACACGATTCAAGGACAATGTGCAGGTGTCTTTGCATTTGTCACCGTTGATATTTTCAGTGGGATATTCATATTTTCAGAAAGATGACCACAGTCAGAGTGCTGAGAGTGAATAAAGGACAAAGATGAAATACCTATGTGGCCCTCTCAAGAAACTTGACAAGGTGAGGAAGGTGGGGGGAGGTCAAGGTATAGCTGGAGGGATACTGAATGTAGAGAGATTATTTTTCTTATTATTATTGGTAATCTTTGTTCTTTTTAATATGAGTCCTAACTATGCTTATAAAGTATGAAGAAAGAAAGCTTGGAAATAGATGAAAGAGAAGAAATATATCAAGCAAGGTTCCTGATAAGAAAGAAATGAGAATAATTTTGCTCTCAGTGACACCAGAAAAACATGTGGAACATCTGCTTTCCTTACGCTATCCATCCATCCACAACCTGAATTCCTGACAAGGTCAGTACAGTCTTTAGTTTCAGATTTATGTTCTCTTATATCTGACATCCAACAGAGGTGAATTTGTACAAGTTGCCTCCCCCTTTAGTTCCACTGATTTAGGCTGTGTTGCCCAATCGGTAGCCATGTGGCTATTTAAATAAACATTTAAATTAAATCATAAGGTCTGTTTCTCAGTCACGCTGGCCATCTATCAGCCTCATCTGTGTCCCGTGCTGCCCATGGTAGGGAACATTTTCCCAACCACAGAAAGTTCCTTTGCACAGTGCTGTTCTAGGAGATGAAATGAGGACCATTTCTCTCTGGGGCTTGTTTTGAAGAGGAGCTCCTGATGCTGCTCAGATCCTCTCCCTGTTGACTTTGAACTCTGTGAACACAGTCATCTATAGCTTGTTCCTCACTGGGCTCAGGGTCTTTTATTAGTTCTCACTGTGAGATCCCTCTGCCTTTTCAGCTTTAAGGGCACCTTAAGTTTCCACCCTTCCTTTTGGAATCCTATCCTCATTTGTCATAGGCCTCACCCTTAAAGAATTTGGCAAACATTCTTTTGCTCATCGACTTTGGAAACACTATGTTAAACTGTCCTCCTTCCTGAGCCCCATATTCTCTCCCCAGCATACACCCCCTTCATCTTCAGCACCTACCCCTGTGCTTCTTCCATTTGAAGTCAAAGGCAACATTGCAAAGAAGTTCAGCTTGTGGATTTTGGATTCAGATGGACCACCTGTCATGGCATTTTATGTGTGTAACATGGACAAGGTTCTTATTCTGGCAGAGCTTCATTTACCTCATCGGTGAAATTGGGATGAAAATGGTACCTACTTCAGCAGGTTTTATGAGGATTGCATGACACAGATTTGTCAAATCAGTGCTATACCTGACAAATTGAATACTGGACTTCCTTCCCTTCCTCCCTCTCTCTCTCTTTCTTCCTTCCTTTCTTCCTTCCTTCCTTCCTCCCTCCCTCCCTCCCTCTCTCTCTTTCTTTCTTTCTTTACTTCCTTCCTTCTTCTTCCCTTCCTCCTTCCCAACTTCCTTCCCACCCTCTCTGTCTCTACCTCTCTCTATGATCTGTTCTCAGGACTTTATCAAAGGTTGTATTTGATTGCACAGAACCCTTGAGTAAGCAGGATCTTAGGTGAATACAAGTTTGTTATTTGCTCTACAGCAAGAGAGCTGGAGGCAGGAAGAGGCGAGCCATGGTCCACTGGCTGGAGGACTCAGAGCCATGACCTCCATGATTTCTTGGTGTTTCCTTCATGCTCCCATGATTGCTGCTGCAAGTCCAGTCATCACCACTGTGATCCACTCCGAAAGGAGGAGGAAGAGCTGGTACTTGTCTGGGGAAGGAAAACGTTCTCCCAGAAACCCCAAGGAATGTGGAAAGTTGGCTTTAAGCTGCCCTCCCTTTATTGTAGAGAAAAGCAGGAGAGACATTGGTGAGAATGCAGTGAAGCAAAACAACCTAAAGATTCCTCCACAAGGGTGAAATATGAGCTCCTGTGTGACCAGTTTTCTTTCCCATCCTTCACCCCTGTGGCTCCTCTGTCTTTTTTTTTTTTTTTTTTTTTGCGGTATGCGGGCCTCTCACTGTTGTGGCCTCCCCCGTTGCGGAGCACAGGCTCCGGACGCGCAGGCTCCAGACGCGCAGGCTCAGCGGCCATGGCTCACGGGCCCAGCCGCTCCGCGGCATATGGGATCCTCCCAGACCGGGGCACGAACCCGTATCCCCTGCATCGGCAGGCGGACTCTCAACCACTTGCGCCACCAGGGAGGCCCGGCTCCTCTGTCTTTATTTAGTAGAAATTCTTATCACTCATTCCAAGTAGCCCTAGTACCTTCCCCCACTTCTTTTCGGAATCTCACTTCACTCCCTTGTGATTTTAAGCTGGCATTTCCTACAGTCACCATGTAGGTTCAACAATATATAACTGATAACTTGATTTAAGTTATGTTTTCATCTGAATAACAGTGATTCCACTGTTAAAACCTCTAGAATCAACAAGTCTTCATGCCTTCTTCAAACAATGCAATCAACATCCATGTAGTTAGTTTCTCTCCATAAAGTCAGAGACTTTGCAAACCTGAGTGTGTAGACTTTACATATTCAAGTCAGACTGCACTTAACACAGAGCAAAGTACAATAACATAAAAAGCTCTTTTTATAGACAGAGGATCAACATATACCATTTTGAAATGATTTGTCTTCTTTAAATATTTTTCCATTTTTCATATTTGTGATATCCACTTTTTAAAATATTTATTTATTTGGTTGCACTGGGTATTAGTTGCAGCAGGTGGGCTCTTTATTTGTGGCTCACAGACTCCTTAGGTGTGGCATGTGTTCTCCTTATTTGTGACATGTGAACTCCTAGTTGTGGCATGCATGTGGGATCTAGTTCCCTGACCAGGGATCGAACCTGGGCCCCCTGCACTGGCAGCATGGAGTCTTAATACCGTATCCACTTTTAAAATAAGTCAGACCTGTACATGACTGTTTTAAATATTTATTTGAACACATAAATGCACATTTTTCGATCTGTTCATATATCATATTCTGGAAATGATGAAAATCCAATGCTCATTGTTAACCTTTTAATGTTTTATGGGTTTATTTATTCTCATAATTCCATTGTCCGCTATTTAAAAAGAAGAAAATATTAAGAAAAGATGCATGGATTAGGGACAGCTTGATACATTAAACACTCTCTAACTTGGGGATCCTATGAATAATGTCAAAACTTATGGTACCATAAATAGTCTCATTGTAATGTTGAACATAATATTGAACATAAAGTCAACACTCCTGAGTAAGGAACTCTGAAGAATGTTCAAAGACCCACCATACTTTTAACTTCAGCGGTACCAATGCTAGAGTTATGAACATCTGTTTGGAACAGTTTTCCATTAAGGACTGTTCCTTTTACAAGGCAAAATCCGAAGTAAAATCACGTGCTGACCATTACATCATGACTCAGACTTTCTACATCTTAGTAGGGCACAAGGTTATATGGACTTAACCCTCCCCAATAAACTGTTAATAAAAGCTGTTCCATTTCACTCACAGTGGACATTCCTGGAGGTTGTGTGTGGAAAGAAGGACGTTTCAGCCAGATCCATACAATGGACATTTTATCTTTAAATACAGCTTTAAAATAAGATCTGTACATATGGTGTAGACCTCCACTAAGATATCTCTGTTAGAGCAAGGGGAGGCAAAAGAAACTGAATCCAAATAAAGCAAAACAACCTCAAAACCAATATGATTCACAAAGCAATTGGGAAGGGGAATGATTCTCAGAACCATAAATCACATAGGGGCTTGTGTTTACCCTCTGCGAGTCTCCACAAGGAGAATTTCTCTGAAGCAAAGGATTATACACCCAACAAAATCATGTATTAGACATGAAGGAGTACCAGTTTCAGTGGAATATTGGCTTTTTGAGAGAAAACCACCTAATCAGTGCTAAAAGCAATGTAGAGAATGGGAACATTTAATCAGTGCTAAAAGCAAAGTAAAGAATGGGAACGTTTAAAAGCAAAAACACAGGATTTGGAATTCTGATTCTCAGAATTCCAAATGCCTAAAAACTTAGTTTTTAATAAAACTTAGTTTTATTAATTAAAAAACAAAAACTAAAACACTGTGATATCTGACTCAGGACTATTCCATTGTGAGAGGCAAATGATGACATGGGCTTTCAGAAGTGCTTTGTAGAATGTAAAACTCTCTAGAATGATTGTTTTGTAACTCTTTAAACAATCTGTAACAGGAAAATAAATGACAAATTTTGAACAACAAAAATATCTAGATTTTTGTTTAGACTTTAATTGAAATTAACTACCAAATATTAAATATTTTAAATAGATAAAATATTAAATAAAATATTAAGATATTTACCACAGAATTTAAAATACTGACAGTTTCTCAATAACTAAGAAGTCATCTGATTTTTTTTGTATTTCCTTATATAGGCTATTTTAACTCAAAATAATTTTCTTTTATTTTTTGTTTCATATGGTATTTAAAACTGGGGCTACACATGTTACAAATTTCCAAATTCTACCCTACAAAAGTCCCATACTTCCTCTTCACCCACTACCATTTGATAACCAAGAGATAAAAGAAGATACTCAAGATGGAATGGGTGGGAACCCAACACATTGGCTTTAAATCATGAGGCATTCATGAAGAGTACTCTTTTCTAGTACAACAGAAAAGTACCTAGAAGGAGCTAAATTTTTTAAAGAAATTTCAAAAAGGATGCTACTGCTTTCCATGTTAAGGCGTTCTTACATCAAACTGGATTCCCTTCCCCCAAAATTTGTTTGTTCTCATGAGGTCACATAGATTATTATTCCAAAAAGGGATGAACTCTCCTAATAATCTACCAAGTTTATTTTAATGCAATGACTAAGCCTGTGAGATGTCTCTGACTTAATGCTTTTCTATGGTCTGTTCTGTGCTATCCCATACTATAGGCACCAGCCACATGGTTCTTCAAATCAAATTTTAAATTAACTAAAATTACATACAATTTAAATACTCGTTTCTTTAGTCATGCTGTCAATATTTCAATTGCCACTCATATGTGCCTAGAGGGCTACTATATTGATTACTGTTGTAGAACGTTTTTTTTTAATACAGAAAGTTTTATTGGGTGGTGTCACTTGTCTAGCTTCTCTCTTTTTGTTCCATGATACCTTTGAATTAAAAAAAAATAAAAGAAATAAGTATTAAAAAATCACGTATAGTAACAAAAAGTTCAGATCTGGGAAGGACAGGAAAAACTAGGAGTTTGACTCAGATTTCTGCCTCTTTCCAGGTGACACCATGTCCTTCATATTTACATGGTGAAACAACTCAGGCCCAGAAACACCAGGTGACTGGATCAAATTCTAAGTGAAAGGGTATTAGGCGGGAGATTTGAACTTGGGTCTCTTTTTTTGTATTGCGGTGTTTCTTTCACAATTTCACACTGCTTCTTTTCCATTCATCATGCACCTTTAAAAGATAAACTCCAACAGGCTTCAATTTTATTGATTTTGATGACAAACCCTTATGGAATTTTAAAGGTAGCAAGAATACATCTATGAAAACATATTCACAATAAAGCCATAAACAAAAATACCACCTCATTATCATAGATGATCCATAAAAGAGTAATGGTTAAAATTATTGTGTATCTATATTCTGCACACAGAAATGCAGATCTTGGGCATATCATTTCACTACCATACATGACAAGCCTATAAGCATTATTGTGCCAATTTCATAGACGAAGGAACCAAAACTTAAAAAGGTTAAGAAGCATGCCTAAGAGCAAAAAGCTAGAAAGCAACAGATGTCCTAAGATTCAAATTCAGGTGTTTGACTCTTCAAAACTCATTTCCCCTATCAGAGCACTCTACAGATAATCACCTGTGAAGAATGAGCTGGGGGAAAAGTGCCCTAAGTTTTTACCCATCTCTAACATTGCATACAGGTTTTGCATGTGAGTGTGTGTGTGTGTGTGTGTGTGTGTGTGTGTGTGTGTGATAGAACACTATTTTTCATAGTGTTCATATATTTTTGCTCAAATTTCCATCTTGACTGACCTGTTCCTGGGAAATTAATTCATATGACAAAGATAATAGAAGAGGGGAAAGAGATAAAAACAACAAGGATTTATCAGTTTATTATGGATAAATTTCTCAAATATAAAAAAGCAAACAATTCCTAACTGCTGTCCTTGTTCCAACTCCTCCCCTTCCTCTCTCTCTCTCTCTCATTCTTTCTTTCTCTATTATAATCATTCTGAGAAAGAAGAATCCAGTTTTATACATGTTGGTAATATTTATATCTAACAGGAGTGATTTTTTATGAATAGGAGTATAAATGTAATACTCATTTTTTCTTTCTATAACAAAACAAACACATTTATTGAGTATTACTTATGTTATAGAAATCGTGCCAAGTTTTAGGTAGAGGAAGGTAAATTCAATAGCATCTGTAGACTAAAGGGCATATCTAGCATGTAAAATAAATAATGAATTTAAACAATCCCAAAGTAAATGATAACAGCACAGTAAAAACCTTTTAAAAAAAATTCTGGGACAAAGTGTCTGTTGAGAGATTACAATTGGAATATGAATGATCACTCTTTTTATTAAAATACATGTTCATTCTACTGAGAGGGTCCTTCATAGTTACAGGAATAAAATGACAATTCACTTCTAGTATGTGCCTCATTCTTGTCTGTTTCATCCTGGATGAATGGAGGCGAATCTACATAGAATGACAGTGCTCTTTGACTTTGCCTTATGTTTCTAACATGTACTACCTAACAATGAATTATTTTTTAGTATGTGAATGATGGAACTCCTACCTCATCTTATTTTGAAACATATAATGAAATAGAAACATATGTTAGCAAGTGTTCAAACACATCAGGTAGGCCCATCACTACCAGCATGAACATGTTAACATATCATTATAGAACTATGAAGAACTTTGCATTTTAATGAAATTATTTTATTTTGAAGGTTCACAGGCTGAAAAGTTGTCTCTTGCTTAATTGATTCAAGCAACAAATGGGGTATATGATCTGGAGAAATGTGGCCATCACTATCCATATTTCTAGACCCACTGTAAGCTGAGTGTGTCTGTGCTGTTTTCCAGATGACCACGAGAAGAACTCATTTGGTTAGAACTATTTTTTCATACCACTGTATCTTTCAATTGATCAAATGCCAAGAGACTTGCTGTTTTCAAACCATGTGGGAGCCATATATTGACAAGGAGGCCACAACAATCTTCTTGTAGCAGCTGATTAGCAGGCCTTATTATGGCCTCAAGCTCAGAGATGTAGGCAAGAGCAAGACCACAGCCAGACACCTTATTTCTGTTTTCTCTATTATCTTTTCATAAGCCCATATAACAACCAAGTTTTAATACCAAGTACACAATATTACATATTAATTTAAAAGAACTTGAGGGAAATCATATTACACCGCCACAGTACATTCCATTTAAGATGCTAAAAGCAAACGCTTTCTCTGTACACTGTTTGCCTCTTTTTGGAAATGGAAGCATGCAAACTGGTTTGCATTTTTATTAAGTGACTACTTGTGATTGCAGGATTCTCAGAGAGTCAGGAAGTAAAGCCCACGCACCATGGGAAATGGACAAGTTCTTATTATTCAACAATTTATTTTCCCAAGGCTTGTTAATCATTTCATCTATTTAAAATTTGAATCTATTTAAATATAATCTTCCCTTGCAGATAAAAAAATAATAGCTCTCCAAACAATTTTCTAAGAAAGAAGAAGAAGCATTGCTAATCAAAGTTACATCTTTAAAAAATGTGGGAGGGAAAACTAGGAGCAATCATTGTGATTCCATTTCCATTTTATTATTTATTTGTTTTAGTTGATTGATTTTCTCTTACCTCAGCACTTTTTGTTTGGCAATATGCTTTATTGTACTTTTCCAGTAATCCTTAGAAGATACAATTATGTAGATTTTATTTTATGAATTCCTTTTTTGGGGGGGTATTGTTGGAGAAGGGACAATGGTCACTATTTCAGTTCAATTTCACTTCAGAGGAATTAATGGATGAAGAGGCTGTGTATTAAAATATATACACAACAGATCAGAGGGAGGCTTTATTTATTTATTTGTTTAATTTTTTTTAATGGAGTACAGTTGATTTACAATGTTGCATTTGTTTCAGGTGTACAGCAAAGTGAATCAGTTATACATATACATATATCCACTCTTTTTTTAGATTCTTTTCCCATATAGGTCATTACAGATTATTGGGTACGGTTCCCTGCACTATACAGTAGTTCTTTATTAGTTAACCATTTTATGTATTGTAGTGTGTATATGTCAATCCCAATCTCCCAATTTATCCCTTCCCCCCTTTCCCTGCTGGTAACCATAGGTTTGCTTTAATTTGCTATCTCTGAGTAACCTGGTCATGTACAGTATAATCATTTTAGTCATTTCATTCAAAACATTCAAAACTTTGGCTCCCAGACAGCTTCTTACTGCTTATGACTGACCACTCAAAAACCATCTCCATTCCCTTTCAACTCCCCAGTCAGCCAGTAATGCAGGGGCTACAAGTGTGTTCAAGCATTATAATCTGGTGAACTAATAGAGTATCTTTAGAGTCACTCAAAATAATCATGCCATGAGGTTAACAATCCTTGGAAGTCTGAATGACCTTGATTGCCTTAATCTTTGGAATAACCTGGGCTGACAGTGAAGGTCACTCTCTATTAGGTAATGCATTTGGCCATAGTGTGTACGCTCCCCAGACAATTTTACTATGGTGAAAAGAGAACAGAATTTATGTCAGCCTAAAATTTTGGCAAAATAATCTCTTTGACTTTAAAGCACTCAGATGATTTATTCATTGTTATTTAACTCGACAAATATTCACTGATCATCTTCAGCAGACAATGGAGTTTTGACTGATTAGATAGAAGTTGACAAATGAATAGTATCAATACAATGGCAAATCCAAATCCATCTGAGACTAGAGAGGAGGAGAATATTTTAAGAAGCTCCTTGTTGAGTTATAGACTTAAATCATAGTTTGATTATAAATATAGCCTCAAAACCATACCACTAATATAAGCCATATAAAACATGACACTATTTTTTAAAAGGGAGAATATTCAAATTCATATGTGTGAATTAAAATCAGATCCAAAATATTTTAACCATTATGTAAGATTAAGTTACTCCTCCCTTTTCCTATTACAGCTGCTTTGGTCCATATCCTTATTGTATTTGCAAAACTCTCCTACTCATATCTGTCTTTTAAATATTTTCCCTAGAATTGCCCCTTTCATTGACACACATTGCAACAGAGTGGCTTCCTTAAACTCACTTTGTTTTTTATCCCCCGCTTGGAACTCTTGCCTATAACAAAGTCTAAACTCCTTATTCTGGCCCACATATAATCTGGCCCCTTCTCTTCCTCATTTTTTACCATTTGCAAACTCACATATCTGAACTGTTATAGTCTCCTACCTACACATACACAGGCACACACATGTATACACACGGCATGTGTACATGCAAACACATGTCCCACAGTAGATGCAGCAACACCAACACCTGTTACACCCAGCTAATGGAGCTGCCTATTTCAACAGCAGAAATCAGAGCCAGCAAGAGCCAGTGCAGTAGCAGGTGGCCTTCGGGTGGTCAGAACAAGTTTTCTGGTTTATTTTCTGTGAATTTATAGTAACCAGGACTGACATCTTGGCTGGTGAATCTCCCTGAAGCTTTTTGTATGCATTATGGAGGCTGGGTGAATGGAATCTAAGTAGTGAAAAAGGCCAGTAGAGAATTCAGAATTATTTCATAGGAATATTAAAGATGTGTATGTAACCTTAATTCTACTTCAGTTTGGTGAAGCTGTAAGAAGAGGTGATTTTCTTTCCATGTTTTTGTGAGGCTTTCTTAGCTCAATACAACATGCTAACATGTAATGGCTTTCCAGAATCTTTCCAAGACAGTAGGAATACCCCTAGTATCTCCTTTATCTCTTCAGCATCTTTTAGTGACTTGATAATTTGACATAATTTAATTGAGTAGGAGTTAATTTGATAAATATCAATTTACTTATGTACTTAGATACTTATTTAAAGATTATGTAGGAATAAGAATGTTTACCAGTTGATTCATGTAAAAATATGTGGGGGGGGATTATAATTGCTTTGCAAAATATAGTCTAAAAAGTGAAATGTTACTGATATTTTCTAATGCCAGCAATGAAATAAGACAATCAAAATAAAGCAGGTACCATACCTTAGGTCTTAGGCTTAGTGTGTAAAAACCGTTTATTTTTTTTCTTTTAAAAGTCAACATTTCCTTTTAGTGTTGGGAAGTCTAACATGTAGAAAATGAGACTTGTGGTATTTCAAGCAATATTGATAAAATGAGTAAGCAAAATTTTAGGGACAAACACCTTGAAATTTCTATTTTTTAGGATCTCTAATTAAGCAGATTTAGCAATGAACTTTGGGACTCTTAAAAATTGTTTTATGGACATTCTATGGAATTCACCCCAGCATATACTCATCTGAGGATGGTAACTCCTTTTTTTTTTCATTATTCCTGCATTTATTTATCTTAAACTCTAGTGTTTTCTATTCGTGCTTTAAACCTCTTATTTCATATCTTGCATAGTCCCACTCATACAGCAGTAAAATCAGGGCCCTTCATGGAGCTCATGGAGTAATTTCAAGCTAGCTGTTTTTCAATGAAATGCAGCAGGTAGGAAGAATCCATATCAGTCAGGAATACTTGCAAAACAATTTCAAAATGAACAAATTTTATGAATTTATAATTTTAATACAGGTGACAAAGCTATACGTGAGAAATCAATTTTTAAAAAGAATGACACCTCTATATTAAATTGGTTGACTAACTTGTGGGGCAATTGTGTAAGTAATAATTCATACCCTTAAAAAAATTCAATAAAACTCACCTCTGCAAAGAATGTTAAGCCCATCATGTAGCAGGAGAGGCAATATCAGACAGCAGGCCAAAAAGTGTCCATCTTGCCTTGTGCCACAAAACCTGGTTCCAGGATGAGAACATTACCCAGACTGAGAAGAAAGACCAAAATGCTTACTATTCCGTAGGGCCATATTGGAGTAGTCTGGCTCTGTGATTAAGACAAAACTCTTCAGAAGAACTGTGGTTGTGGATTTCCATGGCAATGAGAATTCCAAAAAAGACATTCACCAAAACTCTTAAAAAACCTTCTGCCTTCTTGAAATCACTTCATTTCTTTCTCTGAAAGAGAAAGGAAAATGATTCAAAAACAGAATAGTTGTTAGTTTTAAGGGGAAGGTAATATTTAAGATATGTTTAGACCTTCACATGGATGGGATGAAAAGTTGGATGAATGGGTCGGTCTAGGAGAGGGAACACAAATTAGAGCCACCAGAGAATGACTTTCTGTCCATTCTCATTCCCCAACTGCTGATGCCAAGTGTTCTGAGGGTCAGAAACACCAGATTTTTCTTTCTTTCTTTCTTTTTTTTTTTTTTAGAAATTTTCATCAGTATCCCAGAAGGGAATTTAGGAATAAAAATACTTGTATGCAAGATGGAAGTAGCAATGTCTCTATACCACCCCAGCCACTTTTGTTGGTGGTATAGAGATACTGTTCCTTAAAATCTCTTTTCAGACAGTCCAATGAAATTATGCCTCCAAACAAACTTTTATCGATTCTACTAATACAAAGAGATACCATTAGCAGTTGCTTATGTAGTATAAACTTAGACTTCAAAAAAAAATGCATGTGGAAACATCTCTACTTAGAAGAAACTTAACTGCCTTAATCAAGAGATTAATAGAATAGTGTTTCTGATATATTTTTACTTCTCATAAGTATTTCTTTTTTTTTTATTTTGGAAAGTCAAGCTTGTAATCCTTTATTACTACACACAACCTTACAACTTGATAAGGAAATATTTAAATTCTGTAGGAAATTTTAAATTGCATTCAACTCTAGAAAACACTTTTGTATACTTATTTTAATGGAAGACAGAAGGGGAAAGAATGGAAGATACACTGTGGATTATGTGGTCTATTCAATACAATAAATATTTGTTTAATAGCTTTCTTCTTATAAAAATGTAAATTAGTTATTTTTCACATGTGAAAGATAGTATCAAGAAAAAACATAATACATCATTTAAATATTAAGAGCTCTGATAAATTAATATGAAAAAATGTGCTTAAGGGGTCAAACTACAAATAGGAAAAGAATAGAAGAAAATTATTGAAAAAGGAGAAAAACTGTTATGAAAATATTACTCAACTAAAAGAAGTTTTAGTAACAATAGAATACTATGCTTCATTATCAAACATTCAGCAAAGTTTTAAAAAGTTAATAATCCATAATGGCAGGGAAAGGAGATGGATACTATTATGTACTGCTGGTAGTGATATAAATTCACTGGGCCTCTCTGGAAAGCAATTTGAAATGGTCACTAAAAGCTTAAAAAGAGATTCATACACTTTAAATCAGTCATTGTATTTCTAGGAATCTGTATTGAAGAAATGGCTAGAAATGTGAACAGACATTTATGTAAGGATATATTCTTAACAGATACAGTTGTAAAATTTTAGAAACATAATAAATATCCAGTAATGAAATAATGACTAATAAATTATGGTGTAGCCATATGATGTCAGGTTAGTACTAAAAAACATTAAAAAAAATAATTTAATAATTGAGCTTGTCACTTCTATCTTTACAGTTGGAAGCAGTCTTAAGAAAGCAAACTGTAGCATATGTAGCCTTCCTTAGGTCAGAGAGAGAGAGAGAGAGAGAGAGAAAGAAACAGACAGACAGACAGATTCCAAAATGCAGTACTTTCCTTGAGGAAGAATATAAAAGAATAAGTGCACTTTGATGAAGAATGTTACCCCTCCTAGAGAATCCCTCAGTGAGAGAACTATTTGCACAGGAGGCCCAGGAGGATTTCTTGAAGGGAAGGAATAGAAATCTCAATTTTTTCCTCCCAGGATTCCAAGATCGTGTATTAGCTGTCTATTGCTGTGTAAAAAAAGGCTTCCCCAGACTGAGTGGCATAAAACCACCACCATTTCAGTTGCCCACAATTCTCTGGTAGCAGTTTGAGCTGGGATTAGCTGAGTTGTTCTGCTGGTCTCACCTGGAATCCCCCATGTGGCTGTAGTCGCTGGGGACTGGAGAGTTAGGATGTCCTTGTACACAAACGTGCAGTTTTGGCCAGTTGGCCAGCTGGGCCTCTCTCTCCATATGCTCTCTCATCACCAAGAATGCAAGCTCAGCCTCCTTCACATAATAGATTGAAACACCAGGGATCTCATTATGGAAGATTCAAAGCCCCCTGAGGCCTTGCTGGAAAGGCACAAATCCTTGCTTCCATTATATTCAGTTTGCCAAAGCCAGTCACAGGGCCAGCCACATTCTAAGGCAGGAGAAATAGTGTCCATCTCTTGATAGAAGAGTCACAAAATCATATTGTAAAGGGCATGCATACAGGGATGGAAGGAACTATTGCACCTATCTTGGCAATCTGCCCCAAATGGTCAGACCTGTGTTGGCAGATGGGCATGGTATTAATGAAGGACCGCTGGCTGGAAAGGACCTTAGAGAAAAATTTCACATTGGTAGAGGAGAAGACCAAACTGGTAATCAAGGCACACCACCCCAGCAGTTAACTCTTTTAGGAAAGATAGATTTGCCCTGAATATGGCTGAGACTTGAAGGTCCCCTGGAATCAGCATTGTGTCTAGATCTGGGGGAAAAAAGATTAAGCATGGTTAGTATCCATTAATGTGCCTATAATCTTGGAAGACTGAGTGTTTGGTAGCAGTAGCACCATGTGAGAATCTGGACAAACAAGATTACTCTCACCATGCCAGTGAACCAATATCCACGGAGCCGGACATTCAGCAGGGTGTCTTTTGGCAGAGGGCAGTGAACTTACTAGGCTATCCAGTTCATTCTCTCTTCACTGGGCTGAACTAAGTCACTCTTCCTTCTTCCCCACTGCCAATCCTGGTTCTTGAAAATTCAATCAGGGTAAAAAAGATCTTGTGTGAAAGACTTTGGACTTCATGCTAATAGCGAATAAATAGGAGAGAAAATAAATTGCTAACATTTATTAAGCACTTACCAAAATCAGGTACTCTTCTAAATATCTTAGAAATACTATCTCATTTGGTCTTCTGAAAACTCCAATGAGGTAGGTATAGTAGCATCACCTCTTCCATATTCATACGTGCATAGGAATATCATACATGTGTATTTCATTGTGTGTTCCTTCCCGCCACATTTCCCATTCTATCATTTTACTATAATGTAAAAGAAAATAGGTCTGGGTCTCAGTTCAAGAGAAATTCATGCCCTTCAGGCTCATCCTTGTTTTATAAACAGCACACAGGGGACATCTGAACCCACTGCTATATACTTGACTAGCCTGGGTCCCCATTTTGCCTGAAGGTGAAACATTGTAATTACTGCAGAGATGTGCTCATTACTCTATCACTCAAGCTCATGCTCTTGCCAACTGGCACCAGTGCTGGACAGAGTACTGGGTAGAGGAAACATGGGGGACTCTGATTTGACTGGGACTCTCTGAATATGTATGCCTTTGTGACACCATCAGCTGCACTATGCATCCTGTAATGCAAGAACCTACTTCCTGATTTGATTCCATAGCTCAGAGTTGTTTTTTTCAAGACAGCTCCTTAAATCTAAACTAAACTGTGCATTGGAAAGCCAGAGTATGCTTTGTAATATGGAAGAAAATTGGCTATACGAACAGTGAAGACAGAGAAGCTGCTGTGAATTTGTTTGGAAGAAGACATTGAGATAGCAAGGTATATACAAAAGCATATATTTTATTATTGGTGTAAAGGATTTAAGAAGTGATTCTGATATATATGTGCCCTTTAGGGGATAGTTCCCTCCTATTAAATATGATGTTCCTTCTCTCTCTGTACTTTTATTATCAATGGACAAATTGAGACAGTGAGAAGTTAACTCATTTGCTGAGGTCACATGGCTCATGAGGGTGGTGGGAGGATTGAACACGTGCAGAGTCTGACTCCAGAGCTTAAACCATCCGAAATACATTTTTTGGAGATAAACTTGACAAGGAATGATAATGGATCAAACATTGGCCAGAGCATGAAGAAGAGTGAGTTGCCAAGATGGACTCGCCACAGCAACCTCTCCAGGATTGGAAGGGGACCAGGTTGGTAGGAGGATGATTTTGATTTGGACATGCTGACTTCAAGATAACTTGAAAACATTCAAGTAGGCATTAGGAATTCAGAATTTGACACCTGGAAAGTTTCCTTACAAAGCCACCATTTTTAAATATTATACTTGAGTGCATGAGAAACAGTTGGAATGATTTAATAATATCTCTGAATTTACTAGAGTCAAATATGTACTTTTGTGTTAAATGCTTTACTTATTTAGCCTTTGAGTTAAACAATTCATGGATTTAAACATGTTCACTTGGGTCTTTTGGTACTTTCTTCAGCAATTTTCAAAGTAGATTCAGTTAGAGAAGAGGCTGAAACTGCTATTGAAACCCTATCAGCGTGAGGTCTGTGTGATAATCTGAATGTTTTTATTTTAGAGGAATTTCACTGTGACCACTGTATCATGTGACCAGCATACACAGCCTTTCCTTCTAACTCCATCATCACCTCTTGCAAGCTACCGGGTGTTCCCTGATGAATTAGCAAGTGACAGGAAATTCCTTTAAAGACTGGGGACCCTGTGAGTGCCATTGCCTGACAAGAAACTATCTAAAAAAGAACTGAAAGCTTTGAATCCTGCTGGTTTTGTAGACAGCATTAAAGAATGGGGAATTGGCCACCACCATGAAAGCCATGAATAATGAATTCTCTGTCTTCATCCTTGCACACATTTCAGTGTTTAATTATATTTTTGTTTATTACCGGTGACTTGTGTATGAATCCTTTACATCCTTTATACTGAAATATTTGAGACATCAGGGCCTAACTTTAGGCTTATTTGGGGAGAGCTAAGACAAAAAAAAATGTGGGGTTTTAGGATTAATTAGGAGGGCCAGGAAAGTATGGTATTAATCAGTTTGTCTTTCTAAACTTTTTAACTCTTTTCATCAGTACCTTTTTTTTTTCTAGAGTACTGCCTTTGACAGCACCTTTTTTATTTATTTTATTTATTTATTTATTTATTTTTTGCGGTATGCGGGCCTCTCACTGTTGTGGCCTCTCCCATTGCGGAGCACAGGCTCTGGACGCACAGACTTAGTGGTCATGGCTCACGGGCTCAGCCCCTCCGCGGCATGTGGGATCTTCCCGGACAGGGACACGAACCCATGTCCCTTGCATCGGCAGACGGACTCTCAACCACTGCGCCACCAGGGAAGCCCCATCAGTACCTTTTTAATCCTGAATTAAGTAAAAGAAACAGCTGAGGTGTATGAAAGAGTCCATTGCAAACAAAAAATTTTGTT
This sequence comes from Mesoplodon densirostris, assembly GCF_025265405.1. NCBI lineage: Eukaryota > Metazoa > Chordata > Mammalia > Artiodactyla > Ziphiidae > Mesoplodon > Mesoplodon densirostris. The sequence continues at coordinate 19,280,526 of NC_082664.1, forward strand.
TAAACCCAAAAATGAAAATAACCTCTTCACAAAACAAACACAAAACTTTAATACATAAACACACAAACACAGGCACACTCATTTTATTGTGGTTCCCTTTTTTGAACTTTGCAGATACTGCATTTTTTATGAATTGAAGGTTTGTGGCAACTCTGTGTCGAGCAAGTCTATTGGCATCAATTTTTCTGACATTTGCTCACTTTATGTCTCTGTGTCATATTTTGGTAATTCTCACAATGTTTCAAACTTTTTCATTACTATTATATTTGTTATGGTGAGCTGTGATCAGTGATCTTGGATGTTATTACTATGACTTGCTGAAGGCTCAGATGATGATTAGTATTTTTTAGCAATAAAGTTTTTAAATTTTGGGCTGCATTGGGTCTTTGCTGCACGCAGGCTTTCTCTAGCTGTGGCTAGCGGGGTCTACTCTTCATTGTGGTGCACGTGCTTCTCATTGCAGTGGCTTCTTTTGTTGTGAAGCACAGGCCCTAGAGCACGTAGGCTCAGTAGTTGTGGCTCGCAAGGTCTAGAGAGCAGGATCAGTAGTTGTGGTGTGTGGGCTCAGTAGTTGTGGCACACAGGCTTAGTTGCTTTGTGGCATGTAGGATCTTCCCGGACCAGGGCTCGAACCCACATCCCCTGCATTGGCAGGCAGATTCTTAACCACTGCGTCACCACAGAAGTCCCTAAAGTATATTTTAATTAAGGTATGTACATTGTTTTTTTAGACATAATGTTATTGCACACTTACTAAACTACAATATAGTATAAACATAACTTATATACACTGGGAAACCAAAACTTTCCTGTGACTCGCTTTATTGCAAGATTTGTCTTACTGCAGTAGCCTGGAACAGAACCCACAATATCCCCAAGGTCTGTCTGTTATATACACACACATACATACACAAAACCAAAAAAAATCAATTCTTTAATCTTTTCATTAACTTCTCTGTACGGTTCTGATTCCTGAAAAACACCTTGTATACAAACCTCCATCTCAGCATCTGATTCAAAGAAATCTTCCTGTGATATTGTCATATACCAAAGCTCAATATATGAATCTAATCAAAGTACAGTTTTGAAGCTAAATCTGAAAAAAGCTGCTGTGGTTATATCAGGATATGCGGTCTCCATCTCCCCAATAAACTAAGCCAATCAGGCACAAAGTTCAGACTGCTTTCTCCACTCCAATCTCCTCAATGACAAGTGGAAAGACAGGCATGGTGGTGTTAGTGACCCACAGTCATGCCAGCATATGGATGGGGTCTGAGCTTAGGATCTTTCTCTCATATTGGTGCTTTGGAGCTGCCCTAGGGTCAATCACATGTAATCTCTCACATTCACTCAAATTTTAAATCAAAGTGATATAAAATGAATATTATAAATGAGTATTTTGGTTCATTTCCAAATTTCCAGTCCTCAAAGTCACGTCCACTTCAGTTTTCAATGTAACCCTCCTTAATGGATTTGAGGAGGGGAGTTTTGTAAACGAGATGAAAGCAGACTAGCTTTGTGAAAGACCAAGGCTTAGTCTGGTTAAGTAATCTCTCTTGCAACTTAATAAAACCCATTATGATGGGAGTTTGGGCCTCAGTGAAATGAAATTCTTTCAGCATTTGTGACTGACCAGCAGGTCTTTCTGATGAGCACATATCCTCAATTAAAGGATTTGGACCATGCTATCAGCTAAGTCCAGGGTCACTGAGGTTTGCGGCTCAAGTGTTCTGGTTCAGAGTGATTTAGGGTTTAAAATATTCTGGTCCAAAGCAAGTTATGTATGGTCTGCCTAATGCAGTGTTTCTCACCAGGGGGGTGATTTTACCTCCCAGGGGACACTACAATGTCTGGAGATATTTCAGTTGTTACAACTGGTCAGTGCTACTGGCATCTGGTGGGTATAGACCAGGGATGCTGCTAAACTACCATGCATAGGAGACCCCTCACAACAAAGGATCATCTGATTAGAAATGGCTATCCGGTTGCTTTAGAGAAACACTGGCTTAATGCCATTGTCCTACTGACTTAACAGAGCCACCAAATGGCACTAGAATGAGGCTTGGACCAGGAACCCCAAAAGTGAGTGTTGCTGTCATGAGTGAGTTCCTCTGACAGAGGTTCTAAAGAACATTTGACCTGCTAACTATGCTTGATTGCTTAGACCTCACTGTCCCTCAAGGGCTGATCTCACCTAGGATAATATGCTGGAGCTTCTGCTCATATAAATGGAGTTCCACAAGCCCATGGGAGAGAGGGAGACGCCATGATGAAATGAGGCTTGTCAAATTAATTGTAATTAAAAACAGCTCAGATGTCTGTTCCCTGTTGACATCTAAATGCTATTTGAGGTTGAAATGTTACTGAAAAGGAATATCTAATAAATGGCAGTCCATGAACTACTCTATGCTTTGCAGAAAGATTAAACCTGAGCCTTAATTTTTAAAATGGCCTCTTAGTGTCTTTCAGACCTAGTATATTTTATTAGATGCCTTAACATATTGTTTACCATTTTATTAATGCTGGTAAGGTGAAAAATGACACTGGCCCTGTTTCCATTTTCTTCCACAAATCTGAGAAATTCACAAAACACAAAGGCATGTCAGAATACCATTCCCACTCAGGTCCTTCTTTATATATATATATACATACATATATATATACACACACATACATATATATATATATGTATGTATATGTATATATGTATGTATATATATATATATATAGTATAATTGCTTTACAACATTGTGTTAGTTTCTGCTGTACAATGAAGTGAATCAGCTATATGTATAGATATATCCCCTCCCTCTTGCACCTCCCTCCCACCCCCACCCCCCATCCCACCCATCTAGGTCATCACAGAGCACTGAGCTGAGCTCCCTGTGCTATACAGCAGGTTCCCACTAGCTCTCTATTTTACATATGGTAATGTATATATGTCAATCCTAATCTCCCAATTCATCCCAGGTCCTTCTATGTTGTGTATCCTCAAAGAATCTTCTGGAAAATTGACTTGCATCTTCTAGATACAAAGTGTGATAACTACTGTGATGTTAGAGCTGAGAGGGGGGTATGAAACCAGAAAGGACCATCTTCTAGCCCAGACAGTGGTTAAAAAACAAAACAAAACAAAAAACTTCTCAAAGCAGTGCTATTTGAACTGAGTTTAGAAAATGAAGTTAATAAATTAAACCAAGACAGAGAGGTGGTGTGACTGAGGAAGAATAGATACAACTCAGCATGTAGGAAAATCCTATAAGATAAACATTTCAACAAAAATTCCTAGTATATTTTTAGTTGAGTTAATTTTCAAACTTGGATTCAAATAAAGAATCATATAGCTTAATCGTTGCTCTTGGCTCCAATGAAGAAAAACCATGTGACTTTCTGTTATAATTCTTCCAAGGGAACATTCTGTTAATACTGACATATCTTTTGCTGAGTCTGATGATGTTTTTGTATCAGGATGAAATTAGTTTGAACAGTATTCAGGACGTCTCAAATGAATAGAAACTAAGATCCATTTCTGAGTCGAAGCTAAACATTCTTATCTGTTAACAAAATTTTAAATACACTCAAGTTTGATCTTTGAAATGAACTCAGAGGAAAAAAAAAAAAAAAGCAGTGCTCTAGTTGAGCTACTCCAGTCACTGCAGTACATTTTCTTACGGAAGATCTCCTCCTTAATATTAAGGAGCCAACTAGGAGCTGTTTATTTGCTTCCCTCACAGCCACCCAGCTGTTAGTTCAATTTGTGGTCTTAGTGCTAATTACATAATGTCCCTAATTTATACCCCCTGGTAGATCTGATCATCACACTACCTGGAGGGCAAGCTTTAATTAGAGGAAGTTCTGAACAAATTGTCTAAAGAGCTTGTTTAGCATGATTAAATGCAAGAGGGTTTCCCCCATCTTAAAAAAAAAAAGAGCATTTACTTTATACGAAAACTTTGCAGATATAAAGCAACGTCAATTCTAATTAAGGCCTATGAAATGAGCAGCAACATTTGGATTTTGTTGTGTGCAGCTGAAATTTATATGACTCAGTGCAGCATTTATTCAACAGCTTTTGGCATTTCTACTTCGCCTCTGTCAGAGCTAACAAGGTGAAACAGCAAACTGATTGAAAAAGGATAAACTGTGAAAAAAGGATACACTGATGTGCAATGCTCATTCAACTGTGGCTTATGAAAAGAGATTAGAATCGTATGCCTTCTCACCTGAGTATCTCCAGACACTGAACAAGCCAACATTAAATTAAACTTTCCATATTGTTAATAGGTAGCAAGATACCATATGAATTAATATGCAATCATTTCACATTCAGTTGAAGTGCGAATAAGATAAATATCACAATAGGATCAACAAACTTTGAGAATCCAGAAAACAATTAAGTCAGTTTCACTGTTTAGACGGAATACTTTGGTGAAATGTCAATGTCATAACAAAATGCGATAAAATGAATTTGGCTAAGAAAGTTTAGAAATAGTCATTTCGTTAACAGCCTCTGTGAAAAGTGTATTATTCTTAATCATCGGCCATTTTGGGATGCCTCCTTCTGTTCGATCTCTGTTAGAAAATACATTAAGTTTAGAAATTGTATTCCCTGTTTGAATACACAAGTAGGACATAGTAAACTGTGATTGATTATGATTTTTTGAGTAAACCTTTGAAAAGGAGTTTTTAAAATATCCTTGTCACCAACTTTCTTAGTGAATATTAGAACTGGCTGCACATTAAAATCACTTTTTAAAAATGGCAATGCCTCACTCCAGATTAACAATTTCTGATTATCTAGAGGTTTGTTGTATATGTAGGAATTTTTGAAAGGCATACTTCTGATGCGCAATGAGGGTTGAAAAACCACCAAAGTATGTAGTCATAGACTGAATTGCACTTTAAATAGTAATCTTTGATTAGAACTCTGAATTGAGAGCTAAAGGACCAAGGGTATCATCCCATCTTGGTCACTATTTTATGAGCAATAACTTTTCCTGGATCCAGTGATCGATCAGTGATCTCTTATGTTTTGACTTAAACCAAGGAATTAAATTAATTTTATTTTCATCATATTCTATTACCTCTAGCGTACAGTGCCAAAAAAGAATAGAATGTACAGTCTCCATGCACTCTGGTGTCTCTTGTCATTAGGATACTATCCCTTTGAAGTGATTTCAGTACATGGCAAGTCAAGAGAATCCTGTCTCCTGGGGGTATCAAATATCAGGGCAGTTACTGTGCCTGCAGAGAAGCTCAGTAGTACTGAGTGCAGCCTCAGCCTTTACCAATGAATGGCTTCGACCCTTGTTCATCATGGAATCATCATGGGTGTCAGCGACATTGTAGTTTGTTCTCTGCACCCAGTGTATTAAAGGACAATTGAATTTCGAATAAACTAGACATGTATGAAAATTAAGCCGACTAATAAATTCCTATTCGTAATCTGGGCACACATTGAATCACTCATGGACTCATTCATGGTTTGATGAATTTGATGATTTATGTATGTATTTATTCACTCAGTGCTTCACTCATTCATTCATTAAACACATATGTATTTGCCAGGCAGCAGATTAGACACTAGGTCTACAGGATCAGAGATCTCTAGTGAGGCTGAACCCTACTTACCTGTAGTGGTAACCACTCATTATTTTCACACACTTTATTGGTTTATTTGCTTCTCAGGATTCCCTGTCAATGGACATCAATTCTAGGACCTTTGGAGAAAATATTGGAAAATCCTTCCCTGCGGGTTCTCACAAAATAGGATTCATGCTAAGCATCAAGCAGCCATCAGATCCCCAGGAGGAAAGAGCTTCCTGAAATGAAGTTAATAAAGAGGAGAGCCACATGATAGAAAAAGACCGATTCTGTGTTACATTGACTGAGCCCCCAGCTCCAGCAGTATCTGCAACTACAACTTGTACTTTTCATTTACATGAGAAAATAACTTTTTTTGTTTGGTTTAAATAAGTTGATTTATCATTTGCAAATAAAAGAGACGTGATAAAACTACTCTAGTATCTTGTCCCTAAAAAAGTTATGTCTTTACCATTCCTTGTTCTTCACTAAAATTTATTCACTCATTTATTCCTTCTAACAAGAAAGAGTTTAGTATAAAAATACTGACTTTATTTCTCACCTGTATAACATGGCAGGAGAACCTTAAGATGTTGTAGTAGCCATCTAAGGCTGCCATATCAAAATGCCATAAATTGGGTGGCTTAAACAATAGAAACATATTTCTCAGTTCTGGAGGCTCCGAAGTCCAAGACCAAGTGTTACCTCATTCACTTTCCAGTAAGAGCTCTCGTCTTGGCTTGCAGACAGCTGCTTCTCACTGTGTGCTTACATGGCCTTTCCTCCATGCATGTGTCCAAAGAGATCTTTCTCTTCTTAAAAAACCACTAATCCCATCATGAGGACCCTGCCCTCATGACTTAACCTAACCTCAATCACCTCCCAAAGGCCCCATCTCCAAATATCATCACACTGGGGCTTCAACACAAAACAAATATCTAGATAATATTAAACATATGATGTATTTTTTTTTTTTTTTTTTTTTTTTTTTTTTTGCGGTACGCAGGCCTCTCACTGCTGTGGCCTCTCCCGTTGCGGAGTACAGGCTCCGGACGTGCAGGCTCAGCGGCCATGGCTCACGGGCCCAGCCACTCCGCGGCACGTGGGATCCTCCTGGACCGGGGCACGAACCCGTGTCCCCTGCATCGGCAGGCGGACTCCCAACCACTGCGCCACCAGGGAAGCCCATGATGCATTTTTTAAAACTCAATTTTGAAATTTCTATATCTGTTTGTCCATCATGTGATTTATGTTTTTTTTAAACCATTCTGCCCTCTCATAATAAAAAGACAAATAGTTTGAGAAACTATTTTACCTAAAAGAAATCTAAGAAATCTGGACTCTTTCTATATGTCTAAAAATAGCTTATCTAATAAATCAGGGGAAATAGGTTTTTGGATTTTTTTTGCCCCCCTAGATTAATCATATAGATGTAATTGCAAAAGGTATGTAATTTAATGTTCTTTTCACCTTATACCATACAATTTTTTTTTAAATTTCAAGATCTTATCCTAATAATAATTTTAAAAATTTCAAATTTGGTTAACATGCCCCTTAATTGACGTGCTCAAAGTTACATTCTTAAGTTATTTTTGAACTTTTTTATAATAACAAATGACACTATGAAAAAATCTCTTTAGTGTTTAGATGTGTCCGTTTTCAGGATTATTTATTTCATTTTATTAATCAAAATATTATGAACTTATTCAAAGGACATAGTTATTCTAAAATGCTAAATTGATTTATAGTGCAACCAAAGATGTATGTTCTTTGTATGTATGTATGTTCTTTATATTATCATACCATTATCAGATATGGGTGTTGTTTTTAAGATGTGTTGATTATTGAACAACACATATTCATAGTCAATGATGTAAAGAGTACAGAAAAGTATAAATAACTACGTAAAAATTGTCCGTAATTTCACTACCCTATGCATTCTCTTCTAGTTGCTTTTTATAAACTTTTTTGTAATTAGTATCATATTGAATATACAATATTGACTTTATTTTTTTCGGATTAATAGTATACTAACTGCTCTTCCCATTAATTACTTTAAAATCAACTTTAGGGCTTCCCTGGTGGTGCAGTGGTTGAGAGTCCGCCTGCCGATTCAGGGGGTGTGGGTTCGTGCCCTGGTCCAGGAGGGTCCCACATGCCATGGAGTGGCTGGGCCTGTGAGCCATGACCGCTGAACCTGCACATCTGGAGCCTGTGCTCCACGGTGGGAGAGGCCACAGTGGTGAGAGGCCCGCGTACCTCAAAAAAAAAAAAATCATCTTTAAACTACTACAATTGTTACATTTTGTAATTATGACCTATACCAACATTAAAACACTATTTATTTGTTGTAGGTCCTTTCTAATTCTTTCACAAAAGTTGCAATAAGATTTTTTTTATGTACATTTTTAACAACATAGTTTAGTTATTTATTAAAAATGAATTTTTAGGATTTAATAGCTGCATAGTTGAATTCTGAATAATGTTATTGGTACATTATATCGAATATAAATTTTCATTCAGAAAATCTTTACTTAGTATTCATCATTTTTTTTTTTTTAACGCGGACCTCTCACTGTTGTGGCCTCTCCCATTCCAGAGCACAGGCTCCGGATGCGCAGGCTCAGTGGCCATGGCTCACGGGCCCAGCTGCACCGTGGCATGTGGGATCCTCCTGGACTGGGGCACGAAGCCATGTCCCCTGCATTGGCAGGTGGACTCTCAACCACTGTACCACCAGAGAAGCCCTCATCGTTTTCTTTTTTTACAAGCACAACCACTCCAAGGGCTAACAGAAGACAGAAGACTCACTCTAGTCATTGTTACATAATACAGATATATATATATATATATATATATATATATATATATATATATATATACATATTTAAATGAGTTTCTAGAAAGTCTTCCATTAATACTTCTACATGCACATATGGACACAGCAAAAAAATGAAAAATAAACAATAGAGGTTATCAAAACAAAGCATGTCTATATGCCTAATTATTTATCCAATAATCAGATTTAGTGGTCATATTAGAAAAAGTCATGGCATTTTAGATAAAGCATTTGGTAGAATTTCACACACATGTTAACATGAAAATATTTCATATGACAAGATGTCAAATCAAATTGTGTTGAAATAGTTTCCAACTAATCAAAACAGAGCTACTTTCATAACTAACTGGGCCATTAACTAGGTGTTTCACTGTAGAATGATCATTTGTTTTTATTATCTCAAATTCATTCTTTGCTAACAAACTATATGCAAATGATTCCAGGTCCTATTTTAAAGGCCCTAAAGAGGCATCCAGGATTAATGGGAGAATCAGATGAGACTTTTTTAGACACAAGTGACAGCACACCATTCACATTTCATGTAAGTGAGAAACTCTAGGAATGCTGTCAAATCCAGGCACTCTGCATCAAAGGTGCGCTTGATGTCAGTGGGACCTCCTCTCTCTTTCTTTCTCTTTTCCTCTCTCCCTCTGTCTCTCTCTCCCTCCCTTTCTGTGCTCTAATTTCCTTGGTAAGTAAGCTTAGACAGTTTTTTTTCCAATGATGGTAGACGATGCAGCTATTGGCCATTCCATGTTCACATGGTCTTAAGTATTCACTATCAGTGAGAAAGGAAACAGAGCCTCTATATAAATGGTTCTAGCAAGTGATGACTCTAGTTGACCCAGTGAGAGTACACCAAGGTCTGTCTCAATCTCATTGTCTTCTTGGTTGTATCTGAGTTTCTATTCTCTATATCCCACTGAGATGAGGTAAGGGGAAGGAAAGAGAGGAGGATATCCCTCAGCACATGGATGAGGATGATGGCTTCTAACAGATTAAAAAAAAAATTCCAAAAGTGAGAAAGAAAGCAAGAAGAAAGGCAAAAATTCTACAGCTTTGCACAGGTGATTGAAAGTCTAGTAGATTTTGGCAGGATTAGTATATGCTCATCATTGACAAATAGTGAGTTAATACCTGTATTTTTTTAAATAAATTTATTTATTTTTATTTATTTTTGTCTGCCTTGGGTCTTCGTTGCTGTGCGTGGGCTCTCTCTAGTTGCGGCGAGCATTCTTTGTTGCGGTGCGCAGACTTCTCATTGTGGTGGCTTCTCTTGTTGTGGAGCACAGGCTCTAGGCATACGGGCTTCAGTAGTGACTTGCGGGCTCCAGAGTGCAGGCTCAGTAATTGTGGTGCATGGGCTTAGCTGCTCCACGGCATGTGGGATCATCCCGGACCAGGACTTGAAACTGTGTCACCTGCATTGGCAGGCAGATTCCTCACCACTGTGCCACCAGGGAAGCCCAATACCTGTATTTAAAAAAAATAATTGTTCTAAAAATATTTTCTTTTACTCCTACATTACATAATTAGCCATCCAGGAAAGTGAAATTTTAGTCAGAGGAGACTGGAGGGTATGCACCTGCTTACAAAACACTTAGGAACCTTGCCGAATGTTTCAGTCCCCAAGTGCTAGCTACAAAACCACATAACTGACAAGCTCTTCTGGGAGTGAACTGCAGGTGAAGTGGCCCTGAAAGAGGAAAAAGGAGTCCAGAGTAGTCAGGTTCAATATATCAACATTAAGTAGATCATCATTTCCTGACTGCTGAGATTAGATGACAGTCACTTTTCAGACAACAAAAGGCCTGAAAAAATAAAAGCTTGAATAACTTAATGAATGCTATTGGCTCTGTTTCTCTGGAGAAAACTGACTGATACACTTAACTAGAATTTTCAAGGAATGAATTGAGGGAGTGAAAGTAATGAATTGAGGGAGTGAAAACCCCAATTGTTTCAAGGAATGAATTGAGGGAGTGAAAACCCCATTCAGCTCATGCTAATTACTCAGTAATTCATGAGAAATTACATAGACAATGAAAGAGAATATAACAGAAATGTAAGAACAGTCTAAAATGGTGGATTAAAAAAAATGGAACCACGTCTGTCTAAGGAATTTCATGTTGGGCTTAGGTTTAGAGAAGGGCAAAATAACACAGGGAAGACTAAAGGGACAAAAGAACAGCAGTTCGGGTAAGGCAGGCACGGTATTCAGAATGTGGGTAAGCAGGCAAGAAAAGCAATAACACCAAAAGGAATATTAAGGTGGGAGAGAGTAGATGTGGGTGAAAGAGAGCTGATGGGTGAAAGAGGCTGGAGATAGGGTGAACACTGAGTTATAAAGCTCATCTTTGGAATGAGGCCCAGCATTGCATTCTCTGATGTTCAAGGCCTTGAACCTTTTTCTTTTTCTTTTTTTTTTTTTTTTTTTTTTTTTGCAGTATGCGGGCCTCTCACTGTTGTGGCCTCTCCCATTGCGGAGCACAGGCTCCAGATGTGCAGGCTCAGCGGCCATGGCTCATGGGCCCAGCTGCTCTGCTGGCATGTGGGATCTTCCCGGACCGGGGCACAAACCCGTGTCCCTGGCATCGGCAGGCAGACTCTCAACCACTGAGCCACCAGGGAAGCCCCAGGCCTTGAACCTTTTGGAGGTACTTTACATTCCAGATGTTTTTCAACTTCTCCATTTTCTCTTATAATGTATCTGATCTTTGTTCATCCCATCCACTCAGGGTCCTACTTTCTTCTAAATTAGTAAAATTGCAAATAAGTTCTGAGAAATCACAGGTACCTTTCAGTTGGGACCTGTATGGATTGTCTCAGACAACTTTTAAGTTGACTTTAGCAATCATTTATTGAGTGTCTACTAAATGCTAGATACTTGCTCAGCACCATGGGAGAGATGAGAAATACAGAGCTTGAGATTGTAAGGAGTTCATGCACTGCAATCACAGCAGGGTCACAATACAATGTGAGTGTTGCAGCTGTGCCTCGGTAGTGATAAGAAGACAGTAATTAATTCTGCCTGGGAGAATCAGGGAAGGCTTCATGGAGGAGTTGACATTTGTAGAAGAGGATCTTTTTAAGCTGGAGTAGGGGAAAGGATGTATTAACCAGACAGGAAAACAAAAGCACAGCAGCAGAGAAGAAAATGCTTGGCGTTCTTATGTTACCAGTGAGGGATAACATTATTTGTGGATTTGACAGGCCTCATAAGCTGGTGGAGGAGCTTTTGGGGTAACTTGTCAATGACCCCTTTAGTCATATACAATCTAAAGTGTGGACCCTTTATAATACTTAAGATAGTTTCTTCCTACAAAACTACACCTAAAACTTTCTATAAAGTTTTAGGCTTTACATACCTGTGGGCTCCTATCACAACTCTACTACTAGAATGTGAAATCAGTAAGAGAAAATATGCAAATAAAGGAGCATGGCTGTGTTCCACTAAAACTTTATTTAAAAAATAAGCAGCGATCCTACAGGCCACCGATTTGCTGACCCCTGAGCAATGTTAAGGCAATAGTTAGATTAGAAACTTCTGCACAGGAGAGCGAGGAAGTGGTCTAATTTTGCAAATTCAGGCTAAAAGGTGCCATATCTAACTGCCTGTTTTTGTGTCCACATTCTCAAGACATTTAATGTCTTTTAAGGTAATTTTTCATCAGTATTTAAAAGGATATTTAATTGGCTCCACTTACTAATTTTTTTCATCTTACTAATTTTTAAAGCACAACTTTGCGTACATTGTTAGTGAGATGGAATTAGCTAAACTTTAACAGCAATAAGAAGTTGCAAGCTCCTCTCTTTAATTTTTTTCTTTTCTGTTTCACCTTCTCTTGTGGCAAACCTAGAAAATACTTTACAATAAAAAGTCACTTTTCCCTGTGTTACAGATGCCCCAGATTTGCATTTTATTCAGCTGACGTTTTCACCACTTTCTTTTTTTCTAATTGGTACAGAATGACAAAGAGGGAAAAAATAGAACTTTCTGGGAAAGAAGGCATAAGAAGGTTGAGTGTTGAAGAGATCAATGTAGTTTTCCCTAGAGCTTTCTGGGCAAAGCACAGAAAATGCAGATAAGTGGCTTTGCTTGTCAAAAAAAGATTCAGGTGCGTCTACACAATGCTATCAGGATGGGGAACACTGGCTTTTATTATTTTTTTTCCACATACTCAAATAACTACTTTGACAAATTTTCCCACTCAGTTGATCTTTGTTAAAGCTTGTAAAGATGCACCCTTCAGGTGAGACCACTAGGTTTTGATCCATTGCTTTTGTCCAAACAATAGCAAACAACTTAACTAAGAATTTAATTTATTCCTTTGATCTCATGGGAGTTTCCAGTTTCCATTTACATGTTACAGCATCTTCTACAGGTCTCTCTCTCCCTCTTCCAACTGGCACTTCACCCCAAATAGTATTTTTTGAGATTCAGATGTGGCACTCTCTGGTGTTAGCTACATAAATTCTTTATTTTTTTGTTGTTGGTTTGCTAACTTTTCCAAGTGCAGAAAGACCTGAGTAGTCTAACCTAATTTCTAGGACTGCTCTATACAAACCAGTTTTCTTAATAGTTTTGAAAGTATTGTTCAATTTATATGTATAAGTAAATTTGGGACAGTGATGGTTAAACTGAACAGATTTTTAAAAAGTCTGACCTATACATTTTAGCTACTTAGGAAAGAATCTAATTTAAGCTTTCTAAAGCATGGTTGACCCATTATTTAAATTTTCCATAAAAGAGTTGTTTTATCCATAAAAAACATTATTTTTTTCAGATGTTAAATTATTAGAAATTAATATGCTGTAAATATATGGTCAACCAGAGTAGCATTTTCACTGGCTACATATGGAAAAAGAGTTTTCCCAAAACACACATTTGTCTTTTCTACTGGTCCACTTATTAGCATGCAGATAATCAATCTCTCTCCTTGTAATACCATTTTGGAGGTTAATCAAAGAGTGAGTAGCCTCATTCAAGGTCATTATTTTAGAGTTCTTTCTGGATTTTTCTATTTATCTTTCTTTCTTTTGTGTTTGCTTTGTGCTTTAGATATAATCCATCCTGGCTGTGATTTATGGGTCTCTATGCTCTTTAAATGGTGACTTTTTCAAAAGCTGGGGTCACATTTATTAATTTTTGTTCTTTTGGTGCCTAGAATTGTACCTGGCAACCAGCATCTAATTAATCCCCAAATGCGCACATATCTAGTACAGTGTGTTGATCAAAGTACTGTATAACATTTTCCAGTCTTTGGGGACGGGTATTAGAATTTGAGCCTTTATTTGGTTAATATGGATGTTTGCCTTTAGGATACAGGTAGGTAAATGGGAGAGAAGAAGGTATTTCTGTAAAAACAAAGGTGCTCAGTAATTGCGTATTGTTATTTGAAAGGCTGGGGAGTACCCTCACTTTATTAACTGTCTATGTACATGAGAAGTCCTTCAAATCTTGATTCTCTTCACTGCAGGCTGCCAGTGAAGACTACAGATTAAAGGGTTTCTTAACCAGCCCATTGACTTGATTCCCAGACAGCCACGTAATTGTGAGTTGACTTGTATAGAACTGATCTTTCAGAATGGAAAGAATGCAATTCACATTAATACTGTATATTTTGCCAACAGATTATATCTTGGTTGCTAAGAGCATAGGATCAGGCAATAGGAGTTCTGAGTTCAAGTTCCAAATCTCACTCTTACCAAGTGTGTGCCCACTGGGTACAGAATCATCTAAAGTGACTCAGTAAAATGAATGAATACCTAGATGATATGGTGTTGTAAAGATTCAATGTGATATAATCATCATATATCCGTTGAGTGCCTGCCATGTGCATACAAAGATGAACAAGAAGACAGATAAAGTATTTCTCATGAAGGAGCTTGTATCCTAGTGACTTTAGAATTAATACATCTAAAGACTGCTGACAGTGCCAAACACAAAGTAATTATTACTGCTCTTGTTAGTGTAAATAATAAAATCCCCTCGCCCTCCAACCATGGATCACAGATCATCACAGGTCCCTCCAGAGAATCAGTAGAAATCTGCATTGCTGGAGTTCTGCGTTGTTATTCTGAAAGGGGATGTAGCCAGATTGCAAACATCCAGGATTTCAGGCATAGGAGAGGTTGAAATGCTAGGAAATATTGGAAATATCATCCCCCAGCCTTTCAACTTAACTGGCAGATTTTTCCTTGGTTACGCTATCTTCATTCAGTCTCTGCTTCCGCATCAGCAGGTCCTCACCAGCCACACCTGGGAGGGCACCACTGAGCTTCTGGTAAGAGCGGTTTCTCACCACAAATTGGAGGAAGCATGTGGGCAAAGTATAACATTGCGCTTTCCTAGACCACGGCCTTTTTTTCATTTGGCAAAGAGATTCAGTTTGCATTTTTGAGGATAATGGGAAGCAATACTTAACTTCATAACCTTGATTCATATCATTTCTCTTAATAGCTCTAACAAGACAACTGAAATTTACATTGCCTGATTGAAGAAAAGGTTTTATTTGACCCAGACATGAAGTTAGCCTTCTAATACTTCCCTAGTCTCTGAGTCGTAAACAATTAAATGCCTAGAATTTGTACCTTACAAGATAAAATAAATGTGATAATCTTTTACTGGTAAACAATCAATAGCTTATTAAAAAAATAGAATATCATTTTCTGATTGTTGTAATGGGACAAAGTTTTATTTTGCTCCTTTAAGATATTCCATTAGTGCTGGAATAATTGTAGAATAGATTTTGAAAGTAATATATTCAGGAATAAAATAATGCAATGTACAATAACTCAACTTGATTAATAGGTTAATTGCAATAATGCTTGGTATATAGATCTTTTGCACCAAGACTTTTGAAATTTAGAAAAAATCATAGTATTTATGTTTGTTACTTAAACAGTTTAAAGGGATTATTAATATTCAGAAACAAACTAATTTCCTTTGAGGGGAGATAATTTAGTGGCTGTAAAGTAAGAACTGGCTTTGGAGCTGGGCAAACTGAGTTTAAATTCTGACTCTTTCACTTATATGCTATGTGACTTTAGATAAATAATTTAATCTTGAATTTTCTTACCTGAAAAACAGGGATAATGATACCTGATGCTTTAGTAGTACAATGAGGTGCTCCACAAAGATAATGGAAAACAAGGAAATTAGACTGGACATAACCATTATCTGAGGAATTTGTAGAAAACAACAAAATACCTGGGCCTCCAACCCCAGAAATTCTGATATAATTAGTATTGAGTGGAACTGGGACTGGGGGTTTTTTAAACTATCCAGACAGACACAGTTCCTATCTTTTATGGAGTGGGCAGCATGGTGGTTATATCAAGATATAACTAATGAATTAAATTAAACATGAGGTTTGAAGTCAGACTGGTTTGTTATGACTTACTACCTGTGTGTCCTCAGTTAATAATTTAATTTCCCCCATTCTCAGTTTCCTCATGTATAAACTAAGCACTGAAGTTAATGTATTTAACTTTAGCACCATGATTTAAGACTGCTGTATAGTAGATGCCCCCCAAATAATATTATTTTCTATAATTTGAAAATTATTGCTTGTAGTTTTGCCTCAAAAAGATGCTATGGTTCTGGTTGTTTGGGTCTACAAATATCTAATCACCCAGCTATAATATTCAATTTAAAGATAAATAATATATCTCTCAAAAGTTAAGAAAAATCACATTTCTATGTCATTAGTGTTGAGGGGGGCAGTTATAGCCTCCTTTCCATGCCAATTCATTACTACTACTGTCTATATACCTCTCTGTAAAATATACCCATTAGTCATAGAATTTTAGGTGTTCAGAATTGATCTATACTTCAGTGTACAAATGCAGCTTAAACAGCATCCTTCTGTAATTTGTTTTCAATTTCCATCTTGCATGTTTTAGAATTTCATCTTATATCTTGGTTTATGTAAGGTTGTGTCAAAAAAAATTGTAAGCATGGAGGAAAGATGACCCAACAGATACTTCATCTATATCAATTTTCTTTCAAGTTCTGGTTTATTTCAGTTGAATACTTATAAACCTAGGATTCCCTCATAGACCCTCGGTTCTTAATTAAAATCTCTATCATATTGCCTAGAGGAAAATTCTACTTTTCCATGTTTTTCTCCTTTGTACAGAGTTCCAGAACATTAAGATTACAGCTCTTGGCCTAAGAATTCAACTTTCTATAAGCAGAGGGTGATTTTCACCATATCAAATCTGATATTTATCATTTTTGGCAGTCTCCAATTGCAAATGAAGTTTTCTGGAATATTATGAAAGAAAGATATTGGTGTATAGAACACTCTTGATTCATAGTACAAGACCTTGGTTTTAAAATAATCTTGTGGGATAATTTGTCTTAATTCTTATTTTTCTCTTCATTTTATACCTTAATGAAGTTAAAATAAACACTTTAATTTAAGCAATAAACTAAAAATTAAGAATATGTCTATTTTGTATGAGGGCATAATTAAGGGTACAATTCCTCAGTCCTTTTCCTTATTTCAGCTTCTTTGATTTTGGTCTAAATCAGAACACTGTAGAAATACTAAAAGAAGCCTCTTTATCATGAAAATATAAGGCATGATTATGAAATATAAAGCCTATGCTCAAAGTTATAATAAAATTAAGAATTGTAACTCACCCTCAAGTGAGCTAAGAAACAAACTTCCAACCCTATCTCAGAAGTCACATTATGCTGACCTAATTTCATGACAGTAGTAGTTGAGATTCACTGGGTTGACTTATCATTTCACCCAGAGCCCCACATTTTTTTTTTTCCTCCTGGAAGAAACTTTTCCTAAATTACTCATGGATTGAGGGCTGTTCTTCCTTGGAGACCATATTCATTATGCAACTATTTTCCTGCTCAATCCCATTAAATCTAGTATAAAGCCAGCACTCTCTGTATCTGTTCAAAAACCACACATCTAGGCTCAGCTTTTCATTCACATGATTTTTGACTTGAGCCAGGCTTAGCTATTCAAAATATCCTAAATGTACTTCATGCATTCATATCCCATGCCTCTACATGCAACCTCTTTTTGTTTAGAAAGGTTTTCCTCCTACTTTTTACCCATATAGTCTGATCAAAACATCAGATCTCTCATGCAAACTTTTCTGATCATGAACTGCTATAACTTTTCTTGTCCTTTAATTAATTAACCTTTATTGTTTAATTAGTCTATACTGTCATACTCTTTCATGTGTCTACTTTCTTTCTCTTCAGTTAGATTGAAAACTACTTAAGAGTAGACTGGGCAATACTTTTTCTCCTAAATTAAAAAAAAAAACACTTTCTTTTTAAACACGTATTTAATCAAGCACTTATTATGTGTCAGGCACTCCTCTAGATATTTGTGTTGCATCAAAGAACAAAGTGTGCCCATTTGCAAAAATATAAAAATTTCTGCTTTATTTTCATAATTCACTGAATCCTAGAAGAATGATAGGTTTAGCTAAGTTCTAATAGACAAGTAATTATGACAATACCCAATAAAGTACTCAGTTCATTACTGGTGAGTCTTATCAATTTAACTTAATAGAAATCCATGGAGGGAAAGATAAATAAAACTAGTAATTACTTAACAACAGCACAACATTTATATAGTCATTTCCATTTAATCTTTACAATAAATATGTACTTAGGCTCTCAGAGGGTTGCCTTTGAATAAAGCAGAAGACAAATGTATCAAAAGTTAGGTAGTCTAAAAAAAAGTCTTGGTCTCTCTGGTCAAGATGGCAACATAGGAAGATTCTGAACTCATGGCCTCCCATGGACAGGGTCTACCGCTACATGTGGAACATTTCCTCTTAAAAAAACCTAAAGGTTGGCTGAGTGATGACTACATATTTGGTCAAATGATAAGAAAACCATGTTGAAGCAGGTAGAAGAATCTAGGACACAATTTTATCATAAACCCACCCCTGGCACACTGTGGGCCACTACTGGGAGAAAACTCAAAACCCAGAGCTTCTCTTCAAAGAATGAAGGGTTCCAATCCCACATTAGTTACCTCAACTTTTAGGTCCTCACCTCAGAGAAGAATCCCCCAAACATCTAACTTTGAAAACCAAAGGAGCTTGTGTCCCAAGGCTCACAAGACTGTAGCAACCTGGAAGATAGCTCTTAAAATTGCCTGGACTCACCCATCCAAGTGTCCAGCTTCCTGGATGGCAGCTGATTGTTCCCAGACTTAAGGTAAATGAGGCTCACCTGCTTAGCAAAAAACACCAAAATCTATTGTGTTGCTATACAAGGATAATAAACTATCAGAAAGCAAAAGAAAGAAAACAATTCAACTTACAATTGAATCAAAAAGAATAAATGGCCTAGGAATAAATTTAACCAAGGAGGTGAAAGACCTGTATATTGAAAACTACAAGATATCCATGACAGATATTGAAGAAGACACAAATAAATGGAAAAATATTCTGGGCTATGGACTAGTAGAATCACTATTGTTAAAATGTCCATACTACCCAATGCAATCTATAGGTTCAATGCAATGCCTATCAACATTCCAATGGCATTTTTCAAAGAAATAAGAGAAATAATCCTAAAATCTGTATGGAACCACAAAAAAGACCCCAAATAACCAAAGTAATCTTGAGAAAGAACAAAGCTGGTGATGTCATGGTCCCTGATTTCAAACTATATTACAAAAGCTATAGTAATTAAAACACTATAGTAGATCAATGGAACAGAATAGAGAGTTCAGAAATAAACTCATTTATATGGTCAATTAATATATGACAAAGAAGCCAAGAATATACAACAGGGACAGGATAGTATCTTCAAATAATGGTTGTGGGAAAATTGGACAGCTACATGCAAAAGAATGAGACCTGACCACCATTTTACACCATACACAAAAGTTAACTCAAAATGGATGAAAGACTTGAATGTAAGACCTAAAACCATAAAATTTCTAGAAGAAAAAATAGGCAGTAATCTCTTTGAGATAGGTCTTGGCAATGTTTTTTTTGGATCTGACTCGGAAAGCCAAAGCAACAAAAGGGAAAATAAATAAGTGAGACTACATCATACTAAAAAGTGTTTGCACAGGAAGGGAAACAATCAACAAAATGAAAAGGCAATCTACAGAATAAGAGAAAATATTAGCAAATTATGTGCCTGATGAAGGGCTAATATCCAAAATACATACAGAACTCATACAACTCAATAGCAAAAAAAAACCCCAAACAATCTATGAACCCCAAACAGCCATTTTCTAGGTAGTAAAATTTGCCTTACTACAATGGAAGAGTGTACAGCAGAGAGGTAACAGGACTTAGCTTTGAAGTCAGAAAAACTCTAGGTTCAACTCCAAGCTCTCTAACTCACAAAGACCATCTGAGTCTGTTTCCATATCTATAAAATCAAAATCATTATGATTATCAGCAAAAAATGTCTGATTAAAAAGTGAGCAGAAGATCTGAATAGACATTTTTCCAAAGAAGACATACAGATGGCCAAATCAGGTACATAGGTACATGAAGAGGTACTTAACATCACTAATCATCAAAGGAATGCATATCAAAATCACAATATCACCTTGTACCTGTTAGAGTGGTTATTATCAAAAAGAAAAGAAATAACAAGTTTTGGTGAGGATGTGAAGAAAAGGGAACTTTTGTGCACTGTTGGTGGGAATGAAAATTGGTGCAGCCTCTATAGAAAACAGTATGAAAGTTTCTCAAAAAATTAAAAATAGAACTATCACCTGAACCAGCAACTCCACTTCTGGGTACTTATCCTAAGAAAAATAAAACACTAACTTGAAAAGCTATACACACTTCAGTGTTCATTGTGGCATCATTTACAATAGCCAAGAAATGGAAACAACCTAAATGTCCATGGATGGATGAATGGATATGGAAACTATGGTATATATATATATACATATATATACACACAATGTAATATTATTCAGCCATAAAAGAGACCAAAGTCTTGCCATTTGTGACAACATGGATGGACCTTGTGGGCATTATGCTCAGTGAAATAAATCAGATAGAGAAAGACAAGTACCATATGATATCACTTATAAGTGGAATCTAAAACAAACAAAGCAAAACAAACCAAAAAAAAAAAAAAAACAAAAAAAAAAAACCCAAGGTCTTAGATACAGAGAACAGATTGGTGGTTGCCAGAGGCAGGGCGTGGGGGGGTTGGAGAAATAGGTGAAGAGGGTCAAAAGGTAAAAAGAAAAAAATCTTAAAACAAAAACAACAAATTATTTGTAGAGAGGTGGATGGACCTAGAGTCTGTCATACAGAGTAAAGTAAGTCAGAAAGAGAAAAACAAATACTGTATGCTAACCCATATATATGGAATCTAAAAAAACAAAACAAAACAAAAAAGTTTCTGAAGGACCTAGGGGCAGGACAGGAATAAAGACACAGATGTAGAGAATGGACTTGAGGACACGGTGAGGGGGAAGGGTAAGTTGGGACGAAGTGAGAGAGTGGCATGGACATATATACACTACCAAATGTAAAATAGATAGCTAGTGGGAAGCAGCCACATGGCACAGGGAGATCAGCTTCGTGCTCTGTGACCATCTAGAGGGGTGGGATAAGGAGGGTGAGAGGGAGATGAAAGAGGGAGGAGATATGGAGATATATGTATATGAATAGCTGATTCACTTTGTTATAAAGCAGAAACTAACACACCACTGTAAAATAATTATACTCCAATAAAGATGTTTAAAAAAATAATGATATAATAATAACAAAAAAAAAAACCACAAACAACAACAATGTGTTAAAACCCCAAGCAACCAAAACAGATATCACCAAATTCATGCAAAAGAAGTTCTTCATTTTATTTTATAAACTTTTCTGCAAGTTTGGTTAGCTTATTTCATAACCCATAATAAAATGCTAGTTAAAATAATGGCTAGCTCCACTGCCTGTGAGTGTCTGACAATATGTACCTTCCATGGCCCCAAGCAGTTAATAGGGAGTGATCCTTTTATGTCACAGCTTTCATTCATCCTCAATCACAATGGAATTGCATTTCAAACCTGGTACATAAGGTCAATGACTAATTAGAAACCACTCTATAGAAAAGAAGCTTGAAAACTGTTTTTCTGGACAACTAAATCAAAGCTATTGACCTGTCTCCAGCCATGTCAAAAGACCCTGGGTACCCACTAGTCCTTGGGCCTATTAACTTCAGTGACACTTTGCTTTAAGTATTTTATTCTGTCCCCTATCGAGTATTCCCAACCTCTCACATTGTTCCCTGAATCTCAGTCCAAACCATAACCCAATTTCCCTTGGACCACTCCATTAGCTTTCTAACTCCCCTCTTCACTGTTCATTGGGTTGCCCTCCAATTTGTTCTCCATAGACTAGAGATCTTGGTAAAACATAGATTTGATCTTGCCTCTACCCTGCTTAAAAATCCCCTAGAAGCCTCCCATTGTCCTTAGAATTCAATTCAAAATACTTGGCATAACTTACAAGGAACTGCATCATCTAGTCCTTGTCTTCTTCTCCAAACTCATTTCACTCCACACTCCACACATTCTCTCTGATCCCTGTCCTCAAGAAGGAAGAATAAAAGAAAAGTTTTGGTCTGCCTATATAATTTACGGTACTTTCTTATTCACAGATAAATGATATCCATGTCTTCTGAAGCCAGTTCTAGCTATCTGGAATACCTGGTATGAGAAAGGGATTTTGACACAAGTGACACTTGTAAATTATCTTTTTAATCAGTTGATCAAATTCTTGGTTGAACATCAGTATATTGTTTTCCAACAGTTCTCCAATGCCAACAAGGAGTCCTATAATTAAATTCAATTCTGACTCTCACTACCTGGATTTAGAGCAGACCCCACAGGTTAAGGGTTCAGTCCCACAAGACTACTTCCACTTCAGATGCCAGCCACAAATGGCATTCCCAGGCTACCCGCACGTCAGCCTGGATGACTATAAATGAAGAAGTCTTACAACCACCCGCCCCCCACTGCCCTTAAGTTTGATCATTTATTAGAATGACTCACAGGAGTCAGGACAGCTCTGTTCTTACAATTGCAGTTTTATTATAATGAATGCAACTCTGGAACTGCCAAATGGAAAAAATGTGCAGTGTAAGGTGTGTGTATGTGAGGGAGTGAGGGGTACACCGAGCTTCTATGTCTGCTCTTTGCACTCCACCCTCCCAGAACATTAATGTGTTCACCAGCCTGTAAGGAATTTAGATTCCTTCCTTCAAGAGTTTCAATCAAAATGTTATTTTGTCGGGATGATTGATTAAATCATTGGCCATTGGTGAATGAACTCAATCTCCAGCATTTCTCCCCTCCCCAAGGTCAGGGGGTAGGACTGAATGTTCCAACACTCTAATCAGGTGGATGGATTCTTTGGCAACCAACCCCCATCTTTGAGACCCACTAGGGGTCATCTCATTAGCATAAGCCCAGTATGGTCAAAAGGGACTTATTACAAATAAAAAAAGTACTCCTGCCAGTCAGGAAATTACGAGTATTAGGCACTGTAGGCCAGGAACTGGGGGCAAAGAACAAATATATATATATATATATTATTATACTATAATATATACTATAATATATACTATAATTGGGAATACTGAAGGAGTGTTTTTACCAATGCCTGGGACTCTCTGCTAAAGGTTCTGCTTTACTTGTTCTGAGTGGAACCCCATCATGAGCCATTTTTAAAATATCTGAAGGTAATTCTATTGTGCAGTTAAGGTTGAAAACTATCCTTTAAATAAGGGGGGAGCAGAAGTATTAAATATTTAATAGACAATCTTCAAATGTTTGTTGAACTACAGTCCATGGACCATGCTTGATGCTGAGGCAACAACAGTGAGTAAGCCTGACATATTCCTTTCCATGTGGAGCTTATAGTCCTGTAGGAAAAGACAAAAATTACACATATACACAATTATGATGGAACTGAAAAAGTGAGGTACAGAGTCCTATGGGAACATATAGAGTGGGCCCTAACATAATGAGGTGAGGGGTAGAGCCAGAGAAGTCCTCCTTGAAGAAAAGGCACTGGTGGGAAATCGGAAAGAATGAATAAGAGTTAGTCAAAGAAAGGCAAGAGGATGATTTTTATTTTCATTCTCTTCTCAAGGTGAGGTCCATGAAATAATAGCATCAACAATCACCTAGGAGTTGTTAAAAAGACAGAATATCAGGCCCCACCCAAACCCACTGAATCAGAATCTACATTTTACTAATGTCCCCAGGTGATACCTATACACAATCAAGTTTGAGAAGTACAGCTCTTGGAATTTCCAAAAAGAAATTCTTATAAATTCCTCAATGAGATCCCTAAGGCAGCTTTGCTTCCTGTCCTTCAGAGAACTAATCACACAAATATTCCTATAATTTCGTAAACTACCCTAGGAATTTTTCAATAAAATTATTTTTCCCTAAACTGATAAGACTCATATTCTATTGTTTCCAAAAAAAAAATACCCTAAGAAATACACAGAGTTTCTCTTTCCAATAGGTTAGAAAAAAATGACCAAAATCCAAATTATGTGTCATGTTTTCATTTCTGTATTTAATAATATATTTTTAGCATTTCAAAAATGAGTTGAAATATTGTTTCTTTCCTTTTTAACACACTTATATAGTTTAAAGACAATTAGGTTTGATCAGTGCTAAGAATTTTGTGCTTTTGGTTGGCCAAATGATTTCCAGGGCTTCCCTAGTGGCACAGAGGTTGAGAATCCGCTTGCTGATGCAGGGGACACGGGTTCGTGCCCCTGTCCGGGAAGATCCCACATGCCGCGGAGCGGCTAGGCCCGTGAGTCATGGCCGTTGAGCCTGTGCGTCCAGAGCCTGTGCTCCGCAACGCGAGAGGCCCCAACAGTGAGAGGCCCGTGTACCAGAAAAAAAAAAAAATACAAATGATTTCCATCATTTTCCTCAATTGTATATATTTAGTTTATGAGGACTGTGTTACTTACCTTTTGTTGTATAACAAAATACCACAAATGTAACAACTTCAAACAACAATAAACATTATTTCATAGTTTTTGTGGGTCAAGAATTCAGGAGTGGCATAGTTGAATCATTTTTGCCCAGGGTATCTTATGAGATTGCAGTCAAGATGATGACTAGAGAACTTCAGTCATTCTATGATTTAATTTGGGTTGGAGGATCTGGTTCCAAGAACACTCATACCCTTGGCTGACATGTCAATGCTGGCTGGTGGTAGGAGACCTTGGTTACTCACCACATGGACTTCTCCATTATAGTACCTGAATGTCCTCATGCCATGGGATCCGGCTTATTCTAGAGAAAGTGATCTGTGAAATAAAGGCAGAAGCTACAACTTCTTTCATGAGTTTGCTTTGAAAGTTATACTCTAACATTTAAGCCAGTGGTCCCCAATATTTTTGGCACCAGGGACCGGTTTCGTGGAAGATAATTTTTCCACGGACAGAGGTGGGGAATGGTGCAGGTGGTAACGTGAGCAATGGGGAGCAATGGGGAGAGGCAGATGAGGCTTTGCTCACTCGCCTGCCCCTCACCTCCTGCTGTGAGGCTTGGTTCCTAACAGGCTGTAAACCAATATCGGTCTGCAGCCCAGGGGTTGGGGACCCCTGATTTAGTCAATATCTTATTGATTACAAGGTCAACCATATTCAGTGAAAGTGAGGGAGACTCATAGGTATGTGAATATGGAAGGGAAGAATCACTGAGGATCATTTTAGAAGCTAGCTAACACAAGATCCATATTTTCATATTGTTCCATTTTTCTGTTTCAACTATTAAAAAAATAAGGACCGAATGTAATAACCTCTCAAACATCCTCTTTGTAGATAAAGATAGTGATTTCTAGCAGCAGCTGTATGATGGATCGTTTAGTGTTTATAATAATAATGATAATAATATAATATCTAATAATCATATAACAATACATGTCATGCACTGTTCTAAAGGCTTTCTGTTTATTAATGCACTTAATTCTCACAATAAACCTATGAGGTAGGTACTATATTTCTGCCTATTCTGCAGATGAGAAAGATAAGTTACAGAGAGATTAAATAAGTATTGTTACTGTCTCTCCTAACTGCCTGTATTAACACTACTAACTGCTATTACTAAATACATGAATGGTGGAAGTGAAGGATTAATGCACAACAAAGAGGGTAATAAGAATATTTGAGACAGGAGGAAGATGGCGGAAGAGTAAGACGCGGAGATCACCTTCATCCCCACAGATACATCAGAAATTCATCTACACGTGGAACAACTCCGACAGAACACCTACTGAACGCTGACAGAAGACCTCAGACCCCCCAAAAGGCAAGAAACTCCCCACATACCTGGGTAGGGCAAAAGAAAAAAGAATAAACAGAGGCAAAAGGATAGGGACGGGACCTGCACCAGTGGGAGGGAGCCGTGAAGGAGGAAAGGTTTCCACACACTAGAAGCCCCTTCGCGGGCGGAGACTGCAGGTGGCGGAGGGGGAAAGCTTCGGAGTAGCAGAGGAGAGCACAGCAACAGGGGTGTGGAGGGCAAAGCGGAGAGATTCCGAAACAGAGGATCGGTGCCCTCAGGCACACACCAGACCGAGAGGATTGTCTGCTCTGCCGCCGGGGTGGGCGGGGCTGGGAGCTGAGGCTCGGGTATCGGGTTTCAGTCGGAGAGAGCGCAGGGAGAGGACTGGGGCTGGTGGCAGGAAGAGAGCCTGAAGGGGTTAGTGCACCACAGCTAGCCCAGAGGGAGTCCGGGGAAAGGGTCTGGAGCTGCCGAAGAGGCAAGATAATTTTTCTTCCCTTTTGTTTCCTGGTGCGCGAGGAGAGGGCATTAAGAGGGCTGCTTGGGGAAGCGCAGGAGACGGGCACGAGCCGCGGCTAAAGGCGCGGACCCCGGAGACGGGCGTGGGACGCTGGGGCTGCTGCTGCCACCGCCACAAACTCTGTGTGCGAGCGCGGGTCACTGTCCGCCCCAACTTCCGGGGGGCCTGTGCACCCCGCCACTGCTGGGGTCCCGGGACCCGGGGACGGCTTTCCCGGGAAAGCGCATGGAGCGCCTCGGTCTGGTGCAACGTCACGCCAGCCTCTGCTGCCGCAGGCCCGCCCCACACTGCGTGCCCCTCCCTCCCCTCTGCCTGAGTGAGCCAGAGCCCCCGAATCAGCGGCTCCTTTTAACCCGTCCTGTCTGAGCGAAGAACGGACGCCCTCCGGCGACCTACACGCAGAGGCGGGGCCAGGTCCAAAGCTGAGACCCGGGAGCTGTGAGAGCAGAGAAGAGACAGGGGCAGCCCCGGAGGCAGCGGATTAAAGCTCCACGGTCCACTTGATGTGCCCTGCGTCTGTGGAGTGCATGAATGGACAGCGAATCATCCCAAATTGAGGAAGTGGACTTTGAGGACAAGATTTAAGACTTTCCCCCCTTTTCCTCTTTTTATAACGAATTATCCCAAATTAAGGAGGTGGACTTAGAGAGCAAGATTTCAGACTTCTCGCCCTTTTCCTCTTTTTACAATGAATTATCCCAAATTGAGGAGGTGGACTTGGAGAGCAAGATTTTCGATTTTTCCCCCTGCTCTCTTTTTGTGAATGTGTATGTGTATTCTTCTGTGTAAGATTCTCTCTGTATAGCTTTGCTTCCACCATATGTCCCAGGGTTTTATCTGTCTGTTTTTTTTTTCAATAACTACATTTTAATTTTAATAACGCTACTATATTTCATACTTTATTCTATTTTACTTTACCTGCTGTTTCTTTTTTTCCTACCTTCCCTTCCTCCCTGCCTCCCTCTACCCTTCCTTTCCTTCTTTCTCTCTTTCTTTCCTTCCTCCCTCCCTCCCTCCCTTCTTCCTTTCACTCTTTCTTTTTCTTTCCTCCCTCCCTTCCACCCTCCTGTCTGTCTTTCCTTCCTCCCTCCCACCCTTCTTCCTTTCACTTTCTTTTGCTTTCCTTCCTCCCTCACTCCCTCCTGTCTGTCTGTCTTTCTTTCTTTCCTTCCTCCCTCCCTTCTTCCATTCACTCTTCCTTTTTCTTTCATTCCTCCCTCCCTCCCTCCTTTCTTTCTTCCTTCCTTCCTTCCTTCCTTCCTTTCTTTCTTTCTTCCTTTCTTTCTCTCTCTCTTTCGTTCTTCTACTAATTCTTTCTTTCTACTTTTCCTCCCTTTTATTCTGAGCCGGGCAGATGAAAGGCTCTTGGTGCTGCAGCCAGGAGTCAGTGCTGTGCCTCTGAAGTGGGAGAGCCAACTTCAGGACACGGATCCACAAGAGACCTCCCAGCTCCACATAATATCAAGCAGCAAAAATCTCCCAGAGATCTCCATCTCAACACCAGCACCCAGCTTCAGTCAACGACCAGCAAACTACAGTGCTGGTCACCCTATGCCAAGCAACTAGCAAGACAGGAACACAACAGCACCCATTAGCAGAGAGGCTGCCTAAAAACATAATAAGGCCACATGCACCCCAAAACACACCAACAGACAAGGACATGTCCACCAGAAAGACAAGATCGAGCCTCAACCACCAGAACACAGGCACTAGTCCCCTCCACCAGGAAGCCTACACAACCTACTGAAACAACCTTACCCACTGGGGAGAGACACCAAAAACAACGGGAACTACGAACCTGCAGCCTGCAAAAAGGAGACCCCAAACACAGTAAGATAAGCAAAATGAGAAGACAGAAAAACACACAGCAGGTGAAGGAGCAAGATAAAAACCTACCAGACCTAACAAATGAAGAGGTGATAGACAGTCTACCTGAAAAAGAATTCAGAATAATGATAGTAAAGATGATCCAAAATCTTGGAAAGAGAATAGACAAAATGCAAGAAACAGTTAACAAGGACCTAGAAGAAATAAAAGATGAATCAAGCATTGATTAAAAGCACAATAAATGAAATGAAAAATACTCAAGATGGGATCAATAGCAGAATAACTGAGGCAGAACGGATAAGTGAGGTGGAAGATAAAACAGTGGAAATAACTGCTGCAGAGCAAAATAAAGAAAAAAGAATGAAAAGAACAGAGGACAGTCTCAGAGACCTCTGGGACAACATTAAACACACCAACATTCGAATTATAAGGGTTCCAGAAGAAGAAGAGAAAAAGAAAGGGACTGAGAAAATATTTGAAGAGATTATAGTTGAAAACTTCCCTAATATGGGAAAGGAAATAGTTAATCAAGTCCAGGAGGCACAGAGAGTCCCATACAGAATAAATCCAAGGAGAAATACACCAAGACACATATTAATCAAACTGTCAAAAATTAAACACAAAGAAATCATATTAAAAGCAGCAAGGGAAAAACAACAAATAACACACAAGGGAATCCCCATCAGGTTAACAGCTGACCTCTCAGCAGAAACTCTACAAGCCAGAAGGGAGTGGCAGGACATAATTAAAGTGCTGAAGGAGAGAAACCCACAACCAAGATTACTCTACCCAGCAAGGATCTCATTCAGATTTGATGGAGAAATTAAAACCTTTACAGACAAGAAAAAGCTGAGAGAGTTCAGCACCACCAAACCAGCTTTACAACAAATGCTAAAGGAACTTCTCTAGGCAAGAAACACAACAAAAGGAATATACCTACAATAATGAACCCAAAGCAATTAAGGAAATGGGAATAGGAACATATATATCAATAATTACCTTAAATGTAAATGGACTAAATGCTCCCACCAAAAGACACAGAGTGGCTGAATGGATACAAAAACAAGACCCATATATATGCTGTCCAGAAGAGACCCACTTCAGACCTAGAGAAACATACAGATGGAAAGTAAGGGGATGGAAAAAGATATTCCATGCAAATGGAAATCAAAAGAAAGCTGGAGTAGCAATTCTTATATCAGACAAAATAGACTTTAAAATAAAGACTATTAGAAGAGACAAAGAAGGACACTACATAATGATCAAGGGATCGATCCAAGAAGAAGATATAACAATTGTAAATATTTATGCACCCAACATAGGAGCACCTCAATATATAAGGCAAATACTAACAGCCATAAAAGGGGAAATCGACAGTAACACACTCATAGTAGGGGACTTTAACACCCCACTTTCACCAATGGACAGATCATCCAAAATGAAAATAAATAAGGAAACACAAGCTTTAACTGATACATTAAACAAGATGGACTTAATTGATATTTATAGGACATTCCATCTAAAAACAACAGAATACACATTTTTCTCAAGTGCTCATGGAACATTCTCCAGGATAGATCATATCTTGGGTCACAAATCAAGCCTTGGTAAATTTAAGAAAATTGAAATTGTATCAAGTATCTTTTCTGACCACAATGCTATGAGACTTGACATACATTACAGGAAAAAATGTGTAAAAAATACAAACACATGGAGGCTAAACAATACACTACTCAATAACGAAGTGATCACTGAAGAAATCAAAGAGGAAATTAAAAAATACCTAGAAACAAATGACAATGGAGACACGACGACCCAAAACCTATGGGACGCAGCAAAAGCAGTTCTAAGGGGGAAGTTTATAGCAATACAATCCCACCTTAAGAAACAGGAAACATCTCGAGTAAACAACCTGTCCCTGCACCTAAAGCAATTAGAGAAAGAAGAACAAAAAACCCTCAAAGCTAGCAGAAGGAAAGAAATCATGAAAATCAGATCAGAAATAAATGAAAAAGAAATGAAGGAAACGATAGCAAAGATCAATAAAACTAAAAGCTGGTGCTTTGAGAAGATAAATAAAATTGACAAACCAGACTCATCAAGAAAAAAAGGGAGAAGACTCAAATCAATAGAAATAGAAATGAAAAAGGAGAAGTAACAACTGACAGTGCAGAAATACAAAAGATCATGAGAGATTACTACAAGCAACTCTATGCCAATAAAATGGACAACCTGGAAGAAATGGACAAATTCTTAGAAATGCACAACCTGCCAAGACTGAATCGGGAAGAAATAGATAATATGAATAGACCCATCACAAGCACTGAAATTGAAACTGTGATTAAAAATCTTCCAACAAACAAAAGTCCAGGACCAGACGGCTTCACAGGCGAATTCTATCACACATTTAGAGAAGAGCTAACACCCATCCTTCTCAAACTCTTCCAAACAATTTCAGAGGAAGGAACACTCCCAAACTCATTCTACGAAACCACCATCACCTTGATACCAAAACCAGGCAAGGATGTCACAAAGAAAGAAAACTACAGGCCAATATCACTGATGAAGATAGATGCAAAAATCCTCAACAAAATACTAGCAAACAGAATCCAACAGCACATTAAAAGGATCATACACCATGATCAAGTGGGGTTTATTCCAGGAATGCAAGGATTCTTCAATATACACAAATCAATCAATGTGATACACCATATTAACAAGTTGAAGGAGAAAAACCATATGATCATCTCAATAGATGCAGAGAAAACTTTCGACAAAATACAACACCCATTTATGATAAAAACCCTGCAGAAAGTAGGCATAGAGGGAACTTTCCTCAACATAATAAAGGCCATATATGACAAACCCACAGCCAACGTTGTCCTCAATGGTGAAAAACTGAAACCATTTCCACTAAGATCAGGAACAAGACAAGGTTGCCCACTCTCACCACTCTTATTCAACTTAGTTTTGGAAGTTTTAGCCACAGCAATCAGAGAAGAAAAGGAAATAAAAGGATTCCAAATTGGAAAAGAAGAAGTAAAGCTGTCACTGTTTGCAGATGACATGATACTATACATAGAGAATCCTGAAGATGCTACCAGAAAACTACTAGAGCTAATCAATGAATTTGGCAAAGTAGCGGGATACAAAATTAATGCACAGAAATCTCTGGCATTCCTGTACACTAATGATGAAAAATCTGAAAATGAAATCAAGAAAACACTCCCATTTACCATTGCAACAAAAAGAATAAAATATCTAGGAATAAACCTACCTAAGGAGACAAAAGACCTGTTTGCAGAAAATTATAAGACACTGATGAAAGAAATTAAAGATGATACAAATAAATGGAGACATATACCATGCTCCTGGATTGGAAGAATCAATATTGTGAAAATGACTCTACTACCCAAAGCAATCTACAGATTCAATGCAATCCCTATCAAACTACCAATCGCATTTTTCACAGAACTAGAACAAAAAATTTCAAAATTTGTTTGGAAAAACAAAAGACCCTGAATAACCAAAGCTATCTTGAGAACGAAAAACGGAGCTAGAGGAATCAGGCTCCCTGACTTCAGACTATACTACAAAGCTACAGTAATCAAGACAGTGTGGTACTGGCACAAAAACAGAAAGATAGATCAATGGAACAGGATAGAAAACCCAGAGATAAACCCACGCACATATGGTCAACTTATCTTTGATAAAGGAGGCAGGAATGTACAGTGGAAAAAGGACAGCCTCTTCAATAAGTGGTGCTAGGAAAACTGGACAGGGACATGTAAAAGTAGGAGATTAGATCATTCCCTAACACCATACACAAAAATAAGCTCAAAATTGATTAAAGACCTAAATGTTAGGCCAGAAACTATCAAACTCTTAGAGGAAAACATAGGCAGAACACTCTATGACATAAATCACAGCAAGATCCTTTTGGACCCACCTCCTAGAGAAATGGAAATAAAAACAAAGATAAACAAATGGGACCTAATGAAACTTCAAAGCTTTTGCACAGCAAAGGAAACCATAAACAAGACCAAAAGACAACCCTCAGAATGGGAGAAAATATTTGAAAATGAAGCAACTGACAAAGGATTAATCTCCAAAATTTATAAACAGCTCATGCAGCTCAATAGCAAAAAAACAAACAACCCAATCCAAAAATGGGCAGAAGACTTAAATAGGCATTTCTCCAAAGAAGATATACAGACTGCCAAGAAACACATGAAAGAATGCTCAACATCATTAATCATTAGAGAAATGCAAATCAAAGCTACAATGAGATATCATCTCACACCAGTCAGAATGGCCATCATCAAGAAATCTAGAAACAATAAATGCTGGAGAGAGTGTGGAAAAAAGGGAACACTGTTGCACTGCTGGTGGGAATGTGAATTGGTACAGCCACTATGGAGAACAGTATGGAGATTCCTTAAAAAACTAAAAATAGAATTACCATATGACCCAGCAATCCCACTACTAGGCATATACCCTGAGAAAACCATAATTCAAACAGAGACATGTACCAAAATGTTCATTGCAGCTCTTTTCACAATAGCCCAGAGATGGAAACAACCTAAGTGTCCATCATCAGATGAATGGATAAAGAAGATGTGGCACATATATACAATGGAATATTACTCAGCCATAAAAAGAAATGAAACTGAGCTATTTGTAATGAGGTGGATAGTCCTAGAGTCTGTCATAGAGTGAAGTAAGTCAGAAAGAGAGACAAATACCGTATGCTAACACATATATATGGAATTAAAAAAAATGTCATGAAGAACCTAGGGGTAAAACGGGAATAAAGACACAGACCTACTTGAGAATGGACTTGAGGCTATGGGGAGGGGGAAGGGTAAGCTGTGACAAAGCGATAAAGAGGCATGGACATATATACACTACCAAATGTAAGATAGATAGATAGTGGGAAGCAGCCGCAGAGCACAGGGAGATCAGCTTGGTGCTTTGTGACTGCCTGGAGGGGTGGGATGGGGAGGGTGGGAGGGAGGGAGATGCATGAGGGAAGGGATGTGGGAACAGATGTATATGTATGACTGATTCACTTTGTTATAAAGCAGAAACTAATAAAAAAAAAGAATGTTTCAGTGTTGAGAATCATTTCTGTTCACTGAGATCCAGTTTTCGATGGTAAGGTATGAGGATACAAAAAATAAAAGGACGTAATTTTAGCCTTCAAGATTATTGAAATAACAACCAATTAAAGAGAAAAATATTGAAATATTATTATTTCATATAATTTTCCCAAATTCTCAACATGTTTTACATATTTTTAGATTAATTTATTCAACAAACTTTAATTGAGCACCTACAACGTGCTAAGTCTTGCTGAAGAAACTGAGATATATAGCAGTGAACCAAACAAAAATATCTGCCCATGTGGAGCTTATATTCTAGTAGGGGGAGACAGGTATTAAGCCAGATGAATTAGTAAAATTGATATCTAATTAGTGAATTAGATATGGGTAAGCAGTAAGGATACAGAATTAAGCAAAATGGTTAAAAAAGGCAATGTGGAGGAAAGGGAGGGAATAAAGATCCAGGGAAGATTGTACTGAGCAATCAAGACTTGGAGGAAGTAAGAGAGCTAGATCTGAAGGAAAACCATTCCAGGCAGAGGGAGCAGCAAGCAGGAAGGCTCAGAGGTATGCACATGTAGAGCAGTTCTGATGAACAATAAAAAGGGCAGTGGGATTAGAATGCATTAAATAAGGACAAAGAACTAGAAACTTGATTTAGAGAATTAACATTTGGGAGCATAAGCACAGACCCTGTAAACATTGAGGGTTATTGGAACTTACTGGGATCACTCTGGCTGCTGCGCTGAGAATATACTAGTGGAAAACAAAGACAGAAGCAGTAAGCCTAGCTTGCTAACATAGCAGTCCAGATAAGAGGAGATTATGCTTGGTCCAGGGTGTAGCAGTGGAGTGGCAAGACGTAACTGACTATATCACAGAAGGATTGGAATTCCTATTTTAACATAGCCAACTTTAAAAAAGTCCTGATAATGATGTTTAGGGAGTAAATGAAAGGGATTAAGGGCAACAGCTGTAATGGAGTAGAACGATGGCATCTCAATAGGAGAATCAACGTTCATCCAAGATTTCTGTTTGATGGTTTTGGAAGGTACCCAAGACCCACTATTACAAAAAGAAGCTGATTTTTTAAAAAAGAAATTTTTATGCCCTACAGAGTTGCTGGCAAGAGGTTCAGAAATATAAATATATAAAAAAGAAAAGGGTACTATGAAGGTTTAGACGAATGTTCTTTTAAAAAATAGCCAAACTGACTGATGATCAAAGAAAATCTTGTCAAATTCTCCTGGCAGTCGAATAAAAAGAAAAACAAAAGATCAAAGGATAGATTTGTTAAATAAGGTAACTTATTCCTAGAATTTCCAGCTAGCTATTTATAGACACATATTCATATGTTAAGCCAAAATTAAAATGGGTACCAATGTTTTCTCTCTTGAACAGAAACACAATTTATGGGCCAAAAGAATGTGTATCAATGACATACAATCCTAGGGTAGTAAGAGGTTCGATGCCTTACTTTGACATCTGCAACAAGGTCAAAACAAAGTATCTTATTAATGGGGGAAATTAGATTCTTCTAAAATGATCATACATTCTACAAACATTTGAGTGCCACTGTGAAGCAAATGACAATTAATTATTTCAAAAATTTTTAGTGCTTTTCCTTTCCAACATCTGCAATCAATAAGTCTAAAATGGGATAACATTCTAAAACTTAATATTCTAAACCTGGAAAGAATCACAGATATAATTTAATCCAACTTTCTTGACTGTCACCCATTTGATGGATGAAATACATGGGATGCATAGAAGTGAAGCAATTTGCTTAATGTCATATGGCTACTTAGTTTCAATATTGGTATTGAAAGACAGAGAACCCCTTCATTATTTATGTCTTTATCTCATTTGATTATAACCGCAGTCATTCTCAAAAATTAATTTGTGGTGTTCTCTTTTTCATGAAACCATCAAAAATGCATGTGTTTCCTGTTTGTATTCACCTTGGAATCTATCCACCATTCTATGAGAACAGGTGAAAGGAAACTTTGTGAGGGTATCATTTCCCTCTCCTGCTATGGAGTGTAAACCCAAGGCCTCCCCACCCTCACAGTGCAAGAGAGAAGCTCATAGAGTTAAATACAGAAAAGTCTGTTTTATTCACCCTCAGCGCCACACAATATATGGTACATACAAGACACTCATGACAATTTTGCTAAATGAAGGAGTAGATTTCTCTTCCCTTACTGTCAACTGAATCTGGAAACCTAGCAAAGGGTATATCACATGGATTAAATAGAAGTTGTAGTTTTCAGTGTCTTGTAGATGACATGTCTACCTCTGCAGAGGTGGGAGTGGAGGCTCGTAAAGACAGAAGACCTTGGTGATGGTACCTGACTCCACCTTAGCCTAGCAAGGACACAGATAAAGGAAGAGATAAAGAATGTGTGGTTCTTCTCCAGATGTAAGAGGAGAGGAAAGTAATGTGTGTGCAGATGAGAAGAAATAAATAAAACAATGCAGAAAGAAAATTAAACACAAGTTGCCTTTTTCTTTTCTTTCTTTTTTTTTTTTTTTTGTGGTACGCGGGCCTCTCACTGTTGTGGCCTCTCCCGTTGCAGAGCACAGGCTCCGGACGTGCAGGCTCAGCGGCCATGGCTCACAGGCCCAGCCACTCTGCGTCATGTGGGATCTTCCCGGACCAGGGCACGAACCCGTGTCCCCTGCATCGGCAGGCGGACTCTCAACCACTGTGCCACCAGGGAAGCCCTAAGTTGCCACTTTTTAAACACTGCCTGAAATGTTCCTTCCTCCTATTGGTGCGGGTTAAAAGTACCTTTTAATTCAGTGTCTTGAAATTCTGGTTCTTATGAAATTCTACCTACTAGACCATACTCCTAATCCTTAGGTTAAATATAAGACTCTAAACCATCAATTGTCAGAAGGGAAAAAGGAAGTATTATAAGTGTGGTCCCATAATGTGATCACAGTACATGTATAGATGGTTTGTTTTCCACTGTTAGGTACACAACAGCAATTTCATTTTTCACTGAAACTTGTTTTTCAAAGTGAAATTTGGCAAATAGTAAGTTGTAACACTTTGAGATCCCTTCACTATGCAAGAACATTCACTTTAAAATTGATACAAAGGGACTTCACTCCACAGCTGCATGACTGCCTTTCAGTGCATCGCCAGATTGCAGCTGACCACTAAGCAATCCTGTGTGTCCTTCTGCCCTACCATGGGCAGGTCATAATTTACAGCCAACCAAATGACTATAATGGAATCCTCTTTAAAGATGACATTTTAAAAAGTCAAAGTCATATTTTATGTGTTATGCAAGCTCAGCTCATTCTTGATCAAAAGGGAAATGGCTGCAATCATGAAGAAAGTGTTACTAGCTTGAATCTCTTGAACACATGTGAGGACATGTGCACAGTTATACACACATATATATATATATATATATATACAAATGCGTACACACAGAGGTCAAATTCTTACCTCTTTGCTTACATCTTCTTTGCCTGGATTCCACTCTAGATGAGTCAAAAGAGCACTGGCTTTGGGTGGCAAATTTAAGGAGAGACAAAAACTCATCAATTAAGGTAAGGATCAGTAACATTGCTGTTCTGAGCCATTATAGGAATCTGAGGTAAAAGGAAAAATCAACAACATGGATCTTGTTTTTATTGAAAATGGAAATATTTTCATCATGGATTTTTTTTTTGTATTACACAATTTAAAAAAAATGTTGCATTAAAATATTACTTATTTGATTTCTGAGTTTTTGATGCTCCTTAAATTTTCCTCCAAGGCAAGTGCATCCCTCATCTCATTCACCTTACCCTAGTACCACCCCCACTTAAATGATTCTGCTTTGTTGAAGAGAATGCAAGAAATATTCAAGGATTCAACGATTCCATTCTATGACTTCAATTCCTCAATGAACATTAAAAATATTCAACCTCTGAACAACTCATCCTAAACTATGGCCATGTGGGATTTTAGAAAGAGAATGGACAAATTAAGAAAAAAAAATTAACAAGTTGGAAATGAATCTGTACAAAAATCTACAGCTTAGCAAGGATCTCGAGCATCAGAAAGTATATCCACATTGTGAACTTGAGCCTCTTTTACAAAGTCCATCCAAGAGCACATCTGAACACTTGCAGTGATGGAGAATATGACACTTCCCAACACTGCCCATTCTAACCGAAATGTATTAGGATGTTCTCCCTTCCACTGAGCCATATCTGAGTCTTTCTTCCTGAAGTTTCACACTTTGGCTCAATTTGAATCCTCTGAGCTATTTTTTAATAAGACTAATCCTTACCCCACTCTACTAGACTCAAAATATGAAGGCAGATAAATATGGCCTTCTCTTGAAGCAAGTAGTTTTCTTCTTGGACATTCATTCTAAAATGATAATTATTAATTTCCTATGTTAAATTGTTGCTTGGGGACTTGCATTCTATGAAAATAAGGATGAACATCATGATAGCCATAATCAATATAATTCAGTGCTCAGATTGTTTCCTTAGGATTCTGACTTTCTCAACCCTGGCTGGTCATCAGAGATTTGTCTCCTTAGATCTGGGATGGATCTCAGGCAGCCTTGTACATTCAGAGTTCTCCAGGAGATCTGACTGTTTGGGCAGCTTTGAAAACCACCGCAGTTCTAACTATTCAGATAAACAGAAACATCCATTTGCCCTCAATTTCCTCCAAGTCAGGCAAGAAAACCTGCAGTTTAAAATACTCCATTTACTTTCATAAAGTAAATCCCTTCTCTGTATGTAAGCTTCTCCTGAAAAAGCAATAATTGTTTTATTGTTGAAAAGAGATTATGTGGGGATTGACTATTTTTCCTGAATTGCTCGTGGGGTAGAAAATTTAGGTAAATAGGTTGGTTCCCTGAAGCAATATGTGACATTTGCTGTAGAAGCCAAAGAAATCTCAGTGAATTTTCTGGATTTTAACTCAGGGAAAACAATTATATTGTAAAACACTATAATTAAAGATAACAATAATAATACTTTACATCAAAATTTTGTGCCGGGCTTTCCTGGTGGCACAGTGGTTAAGAATCCTCCTGCCAATGCGGGGGATACGGGTTCGTGCCCCAGTCTGGGAAGATCTCACATGCCGTGGAGCATCTGGGCCCGTGAGTCACAACTACTGAGCCTGCACGTCTGGAGCCTTTGCTCCGCAACAGGAGAGGCTGCGACAGTGAGAGGCCCGCACACCACGATTAAAAAAAAAAAAAAATTGTTCCTATGGCGTTATCTCTCTGAGAACTCATGAAAGCTCCATGATAAGGGAAAGAATAATATCAGTATACCTACTTACTACAGTGACCTGACCACAGTCACAATTCTAGTGCCAAATATACAAAATAAGCATTCTAATATTATTTATTTAATTTAGTACTATTTAATTTAATTTAATTTAGAGCTACCATAACTATAATATTAGTCTCTATGAAATATGCTCTATTTTACTAGTTTAAGAAAAAAATAATTCAAAAAAAGAGAGTTAAAAAGTACTACAATTTAACCAAGTTTACATGGTCTAATATATATATATATATATATATATATATAGTGTGTGTGTGTGTGTGTGTGAGTGTGTGTGTGTGTGTGTGTGTGTGTGGTATGCGGGCCTCTCACTGTTGTGGCCTCTCCCGTTGCAGAGCACAGGCTCTGGACGCGCAGGCTCAGCGACCATGGCTCACGGGCCCAGCTGCTCCGCGGCATGTGGGATCTTCCTGGACTGGGGCATGAACCCGTGTCCCCTGCATTGGCAGGCGGACTCTCAACCACTGCACCACCAGGGAAACCCTGATCTAATATTTGTATTGAGCTTTCACTTTGGCTAAAAGATAAGAAATTTTTTAAATTATTATTTTAGGATAAACATTCATGGGCTTAATGAAATTTTACTGTACCTGATTAACTTGATTTCAGACACAAAAGTTGAGTCCTAAAATAAAGGAAGAAAAGCATGTGTGGTCCTGCTGACTGTTTATTTGGGCAGAATCAGAAGCACTTTTAAGTCTGGCCGTATTCCCTGTTTTTAAGCTATTTCCCATTTATAAGCACATAATGGCCACAAGGAAATAACTTCAGGTTTTCTACGCTACTCTGAATTTGTTCTTTCAGGAGAGAATACCTTGGAGTTGAAATGCATGTCTTTAATTTAGAGTAATTTCAATTCTAGGATTCATTATCCTCATGAAGAGGGGTCGTGAGCCAAACATTGTGTTAGGAGCTCTAGATTCAGAGATGAACAAGACTGAGTGCTTATTCTCATGTGTCTTTCTTCTACGTCTCAAATAGAGGAGAGGTGGAAATCGAGTAATCGATTTTGAATCCAGGGTGGCTCCTGACTGCAGCTTGGATTCTTACATGAATCACTCACAGTTCCTCTAATCATATATAGTGATTGAAGCCAGAGAATTGTGGTATCCAAAACAGAAAATCCAAATTCTTGAGCTTTGACCAGTTAAAATATTTCAAGCTTGTGCATATTAGCTTATCCCATGGTGGTGATTTTGTTTTGAGTTCATAAGAATTAATTAAATGAATACCTTTAAAGAGAAGTATCTAGACTTTAGACCAGGAGTATTGCCATTATGCTTTTCAAATATCAAATGGACTTAATAACCCCCAATATTCATCAAATCAGTATTTGTCAAGTAGTGTTAGGAGCTTTATGCACAGGCATTAGCCAAAGTAGGATGTATTTATCTATTCGGAACTAATATTTTTTTTGTGAAAAATGTCTCACTAGATTAACTAGAAACTGTCTAGATTCTGTTAGGCAAATTACTGCTGATTTGAGCCCTTTGAGTCCTAACGAAATTTCATCATAAACGCAGGTTATCCTTGACCATTCCCCTTGAGCTAGAAAGATACATGTTGTCGACTCAAACTACAAAATTAACAGCAAAGAGAGAAAAAAGGAAATATAAAATGTGAGGAATTTTCACAGAAATACACCACGCTATAGTTGTCCATAACGTCACATTGGATTCATCTCGACAGAAACGGCTTTCACAGAATGCCCACCAGACCTGTTTCCACAGGCTATTTTGCCATCTGTAGTATTAAAGACTATCTATTATGGGTGCCTTGGGGCTAGAATTTTAGAATTGATTACAAAGTGTTCCGTGATGCAAAGTGGAATTACTGGTTTTAATTTTCAAAAAAAAATAAAAATCCACATAGTAGCCTTATTAAGTCAGAAAAAAATAATAGATCATGTTTTAGATCTTATATCTGGATTGAAAGAAGATACACATATTTGTTTATGATACATCTCGATTAATATAAGTTCTCTGACTAAATCATGGTCATAGATGTATAATGTATATGTATTATGTATAATGTAATCTACTCTGAATACCATTTTCTCCTTGATTTATGTATGCAAAAAGGCACATTTCAAAATCCACAAACATCCAGCTCATAAAAAGGAAAAATGATGAGGTCTCTTCTTCCTTAAGTTTGGCATTCAGATGCAGTTGAAACTACATGGAAAACACTAAACATGTTCTGAAAACCTGTATTATAAATACATTGATTTCTTTCCACTTTAGGAAACAGAAAGTAAAGATCATATGGATATTTTAAGTCATTTCTTTAGAGCTGTAACACCTTTACCTTAGATATTCTGATCAGTAGCTATTTAAACAAATTTTTATTTTTATAAATTGAGAGGTTTTTTTTTAATAACCTCTAAAGAGTTGTAGATATCAGTGTGATTGTACAGCCAGTGTTTGGAATCATAGGTTTAGATATTCACAAGCACAAAAAAATCCTTTAAGCGGCTTCCAAAGTAATTACTGTACTTCCTTACTTTCTCTTTTATGCAGTGTCTTTGAACTCCTCAAAAAGCACCATTCTGAAAACATATTCTCAGCCTCAAATGACAAATTATGTTTCAATATGTTATCAAGGGAAAATGGAATAACTATTATGCAAATTAGATGCATAATTGCTGCCCTTTATTACTCATAAAAGCTTGATTTGGAATTAGTCCCAGAAGTCATTCAGTCATTGGGACCTCTCCCACAGCAAGAAGCCATAATGTATAGTCTATAAGGCTTATCACCAGCATACACACACACACACACACACACACACACACACGTATATATAATTACACATAGTATACTTTGTGTTCAATTTAACTAAATGCCTTTGACAGAATTCTGAATAACTCATTGAGTTCAATTTTGGAAGGTCCTTCTACTTTGGACATTCATAAATGTAGGACATTTCTTCATTCTGAGGTGGATATTTGTTGTTTTTCTGACAACCTGATGTTTATTGCCTGTTTCTAAAAGAGAATAATTTTTCTCTCCCATTGCCTGCAGTTTTGGTGCAACTTTAGGCTAAATGTTCTTCACTCTCGTTCCAGGGGCTGTAGCAGCCGTGCTTCACCAGATGCCTCCTCTCCCAGCCCATGGGAAGGGAACGTCATGTAACCATAGGATTCTTCATTCTAGGACTTCTCACGAAGAGTGAAACCAGGATGGAATAATAAGACAAATAATTGGGGGTTTGACAGTCACTCTAGTGCTGGTATGCTAATCAGATAGTTTCTGCAGTTTTCTGCCGCTGGCCCCCAGATTTCCTTGCATGTAGCTTCTTGTTTAGTCAAAGCCTCCAACCTTCATTTCTGTTTTTATGCCTCCTGATATCTTTCCAATCTATCCTATTTTCTTAAGTCAACCAGAGACTGTCTATATTGTCGGCAAACAAAGCACTCTCTCGTCAAAATTCCCCATAGTTTTCCCCACTCTTCCTAAATTTACTTTCCAGAATTTGTCTATATTCACAAAT
This sequence comes from Mesoplodon densirostris, assembly GCF_025265405.1. Classification (NCBI taxonomy): domain Eukaryota; kingdom Metazoa; phylum Chordata; class Mammalia; order Artiodactyla; family Ziphiidae; genus Mesoplodon; species Mesoplodon densirostris. The sequence continues at coordinate 19,322,502 of NC_082664.1, forward strand.
CCCCCTTTTAAATATAAAATCCTAGTAAATTCTAGTAAAACAAATAAGTCCCCTACAACTGCTACTTAGATTATTTGAATTCTAGACCTTAGACAACTCTGATCATGTTTCTTCTCTGGAGATTAAACTCATCTGGAAATAAGGAACTTTTAGTTAAATAAAACCCATGAGTCTCCTTCCCAGCTATTTTTTGTGTGTTTTTTGAGGGGATGAGCTTGTTTCAGTCCCATTTGTGCTCATATTTAGTTAATTTCCAAATGAAATTTAAGACTTTAGTTTGTCACTGTTACATTGTCACTGTTACATTCATTAATTTGGCACCTACCTGTTATGATTTAGATGAAATATGATATCATCCCTTTTAAATCTTCATGAAATTCACTGATAAAAATGAGTAGACCAGATTGCCATGGTAGACTACAAACAACCTGGTGGTAGTTGACAGTAATTTAATAATCAATGGCTTTTTGATGACGGCTGTTTTAAAAACTTTGATTTATTTAACACACCTAATCACTTAATCATATCTAAATATCTATCTATAAACCTGTTAAATTTTAATTTAATCCTTATTTATCTGTAATTCCTAAATATGATACAACATATTTCTATTTAGCTAATAAGTAACATCATTATTAATGGAGAAATGAATCCTAGTAACTTAATCATGGATAAAGCATGCACATGTAACTGAATCAATTTTCAGAAACAAGATTTGTCCTTGCTATATGGAATGAATTGTGTTAGTTTTTATTCTGTTCTATAATATTTTTTTTCTAGCTAATCACATAAGGTTGGTGATTAATACTGATACAATCACCAGCATTATTTGACTGATATTGATACTGATACTGATACATCAGTATCAATATCAATTTCTTGGTTGTGATATTCTGTTTTTATACAAGATGTTACCATTGGCAGAAACGTGGTGAAGGATATGAGAGATCTTTTTGTATTATTTTTTACAACTGAATTTAAATTTATATCAAACTTGAATTTATCTCAGAAATGAATAAAGGCTAGTTATGAACTACTAAGTTTAGATTGCTATCTACTAACTTTCTAATTTCCACTAAATTTCTGATTTATCAACAGAAATTTATAAAACATTGTCATAGGGACATTAATAAAAGAGTAATGAACAAAATGAAAGTGACTGGTACCACTAGTATTTTTCAATATTATTGTAAACGTTCTAAAGTCACTAAAATACAATTAGAAATAGGAAGCATTATTGGAAAAAAAGACAAAACTAGAACCATTTCCAAATTATAGGGATATTTATATGGGAAAGTATTAAGAGCATAATTCAAAAATTGACAGAAGAGAGAAAAATGATGATCCACAGAGGAAATCATTTTAATAACCAATAAAGTAAAATTATTTAATCTTACTATAAATAAGATATTGGTTTTCACTTATGCATTTTAAGAAAATTTATAACATTTAATATTTCTGTGATGGGATGATCAAAGATCAGATACATTATAAGAGAAAATGGAGAAGTTGAAAAAAACATCTGGAGCATAAAGTAAGATATTACCTTAGCTGCTGCTGTGAGCAGAAATTGGTACAAGTCTTTCAGAAAGCAGCAGTAAAACTGTTTGCCTACATAACATTACTTCATTTTATTTTTCTCAGTAAATATCTGCATTGGACTCTATTCTAAGTACATAAAGGACTTGGATAAGGATTTATATGGTATGATAAAGCTAGAATGGTGACATAATAAACATAAAAAGGTTTGGCCTGAATATCCAATACTGGGATCTTGATGAAATACATTTATGGATGGATTATTTACAGCCTTAATCATGTTTTTACTAAGAATATTTACTAGCTAAAATACTAAAACATAATGTTAAATGACTAGAAGGAAATTCATTAAAGTGTTAACAGTTGTTATTTCTGGGCAAAGTCTTATTGCTAATTTTTAATATTCCTTTCTCATCAAAATAATTTAACTCTCTGAAGTTGCTGATGGTTCAAACGCTGTTCAATAAAGGTACTTATATTAGTCAACTACGGCTGTCACAACAAAATATCACAGACTAGATGGCTTAAGCAACAGAAGTGTATTTTCTCACAGTTCTGGACACTACAAGTCTAAGATCATGGTGTCAGCAGGGTTGATTTCACTCTGAGAAATCTCAGAGTCCTTGACTTACAGATGGCTGCCTCCCCTCTTTGCTTTCACATGGGCTTTCCTCTATGTGTGCCTGCATCCTCTTCTTATAAGGACACCAGTCATGTTGGATCAGGACCTACCTCAATGCCCTCATTTAACCTTAATTATCTCTCTAAAGACCCTATCTCCAAATAAAGTTATATTCTGAGGTACTGGCATTTAGAACTTCAACATATGAATTTTTGCAAAAACATCATTCAGTCCATAACAGTTCTCCAGACAGATCAAAAGGTGCCATAAACACCCAAGCCAGTCTGCTCTTCTGGAAATAAATTGTCATGGTTAATAATGAGAGAAGAAAGATTATTCAACTCTGCTTGATTTAAAAGCATCAAAGCTGCTGTGGCCCCTTAAGTTAGGAGATATGCTTTCTAGGGTCTGTCTTTGTACAGCTGCTGGGATAGACCATTAATCAGATTCCATATATCTGATGGGATGAATTGATAGGAAAGAAAGCCGATATACATACACCTAGGAAAGACCCATCAATGTGTATCATCCATATATGTTTCTCTTTGTGATCCCAAGGAGCCTGCCTAGCTGGACTAATTCAGTATTTACTAGATTTATAGTGAGAAAAACAATAACCACAACAAATAGTCATGACTGTTAAGGGCAAGTCCCTCTCACTAGAAAGCTATTACTATGCTTGTAGGATAGACATAGTACTTTGGTGAAAGAGGATTCTGTCAACAACAAAACAAAATAAAAATTTTACATGTGAATGGTTAGCCTGATTTTATAAACCTTAGCTATCCACAAATATTCATTCCTGAGGGTTCTGGAAAGCAGCTATTATACTATAGACCACTTGACTATTTTGGCTCTTAAGGGAAAAGATGGAATTTAAGTAAAGATTTATCAGAGGAGTTGACAGCTTTTTTCTAAAACTATATTAAGTACAGAAGAAAGTAAAAACCATTTGTAGTTTGAAGTATTTGAATATTAAACAAAGTAGAGAGAAATATCTTGTTTTCTGCAACAGAAAACTAAAGAATCTAAAAGAATCTCATTTGGAGGATGACATGGTATTATCTGTTATCTGAAGCCATGAACAGGAATGAGAGGACCTCCAGGCTCTCAACAGGTAGGGGTTGAGGACAAGTTGAATTCAGACATTTGAACATTTGAGGATGAAAAACCTCACTCTGCAAAGGCAACATTCTCCTTAAAATGTTGTTCAATTTCTGCTAAAGTAAATGGCTAGGCAGTCACATAAAAAGGAAGGCTATTGTGTACCAACTAGCAAAGGGAAAACAATTTCAGAAGTTCTTAATATTTTTAATGACCCTGCTCTTCAGGAATATAGCCCTAATATACAGATATATGTTTACTGTTAAGTGCTATGCAAATATAAGTGTTTTAATAGATGAATACATATTATAATATATAAAAAATAGAAATTAAGAATATTAAAAGAATACAATCAAATAAATACAAATAAAAATCTGAATACTTCATTAGTCAAATTCTGTGATTAGCTAGAATGTCCCTTGGGGTGTACACCATCCACTTTAGGGAATTTCTGTTTCATATTATAGATGTTTAGTGTCTAAAAATATTTTCTTTCCACTTATGGAAATCTACATAGAAATATCAAGAAAGGACTCATCATAAATGGTAGGTGTGGTTCTTTTTATCTTTGTTTATTTCTTCACCAACCAAGCAAAATAACATTCAGCTGTATCATTAAAATATAAGGCAGTATATAATGTTAATGTCATATTGGTCCTCTCTTTTAAATAACATTTATTGTCAGCTTAAATGGAAAAATTATAGAATGATTATAGGAGGATATTCTCTCAACTCTTTTAATGATTCTTAATTAGTGAAACAATTTACAGTTCTCAGTACAAAAGGCATTGACTAGCCCTATTTTAAAGTGCTTTGCACAGTAATCCCATTTCCAAATCATACAAGTTTGCTGATCTGTCCTAATCAATTCATTTTTTAAAATGAGGCAACATAGGCAGCTTGCAATCTTTAAACCTATGAACACATTGGTCTCCCTTTTGGATTTTGAATTTAATTTTATTTGATTTTTGGCATGCGAAGTTTTATGATTTGTTTCCATTATAGTATTTCAGTTGTTTTTTAAATACAAAAACTAGTGATAGTCTGACCACCTCTATCTTGCTGAAGGACTAGCTGTATTGTCCTGGCTGGTGAGTCACCTCTGGATGCTGAACAATGATTCTGACAAATCTACAACAGCTGCATGCTTTGCCAGAGAAGAGAAAAGGGAACCCACTTGGGATGCACAAAAACTCTCCATAAAGCCAGCCTTTTCCAGGCCTTAGAGAACATTCCTAATTTGATTCTCCACTGGAAGAATACATGGCCACTCACATGCTCATGAAAAAGGACATTTTTAACTTCCAGCCTATGAAACAAATTCAGGGAAACCAGAACGAAAGAGACAGTGGGGTATTTGGCATAGCAAACAATGTGGTCCCAGATGTATCAAGAGCCACTAGCTTTGACATTGAAAAGCCTATAAAATGTAGTTTCTACATCATATTGCCATAACTAATTTAATTTGTTAAGTCAGGCTGGAAGACTATTTCAGGTGAAATAAAAGCAATTCTTTGCAATAACATTTCACTGCAGTGCACTCACATAATTTAGCATTTATTTCAAATTCAGTTTACCAAGAAAGCACACATACAAAAATTAATGTTATACATATATTTTATAGTTACCACCGAATAAGTGCCTTTGACAGATATATGTCATACTTGCCTTTTTAACATCAGCACTGACAGTTTGTAAAGTAATGAAGGTAATATAAAAGTAACACCTTCATACTCATACTGACATCAGTGAAAGTACATTAAAAAAAAGTTTGATGTTTGTCAACTTTACTTCCCAATACCTTACTCAGAATTTCCATGGAGTTGGTAAAACTCTAGTGTTTAAAATAGGTACATTTGTCTGCAAGGAACATAGACAAGCTCAACTTAGCACAAGCAACAAGAGTTATTGTAAGGTTACAAGCAGATGTAACCTAGGAGAAGATAGACAACCTGGCTTGAGAAAGCTAGGAAAGGCAGAGCCTGTAGATCAGGCCATAGAATTTCCATTTTGTAACTTTGCCATTCAATTGACTCAGCTGTCTCTCTGCTCCACACTATCATTTTCTAGTTGTCAAATTCAGTTTTTCCTTCCAGTCTGTACTCTGCACAGAGGAAATCTGGTTGACTTAGTTCATATTTTCACAGCCTGCTGGCAAGTACCAACGGTACCGTGGGTCATTATGTAAATGGAGGTGCACAACGCAGAGAGCATTCGATGAAGTGTTAGCTAAAGGTGAAGCTGGGGATTGCTGTGCAGAGATTGGTGCTTCCTGCACACCTAGTTTCCTGATCCAACCATCTAGTTGGCTGGATCCAACCAAGGATTCAATTCCACCAGAATCCAAATGGTTTAGGTTCTAACTTCCTTGGGGAAAAACACACAAGCACTACTCACCCCCATGCCTTTCCTGGTGAGTCCAACTGTCTGCTCTCAATCCTAAACTATCTCTAGACACACATCCTTCTTGTTGCCACCTTGCAAACACCTGATGCCCACAATTAATGGCCCTTGCCATTGTTGGCTTCCCCTCTGCATATCCTCCTACAGCAATGATGTTGGGCTCAGCCACTGTCACTGGGTCATTGAAATATGGATATTTACATCTCATCAAATTAGAGAAGTGGTTCTCAGAGGGAGGGTGTATTGTTTTCCAGGGGACATTTGGTGATGTCTAAAGACACTTTTTGTTGTCACAACTGATTACTACTGATATCTAGTGAAAAGAGCTCAGGGATGCTGCCAAGCATCCTGCAATCCACAGGACAGCTCCCACAGCAGAGAAGGATCTGACCCAAAATGTCTAGAGGGCCAAGGCTGAGAAACTCTGGTGTAGAGGCATTCTGAGAATCACATCTCAGGAGGACATATATGCAGGCTAGTTTTCAGCAGACCAGTCTCTGGGTAAGAGCAAATCTATGACCTGAGGGAGAACCCTCTGTGAACATCCCTTCTCACAGGTTTGAGCCTCCAAGGTGACTGTCACCCTGTGTTGCATTCCTTGCCAGTACTGTCTGGCATTGGTCCCCAAACATTTTGGCAGTGGGGACCGGTTCCGTGGAAGACACTTTTTCCATGGACGGAGGGGCGGGGGCAGGGAGGATGGTTCAGGCAGTGACACAATTGATGGGGAGTGATGGGGAACGGCAGATGAAGCTTTGCTTGCTTGCCCACCGCTCATCTCCTGCTGTGCAGTCCTGTTCCCAACAGGCCGCGGACTAGTACCGGTCCACGACCCAGGGGTTGGAGACCCCCACTGTATGGTATATATACATGCAGACGCACTGATGGAACTAAAGCATTATGTCTCTTGCCCTTTATTCTTGCAAAGGTGGGTACACAAAGAAGGGTACCCAGTTCTACATCTCCCCAAATAGTGTCTCTGTTGCATTCACAGAACCATAAAAGCCTAAATGCAAATAGGACTCCTTGTGCTCAGTTAAGAGCTTATAGATCAAGCCCTCATTAATCCTTGGCTACTTTAGTGAATTTAGGGCGGTCTACTCAACTTGATCTTTAAGAGCGCTTGGAATTCAAATGAAGGGATTGATCAATCCAGGAAGGAACTAATATTTTCCTGGTGTTTTTATATGCCAGACCCTGTGCTGGCTTGGATTAAATTGTAAAATTGAAACATGTACCCTTTCACTGATTAGGTAATTGTATCTCTCAAGTAACGTTTGTCTTCTTACATGAATGTAATCTTTCCTTTATGCCAACAGTAGCGCATAATGCCAGGTCTATTCCTGGGGCTCACTAAGTGTTTTCTGAACATGTGAATTTTTCTCAAATCGTTACTCTTCCCTATGCATATGAGGAACACATTAATACTCCCACACACCCATCAATAACTGCAGAGTGGCTTTTCTTAAGCAGATGTGCAGTGGGTAGTATTCAAATAAGTACTGGGTGGGAGGGAAAAAAAAGAGACAGATGTGAGAATTTGCAAACTTTATCAAGTATACATGATACCTCTGACCTCCAGTTGAAAATGACTGCTTTATACTTTCTTATCAACATTTCAACCCCAGTGAAGACTTTACTAGTTTCCAAAACATTCTGAACTTTGTTTCTGCCTTAATACCTAATGCATCCTTTCCTCATAAGCTTTCTTAAAACCAGAATTAAAATAACAAAATAGGGCTTCCCTGGTGGCGCAGTGGTTGAGAGTCCTCCTGCCGATGCAGGGGACTTGGATTCGTGCCCGGGTCTCGGAAGATCCCACAAGCTGGGGAGCGGCTGGGCCCGTGAGCCATGGCCGCTGAGCCTGCGCGTCCGGAGCCTGTACTCCGCAATGGGAGAGGTCACGACAGTGAGAGGCCCGCATACCGCAAAAATAAATAAATAAATAATAATAATAATAATAATAAATAACCCAACCAATGTGATGTTCAGTAACAAAAAGAAACGTTGCAAATATAATCAAATGGCTAGAGGATGAAGCAGCTATATAACCAAGGTTGTGGAAGGCCAGATATAGGACTTTGAGTCTAAATGCTGGACACCATATGCAAATTTTATAGCATACTCTTCCTGAGTAAGAAATCTTGAGAATGATTTAAATGTCATAAACATTTTACAAGTCTTTCCTGGCAGCAGATTTCCTGTACTGGGAGTTAAAGGGCAAGTGTAAACCTGAGAACATGCTCTACATATGTATGACAGATATAAAAGCACACAGAATGACCTTTACAAACATATAAGCTTGGCCACTTTTATCCTGAAGAGAAACTACCACACTGAACGCACATTTTGGTGGAGTCAGTCACTGATATTTAAAATCTGTTGCTCTGAAAATAGAGTGGTCTCCTTTATAATTATATGGACAATTATCTCATGTTCTGGGAGTTAGATCAACATTTTATCATTCAAATTTTGTGCTCTTTTTTTAAAAAAATTCCTAACCCAGAAATACAATAAGACACACAGTTTATCCAGATAGGGTAAACTCTTCTCTAATTAGTTTCTAATGTAGTCCCTTGATATGGTTAATTTTATAAGTTGATTATGGCCATCGTGGCTTAATTCAGAACAAAGAGTTTAAGATAAGTTCCCTGCCTTCAAATGACTTGATCAAGTTTATATTACAGGACAACAGGTTGGGGAAAGAGGGAAGAGAGAGAAAACAAGTAAGAAAAGGTTTTTCAACCTGAAGCACAGGGCAAGAGGAGGAGGCTGAATGATGGATGGAGAGCAGATTATATTTGCTTCTTAGTTTTGTCCAGGGCCAGTGGAGGTATAAATATCAAATAAATGCATTTTCACTTTTTCCTTCCCATTTGTATGCCACCCTAAAAGAAACTTACCCACTGGTTTATTTATCCACAGAGTAAAAGGCTGGCTCTATAAACCCCAAACATAGAAACAAAAGTTTAAAAACTGAGAAAGGAATATGATTTTTTTAAATTCAGATTATCGTCTAGACTGGTTTATTAGCAACATTAGTTTGATCCACTCAGGGAAATTAAAAGTTGCAAGTGAACAAATCTTGATATGTCAGGACAAAATCCAACCTTGAAATGGCATTCTTGTCTTTTCTGGGGCTTTTTCTGATGTCATGGAAACACCACTCCCTAACTGGAATTGGAGAAAACAGCAGAAAACATTTAGCCTGAAAACATGAACCATGGCCTTAGATAGGCACCATTTCAAGTACTGGAAATTTTGTTTACAGGCACACATCATTTTATTGTGCTTCCTTTTATTGCACTTTGAAGATTATTATTATTATTATTATTATTTACAAATTGAAGGTTTGTGGCAATCTTGTGTCGAGTAAGTGTATGTGCCAGTTTTTCCAAGAGCATTTGCTCACTTTCTGTCTCTGGGTCACATTTTGGTAATTCTTGCAATACTTCAAACTTTTTCATTATTATTATATTTGTTATGACTATCTGTGAACAGAGACCTTTGATGTTACTATTGCAATTTGTGGGGGAGTGCCACGAACCACACCCATATAAGACCATGAACTTAATTGATAAATGTTGTATGTGTTCTGACTGTTCCACCTACCAGCCATTCCCCCACCTCTCTCTCTCTCCTTGAGCCTCCCTATTTCCTGAGACAAATGATATTGAAATTAGGCCAATTTGTAGCACTCCAGGTGTTCAGGTGAAAGGAAGAGTCTCATGTCTCTTTAAATCAAAAGCTAGAAATGATTAAGCTTAGTGAGGAGGGGATGTTGAAAGCTGAAATAGGCTGAAAGCTAGGTCTCTTGCACCAAATAGTTAGCCAAGATGTGAATGCAAAGGAACAGTTCTTGAAGGAAATTGAAAGTGTTACTCCAGTGCACACATGAATGATAAAAAAGTTAAACAGCCCTATAGCTGATCTGGAGAATGTTTTAGTGGCCTGGATAGAAGATCAGACCAGCCACAACATTCCCTTAAGGCAAAACCTAATTCAGAGGAAGGCCCTAACTGTCTTCAACTCTATGAAGGCTGAGAGAGGTGAAGAAGCTACAGAAGAAGCATCTGGATGCAGTAGAGGCTGGTTTGTAAGGTTTAGAAAAGAAGCCATATCCATAACATAAAAGTGTTAGGTAAAAGCAGAAAGTGCTGCTGTAGAAGCTACAGCAAGTTATCCAGAAGGTCTAGCTAAGATAATGAATGAAGGTGGCTACACTAAATAACAGGTTTTCAGGGTAGACAAAGCAGCCTTATATTGGAAGAAGATGCCATGTAGGACTTCCATAGCTGGAGAGGAGAAGTCAATGCCTGGCTTCAAAGCTTCAAAGGAAAGGCCAACTATCTTGTTAGGGGCTAATGCAGCTGGTGACTTTAAGTAGAAGCCAATGCTCATTTACCATTTTGAACATCCTAGGGCCCTTATGAATTATGCTCAATGTACTCTGCCTGTGTGCTATAAATGGAAAACCTGGATGACAGCACATCTGTTTACAGCATGGTTGACTGAATATTTTAAGCCCAACATTAAGCCCTACTGCTCAGAAAAAAAGATTCTTTTCAAAATATTACTGTTCATTGACAAATGCACCTGATCACTCAAGAGCTCTGATGGAGATGTACAATGAGATTAATGTTATTTCTCATGCCTGCTAACATAACATTTATTCTGTAACCCATGAATCAGGGAGTCATTTTGATTTTCAGGTCTTACTTTTTAAGAAATGTATTTCATAAGGCTATAGCTGCCATAATAGTGATTTCTCTGATGGATCTGGGCAAAATAACTTGAAAACCTCCTGGAAATGATTCACCATTTAGATGTCACCAGGAAGATTCATGATTCATGGGAAGAGGTCAAAATAGCAAGGTTAACAGGCATATGGAAAAGGTAGACTACAACCCTATGGGTGGTTTTGAGGAGTTCAAGACTTTGTTGTAACTGCACCTGTAGTGGAAAGAACAAGAGAACTAGAATTGGAAGTGGAGCTTGAAGACGTGACTGAATTGTTGCAATCTCATGACACAACTTTAATGGACGAGGAGGTACTTCTTATGGATAAACAAAGAAAGTGATTTATTGAGATTGAACCTGCTGCTGGTGAAGATGCTGTGAAGATTGCTGAAATGACAACACAGGATTTAGAATATCACGTAAATTTAGTTTGATAACCTATCAGCAGGGTTTGAGAGGATTGACTCCAATTTTGAAAGAAGTTCTACTGTGCATAAAATGGTATTCAACAGCATTGCATGCTACAGGGAAATCATTCCTGAAAGGAAGAGTCAATTGATGTAGCAAACTTCATTGTCTTATTTTAAGAAATGGCCACAGTGACCCCAACCTTCAGAAACTACCACCCCGATCAATCAGCAGTCACCAGTGTCAAGACAGGAATCTCCAGCAGCAAAAAGATTACAACTCACTGAAGGCTCTAGCATTTTTTAGCAACAAAGTATTTTTTAATTAAGGTATGTACATTGTTTTTTTAGACATAATGTTATGGCACACTTAACAGAGTACAGTATAGTGTAAACATAACTTTTGTATGCACTGGGAAACCAAAACTTCCGTGTGACTCACTTTATTGCAATATTAGTTTTTTGTGGTGGTCTGGAATCCAAGGGGCAGTATCTCCAAAGTATGTCTGTAATTTGAATAGCTGTTGTTTTGAGTCATCTTGTTGCCTTGCACTAATTCTGAAGGAAGTGATCAGCAGGCAAAGAAAAGCCATTCTGCACTATTCACTGGTAATACATTTAGAAATCTCAACCATACAAGAGTGTTTTCTTCTCTGCTTCAGATTGAAAGCCCAAAGAATGTGAATCTTAAACATGCCGGATCTTGAGAATTAAGCTCTTATATATCTGGATACTCAAGTTATTTATTTTTGTAAGAAACATTTTACAAAGCTTCTTTTTAATGTCTGAGCCAGCAGCGTAGCCCATGTACATTGAAAAGATGTAAGCCGAAGAGAAGGAGCGTACCAGCACACTAAATGAATTAAGATCATCAGACATGCCCCCAAACCACTGTGGGAATCTAATATATAACATCAGGAGAGTTTATTTTTCCATGAATCCTTCTTCCAATTACTGTATAGTCTAGCTCTGCCACTTCATGTAACATTATGTAAAGAATTCTCTATTAAAGTCATAGCAATAAATTCCAGTGCTTCTGGTCCACTTTGCATGGGATAAGCATGCTACGCCTGTTATTCATTTCAACTGCATTTCGTGTGTGGTTGCCGTCACTGGAACTAGATAACAAATAGAACAGCATGGAAAGTAATGTGATGCAGAAGATATTATTAGTATTATTATTTTATCTGGATCCAGCTTGCAAGAAAGTTTTTCATGTCTGGTGAAAAAGGATACTGCAATCCTATCGTTGGACAATCTGTTAATAGCAGACATCAAGGAAATGTAATTCGTCTGCTTTGATAACTCTGTTGGGGGTTTAGAGACTACTCTAAAAATTAGCTGTAATTCACTTGGAGAAAAAGATGTGACTATATGAGAGCAAAGAATTTCCTCACTGGGTATGGCTACTTGCTTAAGCCCAGTCCTATAACATTTTGAAATTACATTCCTCCCAAAATTTAAGAGTGATGTTAGATATGTGGCTTTATCAGAATCCTGAAGCTTATTATTCCCATGCTGGGTCAAATTTTTATTCCATTTTCTGCACCTAACCAGGTAATTTTTCAGATCTTATTAATATGACAATCATTTTGAATGTACTTTTGCCTTGTTTGCTGATTAAAAAAAAAAAACGATATGTCTTGTTTTACCTACTAAATTAGAAGACTGCAAGAAAAACTATCTTATTATAGATTTCTATAAAACTTAAAATATTACTGGACACCCAGACTACCTGAAACCAAATATATTATATCATCCTATTTTTCACATTGATCACCCAGATCTCTTTCTCTTTCTTGATTGTGTTGTTTCTATTGATTTCCAGTGTATTCCTAGGACCTGACATAGAGCAAGTGGTGAATAAATGAATTATTGTCTAGTTTTTACTCATTAAGTGGTATACCCATCAGTATAAAAAGAACTACAGTAGTCCCATGAAGTTTCAATTTCAATATAGTTACTATATCTAGATAAGTATCTTATTTTACCTGGTCAGATCTGGTCTAATCTTAACTCTTCTGAACTCTTCACAACATTTGTTTCTCAAGATAGTTGAGGATTTATTACTTTACTTAAATGTTAGTCTTCATCCCCTCTATTACTTGCGTTAAAAGAGATAAGAGAGTAGTGTCAATGGTGAGTCATTGAAATACAGATTTTGTACAGATTAGGACTGCTTCTCATATCATACAAGGACTCTTCTGAAAAACATTTTAAACTGAATTAAATGGTCATATCATGAAATGTAGCGCTAAACTAAGTTGCTCTTCAGCCACCTAGTCCACTCTTCCTCAATTCTGCTTAATTATGTTTTTTTCTTTACATTTTTTTCTTTAGCTCTTGGCATACATATTGCCTACACAACAGGCAATAAAACATTAAAAGAAAACAGAGAAAGGAATTGGCTTAATATACCTGAGTTTATAAAGTGAAAAAAATCATCTATGTTGATAATGTTTATTCAACTGAATATTATAAATTATTATTTGATGAGACTTTTTATATCAGAAAGAAGAGAATCTCCTTCTCTGGATATATACATAAGGAATCAATAATTTGTTGTAGTTCATGATAATATTAGTAAAAGTAATTGTCCCCTAAGAAGGTAAAATTTCTGTTTTTAAATGTGTGTGTGTATATATATATATATATATATATATATATATATATATATATAGTGACATATGAAACAAACACCATTGAATTTTTATGTCTTTGCTTTCATATTGAAGTGTGCTCCTCTGAAGTACTGGTGGTACTCCCTCACTCAGATTCTGGGAGCTGACTGTTGCAGTGATGCCATAAATGTGATACTTTATGAGTTTGACATAATGCATGCAGTAAGCCTTAGGTGTATTGGGACTAAGTTAAGTTCATTATTTTTTTACTACTGTACTGTAAAATGCATTTTAGTTCCTGTCCAAGTTATTTATGTCTTAAAATTAGATGTAATCTTTTCAAAGATGTAAGGTGAGATACTGGGGGGAAAGGACCAGATGTAACATTTGCAGCTCTCCATTTGTGAACTGTGTTCTCAGAGCCCACGGGCAGCAGCTACACAATTAAGGCCACATTGATCTGCTCCCATAATTACACTGTAGACAGGTGGACTGGGGTTTGCAGCTTACACATTTATGTGACTTCTGGTTTTCAGTTTTTAAGTGAATCTAGAGTTTCAAAAAGGTGTAAAATTGACACTCTCTGAGGTCCTCCAAGCTTTTGTGAAATAGTGGTAATGGAAGTGTGGATGAAGCTTCCAACACAGTTCTAAGCACTAAGTGAGATCCAGGCAGGACAGCTGGAGGCAAAGGACCAGGCCCTGAAGGTAGAGCATGGCTGCAGCCCCTTCCAGAGCCCTGTACACATGTTGGCGGCTGCTAGCAATGCTAGCTGCCATTTCCTTAGTTCTTACTCTGTCCTAGGCTCTGTGCTAAAGTGCCTTATACCCATGCTTTCTTTCTACTCCTCACAATAAAATTCTGTACTGTGATCCTCATCTTGCAGATGAGGAAACTGAGGCAAAGATAAAACAAATAACTTGTTTCATGTCCCAAATCTACCAAGGGACAAAGCAGACTTTCAAATCTAGCTCTGAGCCTTAAGCTAGTTGTTTCATCTTCCTTGCCAGGTTCACTGTTCCCCAAATACAACACTTGATTCAACTTGTATCACGAAATTTCAAATTGTTTTATTCCTTTAATAAATAGACCATTTTACCAACACAGCCTGGGTCTGAGCATGTTTGATAGGTCTCCTCTTGAAAGTCAGTTTCCATATTTTTAATTCCACTTGGCTGTAGCAAATGGGTCCCAAGCCAAGTAAACGACTTAGTCCTCTGTCCTCTGTGGTCCATGGAGTTTGATGTTCATTTTTCATGAGCAACAAAAAAAAGTCTGAATTCCTTGTCACTTAAAAAAAAAAGATTTATAAGATTTAATAGAAAGGCTACTGATGTAGTGTAACTGATGCTGAAAGCTCAGCTTCTCTGTACACTGGTGCAGAATCAAAACTTGAAATAGTTTTGGGTGAAGTAGAAAAGGATAGCTTTTTTGCTTTGCCAGGCAACGAGGACCAGAGTGGGCTCCTGCCTCAAAAAATTATGTGTCCCAACCTAGGAGGATTTGATGATGAATTTTATAGCAATAGTTCAAGGGTGGGATTGCTGACAAGATGAGGGTGTGTGCAGGGTCTCAGATGGTCTGGGTCTCCTAATCTTGATGAGCTTCTCTGCTCCCTTTAATCTCACCTCAGGTGGTTTCTTGGCTGCTCTTCCCTTGATTAACAACTGTTCAAATCCGCCCTTTGGAACTCAGGGAAGGTCATGGAGGTCTTGCCTACGAGAAATGGAGGACCAAAACTGTCTTCCGTACCTGGGAATCCCACAGGGTCCTGCTTGGTTTCATAACTAGAATACAAAGATGGGTCAGTGGAAGGCAGTGCTGTTCCAGCCATCTAGAGAGTTCTGTGTGGTGTCCTTCAAACACCTCTTCTCCCGCCATTGCTACCATCATCTATTATACATCCAGTTCCTTCTCCATTAAGTGCCACCACAGAAGGGAATCACTGAGACTAGGCTATTAGGCTACATTCAGGAATCAGATCAGTGGGAATTTGAATGCTGACTTACCACCCAGAAGTTCTGGGTTTTCAGATCTCTTTAAGCCTCAGTTTCTTTGACTTTTTCTTTTCATTTTTTTCGGTGGTGCCGTGCAGCATGGGGGATCTTAGTTTCCCGACAAGGGATTTAACCCATGTCCCCTGCAATGGGAGCGCAGAGTCTTAACCACTGGACCATCAGGGAAGTCCCTCTTTTACTTTAAACAAGAATGATAATTATATTGTTGGGTTTAACTCTTTCTTTTGGGTTTTCAATGTTCTAGTTGCAGCAGAAACTGCAGGACTTGCCATTTAAAATGGATCCTGCTCTCTTTACATTGCCAGTATAATATATGAAGCAGTTGCTTCTCCAACCACTGTAGTTGGTATGAAAGAGGAGGGGAAGTCCACAGGTAGCTAGACGGCAAGTAATGGGAAAGTTATGGGATTTTTTTGAATTCGTGGTTTTGTCATAAGTGGTTGGGGAAAAAGCACGCTAGGAATTGAGCTCACAGGGCACACAGATGACCTTTATCCTACTGTCCTTGGTCTTAGAGACCATTTCCATCAGCAATGAGAGATGCTCAAAGCCAAAAAGAGGTCTGATGTTTGTCGGGTCTGTGATGAAACAGACCAAATAAGGCTGTTCAGTGATTCATTCTAAAGACACATCTAGATGCAATATTTGTCTTCCCAGTGAAAAAACTTTCTGGAAGGATGTTTTTAAGGTAACACTTTCAATTCAGTTAGGCATCCTGCCAATCAGGCCCCTCCCAGTTCCCAAGTCATGTTGAAGGGTGGAGCCCAGTTATCAAATGCCAGCTAATTGCAACTTGCTCTTAAGCAGACCTTGTTACCAGCTGAGTGAAATTTTTCTGTAAATTCCGTTTTGTCTTTCACAGCAAATCTCCTTCCCTGAGGCTTCTCCTGTCAACCTAATCTCTGAAAATCTACCCCACACTCCCCACCCACATTTACCCTAGCACCTTTGTTCCCAAAATGAACACTCTCTTTGAAGACTATAAAGACTCAAATTCAAATATCATCATAAATTGTTAAAGAAATAAGACCGGGCCTCCCTGGTGGCGCAAGTGGTTGAGAGTCCGCCTGCCGATGCAGGGGATACGGGTTCGTGCCCCGGTCTGGGAGGATCCCATATGCCGCGGAGCGGCTGGGCCCGTGAGCCATGGCCGCTGAGCCTGCGCGTCCGGAGCCTGCGCGTCTGGAGCCTGTGCTCCGCAACGGGGGAGGCCACAACAGTGAGAGGCCCGCATACCGCAAAAAAAAAAAAAAAAAAAAAAAAAAAAGAAATAAGACCACGTGAATATAAACAGCTATCAAAAAGGCAAGATGCAGCTACACATATTATCTTCCAGACCAAAAAACAGAGACTAAATAAAAAGATTTTCATGAGTGGCTCTACTTGCAGTGAGCTGGGCCAGAAGATACATGAGAGGACCAATAGTACCACAAAGAGATGCAACGAGTGGTCCTTCATTCCTTATCGTTACGTGACACCTAAAATCTCATTGCACTAGTTTACTATTGCGACTGTAACAAATTACCACAAACTTCATGGCTTAAAACAATACAAATATATTATCATACTATTCTGGAGGTCAGAAATTCTAAAATTAACATGTTGGCAGGACTGTATTCCTTCTGGAAGTTCCAGGAGAGGATCCATTTTCTTGCCTTTTCTAGCATCTAGAGGTTGTCCACTTTCCTTGGTTCATGGAGAGACGTTCCTTCATCTCCAAAGCTCATCATTTCAACCTCAGATTCTGTCAGCATGTCTCTCTGTGATCCTCCTGCCTCCCTCTTACAAAGGTCCTTGTGATTACTCTGAGTCCAACTGAATAATCCAAGATGTTCTCATCACAAGTTTCTAAACTTATTCATATCTACAAAGTCCGTTTTACCATGTAAGGTGACATATTCACAGGTTCCAGGGATTAGGATATGGACATCTTTGGAGGGCCATTAGTCAGTCTACCACAGTAATCAACTGATATCTATTGAGCATTTACAAGTTATTCCTTCCTTCCATTTAAAAGTGTTGAATATCTCTCATAATGTAAGGAAACTGTTAGGTTTTGGAGACAAAAATAAGTAAGGCTTTGTCTCCACCCATAACAATAAGATATTATTAATCTCTTATATAATACATGCTAAACACACTAAGTATTTAATTCTTCTTTTAATCTCACATTAAGCCTATGATGTAAGCTCCATTCCTCCTTCCATTGTACAGTTGAGAAACCTGAGTCACTGAGAAGTTCGGTAATTTCCCAATGTAAACTAATAGTAAGAGGTAAAATCAGGATCTAACCCAGGTAGCATGTTGCTGAGCCTGTCACCCAGCTGGTTTGCTCCCAGATGGCCCTCTTTACAGTTCACTATCTGTATCTTGTCAGTATAAATCATTCAGACTTCAGCTAACTTTAAGAACAGTTTCTGGCACATAGTAAGTATTCTGTAAATCACAATGATGGCAATGATGATGATGATGATGAAGTGATGATAATGATTACTTGAAGAATAAATTGGCTACATTTATTAGGGAAAGGTTTGGCTAAGGAAGGGCTGAGATCTAATGTTCACTTACTCATTAGCGCTGCTGGGGTATTACATCCAAATATAGAAAGAGCAAATGAAAAGGAGTTCCAGAAGACAAACCCTGATGAGGAAAAAGAACAGACATTTCTTAGTTGCCATTTTCTGCTCCTGGAATTAAACAATGTATTTGTCCTATGGCTTTTCTAATTATCAACTAATTAAGGAAATGATGGATAACTACTGCCTCTTCCCAGTAGTACAACCAGGTAGGTGGGCCAGTGCCCCGAGCAAAGGGGTGTGACAAATGCATGGCATCTGCCATTAGCAGCATAATCTCAGCTCCCTAAACAGTAACCCTAGCCAATCTTTTAAACTGTCCTGTGATTAGATTTACTCTAATTTATGCCTCCTCTCAGATGTCCAAATCCAGGAAATTCTACATCATCTCACACTGAAGCTAAATATATTGAAGTACACAAATTAACATCTCAGCTTATTAGCAGCAACAAAAGGAAATGTCTACAAATTCAAACTCAGTCATGATAATTGAATTTCTGTTAAACATCCTGTAAGGTATAGTTTTACTAACAGGGTGGAAAAGAAAGTCATTTTAGTTGCTACCATGCTGAAATGGGCCTCTGCAGAGATTAATCCCAACATTTTGCTTGCTTTAGTTATTTAGTTCGTTTTCTCAACCACCCTCACCACCACTCTAATGGTTCTGGAATTTAATCCTGAATTTTATTTCAAGCATATCATTATATTGGATTTATTTTTGGCACATTAGTTTTTATTTGTGAGTCTGTTAAAATGAATAATATTTAAGCTTTTAAACTACAGTATTGAATCAAGCCTAAATCTAAGCACCTACAGAACAGATGATGTTGAGAAGCACCTTGTCTTATAATTTCTTTAGATCAAATGCAAGCTGGAAAAGCCCATGAGTAATCATTATGATAGTTGTGCAAGGCTTATATTGGAAAGCCCTGAATCTTGTAACAGTTAGTTTGAAAGATTTGGAAACACAATTTGAAAACATTTTCAAGGAAATTTGGCATTCATTCATCCAACACTTATTTACAAGTGATTAATATACTAGTGGGAATATGCTATGGGAGTGGATATATTTATATTAGAAGTGAAGGTGAGGATGGAGAAATTTAGAAGAGCTTCACATAAGAGCTGGTTTTTAATATGTAGTTTTAAAGAGAGATGGGTGAGTGGAGGAGAGAAGGGGAAAAGAAATTCCAGGCAGATAAACCATCAGGAATAAGAGTGGAGAATCTTGAGAGTTGTGAACACTAGCTAAGAGATTTTGGAACTTCCTTTGGTAGGTAATGGAATGTTATACTCAAGAAACTCACTAGATATTTTCATATATCTAGTGAGAAAAACGAGAGTAACCTCTCCTTGTTGATCTGTCTTACTCCTTGCATTCTAGAGAAGTAATGAGCAGCAATAGGAAAGTCAGGGTATTAGTTTCCCATTGCTGCTGTAACAAATTACCACAAACGTGGAAGCTTTAAACAATACTAATTTACCCCACAGTTCTGAAGGTCGAGGTCACAAGTCCGACATGATCTTGCTGAGCTAAAATCAAGTGTCAGCAGAGTTGTGTTCCTATCTGGAGACTCAGAGGGAAAATGCTTTCCCTTGCTTTTTAAATTAGATTGTAGAGGCTGTCTGTTTTCTTTGGCTCATGGCCCCCTTCCTGCATCTGCAGAGCCAGCAAGGTATGGTCAAGTCTTTCTCACAGTTTCACTTCTCTGATTCTCTCCTTCCTCCCCCTTCTACTTTTAAGAATCTACTTGATTGTATTACATCCACTCAGATAACCCAGGATTATCCTATTGTAAGGTCAGCTGATTAGCAACCTTAATTCCATGTGTTAGCTTAGTTCCCCTTTTGTCATATACCATATCATATTCACACATTCACTCCATGGATTAGGATGTATCTTGAGGAGTGTGTGTGAGTGGTGGGGGGAGGGGTACTATTCTGCCTACAAATCGGGAAAGGCATTGATCTGGGGGGATGATGGTGAGATAGACTTAGTACATTTTGAGTTTGTAATACTTGGTATACTTTTAGTGGGAGAAACACCACAGGCTTTGGACTGACTTTGGCCATATTCTACCAGTGTGCTCACTGTGTATTGGACGTTGGGCTAAGTCATTTTCATAAATTAGTCTCACTAAAAATTCACAAGAACTACTGGATTTTTTTATGGATGGGGACACTAAAACTGGGAAATCAGGTTCAGCTAGTCCCAACCAGGCAGAGAAAATGTTTGATTCCAAATCATTTAAGCTTAAGGTGACTTCCTTTCCTTGTCTGAAGGGAATTTAGGAAATTAGCATGACCAGAGAGAAGAATTATTCAAGAGTAAGGGATTTTTATACTATTTATTTTTTCTTTTACTTTCTTTTTCCTTTTTTTTTTTACTGTTGAGGTAAATAAAGTTTTATTGGAACACAGTCATTTTGTCTATGGCTGCTTTTGTTCTACTACCACAAATTGTATAGTTGTGACAGAGACCAATGGCCCATAAAGCCAAAAGTATTCCCTATCTTGTCTTTTACAGAAAAAGTTTGGCCAGCCATTTCCCTAGGGGATCTGATCTTATCTCTAAGAAGACAGCATTTCTTTCAGGTTTTTACAAATGTCATCTTTATGGTGAGGTCCTTTCTGTCCTCTACACTTATATACAACTCACACATTCACCGTACCTCTTCTTAGTTTTAATTTTTCTTCCTTATCATTATCTGTATTAGGACTCTCCAGTGAAACAGAACCAATAGGATATGTACATTTCTAGAGAGAGAGATTTATCTTAAGGTATTGGCTCATGCAAGTATGGAGGCTGGCAAGTTAAAAATCTTCAGGGTGGGTTGCCAGGCTGGAGATCTAGGGAAGAATCAATACTGCAGTTCAAGTCCAAAGGCCATCTGCTGAATTCCTTCCTGCTCTGGGATGTCAGCCTTTTGTTCTATTTAAGTCTTTAACTGATTGATAGAGGCCCACCCACATGATGGAAGGCAATCTGCTTTATTCAAAGTCCACTGATTTAACTGTTAACTTCATCCAAAAATACCCTCACTGAAACATTCAGAGTAATGTTTGACCAAATATCTGGACGTCATTGGTCAGCCAATTTGACACATATATTAATCATCACACTATTTAATATATTTACATATTTTATTGTCTTCTCCCATCCCTAATTTAATAATCAGTTTCATGTGGAAGGAATTGTGTTTGTTTTGTTCACTGCCATACAACCTGAGTGCCTACCTAGAGCAGTTGCCCAGCATGTAGCTGGTGTTCAATATATCAATACATTTGTTGATTGAGTGAATAGCTTTCAATATCATATACATGACTCTCCAGTTTATATCTTTAGCCTAGACCTTGCCCTGAACTCCAAGCAAGTAAATTCAATGACCTTACATACATCTCCACTTGGATTTACACAGAATCTCAATATAACATGCTCAAAACTCAACTCGATCTTTTTCCTAACACATGATCATCTCATTACTCCATCCCCTTCAGTGAGTCCTTCCCTGACCCTGACCTCTCTGTTTAAAATAGCATACCTTCTCTCCCTCCCTCATGCTTTATTTCTCTCTGTCATATTTATCACTGTCTAATGTACTATCTATTATACTGGTTTATTTATTTGTAACCAATAACCCTCCCATAAGGAAAGCTACTTGAAGGCACAAATTTCTTTCTCTTTCTTTCTTTTCCTTTTCTTTTTCTTTTTAACTGTTTTACAGTTTACTGCTATATTCTCAACCTCTAAAACAGTGCTTGGTACCTTTTATTTTAAGTATGTATTAACAATCCCAATATATAAAATAAAAGATTCTTTACTCTAGTTAGAGAAAGTAAATGCATGGAAATAATGCCATGCAGCCACCCACTTGTCCCAGAAGTATCTTGGCAGAACTGAAGACACTGTAGTATATTCTATCCCCAGGTCTATTGGAAACCCCACTGCTCAATATATAAAGCACATTAAAATGCACCCCAATTCCACATTAAACATAGCTTTTAACTGTTAAATTTGACTTTGAACTGAATTGGCTATAAGTAACAGCTTAAAGTTGATTCTGACTTCTCATCAATCAGTGCTTATTTTCTGAAAAAAATTAAAGAATGAGAAAATTCTAACCTATGAACTATACAGCATATATATAGGAACACACAGTGATATCTTCAGAGATACTAAATTCAACACTAGAGTCAACAAAAATGCCTGTAAAATAGACATGTAATGAAATACTTGTTAATGCCAAACCAATGTTATAATTTTTGTATTTTTGAGTCAATAAGTTTCTTTTTTAGAATTTTTGGTTGACCTCTGGCAGTTATGTACAAAAGATCCTGTCCAGAACCATAAGAACAAAGAGCCTTTTAAAATCCACTTGTGAAGGGAGAGATTAGTGTGTCAGGATCTGGTTAAGTAAGCTGGAGCCAATGTTCAGGGGCCTTTTAATACCAAAGGGCAGGGATTAAACTTGCTGGCAGCCCCGGGGGCACAACACTCAGATTTCCCTTCAAGGGGGAACTTGCACTGAGTAGAACAGCCAGCTGAGCGCCTGCTGCTGTGGGTGCCTTCAGGATCTGCCCCAGGTTTAGAGCTGAGGCTGTGCTCTGTCCAGACAGCTCCCAGACCGTGACTGAGTCTGGTGGCAGCACCGGCCCTGGCCATTTCTGCCCAAGGCCGACTCTTCTATATGCAAGCTTTGTGTCAGAGGCCCCAGTGGGCTGGCTGGGACTTTATCAGAGGTGCACTGATGTAAGAAACCATTTCTAACCACCCTTCCTTCCTTCCCCCTCTTTTTTCAAGTGTGTCAGATCTGCAATGGCCTAGAGGTCTTGCCGACTCCTGCTCTATCTCCCCTTTTGTCTTTCAGAGGCATTGCCCTCAATACATTCCTTCGGCTCCTCTGTCATGGCACTCGCTTTCTGCAGGAGATAACTGTCAGAGGGGCTTTCAAGTCATCAGAAACTAGACCAAAAGTGCCTATTCAAAGTAGTTCCTTGTCTCTCCCATACAGCCCTCCTTTGCAGGCAGATTCCAACAATTGCTTGTCATGCAACCTATAATATATTCTTTATTTATTTAGGCATTGGCTTATAGTTTTGATGCATTCAAATCTTAACATCTCAAAATTCAGTTTAATCCCATAGACATTGTGAATCCCAACAAATTTCTAAAATCTCCAAAATTCTATTGCTTTTAGAGGAAAAAAATCTCATAGTTTATCCCTTAAATATTTCATTGTTTATCTATTTAATCTTAATATTCTTGGGATCAATTCAGTCTTTTATATCCCATTCCTCTCTCTTCAGCTAGTAGAATCTTCAAAATAGTATATTCATAAAAATAATTTTTTTGACATAGGAAATTCTTTATTTTTCTTTTTGTTGTTATTGATGGATTCAGACCTGTACATCAATAACTGAAATGCTTGAAAATAATTGAAATAGGCTAACATCTAATAGAGGCACTATCAGATATAGAAGAAAAGAGCAAGACTTCAGAGCTCAGAAGGAGGCAGTTGTGTTTTTAATTAAATTTTAGAATTGTTAGGAGGCTGTCCTGTGATTTAATGATAATGAGGAGTCTGAGCTCCAGGAGGAAGTGTAATACAAAAGTGGCTTTTCATACAAATCACATGAAAGATATAGTCTTTAAGACTCACATACAACCTTGACCAAAGCAGTTTTATTAAATGCTCTACTAATGCAAATCACTTTCTAGAGGAAGGGAGAAACAAATTTACTCTTTCCTCTGCCTTCTATTTTTTCAAAGTCACAATTTATTTAATGAGTCCTTCTTTTTCAGGAAGGAATCTTGACAACCATAGGCTTATCTCCTTTTGACAGCAACAATAAACTGAGAGTCAAGAAAGCCAGGGTCAGAAAGAAAAGACATTTGTGAGTTAAGGGTGTGTGTGTGTGTGGCTATGCAGTTTTGGGTCTAAGAGCTTCCGTCCATGAACTAGAACTGACTTAGTTGGGGAAAGCAGACAGTATCACAGCTAAAGAAAATGGAGGATATTTTGTGAGTCTTATTTGCCTTCCGGAGGGCATATGACCCAACAAGACAGCACTTATTTGACTCCTGGGAAAGAAAACAGTGTTTGAAAACCTGGCCCCAGACATTCTGAGAGCCAGCTCCTATCCTGGAAGCTGATGCGGCAGGGGTTGGGCAACTTGCAATCCTGAGCTCCCTCAGGTAAAGTGATCGTGACACAGGAAGAACAGGACTAAATGTTAGGGCAATAATTTAGATGCGTCGCTCCTCCTTTTTTTGAATTGGGAACAATGCACCAAGGGAAAACTCTTTATGAAAGTTCTGTCCATTTTTTGTAATTGTCATACTGTGTTGATTCATACAAATTTAGTATGTAATTTTTTTTGAGAGTCATTCTTAAGACCACTATAATCCTTCTGCATGGCAAAGTCAGTTCATTGGCAATAAGGAAAAATGGCATTCCCTACAATTCTCACTTTTTTATGTGGTCCTTCTGCTTCATAATTTCAAAACCTGTTAATGACAAGGATCTGCTTCCCAGACAGAATGTTTTACTTCAGTGTGGATTTCTGTCAAAAAGAAATGACAGAATTACTTTTTAGGACAATCTTATTTACATAAATGTATATAAAATCTCATCATCCAAATAACTTATTTTTATGTTCTTGAAAATAACTGGAACTTTTTGAATCTTGATTATAATTTCTTGTTGAGCTCAATTCATAGCAGTAACATGATAGTTCTCATTCAAACAAATTTCCTTCCTTTACCCATGTAGCATTCATTAATTCACAGATTAGGTCCAGATAGGGATAAGAGAATTCAAGATACATCTTTATGATTTCTGCAGTGACTGATGCTGTTATTTAGAAATGATTGTCATGGTTTATAGGAAACCTATTGGTGAGGAGTAAAGACTTTCCAACTGTCTCCAAGGAGGAGTCTCAAAGTCAAGTTCAATAAACCTTTGTTTGTTGATAGTAGAAATAAAAGCATCCTTATCATTCATAAAAGGTTTTCTTTTAGTAACTGTTCTACAAAAGCAGTTAAAGATACTTAAAGCAAAACTTCTTGCTTCACGTTCTAAAACAGACTGGTTGTGTCACTGTTCTTTTGCTTTATTAGAACTTATGCTGATTGAAATAGGTCCTTTGTCAACCTTGTGGGTCATAGATTTTTGCCATTTTACACATATCCTTAAACTTAGAGTGTTACATTAAATTCCTAAGTATTTAAAACCTAAATTTGAACCAATGTCATTAAAGCTCCCTAGATTGAACTAACATTCCAGAATAATGAACTAGGTATCTGAAAATATGACAGAAAATCAAAAAAGAGTGTGTTTTTTTTTTTTTTTTTTTTGTTTCTTATCAAACCTTTTTATTTTTCACAAGTATTTTCTCAAATGAATTTTTTACATCCAAAGTAACTACTATTAAAAGGTCCTCGGAAGCTTTGTCTGGCCTTCTGAATATTGCAGAATGTAAATGTATTCTTTTTTTTTTTTTTTTTTTTTTTTTTTTTTACACATTTAATCAGTTATACATATACATATGTTCCCATATCCCCTCCCTTTTGCGTCTCCCTCCCACCCTCCCTATCCCACCCCTCCAGGCGGTCACAAAGAACCGAGCTGATCTCCCTGTGCTATGCGGCTGCTTCCCACTAGCTATCTACCTTACGTTTGGTAGTGTATATATGTCCATGCCGCTCTTTCACTTTGTCACAGCTTACCCTTCCCCCTCCCCATATCCTCAAGTCCATGCTCTAGTAGGTCTGTGTCTTTATTCCTGTCTTACCCCTATGTTCTTGATGACATTTTTTTCTTAAATTCCATATATATGTGTCAGCATACAGTATTTGTCTTTCTCTTTCTGACTTACTTCACTCTGTATGACAGACTCTAGGTCCATCCACCTCATTACAAATAGCTCAATTTCATTTCTTTTTATGGCTGAGTAATATTCCATTGTATATATGTGCCACATCTTCTTTATCCATTCATCCGATGATGGACACTTAGGTTGTTTCCATCTCCGGGCTATTGTAAATAGGGCTGCTATGAACATTTTGGTACATGTCTCTTTTTGAATTATGGTTTTCTCAGGGTATATGCCCAGTAGTGGGATTGCTGGGTCATATGGTAGTTCTATTTGTAGTTTTTTAAGGAACCTCCATACCGTTCTCCATAGTGGCTGTACCAATTCACATTCCCACCAGCAGTGCAAGAGTGTTCCCTTTTTTCCACACCCTCTCCAGCATTTATTGTCTCTAGATTTTTTGATGATGGCCATTCTGACTGGTGTGAGATGATATCTCATTGTAGTTTTGATTTGCATTTCTCTAATGAGTAAAGATGTTGAGCATCCTTTCATGTGTTTGTTGGCTGTCTGTATATCTTCTGTGGAGAAATGTCTATTTAGGTCTTCTGCCCATTTTTGGATTGGGTTGTTTGTTTTTTTGCTATTGAGCTGCATGAGCTGCTTATAAATTTTGGAGATTAATCCTTTGTCAGTTGCTTCATTTGCAAATATTTTCTCCCATTCTGAGGGTTGTCTTTTGGTCTTGTTTATGGTTTCCTTTGCTGTGCAAAAGCTTTTAAGTTTCATTAGGTCCCATGTGTTTATTTTTGTCTTTATTTCCATTTCTCTAGGAGGTGGGTCAAAAAGGATCTTGCTGTGATTTATGTCATAGAGTGTTCTGCCTATGTTTTCCTCTAGGAGTTTGATAGTGTCTGGCCTTACATTTAGGTCTTTAATCCATTTTGAGCTAATTTTTGTGTATGGTGTTAGGGAGTGATCTAATCTCATACTTTTACATGTCCCTGTCCAGTTTTCCCAGCACCACTTATTGAAGAGACTGTCCTTTCTCCACTGTACATTCCTGCCTCCTTTATCAAAGATAAGGTGACCATATGTCCGTGGGTTTATCTCTGGGCTTTCTATCCTGTTCCATTGATCTATATTTCTGTTTTTGTGCCAGTACCATACTGTCTTGATTACTGTAGCTTTGTAGTATAGTCTGAAGTCAGGGAGCCTGATTCCTCCAGCTCCGTTTTTCGTTCTCAAGATTGCTTTGGCTATTCGGGGTCTTTTGTGTTTCCATACAAATTGTGAAATTTTTTGTTCTAGTTCTGTGAAAAATGCCAGTGGTAGTTTGATAGGGATTGCATTGAATCTGTAGATTGCTTTGGGTAGTAGAGTCATTTTCACAATGTTGATTCTTCCAATCCAAGAACATGGTACATCTCTCCATCTATTTGTATCATCTTTAATTTCTTTCATCAGTGTCTTATAATTTTCTGCATACAGGTCTTTTGTCTCCTTAGGTAGGTTTATTCCTAGATATTTTATTCTTTTTGTTGCAATGGTAAATGGGAGTGTTTCCTTGATTTCACTTTCAGATTTTTCATCATTAGTATATAGGAATGCCAGAGATTTCTGTGCATTAATTTTGTATCCTGCAACTTTACCAAATTCATTGATTAGCTCTAGTAGTTTTCTGGTAGCATCTTTAGGATTCTCTATGTATAGTATCATGTCATCTGCAAACAGTGACAGCTTTACTTCTTCTTTTCCCATTTGGATTCCTTTTATTTCCTTTTCTTCTCTGATTGCTGTGGCTAAAACTTCCAAAACTATGTTGAATAAGAGTGGTGAGAGTGGGCAACCTTGTCTTGTTCCTGATCTTAGTGGAAATGGTTTCAGTTTTTCACCATTGAGGACAATGTTGGCTGTGGGTTTGTCATATATGGCCTTTATTATGTTGAGGAAAGTTCCCTCTATGCCTACTTTCTGCAGGGTTTTTATCATAAATGGATGTTGAATTTTGTCAAAAGCTTTCTCTGCATCTATTGAGATGATCATATGGTTTTTCTCCTTCAGTTTGTTAATATGGTGTATCACATTGATTGATTTGCGTATATTGAAGAATCCTTGCATTCCTGGAATAAACCCCACTTGATCATGGTGTATGATCCTTTTAATGTGCTGTTGGATTCTGTTTGCTAGTATTTTGTTGAGGATTTTTGCATCTATGTTCATCAGTGATATTGGCCTGTAGTTTTCTTTCTTTGTGACATCCTTGTCTGGTTTTGGTATCAAGGTGATGGTGGCCTCATAGAATGAGTTTGGGAGTGTTCCTCCCTCTGCTATATTTTGGAAGAGTTTGAGAAGGATAGGTGTTAGCTCTTCTCTAAATGCTTGATAGAATTCGCCTGTGAAGCCATCTGGTCCTGGGCTTTTGTTTGTTGGAAGATTTTTAATCACAGTTTCAATTTCAGTGCTTGTGATTGGTCTGTTCATATTTTCTATTTCTTCCTGATTCAGTCTTGGCAGGTTGTGCATTTCTAAGAATTTGTCCATTTCTTCCAGGTTGTCCATTTTATTGGCATAGAGTTGCTTATAGTAATCTCTCATGATCTTTTGTATTTCTGCAGTGTCAGTTGTTACTTCTCCTTTTTCATTTCTAATTCTATTGATTTGAGTCTTCTCCCTTTTTTTCTTGATGAGTCTGGCTAATGGTTTATCAATTTTGTTTATCTTCTCAAAGAACCAGCTTTTAGTTTTATTGATCTTTGCTATCGTTTCCTTCATTTCTTTTTCATTTATTTCTGATCTGATTTTTATGATTTCTTTCCTTCTGCTAACTTTGGGATGTTTTTGTTCTTCTTTCTCTAATTGCTTTAGGTGCAAAGTTAGGTTGTTTATTCGAGATGTTTCCTGTTTCTTAAGGTGGGATTGTATTGCCATAAACTTCCCTCTTAGAACTGCTTTTGCTGCATCCCATAGGTTTTGGGTCGTCGTGTCTCCATTGTCATTTGTTTCTAGGTATTTTTTAATTTCCTCTTTGATTTCTTCAGTGATCACTTCGTTATTAAGTAGTGTATTGTTTAGCCTCCATGTGTTTGTATGTTTTACAGCTCTTTTCCTGTAATTGATATCTAGTCTCATAGCATTGTGGTCAGAAAAGATACTTGATACAATTTCAATTTTCTTAAATTTACCAAGGCTTGATTTGTGACCCAAGATATGATCTATCCTGGAGAATGTTCCATGAGCACTTGAGAAAAATGTGTATTCTGTTGTTTTTGGATGGAATGTCCTATAAATATCAATTAAGTCCATCTTGTTTAATGTATCATTTAAAGCTTGTGTTTCCTTATTTATTTTCATTTTGGATGACCTGTCCATTGGTGAAAGTGGGGTGTTAAAGTCCCCTACTATGATTGTGTTACTGTCGATTTCTCCTTTTATGGCTGTTAATATTTCCCTTATGTATTGAGGTGCTCCTATGTTTGGTGCATAAATATTTACAATTGTTATATCTTCTTCTTGGATTGATCCCTTGATCATTATGTAGTGTCCTTCTTTGTCTCTTCTAGTAGTCTTTATTTTAAAGTCTATTTTGTCTGATATGAGAATTGCTACTCCAGCTTTCTTTTGGTTTCCATTTGCATGGAATATCTTTTTCCATCCCCTTACTTTCAGTCTGTATGTGTCTCTAGGTCTGAAGTGGGTCTCTTGTAGACAGCATATATATGGGTCTTGTTTTTGTATCCATTCAGCCAGTCTGTGTCTTTTGGTGGGAGCATTTAGTCCATTTACATTTAAGGTAATTATTGATATGTATGTTCCTATTCCCATTTTCTTAATTGTTTTGGGTTCGTTATTGTAGTTCTTTTCCTTCTGTTGTGTTTCTTGCCTAGAGAAGCTCCTTTAGCATTTGTTGTAAAGCTGGTTTGGTGGTGCTGAACTCTCTCAGCTTTTGCTTGTCTGTAAAGGTTTTAATTTCTCCATCAAATCTGAATGAGATCCTTGCTGGGTAGAGTAATCTTGGTTGCAGGTTTTTCTCCTTCATCACTTTAAGTATGTCCTGCCACTCCCTTCTGGCTTGTAGAGTTTCTGCTGAGAGATCAGCTGTTATCCTGATGGGGATTCCCTTGTGTGTTATTTGTTGTTTTTGCCTTGCTGCTTTTAATATGATTTCTTTGTGTTTAATTTTTGACAGTTTGATTAATATGTGTCTTGGTGTATTTCTCCTTGGATTTATTCTGTATGGGACTCTCTGTGCCTCCTGGACTTGATTAACTATTTCCTTTCCCATATTAGGGAAGTTTTCAACTATAATCTCTTCAAATATTTTCTCAGTCCCTTTCTTTTTCTCTTCTTCTTCTGGAACCCCTATAATTCGAATGTTGGTGCGTTTAATGTTGTCCCAGAGGTCTCTGAGACTGTCCTCTGTTCTTTTCATTCTTTTTTCTTTATTTTGCTGTGCAGCAGTTATTTCCACTATTTTATCTTCCACCTCACTTATCCGTTCTTCTGCCTCAGTTATTCTGCTATTGATCCCATCTAGAGTAATTTTTATTTCATTTATTGTGTTTTTAATCGATGCTTGATTCGTCTTTAGTTCTTCTAGGTCCTTGTTAACTGTTTCTTGCATTTTGTCTATTCTATTTCCAAGATTTTGGATCATCTTTACCATCATTATTCTGAATTCTTTTTCAGATAGACTGCCTATTACCTCTTCATTTGTTAGGTCTGGTGGGTTTTTATCTTGCTCCTTCTCCTGCTGTGTGTTTTTCTGTCTTCTCATTTTGCTTATGTTACTGTGTTTGGGGTCTCCTTTTTGCAGGCTGCAGGTTCGTAGTTCCCGTTGTTTTTGGTGTCTGTCCCCAGTGGCTAAGGTTGGTTTAGTGGGTTGTGTAGGCTTCTTGGTGGAGGGGACTACTGCCTGTGTTCTGGTGGATAAGGCTGGATCTTGTCTTTCTGGTGGGCAGGTCCACGTCTGGTGGTGTGTTTTGGGGTGTTTGCGGACTTTTTATGATTTGAGGCAGCCTCTCTGCTAATGGGTGGTGTTGTGTTCCTGTCTTGCTAGTTGTTTGGCATAGGGTGTCCAGCACTGTAGCTTGCTGGTCGTTGAGTGAAGCTGGGTGCTGGTGTTGAGATGGAGATCTCTGGAAGATTTTCGCCGTTTGATATTATGTGGAGCTGGGAGGTCTCTTGTGGACCAGTGTCCTGAAGTTGGCTCTCCCACCTCAGAGGCACAGCACTGACTCCTGGCTCCTCAACTTGGGATGATTTGTTGTCTATTCATGTATTCCACAAATGCAGGGTACATGAAGTTGATTGTGGAGCTTTAATCTGCTGCTTCTGAGGCTGCTGGGAGAGGTTTCCCTTTCTCTTCTTTGTTCTCACAGCTCCTGGGTCTCAGCTTTGGATTTGGCCCCGCCTCTGCGTGTAGGTCGCCGGAGGGTGTCTGTTCTTCGCTCAGACAGGACAGGGTTAAAGGAGCAGCCTCTTCGGGGACTCTGGCTCACTCAGGCCGGGCGGGAGGGAGGGGCGCGGGAGGGAGGGGCACGGAGTGCGGGGCGAGCCTGCAGCGGCAGGGGTCGGCGTGACGTTGCACCAGCCCGAGGCGCGCCGTGCGTTCTCCCAGGGAAGCCGCCCCTGGATCCCGGGACCCTGGCAGTGGCAGGCTGCACAGGCTCCCAGAAGGGCGGTGTGGACAGTGACCT
This sequence comes from Mesoplodon densirostris, assembly GCF_025265405.1. NCBI lineage: Eukaryota > Metazoa > Chordata > Mammalia > Artiodactyla > Ziphiidae > Mesoplodon > Mesoplodon densirostris. The sequence goes on from NC_082664.1 coordinate 19,354,046, forward strand.
GCGCTCGCACACAGGCCTCCTGGCGGCGGCAGCAGCAGCCCCAGCGTCCCACGCCCGTCTCTGGGCTCCGCGCCCTCAGCCGCGACTCGCGCCCGTCTCTGGAGCTCCTTCACGCGGCGCTCTCAATCCCCTCTCCTCGCGCACCAGGAAACCAAGAGGGAAGAAAAAGTCTCCTGCCTCTTCGGCAGCTCCAGAGCTCTCCCGGACTCCCTCCCGGCTAGCTGTGGCACAACAGCCCCCTTCAGACTGAGCTCTCGCCGCCAGCTGCAGTCCTCTCCCTGCGCTCCGACGGAAGCCAGAGCCTCAGCTCCAGCGCCGCCCGCCCCGGCGGGGGAGCAGACAAGCCTCTCGGGCTGGTGAGTGCCGCTCAGCACCGCTCCTCCGTGCGGGAATCTCTCTGCTTTGCCCTACCCAGGTATGCGGGGAGTTTCTTGCCTTTTGGGAGGTCTGGGGTCTTCTGCCAGCGTTCAGTAGGTGTTCTGTAGGAGTTGTTCCACGCGTAGCTGTATTTCTGGTGCATCCGTGGGGAGGAAGGTGATCTCCGCGTCTTACTCCTCCGCCATCTTACCTGGAAGTCTAAAGAGTGTGTTTAAAGTCAAAAATCTTCTTATAAAATGTTCTGCTTTAATAAATGTAATGCAAGATAATGCAAACTATGTGTAGTCTTTAAGAAACGTATCCTAGGTGATCACTGAGAAATAATTTCACTTTACTGTAGTAGCTGAAGAACATTTCTTTTATAGGCTTGACTTTAAAATAAAACAGAAAATCACTGTTAAAATGACACCTCTCAAAACATAAGCCTTTTGGGAAATTTAACAGACAAAGTAAGTTTTACTGAGCAAATATTGTGCCTATAATGATAAGGATGTGACACAAGTTTCAAATGGGGACCAAATCAAAAGAAATAATGTTTTCTAGAGTATTCAGATCACAGAGGTAGAGATAGGTAGCTCCTAGTATATAGCTTCTGGAAATGGAAACCAATAGCTGGTTTCCAATAGCTGGTAGCATGGTAGCATGTTATCTGAGGGTCATGGCAAGCTTCTGCTCTGGGAAAACTAGACAGCTCCCAAAACCTTGTCTATAAGCTTATCCATGCTTCAGCCTGACTCAGATAACACTTTTGAAACCAAACAGGACGCTGTGGGGTTCCTGGGCATGGAAGCCTTTCTGTCCCCTATTTCTTGTTTTTAGGGAACAGACTCCAACCTCCATGACCTTCCCTGAGTTCCAAAGGGCAGATTCCAACAGTTGTTAATCAGGGAAGGGAAGGGATCCAAGACAAGGGTGGGGCAGCCAAGAAAAAAATAGTACAGCCTTGGAGCAGGGTCCTAGTGCCACCTCAAAGGTTACACATAACAATGTCATTAAGGTCTTTATAGATTTAAAACCCAACAAGTGGAAGATGTTAGCATTCTTCATATCAGAAAAACTCCTCAAGAAGATTACCTGAGACCAGATTAGAGGAGTGCAGACCCTGTACACACCCTAATCTTATCAGCAAACTCACCGTTGAACTATAAAACTCCTCATCAAATCTTCCCAGGTTGGGACACATAGTTTTTCGGGGCAGGAGCTCCCTGTGTCCCCCTTTTCCTGGCAAACTAATAAAGTTATTCTTTTCTACTTCACCCAAAACTCTGTCTCCAATATTTGATTTGGCAGCAGTGCACAAAGGCCGAGTTTTTGGCATCACTTTCAAAATTTTCATATATCTGCCATAGTAAGCTGTTAAGTAACATTCATGAGAATTACACAAGTATTACTACTACAGTATGTCATTCCTCTAAAAGGTGTTAATTCACTTGGACTACTGGGTAGGATAATCCAACTGCTCTCTAGTAAGCGAGATCAACCTTTTAATTATTTCTAAATGATTCACTAACTTCTCTTTGATAATTCTAGTTTAATAGACATAACTAGCTTAACAATAACTTCTATTAAAACTACCCTTCAACATATGCCTTAAACATGACTATGGAGTCACCTCCTTGCCCCAAGGGCAAGTCTGAGAGAGGAAGTAAGACTTAAAGGCATGTGTACAGGGAGAATGGGGTGAGAAAAAGACATCTCTCTATCTCTCTCTCTCTCTCTCTCTCTTTTTTTTTTTTAAATTTCCTAAGGGTGCTTAAGAATGTAGAATCTGGGGTCTGACACTCAATAATTCTCATTCAGAAGATCAACGGTAGGATTAGGTATAAGAACCTGAATATCTAACAGGGACTTTTGGTAATTCTGATGCCAGGGGTGCAAGGGTCACCCCTTGAAGAGTTTAGCTTTAAGTAAATGAAGGCTTTGATCTCTTACCTAACCCCAACTTCCTTTCAAAAATAACCTTTGAGTTAGAGAAGCTGTAAAGTAATCATCATGTTCTTGAAGACAGTAGGTTGTTGACTCATCTTCTGTCCCATGGGCACTAATTGACATTTATCCTCAGCAGAGTCACTTCCATAGCACACACATTTAATGATAGCTCAACCCTGTGGTTATAAGCTTCATAAATGGAAATATGCACAGCAGTGGTGGCCTTTTATTTATGCACTCATATCAAAAAGAAGTCAGAACAGTTAGCTGTGTGCAGTCTGTTTACTAAACAGAGTTTAAGCAATGGATGTAGACAGAGAACCTTTCAGCTTAATGTCTACCAGATGATTAGAAAAGTTTTTAGTTAGCTTCCTGTTCACAATCTACCCAGCAAAGTGATAATACCTGTAAAATAATTAGGGTACAGCATGTGCTTAATTTATTCCAAACTTTGCAAGATTTTAACATTAGCATTAATGGCTTGCTTAGAGTGGAACCCTAGAGGCCACATAAAATAATAGGAGGCTCAAAAGTTATAACTAAAAAAGAAGTGTTAAAAAAAAAAAATTGCACATACTGTTTGTGGTGTGCTCCACCAAAAGATGGTGGTTCAATGTGCTCATTGTTCTCTCCAGACAGTACTAATTTGTTTCCAATTAAAAGAAAATGGATTGCAAATGACTTCACAGAGCAGCCTGGTCAAGGGAATAAGGCTTAGCCTTATAATGTAGCCTCAGGAGCTGTGCTTTTGACACAGGGCACAAATCTAGACTTCAGTGAATAGAATAGCTGTGTCTAAAGAGAAGAGTTTGAGTTACTTTGGTGCTGGAATTTATTGTGCTATTGAAACTAATTAGTATCCTCTATTTCAGTGGTTTGCAGAAGCTTCCAGGTCTTTGTGGAGGGTAGACATTAATAAACTTATCACAATTCATTTTCAGCAATTGTTAGTGTTTGCCCTCATTTTTAATAGTGTAAAGCCTTCCCCCCACTCCTTGTCATGAGTAGGTAATTGTTCCCTTATGATCTTCATCTCTTTGATAACTGGATAATGAGCTATGAGGCGGGCATCTTATGAAGTAAGGGAGAGAGAGAGAAAGGAAGCATTCTCACCTATATGATAAAAGACACCGAAGACTTGTGATCCCCTGCAATCTCTGAAAAAGAATTTGGGAAATGCTTCTCATTCCTGTGCTTGGATTCAAGTCCAGGAAGGAATAGAAATGTGTATCTTCCTTAAGGAAAGGGAAATGCTCTTGGAATTCAAAAATTAGCACACATATCATTACAAAAGCTTAGCTCACAGGCACTCTCTTCATCTCCCTTACACAGCTGGGAGAAACTGGGACACAGAATTCATATACACATTCTTTAGAGAGAAGCTGAATAGCCGAGGTGCGATTATGTCTATGTGGACTTAATTAGTCCTCTGCATTATGAACTACTGGCCAAAGTTATGTCTTTGAAACAAAAAGTGATTTGTTTCTAATAAGAACAATCCATTAAACAGGGTCAAATACTGGAATGCAATGAACTCACATAGCTGTTCCCCTGAGCTCTGATTTGCTACCAGTGAGGACTGTGCTTGTAGCAAAAGAAACAAATCCCAACTCCAACTGATTTAAACAAAACAATAGAGATTATTGGAAGAAAAGAGATTATCAGAGGAGAAAAAGAACACTACTTGACTTGTCTAAGTTTCAACGAATAAGGATCTTCATGTCCTAAGTTTTTAGAGATAGTAGAAACTGACATATACTGAGCAACCTCACATATATCTCATTCTTTCAAAAGCATTTCTCCAAAAGTTAAATTGTGTTAAGAAAAAAATATCTGAAACTTGGAAATAAGGCAAAAGGTAGGTCACATATCCTTTCAATGTTATATAGAAAAAACGGACCCACCCAAGGTCTTGCTTATTATTCATTAAAATATCAGTTTAGTGAAGTTAATATTAACATACAGGTTTTTATCCAGCAGAGATGCAAAAAAAAAATCATCTGGTAAAAAAGTAATCCCAAAGTTATGGCTTACTACCCTATAGCACAATAACCAATTTTGTAAATAATTCAGTAATCTTATCCTAACTTTCCTTTACTAAATTCCTAGATCCACAAATACTCTTTGAAGGTATTTTAGTATCTCACTCATTCCCTCAGTAACTAAAGAGTTGAATAAAATCTTTGACAAAGGTTCATGGTCATTTTACATTTTCATAGGATTTTACCTTTTGGACAATTATGCTTTAGCAATAAGTAAAATGTATTTATTATATAGTCACTGGTAAAGCATAAACTAATACTAGTGTTCAAATGCTTTTTAGAAATTAGTTTCACACTAAACTTTCCTTAATTAGAGAAAGTGGACTTTCTCTTTCTCTTCTAAAAAATAGATTTTTTTTTTTACTGTTGTCCAACAATCTCAGTTCTTTTGTGCCTGTGAGGTCTTTGAATTTACTGTTCCCTTTTCTTGGACTGGTCTGCTCCCAAATGCACTGGCGGAACATAGGAGAATATTTGTCAAGAATTAAATGATGTATAAATGACTGAATTTTTATTTTTTTGGACAGTCTACTATGTTTCATACACTTTCCTTGGAACTGGAGATATGGAAGCACCAAGAGGCTACCTCTGAAAAGAAATATAACATAAAGAAAGTCAATAATTCACTATGGAAAATTTAAGACATTTGAAGTGTGACCCCAAAATCACGCCTTATACTAGCCTTTATAGTTTCTACAAACTGAACTCAGGAATACAAGTACCTTCCCTGACTCTGGAAATATTTTGTCAGTCATGTCAAAATGAAAAGTGATTAGCTTCAGCAAGCACAATAGGGTTCAAGAGTTAAGACTACCTCTCCAGAGTAGGGAAGAAGGTCCCTTGGGATATTTGAATGAACTCACCAGCCCCTGCCTGTAACTTCACTAGCAGCACAAAGAGAGAGTCTGCTGGTCCTAGCTGGCCAAGCATGCTAGCAGTTTATGATGTTACTCCCTTACCTTCTATATTTTCCCTGGCCTCAGTCAATCCACCACTGACTCGATTTACTTAATAATTTTACATGTGAAAGGTGCAGCTATAATAATTGCAGTTTCAAAATCAGAATGTAGGAGTGAAATAAATTCCCTAGGGCTGCCACCTTTGCAGCAAAAGCCAGATCAAAATTAGACCTCAATATTTCTCAGCTTTAAACCTGTTTTCTGTGGAGAAATTAGCGTGACAGTACCTCAAACCCAGAAGGCTACCAGCCGCCTGGCTAAAGGTTTAGCATTGGCAGAGTTATTATTTTAAAAATGTGCATGAGGAACAGAATTGTCTGGATTCTGGGGAAGGAACAGACAGTTCTTGCAACAGGTGGCCCTGAGAAGAGCTGAACAGATGAAACTGAAATGAGAAAGCTGAACGTACTCGAAGAGATTTGTAAAGAATGATGCTGTGTTAGAGTCATTTAAAAACGTTCAATTGGGGGTTCCCTGGTGTCCCAGTGCTTGGGAATCTGCTGGTGCAGGGGACACGTGTTTGAGCCCTGAGCCAGGAGGATCCCTCATGCATCGGAGCAGCTGGGCCTGTGCACCACAACTGCTGAGCCTGCGCTTTACAGCCCATGAGCCACAACTGCTGAAGCCCACGTGCCTGGAAACCATGCTCCACAACAGGAGAAGCCCCCGCTCGCCGCAACTAGAGAAAGCCTGCGGGCAGCAATGAAGCCCTAACACAGCCATAACTAACTAACTAACTAACTAACTAACTAACTAACTAAATAACTAAATAAATAAATAAATAAACGTTCAATGTACAGCTGAGACAGAAATCATGAAGAGACTTTCACACAGATAATTTTTTTAGAACTCAACAGTATCAGGCTTTGCTTCTTTGTTATCCCTGTGCAGCCTGTAGAAAGGCTAGCACAATAATTAGCACCTGGATTTCTGGGTTGAAGAAAAAAAACAAAAAACTTTCAGTCATCTGATTGATCGTCTGGCTTATTTTCTCTTCCTTTTAAATGGTGTCTCTTTACCCTTCCATGCACAGTGGGAGATCAAAACAAAGCCAAATGAAAAGAAACAAACAATTTTGGTCTCCTTTGAATTCTAAAGGAAGAGCTAGAATAATTTACAAAGGTTGGCCTAAAAATAGTAGTGTTTTTATTTATTTTTGGTTGCTTTTTAAATATCAATATCATTACACTTTAATATTTTGAACTTTTACAAAAGTCTTTCATCAAAAATGGGATCATGTATCAATTTGAGAAACAGCATTCAAATGGGGGGCAGAATGGATTAAAAGCTTTCCATTTGAGAGAAAGATGGACAACTTCTACTTTCTCCTTCATTCAATTGAACAGGAGAATGAAGGTCCAGAAATGTTCAGAGCTGAAACTGAGTCCTTTGCCTTCTTAGTGGCAGAAGGAATTCTGAAAAACAGATTCTTCTCTTTTCACCACACCACAGTGCCTGAAAATTTCATTGTGTGGCTGAAAATAAACAAGAACTATCTATGAGGTATGTACTTCAGAATAGAAGCATAGACATTTAGGAAAATTTTTCTTTCTTCATTGTGACCAAGTATGTTATTACTCTTTATGTTCTAATAGATAGATCTTCAGAACTTTGTATGAATATGGCTCATGATCAGGTTAAATATTGTCCAAGGTAATCTGAACTGTTGCTTTTCACAGGTGATGATAAGAACTAATGTCATGGAATCCCGATCCTCCATGCCTTTCACTCTCCAGGTGATAAAATGAACCAATTTTCCTCTGGGCTCTTTTCCATAAGGAAAATTCTACAAAATGTTTGAGGATCTTTTATATTACTAGGCAAACCTATTTTGGACAAAAGAAAGAGATCTTCCTTGGGTTAAATGGATTGGGCTACTCAGCTTTGGAGAAATTAAAGAAGAAATGGACACTGGCATTTTGTTACCTTGATTCAGATGGGGAAAAAGAACAGAAGAGAGAAAGGTTGTGGCATATGAGAGCCACAAAAAATAGAAAAATAAAGAATGAAATGTGTTGTAGGTTTAATAGTGATCTCTCTAAAAGATAGGTCCCAGTTCTAATCCTTAGAACCTCTGAGTATTACCTTACATGGCAAAGATGAGATTAAGTTAAGGATCTTGAGAGAAAAAGCTTATCCGGATTATCTGGGTGACCTTAAATGGAATGATATGTATCCTTAAAAAAAAATGCACATTGGAAAAGGTAAAGAGAAGGAGAATGCAATGAATACAATGTGATCACAGAGGCAGAGACTGGAGGATTTGGCCACAAGCCAAAGAATGCTGACAGCCTCCAGAAGCTGAAAGAGGCAAGGAAAGATTCTCCTCTAGAGCCTCTGGAAACATTGTATCCCTGCCTACACTTTGATTTCAGACTCCAGAGCTGTGAGAGAATACATTTCTGTGGGTTTAAGCCTCCCGGTTTATAATATTTTTACAGCCATAATCAGAAACTAGTACAGACTGTAAGAATGCACATGTGAGAGTCTGTATTCTGCTTCCCTTTAGGCTCAATGTGGCCATGAAGCTATTGGATCACATTCTCATGGAGGAAATCATGATAAGGTTGTAAATTTTAATACATTTCCATCTAAAAATATTAAGTCCCTCAGTATTCTGGGTGTGAACGTGTTTTGAGGGATTCATACCTTCTGGTAAAGCTACAACCTGGTACTATTAGTTTGCCTATGGGTTGAGTGAGTTGGTGACAAGAGTATAAACAACAACAACAGCAGCAGCAATAATAATAATATTTATTGAATGCCTACTCTATCACCCTGGTTCTAGCAGGGAACAGAATTTATGCCAAATGTTTCAAAATAAGAAACTTTAATGACAGTAATGCCAACAGAGAAATGATCAGAGCTAAAGAAACAAAACAACAAATGAATAAAAGATGGTGTTACACCCAGAGACATGCCAACTGTGGAAAGCAACTGCCATCTATCCATAAGACTGGAAGGACATGGGTTGTGGAAAGAGCCCAGGAGAACTGCAACCATGGAGAGAGGACTTAACCTTCTTCCCTACTCTGGAGAGGTAGTCTTAACTCTTAACGTTAGCCAGGGGCTAACATTAGAAGAAAAATATATTCCAGTGTGTCTCTCTCTGCTCTCAACACTTTACTACAATGCTACTTCATTTCCAACACCAGATCTGTGGGCTTTCTATGCATCAAGCAATTCTGTGACACCATCTGGGTGTCCTACAACTTAACTCAGTTCTGATACTATCTGCCTGAAGATAATGTCATAACCACAGGTTAAGGGGTCAGTGCCACAAGATGGTCCACTGCCCCCTTCAGACACTAATCACAAGTCCAGGTTGTTACCTGTGCTTCTGGCTATAAATCAGATGTTCCCTCAATTCCCTTCTCAGGTTCTATTCATTTGCTAACATGGTTCACAGAATTCAAGGAAACAGTTTACTTCTTAAGATTATTGGTTTGTTATAAAAGGCTATGATTCAGGAACAGCCCTATGAAAATAATACATTTCATGAAAACTATGTGGAAAGGTAAGCAGAACTTCCATGCCCTCCCTGGGCACACCACTCTCTCAGCACCTCTGCATGTTTATCAACTGGGAAGCTCTCCAACTTGTCCTTTTGGGTTTTTATGGAGGTTTCATTACATAAACATGATTGATCACATCATTGGCCACTTGCTATAGAACTTAATCTCCAGCACCTCTCCCCTCCTTAGAGGTGAAGGAGGTGGGGTGGGAGATGGGGCTGAAAGTTCCAATCTAATAATCAATGTTGGTTCCCTTGGTAGTTCTATTTTTAGTTTTTTGAGAAACCTCCATATTGTTTTCCATAATGACTGCACCAATTTACATTCCTACCAACAGTGTACAAGTGCTTCCTTTTCTCCATATCCTTGCCAACATTTGTTATTTGTAGTTTTTTTTTTTATGATAGCCATTCTGACAGGTGTGAGAGGATATCTCACTGTGGTTTTGATTTGTATTTCCCTGATGATTAGTGATGAGCATCTTTTCATATGCTTGCTGGCCATCTGCATTTCTTCTTTGGAAAAATGTCTATTCAGTTATTCTGCCCACTTTTTAATCAGATTGTTTGTTTATTTGATGTTTAGTTGTATGAGCTATTTATATATATTGGATATTAACCCCTTATTGGTCATATATCATTTGCAAATATTATCTCCCATTCAATAGATTGTCTTTTTGTTTTCTCAATGGTTTCCTTTGCTGTGCAAAAGCTTTTAAGTTTGACTAGGTCCCATTTGTTTATTTTTGCTTTTATTTCCATTATTTTAGGAGATGAATCCAAAAAAATGTTTCTGTGATTTATGTCAAAAAGTGTTCTGCCTATGTTTCCGTCTAAGAGTTTTATAGTATCTGGTCTTACATTTAGATCTTTAATCTATTTTGAGTTTATTTTTGTATATAGTTTTAGAGAATGTTTTAATTTCATTCTTTTACATGTAGTTGTCCAGTTTTTGCAGCACCACTTATTAAACAGATTGTATTTTCTTCATTGTATATACTTGCCTCCATTTTTATAGATTAATTAACCATAAGTACATGGGCTTTCTGGGCTTTCTGGGCTTTCTATCTTGTTCCATTGACCAACGTGTCTGTTTCTGTGCCAGCACCACACTGTTTTGAATACTGTAGCTTTGTAGTATAGTCTGAAGTCAGGGAGCCATATGACCTTATGACCTAGCAATTCCACTCCTGGGTATACATCCAAAAAAATCCCAAAAACAATAATTAGAAAACATGCATGCACCCCAATGTTCATCACAGCATTATTTACAATTGCCAAGATATGGAAACAATGTAAGTGTTTATCAACAGATGAATGAATAAAGAAGATGTGATACATATATATATATATATATATATATATATATATATATATATATATATATATATATAATGAATTCTATTCAGCCATAAAAATTATGAAATTTTGCCATTTGTAGCAACATGAATGGACTTGGAGTGCATAGGTTAAGTGGAATAAGTCAGGCAAAGAAAGACAAATACTGTGCGATATCACTTACATTTGGAATCTAAAAAATACAACATACTAGTGAATACATCAAAAAAGAAGCAGACTCACAGATATAGAGAACAAATTACTGGTAACAAGTGGGGGAGAGAAGAAGTATAGGGGTAAGGGAGAGAGAGGTACAAACTACTGGTTATAAGATAGGCTCAAGGATGTAATGTATAACACAGGGAATATAGCCTATATTCTGTAATAACTATCAACAGAAACCATTAAAAATTGTATAAAAATATAAAATACTTTTTTAATTAAAAAAAAAAAGATAGGTTCCCCTGGCAACTGGCCCCCATTCTAAAGTTATATAGGGGCTTTCCAAAAGTCACCTCATTAACATAAACTCAGGTGTGGTTGGAAGATACTTGTTATGAATAATGAAAGACACCTTTATCACTCTAATCACTTACAAAATTCCAAGAAAATTAGGAGCTCTGAGCCAGGAAGGGGGATGAAGACCAAATACATATTTCTTATTATAAATCACAATAGCACAAGGCTATATTCTTGGAGAAGTACAGCTCCTGACAGATCAGTAGCACCAAAGGAGGAAGGTAGTGCAAAGGAAATGCCCTCTCTCTTCCTAACATCTGATCAGGCTCTCAAGGGAGCCTGGGAAGTGTAGGTCATAGTGGTATGAACTCCTAGGGCATAAAGCTAGCACAGAAGAATGGAGAGAGCAGGGATGAAAATGGAGAATGACTAGCTCACCTACTTTGAACCAGGCATGTAATAAGCACCTCAGAAAATTTTATGCCAGCCTTTACAATAACTCTCCAATTTATGTATTATTATTCCCATATTTAGTTTGAAAGCCAAAGCTCAAAGTAAGTCATTCACCAAGGTGACCTAATTGTGTGCATTTCTCCTGGCTCTGTTTGCCCATCCATATAAACCTTTTCACTCTTCAACAGGACACTTCCATTCCTGGCCCTGCTCTTACCATTTGTACAGCATGCCCTATCCTCAGAATTCTGTGTGGCCCATCCTTCCTGTCAAGTGTCCCCAGCCAACCTTCCCTAGCCATCCTCACCTTAGTTTCCTTTTCTTCATAGCCCTTGACTCTATCTTAGACCTTGGGTTGCATTCACTTAGGTTTTAGCCTTTATCCACATTACAACACAAATGTCATGAGGGAGAATTTGCACAGCCATGTATTTCTCAGAGCCTGACACATAGTAGGTGCTCAGAAAGTGCCACTGAATGATTGATAATGGTGCAGGCTCAGGATGTGAACTCCTCCATATGTGATTCTGAAGCCAATTGTTCGTCCATAATCATGGATTGGTCAAGCATGTGTTTCAATATCAAATGCAGCATGTGCTTCAAAATCACAGGGACAACAATAATAGCAAGGCACCATATTTAAAGAGGTGACTGGTATCCTTTAACAAGATAATATTGTAAGAAAGAGCAAGATCATTTGGATACAATCGAAAAAAGTTAGAAAAAATGACTAGAATTTTGTTTCATCAGCTCACATACACACATACACACAGTCACAAACACACACACACACACATATACACACAGTCACACACACATCATCATCATCACTCCCCACAGGCTCTCCTTCCTTTTCAAGAGGAAAAGCTGACACGTGTGTACCAGATTCACTCATTCACATCCGGACTGGGCAGAGAAGCAAATGAAATACTCACACTGTCTATGCAGATGGGGACTTTGACACCCAACGTCGGAGCTGTTGGTGGGGATCTTCCAGCCAGCACTGAGGTGTCTGGGAGGCCTCTCTCTGATGTACTTCTCACTTCCAGTTTCACAGAAAGAGAAGCAGCCTGGGGATTTCAACCAAGTGCTGCTATAAATAGCAGTGTTGAGACAGGGTGGGTTCATGCTATACAGGAATCATTCTCAACTGATTGCTTGCCTTTGGAGGGTACATTTTTCTCTCTTCAGCCCCTTTCTGGGGTACTTATTTAAAATGTCACACAGCATATAATAGAACTAAAAATATTTGGAAAGAAGCACTCCTACCTTAAAGGGGAAGGGACCTGTTTTCCCTCATTCTCTTTAAGCATGCTAAGGATTATTACCTTTCAAAGAGGTAGATGTGGCCACTCTGGAGACATAGATAATTCCAGGTGCCTGCTGACCATACAGTTAATCTGTGGAGGAAAGAGCTAAGTGGCAAAATTAGAGGCTTAGTGGCCAAGCCTTCAACATTCTGCAACCATTTCCCAGTGATCCTGAATGGTCTAATAATTACATTTCATGATTATTGAATAATAAGCACCTTTATGATTGTGAGCTAGGGTGGGAGGGAGGAGGCTTTTTGCCTTCCCCACCTTGATCTTCCTTAGGTAGGATTCTAGCTCCTTGTTGTCTCTCATGTGGAGTCATTGGCTGGACCACAATGACCAGCCCTGGATGTGATGCTTGCAGATGCTTGCCCGGCTGGAATCATTTTTCCAGAAGACCTTTTCCCCCTTTTATTACATTTCTTCTAAAATTTCCTTGATTAATTTCTGTTCAAAATCTCTGCTTCCTTGGGAGGCAGCCTGAGCCCCTCCTTGTGTAAAGGGCAGGGCAGAGTGGGACTTAATCTCACTCACCTCAGTGTTCAATCACTGAGTCCCCTACAGTCCATACCAGCTATTTGTTGGATGCATTGTTGACCCTCTCAGTAATCCTAAGTGTGCAAGTGTAACACTTTGAGCACCAGGAGAAGGTACCCATGTGCAGCCTCAAAATAGGGCACTTCGTTTTGTTTTTTTACACGTGATGATGCACATTCCAGGCCAATCTTAGTGGTGGTGGTATGCATCTTCGTCCATACTTCCTCTCTGTGCATAGGGTAAGGCTTTTTCTCCTTCCCTCTTGCAGCTCTGGTGCCATATGCCTCACAGGATACCTTTTGTTCTATGTGGTCCCAAGGTCCAGTTTGTCCTCCCCTCTCTCTTTATATATCAATAATATTTACAATACTGACACAGCCTTTTTGGGCCTCTGTGAGTGGGGCAGACAAGCAAATGTTATCTCCATACCTTTGCTTGCTCTCCCATTTGTAACATCTAGCTCTGAAGTTTCTTCCTCCAAAATGCAATACTCAACTTTTCTTCCCTTCTCCTTTTATAACTTAAATGTTTACCTTTTAAAAAAATGCTAGAAAATAAAAACTTTCTTTACTGAGGAAGGTCAAAGAATCAGGATAAAGTCATAATCATAATGTGTTTTAGGGGAAAAATGCTCTATTCAAGTAGTGAGAACAATTTTGTTTGTTATTTTAGAGGCAAAGGAATTCTGGGGTCATAATTAAATTATGATTAAATTAAATTAAAACAAGAAAGCAGCGTTGTTCAGAGGGGTGATTAGGCTGCGGACTCTGGACTCAGACAGTCTGAGTTTGAACCACGGATCACCACTGACTAACTGTTTAATTTTGAGTCATTTTTTTACCTCCCGAAGACGTGGTATTTCACCTAATGAATGGGGTGCTAATACCGGTTTTTATGGCCTAATATTCTCGTGAGAAGTACAGGAGCCCGTAGCACAGTGCCTCACGTGTAGTAAGTGTTCAGTGAGCGTTAGAAGTTCTTATTCAGAATTTTAGGTTTGCATTTTAATTGAAATACAAACTTCAAGATCACAACTTATAGTCAGTTTTCTGCGAATTTACAAACTGTGATATTGAGAATGGGTTTCATTTCTGTCTTTGAATATAGAAAGCTCATTTGGTGTTCAAAAATTCTAAACCTCACTCTAAACATTACTGTTGTGTTATTTCCCATCTAAAATGCAAGCATGCTGAGAAGAATCACATCAGTTTAAGATGAAGGGTCTGACACAAGCATTCCTAATACTTCCTGATGCCACTGTGCCCACATTAAGGCTGTGAATCATGTAACTGCATGTAAACTGAGAAGATTCTGCTAAGGATAGGGCATAAATGGAAATAAAGTGAAATTTTCCACTCTCTATTATTTCTTAAGTCTTACCAATGTCAGTGAGAATTTATATATTATATAAAGGAAAGAAAAATAGATCATTATTTCAGTCTACTGTTCTGTAGATTTTTGTACCTTGCAATATTAGATTTATTTTTTAATAGCCTCCTCTAAGCACACAGTAGGTGTTTAATGCATGCTCATTAAATGAAAATATGAATACCTGATGCTGCTTATGTGTCCTCTAGATTCTGATCTTCACTATTTGCACCCAGTGAGTTATATGAAACAAAACAAAACCATTTTTCACATCTCCTATATTCTGTTTTGGCCTGGGCTAATCTGTAGCACATTACACCCCTCTCCCCACACATGTGTACATATGCACTCACCTTTTAATGCAGCAAAAACATAACCTTGGGACATGGAAATGATCTTCAGCTCTAATCTTGAAAAATAATTCTACATTGATATGACTAGCTCTATCCTGTATCTATAGTATTAACTTTAGCATAAATCATATGTGGCTAAGGGATAATGCATAATATTGATTTTGAATTATTTCCCTCTAGTCTTAGTTCCTGGCCTTGATCTTAAAAGTAATATAGATGTTAGACATTATTATCTAGAAGGAGTAAAAAATCAATTTTATGTCCTGGCACTTCATTCCCTTTCTCTGTAATGTCCAGGCAGTAACATTCGAACAGCTGTAAGCTTGTGTTTACTTATTATAGGGCGTGATGACAATCTCTGATGGGAATTCACTAGTGTAGGATCTTTGCTGTTGTGCTCACTGCATGTTTTCAGATGATAAATATGTAATGAGTCTGGGAACCAATTAAGTTGCTTTTTTATGGTAAGAATAATTCCAAATAAGGATCTCTGTAAGAATGAGGTAATATTTTTTTAAACTTTTTTTTTATTTTCCAATAATTTTTGATTTACAGAGAGTTGCAAAGATAATACAGAGTTCCTGCATGCCACTTACTCAGGTTTCCCTAATGTAACATCTTGCATAACCATGGTATATTTCTCAAAACTAAGAAATTAACATTGGTATGATAGTACTATCTAACCTACACACTTTATTCAGATTTCCACAGTTTTTCCACTTTTATACCCTTTTTCTGTTAAGGATCCAATCCAAGATACCATGTTGCATTAAAAGACTATTTTTTGAGAAATACATACTTACTGATGGCACGAATGTAACTGAATACTGAAGCAAATAAATCCTTTTTGATTCTTTAAAATTTTGAAGGTTGCCAGTAAAGGAAATATATTTGGTGAGCCAATCCATAGTCTAATGGAATGGTTTCCAACTTTACTGTCAAGACACACAGGTACATTTTAATCAGTGGAGGAGTATATTCACAAAGTGCTGCTAATAATAAAGTATCGATGTTTGTGAATGGTTTATGTATTCATAAATTGGACTGAATGAAAAATGATTTTAATATATAGTAACCCTAGCCTCACTTGCATTGTGAAATGCTTTTTGGAGTGAGAGGGAAAGAGCTAATGTTACAACTTAAAGGTCAAAAGTGCTCATAAACTTACCGGTACTTAGTAATTGCTTCCTCACTTTCTCCATCTTTGAAATGGAGCATGCATACCGCATGCCTTCTCTAATTTAAAAGGACAGACCCTCAGACTAAGAATAGTGGCTGTGTCAGTGTCCAATATCTTGAGAAAATAATTTGAAAATCATTTATTCAGTTCTTTTAATCATCTTATTGTTCAAGGTTTGACTGTCACCCAGTCAGCTTCTATCTAGAGCTTTAGGACTCTGGTAACATACAAGAACATGTCCTATAGGGAATCTGGAATTTTATAATCCCACCTTCTCTCTACTTGCTTTTTGTGTTAAGGGCCACATTTGGTGCTGTTGGCCTTTTTGGAACACACAAATGGTATTGCCCCCAAATTCATTCATTCATTCATTCATAGGTATCTAATATGGCTCAGGCATTGTGCTAGGTGTTAGAAAAAAGGAAGTTAATAAAACATAGCTTCTTCTCTAATTTAGCTTATAGCTTAGTGGGGGTGATAGTATGAAATCAATAAGAGATCCCAAAAGCCATATATTAAAGTCATCTTTTTACATTTTAGGTACCTAATTCTGCCCAGTGACACACAGGAAGTCTTCAGTAAGGAGCCTAGAAGGATACATAAGTAACTCCCAGAGGACTGAGTAGTGGAAAAGAATGGGAATGTGATTCTAGACAGACAAAACAGTGTGGTAAAGTACAGGGGGAAAGGCATATAAGCATGTGATCTTTATGTTGGAAGGGCTGAAGTGTGGGCTATTGTGTGAGAGAATAGCACTAAGTGAAATCAGAAATTACACTTCAGACCTGGGGCACTAATGTCTGTCTAATCTAAGCAGGAGATGATGGAGTTGAGCTAAAGAAGTGACAGGGGTGGATAAGAAGATGAGGTGGAAGAAAGAAAAAAGGAGGAAGGGTCCTGTTTGGGAATAAAAGCACAGCCAAATCATAACATGTCTTGTTGTGGGTAATACAGGGATAGAGGTGGAGGAATAATTTAGTTCCTGGTGTACATATTGGAAGGAGAGGAAAGGTAATGTGGTCCATTTGGATATGATGATATTGAGGTTTCTTTACCATATCCACTGTAAAGTAAGCAGTAGGCAGCCCAAGAAAGAGATGTGAATGGGAGAAATTTATTTGGAATCTGGCAACATCAGGTGGGTGTGGAAGCCACAGGCTTGAGTGGGATTATGAATTCAAGGGAAGACACAAGACGAGCGAAGGGGATAAAACTACATTTAATAAGTGAACAGAGAAAGAGCGGCTCAGGGAAGAGAATGAGATGGAAAGACCAGATAGATAAGTATAGAATCCACAGATTCTATACCAATCTAGAGGGGGATATGAGCACCTCAGACAAGATGGGAGAGAATCTCGGGATGAACAGGGTTAATAGTACCTGATGGTGGCAGACAGGTTAAAGAAGAAGAGACTGAAAAGTGTCATGTGGAGCTGAGAATTATGAACTTGTTGGTTACATTAGCATGAGTGGTTTGAATGGAATAATGGGGGACATAGGACAGGAACTGGTTTACAACAGGTGGAGGACTGATTTAAGAGGCAAGAAACCAGATACAGAGAGGATGGATCACACCTTCTGGAAGCTTGGACGTGAAAAGAAAGCTGAAGAAAGGACTAGAAAATATGCAAAACTTATGTTTTCATTTTTCTTTTACTATTTTTTTTCTAATAAGACAGGGAATTATTCTAGTTATGGGATAAGGGGTGATCTTCCTGTTGAAAGGGAACAATTGCAAATACAGAAAAGAGGGAATCAATAATGGAAGGAGGTCTCAGGAAAGTCTGAAGATCTATCGTGTAAATCTGGCTCAAAAGTGAAGAGATTAGAAAAGGAATGTGATCCTAACCCTCGGGTATACCATGAAAGGAGTAAAGAGGAAATAGATACTGATACATTTGTAATGGCTTCAGCATAGCAATGTGAAGGGAGTTCTGATTAAATATTTCTATTTTGTCTGTGATATAAGAGAGGTGTTTAAATGGGAAGCACGGTTGCTTTGATAAGCATGATATTGATACATGTTCAGTATATATGCTGGGGAGAATGAAAAAGGAAAGGACTGCGAAGACACATTGAAGATTCAGCAAGAACTGGGGCCCATATATGTGTAGAGGTCACAGTCCAGACTGTTATATATATATATATATATATATATATATATATATATATATATATATATATATATATATATATATATATATATATGTAACTTCATATATACACATATATAATTGTTATATAGAATATATATATATATATAATATACACATATATACACACACGCACATATATATATATATATATATATATATATAATTTTTTATGACTCAAGACATAGCAAAAGGAAGATGCAGAATTGAGTCAAAATAGAGAAATCTCTATTTTGTGAGTGGCAGAAAGATAGTGGCAACATTCAGTGTATTGTGTTAATAGGGGCTTAAATAGAGCGGTGTACCATGGCATCTATAAGAAGTACTGTAGAAAAGATAATAAATCTAGGAGAAGACAAATGGATTGTAATAAAAGGAAGGTGGTCCATCAGGAGGATAATCAAGCCTGAATTAAGTGATGGGATTAACTATGTAATCGAGAGATAATGAAGGCTGTCTACTCTAATATCCTTCATGTTCTCTCTATTTACCTTGAAGAGTTGTCAAGCTTTTAACAATAGTACAAAATTTTGGGTGAGCCCATACACAAAAAGATGTGCTTTACTCTCTTATGAGAAAAAACCAAGACTAATTAAAAACATAAAAACAACCTTCCTACCATTACTCTCTAGGAGCAGTGTGTAGGAACGAAGTCAAGTGCAGGAATCTGCTGAGAGTGAGTATGCTACTACTTATAGTCTCTTTGGATGAAAATCAAATTTCATCTATCAAGATCAAGCCAGTGCTATTTTATGGTAAACACAGAAACTGCCTTACAGAAAATTACTATTTTAACAGGTGCAGTCCTATATTCGATAGTGATTTAAAAATTGGCTTCATGACCAGCATTGTGCTCACAGCACCCATTAAAATAATCTCCTTTGGATATACACACAGGATCATCATTAAAAGGTGTGCTTACATTGTGTTTAACCCCAAGGTATTCATGAGGACATCTCTGCTCAGATAAACTTTTACCACTTGACATACTTATCTTGTTTGTTTTTATTGCTGATCAAGGCATCATAGAGAGAAATAATTCGAATAATTTTAGTGAGAGAGGGAAAAAGGTCTACAAGAATGCTTTCTGAAGTTTTGGTATTATTACTACTAGGGCATAAAGAACAGCCCTCCAGTCATTCGAGAGGTACTTTTCTAACATCTGTCAAGTACAACAGGGTTTGTACTAGGTAATGTGTGAAGCACTTATTTATGGTACCAAAAAAAAAAAAAAATCCTTCACTGTAACTGGCCCTTAAATGGTAGATGTAACAGCTGGGGCAATTCATTTATTCATGATAAGATAAAACTCACTAAGGTATGTGCTCTCCCAGAGCAGAGACCTTTCCTGTTCAGTTCATCACTCTATTCCTGGAGCTCCAGATTAAGGCACATAGAGCCTGACATGTCATGAACATCCAAGTAGTATTTGGCAGATGTAGAACTGAAGGGTTTGGGTGTGGATCCTGAAGATGAAAGAGCTGAGTGCATTCGGGTTATATTTCCTAACATCAGGACACATATACAAGCCACATACCTGCAGCAGGCTGTGTCACCTGGGTCTTCGGATGTCAGGGGGTCATGATCTTAGATGAGAGAAAACTCACAGCTTTATTTTCTCTAACCTCTGGCTGAAAGTTTGCATTTCCCTCAAGTATGAATGTAGGAAACAAACCATAAGAGGAGTTTGTCACCAATAAAAATATCATAGTTAAAGAAGAAACTTCATTATGGTTATTGCAGATATCTCAAAATATAATAGTGCTCATTACTAATTTGAAATTATGGTAGTTATTAAACTCTAGATGTTATATTCCTAATGGTAAAAATAAAGAACTCATATTACCATATCAAAAATTTAGTTCTTTTTTAATAGTTTGATAATTGGATGACTCTATAATTGATTTCCTTTGTAATTTTTTGCAACTTATTTTACACTTTTAAAAACATTACTCCAAGAAATGGTATTGAGATAGATTGTTTGCAAAGATGGCCACAGTGATTCTTCCCATCCTTGTTGGCACATTCGTTTGCACTGTGACTTGTTGCTTCTCCCGTCAAGGGGCAGATGGATGGATTTAAAAAGAAAACATTTTTTTGAAGTATAGTTGATTCACAATTGTGTTAGTTTCTGCTGTACAGCAAAGTGTTCAGTTATACACACATATATATACATATATATGTATTTTTTTTCCATTATGGTTTATCACAGGACACTGAATATAGTTCCCTGTTCTATACAGTAGGACCTTGTTATTTATTTATCCTTTAAATAATAGTTTGCAACTGCTAAGTCCAAACTCCTAATCCATCCCTCCCCTCCTCCCCCTTGGCAACCACAAGTCTGTTCTCTATATCTGTGAGTCTGTTTCTGTTTCATTGATAAGTTCATTATGTTACAGTTTAGATTCCACATATAAGTGATAATGTATGGTATTTGTCTTTGTTTGACTTACTTCACTTAGTATGATAATCTTTAGTTTCATCCATGTTGCTGCAAATGGCATTATTTCATTCTTTTTTTTTTTTTTGGCTGAGTAGTATTCCACTGTATAAATGTACCATACCTTCTTCTTCTTTTTTTTTTTTTTTTTTTTTTTTTTTTTTTTGCGGTACGCGGCCTCCCTGGTTGCGGAGCACAGGCTCTGGACACGCAGGCTCAGTGGCCATGGCTCACGGGTCCAGCTGCTCTGCGGCATGTGGGATCCTCCCGGACCGGGGCACAAACCCATGTTCCCTGCATTGGCAGGCAGACCCCCAACCACTGTGCCACCAGGGAAGCCCTGTACCATACCTTCTTTAGGATGGATGGATTTTTTTTATTCTCCATGAATCTGGTCTGGACTTGTGACTTGCTATTATGACCAACAGGACACTGCAGATAATGATGTGACTTCTCAGCCTTGTCTTGTGAAATGTTGCAGCTTCTGGTCTCACTCTCTTGCTTTCCTCCTCCCTTCACATGTTGAAGCCAAGGCTAATCTCCTTTAGGATGACAAACAGTGTGGAGGCCACGTTGATGTACAGCACCAACACCTACCATGTGAGTGAGGCCATTTCTTACCATCGCATCCCAGGAGAGCTTCTTGAAGGTTTCCCCCATATAAGGGACCCCTGGTGAGACCAGCAGGGGATCTGCTGAACTGAGCACAGCCCAGGTTGTCAACCCATGGCATTTTGAGCAAATACATGTGTGGTGTTTGGGGCCACTACATTTTGGGATCATTTGTTGGGCAGCTTTATACCAGTGAAACACTTCGGGCCCACCCGGCTGCAAAATGTGTCCAGGTCCTCACCAAGTAAGAAGCTGTGTCCTAAAAAGATGCTGTTTACCTAGTATCTGGCTTTAAGCATTATGCCTCAGAATCTAGACAGCTTGTCAGTTGAGTACCTCTGATCCAGACATTTTTCCCTAAGAAATTTCTTGATGTTTTTTGTTTTGTTTATGAATTCATACACACACACACACACACACACACACACACTAAACTGATTACATTTATGTTGGGGACTAAGGTCTTTAGGTGGTTGGTCTATTTTTTCTTTAACTTTTTGTATGGTTTGAAATTTTAATCAATAATTTAATAATCTATTACTTTTTAAAACTATGCTTCAAGTGATGGTATAGGGATTTCATTTTATACCTAAAAAGAGGAACTCAATATCCTATAAATTTTAGGCCTGTAATAATAATTATTTTATAAAATTATAAGTTCTTGATATGGAAGGGAGCTAAAAATCATATTTTAAATAATATTCCTCTGTCTGGTAAGAGACACTGAGAAGGATCAGCTAGAGTTAGGGATCATGGGGGACAAGACAAGGAAATATTTTTTTTTTAAGTAATTTTTTCAAGGCTTCTGAGAAATCAAATTAGATGGAAGCTGAAAAGTACTCACTGAATGGAGGGAATTGAAGGTCACTAGCAATCTAAAGAATTTATTTGAGTGTTGGAGTGGAATATAGAATGTAGTTCACTGAGGTGCAAAAGAAGTGTAAGGACACAGAGAGAGCAAGGGCACTCAACTATTTCTGGAAATTTGGCTATAAATAACAATTATAAATAATATTTAAAGCATTGGCTGGATCTCAGACAGTTGTCTTGGTGCTTTATGGCTGCTGCTTTATTTAACCCCTGCAGTATCCCTATGAAGCAGGAACCACATGTATGTTCTTTTAGAGATGGGAAAATGGAGGCTCAGAGAAGTTTCAGAGAAGTTATTACTCCAGGTCACTCACAGAGTAAATGGCAAAATCAGAATTCGATTCCAAGTTAATCTGATTCCAGAACTCACACTTAACACACAAAACTGCCTCTACTGCCCTGTGAAGGGAGCAGTAGAGAAGGTGGTAGAGGAGAGGATACAAGGTTGAAGGAATGGGGTTAGTTTTTGCACTTTCTAAAGAAGGCAGAGATTTGCATGTGTCTAGTTGCTGATGAGAGGAGTTAGTGAGCACACAGAGGAAGTAATCATGAGTTTACTATGGGAATAATCCTTAGGCTACATTTCCTGAGAGGTGGCGGGGGGAGGGGGATGTGATACAGAGCACCCACAGCAGGGGGCTGACCTTGTAGAATAGGAGACAAACTTCCACTGAAGAGCAGATGAAGATAGAAGGAGAGTACATGTAGGCAGGTTTGGACATTTTAGTACAGAAGTCAAAGCAGTTGCCTTTTTAAAAATTCTATATTGTTGCAAAGTAAGTTGCAAGCTCACCTGATGAATGTTGGGAGGTAGATGAGGTTTTTAAAGGATGGGGGAAAAGTTTAAAGTCATCAGTGTTGAGAGAGAGAGAGTTGATGGGAAACATGGTAGATCTGTAAGCAGTGGGGAAACCGATTTGAGTTTGGACCCTGATTTTATAGAAGTATCCAGATGCTGCCTTGTGAGGTTTCCTCTGCCTCAACTCCACAGCCTGGAATTGACCCAAAGAAGTCAAAGTTTAATTCATCTAGGATGGGAGTTTTTCCAGGCATGTATAAGGAAGGGCCAGAGAGGTCAGAGGATTTAGGCAACTTGTAAGAGAAGGATTGGAACGACCCTGGGTGTGGAGAGAAGTGACCCAACAGGGGCTGATGGACAGGAGAATGTGGAGTGGTCTGCAGACAAGAGGCCCAAGGAACATGATCAGCAGAAATGTAGCATTAGCCAGAAAGTTGAGATTGCAGACTTGGAGCCATCTCAAGTCATGTTGAGTTCCAGTAGGAAACTTAAAAGGAGGGAAAGCCCATGGGAGATGAGGTGGGTCTCTGAGAAGCAAGAGTGTTGGTATGTTGCTCATGTGATTCTACAGCCAGAGTTGTGGTAGAGAGCAAAACAGTCAGCCATATAACAAAGATTGCAATGCATGAGGCACAGTTTAACAGAGCCAGAAGAGGAGACCAGTGAGGAGGGAGAGAGGGCCATGTAAAAGGAAAGGATACATGCCTAGACTAGAAAAAGAGGACGCTGAACCCACCTATAGGCTTTCAATCCAGAATACACAAGACTCCAATAGATAAAATGCAGAAGAAATGGTGTAGATTCAGGGAGAGTAAGTTTTAGTTGAAGTGTCGAGGTTGGGGATATAGGGGAATTTTCTGGTTAGGTGGTGAGTTGTCCAAAGAGTAGATGAAAGGGTTTGAAAAAAAAAGGAAGTGTGGGAGGGTGAGTCAATGTAAAGTGTGCTCAATGCATCACAGAGCTAAAAGTCAGGTGAGTATGGATGATGAGATGGGCTTTCACTTTTGTCAAGGCTTGTGAGGAAAAATTTAGCCTTAGTAGTCTCTGGAAAACTTAGTCTCACAGAATTTAGCTGTGACCTGAATGAGAAGGAATCCTGATGGCTGTTTTGTGGGACTGGACATTTATTTTCCTCCTGTTCAGTAAGAGAGGGTGGCAGCTGTGGGATAGCGTGTATGGTGGCCATGGCGTCAGTGGGCAGCAGGAAGCAGGCAAGCTTAGGTCACCTGCCTTCTGTGTAGGGCAAGGCTTCAGTGCCAGGCACGCAATGATCATCTGTGCAATAGGTCAGGTTGTGCCTTGAGCTGGTGGTTGGCGTCAATATTCCAAGGGGCCTGGGTGGTCAACAGCTGTGTAGAAATGGATTGCCATGAACATTCTTTCAGTTCTCTACTCATGTACACTTATAATTCATTGACTTAAGATACAGTTCCAGAAATGAAATTGCAAGGTTAAAAGGAACGGATAATTTTAGAGTTTGGGGTTTATATTACAAATTCCCCAGCATGAAGTTTTTACTACTTTCCATTCCCATTTGCAATGAAAGAGAAAACACTGTCCATGCTCTCTTCTTTACATGGAGTTTAAGTTTAAAATCACTACCAGTGTCAGAAGTAAACCTTGGCATCCTATACATTTATTTTGACTTTTTAAATTAGTGAGGCTCTGAAAAAGGACCATTCGTATTGCTTTTGTCTGTGTGAATTGCTCATCGCATGCTCTGCCCATCCTCCTATTGAGACTTGGTCTTTTTTTCTTTCTAAGACCTCTTTATACAAATATGAACACTCTGCCTCTATATTTTATATACCCAATTTATTGTTTACCTATATTTTAATCTTTTATGGTTTTGACTAACAGATATTTTACATTTTTAATACAAAAAAACATTACATATTTGCTCTCCTAACTTCATTCTCATGGTGTTTGGTCTGTAGGGGTGGGAGTCTTCATTTAGAGTTTGATCTCA
The DNA here is from genome assembly GCF_025265405.1 of Mesoplodon densirostris. NCBI lineage: Eukaryota > Metazoa > Chordata > Mammalia > Artiodactyla > Ziphiidae > Mesoplodon > Mesoplodon densirostris. The sequence continues at coordinate 19,378,715 of NC_082664.1, forward strand.
AATATGTACTGTTGATGCTTCCCCTGGCTGTTTGTAAAGAATGTCATCCAAAAGGGGGTAGAGTTTTTTTATTTCTCAGCAAACCATTTATACTGCATCTTTGAATTCAAAGTTAAGGTCAGAATATGGTTTGAGATAATGATTACCTGCCTTGAATGTAACAGGTATTTGGCAAAATGTAAACAGTGGATAGAAGCCTTTTCAGTAGAGTAGTGACAAAAGCCTATTTGAGTGCGTTAAAGAGATAGTGGGAAGCAGGTAAGTTAATTCATCTGACCATCCTTGCAGGGTAAGGCTTTTATGTCAGCAAGTAAAGAGATAGGAGTGAAACACAGCTCTTGAAGAGATTTCCTGTGAAGAGAAGCCAGTAGCTAGAAAAGAATGTATGAACAAAGGAGAATCTAGATTTGGCCTGCTCCGTGCTCTCAAACTAACACTGTTATATGCTAGTCATCCCCCAGTTTTTAAAAGATATATGGATTAATAAGATCTGTCCAAACTAAAATATAGGGTGTTAAGTTTTACTATAACATTAACTATTGGTTAATTTAATTATTTCATTCATATTATTTACTATATTTCAAATATCTTAATGCCAAACATGTTCAAGTTCTTCCATACACTATTATTTCAACATGTTCCATTAGTTGAAAATAATGTTAATGGTTCACTTCAAAGTTTTATGTTTGTGTTTGTTTTTCAATTTTTTGCCAAAAACCATTGTCCTAAAAATTCTAATGAAATGCAAAAGGAGTGACATTCATTCTAAATGTTGCCCAAGAGTACTGAGTTAAGTTTGATCCCTGGCTTCAGGAATTGACATTATAAGAGGAAGAATGCATCAACTATTAACAATAAAACAATATGGCTGATGATACCTTTTCATCTATATGACAATAAAATTTGTGTACAATAAATATTTTTTGAATTAATGCAACTGGATTTTATAAAAGGGTGCATTTAGTACCATTCACCCCTTTGCAACTTTATTTCCTTAACTTGATCTTACACTATCGAGGTCACTTAGCTTTATTAATGGCCCAGGATTTGTAAATCTCTTCCAGATGATCAGCTTGCTCTACAAAAAGCCACTTCAGCAAACCCGCTGTGTACTCTACTGGATATTACAGACAGAGGTAAGATTTTTTTCCCCTAGAGCTCACATTCTGACTGAAGTGTCAAATGAATGAGAAAAAAAGAGAAAAAAGATAGACATTGAGATTATTACCATGGTAGAGGGATAGTCTACTATAGGTGAGTGAGCTTTATGTAATGCATTGATAATTGAACCATATGTTCTTAGTATGTTTTGTATTTATGTATTGTGTCTATGGGAAAACCTGGGACTATTCTGATCTTATATCCAGACAGGTTCCACAAAGTTACATACAAAAGGCACCCAATGCAAAGAATCAGCTCTGTCATGTCAAAAGTCCTATATCCATCCCACTCCTACTCTAGCACCTCACTTTCATTCCTTACCGTTTGGCTTATTATGTTGTTTTCCTGGATGTATACTTACCCCTATTCTTAAAGAAGACTTTGACTTAGCGGTTTCATCCTTGGTATACTCTTAAGATAGGATATTTTTGACCCTCTGCTTCTCTTTGTTTCTGACCATTCCAGGTCCTCTCTGCAAAGATCATCCTCAACTCCCAAGCACAAGTCTGGCTTTAACTTATTTATTTGACTAGTTTTCCTAATGTAGTCTTATGCCCAAATTGAAAAGAAGATTGAACAGTTACTTTATCTTATCTCGATAGTATTTAAAAATAATGAGACACAAGTCAGATAAGAGCTAATGAGTAGATACAAGTGAAAGGCATATTTCCAAACTGTGCATGATGTTCAGAAAGAGTAGTGTGTGTGTGTGTGTGTGTGTGTGTGTGTGTGTGGATGGTAGGGTGTGTGTGTGGATGGTAAGGTGTGTGTGTGTGTGTGTGTGTGTGTGTGTGTGTGTGTGTGTGTTGATGGTAGGGTGTGAATAGCATAGAAAGGAGGTGAGCTGTCCAGGATCTATGAATCAGCCCTCTGCTCAGTCTGAAAGCCTGGAACCCAGAAGGGGTCAGACAGTATGCTTGTTGATTGCCTGAGCTGAAAGATTAAACATTTGCAACAAGCAGTGCAGCTTGAACTCTCTTTAACTACCAGTAACAGGTTCTCTTGCTTCATCTTCCCCAGAACAGAATGAGGAAACTGAACCATTGGTAAGTTCAATCAAATACTCCTTGTTCCTTCGGTGTGAAAGATATTGTGAGACATGATGTTGATAGGGCAATGTTCTAAACAGAGATGTACTTCAGTAGCACTGCTTTGGAGTGGAATTGAAAGAAGCTAATGAAAGTGGAAATGAGAGATGATAAAGTTTTAAAAACTCAGTTCCTAAGGCAGTAGTATCTTGTATTGTTATATTGATTTTTTTAAACCAATTAAAATTCTAGAGAAAACTGCTCTAAAATGTTCATTTCCAGCAGTTCAGATGGGTTCTTTGGTATAAATGCTTTCCTAACATTGATCTAATTCTTTAACAAGGACACAGAAATATGGGAATGGTAAGAGAACATGGAAAACTTAATAATATTTTAGAGATTAGGTTGTATTTATCCCAGTGTCTGAGTCACTCTGTAGAAACTAAGAGGTGTCATTAATTTCCATGTACTTCCAATTCTTTAGTGATGCTTGGGGAGAAAAAGTCATATTGATATTCTACTGCAATTGACTCTCCAAAAACATTAAATTTGTTGGACTAAAGCTGTTGGCAAAATACATATGTGATAGACAACAATGAGGAGACATGAAATATTAAATTATGTCTTCTTTATTCAAGTCAACACAAATATATTTAATATATACTCTGCCAAGTAGTGCTTTGGCTTCTGGGGCTACAAAGATTTAAAAATAAAAACTGGAGAAGTAAATCAATAAATCAATAAATGATTTTTTTTTTTACTTTCAAAAAGGAAAAGATTACTTTCAGCGAAAGAATGGATAACATTTCTGAATGATGTTTCACTCATGTTAAAGGTCTCTAAATCTCAAATATACGCTTCTGCAGAAAATCATATGCAACTTTAGTAACCCATTCTTTGCTGATAAATGTTCATTCTCAGAGTCTATCATACAAAAGGAGACAAATCGATTTCCTTTCCAACATACATGTGCACGTTAATTTTTTTGTGGGCTAAGACTCCATCTACTCAGGCTTAATGAATCAACAAGGAGAGAATCTGAGTTCCCACAGCTGTGTGATAAATCCAGCACACACCTTGTATTCATGAAAAACAAATGTTTCTTTCTCCACATTATTGTCATGTGGCATTCTTCAACTCTTAAAGGAACTGTGGATTTTGAAAGAACCCCTGTGACAGGGTAACAACTTATAGTTTAATACATGAAAACAAATGTTAGACTCTTTACACTTAACAATTTGGTTATTTAACCAAAAAGAAAAAGAAATAGCTATTAATTTAACTTTCACCATGATAGACTCATAAGAAATGTAGTTTGAACAAAAATTTTAACCCTGCTTTAATTGCTCTTACTTATCTTTATTTTGCCTTTGCTCTAATTTCTTTACTTATTTTTCCCCTGTTCCCAGGATTGGCTGGTATAAAGAAATAAGTGAAGGAAATGTTTAACAACATATAAGTAAAGGCTTTCATTAACATATATGTTTCCTTCTTTTTTCTGTGGCCCTGACTTTCCTTTTGTATTTTATTAACCAAGTTAAAGCATGCCATTTTACTGTATGCTTTTCAAATTCTTTTGGGAAAGAGACAATGTATAAAGTATTTATCTAAGTTTATTAAATGTGAGTGCAATTCTCAACATTGAAAAAATAGTAAAACTGATTGTATCAAAAAGGAAGATATTAAGAAAGGAGTCTAAACACACTTTAAAATAGCAGGTCTTCAAACTTCCAGGGACAAATTCTTGCTTTAATTTTGTATCAATCCCTTTCTCTCTACTTTGCTCTAGACCTTTAAGCTTAAGCAAAGACATTTTGCATGCCATTAAACTAATGATAATTTCTTCTGCTACTCATTTAGCATTCCTAAAACAAATATTTGAATTTCTATCATAGGCAAGGAAGTATGTTGAGGTATAAAAGTAAGATTATAGGGCTTCCCTGGTGGCGCAGTGGTTGAGAGTCCGCCTGCCGATGCAGGGGACACGGGTTCGTGCCCCTATCCCGGAAGATCCCACATGCCGCGGAGCGGCTGGGCCTGTGAGCCATGGCCGTGGAGCCTGTGTGTCCGGAGCCTGTGCTCCGCAACGGGAGAGGCCACAGCAGTGAGAGGCCCGCGTACAGCAAAAAAAAAAAAAAAAAAAAAAAAAGTAAGTTTATAAGTCAAGAGAAACTTGAGAAGCTTATGTTTCAAATGAAAGGACATTGTAGCATATGATTGTATAATTAATGTTCTTTAGTCTTGTTTCCTGAATAGTAACTTTCAAATATTTTAGATGTTTATTTTTATATTTACCTCTTCATTTCTAAATAATATACTTACACTGCCGTTTCTTGGCTTAATCACTTTTGGAAATTACCTATAGATTCCCTATTAGTTTAGATAAGAAATTAGCTTATCCCTCCCCTTCCTCCTAACAAAGTCAGATCATAATTTTTGGTTCAGACAGCATACGTTCTTTGCATTTATTATGGCTGTGTAAATATTTCTACTCCTGATTCAAGTAATAAACTATGATTGTACTTCTTTTTGTTGTTGATTTTTCTGAGAAAATTACAAATGGTGGCCAAGATTTGAAAATTCCTGAGACTATTGACATGGACTTGGCATGATGAACCATCAAACAAGCAGGGCAAAGTATACATTCATTATTAGGAAAAGCACAAGTGGACATGGATTCAATGTCTCCATGGTAGAATGGTACCCAAAGTTAAGTGCTCACTATCTGGCCACAAGGAGGAACTTCACAGGCCAGAGAAGTTTGGCAATGGCTTTCCACCTTTGCACCCAATCTTCTTAGATTTCCAGGAGTTAACAATTACTTTTTTTTTTTTGATTAGCTTCCTAGGTACCTATTTTCATATTTTTTCATATGCTCCACTAATTGTGTAAATCATAAAAAAAAATTTTCCAACAATCAAGTATTTTAGATATTCTATCAATTATTGATACTTTTTTTTCTCCAGAATTTCTATTCTGTTGTAAGTTGTACTGAAGCATTTTAGGCTGCTTCAGTTTTCATCCCTACACTTCCATCTGCTACTCTCAAATGTCCCTATTTTGTGGGCCCCATATCTTCATTTGTTATTGTTTTCCTTCCTCATTTTGCTCGAATACCTACTCTCGATGCTTCCTATGAGAAGCATTGAAAGTTAAATATTTTTAGTTTTTCCATGTCTGAATGTGCCATTAGTCTATTTAGTCACATCTGTTTAATCATTTGTTAGATTGAGATTTCTAGGTTGAAAGTCATTTTCTTTTAGACTTTTAAAGGCATTAGCCATTGTCTTCTTGATGTCAAAGCTGCTTCTGCTTAAAGCTGTTGTGATTTTGACGTTGAGTGAAACATTTGTATGTAAATATCTCACTAACACTTAAATGTGAAAGAGGTGGACATGCAAATTTTACAGTCAGCCGTTTGGAGAAGACAGTTAAAAAAAGATAGTATGAAGTGATTAAAGTTCAGAAGTAGTTTAGTGGGATTTCATAGATATGATCAGGGATATCTGATGAAGAAAGAAAAAAAGAACAGTAGGAGAACCAGATTATTGGGTGTCAAAAAGACAAAGAAAGGAAACTTTCAAAAAGAAAAGTGTGGTCAGCAGTGTTAATAGATGGGCCTATTATGTATTGTCCCAGTAAGATATTAACAACAACATCGATGGTTAATAGGAATAGTATCGTGAATTGAGAATCAGTGTAAAGAAGCTGAAACATCCTTGGACTGGATCTCAGAAAAAACCTGAATTCTGGATACTAAATTTCTGGTTGCTCTTGAGCAAGTCAAAACTCTCTGATCTTCTGTTGTTTATCTATAACTTGAGAAGATTGGCCTTCATAACTTCAGATGTCGTTTTGACTTTCAATGTTGTATGGCTTGTACTTTATACATTCTGATGTGCATCCACATGCAGGAAGGATCACATCTGAGTCTTAAAGCAGTCCTATGAGTGAGGACAGTAAACAGGAATTGTCTTTCTTATATTCTTCTGTCTTTCCTTTCTTAATCATTTTGTAGATGACAAAACAGAGAAAGTGAGTCAAAATGTTTTGAAACAGAGCCAGATTTAGAACACAGGTGTCTCACCCAGATTGGTCCTAGTTATTTCCAATATATGACATGAAGTGTCTGAAACATGACAAATTAATGTTTCTTTGAAGCAAATACATCAATGTTTTCTACAGCAGTCTAAATCTTATCTAATGACTCTCAAAGTATTGTTCATGATTTCATGGGCTGAGGAAGAACTTAATGGATCATAAACTGCTGTGAACTTAAAAGCCCCATCTTTTGATTTTATAGTCAAATGATGAACAAGATTGACAGAGCGCTTAATTGAAAGTCACAGTTTGTATCAGGCTGCTCATTTTTCAGGTGTTGTTTTCCTTCTTTTCAATTATAAATTACTAGTTTAGCTTATCATTATCAATTTAGTTTGCTGTGGTTTTGGTTAACCGTAAGGAACACAGAACGCAATGATGCATACTCCTTGCATCCAGAGTATTCATGCCTATGATTTTCTAAGAACTAAATGTTAAGATGTGTATACACTGGTTCAAATGTGAATCATACATAGGGTTATTGCAAAAGCAGATGGACATGAAAAGCATGTATCATTTGTGTTTTTTGTAGATAACAGTGACCAATCATTTTCATCACTGAGTTGCATTCCACCACATTCTTTGAATATTTTTTAGATGAGGCAAAACACACATCAAAATGTTTTATTCTTTATAGCCCATAGAACTGATAGGAACCTCAATTGGCCTTAGCTTTTACTCATTACTCAGTGCCAACATGCTTTGGGAACTATGTCATACAACACTGAGTTGTTACAGAACTTTGGGAACTATGTCATACAACACTGAGTTGTTACAGAACTTTAGATAAAAGACTATCTAGTATTTTTAGTTAGATTAAACCAGTTGTACTGAAAATAATAAAAAAAATATAATAAATGAGCATTGGTTTTTAATATGAAATTCATTCAAGTATGATTTCTTTGTTTAGCGCTTTGGTCTACTAGTGTTAATGTAGGTATGTTACATTACATATAAGATAAGCATGTGATAGTAGCAGACAGTGGAGTGGAGTCAATTGCTCTGGGCAGCCCTCTTGATTGATATATTCCAATGTTCAGTACATCCAAATGTAAAACGTCAGCCACCAATCTCTACATATGCTCTAACTGTCAAATCTTTCTCTGGCTCAAAGCAGATGGCTCCATTTGTTTATAGGCTCAACTAACCAATTTTAATTTATTGGATTCTTTACAAATTTGACTTACTGGGAAATGACAAAAATCAAGCCCTTATACTAGAACAATATTCATAATTGAAAAAAATGATAAAAGTAAAAAAATAAAAAGGACAATTTATCTGTCTAGGCCAAAGTAATCTAGGAATGACTTTGTCCTACACTCAGATCCTTTAATTGTAATTAACAGCTTATTCTCCTCACTCCATCCCTACTTCCAAATAAATAAATAAATAAATAAAGCACTGTGACCATCTAGTTTCAATATAATCCTACTTTGTAGGCTGACATATTATGTCGTAAGGGTTTATGAAAGAATGAGAACCAGACATTTGGTCTACTCTATGCCAGTAACCAGATTGTGGGCTAGATGTTTCTGCCATTACAAGCTGTCCCATCATGTTTAGGAGATTGAAGGGTCACATTGTCTTGAACAGTATATATACCATAAAGTGTTCATGGTCATTGATCATCATCATGACACTGATTTTTAGATCAGAGAGAAGTTCATCAGGTAGGTAAATTACAAATCTTGTATACATCACCTTACATACCGAGCGAATAAGGAACTCATTCATTTTCTCAGAAGTGATAGCTACAAGATATTACTGTATCTTTGGGGTCTGGCTGAAACATAAAGGCCTTTGCATTTAACATTTTTGGTTTTATTTTGTTGTAATTTATCAGGATCTTAATTTGGAGTTCAAGAATCATGGTATCTCATTCCACTGTTTAGTTCAGAGAAAGGTGATGGGTACATTTACTTCTAAGCTCTTTGACTTCCTGAGAAAGTCCAACTCTTACACATAATAAAATTGGTCATTGTATAAATAAACAAACTGTATAAATTGTGGGGTTATTCCTTCTGATCGTTTTCTTGGCTTCATTTGAACACATCCCACATCTTAATTTAAAATAATTAGTAGGATCGTGTTAGATGTCTGTGATAACAGATTGTTATTAGTATCAGTGTTGCATCACATGGAAGTTTCTATTAAGGATATCTATTATAAATTGCCATTCAGTTTGCAGGCTAAAATAACTCACATGCTTTTATTGATTAAATGAGGCATATGTGGCATATTTCAACAGCAGTAAATCTTTATATTTTGTGAGAGTTTCATAGTTTATAAAGCATTTCTATGTGAATTAACTCATCAGATTGATGCTGACATATCTCACATCTCTAGAAGATATGAAATTCCTTTTAACAGGGAAGAGGAAAATAGGGTGTGAAGTTGAATTTAGAAACTAAGGGAAAAAAAGGTGGCAGGAGATTTCTAGAATAAATGCAGAGTCAGCTACAGATGAAGGGCAGACAAAGCAGAAAGGACCAAATCCAAGTAGGAACTTACATGGGAACGATAATCCAAGGTGTGATCTGAGGACAACTCTGACAATATTCAAAGAAGATGCAAAGCTGGCCCTCCCACTCATTAGCCACTTGAGCCTGGGAATTGCAGATTTAAAGTGTTGATGCCTCAGTTTCCTCATCTGCAAGATGTCAGTGATAACTGTTATGTTCATCTCATAGAATTGCTGTCAGTGCACCTGGGGCCCAGGGCAAGGGGAAATTAAAAAAATATATATTTTTTAACCACAGCATCAAAGTCTCTCTTGTGGAGAAACTGAACTGGATGTAGAGAAAAGTCCTTAATAAACTGCTTTCATGGTAGCTGATGGAGTCCCCAGGGAATGATCTGGAATCAGATGGACAAACAAGAGAGAGCTAGGTGGCTTTGCAAATGACATTAACAGGCATTGGGGATGAAGGTTAGAGATAAGAAAGAGGAGCAGAGGTTAAAGAGGAAAGAGAGGGCTTCCCTGGTGGCTCAGTGGTTGAGAATCTGCCTGCCAATGCAGGGGACACGGGTTTGTGCCCCGGTCCGGGAAGATCCCACATGCCGCGGAGCGGCTGGGCCTGTGAGCCATGGCTGCTGGGCCTGTGCATCCGAAGGCTGTGCTCCACAACGGGAGAGGCCACAACAGTGAGAGGCCCGCATACTGCAATAAATAAATAAATAAATAAATAAATAAATTAAATTAATAAAAACTGTTTATGGTTCAGTGATTTAAAACCTGTATGTTGTCATGATCATGGAAGCATGATACCCACATTTCTGCTTATAGAGGTGTTGTATCAGGAATATAAAAGGGTCAGAAGGATATTCAGTATGGATTTATGCCTGTAAACACTGGGATAATGCATTAGAAAAGCAATTTTTTTGCTAGACATTAGTTTAAGAGATAAAATCCCCTGTAAGAATTCTACAGTTATTATCAAAGATATTGTGTTACCTACTGGAAGTGGGAAGAGATTTGAAATTAAATTTGACTTTCAGTGTGAGTGTAACCTCAGTAGTATCTTAGTTAGATGATATAAAGAAGTTTATTTCACCACCTCTGGTGTATAATAAATGATAATGATGAACATCAAAATCATAATTTTATAATTAAAGGTTGATTTCTCTATATCCAAAGCAATTTTATTTTGTAGAAAAGTAGGATTCTAACCATTCTGACAAGTCAGGTCCCCAAAACTAACATGTGATACTCACAACATCTCTGTAATACAGGTATTATTTCCTATGCTTTATACAGCAAAGAGATTCTCCAGGATTACAGATCTTGAGTAGCAGAACCAGAGCTAAAATGGTGGTCTTTTTATTCTTGGATATGTGGTACATCTTTAGAAATGTTCTATAATGAATAGTAAGTGCATACTTATCTCTAGAAATTAAAGTCATAATAGTAATAGGGAGTATAGGAATTAAACTATTTAACTGATAATAAAGGCAAGTATGCTGTAATTTTTTTTGTGCCTGTATGGAGATATAAAATAGAACCAATGTTTCAGAATAAGGGAGTAGCTTTCACAGTACTAGTTAACCACAGGTCAGTCAAAATGATGAAGTCATTTAGGTGGTAGCCACGATCCAGACAGTGATGTTTATTTGGTGATTGGTTCTGAGAATATGTGCTTATATGACCTCATGTCATAAGGAAAGAAGGGTTCTCCTTGGTTTTCAATGGACTTTCTTCTTTAAAAAACATTACACTTCCTCAGATTGGTTGAAGTTGCCTCATTAGAGTAAAAGAATTCCAGATTATTTAAGGGTCATTCAGTTATAACAATGTACCTTTATTTTATTAAAGCTATATCTAAGAGAATGTTGGATTGCTTTTCAGTTACTCATTTTGTGAAAAATGGGCAACATTAAATTCAAACATTAATTCAAATTTTTATTGTCAGAACAACTAACTGATAAAAATCATGTATCTTTTGAGGACAAATGAAAACAAAAATCTCTCAGAGAGCATCATTAAATGCTATTCAAGTAGCTTTAATTTATATAATTTTATGACATAAAATGGCCTTTCACTTCAGCCATCATTTTGTTTGTCTAAGTTTATTTGGTTTTGTTTGTAGAGTTCATGAATTTGATCATTCTCCCAAATGTGAGTTAGGATATATCTGTTAAGCTCATTGTCTCAGCTCAAAAATACAATGATACTCCCATTTTTTTGGTTTTGTTTTTGTTTTCATTTTTTTGCATTAAAGACTGTTGTAGGAGTTAAAGTGCATTAAGAGGTGCATAGCGTGTAAAACTAAGAAATAATAATTGTGCTGATCATAATGGTGCATGCAAAAATCATATTAATGTTATATGCATGCAGCATTTATAAGCAACACTCCAGATGTGCAAAAGCAGTAAGCATGACTCTTTAACCTTTCAGTGATTAGCAAGTCAGAGAACAAAATCTTTTACAAGCTGCCAGCTCTGATCTTTAAATGGAGAGCCATTTATGTGGCCTCAACACAGGATGACTGTGGTTTTTGCTTTCTACTGGGAAGGATGAAAGGGTTGTGCTGAGTTTGTTGATTTAGTCAACAAAGAAACCTGCCTCTTAGAATTCAAAACACTCAAGTACAAGCAACCTCACACCCTTCCTTAAGTATCCAGAATCACTTCTTCATGGAGGAAAAAAATACATAGTTTTTTTTTAATTTTAAATAAAGTAATGATTAAGCTTTTGCACAGCAAAGGAAACTATAAACAAGAGCAAAAGACAACCCTCAGAATGGGAGAAAATATTTGCAAATGAATCAATGGGCAAAGGACTAATCTCCAAAATATATAAACAGCTCATGCAGCTCAATATTAAAAAAAACAAACAACCCGATCCAAAAATGGGCAGAAGACCTAAATAGACATTTCTCCAAAGAAGACATACAGATGGCCAAGAGGCACATGAAAAGATATTCAGCATCACTAATTGTTAGAGAAATGTAAATCAAAACTACAATGAGGTATCACATCACACAGTGCAGAATGGGCATCATCAGAAAATCTACAAACAACAAAAGCTGGAGAGGGTGTGGAGAAAAGGGAACTCTCTTGCACTGTTGGTGGGAATGTAAATTGATACAGCCACTATGGAGAACAGTATGGAGATTCCTTAAAAAACTAAAAATTGAATTATCATATGACCCAGCAATCCCACTACTGGCCATATACCCAGAGAAAACCATAATTCAAAAAGATACATGCACCCCAATGTTCATTGCAGCACTATTTACAATAGCCAGGTCACGGAAGCAACCTAAATGCCCATCGACAGATGAATGGATAAAGAAGATGTGTTACATATAGACAATGGAATATTACTCAGCCATATAAAGGAACAAAATTGGATCATTTGTAGAGATGCAGATGGACCTACAGGCTGTCATACAGAGTGAAGTAAGTCAGAGAGAGAAAAACAAATATTGTATATTAACGCATATACGTGGAATCTAGAAAAATGCTATAGATGGACCGGTTTGCAAGGCAGAAATGGAGACACAGATGTAGAGAACAAACATATGGACACTAAGGGGGGAAAGTGGAGTCTGGGGATGAATTGGGAGATTGGGATTGACATATAAACACTAATATGTATAAAATAGATAACTAATAAGAACCTGCTATATAAAAAAATAAAGAAAATAAATTTCAAAATACATAATGATTAAGTGGAAGAGGGAAGCACTATTCTACAAATAATATGTCAGAGGCTTAATTGTGATATTTTTTGTAAAAAGCTACTTTCACATTGTAATTGTTGTTTCCACATACTCTGTTAAGAGCTGGATTCTTGTGTGTTTAAATGAGGGGCTGATATAGACTAATTTCTGGGTAGGGGTTTGTGGCTTTGGCTAAATTCCCAGTGGAGCATACTTTAGCTGATTACATGTATTTCTCTTTCATTTAAAGGAAACACGGACCCCTCTGCTTCCTGTTTGTTGTACTGTAATACCCTGAACAGCTATAACACATTTACGTAGAGATGGCTGTTTTCAATGCATGCAAGTTAATACCCGTAATCATAGGCATTCAGAGACTTTTTAGCCTAAGACAATTATTGAGGTTGATTTTCAATGAAAATCATGAAAAATATTTTACACACACTGCAGAGTCTCTCAGAATTGAGCATAGAGCTAGTTCATAAGTTCCAAAGCCTAATCAAATAAAGAAATAAAGGAGAATATACATTTTAAATACTACACCCAAATAATGATCATGATAATTGCAAAATTTACAGAACCTCAGTTTTCTGTACCACTTGGGTATAAAGCATAGAGGAGTCAAATTTCTGGCTAGGGTTTCCTACTTGGTGGGTTAAAAAAAAATGCATATTTTGAGATTTTCTAAAACATATCATGTACTATTCTTCTCTCTCATACTAAATGTGCTGTAAATAATTCAAAATTACACAATTTATATTTATTAACATTGTAGTCTGCTGTAATATGATGTTGCCCCTAACACCATTAAGACTTGTATGCTGTTTCATCCCTGTGCTCAGTCATTCAGGAACTATACATTATTTCAACACACTGTCCTTGGCACTGAAGATGTCATGGCGAACCAGTTAACATCATTTCAGCCCTCATGATCATACAGTCTAGTAGGGGATTGGATATTAATCATATATATTTAGTAACCATATTTATTTGGTAATCACAGATACCATTAATACAAAAAAAGCTATGGTTTCTCTGCTTTTGAAGTAGCTTGTTATTTGTATTTTTCTATTTCTTCCTTTCCTGTCTATAGTATTACTGCTGTTTTATTTTTTCCTCTGACTTATAAGATCAATTTTTCTATGCTTAGACATTGAAAATTAGACAAAAATGCTTGGCAGGTTTTGGTATGCAATACCAGGAAAACAAATCTGATCATATTACTTCCCCTCAAACACCACTCAATGGTTTTCATTATCCTCAGTATATATTCAAAATTCTTAACGGAGCTTACAAGGTCCTTTATGATGTGAGCCCAGCTTCTTTTTCCAGGTTCAGTTTTCAATACTTTTTCATTCTGTGCTTCCAATTTACTGACGTTCTTTTATCTACTAGTGTGTTTTGCTCTCTTGTCACTTAATGATCTTTGAACATGATCTTCCTTTTCTGAATTTATCCCCTGTTCCACCTTCATGCCCTCTGCTACCCTGATAAGTTCCCTCTTCTCTTTCCTGACTTTCTCCTTCCTCTATCCTTCATATATTTCAGATCATGATTCTAATGTCATATTTTCATAAAAACCTTTTGACTCACCCCCTGCTGCTCCTTTCCAGTTAGTTGGTCTGTCTGTGTGTTCTCTTGAACCCTATTACTGAGACTCTGATGGTCTTTTAACTTTACCAGTACTGTTTCCATTACTAGATTGAAAGTTATATGGAGAGAATACTTATCTTCTTCAAAGACCAATCCCCATCCCTTGCTTTGTGCTTCACACATAATGACACACTCATTAACCACTTGTAGAATGGAAATATCAGAAAATCTAAGATGATACTATCTTATTTATAATCATAAACCCCACTGTCAAGCAGAGAGTGGTTATTCAATTCATATTTGTTGAATGCATGAATATGCAAGTCTGCTGGGAGTAAGGGTCTTTGGGAGTTCTCTCTAAATAATTTATAGGAACTCTGATGACTGTCTGTGGTGGTCAGGAACCTGAGTACTTTTCTTATTTATCACTCATTCCTGGCTCTTTTATATTATAGGTGAGGAAGAAAAAGGCTGTAGGAGGGAAAGACTTTTGTGCATATTTACTAATGACATATATTTGATGTGTGTCTTTGCAGACGTTATCTCTTATAAACTTCAGAATAGCCCTGTGAGGAAGGAACTTGGTTGTACAGAGGAAGACATTAGGGTCCAGTTAGACTAAGTGGCATAGCTGGGATTCTCATTCATGTCTTGTCTCCTTCTACTGTATCAAACTGCTGGTTACTTGTGCTTCTAAAGATAACACCACCTGTAGAGCACTGGCAACAGTGGAATTTATCTTCCATAAAGAAGGGTGGTGATCAGAGAACAGTCTTTAGAATAAAAATTAAATGATATCTTTTAGTGTAATGTAGTTGCCTTAGTCTGTTCGGGATGTTATAACAAAATACCACAGACTGGGTGGCTTATAAACAAAAAAACATTTGTCTCAGTTCTGGAGGCTATGTGGTCCAAGGTCAAGGTGCTGGCAGATTTAGTGTCTGGGGAGGGGCTGCTTCCTAGTTCACAGGTGACTGTCTTTCCCCTATAACCACACATGACAGAAGGGCCAAGTAGAGCTCTTTGGGTTCTCTTTTTATAAGGGCATTAATTTCACTCAAGGGGGTTCTGTCCTTGTGACCTAATCATCTCCCAAAGGCCCCCATTTCCAAATATCATTACATTAGGGGTTAGGATTTAAGATGTGCATTTTGAGTGGACGCAAACACTCAGTGTACAGCAGTGGGCATCTGAGAGGTCATGATGAAGATGGCTTCCTGAGGCAGGGGTATCACAGGTCAAGGGTATTATCCCAAACTCTTCCAATAAAAAAAGGACACTGGATTTAGAGTTGGTAATCCTACTAACAGTCCCATCTATACATGCCATGTTAACTTTAATAAGTTTTTTTCTATAGTTTCTTCAACAATAGAATTATGATATTTTTATATTTTCCTGTTTACCACATAAATTGTCTATGAATCTGAATTGAGATTTTTAAAAATATTCTAAAGTATTCTAAAAATTTTAAGTGGTATCATCTGTCTCTGAAGCACAACAAGACAAAATGGACTTTGGTTCTGACATCCATCTCCTGTATGTGTATCATAGGTCTCAAGGGAAATAAAGCCAGAAACTCTTGATTGATATGTACACGTGTATCATCATTACTTGAAAATGTATGCTCCACTAAATGTGCTCAGCATAATTTCGTTGAGGTTTATCCATGTTGTTGCATGTACCATTTGTTCATTCCTTCTTATTGCCAAGTATTCTTCCATGGTTTGGTTGTACCACAGTTTGTATAACCATTCACCCATGGAAGGACAGGAGCAGGTATTTATAGTTAGAGCAATTAGGAAATGATACATTTTGAAATTATCTCATGTGACCAGAATAATAAGACAAATCATCAGACCAAAATGTCATTGAAGAATCTTTTAAGCATCTCCACCATACTTTTTTCCCCTCTGTATCCTTAAGAAAATATAAACCTTGAGCTCTATAAAGCATGATTCAATAAATTTATTTTTATAATTATACACATATGTACACTTGATTTTATGAAGTGTACACTTTGAAATGCTTGATCCTCATCCATTAGCTTTTTGTTATTAATCAGCCTGGTGTGTGTGTGTGTGTGTGTGTGTGTGTGTGTGTGTGTGTGTGTGTTTCCAAAGTGAACTACTGGACGGCAGGGGCTGAAGGAAACTCATCTCTATACCCAGGGCCTGACACATTTTCTGGCTTCTAGATCACACTTAATAACTTTTTTTTTTTTTTTTTTTTTTGCAGTATGTGGGCCTCTCACTGTTGTGGCCTCTCCCGTTGTGGAGCACAGGCTCCAGATTCACAGGCTCAGTGGCCATGGCTGACGGGTCCAGCCACTCCGCGGCATGTGGGATCTTCCCAGACCGGGGCACGAACCCATGTCCCCTGCATTGGCAGGCGGACTCTCAACCACTGTGCCAACAGGGAAGCCCCACACTTAATAACTTTTGTTGAATAAATACAACTCCAAAAGTCGAGTGTTCTTGATAGAAGCTATTCTTCACACCTCCATTAGATAGTTAGGCAGGTGCTCTGATCCCAGGTTTCTAACCAGAGAAGTAGAAAACCCGCAAGTTAAGTGACTTAGTCAAGGCCCAGAGCTTCCTCCAGGGCAGGCTGTATTCCCCAATAAATTTTGCATACTTTCCTCAAGATTTCCCCACTGTGCTTTAAAAAATGGTTTATAAACTGATAAACTAAGAAAATAAATGTTTTATTTTTGACACAAATAATAAAATATAGTTGGTTTATATTACTTCACTGAGGGGTATGGATATTTTAAAGGCACTATCAGCTTTCTTTTTAAACAATTGCATTTAAAGAAGTAACTAATTACGTTTGCTTGCCTCACAGAGTCCATTTTAGCGATATAATTCTATTTCATTGGCATCTTGAAAATAATCAACTCCTTAGTCTAACAAGTACTCTTAATATATTCAGAGTCTTTTCTGGGCACTGTAGCAGTATTAAATGACAATAAAACTGATATATCCAATTGGACTTTTTTTTTTTTTTTTTTTTTTTTTTTTTTTTTTTTTTTTTACATCTAAAGCCCATTACTCTTCTGGAGCAAAGAAAATTACCTTTCTAGATAAAAGGGCCTCATATGCTATATCCCAATATTTTTGACCAAACCATAGTGAAGGAAAGTTGTGCCATATTTGAGCATCTTAAAAATAACCAAAGCTACAATGAGGTATCACCTCATACCAGTCAGAATGGCCATCACCAAAAAATCTACAAACAATAAATGCTGGAGAGGGTGTGGAGAAAGGGGAGCACTCTTGCACTGTTGGTGGGAATGTAAATTGATACAGCCACTATGGAGAACAGTATGGAGGTTCCTTAAAAAACTAAAAATAGAACTACCATATGACCCAGCAATCCCACTACTGGGCATACACCCTGAGAAAACCATAATTCAAAAAGAGTCATGTACCAAAATGTTCATTGCAGCTCTATTTACAATAGCCAGGACATGGAAACAGCCTAAGTGTCCATCAACAGATGAATGGATAAAGAAGATGTGGCACATATATACAATGGAATATTACTCAGCCATAAAAAAGAAAGAAATTGAGTTATTTGTAGTGAGGTGGATGGACCTAGAGAGTTTGTTATACAGAGTGAAGTAAGTCAGAAAGAGAAGAACAAATACCATATGCTAACACATATATATGGAATCTACAAAAAAAAAAAAAGTCCTGAAGAACCTAGGGACAGGACAGGAATAAAGATGCAGGCATAGAGAATGGACTTGAGGACACGGGGAGGTGGAAGGGTAAGCTGGGACTAAGTGAGAGAGTGGCATGGACATATATACACTATCAAATGTAAAACAGATAGCTAGTGGGAAGCAGCCACATGGCACAGGGAGATCAGCTCAGTGCTTTGTGACCACGTACAGGGGTGGGATAGGTAGGGTGGGAGGGAGATGTAAGAGGGAGGAGATATGGGGATATATGTATATGTATAACTGATTCACTTTGTTATAAAGCAGAAACTAACACACCAATGTGGAGAAATTATACTCCAATAAAGATGTTTAAAAAAAAAAAGAAAAAAGAAAAACAGGAATTTCAGCATTGTTTTGTGGCTGCTGAATATAGAGGCTACAATAAAAATGATCACTAACTATATTCTCAGAAAGCGATTCCTAGTAGGTTTTGTAAAAGCTTGAAATAGTTTGAAAATGCCAGGCCTGAGTAAGTGGAGGGCAAAAAGTTTCATTACTTCCATGCAGCATTCTTAGTTTTCTGTAAGAAATTAAATAACAGAAACTAGAGCATTATAGGTTTGCAATCTCCTGTCTCATCAGAGAGGAATATGTCCAAAACACAGATCCTTGACATGCTAGAAATGCCAGGGCTGAAGGCTGGTGCACTGGACGCCGTGCATTGTCAGGGTTTGCAGGCGAGTACATTGTGAAGAGAAGAGTTTCTGCAAAGAGTACTGTAGCAGAGTAGGACTCTCTTATTGGTGACCTGTTTATTCCATACCTGATTTTTCTGCTACCCAGTGACCCAAAAATAAGGACTTTAACACTTTTAAAGCTACTGGAATATTGATACTTAGACTTTCTTGCCATAATCAAGACCTTTCTATATCTAAGCTTGCAAAATATGGCAACAGGATTTTTCAAGCTTTCTTTTCCTCCCTTCTGCCATCCTTTTACGAAGGTTTTTAGCCCTACCCAAGGTGAGCTGTTAGTTTTGATATTAACTCTTTCTAAAGTAACTGCTCAAAGATTTTAAGAGTAAATGAATCACTTGGGTTCACATATGCATATAGATAACATTTTTCTCCAAAATAAATAACACAAATATGATTAAAGATAAAAGTGTTTGGTTTACATTTATTCAGGATGAGATCTGGTCCAAAATGCTTAAAACTAAGCCTGGCCACCAGCCAGCTGAAAAATTCACACAAGTTCTTCTCTTTTAGTTCAAAATTTCCTTTTATTGGCAAGAACTTTGGAAACAACTCTTTGGAATGAATTTCTATGAATGATTTGGCAAGTTTTTGAATGGTGTCTATTGAATGGGGAAATTATACGAGTATAGCACATTGCACCTATTATGAACTGACTTAAAAATAACACCAAGAACAGCATGTGATATAAAAAAAGCATTTTACTGAGTAGAAATGCAACTTGAGAAGATATATTAATATTTACAATTAGTAAAACCGGAATCAATTATGTGTTGGTATAATAAATGGAGTTAATTCATACAGGTCTAGGTCTATCAATACACCACCCTGGAACATATCACTTCAGATAAAAAGGAATCTTTTTTAAGGCCAAAACACAATTAATGTCCCATAGCTGGATTTTAGATCTAATATCACCAAATAATTCTGAATAGTTATTCCAGATAGTGTCTATGAATAAGTGGGAATAGTTAACTCTGATTTCAATTAAGGATAGGTGATTGATGTTATTCTACAGGAAATGAATAATATATTAGGATTCTGCCCCATAGCTATGTCACATGGTGCTTTCTAATTTGTCCTAAATTAAAACGTGATGAAGATGCATTTTATTAAAAGCTTAAAAACCTTTTACATAATATAGCATTTATCTCTTGCAGATATGGAAGTTCAGATCCAAAAGGAAAATGATTGCTTGTGGGCAATCTCACTGTGTCCTAGCTGATCCTACATTCTAAACATTCTTCAGATCACTGCCCTGCTTTCCATCCTCACTTCCCCTGCGTTAATTCAAGCTTTGAATAATGTCAGAAGGATTACACCAGTAGCTTTCCTTTTCAGGGCTGCCAAGGCACTCTTTCTAAAATCAGACTCTGTCCCTCCCTGTATTACATCCTTCAGTAGCTTCTTCAATGTCTCCTCCAATATATAACACGTGGACTTTTTACCCTTTGATTTTTGGACCATGCTTATGGTAAACCCAATAATGTTCCCTCAACAATGCCCACATTCTAATCCCCAGGACCTGTGAGTTTGTTATCTTCCATGGCACAAGGGACTTTGCTGCTGTGATTAAGAAGCTTGAGATGATAACATTATCCTGAATTATCCAGGTGAGTCCAGTGTAATCTAAAGGGTCCTTAAAAGTGAGAGGCGATAAGGGCAAAATGAGAAAAAGACATGTGACAGTGGGACCAGAGTTTAGAGTGATGTACATTGAAGATGAAGCAAAGAGCCAGAAGACAAGGAAGGCAGGATGCTTCTAGAAGCTGGAAGAGGTAAGGAAATGATTTCTCTCCTTAAGCCTCTAGAAGGAATTAAAGTCCTGCTAACACCTCAGTTTTAGACTTCTGACCTCCAGAACTGTAAAGAGTAAATTCATGTTGTTTTAAGCCACTAATTGATGGAAGATTTATTATAGCAGCAATAGGAAATTAATACCATACCTAAGTGTGTACTTGATAAATAATTGATACATAAATTAATGAAAAAGTAAATCAATATTCATAAAGTCTTATTTCTTTATGTTTTTCACATCCATGTTGGTATAATATATTGGCAGGTAATCCTATGACTAGGATTACAATGACACAGACGCCTCCATCCTTAGAAAAATATGTGTTTCCACACTGCGATGTGAACTTAATATGGTAATGCTAGATTATTTATTCACAGCAGAGGTGCACAAGGTACATAAATGCAACCTCGTGGAGAAGCACACACCCTCTGGAGTCAGCCTGCCCGGATTCAAATCCCATCTCCACTGCTAACAGGCCATGTGACCCTACACAAGATTTTGCACCAAATTGTGTGCTAGTGTTTTCATCTACTTACTTCCATTTTGAGAAGGATTATGTGAGAATTAAATAAAATATGTAAAGAACATGGAGGTAAAAAAAAATGGTTCTGAAGAACCCAGGGGCAGGACAGGAATAAAGAAGCAGATGTAGAGAATGGACTTGAGGACACGGGGAGGGGGAAGGGTAAGCTGGGATGAAATGAGAGAGTGGCATGGACATATATATATACTACCAAATGTAAAATAGATAGCTAGTGGGAAGCAGCCACATGGCACAGGGAGATCAGCTTGATGCTTTGTGACCACCTAGAGGGGTCGGATAGGGAGGGTGGGAGGGAGATGCAAGAGGGAGGAGATATGAGGATATATGTATATGTATAGCTGACTCACGTTGTTATACAGCAGAAACTAACACACTATTGTAAAGCAATTTTACTCCAATAAAGATGTTAAATAAATAAATAAATAAATAAATAAAATAACGTTTGAAAAAAGAAGAACATGGAGGTATGCCTGGCCTATAGTAAGTTCTCAATATATTTTAAACATTTTTATTATCAGTATTATTATTATTATTATTATTATATGTTAGAGTTTGTTCTACAGGGCTCTAATCACAGATATAAACATTGAAACATCTTGGTTATTAAAAGTGTTAGGAGCTCAGTTGGACTTATTCAGTGAATGTCCACAGTGGATGTGCTTTCATCTAATGCCCTGACAGTTGCTTGCATATAGGCTGTGTTCTGATACAATACTTTCAAAAATAAAAGATAAATTTTTGGCTTTTCCAATTTACCAGTTGCATGCAGTAAAACACGAAATATTTTCCCAGTAATTTATTTATAGTTTTTGTGTTGTGAATTATTCAAAGGAGAAAAACTTGGGTAAATCACAAAGTTAGCATTCATATTTAGTCTTACTGTCTCTGACCAAACATACTGACTCAGTTCAAGATTTTTAAATAGGAAATTGTTTCAAAGGAAAATTAAATCCTTGGTAGTCACAAAGATTTCAAACAAGGAATCTTCTACAGACAGCTTTTCTTTTTATGAATACAGTGAGACAATATTTTTATTATTGTTTTGACCTAATGTTTACCAGTTTGGGGCTTGGCAGTTTTCCTATTGTTCTGTTTCTGATTGAAAACCTGGAATTCATCTGCTTTACATGAATTGTTCTTCCAATATAACAGTCTCTGAAATGTTTGATTTTACTAGCTTAGGTCATTCACAGTGCTGCTGGTGGTGCTGGTATGGTAATATAAAATGAACACATGATTAACTTTTACTAAGTTACAGACATTGACAGTGAAATGGAAACCATTATATATATTACTCAGGTTCACTTGGTTAAAGAAGATCCTATAAAAACAGCTTGAGGTTGTCTGTTGTATTTTGTTTTTCTTTCAAAGAATAAAAGCTTTTAAGAAAAACATCAAAAGTCCTAATAGATATGGATATATTTTTGTGTGCATATGGGTGTTCTTATGATTATTCTCTTGACCACATTGTCAAAAAAGAAATAGCTGTATCTAAAGTTTCCATATTTTCTTAGGATAGAAGCAGAATCATTTTTTTAACTTCATGCACAGAGACTTAAATAGTCTGATATTTAATACAATACCATGTTTTCAAGGGTTATTATAACTATATACATATGTTGATTAGTAGTTTATTCTTACCTAACATTTTTATAATCACATTAATTTATTCCTCATCCATTTATTCATTGTTCACTGAACATTTTGGGGGCGCTATTTGTTCCCGCTTCACACTAGATGTTAAACATCTACTGACAGTGATACAGAACCCTGAATTCAAAGATTTGGATATAAAGCATAGTTCATTTTTCACTTCATCACCAAAAGCATCATAATTGCTAAGTAAATTTTACTTCTGCTGTGCTGAATCATTGTGGGTCCAATCGAAGCCATTTGGAAGAAAGTTGGATTAGAGTAATTTTAGGTTTTCTAATCTGCTGGAGACCAAACTATGGAAGACAATTAGCCCCATGAGTCCTGTATATTGTGGGGATATATTTGCCAAAGAAAATAAGCCAAGATGCTTGAAGAAGCAAATATTGTTCCAGTTATCACATTTATCAGCTTGAGATATATTTTGTTCATATTCTTCTCAGCATGAAAATATTCAATGTCCTCTTACTTCTTAAAAGACAAAATCAATTAAGTTCAATAAACATTTATTAACATCTACTATGTGCAAGACATTGTGCTAAGAGTTATTTGCCATGGTTACTAAATCACAGAGGAACTTGTAATCTATATGAAGGATTTTGAGGAGGAGTGGCATAAGAACAGTAAAGAAAAGGTTAAAAGACAAACTTAAGTAAAATGCTTTGTATTTTCGACACATTTTTGACTGGGAAAATCTGAAAAAGCATTTTAATGACATGGGCCTTCCTGGATAATTAGCATCTTGATGATGGAGATAGGAAAGTGTAGTAAATGGTATCATATTAAAATATTCACTGCTTCTCCCTGCTGGGCCAGTCCTTGGGAAATAATTATACTTCCCAACCTATAGATGTCAGATGCCATCAAATAACTTGCTCTGGTTAATAAAATGTACACCATTTCCAAGAAGAAGCTTTAAGAGTCATCACATGGTCTCACTATTTCTCTATCCCCTCTGCCAAGAGACTGTTGTGTTCTAGATCGCAGTTGATCCATTAGCCTTATTCTGAGAATGACATGGACATGAAACAAAACCACAGGCAAAACACGATGAGCATGAATGTGAGTGGGACATAAACCGTTGCTGTTTGAAAACACTAAGATTTGGAGTATGTGTTACTAGAACAAAAGTGTAGTTTAAGCCAACTGATGTAGGGACAAGCATCATGGAAGATGGCACCAAACACACACAAGGTACAGAAACAAAAAATTAAGCAGAAGAAGATAGACTATTTTTTTAAATTAATTAATTTATTTATTTATGGCTGTGTTGTGTCTTCTTTTCTGTGTGAGGGCTTTCTCTAGTTGTGGCAAGCGGGGGCCACTCTTCATCACGGTGTGCAGGCCTCTCACTATCATGGTCTCTCTTGTTGTGGAGCACAAGCTCCAGAGGTGCAGGCTCAGTAGCTGTGGCTCACAGGCCTAGTTGTTCCACGGCATGTGGGATCTTCCCAGACCAGGGCTCAAACCCACGTCCCCTGTATTGGCAGGCAGATTCTCAACCACTGCACCACCAGGGAAGCCCAGAAGATAGATTATTGAGTGCCAATTATTGTGAGCTTAAAATTCAAATATGATGGAGAGATTGGAAATGTCCAATAGATAATGGGAAATGTAGGTTTGGAAGTGAGAAGAGATCCTACATCTAAAGATAGTGATCTGAAAGTTGAGATGTTAATTGAACATGAGGCATCTAAGGGAGACCGAGACTTGCAGTTGAACATTTGGTGGGTTGGGGTGGGATGGGGAAGAAATGCATCTGAAAAGTTGTCAGACAAGCAAAAAGAAAAAATCCTGGACAATGGAGAACAGCACTTATTTTTTAGCCTGTCACTGGGGAAACCAGGTGGTAGAGCCCAAAGAATATACTGTTTGCTACCATTTGGGTTCTGACACTCACAATCTTTGTGATTTGAACAAGATACTTAACTTCTCCCTCAGTGTCATCATCTGTAAAATAGAGAAAATAAATTGCATCTTGGTTGGGATTTTGAGGGAGAATTAAATGTCATGACTTACTGAAACCTCTCCCACCATACTTGGCACATAGAAAGAATCCAGTGTTGGTTCCTATCTGTAGCATTATTATCCAGAACTTCACTATGTCAACTCACTATACCAACAGTTATCTAGTGACTATATACATATACTTCTGAATCTTGTTGAAATCCTTTCAGAAGATCCAGTTCAAATCCCATGTGGACTATAAAATATTTCCTGTCCTAGCCTTCTCCAAATTGCTGTATCTTAAATTGTATATTTCAGTCATGTGGCTCACAATTTATCTTTAATGTCCTGGTTCCTTTCCCATCTAAAAGTCACTTGAGTACAGATATTGTCTTGTATATTTTGATTTCCAGTACCTTTCATCATGTCTCACTTATAGTGGGAATTTAAAATGTTTGTATTGATATTTTTAATGCACTAAAATTCTCTCTGGTCTGACCTAAACAGGATCTGTAGTTAGAGAGTTTAAAAAGACTGTTAGAGGTGAAACATACATAAAGTGTGACAAGTACACCTTACAGTTTATATCAACTTTAAACAACACAATCAGGAAGGTAGTCCTCAGCAAACAAACCACAACATGGGTGCTGTGAATCTCCTCTGAGTGGTACCTGTGAGTGTCAGCTGAGTTTGAAGAGCTAAGACTGAAGTGTATAAAATGTATAATAACACCCTCCATGTCATGGGTTCAAAGTTTCATCATGACAGTGGACTCCTCGATTTTTCCTAATCCCTGCCCCATATCAAATCAATATACATTTCTCTATTTTCTACTTCAGCATCCATTATCCTAATATAGACACTTGTTACCTGACTCTAAGATCAACCCCATTGCAGAGTGGCTGGACTCCCCACTTCCAGTATCTCCTTTTTATAGTTCATTCTTGACACTAAGTCTTTTTAAATCTTTAAGTACTAGAATTGGCACATCTTCAAGCTCTTCAACATCTTCCCTGCTTTGAGAACCAGCCTGATACACTGACATGTTCGTACCACGTATCTTTGGACTCTGAGCCAAAGATGATTAGTTGCTCATGTGTGGATTTTTGACTCAAACTGGGGCAATCAAGTAACCTCCGCAATATACTTAAAATTGGACAAAACCATCACAATCCAGAGCCACTTGTGGATGTCATTTTTAATGACAGCCTCCTGGATGAGAAGCTACACCAATGAAGGCCTTCAGATGAGACAACCAAACCTGTCTCATTCCTGCTCTTTACTAGGCTTAGTTCTTCAAATCTTCATTTATTTCTCTTAAGGTAGCTAGAGCCAATTTCTCCTATTGCAACTCCCAAAATACTAAGCATTTGTTTATCTGAATAATATAAATATAGTTTTAATGGTGGTGTTCTCATCAAAGGTGTTAAATAAATTTATTGTTGTCTATCTTTAAAATTCCAAATTCTTAGACCAAATATTGAGACCATCCATCCTCTTCATTAAAGCTTTTTTGTGACCTTATTCCCTCTTCCACCTTCATACATTTCCATTAATCATTATCATGTATAAGTCTAATATGTCCACTCTTGTCACTATTATTCAATATAGTTTTGGAAGTTTTAGCCACAGCAATCAGAGAAGAAAAAGAAATAAAAGAAACCCAAATCAGAAAAGAAGAAGTCAAACTGTCACTGTTTGCAAATGACATGATACTATACATAGAGAATCCTAAAGATGCTACCAGAAAACTACTAGTGCTAATCAATGAATTTGGTAAAGAAGTAAGATACAAAATTAAGGCACAGAAATCTCTTGCATTCTTATACACTAATGATGAAAAATCTGAAAGAGAAATTAAGGAAACACTCCCATTTACCAATGAAACAAAAAGAAGACAATACCTAGGAATAAACCTACTTAAGGAGACAAAAGACCTGTATGCAGAAAACTATAAGATACTGATGAAAGAAATTAAAGATGATACAAACAGATGGAGAGATATACCATGTTCTTGGATTGGAAGAATCAACATTGTGAAAATGACTATGTTACCCAAAGCAATCTACATATTTAATGCCATCCCTATCAAACTACCAATGGCATTTTCCACAGAACTAGAACAAAAATTTTCACAATTTGTATGGAAACACAAAAGACCCCAAATAACTAAAGCAATCTTGAGAAAGAAAAATGGAGCTGGAGCAATCAGGCTTCCTGACTTCAGACAATACTACAAAACTGCAGTAATCAAGACAGTATGGTACTGGTACAAAAAACAGAAATATAGGTCAATGGAACAGGATAGAAAGCCCAGAGATAAACCCACACACATGTGGTCACCTTATCTTTGTTAAAGGAGGCAAGAATATACAATAGGGAAAAGACAGCCTCTTCAATAAATTGTGTGGGGAAAACTGGACAGCTACGTGTAAAAGAATGAAATTAGAACACTTCCTAACACCATACACAAAAATAAGCTCAAGATGGATTAAAGACCTAAATATAAGGCCAGACACTATAAAACCTTTAGAGAAAAACATAGGCAGAACATTCTATGACATGAATCACAGAAAGATCCTTTTTGAACCACTTCCCAGAGAAATGGAAATAAAAATAAAAATAAACAAATGGGACCTAATGAAACTTCAAAGCTTTTGCACAGCAAAGGAAACCATAAACAAGATGAAAAGACAACCTTCAGAATGGGAGAAAATATTTGCAAATGAAGCAACTGACAAAGGATTGATCTCCAAAATATACAAGCAGCTCATGCAGCTCAATATCAAAAAACAAACAACCAAAAATGAGCAGAAGACCTAAATAGATATTTCTCCAAAGAAGATATACAGATTGCCAACAAACACATGAAAGGATGT
Organism: Mesoplodon densirostris; assembly: GCF_025265405.1. NCBI lineage: Eukaryota > Metazoa > Chordata > Mammalia > Artiodactyla > Ziphiidae > Mesoplodon > Mesoplodon densirostris. The sequence goes on from NC_082664.1 coordinate 19,406,005, forward strand.
TCAACATCGCTAATCATCAGAGAAATGCAAATCAAAACTACAATGAGGTATCATCTCACACCAGTCAGAATGGCCATCATCAAAAAAATCTACAAACCATAAATGATGGAGAGGATGTGGAGAAAAGGGAACCCTCTTTCACTGTTGGTGGGAATGTAAATTGATAGAGCCACTATGGAGAACAGGATGGAGGTTCCTTAAAAAAATTAAAATAGAACTACCATACAACCCAGAAATCCCACTACTGGGCATATACCTTGAGAAAACCATAATTCAAAAAGAGTCATGTACCACAATGTTCATTACAACTTTATTTACTATAGCCAGGACATGGAAGCAACCTAAGTGTCCATCGACAGATGAATGGATAAAGAAGATGAGGCACATATATACAATGGAATGTTACTCAGCCATAAAAAGAAATGAAATTGAGTTATTTGTAGTAAGGTGGATAGACCTAGAGTCTGTCATACAGAGTGAAGTAAGTCAGAAATAGAAAGACAAATACTGTATGCTAACACATATATATGGAATTAAAAAAAAATGGTTCTGAAGAAGCTAGGGGCAGGACAGGAATAAACATGCAGATGTACAGAATGGACTTAAGGACACGGGGAGGGGGAAGGGTAAGCTGGGACAAAGTGAGAGAATGGCATGGACATATATATACTATCAAATGTAAAGTAGATAGCTAGTGGGAAGCAGCTGCATAGCACAGGGAGATCAGCTCGGTGCTTTGTGTCCACCTAGAGGAGTGGGATAGGGAGAGTGGGAGGGAGACACAAGAGGGAGGGAATATAGTGATATACGTATGCATATAGCTGATTCACTTTTTTATACAGCAGAAACTAACACAACAATGTAAAGTAATTATACTCCAATAAAGATGTTAAAAAAAAGTGATTTAGAAAGTGTAGGCTACTATTTTGTATGAAATATTTAATATGTATATTGCTTAATACTCTCTAAGAAGGTATTAGTTTCTGTTTTATTGTTTATGACCCAAAGGTTTCATCTCATCAAGAGCATAAAAATTTTACATTCTGTCTTATTGGAATGTTAATTGTGGGGAAGGTGAGACACAGACCTTAATTGCGTCAGTGTTGGCCAAACATTTTTCTTTTCAGATAACTGACAATATAACGCATCTGGACACTATGGAGATGCAGAGGGCAGAGGAATAAAATGGATTCAGACCACAACGGGTTTAAATCTTGATTATTTTCTTTGATCTCTGTCACATAGTTCTGTTTCTCTAATCCTCAGTTTATCCATCTATAAAATGAGACTATTAAAATGAGCTCTGGGTGTTATTCTGATGGTTAAAAAATACACATAAATATACTTGTATATTTGTTTAAGTGGAAGTTTCCTGGGCCCCATTCCTGACCCCACTTATATACACAAACATATAGATACACACACAGACACACACTTATACAGATGTACACATTTATACACACACACACAACTTCAGCTGCCACCTGAGGGATGCTGCATGCTGGATTCCTCTAGCCCTTCCCCTTATTTCTCTTTCGAAACACCAATTTGAAAGTAATTCACTGGTGAAGCAGGTAGGAATAAATGTGCAAGGAACCCCTTTGCTGTTTCCCCCTGGCTTCCCTCTTTTACCTTCATGTTTCTGAACAGGCCTCTGGTTTCCCAGAGCTTTGGAGTCCTTAGTTAGTAGAGTAGTGGTTATTTTCCAAAAGTTGAAATATTTAAATATGAAAGTTAACCCGGAGAGGCACATGATGGATTTCTCGGCAAAACAAGTCTGTAATGCTGCCTTTCTTTGGGAGATGTAATTGGCATTCTCTTCAGATTTATTTGGTACCATTTTATGAATTAAAACCCATGATGGGCAGTTGGGATGCAGATTGAGATCTGGCCTTGCATTACTTTTCACAGGTCTCTGGTGCTGAGGTGTTTCCCTGCAGATGCCAGTGAGATAAAGAGTTGCGGATGTCACCTTCACGGTGAAGAATGGGACCTGGTTTTGTTCTTAACAGGAGTCCTGTTATAATAGCTTCATACCTCAGTTGGAACAGCGAGACCACACACAATTATGGAACGTTTTAGCAAAGCAGATGTGCCTTTTCAGTATAGAGATCACTCAGTTCTTTGAAAGCTCAAGAGCAGAAATGACTTTCTCATCAACTTGGAAAATCAAGGCAGTCCATCAGCATTTTTGCCCTGAAAACTATATGCCAGCTTGTTAGTCTGCAGTGGGAGAAATATTTGGAACTCATAGTAGTCCTATTACTCACAGAGAGGAAAATGGTTTGGAAAATGGGCAGGATGACAGGGGAGGGCCTGCTCTGTTGGAATATGCTTCCAGAGAAATAGCGGATGAAGTACCCATTTATGAGGGGGACCATAACCTGTGATCCTAGAGCATGGGATCTGGGGAGAGAGACATTTCTGCAAATATAATAAAGCATAAGAAGAGCGCTATTTCTGTAAAAGCTGTGCTAGAGTCTAATGCAGTTTCTGGAATGTGGGATTTAGGCTGGAGTCTGATACTAAAACTTTGCTATGGGATCTTAAAGATAGACTATATATAACTCTCTCTTTTTTGTGTATGACAAAGTGACTTATTGTGGTTTTCCCAGAATTTAACAATCAGCATCCAATACCTGTGCTTCCCTCTATCTCCATAAACCAAAGAAGCACATTGACTGACAGATTTCTCTCCTAAAGTTCATGAGCTGCAGACTAGCACACCCTCCTTGCTGAGCTTTTGTTTCCAACAAGAACAGAGCTTCCAACATTATCTATGTTTAGACACACAGTGATCTTCCATGCATTTTGCTTAGGTATGTTTCAAGCATTGAATAGATCATTATTTTAGAATTTCAGTTATCTGCTTAGAAATGAATGGTTTTCTTACAAGGAAGGGTGAATGTTTTCAAACTACTTGTGTTTCTTCATTATCATTGTTTAGTAGAAATCCTTCTAAAGCACTTAGTTGCTAGTTCAGAATAAATTAAGAATATGTTTGCCTGCAGAACTTGACAAAAAATGTTACTACTAAAACATGAATATTTGGGATAGGAGAATAAATGTCTAGGAATGACTCTCTATGTTCATCTTTAATAACCCGCATCTCTAACCTGATGCTTAAGAACTTTATCAACTACTGTGATGGTCAAACTTGGGAAAAAGTCAATGAATCAATAGCCACAAGAAAGAGGACTTTTGAACACAGATGTACTCATTCACTGATACATTCATTCATTCAAAAATAAAGAAATGCATCAGTGCCTACTGTATACTGGGCAATGTTCTAGGCACCAGGGAAACAATTAATAAAATAGTCAAATTCCACACTCTTGTGGATTTTACATCCTAACAGATCTGTTCAAGGACCATCTGCACCTATGTTCCTTGGTGTTCCAATATTTCAGTTTTTCCAACAGAAGATTTAAGCTAGCGACAGATCTTATTTTCTTTTTGTTGAAATGACAGACTCCAGGAAACGTTGAACTAGAAGGAATTTAATAGACTATTCATTTGAAGCATTTTAGTCATTTTACAGGTGAGTACAACAAGGCTCCAGAAAGAGACAGGACTCACCCAAGGTACCCTAACTCCTCAGTAGCCGATGTTTTGGTAGCAGCCAATGTTCTATAATCAATTACTTTCCTTGGGCTGCTGTAACAAAATACCACAAACTGGGTGGTTGAATGCAGCAGAAATTTATTCTTTCATAGTTTTGACAGCTCGAACTGTGAGATCAAGGAGTTGACAGTGTTGGTTCCTTCTAGAAATTATAAGGGAGAATCTTTTGCATGTCTCTATCCTAGCTTCCAATGGTTGTGACAATCCCTGGTATTCCTTGGCTTGCAGCTTCATCACTCCAGCCCTGCCTCTGCATCCTGTGGTATTATCACTTGTGTCTCCATGGACCTGTGTCTTCACATGATGTTCTGAGAAGGACACATGTCATTGGATTTAGAACCCACTCTAATCCAGCACAACTTCATCTTAACTCTATTACCTCTGCAAAGACTGTTTCCAGTAGTCACATTCACAGGTACTAGGGTTAGAATTTCAACATATCTTTTTACAGACACAATTCAACCCACAATATACACCAAGTGTTGTGCTCTTTATACAACCCCAAGCTGCTTCCATCCTTGGAGAAGTGTCTGCTATTATTGTTACAAATTTTTGTTGTTGATATTAGAAAGAACTCTGAAGAGTTGAAGGAAACAACGTGGATTTTAAAAATTAATTATTATTTCACTTTTTAAAAACATACTAAAGCTGATTCTGATTTTGAGCAGTGTATGTACAATGCCTGGAAAGTAGACAAGTAAAATAACAGCATATTTCTACTGTACTGTGTTTTCCTTAATTGCATACATAACCCTAATTCTGCCTAGTTTCTTTTTTTCTTTTTATTAGTTTTTGCTTTATAACAAAGTGAATCAGTCATACATATTGCCTAGTTTCTTAAACAACTAAAATCTGCCAAATAAAAAAGAAAGAAAAAAATATCCAGAATGCTAATTAAGATTAGTGGTATTCACTTCTGTACCCTAAGGAAAATGAGTCTTGGTTGCCACTTCCTCAGTGCTTCCTCACCTCTATAAATTCAAGGCCATTAACTTCCTGTCCTGGAAAGATAGAACTCACTCTTGAGATCCTAGCTCATTTGTAAGGTATTTCCAGAACGAAGTAAAAGCTGTTCCAAATGTTGCAAATCATATGTGATGTGTGTCATGAGACCCTCAAACGATTTCATTTACAAGCACATAAAACACACTGTAATTTGAACCACAGTCCTGCAAAGGAGAGATCAGGGCGCCATTCGCTCTGCTATGGAATGTCGCCCTGGCACAGCCTTACGGAGGTTTTCCTGGTTGCATTTGCTAAGGCTTTTTACTTTTTTCTCTTTTCACTTGAAAAACAAAGCCATTTACAATGTTTAATCAGGATGATACGACTGACTATAATATTGTCCTCTGAGTGCCGTGGAAAATAAGCTTTAAACATTTCTATCATAATTTGATTTCCCATAATTATGCAAAAGAACAAAATAAGTTTACGCTGATTGAGGAAAGGCATAAAGGAATTATTAATATACTATGGATTAAGACTCTGATTGTCCTAGAGGGAATAAAACAAGAAAGGTAGATTTTAATAAAACAAGACAGACGCATTACAATAAGACCATTTTATTCAATGGCTGAATCAATTTCCCAGAGATGTTAAAATACCATTTCAGACATCTTTTATGTGTCACTTTATATTCTCTTAGCCTCACTACTCTTTGTTGTAGATGCTGCTGAGATGACCAGATCTCTGAGTAACTTGATAGTATCTCCGGTTAAATACCTCTCCTCTCCCAGCTGGACCAAATTGTCCTGGTATGTTTGGAACTTTCCTACTTTTAGCACTGAAAGTCTCTCATTCTGGGAAACCCCTCTGTTTCAAGTACATCAGATAGGTTGGTCACATAACTGGACCCTAAGGCTTGAGGCACCATGGCACACAGTTTGCTGCCCATACTCGTGGAACCTGAAAATGTGGGGACTTAAGGTTCTATGGGGTGCATTTTTGTCTGAAGGAAGTGGGGAGCTGACAGATCAGATCCATTTTTCCTCCTTTTCTTTCTGGGGCTGATTGTCCTGACTTACAGTTTACTGACTTCTCAGAAGATGGGCCCATAGGGTTTTAAACAATTAGTTGCAGGTAGAGGCAGCACCTAATATTGGTTTTCCCTCCTTCCCTACTTTACTGTCCTGTCCTTCACTCCCATTCCCTGGGTTTTCACTCCAGAATAAGGTAACAGCCCAGAAGCCATTTATTTCTGGCTTCTTTTTTAGTGAATACAGGCTACACAGGCTACTTTCCTCTGTGAAAGTAGGAACACAGGAATGAATCTAGCCAATAAACCTTCAGGATCAGATTTGGGGGCTGAATTACTCATGACAATAGCCACTTCACTGCTGGTATGCATAGGGTATCTGTTTCCCCAACACACATCCCAAGTACTCAGGTATTCACCCATGGTTAGTTGGGACAAGGTGCAGGGGGAAGGGGAGGCACTGGGATGCTTGGCAGCAACAGTGCTTGGAATATACGAGGACAGAAATCATTGTAGGGGTCGCGGAGTGAGCTGGGCTCGATTAACTGCTCGGGGAGTTTTAGCAATAATGATAGGCTCAGAGCAGTCAGCTGTCAACTCATGTTATGCTGGGAAAGCCAGTATTCCTTGATGGCAGCTTTGAAGGACATTTTTATTTTCTGCAATTGCTGCCCCTACTCTGCTAAAAATCAAGATCAGGATGTAATTATAAGAGTGGTAGAGTTGCAAAAGAGACAGAATGCCCATATTTGGTGGGTCTTGTATGCCAAAGTCAGGAATCATTCAGGGATATATGAATGGTTGAAACTGGAATTCTTAAAACATGGATTTTCCTGAATCCTCTGGGCTGGCATAACCGGTTTCTTTCCCTTGACAGAGGGGAGGAGCCTTCCCTTGCTTTGAGACTTCCTTTGAAGCAGGTGACTTACAGAATTAAGCTTGTCTTCCTCAAGATATGCCCTTGTCATCTCATCCCTCTTGGACATCAGTCTGATAACCAGCCTGAGGTCTTAGCACAGCACAGGCTGGGAAATATATTTCCTGCACTTGAAGGAAATTACTTGCATGCTAAGGAAATCATAGTTTCTAGCTAATATGTGCCAGCTAAAATCAACAGGTATAGGAGTGGACCTTGAGGGCGCTGGAGGAAGAAGGATGGAAAATAAGGTTTGCTTTCTAAGGAATTCAGTCTTAGATAATACAATATGTTTATAATGTGGTCAGTGGAAAAGTTTAAATGAATATAGAAATTATACAAATTTTCTTTATGGTGGTAAGAGTAGGGAAAATGGGATGGAAAAAAGAGAAATGTGAAACAGAGAGAGAGAGAGATATGCTGGATGGACTGAAAGAAAAGAAAAAATTCAACTTGTAAAATTTGTGTATTAGTTAGTAGGCTGTAATGAAAACAACATGGATTAAAGAACATTTCAATCCTCTTCACAACACGTATCAAAAAAGCAACCATAGGCAAAAATTCTTTTGTTCATTCATTCAATCACTCATTCATTCATTCTTACATTCAATTACCATTTTTACTGCCCTCCTGCTCTAAGGTCAGGCATTTTGCTAGCTCTTCTGAAACTACAAAGGGACAAATGTCACAGACCCCTGCTCTTAATGAACTCCAACTTCAATGGTAGAAAGATATACAGAAGAAGATTTTTTTTTAAATTATGCATAAAGGACAATGATAAAAAGGTGCAGAAGGAAGACTGGAAGAGAATGCTGGGGCTCTAGAACTCTTACCAATGGGACTTCCCTGGTGGCGCAGTGGTTGAGAGTCCGCCTGCTGATGCAGGGGACATGGGTTCGTGCCCCAGTCCGGGAAGATCCCACATGCCGCGGAACAGCTGGGCCCGTGAGCCATGGCCAGCAGAGCAAAGTTTTCGGGGTGGAGGGTGGGGGGGCACATGGTGCAACAGACCCCGTTCTACATCCATATCCTCTGAGTCCACCTTAGTTCACCTGCTACCGTGGACAGTTCCAGTATGTTGACAGGTTCTTAATGCCAGGCTCGCCGTTCTCTTCTCTTTCAGAGGACCTTCTCCAGCACAGAGGGAGCTGTGCATGGATGCAACTCAGAAGGGCAGGGTAGTTAGTCTGCACTCAAAGGACAAATCCACTAATGTGGAATGAAAGCTGGTAGATAAACTACCCAGTCTCCACAGCCTCTGATGGGATGATTCTGGAGCCGCTTCCCATGCCTTTTCAGATCATGTCCATGGGGCTGATGCCCAGGTGACCACAGTGGTAACTCACTCACTAAAACACAATTTACTAGCATTTCTCCCTCCTCTGACTTACACCACTTCATTCTTTAGGTTTTACTTTCAGAGCAACCCAAATTAAGACACACACCAAGACGTGTGAGGCACAGGGATGTACGTCAGCCATGGTGCTTGGAATATACGAGGACAGAAATCATTGTAAGGATCGTGGAGTGAGCTGGGCTCGATTAACTGCTCGGGGAGTTTTAGTGATAACGATAGGCTCAGAGCAGTCAGCTGTCAACTCATGTTATGCTGGGAAAGCCAGTATTCCTTGATGGCAGCTTTGAAGGACATTTTTATTTTCTGCAATTGCTGCCCCTACTCTGCTAAAAATCAAGATCAGGATGTAATTATAAGAGTGGTAGAGTTGCAAAAGAGACAGAATGTCCATACTTGGTGGGTCTTGTATGCCAAAGTCAGGAATCATTCAGAGATATATGAATGTTTGACCATGTGTATGAGCATATCAGTAGGATAATTTCCTGAGAAATAATATCAGAGGATCAAAGGGTATTTTCATGTTTTCTTTCTATTAATTATCGATTGATGTATTAAGCACACTAATTCCCAGTGAACGTTTCTGTGACTAATAAGATGTGGCAGCATTTCTTTCTTCAAAGAGGATAGAGGGACATTTCAGGTGGGACTAGTCTGCAGAGTCATTGCAGATGAGCACTGCTGCTGGAGGATGTCTCCTGCAGCTGGTTTAGTTCCTGTCCTCTCCCTGCTCATTGTTCCTTTACTGGCTCCCCCTGAGCTGTCCCAGGTCCCAGAGGCCGTCACATAAACAGATATTACAAATACCATAGCATCTCCATGGGGTGCAGGGGACCATTGCCAAGAAACAGATTAAGCCAGGAACTGGACACATTCTTGCCAGAGGAACACATGACCTTAAATCCACAGCTTAGCACAGGGTTAAAAATTCAAATATCTGATTTGTGTTGAGAGGGGATTCTAAAAACAGGCTGAGAGAATGTGTGCTCACTGGATATTCTTTAATTAAAACTAAACAAAACAAAACAAAATCTAGTGTGTCAATTGATTTCTTAACTTCTTAGAATGTTCAAAATAACTGCTAAGAACAAATAAATACAATCACGGAATTTTGAAACTCAGAAATAGTATAGTTTTTCGACTGTGGATTTATTTACAGAACAAAAATCACTTGGCACCTTCAGTTTCTCCTCTTTATCTCAGCCTCTCTTTCTCTCTCTCTCTCTCTCTCTCTCTCTCTCTCTCTCTCTCTCTCTGTCTCTCTCTCTCTCTTATCTCTTAAATTCAGAGCCCTAAAGCCCAAATACATTTGATATCTCCAGGCTCCTTAATCTGCCTCTCTCTGACCCTTTGCACAGGCTGCAGGGGAAACCCTTTCTGGGAATGTAATACTCCTTCTTTCCTCCCCTGGGGCCACCTTTGTGAACTCTCCAAAAATGCAAAGTGAAGACTCCTTTTATGAACTGTGACACTCTCCAGCCATGACGTTCTCTTTTTCATTTACTAGCTCTGCTTAACTCAGGCTCCTATTCCACAAGCATCCCAGGGCTGCCAGACAGTCCTCTTGCCAGTCCAGTAATGACCTGTCTATTTAGTGTGTTGATTTATTCTCTTATTTAGGTGAAGTTTCCTTAATTGCTTTGATTGGGTTTGAGTTTCTTTTGTTGCTGTTGCTGTTGCTGCTGCTGCCTCCTTTGATCTCCAGCTACTCAAGAATACATCTCTGCGAGGATCATATGTGAGCTGGGCAGTGGGACACGGACCCTGTAAATTTCTCCCGCACCCTGCTGCCCGAGCACCTCCAATACGCCTGTGTCCGCAGCTGCCTTGCAGTTCTGCCAAAGCGTCTCTGGGCTGATATACAGCCCCAGGAGGCACTGCCAGTTCTGAGGCAGCTTAGGAATTTAGAGAAATGTCTGCAACATAGACAAAGCTGTATTACCATCTAGGGATCTGGACAATTTGAACTTGGCAGAAACATCTGCACACTGACAAGTCTCTAACTCTCAGTAGACAGACAGTTGTAAATGTTTGGATTGAAATGAAATATTATAGATGGGCAATTATGACACTAAAGCATGCCCTTATAGAGGTTTACCATTTAGATAACCTGTACATATCCATTAGTTTAGTTATTCAGTAAGTATTTCTTACACCCTCCAAGTTGGGTCAGGCACTCAAGATACAGAGGGTCTTCTGCTTTTCGGCACTTTGTGGACCCAACCTGTACCTGAAAATTAAATCTGGTGCTTGAAGTTCATTGGCAGGAAATTTGTATATACACTTTGAAAACAGATAAGCCACTATAAACATGATTCTAAATATTAAATTAAATTTGGCATCTACCATCATTTGCCTAAGATTAAAGGAGTTTTGCAAACTTGTCTTTGAGAAGACATAAGTCATGCATGCGTTAATATAGCTTGTATGTCTTAAAATTATTTCAGATTGATTTCACATCATGGTGGTAAAAAAATCACCCCAAATCTCTGCAGTTGTTGCTATAATTGGTCAACTTGTCAGGATGGAAAATGAAATAACTCAGAACTGTTGAGAGGAAGATACTCAAGATACTTTTAGACCTGGTGACATGGTCATCCATTGAGTAAAAGTGTGCAGACAGTACTTTTGGGGCCTTGAGTGTCCTTCCTTGGAGACTATTATGTCCAAAAGTCATTAATAACTTCATTTTCCAAGTTTTTCATCCTAGTTATTCACACATAGGATTACTGTTCTTAAGTAAAATAAAATAATGCAAAAACAAAATGAAAGAAAACCAAAACATCAAACTCCCTTGCCTGAGTCCTCACGGAAAATGACAGCAGGAGAAGAAAAGAGAAATGTATTGCTGTAGCCCTCATCTTAGAACCTTTTTCCATCTTTTTCCCCATCATCTTTAGAAGTATACTGTGGCACTCTGAGATACCTAGATATAAGAGGGAGAGGAGATGCAACTTCTAAAAAATAAAATATTACCAAAAGTAGTTGAGAAAAACATGCAACTCTAAAACATAAAAGAACAAAAACTAGATAATTGCCTTCCCCACATATCTCAAATTTACAACCCCTTAGGTGACACTTCAGTGGTCTAGTGCCTGCTAATTTCTTTCTGTGAAAATGGGCAGGCATTTGCCATCAGAGACTTACTGTCAGCCAGTCAGGTTGAACCATCCAGGCTGCTTTGATGTAACATAAGTTGGAGAGTAGCAGGTGGCCTTCCCTGCTGTTTAGAGTGCAGCTTGGGCAGTTCTGTCAGATGTAGCAGCTCCTCTTTATCTGCATGGAATCTGTGTAAATCACTAAAGAACAGATGGAAAAATAGTCACATACCCCTGTTCACCTCTTAGAAGCAGCTCATAAACCACTGTACACCACCCGCTCATTTTAAAAACAACCATGGGTGGGTTAGTCACCCAGCTGCTACAGGATACTTGTTTTGTTTACAAAACATCTAAATACATGAATTAGACAAAGAAAACAGAAACAGCCAACAACTTAAACCATCACAGCTGCTATATACATATATCTTACCATGCTATTTCAGATTTAGGTTAAATAAACAGAGAAAAATTAGAAATCATTTCTCATCTACTCATTCTAATTACTATCTGTAGAACATATTGGTGACATCAGATGATGTCTGTGCTTTAGTATGTCTGTTTATTTGATTGCTGTTGTTTTTGAAATACAATTATGCAATTACCTCTCAACATTTTCTTCCTGAATACTCTAAATAATTTTCTAGGAATCAGCTCTATGTAGTTTCACGCTGGAAACCAGAAAAGAAAAATTGAAAATAAAAAAAAATGATTTAGAAAGATTTTTACTTGAATTCTCTGTAAGTTGAGGAAATACTTTCTATTTATGCAGACATTTTACTACTTGCATTTGTGTTGTTCACCTAAAACACAATGTGTGGTTCATTTGCATATGTAAATGGAAAAAGGATAAAATACTTAGTCTCAAAAGAGGGAATGGCAGGAACAAAGTCACCAAGGTATGAGAATGAGAAGGGTATGATGTGAACTGCACCACAACTTTGTTAGAGTGTGATTTGAGACAAGGCGTTGAAAGAGATGAAGCTATAAGTTAGCTAGGTCTTGACCACAGAAGACCTTAAAGGTCTTATGAGAAAACATGGGCTTTGACCTGGATGTGATCAAAGTTGAATACTCAGTGTTGACTTCATTTATAGCTTTAAAATCTGCACAAATAATACATTTAAAAACACAAAATTTGCTCAAAGACTTAGAGGGCACAAACGTTGTCGATTAGAGTACACTGTTATTCAGAAATGAAACAATTTCTATTTTCTTAGGGAAGGCTATAGAATACAGGAATGTTTTTATGGAAAATCCTTATTGTGCAGTGATGAATTTACAAAACAGGGACAAGCAAATCTTGGAAACAATGAAATAATGAAGTTCAGTGTGAGTAGAAGTAAATATCCTTACAAAAGCGTTGCAACCATCTCCTTTTCTGTAAACTCCAAGAGGACAGAAAGCACACAGAAATTGATTCCAGAACTCCATAGATGAATTCTCCATGAATTCATGTCTAGAGAGGACAATAAGCCCAGCAGTTCTCAACTGAGGACAATATTTCCCTCCAGGGGACACTTGGCAATGTCTGGAGACATTTCTTTTGTCACAACTGGTGGGAAAGTGTGTTATTGAAATCTAGTGGGTAGAGCCCAAGGATACTGCTAACCACAGGACAGCCCTGTACAACAATTACCCAGTGCAAAATGCCAATAGTTTTGAGATTGAGAACCCTGTTTTAGACATCCCAAACATTTGATCATATTCCATATTCTCAAGATAATGAGACTCCAAAGTTTCCTCATGTCTCATCATGTCCATTTGGACATATCAGTCAAGAGGTTATTCTTTTTTTTTTTTTTAGATGTTGGGGGTAGGAGTTTATTAATTAATTTATTTATTTTTGCTGTGTTGGATCTCCGTTTCTGTGCGAGGGCTTTCTCTAGTTGTGGCAAGCGGGGGCCACTCTTCATTGCGGTGTGCGGGCAGCCTCTCTTGTTTTGCAGCACAGACTCCAGACGCGCAGGCTCAGTAGTTGTGGCTCACGGGCCTAGTTGCTCCGGGACATGTGGGATCCTCCCAGACCAGGGCTCGAACCCGTGTCCCCTGCATTAGCAGGCAGATTCTCAACCACTGCACCACCAGGGAAGGCCCAAGAGGTTATTCTTAAGGTCATTGAATACATGACTTCGCATGTAATGAATTCTTCTTCCTTGCACAGAATCTTACAAAAACTTATTGTTTTGGTTTGAGGGTTTTTTGGGTTTTTTTTGCATTAAAATCCTTTTGGAAAGTTGCTAGTGAAAAATTATTAATTGTTAATTAAATTAATTTATGCTTGAAATAAAAGTGTTTTTTTAATAAAGTTCCAAAATAAAGTTCTCCACTTTTAAATTTTGTTTTGAATTAAGGAGTGGTCAAATCATTTCATCAGAAGCCAACTATTATTTATAGAATGGATAAACAAAAAGGTCCTAGTATATAGCACAGGGATAGGATATTTAATTTAATATCCTATGATAAACCAAAATGGAAAAGAATATGAAAAATAATGTATATTTATATGTATAACTGAATCACTTTGTTGTACAACAGAAATTAATACACTGTAGATCAACTACACTTCAATTAATTTTTTATATCATTTTATCAGAGCAAGTGTGAAGCAATCAAAAACATTTTATTTCCAGTTACCCATAATAAAATACCTTTGGTATCAAAACATTAATGGGGATGGGACCAGATTTTTTTTTTAAATAAATCTATTTATTTATTTATTTAATTTTTGGCTGCATGGGATCTTCCCTGTTGCGTGCAGGCCCTCTCTAGCTGAAGCGAGCAGGGACCACTCCTCGCCACAGTGCGTGGGCCCCTCATGGTGGTGGTCTCTCCTGTTGTGGAGCACGGGCTCTAGGCGCACAGGCTTCTGTAGCTGTGGCCCGCGGGCTGCAGAGCACAGGCCCAGTAGCTGTGGCGCACAGGCCCAGCGGTTCCGAGGCATGTGGGATCCTCCCAGACAAGTGATCGAGCCTGTGTACCACGCATTGGCAGGCGGGTTCCTAACCACTGCACCAACAGGGAAGTCCCAGCACCAGATTTTTTTTTTAAATTAGATTAAGCTTCTCTAAACAGTTATTTTTACATTTTGGTAGGCAGATATGATTTTCTGGTGGATCTTGGGCCAGGAGGAATATTTACTTTGTTAGTTCTCTGTGACACAAAATTAAAAGAACAATTACAAAGCGAAAATTTATTTTTCTTTAGTCATTCATTCACTTTTGATAATCTCTGTTAATTAAAGTTCTCTTTAGTCACAACGAAGAGTACCACAAGGAAACCTAATAATTTCTCTATCTCTACTGGAAGATTTTACTTAAGGTTGCTTTTACTTTTTCTTCATCATGCCAAAAGGTAAAAAAAAAAAAAAAAAAAAAAAGAAGAAAAGAAAAGGACAGGGATCTGTATTCTGTTTATAAAAGTAATATTAAGTAACCAAAACATGGAGAAAGATCAACACTGACTATCAGAAGTAACTATCAAAAATCAAATTAGCTAACATAGCAATGGTGTCTGGGATTATCTTTTATATTTTCATTGTTGATAAATGGGATTAGTGAATTTCCGATGTCCACTCTAGACTCTTGTCTCAGGTGTCTGACAGAATATGAGGTAACTGCAACTTTCATACTTAATCCCGAATTTGGATCTTTTAAAAATATCTTATTAAAACAATATTGAACATCTAATAAGTAAAGAACTTTCCTTAATACTTGTTTGCTAAGGGATTGCAAATGAGATTTTTAAATATATAGCTGTGAGGAAATAGGATGATGACCCCAGAATCCTTAAAAGGTGGTTATCCTTTTAATACTTAAAACTTGAGTCATTAGTTTTGCAAGGTGCTCCCTGGAAAAAAATGATTACATGGACATGTAATATTTGGAAAACCTACTCAGTTTATCATTCTCTTGGAGACTCTCAATACACATTGTAAAAGGAAACCAACAGAAACTTCCTTGATTTATCCCAGCATGTCTCAAAGTTATTAACATCTAGTGAATCTAATGTTCCAAGCAACACATTTTGGAAAAAATAGTAGTTTAGAATATCTAGTCTCACTCTTCTATTTGATTTTTGTTTTGATTTAATTGCATCTTACATCTTGTTTCCTAACTACCGGCAGCTTTCGTCTTAGAACTTCCGTCAGAGGTGAAAACAGGACAGGAGGTTGAATTTAGATTTGTCTCCATTATTTTTTTTTTTTTTTTTTTTTTTTTTTTTTTTCTTTTTTGCGGTATGCGGGCCTCTCACTGTTGTGGCCTCTCCCGTTGCGGAGCACAGGCTCCGGATGCGCAGGCCCATCGGCCATGGCTCACGGGCCCAGCCGCTCCGCGGCATATGGGATCCTCCCAGACCGGGGCACGAACCCGTGTCCCCTGCACCGGCAGGCGGACTCCTAACCACTGCGCCACCAGGGAGGCCCCTCCATTATTTTTTATAAATGGTTTAGAAAGAATAAATCACCTTTGAATTTTTCTTACTTCCCTAGGACCCATATCTTGAGACAGAAATGGTGAGGAATATGCACAAACAAAAACAAACAGCATCACTCAATGCAACATTTCAACCTCTTTTGTGTAAAAATAACACACCTCATTTAAGATCTGAGTTACATTTCACTTTTGATAACTCAGCACACATTGCACCAAATATCTGTTGGGCAATTTTATGACCAAATTTAATGGTCATTTACAGTCACACTATTGTCCCTGATGGATGAAGATGATGCTTTTTCTTTTTTTTTTCAAGTTTGATTGACAAATTTAGTACTGCATCTGCAGTCTTTCTTACACCTTCTTCTGAGGACCAGAGCTTAGAGGTCTGCCTCCTTAAAAAAATTGTGGGGATTTGAGTCTCATGGGGCAAAACTAAGAATAAGAATTCGTCTAAAGCCAAACCATTCTACAGCCCTGACATCCAGTTTTCCTGCACAGGAAATGGCTGAACATGTTCAGATCAGAGTGTAAATTGGCATGAACCTTCATCTGAAATGCAATAAAGTTAGAGAAGAGTCGATGATTTTTAAAAGTGTATCATTATTCATATGCAGTGCTTCCTCTGCACTTCTGTGTACCATCTGGTCCTGACGGTCGAAGTGCCAAAATACCATAAGGAAAGTTGTTTTTATGGTATTTCCAGGCCAACCAGAATCAGAAAGTACCAGAAATCTCTTGAGAAAAGCTGTTTTCATAGGACACAAAGCCCAGTTTGTCAACCCAAAGAGTTTAAAAAGAAAAGTAGCTGAAATTAAACTATCATCCAGATTTAAATACTGAGCAAAGAGAGGATGGTCCGGGTTTGGGGTTTACCAGATATCTTTCACAGTAAAACAAACAAACAACAAACAAACAAAAAACACCCTACCAACTCCTCATAAATGCATTCCATTTCCTTATAAACTACAATTCCCATTATACTCCTTAATTTGTTTATCTCTATTCTGCTTATAAGTCGATTTTTTAAGGAAATATTTATAGATAAGTAGAGTCAGGAAATTTCTAGTGAGAAATGATTGAGAAAAAGAAGTATTATGCAAACCCATTGAATGGATGACACCAAATTTAAAAGCCTTTAAACAGTACGTGTAATAGGTACAAAACTACCTGATGTGTTCCTGTTTATGAGCCTTTTGATGTCCAAAGAAATCTTTTATGTGCCTTTCTACTTCTAGACAGGACTGCACAGCTTGTCAAATACAAAGAATCTTGAATCTTAAAAGACTCAATCTGCGCTGTAAACCTACTGCCCAGAAGGTTTAGAGTGGGCTGTTAAACTTGGAAAGATTTCCACTTCCATTCAATCCCCAAACCTTCTGAGATTTATTTGACATTGAGTTTTATTCAGCTTAATTTAGTTCAACCAAAAAAAAAAAAAAAAAAAAAAACCTCTAAGTAGGAGATGAGTTTAAGTGATGGATACTGTTTTATGACAGTTAGTATGTTAAGGATAGAAATTTAGCACACATTCTGTGCTAAAGGAAGTGTCCTATAGTGCGTGGAATACAAGATTTTGTGTCAGACTTAGATTCAAATCTTAGCTCTGTACCTGATGATTGTGACCTAAGGATAGTTACTAACTGTTCTGATCTTAAGTTTCTTTGTCTAAAAATATAAAATCAATTATCTTACCAGGTTGAAAGGATCCATAAGCTACTGAATATAAAATCTTAGAGAATAACACATGCACAATCTTCTCACCAGATCTGGCTGTATATGAGGATCGTAAAATGAGAGACAGCTGCAGGGCTGATGCTTAAGAGGCTGGCTATTACAAAAGCAAAACTGTGATTTTTATGTAAGTTATATTTTTTTACCCATTGAAAGAGGAAAGAATAACTCTGGAGATGTAACTCAGGTAAGCTTGAGATGTAATGATGATATTCTCCATTAGTAATATTAAGTATTCAGTTCCCATAGGCAATGTTCTGAAATCTTTTATTTCATGAAATAGTGATGCTTTGAGAGGGGCATGATCTGACCTGAGACGTATCTGAATCTGTGTAGAAATCTATCTCTTATGTGGGCATTAGTGGCTCACTCCCTATGACCTTGACCCAGATCCAAAGAGGATCTTCTCCCAAAGACAACCAAAAAAAAGTAGAACAATTCATGCCAGTTCTTAACCAAAACTAAAAGTCCCCTCTTTGAATTTTAGGGCTGTATCTTCTGTGTCTCCTATGTGCACTATTGTATAGTTTGCTTGAACACGATATCTGTTCCTAAGACAAATAGTCCAACTAGTTATTTTTTCTTGGGACATTCACTTTCTGTTCTCAAATCATAGCCCCAAGAAAAGTGTCATAAAAACTTGAACCTCACAATTGTTCAGG
Source organism: Mesoplodon densirostris (assembly GCF_025265405.1). Lineage (NCBI taxonomy): Eukaryota > Metazoa > Chordata > Mammalia > Artiodactyla > Ziphiidae > Mesoplodon > Mesoplodon densirostris. The sequence continues at coordinate 19,423,804 of NC_082664.1, forward strand.
GAAGCATGACATTGACAGACCCAGGGTCTAGTCCTTAAATCCAAAGCTTTTAGATCCCAGAGTAATGGGATTTAATCTCAAAGTTGTTACTGTCCTGGTTCTAATTCCTTTCATTTACATAATTTAACTTTTCTGCTCTCTTACTCCCTTGAATCATTTGAATTGAATTGAATCACTTAAATCACTCACACTCCCTTTAAACTGTTTTTTTCTTTATATCATTTCCACATAACCCACTTAGAAAAGCAATTAATGTGTCATTCTATGAAGCACCAGAGGAATGCAAAACACTGCCTTTTGGAGAACTTTGCCTGAACCTTCCTCATTTGACACTGCAGTGCAGCAGCTGGCAGTGCTTTCTTAACTCCTGTCACCCAGAACCGGAGTTCCTTGCCCCAGCCAAACTCATATGAGTGGTGTTTTTTTTTTTTTTTTTTTTTGGAATGATAAAACACATATACTGCTCTGCCTTGACTTTAAGACACTGTCTTATTAGGAATGCAATCTGTCAAGAAAAGCAAAGTGCATGCAAAGAGAACTCCATTGTCTCTGGGTTATGTTACAATACTTTTATTAGATGGTGACATTCCCGAGACAGCACCTGCTGCGTGGCTTTGGGCGGCTGCCCAGAAATGAAAGGAAAAAGCAACGTGGGGTTTAAATCTGAGCGGTGCAGCCTTGCATCGCTGTAAGGAATACCAGGGCCTGAACAGTTGGGAGGGTTGAGGGAATCTCAGTGTGTGGACACTTGAGTCCAGAGTGGATGTGAATGCCCCAGTCATCGTCAGAAATGTAAGGGCAGGCAGATGGTAGAAATACTTTCCTTTTTGCTGGGGGCATATATCTGAAATAACTTTGTACTTTTCCTATGCCATACTTCTTGGGAGATGGCCTTTTCAAAGTTTGAGGGAGCCCTTGTAGCTGGTGGCTTCTAGTATAGACTCTTACTAGTACAAAATGTTTACTAAACCATTGGAATTTGTGAAACTTCAATGGAATAAAGATAGTTAAAAAGAGAAAAAAATGTGTGATATATATATGTGTGTGTGTGTGTGTGTGTGTGTGTGTGTGTGTGATTCTTATTAATGGGCTAGTATAGATCATTCCTCTAGAAATATTTTGACTTTTAAAAATTTTCCCCTTCATCAGTTTTTGTTGCAAATATCGTAGAGTATACAGAAGCTAAAACCTCTTGAATTTATGGTTGTTTTTGAGATGGCCACATGGTCAAATTCCATAAATTTAACTCACTGTCCTCTTCAGACTCTTCAGTAGCCACATGGTGGGGAAAAGGAAAAAAGAAGGTAGCTAGAAAACCAATCCAATGACGATGGCATTGGTTAAAATTGTGAACTTCTATTTCTTGATAATAAAACTTCAGAGAAATAGTACCTGTTTGGGAAAAGCAATGGCATCTATTAAAAACAAAAACTATCAATCCAATTAGGCAGTGCTCTTTTTTCATTAAAGTGAGGCTTAATTCAGTGAAAACCATTGTTCAGAAATTGGACACTAAGTCATTCTTTTTTTTCTAACTAAATTGATGGTGCAGTGCTGTTGCTTTCTGGTTAAAGAATTCAGTAAGAAGCCTTCTTGGCCTTTTCCCCATATATCTGATGACCTTAGAAAGTGATGACTTTATAGGATGTGAACACATGGCCAAACCACTGAGAGGTAAGTGCTGAACCCCCAGAAGCCCCAGTGGGAGATCAGAAAGCACCATCATTCAGAAAGAGTTACTGGGTCCCCATTGAACAAGATTTCAAAACATTTCCCCTCAGACTCAAATGAAAATTCAACTAGTTTCATGTAAGTTATTGATTATGTTTCAGTCCCTACACTGTTGTTTCTGTGTTTGTTTATGGATGTGTTTGTGATTTTATGAAAGAATAGAGATTTGATGTCATTTGAACATGCAAACCTCATTATATTGTTTTGCATAACTTATCCTCTGGGGTTATGAAAAAACAAGGTTTCATGTCATGAATGTAGAATTCTGAGCACAGTAAATGCTGTGTTTCATTTCTTCTGGGAATTCTTATCAATCTGATGGTCTTGCTTATGGAGCTACATCAGAGTCTTAAAAGCCTCTGTATGCTTTACTGAAACGTGGAGTGCTTCTAAACTTTAAAATCAATTGCATCAATTCAATTATAGAACATAAGTGAAGACTAATGGTTCTTATGTTCATTAACTTCTAATTTACATAAAATAGAAGATGTTAAAATGGTCCCACAGTCTTTGTGGAAAACCATTATAGTTGAGCTGGAAAAATGGAACTTTTGTTATCATTTGCATAGATCGATATTCCAAAAATTAAAATGTATGATCTTCAGCTCAAATTCCATGATTTTCCCATCTTTTCTGTTGCCTAAGAAAATTTGTGAACTCTGGGTTGAATCAGTGTAGACTCCTTATCAGCTGCTCAATTGCTTTTGTAAACAACATGGGTTTGTCTGTTAAGTTTTTCCAGACGTTTTTAAAAAAATTGGCACCAATTTTGGATAGTTCCGAAGTGCAGAAAAGTTAACAGCCAAAATCAGGACTTAAGATAAAGGCAAACCTTGGTATATTTCCAATTTGAATTGCATTCAAATAAATCCTAAATATTTCAGTTTTTTTCCCCTGTGAATTAATAGTTGCTTTGTTTCTTTTTTTTCTTTGTCTTTTATTGAATACTAGCAATCATATTAATGTGATGTGTAATTAGAAATAATACTGTATGGAAACCTCATGGAAAGATTGACTGGGGTGTTAGAAGAATCTTAAATTATTTGTTCATCAAGCCCTGGATGTGATTTATTTTTCCAGAAAGAGACTAGGAGGATTGTTGAACTACAGGATAGCAGATGATGTTAGCCTGAGAAAGAGAAGTCTTCCTATTCCTGTTAATCTTCCATGCCCTTCCATCACTAGCTTGTTTTTTTTTTGTATGTTGGTTTGTTTGTTTGTTTGTTTGGGTTTTTTGTTTTTGTTTTTAGAAAACAAGATAGGAATTATTCTCATCCTCAAAGTTAGCCTTTATTTGTAAAGTGCCTTGTGATCACATTCCTTTTTTTATTCAACATTTCCTTTTTTTAAATTGTTGTTGATGTAGTATTGTTTTCTGAGTAGTATTTGTTTATGGAATAGTTTTAGACATGTTCAGCATGGTTTCTAAACAAATTTGGATTCAAAGTAAGACTCTCCTACAGTTTTTGTGACTTTGGGATGTTTAATCATTCTAAGACTCAATTTTCACACCTGTAAAATGACAACAATATTTCTACATCTTGGTTTTCTTGGAGGAGAATTATGTAAGATATTATTTGCAAATAAGCTAATTCAATGACTGATACAGAGAAGATGCTTAATAAGTAATGGGATCTCATTTCTTGGACTCCTTACACCTACCTTTGCCCTGAGCTCTTCTTTCCCTAGTGCAACCATTTTCCTTTACATGGAAGACAAGTGTTTGTCTTATTTTCCATTTTGGTTTAATTCTGTGTATCCTCTGTAATTACTTAGGATTAAGTTTGGCTGCATAAGACAAGGTTCTACTCCTGGAACTACAGCACATAGTGAGTCATAAAATAGGAAGCTGGAAATGAGCCCTTCTACAAAATAGAGGTTTGGCATAGAATAGACATTCTCTCAAAGCCTTCAGTTTTTAAAAAAAGAGCAACAAAACAAAACAGAACAGTTCACTGTTTCTTTAAGTGCCATGTATTATGTTTGGCTTTAGAGAGGAATTAAAATTTTAAATATCCCATGATAAATAGAGTAACCTAATTCTCTACTTGTCCAGAAACTATCTCATCCATTGTAATATTAATACACAGAAAGCTATATACTTTCATATTTTTAATGTTTATGTAATTCTTCTTTGCCAACTCCCACACAGTTGCTTTGATAGATTATAATAAGGTTTCTTAAAAGCACTTGAGCTCATTACTTAGACACAAGGTTGCTGTCTGAAAATAAACCTTAATGTCAAATAATAAGAAAAAAATATTAACTTTGTTCACTTTGTTACTGGTATACATGATCAGAGTCAAGCTGACAAAGTTCACATTTTCAAGTCTCCAATCCATTTTGCCCATAAGGCTATCCTGATTGGAGATGTTTCTGGGGAGTGCAGAGAGCTCTCTAAGATCAAGGAAATGAAGGAAAAGGATTGAAGAAAGGACTAGGGTTTGGGCACATAGAATGCTATTGGAGACTTCAAGTTGAAAACGAAGGGGAAGAAAAAAACTAGAGAAGAAAGAAAATTAAATGAGATAAAAGTATACATATGGGGGCTTCCCTGGTGGCCCAAGGGTTGGGAGTCCGCCTGCCGATGCAGGGGACGCAGGCTCATGCCCGGGTCTGGGAGGATCCCACATGCCACGGAGCGGCTGGACCCGTGAACCGTGGCCGCTGGGCCTGCGCGTCCGGAGCCTGTGCTCCACAGCGGGAGAGGCCACAACAGTGAGAGGCCCTCATACCACACACACAAACAAAAAAATATACATATGACAGATATTCATTATGGGTATAACTGGGGAAAGAGACTAGGAGGATTGTTGAACTACAGAATAGCAGATGATCTTAGCCTGAGAAAGAGAAGTCTTCCTATTGCTGTTAATCTTCCATACCCTTCCATCACTATCTACCAGTGCTGTGGCTGCTGCTACTTCAACTAATTACCAGCACCTCTACAGTGCAATTATTATGAGTGTACTTTGTTTTAGACACTTCACTAAGCTCTTTTAATGTGTTTTCTTAAACTTTATATATATATACATATATATATATATATATATATATATATATATATATTTAACATCTTTATTAGAGTATAATTGCTTTATCATAGTGTGTCACTTTCTGCTCTACAACAAAACAAATCAGCCATACATACACACACGTCCCCATATCTCCTCCCTCCCATATATCCCTCCCTCCCACACTTGCCATCCCCCCCCCAAGGCAGTCACAAAGCACCAAGCTGATTTCCCTGTGCTATGCAGCTGCTTCCCACTAGCTATCTATTTTTTGTTTGGTAGTGTATATATGTCCATGCCATCCTCTCACTTTGTCTCAGCTTACCCTCCCCCCTCCCCATATCCTCAAGTCCATTCTCTAGTAGGTCGGCTCTTTATTCCCATCTTGCCACTAGGTTCTTCTGACTATTTTCTTTTTTTTTTTTTAGATTACATATATATGTGTTAGCATATGGTATTTGTTTCTCTCTTTCTGACTTACTTCACTCTGTATGACAGTCTCTGGGTCCATCCACCTAACTAAAAATAACTCAGTTTTGTTCCTTTATATGGCTGAGTAATATTCCATTGTATATATGTGCAACATCTTCTTAATCCATTCATCTGTTGATGGACAGTTAGGTTGCTTCAATGTCCTGGCTATTGTAAATAGAGCTGCAATGAACATTTTGATATATGACTCTTTTTGAATTATGGTTTTCTCAGGGTATATGCCCAGTAGTGGGATTGCTGGGTCCGATGGTAGTTGCATTTTTAGTTTTTTAAGGAACCTCCATACTGTTCTCCATAGTGACTGTATCAATTTACATTCCCACCAACAGTGCAAGAGGGTTCTCTTTTCTCCACAGCCTCTCCAGCATTTATTTTTGTAGATATTTTGAAGATGGCCATTCGGCCTTGTGTGAGATGATATCTCATTGTAGTTTTGATTTGCATTTCTCTAATGATTAACGATGTAGAACATTCTTTCATGTGTTTGTTGCCAATCTGTATATCTTCTTAGGAGTAATGTCTATTCAGGTATTCTGCCCATTTTTGGATTGGGTTGTTTGTTTTTTTGCTATTGAGCTGCATGTGTTGCTTGTATGTTATGGTGATTAATCCTCTGTCAGTTGCTTCATTGGCAAATATTTTCTCCCATTCTGAGGGTGGTCTTTTCATCTTGTTTATGGTTTCCTTTGCTGTGCAAAAGCTTTTAAGTTTCATTAGGGCCCATTTGTTTATTTTTGTTTTTATTTCCATTTATCTAGGAGGTAGGTCAAAAAGGACCTTGCTGTGATTTATGTCATAGAGTGTTCTGCCTATGTTTTCTGGTGTCTGGCCTTATATTTAGGTCTTTAATCTATTTTGAGTTTATTTTTGTGTATGGTGTTAGGGAGTGTTCTGATTTCACTCTTTTACATGTAGCTGTCCAATTTTCCCAGCACCACTTATTGCAGAGGCTGTCTTTTCTCCACCATATATTCTTGCCTCTTTTATCAAAGATAAGGTGACCATATATGCATGGGTTTATCTCTGGGCTTTCTATCCTGTTCCATCAATCTATACTTCTGTTTTTGTGCCAGCACCATACTATCTTTATTACTGTAGCTTTGTAGTATAGACTGAAGTCAGGGAGCCTGATTCCTCCAGCTCTGTATTTCTTTCTCAAGATTGCTTTGGCTATTCAGGGTCTTTTGTGTTTCCATACAAATTATGAAAATTGTTGTTATAGTTCTGTGAAAAATGCCAGTGGTAGTTTGATAGGGATTGCATTGAATCTGTATATTGCTTTGGGTAGTAGAGTCATTTTCACAATGTTGATTCTTCCAATCGAAGAACATGGAATATCTCTCCATCTATTCGTATCATCTTTAATTTCTTTCATCAGTGTCTTATAATTTTCTGCAAACAGGTCTTTTGTCTCTGTAGGTAGATTTATTCCTAGATATTTTATTCTTTTTGTTGCAGTGGTAAATGGGAGTGTTTTCTTAATTTCACCCTCAGATTTTTCATCACTAGTGTATAGGAATGCAAGAGATTTTTGTGCATTAATTTTGTATCCTGCTACTTTACTAAATTCATTGATTAGCTCTAGTATTTTTCTGGTAGCATCTTTAGGATTCTCTATGTATAGTACCATGTCATCTGCAAACAGTGACATCTTTACTTCTTCCTTTCTGATTTGGATTCCTTTTATTTCTTTTTCTTGTCTGACAGCTGTGGCTAAAACTTCCAAAACTATGTTGAATAATAGTGATGAGTGTGGGCAAACTTGTCTTGTTACTGATCTTAGTTGGGATGGTTTCAGTTTTTCACCATTGAGGACAGTGTTGGCTGTGGGTTTGTCATATATGGCCTTTATTATGTTGAGGAAAGTTCCCTCTATGCCTACTTTCTGGAGAGCTTTTATCATAAATGGGTGTTGAATTTTGTCAAAAGCTTTCTCTGCATCTATTGAGATGATCATATGTTTTTTTTTTTTCCTTCAGTTTGTTAATATGGTGTATCACGTTGATTGATTTGTGTATACTGAAGAATCCTTGCATTCCTGGGATAAACCCCACTTGATCATAGTGTATGATCCTTTTAATGTGCTGTTAGATTCTGTTTGCTACTATTTTGTTGAGGGTTTTTGCATCTATGTTCATCAGTGATATTGGCCTGTAGTTTTCTTTCTTTGTGACATCCTTGTCTGGTTTTGGTATCAGAGTGATGGTGGCCTTGTAGAATGAACTTGGGAGTGTTCCTCCCTCTGCTATATTTTGGAAGAGTTTGAGAAGGATAGGTGTTAGCTCTTCTTTAAATCTTTGATAGAATTCACCTGTGAAGCCATCTGGTCCATGGCTTTTTTTTCTTGGAAGATTTTTAATCACAGTTTCAATTTCATTACTTGTGATTGGTCTGTTCATATTTTCTATTTATTCCTGGCTCAGTCTCAGAACGTTGTGCATTTCTAAGAATTTGTCAATTTCTTCCAGGTTGTCCATTTAATTGGCATATAGTTACTTGTAGTAATCTCCCATGATCCTTTGTATTTCTGCAGTGTCAGATGTTACTTCACCATTTTCATTTCTATTTCTATTGATTTGAGTCTTCTCCCTTCTTTTCTTGATAAGTCTGGCTAATGGTTTATCAATTTTGTTTATCTTCTCAAAGAACCAGCTTTTAGTTTTATTGATCTTTGCTATCATTTCCTCCTTCATTTCTTTTTCATTTTTTTTTCTGATCTGATCTATATGATTTCTTTCCTTCTGCTAACTTTGTTTTGTTGTTGTTGTTGTTCTTCTTTTGCTTTCTCTAATTGTTTTAGGTGTAAGGTTAGGTTGTTTATTTGAGATTTTCTTGTTACTTAAGGTAGGCTTGTATAGCTATAAACTTCCCTCTTAGAACTGCTTTTGCTGCATCCCATCAGTTTTGGGTCATTGTGTTTTTATTGTCATTTGTTTGTAGGTATTTTTTGATTTCCTCTTTCATTTCTTCAGTGATCTCTTGGTTATTAACTAGTGTGTTGTTTAGCCTCCATGTGTTTGCATTTCTTACAGATTTTTTCCTGTAATTGATATCTTGTCTCATAGTGTTGTTGTTGGAAAAGATACTTGATACAATTTCAATTTTCTTAAATTTACCAAGGCTTGATTTGTGACCCAAGATATGATCTATCCTGGAGAATGTTCCATGAGCACTTGAGAAAAATGTGTATTCTGTTGTTTTGGTATGGAATGTCCTATAATATCAGTTAAGTCCATCTTGTTTAATATATCATTTAAAGCTTGTGCTTCCTTATTTATTTTCATTTTGGATGATCTGTCCATTGGTGAAAGTGGGGTGTTAAAGTCCCCTACTATGATTGTGTTACTGTCAATTTCCCCTTTTATGGCTGTTAGTATTTGCCTTATGTATTGAGGTGCTCCTATTTTTGGTGCATAAATATTTACAATTGTTATATCTTCTTAGATTGATCCCTTGATTATTATGTAGTGTCCTTCTTTGTCTCTTGTAATAGTCTTTGTTTTAAAGTCTATTTTGTCTGATATGAGAATTGCTACTCCAGCTTTCTTTTGATTTCCATTTGTATGGAATATCTTCTTCCATCCCCTCACTTTCAGTCTGTATGTGTCCCTAGGTCTGAAGTGGGTCTCTTGTAGACAGCATATATACAGGTCTTGTTTTTGTATCCATTCAGCCAGTCTATGTCTTTTGGTTGGAGCATTTAGTCCATTTAAATTTAAGGTAATTATCGATATGTATGTTCCTATTACCATTTTCTTAATTGTTTTGGGTTTATTATTGTAGGTCTTGTCCTTCTCTTGTGTTTCCTGCCTAGAGAAGTTCCTTCAGCATTTGTTGTAAAGCTGGTTTGGTAGTGCTGAATTCTCTTAGCTTTTGCTTGTCTATAAAGCTTTTAATTTCTCCATCAAATCTGAATGAGATCCTTGCTGGGCAGAGTTATCTTGGTTGTAGGTTTTTTTCTTTCATCACTTTAAATAAGTCTGCCACTCCCTTCTGGGTTGCAGAGTTTCTGCTGCAAGATCAGCTGTTAACTTTATGGGGATTCCCCTATGTGTTACTTGTCTTTTTTCCCTTGCTGCTTTTAATATTTGTCTTTTGTATTTAATTTTTGATAGTTTGATTAATATGTGTCTTCACATGTTTCTCCTTGGATTTATCCTGTATGTGACTCTCTGCACTTCCTGGACTTGATTAACTATCTCCTTTCCCATATTTGGGATGTTTTCAAATATAATCCCTTCAAATATTTTTTTCAGTCCCTTTCTTTTTCTCTTCTTCTTCTGGGACCCCTATAATTCGAATGTTGGTGCACTTAATGTTGTCCCAGAGGTCTCTGAGACTGTCCTCAATTCTTTTCATTCTTTTTTCTTTATTCTGTTCTGCAGTAATTATTTACACTATTTTATCTTCCAGGTCACTATCTGTTCTTTTGCCTCAGTTATTCTGTTACTGATCCCTTCTAGAGAATTTTTAATTTCATTTATAGTGTTGTTCATCACAGTTTGTTTGCTGTTTAGTTCTTCTAGGTCCTTGTTAAACGTCTCTTGTATTTTCTCCATTCCATTTCCAAGATTTTGGATCATCTTTACTTTCATTATTCTGAATTCTTTTTCAGGTAGACTGCCTATTTCTTCTTCATTTGTTAGGTCTGGTGCGTTTTTGCCTTGCTCCTTGATCTGCTGTGTCTTTTTCTGTCTTCTAATTTTCTTAACTTACTGTGTTTAAGGTGTCCTTTTCACAGGCTGCAGGTTCATAGTTTCCGTTATTTTTGGTGTCTGTCCCCAGTGGCTAAGGTTGGTTCAGTGGGTTGTGTAGGCTTCCTGGTGGAGGGGACTAGTGCCTGTGTTCTGGTGGATGAGGCTGGATCTTGTCTTTCTGGTGGCAGGTCCACATCTGGTGGTGTGTTTTGGGGTGTCTGTGGCCTTATTATGATTTTAGGCAGCCCCTGTGCTAATTGATGGGGTTGTGTTCATGTCTTGTTAGTTGTTTGGTATAGGGTGTCCTGCACTGTAGCTTGCTGGTCGTTGAGTGGAGCTTGGTCTTGGCATTGAGATGGAGATCTCTGGGAGATTTTCACTGTTTGATATTATGTGGAGCTGGGAGGTCTCTTGTGGACCAGTGTCCTGAACTTGGGTCTCCCACCTCAGTGGCACAGCCCTGACACCTGGCTGGAGCACCAAGAGACTGTCCTCCACACGGCTCAGAATAAAGGGGAAAAAGAAAGAAAGAAATAGAAAGAAAGAAAGAAAGAAGATAAAATAAAATAATTAAAATAAAAAAAACAATTATTAAGAGAAAATATTTTTAAGTAATAATAAAAGAAAAAAATAAGAAATGGACAGACAGAACCCTAGGGCAAACGGTAAAAGCAAAGCTATACAGACAAAATCACACAGAGAAGCATACACATACACACTCACAAAAAGAGAAAAAGGGGAATATATATATATATATATATATATATATATATTTGCTCCCAAAGTCCACCTCCTCAATTTGGGATGATTCGTTGTCTATTCAGGTATTCCACAGATGCAGGGTACATCAAGTTGACTGTGGAGCTTTAATCTGCTGCTCCTGGGGCTGCTGGGAGAGATTTCCCTTTCTTTTCTTTGTTCACACAGCTCCCGGGGTTCAGCTTTGGATTTGGCTCCGCCTCTGCGTGTAGGTCACCGGAGGGTATCTGTTCTTCACTCAGACAGGACGGGGTTATAGGAGCAGCTGATTCAGGGTCTCTGGCTCACTCAGGACGGAGGGAGGGAGGGGCACAGATGTGGGGCCAGCCTGCGGCGGCAGAGGCCGGCGTGACGTTGCACCAGCTTGAGGCGTGCCGCGCATTCTCCTGGGGAAGTTGTCCCTGGATCCCGGGACCCTGGCAGTGGCAGGCTTCACAGGCTCCCGGGAGGGGAGGTGTGGAGAGTGACCTGTGCTCGCACACAGGCTTCTTGGTGGCAGCAGCAGCAGCCTCAGCGTCTTATGCCCGTCTCTGGGGTCTGCGCTGATAGCCGTGGCTCGCGCCCGTCTCTGGGGCTCCTTTAAGCAGCGTTGTGAATCCCCTCTCCTCGCGCACCAGGAAACAAAGAGGCAAGAAAACTTCTCTTGTCTCTTCGGCAGCTCCAGACTCTTTCCCAGACTCCCTCCCGGCCAGCCGTGGCGCACTAACCCCTTCAGGCTGTGTTCATGCCGCCAACCCCAGTCCTCTCCCTGGGATCTGACTGAAGCCCGAGCTTCAGCTCCCAGCCCCGCCCACCCTGGCAGGTGAGCAGACAAGCCTCTGGGGCTGGTGAGGGCTGGTTGGCACCGACCCTGCGTGCCGGAATCTCTCCACTTTGCCCTCCGCACCCCTGTTGCTGTGCTCTCCTCCGCGGCTCCGAAGCTTCCCCCATCCCCACCCGCAGTCTCCGCCCACGAAGGGGCTCCTAGTGTGTGGAAACCTTTCCTCCTTCACGGCTCCCTCCCACTGGTGCAGGTCCCGTCCCTATCCTTTTGTCTCTGTTTATTCTTTTTTCTTTTGTCCTACCCAGGTACGTGGGGAGTTTCTTACCTTTTGGGAGGTCTGAGGGCTTCTGCCAGCGTTCAGTAGGTGTTCTGTAGGAGTTGTTCCACGTGTAGATGTATTTCTGATGTATTTGTAGGGAGAAAGGTGATCTCCGTGTCTTACTCTTCTGCCATCCTGAAGCTCCTCCCCCTTACTTAAACGTTTGAATAAGACTTTGAGATAGGTATTAGCATCCCAATTTTATTGATGTAGAAGTAGGCTTAGAGAAATAAAGTAGTTGCCCAAGATAATGTAATCCTGTGATGATTTCCACATAGGTTGCTTTGACCTCATAAACTGATGTACTTGAAGAGGAGAGAGAGAGTGAGAGAAAGAGAGAGAGAACTCAAAATTCATCATAAATTTATCTAAATTAACTTTTATTAATGTCTGTGTTTAAATCTAGCTCAGAAAATTTCTGAAAATTTAATAGTCATTACTCATGAGCTCATATGAGCTCACACCAGCACACCACTGGTGGTCTTCTGAGTCAGTTACACTTCCTGGAGGAAATGAACTCTTAGGTGAGTCTTAACAGGTAAGTAGGAATCAACTATCAAAATGCCTTGGGGATGGAAAGGTAGATAAGCACATTAAGGCACTGGGTCATATAATTGTGAGGGGAGTATGATATGTGAATAGAAATATAAGTAGTTCTGTGTTTGAGCTTGGGATGAAATTCTCAGAAAGCAAGGGCCATGGTAAGAAAGATCCTGCCAATTACATTAAGGGGCTTGGAATTTATCCTACAGGCCCAGGGTGCTGCTGAAGGATTTAAAGTAAGTGAGTGAATTATTCAGATTTATGGCTGAGGCATGATCTTCTGGCCAATCCTCATAGAATGAATTTGAGAAGAAATAAGGCTAGAGACACATAAACCAATAAGGAGCCTGTTGCAGTGGTTCAGGGAAGTGATGATATAAACTTATCATCTTCTTATGTTGTATTTAAGAAGAGGTGACAGATTCCAGAAGTATTTAGGAAGTAAAATCAGCAGAACCGGTGATTGATTAGAAGTGGGCAGGGGTGAGGGAGAGGGAAATTAGTGATGGCTTCCTGGTTTGTAGCTCAGCTTATGGATTTGGGGACCATGGCCAAGAAATGGAGTCAAGAAGGAGGATTCGATATCTGGGGTATATGCTGATTAATGCAAAGTCGGTAAGTAGAGTATCAGTTATTGTGAGGCAACTGTGTGGAAATATCTTTCAGGTCTAGCTAAAGATAAAATCTAGAGCACCACTAATATATAGATGATAGTTATAACCTCAGTAGTGGATGAACCCTAGAGGGAAAAGTGTGGAGCTGTAAAGGGTATGGACCAAAGCAGAACCTGAGGCTCCATCGGCATCTAAAGGATTGGCAGAGGAACAAGGGCCCGTTCTGGAAACAGAAGGACTGAGCAGAGAGGTGGGAAGCAAATAGGAGAACACAAAGCATACAGTCCAGGAAGAGACACCTTTAAGAAGCAAGGATTGAGAAAAAAAATGTCAATAATGCCAAATGAAATACAGTTGCCATTTTGTAATTTTTTTGCCTAAAATTAAAATATGATATTTTTCCCATGCTACAAGATATTTTAAAAATATCATCTCAGTTGGTGTTCTTACTTTCAGAAAATTTTAGTGTACAAATAGTGTGGATGGACTTATTATGGAATAATGATAAAATCTAGAAATAAATAAACATATATTATTTTTTCACTGTAACTATCATTTATTTTTAAAACTATGTCTCCTTGGATGGAACTCAGGTAAACCAATTAGTGTCATGCTTACTTTGAATCATTTTATTCCACTTCCTAGAGTTAATAGTTGTTAACATTTCAAATTTTTATGATTTTAAGACTTTTCTCTATGTGTGGGTATGTGTACACATAAATTAATATGTATTTCATTGATAAGGAAGTGCACTGTACTACTTATAAAATCTTTCAATGGTTGCATACTATTCAGCATGTGGCTACATTATAATTTGTGTATTCAATACCCATTATTGGATACTTTAAATTACTGTCATTATTTTTATCTATTTTAAGAATTGTTATAAAAAATTCTTTGTACTTAAAACTTTTGTATGTAATTTGCATTTTTACCCCCTTTTGGAACATATTCCAAATGTAAAATTAACGGGTATGAACACTTAAGGATTTTGACACATTTTATCAACATGTTTTCCAGAAATACAGGTCTGGTTAGATTTCCACCAGCACTCTAAAACATGCTCATTTCTGAAGACTTCAGCAGTGTGTCATGTTCCCCAATTTCATCTGTCTATTAAAATAGTTTTCATACTCCAATTTAAAAAGCATTGTTGTAAACCTGAAACTAACACAACATTGTAAATCAACTATACTCCAATAAAAATATAAATAAATAAATAAATAAAATAGTTTTCATAGGTCTTTCACTGACAATTCAAAGCATATTTTAAAGCCAAACATTTTTTTAATTTATTTAATTTATTTATTTTATTTTTGGCTGTGTTGGGTCTTTGTCGCTGCACGCGGGCTTTTCTCTAGTTGTGGCAAGCGAGGACTACTCTTTGTTGCAGTGTGTGGGTTTCTTATTGCAATGGCTTCTCTCATAATGGAGCACAGGTTCTAGGCACACGGGCTTCAGTAGTTGCAGCACACGGGCTCAGTAGTTGTGTCTTGTGGGCTCTAGAGTGCAGGCTCAGTAGTTGTGGCACACAGGCTTAGTTGCTCCATGGCATGTGGGATCCTCCCAGACCGGGGCACGAATCTGTGTCTCCTACATTGGCAGGAAGATCCCTAACCACTCTGCCACCAGGGAAGCCCAAGCCAAACGTTTTTACATCGTGTTATAAACTAGATGTAAAACCAGGATGAACCGAGACAGCAGGAAACACCTTATTTTGACCAGTCAGATTATCACAGCTTCTTGTTGAGCTGTTACCCCAACTGTGTCTTGCTTCCACTCTGTGCTTGTATTCAAACTGCTGTATGTACCCATTGCTTGGACAACCTCCTTCCCTCTCTTCTCCTTGTCCAAATTGTACATTTCTGAAAGTTCTGGTGCCTATTACACAATATACAATTTAACATTCAGTTACATGCTTTCCTGGATTTCTTCCTTGGGCAGCAAGATCTTGAGGGTAAAGACAACGTCATTTAGTCTGTTCCAGTTGTCATCTGTGAAATAGGTCCTTGCATGGGATTAGATAAGCACTTGGGAAATACAGAGGGGAATAGCACAGAATCATAGGCCTACCAGCTTGTGTTAACTAACTAACTGCCTATTCTAATAAAAAAGTAGAAGTTAGCTGTGAAAATTTTATGAACATTTTATATATTGTTACGTATAGTTTTTTAATTGAATTTCTTTCAGAATGAATTTAGAAAGGGGACCTATGACCGATGTTGTGTGTGCATGTATGTGGTGTGTGTGTTATGTTGTAGAGGGGTGGGTAGTATGTGGGTAAGAAAAAAGACAGCTCTAGATGACCTATTTTACCTGTTTATGAAAGCTAATTAAAGAAATACTGAGTTGCTTCAAACACAAAGCTGATAGGAGAAAGACTGACATTGAATTTAGATCGGCTGACTTTCTGGTCAATTCTAGTTTTATACCACCAGACTCCACCTTTAAAATCTATATATTTTCAATTGTATTTCTTCATGTACAATGTACTCAGAAAATATTTATAAAAGCTATAATTTAGTCTCAACCTTGAAGTGTAAACATTTCTGTAATCTTAAGTGGTTGAAGCCAGAGAGAAACTTAGAGGACTTCACAAGTTTTCCATTTTTCATTATTTCTTCCAAAGCAAATAACTTCTCTATCTACATGTACATCTTGCTCTTTTCTTCACATGTCTTCTTTTTCATAATCACCTTCATTCATAAATGTTATTCCTATTTAAATACCTAGGTAATATGACTTTGGGTTATTATTACACTCTTGTTATATCTTCTGTGACAATAGATTGCATTTGCTCTAGGTGTCCCTATACTGTATCTTTGTGAAAAAAAAAAACCCACAAGTATCAGAAAATCTGTTTATAAAAGAAAGCCCGCAGCTTCTCTGAGTAGAACTTAATATGTGTATGTGTGTGTGAATGTCTGTATTTATACCTGTAACCTCTTATGCAGCACATTATAGAATTAAAGATGTTTTAATGATGTTATGGGTGATTGATGATGTTACTCTTTGCTATATTGGTTAAAATTTTACAGGCTTGACTAACTTTGTTAAATTTTGGTCCATCTGTATTTTCATGCTTTGTGTCTCTATATATGGATATGTGTTTGTATAAGCATCTTTATTCGCACACATGCACACAACATGAATTTGTGGATATATATGATGTAATGAGATGAACACTTAGGGGGAAATTTCTATTCCTTTAATGATCATCCAGTGATAAAATCTGATAGTTTTCAAAAGTACATTAAGACAGCTTTGACTTCTAAGTTTGCCAGGCAGAGCTATCTCTTTGTACGTTTAATTTTATCAGCAATTAGACCTCCAAGGCAGTTGCAACAAATGTATTCAGCTCTGTGACGTGTTTTTCATCCTTCTGGAGCACCTTTCCAGCCCTCTGCACTCTGAGCTGCATGAACACATCCCCATGGGTGCCCTGGCAGCGATTAGTGGGGTCCACATAATTGAGTAAAATCTGGATGTCAAGGGTTTTTCAGTCTGACCTCCAACGCCAACTCTCTTGGTGGAGAAACACAGAGCTCCCGTCTCCTCCACCTGCCTACTTGGATACCGTTTCCATACTGAAGGAGCTCTTGTAATAGGAAGGACTCCTGTTTCAAGCTGGGTTCTCTTTCTTTCTTTATAGCCCCAGGATGTAATTATCTCATGATAACCACCTTTGTGTCTAATAACTTAATTAGGTAATCACATAAGTGCTGTAAGTGATGTTTTGTGTGATGAAAATGCATAGAGTGTAGTAAATCATCAAAGTTCCTAAGTGTTGGACAAAAAAGCATATACACCCAGTCTAGGAGTTAATTTCTCTGCCTGTGCTCTCCCATCCTGTGGGGAGAAGGAGATGGGAGAAAAAAATACAAAAAAAAAATACTTCTTTATACTGAACAGCTGGGGGAGGGTATAGTGGCATTCTTCTGAGCTCTGACACTTTTGAATCTGCCCTACACACATACATGAAGAGTTTAAAATATAATTGCTACTTTTTCTCAAAATAAGGCCCATTAGCCAGAAAGCAGCAATAGCTGTCTGAGGGCTGCATTTTCTTTTTTTCTTTACTTTCCCTTTTCCCTTACTGTATTTATTTGTGTTGTGGGTATGTTTCCCAGGTAAAAAATGGCATTTCTGGAACCATAACATTTCAGTTTTGTTCCAGCCTTCAGATGTACACACTTAAGTGAAAGTGCCTCAAGATGTTATTTTGCCAAAGGTTGTTAAGCAATTTGACATGACTTTCTCTACAAGTGCAATATGACTTTTAGTGAAACAAGAGACCCATTACTGTCTTGTCTCTCTCAACTGGTTTACGTATGAAGGGTTTTGTTGGGAACTTTGACAAATGATATTTTTAAAATGTTTGCTCTGCCACAGTGTGTTAGCCCAAAAACAAAATTAAGAAAGGAAAATGTTGTAGGTTGAAAAAAAAACTGTCTTTGCATTTTCTAATTCTCTGCTCAGGTCTCCTTAGATGCAAATATTCAATGGCTATTTTCCATTCATTAAATAATTGAATGCTACAAGAAATTGGCCAAGTCTTAACTAGTCCTACAATAATTTTGTATAATTATATTATATTTTAGCTTATCTTCCCGTAATATTTTGCATTTTCTTTTCCATTTTCCCTTTCTGCCTTTTCCAGAAAGCTTTTGGGAATCATGGGAGCCTGAAAATGTTTTCTTACTCCAAAATTCTATAGCCTCATCTCTACTCTTGATTTTTCAGCTTACCTCCAGCTGTTCATTCAATCATATACCTGCTCATTTTCATTTAATAGACTTTTATAAGATGCCTACTATAGTTTTGGTTCCAGGACTTCTTTTGTTGTATTGAATTTTGTGGTGGTTGTTGTTTTTAAACATGCCATTTTGTTTACTTATTTATTGTGTTATGAAATAAGGTTCTAAACTTCTTAAGGGTCAAGCCCTTACACAGTATGAACAAGCAATATTTAATAGATTTTTTTTGAACATGTGATTTTCCAAAGACCAACTATCCAACGGACATATTTCCTTTTATTCTTGATGTTACTACAAATAACACATTTTACACTGAATTTTTTGTACACTCTCTCTATCCTTCTTCTGGAAGAAGTCTAACAGCAGACCTGAATGAAATGTAGCAAAGCATGCGGTTCAGGAACAGTGGTATGGCTCAAGCCCAAAAGTTTGCAGAGAAGCACTTATTTCTTATAACATGAAGGGATGAGGGTGAGATGTAGACAGGGATTTACAGACTGGAGGACAGGAGTGATGGACACTTTCACTTGCCCAGCTGAACCAGAAGAGTGGTGATTTCCTGCACAAAATGGTAGGACATCCTCAAATACTGTAACAAAACTTTATAGGTTTGTTTCTATTGAGTCATATTTTATTTTATTTTTTTAATTTATTTTTTGGGCTGTGTTGCATCTTTGTTCCCGCCCACGGGCTTTCTCTAGTTGTGGTGAGCAGGGGCTACTCTTCATTGCGGTGTGCAGGCTTCTCATTGTGGTGGCTTCTCTTGTTGCAGAGCACTGTTTCTAGGCATGTAGGCTTCAGTAGTTGCAGCATGCAGGCTCAGTAGTTGTGGCTCGCAAGCATGTGGGATCTTCCTGGACCAGGGCTCAAACCCGTGTCCCCTGAACTGACAGGCAGATTCTCAACCACTGTTCCACCAGGGAAGTTCTTGAGTCATATTTTAAAAGGCTCATGATCAATGACAAGTTCCTTAGCCTCAGTTTATTAACCTGGAATGAGTCTCAGGATCTCCTAGGTAACTTGTTAAGCATTTGAGTGGACCACATTTTCAGAAGCACAACTGTAATTGTCAGTGTGCTTTATTTCAGGGGTCCCCAAACCCCAGGCCGCGGACCAGTACCAGTCCACAGCCTGTTAGGGACTGGGCTGCACAGCAGAAGGTGAACAGCTGGTGAGAGAGACAGAAGCTTCATCTGCTGCTCCCCATTGCTCACATTGCCACCTGAGCCATCCCCACCCCCTTCCGTCCATGGAAAAATAGTCTTCCACAAAACCGGTCCCAGGTGCCAAAAATGTTGGGGACCGCTGCTTTGATGGATTACCAGAACTGGGAAAGACTCTAGAGACAATAGAAATCCAACGATTTTAAAATGTCGTGGGTGGTACCTTAATTCTGAAAATTCTAAAAAGTTGGAATCATTCCAGAGACTTGGTCTAGGTTCTTAAGAGTGAATGGCTGAGGTTTAACTTCAAAAGAGAGGCATTTTGTAGATATGGACACAAAAGTGGGGGAAATAAAAACCCTAACCCTGGGGCCTCCCTGGTGGCGCAGTGGTTAAGAGTCCGCCTGCCGATGCAGGGGATACGGGTTCGTGCCCCGGTCTGGGAGGATCCCATATGCCGCGGAGCGGCTGGGCCCGTGAGCCATGGCTGCTGGGCCTGCGCATCCGGAGCCTGTGCTCCGCAACGGGAGAGGCCACAACAGTGAGAGGCCCGCATACCGCAAAAAGAAAAAAAGAAAAAAAAAAAAAAAAAAAAAAAAAAACCCTAACCCTGGGGGCTTCCCTGGTGGCTCAGTCGTTGAGAGTCCGCCTGCCAATGCAGGGGACACGGGTTCGTGCCCTGGTCCAGGAAGATCCCACATGCCGCAGAGCAACTGGGCCTGTGAACCATGGCTGCTGAGTCTGCGCGTCCGGAACCTGTGCTCCGCAACGGGAGAGCCCACAACAGTGAGAGGCCCGCATACAGCAAAAAACAAACAAACAAACAAACAAAAACCCTAACCCTGAACAAGGCAATCAGAGGAGGGAGTATTTTCAGTTATAAAAACAAGAGCACCCATTCGAAGCCCCTCATCAGTCATGCCTGTGATCCAGTCTATCCCAGATTATTAGATGATCCCCAGTCTGTCATGTTGTGCACTACTGGAACAAAGAATCCATCCTTTCAGCCACAAACGTGTATAAAGGCAGAACTGGAAGAGATAGAATACTTTTTGATAGTGATAGATTTAATCAGAATTTTCTAAAAAACAAAGCAAGACTTTTGATAGAGAGGAGCAAAGTCTCTCTATATGGTAATGAACTCTTAACCACTTTGACTTGCCTTAGTGAGAGGACCCTATCTGCCTTAGGGGTGCTAGAAAGAACATTAGCATAGCAGCGCCATCGACCTCATGGATGATACTCCTTCAGGTCACTTAAAGAAATAGGTTTTACTGATTTCTGAGAGTTGGTTTGATGCGATCTTTACGGGTAATTTTGAAGAAGAAAATGGACATATATACAGCCTAGTTCTCAGATGCCATAGGTGATAGATATTAAATCCTCAAAAAGATTTTCTGAATTCACATGAATTGATAAAAGACCCTAAAATGAGAGCAGAAAAATAGGAAGGTAGAGAGTCAGAGAATGTTCTTCTGCAGAGGTTGGGGATCTACTAAATTAAGAGCTAAGCTCCTAATAAATGCTTACAAATTTATATAGGATAAAAATAAATGATAGAAGAATTTTCAATTAAGGTAACTAAAGAATGGCACTGCAACTTAATACAATTTTTTATTAGCACTTTTCATCCAGTGCCTAAGACCCTATGTGCTTTGCTTGGGGAATATCTTTTAATTTTTACATGAATAAATAAAGAATATCTTTTAAATGAATGAATAAAATGAATGAAAAATGTCTGGTAGCCCAATGCTTTCTTTTTAAATTATTATTTTGTGACATGGTATGCTTAAAATAAGTCCCATATTCATTGGCTCCAAGGACAGATACCTTGTCTTATTCAGCTCTTACATCCTAAGCACAAAATTAGTACTTGAAGCAGAAAAGTAAAAGAGCACAAAGGGGGGGGGGTGTGGGGACTGGATGGAGAAATGGGAGGAGCCAAAGGTGGAAGTTCAGAGGGTCCAAGTCAGCTTCAGTCTTTGTTTTCATCACCTGGAAAACAGATGATCTTGGACATTGGTGCCCTTAACCAGTTGAAAACCTGAGTCGCTCAAGAGTTCAATATTCCTATTCAACCAAAGGAAATAAGAATATGAGATTGAATTCATGTTATTCCATATTTGCCATATGTATGGAGACTGCTATAAGCTAATTCCATAAGGATTTTTTTTTTTTGCCTAACCCTGATCTCTTGTACTATGATTGACACTCATATCCATGATTTCTGTCCTCAGTAGAGATTAAAAACAGCTGGTTGCAATTTGCAGCACTAAGATGTTAACAGAACATTTAGCATAATTGGAGACCATTATTAAGCTGTCCTTCAGACTTCACATTCTCAGGCTAACTAATTTCTGTTCTTTAACCTTCCTTATTATGCTCATTCTTTAATCTGTGAACCAGCCTCATGGTTCTCTGAAGGTGTCTGCACAAGGTGTGATATAAGGCAGGCCAGGAACAGAGCTATTTCCATATACACTCCATGAGTCTGAGTCAAGCTCCTGTTTCAGCCAGGAGAGCAAAACAGACCCAACCACAGGCCTAGGAGTCTGAGGAAGGGAGAGCTTGCTTTGGGACCAAAGAGAACTAATCAGAGTGGTCTAAGGTCAGAGGGACCCAATCAGAGTGGCGTCAAGTTCAGAGGCAATCAATCAGAGTGACCTCAAGGTCAGACTCATGCACGCTGGGAAAGCCTGTCTTCTGAGCATGGTGAATTCTGGACAGCAAACCACAAAGCCTCAACAGGTAGGCAAATGTGGTCAGTGTCACTTGTTCAGGGCTCAGGAGCACAATCAAGAAGGCTGAGCATCAGGGGATCTGGATACCCAGACCAGGTGAGCTAACCAAACATGATTAACAAAAGGCTAGAAAACAAGAGAAAAGGCAAATCCTTATACTGAGCCAATGTTGTGCTTCCCAGCAAGAGGATCTCCCTGTTCCCTGTCCAGGAGACACTTTCTGAGACTCACACTGTCCCTCCCTCCTCTAGCATAAGTAAGTTTGCACAGGTGACTGGGGTAGACAGTGTGAAGAGCAACGGCATTTTCAAAGGTCCACAAATCTATTAGCAATTATTTTTAGCATTCCTTTTTAACAACTATCTATTGTATGTCTACCATGAACCAAATGCTAAATCATTATTTCAGTTCTGGACTGTTCCCCCAAATTAAGTCCTCTATTCATTTTAGTGATGAGAGCAATATGTCCTGGCAGAGCATGAAAAAAGTTAGAGGGGTGGGCTTCCCTGGTGGCGCAGTGGTTGAGAGTCCACCTGCTGATGCAGGGCACACGGGTTCGTGCCCCGGTCCGGGAAGATCCCACATGCCGTGGAGCGGCTGGGCCCATGAGCCATGGCCTCTGGGCCTGCATGTCCAGAGCCTGTGCTCTGCAACGGGAGAGGCCACAACAGTGAGAGGCCTGCGTACCGGGAAAAAAAAAAAAAAAAAAAAAAAAAAAGAGGGAAGTGTATATGCCTTGTTTAACAAGAAAAAATTTTTTTCATTTATTCTGCAAATACTGTTGGTTACTTATTACAGTCTATTACTAAATCAAATTTGATACCTGAACTCCAGCTTACAGTCGGAAAGGAAGCTTGCAATTAAAATATGCTGGTACAATTCTGCAAAGCACAGAGGAATAAAGTATAATTCTTAAATAAAAGTTAATCAAGGAATCCTCAACCTCTTTATAGGCTAAATATACACATGGAGATTTTACATGGCTGGCACTGGGAACATTTTTTTAAACTCTTTTGCTTTATATAACACTTTATAACTTTAAAATTTCTTTTACATTATTTCTCACATAAAAGGAATGAGTTTTATGAGACGAGTAGAGTTGGGTTTTCATAGAGCAAGTATAGCCTTCTTTCTACTTGCATTTTTTTTTTAACTGCAAGGTTAGTAAGCTGTTTCTCAGATTAGCCCTCAGTTAACATGTAGTCTACATGTAGTTGTGACAGTGAAATCAGGCAGTTTTTGAGCCTAATTTTTGTAGTTTTAAAAGTGGTAAATGCAGTACTTTACTGAAATCATTCATACTTTATTAGGATAAATTATGGTTGTTTATTTGCATCTTTCTTGCCTTCCACAACACTTATGATACTAGTATGATAATAGTGACCTTTTTATAATAAATGTATCTTAAAATAGAACAGAAGAAGAAGATTAGAATCAGTAGGAAAGGTAAGAGAAATAAAAATAAAAGCACAAAATGTGGATAACAGGCAACGTAACATTTAACAATACTAATTAGAAGACCAGACCCAGAAAGTTTTGGTTTAGTTCCACCTGTATTTAGAGCCTTTTCAAATAAATATTCAAAGGTGTATTAATAATATATGGTTTTAAATTGTCAGAGGTAGCCGTTCTTCCCAGGGAAAAATAAAATTCAGAATAGTAGGGTCTGTATCTTACCCAGTCGGGGAAGTTCAGAAATACTGATGCCAAGAGAAAGTTTCCTATTTTCCTTTGAGTGACAGAATCAGATATCAACATTGTCATACAAACAGCCAGGTCTGGGATTAATTCCTTGACCAAGATGAACAGACACAAAAGACTTTTCAGAAAAGCTGTGCTTTACTACTCTCCCTGTGGTGCTGGTCTTTAAAACAAACAAACCAACCAAGGAGGAGGGGAAAGCATTTTCAAACAGATGAAAACTAAACCAATAAGAGCCTACAATTATTCATTTTAAAGAGGAAATGGACAAACTATTCAGTAATAATACCTCTCTACTCTATGGCTTATATTTTCTTTAGGCCATTGTTATTCAGTGATAATTTCCTTGCTTAAAAGCAAGCAATCCAAGCCTATTAAAAAGCATTGTTTTATACAATAGAAAAGGTTTAGATCTAATATTCTAGTCTCTTTTATGAATTGTGGATGTAAAAATTGTTGTATGTTAATTAATTTATTCAGCATAAGCTGTTTCCAGTGTTAAAATGCAAAGTTACAAATTGCTTGAACAGAATTTAATGCATCAGCTGAGCAGCTCCACTTCCTCATGCATTCCCAGTCTCTACCCGCAGCCCTAGCCCCAACCTGGCACAGGGTACTTATTACTTTGAAAGATTCCATTCCTCTTCACTGAATTATCTAATTTTTAAATTGTGTGTGTGCATGAATTCAGTTGGTGAATTCTTTTCCTTAAGAAATATATATAAATATGTATAAATATATATTTTTTAAAAATACACACTTACAAATCTTTTTACCATAGGATGATATAATGAGAGGATGCCTGTCTTGATTAATCTCCTTTCAGAGAAAACATGGCAACCTTGACGGTTGCTACTCTACTCTAACAATTTAATGTGAAAATCTATTTCCAAATTCTACCCAGGTCCTTCCTTAAAAAAAAAAAAAATCAAACATTAAATCATCAATCAGACCAAAGTATACTTGATGTTTTAAATGCTGTCACAAATCTTAAGGACTTCAGTGAGATGCAAAATGAAGGGGAAAAGAAGAAAGACAATTGAACATGTGCCAGTGACTAAATTATGTCCTGAAGTTTGCTTATGTTTAAGTTAGCAGATAGATGCCCTGACCCAAATTATAAAGATAAAGTTATTTTTAAGAAAGGCCGATTAATAAATAGAATCTTTGATGTAGGATGATTAAATAGGATTTTAAGTCTACACTTTGTGTTAATGTCATTGCTGTTTTATTTATTAGACTCTCAAAGAGGCCAAATTCTATAATTAAGAGAAATAATTTTGGAGTCAGAGTTATCAGGGCTCAAATCCTAGCTGCATCAGCTTAGTAGCTGTGTGATTTGGGCCAATTAATTAACCTCTTGGTGCCTCACTTTCTTCATACATTAAATGCAGGCAATTATAGTACCTATCATTATAAGCTTGTTGTGAAGATTAAATAAATCCATATGCGTAAATTGCTTCAAAATGTGCTTGTTACCTAGTGTTGTATAAAGGTCTCTGTTGTTATTAAAATGTGTAGCTATAAATCTAAATATGTAAATATTGACATACATTTCTGAATACTGATTCAGAGTTTCCCGTTGCGGAGCACAGACTCCGGATGCGCAGGCTCAGCGGCCATGGCTCACGGGCCCAGCCGCTCCGCGGCATGTGGAATCTTCCCAGACCAGGGCACGAACCCGTGTCGCCTGCATCGGCAGGTGGACTCTCAACCTCTGCGCCACCAGGGAAGCCCTGATTCAGAGTTTTTAACTTATAAAGGAGACAGGTAAAGAAAAAGAACTTATGGGACTTCCCTGGTGGTCTAGTGGTTAAGACTTAGCCTTCAAATGCAGGGTGTGCGGATTTGATCCCTGGTTGGGGAGCTAAAATCCCACATGCCTCGCTGCCAAAAAAATAAAACAGAAGCAATATTGTAACAAATTCAATAAAGACTTTAAAAATGGTCCACATCAAAGAAAAATCTAAAAAAAAAAAAGGAAACAGAACTTAAAAAATAGAAAAACAAAAGGAAAGAACACAGAAGGAAAGTTAATTGAAATAGTATTTATTAATTATATCAAATAATGTATGGTTATTACAGTTACATAATAAAGATACTGTTTTAATGAAACAATGAAGATCTTGGAATATTTTGGTGGTAGTAAGGCAAATCATACCTGTGAATGATTTGAAACAAGATAACAATATTTGTAATATTTGCCCAGCTCTCATGTGCCAGGTCTCGTCAAGAGATTCCCTTTGCAGGTGTTTGTATCTCTTTGACCTTTGAAAATATGCTTGTTTCTTCTAGATCTCAATGACCGCATGGACAAATAATTGAAAAATATTCATGCTAAGGCAATGTGGTTTTGGACAGTAATTGTATGATAACTCTGTAACAATGACTAGACAGAACACCTGCAGGTGCATGATGAGAAACTAGAGGTCTACTCAATCCTTTATCAACTAGTAAAACCACTTTGCCCCTGCCATGACTGTTCTCACTCATTATCCCTTCCTGTTGTCATAAACCTCAGTGACTCCCAGGAAGCTTGTTTCAGCCACCATGTTTGTGAATGTGCTTCAGTGTTCATACAGAGAAGTCAATATGTCAAGAAGAATCATGAATTACATGACTTTTCTATTACACGTAAGATAAATTCTTGGATTTTATATTATTTGAATTTTTTAAATCAAGTAGACGTTCTTATTTATTAGTAACATTTCATTGTCAGTACTCTCACCACAACACAACAGTATTGCAGCAGCCTGTAGGAATAAGGTAAACAGTACATATTGTTGGCTTGTTGTTTCTATTTCAATTTGATTTGAATTTATTGAAGTGAGCTTACATTTATTTGGAGAAAATATATTTCCAAAACCAAATCTGATCATCTTATCCTCCTGCTTACAATTTTGGGCTACAATTTATGCACCAGTAACAAATAAATTCCAAAATCTCAGTGACTTAACAAGCAAAATACAGATTTATCACTAATGTCACAGTCTAACATGGGTCAGATCACTCTCCTCTGTAAGTCCCTGCTCCTAGCAGTGACTCAGGGACCCAGATTGTTTCCACTTTGCAATCCTACCTCTAAAGTTATTTCCTTCAAACTATATGGCTGGAGAAGCTACACCAGCTCTTATTTGCCTCAAACTATTGACAGAATGGCATTACTTTGACATTCCATTTGTGAAAATTAGTTGCATTTTACCTAGTTAAGTGTAATACAGAAAATTGCACACATGTTTTGATGATCTCTAAGAGTTTCTGCCATATTCTTTATATTAGTTAAAGTTAACTCAAGTTCCTTTAGAGGTCATATGAAACAGTTTGTGATCAAGCCCCTGATGATTTCTTTCTGATTCAACTCTTGCCTGTCCCCAGTTCATACTATGTTGCAGACACAGGGAATTATCATATGTTCTGAATGGTGTGATGCATGTTGCTTTGTGTTTTCTCATTTTCTGAAGTAAGGGATATCCTTAAAAATTCATGTCAAAATAGGTGTAGGTTGGGAAGGATGGTTGGTGCCCATGGTTTGTGCAAGTGCTAACCCAGCAATGTGTGGGAGGTACCTTGCTGTTTATTTCCACGTCTGCTGAACTGTTCAAGTAGATAGTTGATCTAGTTATCAAATGATTGTCCCTCAGATCAGAATCAGCCCTTTTATTACCTACACTGTGATGCTGAGCTGGATGCTTCAAGTGTATATTCTTTTCAAGGAACTCAATGTTAAGCTTGCAGTAGAGGTACTGAGGCAGCTTGCAAGTTTTCCTTCTGGTTATAGTATGCTACCATTTTCTGTTTTCCCTTGCTTTTGTTGTATCCCTGCCAGAGTTGCTGTGTTCTAGAGTGTGCAATCCCTCAAAGAGCTTACAGCGCGGGCCCCAGCCTAGTGATCCCTCCTTGTGATCCTCCCCAAACAGACACCCTGCATACCAGGTCTTGCAACATCCCGTGGGTGAGCAGACTTCCAACACCCAGAATCCTGCTGTGTGCACACCTATGGGCCTCAGCCTGCCTGCACCCCTGAAGGAAGATTCCTACTTGCCACTGACTTGACTAGTTCTGGCCTAGGTAACCCAGAGATCTCCTTCACAATCTAGTGCAGCTGCAACCACATCTTCTACAATAAGATCTGAATCCCACCCTTGGGGATCCCCTCAGCCCCCCATTCTGCCTTCCAGGTTGTTCCTCCCTTGGGTATTCTCCCTTAGCCCTCAAATATTCCTTAGAGTTGTCTTTTTCTCTTTTATAATTACTCCATCATTATAGTTAATAATTCTTTATATTCAGCTTTTCCTGTTCTATGTGGTTTCCCTCTCCTGATGGGAACTTGACTAATAAAATAACAGCACCCAGTTAAATTGGACCTGGAATTTGGAGCTCCTGTTGTTGAATAAAACCCTTCTGAAAGATTATACAGCATTGAAACAAAAAGTTATTTTGTTTATAGAGGAGTGTCTTATCACATGACAATCATGCAACTAAATAAAGTAGTGTCTCAAATAAATCAGAATTTCCTCAGCTTGGAAAGTTTGGTATGAACAATTGATATGCTGAAATGGACCATTACTCAGGCATGAATAGCTATCAATCTAAAGCTTCTAGCTGATTTTCAAAAGAAGCCCTTCAACTTCCACAGATACATAATTTAAGTAAAGAAACAAATGTAAGTATAAGTTTTAACAAACAGGAAACAGAAAAAGCACTAACATTCTTCTGTGTTCCTGCACATTATGCACTCAGTCTTAAAAGTGATAAAGATGCTGTGATCATAAGCAAGGGCTTTGCAAAGCAATGTGTGATCCTTAAGAGATGTATAACCAGAGCTGTCCACAGTGATTTTCGGTGTGTGAATGTTGTAAAGGGATAGACTGAAATGTTGACTGCAATCCTGAATAAGGAAGCAGAAAGTGATTGAATGAATAAATGTATGCTATAGTCCAATATTAAAAAAATAGAAAGTTAAAACAACATATATTTAATAATAGTTACTCTAGCAAATTGTTGCAAATTTACTGTACCTTTTTCTTATTGGTAACTTAAAGGAAAGGAAATCCGGTGTTTCAAAAGGGTCATGCACTTTCTTATCTCAGGGTTTTCACATATCTGTTAGTTCCACCTGGAGAAGCTCTCCCTGCCCACCGCACCTCCCCACTCAAAGCTCCCACTACCACAAAAAAAGAATAGTCTATAGATCACTCCCTTTTCTCCTCTTAATTCTTAAGGATTCAATTCAGCTGCTTCCTCCTTTGCAAAAGCTGTGCCTCACCCACCTTCTCCCCACCTATCCACACCCTTACCCTTACCCTCACCGTCCCACAGGCATAGCCACCAACACACACCAACAAAGTGAACTAGCTTTTTAGCCTGTTGCTCCCAAAGTACGATGTTCATTTTCTTTTATATTTTCGTTTTACACTTTTCATTTACATTTGTTCCATCTCATTATTTTGGTCCATTTACTTTTCTGTCTCTTCCATTTATTGTGAACTTCACAAGGGCACATATTTTTTCACTTTTTTTTTTTAAACATGTAGAATAGAGCTGGCACATAGAAGCTCAGTGAATGTTGTTTAGTATGAACGATGTAATATTTTAGACTTTGAGCAAGATGCTGTAGTAAAAAGGGAAAGAAACCTTAATCAAATAATCATCATGGAGTTTTACAGTATAAATGTGGGAATGTCTAGTAATTACCTGTTTATACATATGGGAAAATTGTTCAGAATGCTTTGGGAATTATGGCTAATCTATATAGCATTTATTGTGTCACATTTTATTCTGTGTGCTTTAGCTATGTTAAGTCCTTTAATATTTACAATGAATGCTTGTGGTGGGAACACACATTATCTCCACTTGATGATAAAGAACCTACACACAAGAGGAATCAAGTGTTGTGTCTGATGACAATTCGTAAAGGGCAGAGAGCTAAGACTTGGTCCAAGGTAGCCTAACTTTAGGCTCAATGAGCATAAGGATCACACTGCATGTTTGGTAAGATGAAGGAAAGGGTTAAGAAGTGGCCAGGGATGACTTTCTAAAGGTAATGTTTGAACTGAGGTACCATGTAACATTTTGGAACCAAAAAGGTAAAAATTAAATCTATAATTGTTAATGCTTTTAATTTTGTATACATTTTCTCAATGATTTTTTCCATGTGAGACAAGGTTTTATACTGGAAGCCAGAAGGTCAGAAGAATTACTTTTTCTTTTTTTTTTTTTTTTTTCAATTGGGATAATTCATTTCAGGCACTACTTAATTGTGCTTCAAATATTTGCCAAACACTGTGCTTGGAATTAAAGAATCATACATTAACCAACATCAGTCTTGTCCTCTAAGTCAGTGGTCCCCAACTGTTTTGATACCAGGGACCGGTTTCGTGGAAGACAATTTTTCCATGGACTGACGGGGGCAGGGTGATGGTTCAGGCAGTAATGCGAGCGATGGGGAACAGCAGATGAAGCTTCGCTCCCATGCCCACCATTCACCTCCCGCTGTGTGGCCCGGTTCCTAACAGGCCACAGACTGGTACCGATCCACGACCCAGTGGTTGGGGACCCCTGCTCTAAGGACCCACCACTAAGTGGCATATTCAGATTCATTCATTTAACAAATAATTTTCTGAGTGCTATTTTGAGTTAGGCACTGGTGTGAATAAGAGCTGAGCTATTCAGCTGGGTGTCTGAGAATTCAACTCAGTTCAATTCAATTCTGCAACTACCTATCCAGAGAGAGTATCAGATCCCACAGGTAAAGGGCTCAGTCCCACAGAGCCCAGCACTTCAATGGCAAATTTCAAGCCCAGGTTGTTAATAACTTCTGCAGAAAACTGCTTACAAATAATTAAGGACAGGTAACTTATTGGGAGAGAGACTAATAAGTAGACTTATTGCAGATATGTGTTAGAGATGGATAATCAATATGTTTGTATAAAGGCTGACATACAGCTAAAATATAGGTCACTTATTTTTTTAATATAAGTGACTAGAGATTATTCAGGAGCCACTCTCAGAAAAGAAGAGGAAATTCATTCTGCTATCTCTCCTTAATTTGACGAGTTGAAACTTGGACCCTGGCCCATGAGAGGTTAGGAAATGAGGTAATGTGTTCAAACATGTGGAATCCAGGCTGTTTCTGCCTCTACAGGAGGGGAGACTCTTACATCTATATAATTTTAATATAATGGAAAGTACAAGGTCACCAAAACTCAGGAAATTCAGATCAGGGACCAAAATCTTCTGAAACTTCCAATAGTACAATTTGGTTGAGATACAGTCTTCTTTGAACAAATAATTTACACAGTTTTGGGCTCCATGAGGCCAAGGAAGAGTGGGTATGGAAGTTCACATCATGGCCACTAGTTGTCCATTTCTCTCCCCTGCACAGGAAGCCAAAAAAGAAGAGATAAGAAAAGAGTGATATGGTGATTTATATGAGTTTCATTAAGGAAAACCTTCCAGAGAATCACAACTCATACTCCTAATGTTTTGAGAAGGTGAGTTTGTTTTCCTTTATCAATTAATCTTTCTTAAATTTGAGATGTTTGCTTTACATTTTTTTAAATATATCATTAGCAGCAGGTCTATAAATTAACCTATGATACCTTCTGTATTCACCTTCATTAGATGAATTCAGAGAACATTGAGGATATGGCATATAAGTCAATTCCTTTAATTTATCATAAATGTTTTTTAAAAGCTGGTAAATTAGTCAATTTCAGAGATGCTTAACAAATTGAGAGAACACAATGGAGTTCATTCCTTTTAAAAACATTGAGGATTGTAAATAGAATATCTGAACCACCCTCAAGAATGAACAAAGCAAATAGTAGTTCCAATTATTAAATAAAAGAACACTAGAAAGGGAGTCAAGAGACAAGGGGTATAGGATTGGGTTCAACATCATGGAGTGTGACTTAACCTCACTGAACTTCTACATACTCATTTATAAAACAAAATCTTTCAGAAGCATATCTCCACCTAGACACTATTGTCAGTTGGGGGGAATTCTTTGTTATAGGGGCTGCCCTGTGCATTGTAGGATGTTTAGCAGCATCGCTGGACTGTACAAACTGGATGCTACTACTACTCCCACTCAATTGTGGCTCCAAATTGTGACTCAAAAATGCCCCCAGACTTTGCTAAATGTTCCCTGGGGGGCAAAATCACCCCCATGGTGAATCACTAAACTAACAGCCCCTCTAGTTCAAAGTTTCTGTAATTCTAAATTACTGAACCCCAGCCTGAAGGCACCTGAAAACCTTCATTCAGAACCTCTCTCCTTGGGAAATATGATAAGAAGACATTATGTTTTGATTCAGAAAATACAGGGGCTAAAAAGGGATGAAGGAAAACAAGGATTTTCCACTAGAATCTGCAAAGGGAAAGAAAAAAAGATGCCTTCCCAATAGAGATGCTTTTAGTTTCTGCAAAAGCATTGGAAAATTGAGCATAAAAGGACAAACACCTTTCTATCTGTTGACCTTCACTGGTAGTCATCCACTAAAAACTAAGAATGTCTTTTCCCTTAGCTACATGGAACCTACCAAGCAGTTCGTTAAGACCCCAGCCACCAGCTCCTGCTCAGAATCTCTTTCAAACAAAGTTCTTTGCATTCAGCACCCAATCACATTTGCATAGTTTTGACTTCCTCTTAGATAATTTTCCTGCTGTGTCTGAGGAGAAAATCATCCTATTCTAGTTTTTTTCTCTTGTATTTACAACCAGGAGCTACCTTTGCATTTTTCCTGACTGTGAACATTATTTTCTTCTCCTTATGGCTCTGATTACTTGATATATTCATGGCATTGGTACTTGGATTTTTTTTTTTTGAATAAAGGATAAAGGAGAGAAAGGCTCAGTAAACTGGGGAACACGATTCCTGGTTCCAGACTACTCAATACGTAGCTGCTTAACTCATCTCAGTTTCCCCCTTTAAAAAAAATGATGCATTTGGACTAAAAGACCTCAATCTGAGATCACCACATGTCTGGAATTTTCTTGCATAGCCCTGTGTTTTCATATTCTGATTGTCGACTTATTTTTAACAAACAATGTATTTCTAATTTTGAGTTAGTAAAGCATGGTTGTTATATCACTAATCTGTCTTCCCAGCCAGGTCTAAAGGCATGAGATTCTTGGGAGGCTAGAATGGTTGGGACATTGTTTTTGTCTCATTTTAAAACAAAGAGAAAGCATGCATCTCTTTTGGAGCATTGCTGCTTTTTTTTTTTTTTTGTACCATTTTGTTTTGTTTGTTTGATCATTACCTTGGGTGCCTGTTGGTTCTGGTATTCATGAAAACGTTTTAGGATCTGTCAAGAGGATTTTGGATAGTACTATTCTTGTGCTCTAAAGCTAATGGGACAGTAGTTATTACCAGCCAATATTTGTCTGCAAGTCCTACCAGATTCAAACATGGAGTGTTGAGGTCTGGAATGATTCCACATATATATTCATGTTGAGGAAACTCCCTTCTTTTAAACAAAGCCTCATTCTGTTGGTTTTAATGGTAAAATCCATATAGTTAAATCTATCTGTCTCCCACTCCAGGTAAGGTAATTAATCTGTTTAGTAGTAAATGGATGTGTTTCTGAGAGCCAGGAAGTTTAGCCAGTGGGTCCATTTTCCAGTTTTAATCATGAAATATGGGTACAGGGATTGAAGCCATCTAGTGGCATGTGGAAAGCCAAAATAATTTTTCTTTTTAGAAAGAAAGAAATACCTGTGTTACTGTTACTCTGTCCACCCCACTCCCACTGTTGAATGTTTTACTCATTTATCATGTTAATAAACATATATGTATAGTCTGTGGATAACAGTGGAAACATCAATCTGTTTAGCTAATCCTTGCTTTCTTCCTAGTGAAAAATTTTTTTTCTCCATTTTATCAGCAACAGAGCAATCCTGTCTCTCAACAGCTCCTTCCCAGCACTTATTTCTCTTCACCTCCCTCCTTAATAAATAGACTCGGTGTGGAACATATGACTTTTACCCCTCTATTAATCTCGGCAGACTGTGGGGATGCTGAAACATGCTGGCTAGTGGGAAAGAAGATGTTTTTCATGTGGCTTTGCAATGCAAACATTTTGGGAGTGTGCAATGCCTCTGTCACATTGAACTTATTGGTGTTCCAATGGCTTTGTTTCCAAGGGGAAATTGGTGCTTTAGTGAAGACATTGGTATGTGGTAAAAACATATTCTAAAAGCTCCTGTGAGTGAAGAAAGAGGCTCCTCCCCCCCCCCCGATCTGGGGGAAAAAATGCCAACCTACTTTAAAAATGGATTCAAATGACTTTCTAATCCTCTCCATAGAAAGCTAAGTGTTGTTTAGAAAACTGAGTTTAATACAGTCACTTAAAGCTAAAATGTCTATTGTATGATAGAATAGTAAGGTTGAGAGAAGGAATGAACTTTTTTGGAAAACATGAGATTTTTAAACAAAATTACAAGAATTTTTATTAATTAAGGTGATTATATAAATTTTCATCCAAAGTAGGATTTTTTGAGAATGGGAGGGAACACTATGAATAAATAGGCTGAGACCACAGGCATAATCCAAGACAGTCCTTAGCAAATCTGGAAATATGACAGCTCTGGAATAACTTGCTGACTAGGCAGAGGGGAAGTCCCTATTCATAGGCAGTCAGGTGAAAGGCAGTTTAAAGGCATACAAGAATTCTTCAAGGTGAAGGTAACATATACAACTTGTTCCAGTGTATTTTTGTTTTCTAGTCATCTTCTTTTTTCTTAATAGTATCAAACATACACTACAATAAATCTCCAAAGCATAACAGCCCTTTAAATATGCAGAACACTCTTTAAGTGAAAGAATCGCAAGGGGTGTGACAAATTTTATATACCAAGAGACCTTTTTTAATGACTAAATACTGACAAAATCTCTTCAAAATAAGCAACATTTGTTGCTGTAGAAGAAAAGCCTGTACTCACAACCATCTATTTCCCTATATAGCATGTTTTTTCTGGGTGAAAATATAACCTGTAGTAGAGAGTTACATTAAAGTCTAAGGAGAAAGGTTAGGAAGCTAGGAAATGGGAGCAAGCTGAGGATGTATAGCTTTCAGGCTTCGAATATGAAGCCTGAGTACCCTGGTCCCAGGTGCTATGTGCAGTGATGAACTAGGATAATAAGTCATCTCATCACTTGGGACAGCCTCCCCTTTAAAGATCGTTTCCACATTTAGACATCCTATTAAATCATAAAATATTTTATCCTCTTTATTTTCTATCTTATAAGAGAAAGACTATTCATTCTCTCACTCATTTATTCAATTAGTCAGTCATTCATTTAACTAGTCAATCATTTCCATAACTATTATATTTAGGGAGCACTTATAATATGCCTGAAATCTATGAATATAGGTACACAATCCCTTACTTGCAATTCCAAAATCCAAAAAGCTTTTATAACCTAAGTGGAGACAAAAACCTGCCCTGAAATGAACTAATGTTATGGAAATCCCAACCAGAATTTATGTGAGAGTATGTTAAATCCTTTGCTATCCTCATTAGTCACATTAGGAGGAAATTATGAATGTGCTTTGCTCTAGTTCTGCCCAGGTCTACCTGGGGTATTATGTAACATGCAGTGCATACAATCTGAGAAATTCTGAATTCCGAATAACCTCTGACCTCAGGAGTATTGGATAAGAGACTGTGGATCTATAGCTTTCATAATATTAGGAAGCTGAGCTCTTAGAACTCACATGAAGTAAGATATTCCCCTCCTCAGCAAGAGAATATAACTGGAAAGTGTGCCTCATTCAAAAGGTCTCAGTCAGGCATGTATCCCTGTGAGGTATTGTCTGTGTGTGTGGCTAACATTTTTTTTAAGCATCAAAAGAATCCAAATCTCTCTTTTTGAAGGGCAGTGGACCCCTACCAAGAAGACACAGCAACATCCTGTCAAACAGTGGTGGACAGCCTCTGCCCATGTGGTCTAAAATAAAAATAATTGAAACATAGTGTTACTGAAGTTTCTGGCTTCCCCTCACAATCACAGAAAGGGAAAGGTGAGTGAACCGGGTGGGGTTTAAAATTTCAGACTTCCTGTCCCTTAGACATAAACCAACTTAGAGAACCTAAAATCAGAAGAGGAAAAGCAAAAATACTCAAATGTTATCAAGTAAAGAAGAATGTGATAGTTGAAGGTCCATAAAGATATTTTGAAATGTTGCTTCATTCATATGCTGTTCTCTCACTAGGATTCTCCAGCTTCTCACAGTGGCTGAAGGGACTCAAATTACTGAGGTTGCAGATTTAATACACTAAAAGTCACCATTAGAACATAACATGGACTGCTCTTTTTGAATGCATCCATCATGGCTGGAAATATCTTTAGCACTCACAAGTTACAAAAAGTTCTGCCCCATCTCAAACCATTGTACTACACATGAGTCATCTTGGGTAATCTTGTCCAATCTTTGCTTGGGTAGCTTCTAACTCAACTGGCAGAACAAAGAAAGTCAATGTATTTCAACAATGGCACACATAGAACAACATGAAAGCCCAAATGACATATGCAATGGCATCATTTCAAATAAAAGACCAAAGCTGATTCACTAGGATGTCTTGGTTTCCAAAGGTAATAGTTATGTGTGAATTTACAGAACAATATCAGGGTGAGGTGAATGACTCTGAGGTTGTCTTTAATATGAACACTGCTAGTAAAAGCACACAAGTATTTTAAGTGGTTTTGGAAAAGAGGTTTTCTTACAAATGGACTTTCTTACAATTCTTTTTGGATACAGATTGAAGCAGCTTAAAATTAAAATAATGAGCCTTCTAGTTCAGGAAATCAAGGGATCAAGTGGCTCATTCCTACATAGAGATTACAATAAACATATTTAAATTTGAAATAAAATAAGAAACTTTTTCATGCTTTCTAAATTAATCATTCTCTTAAATAATATGTAAAAATAATAACTGCAGCACAGAAATTCATTGAGATGGAAGAAAAACAAAAGGCTGAACGGGTTTGACAAGACAATCCTGCATCACAGGCCATTTGGTAGGCTAGTTTAGATGTTTTGTGCACCTATGGAAAGTGATCCAAAGAATCATATGGACCAGACATAGCTGAGCCTGTGCTTGACATTCATGTGGATTCTAAGTGGTAATGCAAGGCTTCATACTTACAGTATGACATAACACCCCTAAATGATAATGTTTGTGGGGCTACAATACAGAATCTCATACATGATATTGTGGACACTATTTGATGTACTACCCCCAACTCACAAGAGTTCTTTCTCTCAGAGAACTGCTTATCCTTCTCCCACAGAGTTGGGTCTATGACAACCATGTATACACATACACACATATATTTCTGAATCTGGAGATAGATGTGGACGTGAAACTTAAATTGGGCCTCACCTGGTCTTTCTCCTGGGAAACTGGGATCGGGACTTAGAGGCAGCCTATCTCTTGAGCACAGGAGACAGGAACCCAGGGGCTGTGGGATGACATTCTTATTTGCCAAGAGAAAGAAAATCAAGTAAACCAGGGCAGAGGAGGGAGAATGAATTAGGTGGACAGAGAGAAAGTCAAGACACCATGGGTGCTGTCTGAGCTACTGCTGGCTTACCATCTCCAAGTCTATCTACTTACCCACCTTAGTGTTTTGTAAAGCATTTTTGTATCTTTTACAACAATTTTTCTTTTTAGAAAAGTAACTTTCAATCAAGAGCTTATCCATGGATTTCTATGAGCCCAGATGAAGTACACTCCAAATTTGTGAGAATCCATTTGCAGCCTCAGTTCACCCACCTTGCCCACAGAGTATTCCCAATTATTCTTTACTAGGATGTCATGGGAAAACATTTGGTGCACTTACTTTATTGTGCGATCTCCCAGTTTTCTGAGGATTCCACTGGGTACAACTTTCCTGGTGGTAAATGACATTGTATCTTCCCTAGAGTTAATCTTGCAAATAGATACAGATTATTTGAACCAGGCAAAAGTCCTCTTACATCTGCCACAGTCAGGGAGTGAGTGATGTGGAAGATGTCAGGTAAAGGCACTCAGTGTTTCACT
This sequence comes from Mesoplodon densirostris, assembly GCF_025265405.1. Lineage (NCBI taxonomy): Eukaryota > Metazoa > Chordata > Mammalia > Artiodactyla > Ziphiidae > Mesoplodon > Mesoplodon densirostris. The sequence continues at coordinate 19,461,150 of NC_082664.1, forward strand.
GGTCACTTTCGTACCTTCTAGATTTCTTCTCCTGACTGCCTCATGTCTCAACTCTCTCCTTCCCTTTTCCCCATAAAACTTCAGTTCTAATTTCCCTTGGGTGACTCTTCCCATGGTCCTTTGAATGCTGATATTTTTGAGAAAAAGCTAATTTTTATCAAGAATTTACTGTGTGTTAGGAACAGGCTAAGATCTTTTATTTTATTGTATTTATTTATTTTTAAGTATATTCGTCTAACTGTTCTAAAACAGGGGTCAAACTAGACTTCTGAAATTCATCAGTGTTTTTTTTTTTACTCTTTATTTATTTATTTTTTTACATCTTTATTGGAGTATAATTGCTTAACAATGGTGTGTTAGTTTCCGCTTTATAACAAAGTGAATCAGTTATACATATACATGTGTTCCCATATCCCCTCCCTCTTGCGTCTCCCTCCCACCCTCCCTATCTCACTCCTCCAGGCGGTCACAAAGCACTGAACTGATCTCCCTGTGCTATGCGGCTGAAGCCCACTAACTATCTACCTTACTTTTGGTAGTATATATATGTCCATGCCTCTCTTTCGCTTTGTCACAGCTTACCCTTCCCCCTCCCCATATCCTCAAGTCCATTCTCTAGTAGGTCTGTGTCTTTATTCCTGTCTTACCCCTAGGTTCTTCATGACATATTTTTCTTATTAAATTCCATATATATGTGCATATGGTATTTGTCTTTCTCTTTCTGACTTACTTCACTCTGTATGACAAACTCTAGGTCTATCCACCTCATTACAAATAGCTCAATTTCGTTTCTTTTTATGGCTGAGTAATATTCCATTGTATATATGAGCCACATCTTCTTTATCCATTCATCCGATAGATCTTTTATTATTAATTCATTATTTCCTTGAGGAAGGTAACAGAGAATTTGCAGATGAGGAAACAAATTTAGACTGATTAACTGAGGCACATATTTATTAAGTGGAGGAGGCCTGTTTGACACTAGAATACTAAGTCTTTTTTCTTTTGGGACTAGCCTCATCTGAGGTCAAAGCAAGTGACTACTACCCCAATGACTTCAGGGTGAAAGGAAAGCTCTCCTGTTTCTCTAACTCCTCCTCAGTTGCCTTCAAATGGCTCAAATTACATGATTAAAACTTGAAACTTTTATCTCAGAAATCATTTTTTTAATTAAACTCAAGTATTCTGGGCAAGATCATATTGTGGATTCCATCGTTATTATATCTCTTGGAGAATTTGTTGGTAGAATTCTTTTTCCCAGGGGAAGAATTTAAAAATCAAAAACAAAACAAAACAAACAAACAAACAAAAACCTTGGTACCTTCCTAAAGTGAGGGAAGGGGAAAAAGAGAGAATGATTATTATAGACAGTTTTGTTTCTTTTCTAATTTTTCTGAAGCATGTCCTTGTACCATGGAATAGTATGACCTTAAGTTGACATGATTCTTCTGAAATATCACCTCTTATTTCTCCAGTAGCGTTCAGTATCTGTCTGGTTTCATAAATATTTACCTACACAATGTACATTTTATCCTCTCTATCCTTAATATGCCATTAATATGTGGGTTTTGAAGACATGGACTGAAGACAGACCAGACTGGCAGGGATGCAGTGAGGGCTTCCCAAACCGGTAACTGTGCTATTCATTTATATGAACTCTAAGTTTCACAACAGCATATGAGGGAGGAACTGAGGACAAAATATGCTAAAGACTGTTCATAATAAGATCCAAAATTGCAAAGTCAGGTTTCAAGTCTGCCAGGTCTGTCTGCAGCTTCAGGAACCTTCATTTTCTTGATACCTTCTATCCCAACTCTCAGTTCATTGATTCAGTGCTTCCTATTGAAGCTCAGTCTTCTCATGAGGTTTCTGGCCTTATGTGAAATTGCACCCAGTTTAGATAGTCAGGTGGGCAGGTATTGATACTCTATAAGGACTCAATGATACCACTAAAGTGTTTCCCTCTGCTAAAGTAAAAAATGAATAAGAATGAGAAAAATAGCATTAATGATAAAAAGTTGCATAGAAGTAAAGCACAGATATAAGATAAAAGAAAAAAGATGAACAAAGAGAGAATGCATTCAGTCCAAATTTGTGGAGTGCCTTCTACATGCCTATCATTGGTCTAAACCAGCTTCATCCTTGGAAATTTATACCACATACAGATGAATGGTTGGCTGCCTTACTCTTCCCTCATTTCATCTCTTAATTCACTCCCTTACTCTCCTTTGGGGTCCCATAGGGTTAGGCAGAGCATAAATATAGTTGAGAGAAGGAGCAGAAAATGTCTTACATGACAGATACAGCACTGATGGTGTCAGTGTACTGACACTCATTTTTGTCGGCTGCTGATACAACTCCAGAGAGATTCTCTGGGAGTTCTTCTGGCACGGGCAGGCATTTTCTGGCTATCCAATTTTAAGTGTCCCCACTCTGGCAGCCCTGAGTCGGGTTCATCATCTGCCTTCATCTGCCTTATATCTGGTTCATGGAAAACATGCCCCTTAGCCTTGCTCTTTATGGATTGCCACTTGCTCCAGTGTCGTTATTTCTCTGGATTTTCCAGCTCTAGCCACACTTTATAATATTTTCAACATGGAAGATGAACAAAGAGTTGCAAAACCAGGTTTTAGGGATCTATCTATCTATCTATCTATCTATCTATATATATATATATATTTTTTTTTTTTTTTTTTTGCGGTACGCGGGCCTCTCACTGATGTGGCCTCTCCTGTTGTGGAGCACAGGCTCCGGACGCATAGGCCTCGCGGCCATGGCTCACGGGCCTATCCGCTCCATGGCATGTGGGATCCTCCCGGACCGGGGCATGAACCCGTGTCCCCTGCATCGGCAGGCGGACTCTCAACCACTGCGCCACCAGGGAAGCCCCTAGGGATCTATTAATAGGGTGACGATATACCCTGGTTTCATTCAAGCTTAACAACAACAACAACAGTAATAATTCAATCTTATGCCTAGGTGAGCTAATACCATACTTTGGAATGGGTGAGTACTGGGTATTTAGTGTTTTGTTTTTCAGACTAGACTCTGAAAAAATATGAAAAGTTACATTTAGTACCCTTTTATACTAGGAATTTTGCCAAAACAACATACTAAGGTTTTATTCTATTCTCAAGTATTGTAAAGACCATAGTTAATCATGAAGATTATAGTAACCACCCTTCACCCTCATCACTGTCAAAGTCAAGAGGATACAACTAGAGGAATAGGTACATTAAGGTTAGAAGAAAAAAAAAGATGAAAGGACAAGAGTAGCAAGAGTTCTTCTTTCTCCCTTGCCTCCAAAGCTCAAGGATTCACTCAGATGAAATTTTTTAGAACTAACTAAGGTAAATATGAACAACTCCTTTCAAAAGTTTACTTATATTCCATAGGACAAATTGGCTTAATTTGATGCCTCATTACTGGAATATCAATTGATAAACTGGTAATCATGACATCATTCTTGGATTCCAGTTGGAATCCAATTCTAATTCAGAAGTTCCAGAAACCTTCAACTTAAGAAATTTTTCAAGTTAGTGAATATTCTAATAAACAATCTAATTGTACCTCATTAAAATATTAAGTAATTTAAAATTTTCACTGGTTTATACTGATCTTTATTTCAGGATGGTACTCTCTTTTAGGCACTTTAGTTTTTGCTTTTGTTTTTGCTTTATTTTTCAACTTTCTATTTTGAAGTAATCATAGGCTCACAGGAAGTTGCAAAAAAGTACATAAAGTTCTGTGGACACTTGCATTTTGGTGTGAATGTGATTATTGGGAAAACAATGTGTTGATGACTTTATTTGGTGGGGTAGATAGATTCAATACTATACTTTCAAAGTCATCAGGATGTTTACAATATTTAGAATACTAAGCTTTATGTGGTTTCTACAATAAGGGTAATTTCAATTATTCAGTTATCATGAAGACCAAACCTTACTGCCTCATTTACAACTAACTTGTCAAGAACATTAGGGATGCTTGAGACTTAAAAAGAGAAGTATAACTGCAAGGAAATTTTATGTATGTAAGAAATGTCTTAGAGTAAAAATTTACAAAACGTGTGTTTATTTTAGTTTTTTTAATTAACAAATTTAATCAGTTATACATATACATATGTTCCCATATCCCCTCCCTTTTGCGTCTCCCTCCCACCCTCCCTATCCCACCCCTCCAGGTGGTCACAAAGCACCGAGCTGATCTCCCTGTGCTATGTGGCTGCTTCCCACTAGCTATCTATTTTACGTTTGGTAGTGTATATATGTCCATGCCTCTCTTTCGCTTTGTCACAGCTTCCCTTTCCCCCTCACCATATCCTCAAGTCCATTCTCTAGTAGATCTGTGTCTTTATTCCTGTCTTACCCCTATGTTCTTCATGACATTTTTTTCCCTTAAATTCCATATATATGTGTCAGCATACAGTATTTGTCTTTCTCTTTCTGACTTACTTCACTCTGTATGACAGACTCTAGGTCCATCCACCTCATTACAAATAGCTCAATTTCGTTTCTTTTTATGGCTGAGTAATATTCCATTGTATATATGTGCCACATCTTCTTTATCTATTCATCCGATGATGGACACTTAGGTTGTTTCCATCTCCGGGCTATTGTAAATAGGGCTGCTATGAACATTTTGGTACATGACTCTTTTTGAATTATGGTTTTCTCAGGGTATATGCCCAGTAGTGGGATTGCTGGGTCATATGGTAGTTCTATTTGTAGTTTTTTTAAGGAACCTCCATACCGTTCTCCATAGTGGCTGTACCAATTCACATTCCCACCAACAGTGCAAGAGTGTTCCCTTTTTTCCACACCCTCTCCATCACCTCTCATGTGGTTTTGTAGATGATAAAATTCTCTAGTTTTACAGTGTTATAGAAAACTATAATATTAGATTATCAGAGACTTGTATAGTTGCATAGATATTGTCCAATACTTCAAAAGTTCTATTCTATTAATTTCTTAAAACAAGCCAATAAACTTAGAGTAGCTCTTATTCTTTCCAATTTTGAAATGAAGTTGTAGAGGCTTAGAGAGCTTGAGTGATTCACCTTTGTTTCTGTAGCTGGTTCCTGGCCCGGCTCAGATCACACTCTACTGTACTACATGAACTTTTAAAAATGCAGTGCATTATAAATAAGAATTTGCTAAATCAGGTGGGTTATATTGGTGGCTTTTGTAACTTATTATAGCTAGATTTGAAGGTTTGATAGATGACTTCAACTGATACAAATCTTGTCAAATATGATAGATAGTGTTTCAAAATTAGCCTTGATTGAATACTTCTATCGGCATCTGTTAATCCTTTCTTAAAAGATTAATTCAACAATCATTGAAAAATATCAGGTCAGGAAAAGAGTTTATTCTCAAATAAATTATAATTAAATCCAAATGGAAGCAAGCAGGCTCTTTGAACCTTCACATTTTGACCAGTTATTGCTGCACTATTGCCTGGATTTAGTTAGTACAAGTGGCACAAGACTTCTTTTTTTTTCCTTTTGGTTACAGCAAAAGTCTAACTGTAGTATTTACATTTTTGTTTTTGTTTTTGTTTCTCCAGTGTGTGTCTTAGACCATGGGATATAAATTTTTAGTGATCACTTCCAAATTTTATAACAAAAAGTTAAGATTTTTAAAGATTCAACATTTGCCTCCCATTGTCATTTTGTAGTCTTTCTAAGCAAGTGTTACACTGAAAGCAATTTGGAGAAAAAAGCTAAGTTTCCTTCGTTCTAGAACAAGTTTATCATATTTATTGACACTAATAAGAGGGTTATCTACTTTTCGACCATGTCAGCCTTTAAGACTCAATTAATCATTTGTAGTGCTGCTAATGATTGCTATTAGATAACATTCAAGAGGTTGATATGAATACTTGGTTGAAATATATAAGTCCATATATTGGTTGGTTGGCCAGAACAGATTAGGAAAGACAATTAAATAGCTTAATTCCCCACTTCTCAAAGCACACCATCCCATGACCAATGCCTTGCTAAAGAACTGGGATTTCTATGCTTCAAATACGTTCATTTGGAGAGGAAATGAAGTAATTGGTTCTCAAATACTAAACATGCACGTAGGGTACTTGCCTCAGTTAGATCACTGTTAGCCAACTTGAAGCAAAGTGCTGAAGGAGGGATCACAGGCAGTACAACTTTTATGGCAATGGAGAAAAATGTAAGATCAAATTTTTGTTCCCCAAACCATCAGTGATTACGTTTGCTGTGGTCTTACAGCTAACCTCCTTTGCTCCCTAAACTGCCCTATGTGATGTGTACAAAATCCTTCCCTTGACGATTCAGATCATTCAACAAGTACACATGGACCCCCAGTTACAGAAAAACACAGTGAGGAATACAAAGAAATGCAGTACATGCTCTCCGGCCTTCAAACATTTACGTCTGTGTTTATGCAAAATCGGTGGCCCTCTTTAACCCTACTCGCATGTAGCATAACAAACAAATAGGACGGCCTCACAGGAGAAAGGCACTGCCACATGGACGTAATTTATAAGTTTTAATTAGCACAGTCCACTGTGGCCAAGTAGTGACAGATGCAACACCTGCTTTCAGGGAAAAAAATGAGAAAGAGGAAAGAATAACAGAGGTCAGCTGCTTTTCGAGGGAGAGATTTGTGGTCACACACAGGTCACAGTGGCTGGCATATAAAACGGCCTTTTTAATAGACAAAAATGTCTTTGAAAGGCAAATTATAAATATGAATGCAATTAACACAAGCTAAATTCTTCAACCAAATGAGTAGTCAAATATATTTGCTGGGGAGCATTTACACACCAAGAGTTGTTTAGAATGTGAAAATGCTTTTCATATTTTTAAAATCCAATCAATATGCTTAATATGTTATTTAAAATTTCTCATCAACTTTCTTTTTTTAAATTAAGGCAGATGATTAAACTGCTCAATCTCTATACAGAGTAAAGTCAGCAGTGGTGGGAAGTAGTTTATAGGAATATACAACATTTATTTTGTTTTTTTCAGAAGATATGAGTAAAAATAATACCAGCACCTAAGAATTTTGATTTTAGTCTATTTTGAGCCAAACTAGGATGATCTGTGAAAGCGAGTTTATGTAGTACTTGATTAAAACCAATTGTCATGGTTGCAGGAATTCAGCATCTGTTTGTGCAACCTTAAACACCAACCAACAATCACACATGAAACTGTCACCACCCATTCAAGTGTTGATCAGCTTTCATCCCTGGGCTGAGGCACACATCTCTGTGCAGAAAGCACATTGGAGAACACTCTGGAGAGCAACACATTTGGGAGAGTGAAGGAAACAGGATGGAGCAGAGAGAGCATTTGCACTGCAAGGCATCTGCAACTGTTGAGAAGGAAAAAGTTTCCCTCAATCCTCTGAGGGTCTTTGGCCAGATCTGAAAATTAAAATGAGGCAGATTAACAGGAGAAAAGCACAGAAATGTATTTGATACATGTTTCATGTGACACTGGAGCCTTCATTAGGAAATGAAACCCCAAAGAAACAGACCTGTGTATTTTTATGCCAGGCTTGACAAAGGGTGCACATTTTGGAGGAATAGGATAGGATTAGGGGTAGAGGTCATTGCGATAAACTGGGAAAAATTTAGAAGGTCTGTTTGCTTAGATTCTTTTTGGTGTCCCTTTGTCTTTGGAGATGAAGCTGCTCCTTTCCTCTGGGTATAGGGAGGGTACCTCTTAGAGAAGGGTTTATGACATGTTTTGGGGAAGAAGGGTGAAGCAGGCAGAGGTCACAATCACTCCTGTCACACTTTAGTGTGTCCTGAGCCCTATCACAATCTAGGCCCTAGCCAGGCTAACAGTGGACTCAGATGCTGGGTCAGCCCTGCGAGTTATCCCAAACTGAGAGCAGGCTCTTGCCTTTTCCCCACCCCTGTTCCCAACAGCATCCAGTCACATATATCTTCTTAAAAACTATAACCTTTGGGGCCTCCCTGGTGGCGCAGTGGTTAAGAGTCCGCCTGACGATGCAGGGGATACGGGTTCGTGCCCCGGTCTGGGAGGATCCCACATGCCGTGGAGCGGCTGGGCCCGTGAGCCATGGCCGCTGGGCCTGCGCATCCAGAGCCTGTGCTCCGCAACGGGAGAGGCCACAACAGTGAGAGGCCCGCATACCGCAAAAAGAAAAAAAAAAAAAAAAAAAAAAAAAAAAACTATAACCTTTGAAAACTTAAACTCATTAAAATACCAAAACCAGAGTTTTCCTCTCTTTTTTTTTAAATAAAAAGTGTTAGAAATAAATGATTTATCTAAGACTGTGGTTATCAAAGTGTGATTCTCAAATCAGCAGCACCAACATCAGAGGAGAACTTGTTAAAAATGTAATTTCTTGCACTGCACCCCAGAACTCGTGAATCAGAAGTTCTGGAATGGGGCTCAGCCACCTGTGTTTTAACTACTCCTCCAGGAAATAAAGTTGAGAACCATTAATCTAGCACTTTTAAAACATAATTCAATAGTCAGGGGAAAAAGCGATTTGATTTTCAAAATTATAGGGTTGGGCTGAGACTATGAGAGAACAGGTAAATGCACATTCATAGTTAGATTTTGCTTTGTGTGAACTTTGCTCAGTGTTTCTTGACTGTGCCTGTCTCACCTGGTTTCTGCTATGCAGACAGGTGACAGCTGGATGTCTAGTCTGAGAGCAATGCACCTGTGGCAAAGACCATATCTGTGGTTTGTCCAACTATGTCCTAAGTGCTGAGTCAGAGAAACATCTCATTTCACAGGAATTGATGGGCAGAAATAAAGCAGCTTTTAAGAGTGACAAGGATTTACACTTTAGCAAGCCTCAATAAGATCAGGAAATAGCTTGTCTGAGGTTTTATGATGATAATGCAGTCAAAATGCTTACCTTATGTAAATTTAAGATCATCCAAAGTGTAATTCAGGATGGGAGTTTTGTTCTACCGGCTTACATCCAACCCTTTTCTTGTTGGACTGTTCTTGCCTATTTGTCATTTGAAGGAGATTTCTTCTGGGATAATATCGCTGGGAGAAAGTGGCCTGAAACTAGTCACTCGCTTCCACAGAATAGAGTATGGATGGGGGCACATGGTAACTTTACACAGAAGAAACCTGACAAATATTACCTTAACCCAGTGGCCAAGATTAAGGTCACTAGTGATAAGCCATGTTTGAGTGCATGTACAAAAAATTTCTTCCACGTGGCTACCTCCCGCTTATCATTCAAGATCTGCTCAAATGCGACTTCCTTAGGGAATGTTCTGGGCTACCTCATCCAAAGTTATCTCCCACCTAGACTTAGAAACTTCTAGTCAAATATCTGCTTTATTTTCTTCATAGGCTTTTCAATATCTGTGTGTGTGTGTCTGTGTGTCTCTCATGTATGTTTTGTTATTGTTTCCTCCCTGGACGGGAAGTGCCAGGAAAGTAAGAAAGCAACTTATTTATCTCATTCTTCACTATCTGCCCAGGTGTTACAATGGTACACACACAGTAGGCACTCAACCTATACATTTTTCTGAAAGGGAATAGTCCTGATCTCTTGGAAGACACAGATACTGAATTTGGAAGTTGAATTCAGTTTTACTCCAAAATCCATCGTTTTTTCACCAAGCTGCTATGTACATAAGACTATTATTATCATCATGGTAAATAATAATAACTAACGCTTATTGATTTACTGTGGGCTTCAGCTGAATTCCACAATTGTTGTAGGAATTCAGATATGATGATCATGGTTTTATAGATGAGAAAGCAGAGGTTCTGAGAGAATAATTTTCCCAAATTCACAAAACAAGCAAGTTGTAAAACACACTCAGATTCTTTATCATTTTGTCCATGATATTTAGAATTTAGTTGCATCAGAATCACCCAAGGAGTCTTTCCAACCTCCAGATTGTCTGGTCCTCCCTCCAGAGACTCGATACAGTGGGCATAGATTATCCACATTTTAACTCACCCAAGGTAAGTACCAAACACTGCGTTTTGTTATAGATTCTGGTAGAGCAGACTACCAATGCCATATGGTGACAGTGGCAGCGAGACAGAGGAAGTAGATTTTTGGAAATAATCCCTCCTGAAGTCTCCATTGCATACAAGGAAAGGCACTGTTCAGGGAATGAGTCGCAGGCAGCCATTACTCTTCCCTGTGGCCTTTAGGTCAAGTTCAGATCAAGTCTGGTTCTCATTAGTCTGTGGGGACAGATGAGATCAGAGCCAGAGTGTGTCTGCCCTCAGGGTCCTTAACACACCTCTCTGATGGAATGAATGGCTCTTCCCTGGGAAAGGTGACAAGAGAGCAAGTTTGCTGATGGGTGACTCTGGGCTGTATAAACAGAGGCCACATTTTAATCTTAGTAGAGGAAGACTTGCCTGCAACATGCCTGACTTTTGACATGAATGCTACAGCTGCTTGTGCTCAGACCTTAAATTTGAGTGAGGCAAAGGCAGGGTCTGTCATTGGCTGATGATGGATTTTCATCAGCTCATAACAAAACTGAATAGCTCAGATGGCTTGTTGAAATAAATTTAATACTATTTTGGGAAAAAAAAGAAAAAAAAAGGAAAGAAAGAGTAGATTCATTTTTGGCAGCTAAATTCAATCTTGTGTGAAAGTCAAGCTAGCATAATTTAAAGTGCCACAAGAACCTTAAATCTCCCCCAGAACTTCATGGCTTGCCGTTTCTTTTCTCCCCACCCCCCATGCCTCTATCTCTTTTCCTTCAGGGAGCCTGGTTTCTTATTTCATGTGGCTTTTTTCCCTGTCTAGAGTGTTTCCATTTCCTCTGAAGTGAACCTAAGCTACTCACCGTTAGCGTGCATTTAGTTATGATTGTCTCTCCAAAGATCGACCCTGGGAATTTCATTCTGATGCCTGGATGGAAGGTCAGTTCAACTCAGATGGGTTCCATTTCGTTTTGGGTCTTTCTGTGTCCCTAAATTGGCAAAGAGCACAGCTTATATAGTCACTCCTTTGGGGCAAAATTTGATAAATCAGAATGACTTTTCTATTTCCCACTGGGTTAGTGATTATGATGTTAGTTGTTTGTCTTTTGATTTCCTTCCTTTTGTATCAATGCAAATGCATACCTGCATCAATATTAAAAATACCTTTGTGAGCCTAAAGTTAGTTGTATTTATTGACATGCTCAGAAAATATATATCAAATCTACAGAAGATAAATATGTCATACATTTCACCACTCAAATATGACCACTGTTAACATCAGGGACACATCTTTCTCGTCTTTTGTTCTATACTTGTATCCATATGTACACGTGTACAAGCAGAGAAAAAAATTTACTTCAAAAAGTAAAAATTCGGGCCTCCCTGGTGGCGCAGTGGTTGAGAGTCCGCCTGCCGATGCAGGGGATACGGGTTCGTGCCCCGGTCTGGGAGGATCCCATATGCCGCGGAGCGGCTGGGCCCGTGAGCCATGGCCGCTGGGCCTGAGTGTCCGGAGCCTGTGCTCCGCAACGGGAGAGGCCACAACAGTGAGAGGCCCGCATACCGCAAAAAGAAAAAAAAAAAAAAAAGTAAAAATTCAATTCTAGTTTATACTCAATCAGTTTCAATACTCTATCAGTTTACTCTTTCTTTAAATATTATTATACATCATCGTTTTGGATGACTGCATATTATTCAGCCATAGATATGTTATTCCATGAATTAAGCATCTAGCTTTGGATGTTTATGCTATTTCATCATTTGGTTCTCCTATTAAGAAGTCTGCGAGAAATATTCTTCTAATATATCCTTACATTTTTCTTGAAGTATATGATTTTTTTCTTTAATTTATAACTTCCCATTCTTCACAATTTTGTCTACTAGTGGTTCTCAGTGTGTGGTCCCCAGACTCACAGCATCTGCATCACCTGAGTATTTGTTAATAAGACACATTACCAGGCTCCACTCCAGAACTACTGAATCAGAAATTCTAGGGGTGTGGCCAAGCAACCTGTGTTATAGCGACACATCTAGGTGATTCTGATACCTGCTAATACGTGAGAACTGTGGGTCTAAGGTACTTGGTGGTTGGAGAGATTCTCGGTCTAGTTGGCCTATGTGCTGGCATGAGTCTGTGCAGTATAAGTCCTACAGCAATACTGGAATATGAAGACAGGAATATATGTTTCCTAGAAAAATCCAACTCTTTGCCTTAGGATTCAGATTTTTTGGGCTAACTCTGAGAATAACAGCTCTTCTGGTGGGACTTTTGTGGCGCTTATATTACTTACATCTAGAATGACTTGCCTATATCATCACTCATCTGAAGGACCATACTAGCCTCTTGACTTTTCTCCTTGTGTTATTTCTCATTCCTACAAGCCAATCTTCATTTAATAACTGAAGTTTTATGTTTCCTTCTGAAAATGCTATAAAACACAGCTGATAACCCATACTTAAAAATCCATCATTTCTCCTTGTCTATTGAATAAAATTTAAATTCATCAGTGTGGCATTTAAGGCCCTTCATAGCCCAGTCACTAGTTACTGTTTGAATCTCATCTGTCACTGCACACCCATTCATTTTCAGCTATATTAGCCACATTTGGTTCCCTCTATAAGGCATTCTCTTTCAGAAATCCATGTCTTAACTCTTGACCTGAAACTTTCTTCCAAACATTATCATATAGAAAAATGCTATTCTTCCTTTAGAATTCAGCTCTAACACCACCTCATTCGTGAAGGCTTCTCTGTTATTCCAATCCCTTATAATTATTTGAATGTTAGTTTATTTATACTTCAATATGAATCTCTCTTACTGTCTTGTAAATTAGTTAGTATTTTTTCTTACCTACCACATGAGTGTAGAAATCGGATATTATCTTTGCAAATTTCAATACAGTACCAAGCACTTAATACATATTCATTCATTGTTAAATGCTTCAGTGAATCACGAAAATTCAAATTAGTCAATATGTATAGATATTAACTCCAAACATTTAGATTCCATGCTAATTTAGAATTACTGAAAATCTGAAAGAGAAAAGACCATTAGTCCAATGAGAAACAGAATGTATAAATACTTTACATAACAGAGTAACTTATTTAAAATATTTTTTGTTAAAATTCAACTGAAAAAACTTAGTAGAAAATAATTTGACAACCAATTATTAATTTGGTTAATTATTTTTATTTTGTTGTTCTTTTTTCATCCAAAACCCCCCAAAAACTAAAATTATTTTGGCATTACTTTATTGACTGGAAAGTGAATTTGAGGATAAATAATCTTGTTATAAAATAGAGATGATTATAATGGAATAATATTGTACTGTTACAAATAGGTATCTATAATTCTTCCTTTACATTCCAAAGAAACTCTTACTAGTTGTGTAATGCTTTACATGGAGAGATGATTTCAGCATCCTCCCTAAAATAATAGTTCCACTCCCTTTTATTTATTGTTGTTTATCAAGCTTTTGTAGACTCACTAACAGGCTACAGGGAAATCAGTTGCACCATACCAATGTCATCAAAAAATAGCTATTTCATCACTTTCATCCATGACATGCAGGAATTGCCCAATCCCCTGGGGCCTGTTAAAGCTCTTTCTTCCATTGAAGACCACAGATTTTGCCTCCCAAACTATCCAGTGATTTGGAGCAATAGACAGACAGGATTTAAGGTAGTTTAATAATGAGGGAGTTTCTGCCACATCAAATGATCCTTACATATTTGATGTAATTTCAGGAAGTAAATAACAGAAAAATAAAAATTGGTAATGACACAATGAATGACTTACCTGGAGCTATTCTAGATATAATAGTGAAGAAGACAGTCTTTACTCTCAGGTATCTTAAAAATCCCTTGGGGTAACACCTTAAGCAAGCAAATGAAATACGTTAGTATGTGCAGAGGTGGTTATTGGAACACAAAGGGAAAAATCTCTTACCCAGTTTTGGGAGGCCTGGGAAACCTTTACCAAGAAAAGGAAGGTTAATAGAGTGGAATGGTTAAATAACTCAGCATGAAAGGAGAGAGACGTGGGTTTGAACTTGGCCCTTCTGTGTGACATTTGCTTGTACCTTAACCTCTCTAATTCTATTCTGTCTTGTACAATGAGACCCATAATACTCCCTCAAAAGAAGGGAACAAGAAAGGGTGGTGTCCAAGACTCAGAATGGGAAAAGCCTGGTATATTCCTAGACATAGAAGTGGTTCACAGAGAATGAGGGCAGGAATGAAAAGCACTGAGGCAGAGATCTAGTCATGATCTGTGCTGAGGAGTAAGGAGTATATTTGGGGGAAAAGGAGATCCCTTGGCCATTTAAGTGTTTCAAGATAGCTACTTAAACATGAAAATTGGAAAATTCACAGTGTTTAAATGGTCTCTTTTATTTTATCTATAGTTTCTAGTTTTCTACAATGAATTGTATTTACATACATTTTGAATTTTTATAGCAATTGGGAAAAAGAAAAAAAATAAATGAAATTAGTTAAGGAAGGTTAAAGGTCTAAAGTTGGCAATATTCCTGCATTAACCTGTGAGATCAGTGTCTAATTACCTTCAAATAAATGCATTAATCCATTGGCTTCTGTGTCTCAGCCCTCTATGACACAGAAATGGAAAGCCCAGAGAGATAACATTTTTTTTCCTGTAATCTTTGGGTTTATGGCTTGCATCTATTAAATTGGTGAGGAGATTGACCAGCAATAATTTAGACACCTGGGAATTCTGCTACACCACTTAATATGTAAGTTTGCCTCGTCTGAGTGGACTGTTGTCATAAGATCTACCAATGCTGAACATATGCTCATCCTAAAACCCAGCAACACCATTCCTAAAGAGACACCCAACAGAAATGTGAACAGATGCTCACCAAAAAAATGCACCAGCAGCACCAGCTGTACACTCCCCAAATACTCATCAATAGTAGATGGGATAAGTATGTTCAGTATATTTGCACAAAATGGAATAGTATATAGCACAAAGAATAAACTACATGTAGTAATATGGATAACGTTCACAAATATGATGTTGAACGGAAAAGACCAGAGAGAAAAAAGTAGATACTGTAAAATTGTGTGTGTGTGTGTGTGTGTGTCTATATCTGTAGTTACCCTAGCATACTAGGAAGGCTCTGAATTCAGTGTGTGCAGTACTTTCAATTATGACAAAATGTTCAGGTAAATTTAGTTTGTGACTAAATATTAGGAATCTTCAGCTTTTCAGGAATTTCCAATTAAGGGTGACTTTATGATTCCTTACCAAAACTTTTAATATTATATGGAATTTTAAATAAAAGAGTATAGAACATCCCATCATTGTCCAGTCACAAATATTATGCCACAGGTTATACATAATCTGTTTGCTTAAACTATGGTCAGCTACAGGCCAGAGGGTCTGGCATGAACCATTCTGTTCCCCTGAGCCCTCCACATTTCAGAGGCTGTGAATCAAGCTTTTCTTCTCATGCATGCCGGTAGAACAAAACCCTAGGATTGCTGAAACTATGTTTGAAACGTTTAGTATGAATTATGTCCTAAACCCAACAAAAGCCACACCTCCAGAGACTTCCACATTACCCTGCAATAAAAGGGTGAAGACTTGGGTAACTCAGGTCAGATCAATACAAATAGCAAGAGACAAAGCACTTATAAGGGTCTGTGTAAAGCCTTCTCTTGAAAGCATTGTAAAATCATTTTGAGAGGCTCACTCCTATGAGAAAGTGGAACTCTAAAGTCCCTGTGGGAATCTCAAAGTACCTGAAGGATACTGAGTCTATTACTTTGAAATATAGACTTGTGCAAAAATATTGCTTATATAGACAGAGTCCTAGATGATTTTTTATGTGCCTTCTAAAATAACGATCCAAAACCTTTCCACCAAAATCACAGTTGGGCCATACTATTTCTGCCTTTCTTTAAGAATAAAATATTATTGGGACATTTTTTAGTTAAAGAAATAAATAATAATTCTAATCTCCATGGACATCATACTTACTCCATCCCCCCCACCTCCAGTCCCCACTTCCAACACACATTTGGAATTGACATGTACACACTGCTGTATTTAAAATAGATAACCAACAAGGACCTGCTGTATAGCACAGGGAACCCTGCTCAATATTCTGTAATAACCTAAGTGGGAAAAGAATTTGAAAAAGAATAGATACATGTATATGTAAGAAAAAAATTTTTTAATGCAGGAGTATAAAACTATTAGTGAATGGCAAGAAAAAGAACCTAAGAAGGTTTATGTATTTATCAATTGCCAAGTAAAAGATATTTTTTAATGGATTAACAGTTGTTTTTAACTAGGAAATGGATCCAAAGACAGTAAACAAATTATGTTTCTTGTGTAACTGGATTTTACATTCACAAAACTTCCCGTATTTTGTTGACACCATTATCAACCATTAAAATAAAGTAATCCACCCCCCATTCCACATGGCTAATATTTCTTTGATAACTTTGAAACTATTAACAAATTTGATAGCTCTCTTGTACGCCTTAAATATAAATTTTGGCACTTTTCAGCAAAAGCTAATTGGAACTTTCTTCAAAAATGTTCCCCTTTAACAGTCTGTTAAAAAAAAAAAAAAAAAAAAAAAAAACCTCTCAAGTCCAGAACTGCTATGCTGAATACTCCTCCCAGTTTTCTGTTGAGCTTTCTCAACCACTTCGTCCTGCTTTCAACCTGGTCACTTACCAGAAACCCTGGGACCTCCAAGTCAAGCTTTCTTACGCTGTGTCATATTCCAATTCTCAATCTGTTAAATGTCAGCCAAAGCCCTAAACTCTTACAAGTAGTGTCATATCTTGATTAATCATTTGTTCATTTGAAAGTAAAGTGCTGTATTTCCTAGTGGAGCAAACAAAAATAGTCAGATGGCTTGCATATTGTTTTCCCTAATTTGGCCCAGTGTCAATGGATGTGAACAAAGCAGAAGCTCAGAGTTGTAGAGAAAGGCACTCAGACTTTGGTCTATATCCTGCAGGTATATGGCACACAGAGCAGTACAAACTGGAAAGCACTTATAAAAGGAGTTCAGGTGAAACAGAGATGGGAATTCATTCTCAGACCTGAAATGTTTTAGGCAATATTATAATTATTTCAAATCAGATGCTAATAGTGTTTCTGAATTATTGGTGTCCCAAAGAACAACTCAGTATTTGACAGTTCTTAAGGAGAAATTATTTTTAATGCTAGTCTTTCAGATATGTGTGGACATGATATGATTCTGCTCTCTCTGTTTTGGTCTATGTTGTTTTCATCTGCCTGGCATCCTTCTTCCATGAGTCATGCTCCTAGGGGCCTCTTAATCACTGCCTCACTCCCTCCTGAGCAGCTGAATGTATGGAACTGGTCTCAGCCAACTGTACTAACCACCTTATCTACCGTCGATAACAACTAGTTCAAGAAGTGAGCTCAAGAGCCAAGCAGGGCTTGATATCTTTACCTGGAAGAAATATGGACACTGGGAAAAAGGAAAGACTTTCTCCACTGGATCATTATGCCTGGGCTTTCAGCAGCCATACTCCCTACAGCTGTTAAGATCTGATCAACAGTTAGAGAAAATGAGAGCGAAACACAGACAGGCAGAAACAAGAGATGGGCAGAAGCCTTGTTCAGACTCATCTGTTCCTTAAATACAAAGGTCTCTGAAAAGTAGTCTTTCCAAGTGGGCTGAAAACATCAGTGAGGGAAAATTGTATTTCCAGAGGCAGCACATTGTATTTTTACAGCTCATATTTTTCTTCCATATTATCAAATAAAAATGGCTTCCCTCTAAATTGCATCTTGATCAGCTCCAGAATCATGGAATGATCCTATTTTATCTATTGTACGACAGCCTTTTGCATATTTAAAGATACCCTGTGTTCCCTGAGCCTTGTTTTCCCCAAGCTAAACATTATCACATAGCTCCACTAAGAGAGACAAAGCTGGTTGGCATTGAATATGAATCTGATCCAGCAGGACATAACTTTTTGTTCCTATGAGGACTGTCTGCCAGGTCAAGGGTAATAACTAAGTAGATAGGATATTAGAAGCAGTCTGAGTATAGAAGTGAAGTGTAAGAAAGGTAACACATGTAAAACAGAAGAATTAGAGGTAAAATGATGTGAAATGGCCTCAAGAACAGTATTATGTTCATTTTTTAACAAAGAGGAGGTGACATAAAATAATTGAGCAAAGATTTAAAATTTTAACAAAGTTCTGCCAGTGCTGAGGAGGTGCTAGAGGAGTTAGAAAATATTATTCAGTAGCAAATTTAAAATGGAAAAATCAAACAAATTTGGAAAATAATGGTTATTTCAGGATTTTTAAGTTAACTGACTGGCAGAAAATTCAATTTGCCTCAAAAGTAATTACGTTACAGAGAAGATATGAGATTAAATTATGAATATCAAAATATGAAGATCAGCTGAAAAAAAAGAAAATTTCATTCCTACTGGGAATTTAGATACAAAACAGAGCATGGTTGCTTGAGGGGACAAGTTTCCTTTGTGTGACACAGTCCCAAACTCCAATATCATGTCAATTCTGAATGACCACAACAAATCTGGGATCTCTCAGAGTTGGAATAGTGGTTTTAAAATATCTAATAAGAATTTTGTAGTGTAGGCTTTGGAAAAACAGTTGAATTAAGTTTATTCCAATATTCGTGCATGTATTTAAGATTAAAAGAGATAATTTAAAAATAGAAAATCCTTTAAACAATTTAAGCCAATAGTTTAGCCTCATAAATGAAAGTCTTTTGTGTGGTAAAGCTCAAAAATGAAACTGATTTAGTGTTATCTTAGCTTTTTGCTTGGAGTCCAGTAGATATTTCTATACAAACCCAAAGAATATCTTTAACATGAATGTTTTTGCCTATGATTTGTGAATTCTCACATTCCAAGGACTAAAGAGGTTTTCTCTAGACTTCACTATGGAAGTGTCATCTTTTGGTTGTAGTAAAATTTACTAGAGTGGACGAGTGTACAACAGAGAGGTTCTAAGACCAAGCTTTGAAGTCAGAAGAAACCCTGGATTTAACTCTAAGCTTTCTAATTCACAAAGACGTTCTGAGCCCTGTTTCCTTATCTATAAAACCAAAATCATAGTTTATCAACAGCAAAAAGAATCCTATTAAAAAATGGGCAGAAGATCTGAATAGACATTTTTCCAAAAAGAAATACAGATGATCAACATGTATATAAAAAGGTGCTTATCACTACTAATCATCAGGGAAATGCAAACCAAAACCACAATGAGATATCACCTCACACATATCAAAATGGTAGACAACATCAAAAAGACAACAAATAACAAGTGTTGGTGAAGATGTGGAGAAAACAAAACCCTTATGTTCTGTTGGGAATGCAAATTGGTGCAGCCACTGTGGAAAACAGTATGGAGTTTCCTCAAAATGCTGAAACTAGAATTTCTATATGATCCAGCAATTCTACTCCTGAGTATTTATCTAAAGAAAACAAAAGCACTAATTAGAAAAGATATATGCATCCTTATGTTCATTGCAGCATTGTTTACAATAGCCAAAGTATGGAAGCAACCTAAGTGCCTATCAGTAGATGAATTGTTAAAGATGTGATACACACACACACACACACACACACACACTTACATACAATGGAATGTTAGCCATAAAAAGGAAAGAAATCCTGTCATGTGCGACAGTATGGATGGACCTTAAGGGCATTATGCTAAGTGGAATAAATCGTACAGAGATAGATGATTCACTGCATGATCTGTATGATCTCACTTATATGTGGAATCTAAAAAAAAAGTCATAGTATTTGCTTTATTGCTTTGTCATGAGGGTTTGATTATTTTTCCAAAGCTTTTTTTTTTTTTTTTTTTTTGCGATACGTGGGCCTCTCCCTGTTGTGGCCTCCCCTGTTGTGGAGCACAGGCTCCGGACGCACAGGCTCAGCAGCCATGGCTCACAGGCCCAGCCTCTCCACGGCATGTGGGATCTTCCCAGACTGGGGTACGAACCCATGTCCCCTGCATCGGCAGGCGGACTCTCAACCACTGTGCCACCAGGGAAGCCCTCCAAAGCCTTTAGTGTTATAAGTATTAAAATAAGAGAAATTTCTCCCATTAATGTGAGAACTTGGTATATAAGCTATATAAAAAGGGGTAAATTATAATTACTAAAATGGAAATACATGCCAAGTGGAACATAATATCTATGACTGACCATCAGAATTCTAACATATTATCATAAGGATAACATTTTGCTCTAGAAACAATTAAAAAATCTTTTGCCAGGCACTATTTTTGTCCCTGGGAATCTAGCTCAATAATATGAAGTGCTTTCCCTTGAAGAGGCTATGGTTTATGAGCAGATGGGCAGACAATTTCAGATTTATGTGCTAATTGCACTGTTAGATCTATTTATACGGTGTTTCAGCCCATGCAGGAAGTGCTCTAGTCTCAGACTGGGTGAGGAAACAACCATCTTTGAAGGCTTTTTGGAGGAGGTAATGCAGAGGTTAGCTTTGAAGGAGGTACAGGAACTAACCAGGGAAGAAGATCCTAGGCAGAAGAAAAATGCTGAACGAAGGCCCTGAGGCAGGTAAACCTGATCAAGGAACTATAAGCCTTTTGGTAGCACTAGATTAGTAGTTTTAGAGACACATTCTTTCAACGTTTGATTTTACATGGGACTCTCATACTTCACCATTTTTTCCAGGACAGAGAAAAAGGTAGAAAGCATTTCAATATAATGATTAAAGTCAACATACAAGATCATTCATAATTTTGAAAATATAGCAGCAATCCCATTAAAATCAAACAAAGGATACCCACAGTTATTCAATATTTTTATGGACTGTCTAGCAATAAAGCAATAAATTGAAATAATATTTATGGTTAATATCAGGGAAAATACAAAATTATCAGTATTTGTATATGACAAGAATTTCTTCCTGGAAAATCCAAGAGAATCAAACTATTGGAAGTAAGATATAAATTCAGTTGTATCTATGTAAATAATAAAGGTACAAAACTTGATAGATGTTTTGTGTAACCAACAGTCAGTTAGTCAACATATGTGGGAAAAATTTCCATTCATAACAGGAGCAACAACAAAATGCTTGCAAGTCATCATAACAAGAACTCTTCTGAACTGAACCAATCTGAATATATTTGCTGAGAGATGTAAAAGAAGATTTAAAAATGAAGAGAAATACCAAGTCCACAGATGGGAGAATTGAACATGATAAGCCAGTTTTTCTGTTTTTAGATTTTATGCAAATTTAGTAAAATCATATAATGTAACTTTATTTGAACCTGACAATGTAAAGTTGTGATTAGAAAAATAATTACTGGTTACAGAGAAACATTTTTAGGTGTAACAACTAGTAATTATTCAATTACACTATTTATAATCAGTTTTATACATTTATAATGAAACTATAACATTTAAAGTATTTCAGTGTTGGAAACAAAACCCCCCACAGGACTACAAATTAAAATATTCACAAAATAAACAACCATATGAACTTACTATGTAACAAACCAGGAGGCAGATTCAGCAGGAAAGCAGAGCATTGTTCAAAAATAACACTCTAAGTTGCTAACTCCTTTAATTACAAGTTCCATAACTGTACACAAATATACCTAAATTGCAGAAAAAATGTAATAAATGAAACCAAACAACTAATACAAGATAGGTGGAAATTTACCCAATTTAAGGATGAGGTGTGGCTTTGTAGGAACAAAACAAAAGTTCTATAAATTACCTCATATATAAATTTAAGATTGTTTTGCTTCAGAAAGAACCAAATGCCTTTAGAAGTTAAATATGGAAAATTTTGTGACAAAAGAAACAAAGAGTTAATAGCCTTAATATGTTTGGAGAGATTTTAAAACAAAAGATAAAATCTTGAGAAAAAGAAAAGAAACAAGGTTTCACAGATTATAAAAATCAAATGTCCAAGAGGTATTTTAATACAGGGCTACCCTGACTGATAAGAGAAGACACAATAAATAAATTGAGACTTTTGTTTCTTTTGCTAATGAAATAGAGTAGAATAGCTTTTTGCTGTTATTTCTAAAGAAAATATGCATTATAAGTGTGATGATTAATGCACTTATACAATTTAATGGAAGTACAATTGTAGGAAGCATAAACTTTCGGAAAATGATTTCTTAATATGTATCAAGAGATGTAAAAAGTTCAAAGCTTAAGACCAAGTGATATTCTTTCTAGCCACTTTTATGGCACATTTAATTGTCCTGTCTGCTCAGGCTTCTGTTAGCTCTGATAATTTTTTAGACTCGCCCTGCTTTTTGATGACCTGGATAGTTTTGAGAAGGACTGGTCAGTTATTTTGTGGAAAGAAGTTCCACTGGATTCGTGTGATGGTTTTGTAATGATTATAATGAGTTTATGGGTTAGGGGAGGAAGACCACCTAGGTGAAGCGTCATTTTCACCTCATCATATCAAGTCTAGATACTGTGACTCATCACTATTCATGTCGCCCTTGATCTCCTGGCTGAGGTGGTGTTTGTCAGGTTCCTCCACTTTCTATACATTTTACTCCTTTAATTTGCTGTACTCTAGAAGGAAGTCAGTCTGTGCAGCCCACACTCATGGAATGGGGAACATTTTTTTTTTTTGAACAACTATTTAGTCGCTATAATTCTAGAAATATAAAACTGGTTAATTCTGGTATTTCCATAAGGGGAGTCATTATATAAGTATTACAAATACCATTTTAAAAAATCATGTTTATATATTTCCTAATGTCTTCATTGGGTACCCATTTATAGACTTGGGTTAAATGAAGGATCTTGCCCATTGAAAATATTTTGGAGGGTCTCTGCAATATTAGCATACTGTCAAGTTTGGGGTCACCCTTTTGCTATCAAAACATGTAATTAAACTTTTACTTTGAGAAAATTGTCAATCCACAGGCTGTTGTAAGAAAGAATACAGAGAGATCTCAAGTACCTTTTGTCTAGTTTCCCTCAATGGTAACATCTTGTAAGACTATAGTGTAAGATCACAGCCAGCATGGCTGCTTTGATAAAATCCTCTGATCTTACACAGATTTTTATCTGTTTTACTTGTAGTCATTTGTGTGTATTTAGTTCTATGCAATTTTAACACCTGTAGAGGTTCATGAATCTACCACCATCATCATGTACAGAACAGTTCTGTCATTCCAAGGATCCCTCATGTTAACCTTTTATTACCTCATCCTCCCTCATTCTGACCCCCACACCACATCTCTAACTCCTGGAAACCACTAATCTGTTAATTTCTATAATTTATCATTTCAAGGATGTTACATAAATAGATTCTTATCATATGTGACCTTTTGAGATTGGCTTCCCCCCAATTAGCATATAATTCCCTTGAGATTCATCCAGGTTGTTGTGTATATCAATATTCCCTTCCTTTTTATTGCTGGGTAGAATTTCATGGTATGGATGCACAACTGCTTGTTTAAATATTCACCCATTGAAAGACAGCTAGATTTGTCTCTGTTTGCTGTTTTGGACCCTTATGAATAAGCTACTACAAACATTTCATACAGGTTTTGGTGTGAACATAATTCTTTATCTCAATGGGACAAACGCCTAAGATGGTTTAGTTTTCAAGGATTTGCCAAATTGTTTTCCTCTAACTGAGCCTGTCCTCTTCACATATCCTATAGGAAAGACATAGAAAAACAATGGCATAGCTAAAATGCTTCCTACAAATTGCCAGAATTGATATAGATATAAAAAAATTAATATAAATTTTATTGAAGTGTAGTATACAACTTGAAATGTGCATGATCATTAAGTGTAGTTTAATAATTTTTCACAAGGTGAACATATACATGTTACCAGCACCCAGAGCAGGGAACAGAACTGTACTTGGAAGATTCTCATGTCTCCAGTCTACTTTCAAAATTTACCTTGTTGGTTTCAAATTGTATGTATTTTTACATCTGGCTTCTCTTGTTGAATGCTGTCTTTCTGAGATTAATCCGTGATTTGGCATATTGTTGCATATGAGAGAGTTCATTCATTCTCATTTCTGTGTAATAGTCCATTGTAGGAATCTACCAAAATTTAGTTACCTATTTTACTGCTAATTATATTTCACATGATCCCAGTTTTTAGCTCTTATGAATAGTACTTGTATGTGTCATTGTTGTATGCATCTCTCGATGAACATATGGAAGCATTTCTTTTGAGTGTAAACCGTGAGAAAAATATCTAGTTCAGGTGATACATATATACTCAGTTTTAGTAGATTTAAAAAGGAAAAAAAATACAGAAAAGGCCAAAAAAAAGCCAAGGGCATTCTTTTGAGGGGTCTCCTAAACCATTTACCAGAGGGTTTTCTGAAGTGACTCTGCTAATTTATGTTCCCATCCACAATGTGAGATCTCCACATCCAAATATGTGTTTTAAATCTCTTTTTTTGCCACATGAGAAAAACTGTGATTAAAAATGCTAAAATGTTTTTTTCATATCATATAGCTATTAAGAGAAGAATCCTTGGTTTGACCCCATGTTTGCCTAACTCCAGTGATATTCTTTTTCTATTAGACCACAGTGTCAATTACTTGACTTCAATAAATATGCTTCAAGTTAACCCTCACTTTTCACATCAATGAATGCCTCATATATTTTGCTCCTTTGATGCCCTTCTACTCAAGGTTCAACACTGGTAAACTATGTCTCCCTCCCTAATTCTGCCAGATCACATCTATCTCCTTCTACTTTTGATCAATTGTACTAAGTTGCCACCACATTACTTCAGTGAATGCCCTTATTTTAATATTTAACTTCTAACTATCCTTAGTTTAGTATCTTGTCATTTAGAGTGCAGGCTCTTTGAGAGTAAATATTCTATATCCTCTATGATATCTCTCCCTTTTATCAATGCAGTTAATAATCAATTAAAACTGTTAAATTAACTGACATCTAGCTACCTCACACTTAAAGTGGTCATCTAAATTTTAAATGAGATAGCAGACCAATGGAAAGCAAAGTCTTGAAACAGAATGTTTTGAAGGAAGTTGCACATATATAGTCTGAAATGGCAGACACATTGAATTCCAAAATAATGAGTGGAGCTACATTTTATTGTACAATTGTATTTATTATTTACTCAGTTCAATAAATCTGGACTAAATAAAACACTCAGTCACAAGTTAAGTGAATATATTACTTGAGGGAAATTTAAATTAAGAGTAATAAGTTATATGCTGAGTTGGTTTTAGATGAGATTTGAAAAATAGATGGGGAATTAATGAGATGGAAACTATCTGACAATAATTATTCTCAATCAATCATAAGGTTTATAAGGGAAAGATTTTTACTTCTGGGAAGGAGAAGATTTTGTTTAATTTATATCTGTTTGGAGGGTACCTATTACATATGTCTGAGTGTTTTAGATGCTTTGATATGAATCAAAAAATGGAAGAAGTTTCTTATGGTTTCTAAAACCATACAATTTCTAACACCATTTATATAAAATGGCCTTGGTTTGAGATCTTTAGAACTTCCTATTAAGTGTGTAGGATGGGACCAGGGACAATAGTACACTAAATAGACTCTACAATAATTAAAACTTTTCATCACCAAAACAATTCACATTCCTAATATTATCATAAGGTTTTCTGTTATACAAAGACAACTTGTATCCAGTTCACTGTGCAGTTGAAGAACTGAATTTGTACCGAGTCAGTGGTGAAATCCAGCCTAGAACAGTGGCTCCTGGCATTGGTCATAGGTAGTGAACTTGCTCCTGCATTATGGTCAGTGAAAGACAAACCCCAGAAACAGAGTTTCAGTATTTGACCTGAGGTCCTCTTACTCAGGGGTCCCCAGCACTCCCCCACCAACCCCAGGACAGGCTGCACAGCAGGAGGTGAGCAGCAGGCAAACAAGCAAACTTCATCTGCTGCTCCCCATCACTCCCCATCAGTCGCATTACTGCCTGAACCATCCCTCCCCCACTCCACTGTCTGTGGAAGAATTCTCTTCCGTGAAACAGGTCCCTGGTGCCAAAACGGTTGGGGACCACTTCTCTTACTTGAACGTTTATACTTCCCTAGTGCTCAAGTAATAATGAGGCTACTGGAACTATATCTATGAAAGTCAAGTTTCTTCAATGAGATACAAAAGGCAAGTGACCAAAGAAAACATGTAAATGTTGCACAATAAACATGAAAAGATGCTGAGCTTCTTAGTAATCAACAATTCAAATTATAATGATAAAATATCAACTCCACCTATTATATTGCAAAATTAAAGAATTTATAAAATCTAATATTGATAAGCATGTGGAGAAAGTGTCACTTCCATACGTAGCCTCTGGGAGTTTTATGGCTAACACACTTTTAGAGGGTAATCATAATCAAAATTTTAAATATATCTATCCTTTCATTTAGAAATTTGTTTCTAGAAATATATAACAATACTTACTGAAATGTTTAAGGACATATGTATATGTATTTGTTCTGTGTGCATACTATATATAATAATTATATCTATATATCTAAGTGATTTAAAATAGTAAGTACCTGATGGAAATATAACATGGAGGACTGGTTAAATTACACCTGAATATTATATAGCCATTAAAAATAACAACCACAGAAGTTTATATACTGACTTAGAAGAGTGAATTCAGATTGTTAATCATAAAAAGTAAATTGCACAAAATAATATGACCTAATTTCCTATTTTGGAAAGCAAAACTGCATAGAGTATAGTTTATATATATAAAGTATATATCTCATAAGATTAAAAATCTGGGAAAGAGTGGTGAAAATCTGTTTGGATGAAATAAAACAAAACAGTCCTGCCATTAATCAAGCTGAATTACCAGGAAATGTTGTTTCTCCCAAGGTCATGCAATGGCTGGAACATGTCCCAGAGACACCCCCCCACCTTCTAGTGACTGCTGTTCTTTTCAGCGATGGCCCCAGTCCTGCTTTAAATATATCCCTCTCTAGGAAGACAGCCAACAGCCAACCATCCTGCCTCTCCATGGCTTCCAGTCCCTAGTACATCCCACTTCTCGTAACCCCACCTGAGAAGCACAAGTCCAGAGCTGATCCCAGCTTTCATTAGGTCCCCCTCAAGGACCTTCAGTGGGTGCCAAACCATACACTAGATACTTCCCTCCTCTCCTTGTCAGGAGCATCCTGTTGTTCCTCTGGGGTGTCTGTTCTTGATCCCTTGAGTCAAGAAAATTGATTTTGTAAGAATATAGAATTGCTCCCAGTGGTCTTTGGCAATTTAACTAGGTTTTAACAATAACATGAACATATATGTATATTTAGAGATGTATGTATGTGCCTGTCTCTCTCCCTACTTATCTATCATCTCACTAGATAAAACAAAAAGTTCTGGAAGGTACTTATCACATTTAAGCAGGTATGTGAACAGAGGAGTGTTGAAGAGAACTTTCACTGATAACTTAAAACTTTCTTATTATAGAGTTTGCAATGGATGTGCATTAGTGTTTTCTTGTTTTTATAAGAGGGGGAATTAATGAATAAAAAATTAATTCACCTGAGCTAGTTCTCTGTCTCTGTACAAACACAGCCATACACACACCCACATCTGCACACATTCACACAATGCTTCTTAGAAAAATGAATATCTTGAATTTAGACCAAAGAAACTATAGATTATTATAAACAGCTTTGTTTACTAAAATCAAATTCTATACTTTAATTTTAATCTGAAAGGTATTTTTCTCAAAGAAAAACTATTAAAATAAGCAATAAAATATGTACATATAATATATAATTATATACATATAATTATATTGCTCTTTTATATATATATTGCTTATATATTATATAATAAACTTTTATTGCTTAATAACTATTTATACCTATAGCTATATCTATATATAACAATCATGTGTTTAAACTAAACTGGGACTGAGAATCAGAGTAAAGGTTTACTTGCTCAGGACTTAGTTAAATCAGTCTCAAGGTGTGGTTCTCCAGTACGTATCTGGCAACAAGGAACATGTGGATTAGAAAGAGAACCAAGTAATGGAGCGGTAATGGGCCATAGTTTGTCTTAATTACCTGCCATTGCTGTTCTTGCTTCTCTAAAAGGGAACACAGATGGAAAAGTAATTAATGCATAAACTAATTTGTCATCTCATTTGCCAATTGAACATGATAAATAAAACAGATTGAAGGAAATATTCAGCATGTTGAAGTAAGGTGAGACCAGTTGGGTGAGATGAAGAGACACTTATGGTTGCATTGGCAATAAACCTTAAAACAAATTATGTAATTTTAAATTTTATTTAAAAAATTAATTTTTTAAATTTATGTTGCCTCCTTGCTTAATATTTTAGCAAGGAGGCAACAGAAAAAAAAAAGACAATTCTTCATTTTATTGCTTTTTGTTTTTACTGTTTTGTTTTGGATACAAATATGACCAAGAACATTGTATACTAAGTCAGCACGTGTTTTGGCAACAAATCAGATTCAGTGCCAATAATGATCATGCATAAATCCAAATCTGAAAAAAATCCATCCAACCTACCATTATAAAACCAGCCTCTGTTTTTTACAGAATGACAAATAAATTTTCAACATTAGTAGTCAAAGTAAAAGTGTAATTTTTCGAATTGTGACTCCTCTTTGGAATCATTTAGTCTGAATTCATTTTGTTCAGAAAATAATATTTATACTAGTCTATAAAATATTCATGTTAAAATATTGTATGACTGTCGGGTACAAGGTGGTGTGCTAATGCTGTGAGTGGGTTTTCCATATACTTCACTAAAAAGTTGCAGAAAATGAAAGGAATTAAAGTCAAAATGTGTGGTAAATATCTGCCCTTGAATCACCTTCCTTTTAATGTTGTTTGCAAAGAGTTGAGCTACTGGGCTCTTCTTCATATTTAAGTGAGAAAAGTTTGGAAGCATGTGGGAAGAAAAGTCAAGATAATGGGCAACTGAGAGATGCCACTTCCCATGAGGGAATGTAAATAAGAGTATTAGGTACAGAAAGGATTTTAAATATTTTGCAGTCCATCCGGTACCTCACTTCTCATTTTAGGCATTCCTAGCAACATGAATCCAGTTACCTGGATATTTCATAATGAAGTTGGGCCTACAACATATTAACTTATGATTATGGATGTGAAAGTTTTTTTTTTAATTTCAAAAGGTCATACAAATATGACATATAATTCTCACATATCTGAATTTTGAACATAACCTTATATTGTTATCTATTATTATTTATTTATTTATTTATTTATTTATTTATATTTTTTTGTGGTACGCGGGCCTCTCACTGTTGCGGCCTCTCCCATTGTGGAGCACAGGCTCCGGACGCACAGGCTCAGCGACTATGGTTCACGGGCCCAGCCGCTCCGTGGCATGTGGGATTTTCCCGGACCGGGGCACGAACCCGCATTCCCTGAATCGGCAGGTGGACTCTCAACCACTGCGCCACCAGGGAAGCCCGTTATCTATTGTTTTAATAGTCAAAGTAATGTTGAACAAGATTGATCTTCAGTTTTCTTCTAGGGAACTATTATGCAAGGAGTCCATTATGCTGTCTGGGAGAACTCAGTTTGATGGTTTCCAACTGCATTACTCAGAGACTAGAGACCAGGTTTCCTCTGAAATGCAGAGGCAAAAGTTAAATCATTGATCAAAGATCCAGAATTCTCAACTTCACTTAAAACAGAGCAGTCCTGCCCCCATCTTTTTTCATAGTGGACTCCTCTTATCCTTGAACAAAAGATTTTACAGTTTAAAAAGTTCTTACAAGTATATTTATGGAACACATATTTTGTATAGTTTAGAGTCTGTATTCTGATTATAGTACAGGCTAATTATAGAAAGAAATTGGGCTATAATTTTGTTTTCTATGCACAGTAAAATCCTCCATAACCAAAACTAAAAATAATCACTAGTGAAATTTGGTCTCTAGTCTTCCAGAGCTTTTCATGTGGATATGTACTTATATGAAAGGGACTTCACTCTGTATAATTTACAGTATAGGGTGCATATCTTGCCATATCCATGTAATCTATTTCATCCATTTTTCTATTTATATAGTATATAATTTTCTAAATTTTCTTTCTTTGCAGCTATTTCATATGCATTTAATACCTTAGAGCACATATAATTTGCACAATACCATCCTCCATTTCATATACTAATTAATCAATAAAAGCTATGTTGTTGAGAGAATTAAAAGACAAGAAAGCAGTCCTCGTGAACTATCTAATTTGGATAAGGCGAAATATGTATGAATACAAATTAATGAAATTACAGCTATTGACCAGTTTATTTTGATGAATAATAGAAATCTCTATGCATAAGACATTTTATGTTTTCAGAGTGACTTCACATGTACAATCTGCTTCAATCTGAAAAATTACCCCGTGTGGTTTGCAGAATAAATGTTGCCCATTTTACAAATGAGGAAACTGAATGCATGAAAAAGGTGGAAGTGGAACCTTACCTCAGACGTTTAAACTCCTTCTTTGAATATCTATCATTATACCAGTGTAATCACTGAAATATACCCAGTAGAAAAAGTATTGACTGATATTTTGTTTTGGGATTGAGGACTGACTGACAAGAAACACCCAGAGATTATAATTTTTACAGTACCACATGTAATCAAAGTCAACTCCTTTTTTTTCCAAAATTATTTCATAAAGCAGAGAGTATACAACATATTTAGAGTATGCAGTTCAAAGGGCTACCTCAGTTAACTCTAGCAATCATACAATTCTGGACTCATGGAATTAACCACTATTCTGTGCTGCTTCTCAGTAGCAAAGCACTGCAAATTATTGACACATTTAATTCTATAAGAGTCCTCAATCCAGATCCTAAGGAAAATCTTAGAATGAGGGTCTGTCTAGTATTTTGCTATTTTCACTGGAGCAAAAAGGAGATAAAGAAACAAACAAGACTCAATGATAATGAAAACAAATGAATATTCCATCAATTCAGTCACAAAAGTTTATTTAGTATTTACTTTGTGCTAAGCACCTTAGTAATGCAAATATTGCTCTAGTGAAAATTTAGTTGTCAAGGAGCTAAGGTCTTATACATGGTATTGAAGTTCTAACAGGTCAGTGACCACCTCTGTTCTCTTCATGTGAGAATATCCCATTTTACCCTACTTGCAAGGGAAGGGATCGTGTCTCTGTTTTAAGGTTCTGTGGATATTTTTCTGTTTATCATGGGCTGTGCTGTTTCAGAGAACAGGTATTGTACATGGACTGGAATAATTATATTATTTCTATTATTTTGTAGTGAAAAGCTCCTCGTGAAGCCAGTCTTTTCAATTTTATTTCTTTAAACCCCATTCCATTTCCCTCATTTTCTTTTACATTCTTCTCTGCATTTTGCTTTTAGAAAGTTGACCCAGAGACAGGCAAGTTTAGCCTTACATGAAACTTCTCATTTAATAGAGGTCAGAGAAAAAACAGATATTTTTCTCTCATTTTTCATGAGTGGACTGCAGGACTTTCTGGGGAATATTTCTTGAAATGCCAAACCAGATGTTGTAAAATGTCTTGTACCCAGTGCTAAAACCTTTTCTCCTAAAACTTCTTAAAATTTAATAGCAGAAATATATCATATTAGTGCCCAGACTGCTACATTAAAGTAACATTACTGTTCTTGAGTTACACCCTCCATGATCCAGTAAATTCTGAGAAGTTTCCATTCTTAGTTTGAGCATCAAAATGCAGTATTTAGAGTTTACAAAGGTGAACACTCCTCACAGGAAATAATTTATATTCACCAATAGGCACTGACAGGTTGGGCCCAACATGGTTATATATCATATATTTCAACAATTGTCAGAAATATTTATTGAGAACCCATTGTGTGTAGATTGGTAAACTTCATGTTCTGTGGGAGCACACAAAATAAAATAGATGGAGGGGACCTTTACCCTCAACCAACTCAAAGAGTTTTTAGAAAGGATCCATAAATCAAGTTAAAGATTATATTAGATGACTTCTACATTTTCTTCAACTCTAAGCTTCTATTAATCTTTTATATTGTCTTCCTTTTATATTTTTAAATTTAATTCCACTTGACAAAAAAAGAAAAAAGACTTGAGGTGGCTTATCATAAGGACTCATTTATTTAGCCTAGGAGACTTAAAAATAAATGAGTAATTATAATAGGAAGCTGAACAAGTTGATTACTTAAGTTGAACATTAAATTACACTTCCTTTTATTTATGGGAGTGATACCTGAAAGGCTTCATATTCTACACTGGGACAGAAAGAAGAAAAAGAAATAAAACAGCTTTCTGAGACTTTCCCATCAAAGACTAACTTGATTGTTGCTTTGAGAAAGGGAGCTCAGAGATTCATGGGATCTTGTGCATTTTGATTCTGACTTAAATCAGGGGAAAAAAATCTTTTCTAGAGATGAAAAAGAATCTTTTTAAACTTCCTAATAGAGGAGGAGAACAAAGAAACATGGTGGTTTACATCCATTTGTGACTCTAGAACTTCCTCAGTTGTGGAACAAATGATTGGAAGGTGAGAGGCAGGCTAGAACTGTCTTAAAGTTGTATTTGCCTGGAAAGCACACTGTTTCACCTCAGTTATTTGTTATAGATCAATATGTTGATCAAGATTTATGCCTTTTTCAGTCTTTGCAAGATGTTGGTAAAGCAAACATTTTCCATATCAAGAACTATCATTAAGATTGTTTTTGGAGGGCCAGCTTTGTAAGGGACCTGTTGTGGCACCATTACCATTTCAATCATTTCTTCACCTGTCAGATAAAGAGAAGTATTTCAGTTCTTCAGAGTAGACACTTTCTTAGCATAGAATTCTATGAACCATTTATAAATGGGCATTAATTTTAGATGGGCAACTACTGGCATATACCTTGAGAAAACCATAATTCAAAAAGTGTCATGTACCACAATGTTCACTGCAGCTCTATTTACAATAGTCAGGACATGGAAGCAACCCTAGTGTCCATAAACAGATGAGTAGATAAAGAAGATGTGGCACATATACAGTGGAATATTACTCAGCCATAAAAAGAAATGAAAATGAGTTGTTTGTAGTGACATGGACGGACCTAGAGTCTGTCATACAGAGTGAAGTAAGTCAGAAAGAGAAAAATGAATACTGTATGCTAACACATATATATGGAATCTACAAAAAAAGAAAATCGTTCTGAAGAATGTAGGGGCAGGCCAGGAATAAAGACGCAGACATAGAAAATGGACTTGAGGACACACGGAGGAGGAAGTCTAAGCCGGGGTGAAGTGAGAGAGTGGCATGGACATATATACACTACCAAATGTAAAATAGATAGCTAGTGGGAAGCAGCCACATAGCACAGGGAGATCAGCTCGGTGTTTTGTGACCACCTAGAGGGTTAGGATAGGGAGGGTGGGAGGGAGACACAAGAGGGAGGAGAAATGTGGATATAAGTATATGTATAGCTAATTCACTTTGTTATAAAGCAGAAACTAACACGCCATTCTGAAGCAGTTATATTCCAATAAAGATGTTAATAAAATAAAATAAAATATAATGATAAACTTAAAAGAAAAGAAACAAAAGCAAAGTTTCAAGTTATTTTTTCATTCCACAATGTATTTGTCTATCAGTTATTTACTCATTTATTTATTTTTGGTAAATAATGAAATCACTTTCTATAAAAAATTTTAGAAGGGTATTAATTTAAGACACTTTGAGGAACATAATAGAAAATATCTTCAACAGGGATTTTGCAGAAGATATAAATGAATTTTTCACATGGTTGCATTTTTCAAAGAGCTTCAAAAAATGTTAAGGGTAAGATAGCAAATTGTAGTTCAGTTAAATAATATCTACATGTTCCTTTTAAGTCTGAAAGGCAGTTTAGAAAATCCAGAGGAATAAGTTCTTAGTAAGTCCAATAATCTGCCCATTTAAGTAGTTATTGGGCAACCTTGGGTGTTTTGTTTTGTTGCTTAGAAGGAGGAGAGAGGAAGACACTGAGACAGTTTGAGTACTGCTAGGTGTGCCACGTGGGCAAAATGTTTTCCAATTCATCTTCTCATTTGATCTTATTTTATCAATGCATAAATCTTAGAGGGAAGTTTCACTTGTTTCATTTGGGGCCTTCAAAGTTATAGGTTCAGAGAGGTTAAATGACTTGCCCTAGATCATATCGTATCATGAATAATAGCTATGTCAGAGTGACTACAAACCCACAAGACTTTAAAATCCAGGTACTGGGCCTCCCTGGTGGCGCAAGTGGTTGAGAGTCCGCCTGCCGATGCAGGGGATACGGGTTCATGCCCCGGTCTGGGAGGATCCCATATGCCGCGGAGCGGCTGGGCCCGTGAGCCATGGCTGCTGAGCCTGCGTGTCCGGAGCCTGTGCTCCGCAACGGGGGAGGCCACAACAGTGAGAGGCCCGCATACCGCAAAAAATAAATAAATAAATAAATAAATAAAATCCAGGTACTTTCTGCTGCAAAGTGGCTCATCTTGCTGACAAAAAGTTTTCCCTTTTTGGATCTCCTGTGACTACCTTTCAATATAATACTGATTTTACTTATTTAGTCCCTTATTTTAGGTTGTAAGCCCTTTTGAGAATAAAATGTATGTTATTTTCACGTTCTTTTCTCCTACAATTTCTATTCCAATGCATATATAATATAATATAGCCCCTGTTCATCTGGGGAGTCTTCCCTCTTTGCCAATTTAAGAAAATCCAGATGTGATTTTTCTAAGGGAGACTTGTTAACATTTATTTGTTGAAAACAATTATAGACAGAGGAATTGCACAGGAACAATTATAAATCAATGTGTCAACCAGTTTAAATGGAAAGTAGTTGGAATTAGTCACTTTAATGCTTAAGGAAGGACTTCATGAAATAAATACATTACATGCCAAGTTTTGAATAAGTAAATGAAAATGGATTGCTGGGGCATATGAGAATTAAATCTGATGACTTCAAATTCAGTCCTGAAATTATGGAATGACTGACTCAGGTTTTTTAAAAAAGCAGAAATCATTTACAAAGCTCACTTTGACAATCAGGAGATTTCAGACTGTCAGTAATGATGATGACAATAGTTACAAGTTACTGAAAAGCCCTATGTGTCAGACAATATGGGATGCTCTTTCCTAATCAATTTTTACATATGCCTCAACACAAACCCAAAAGGTTGATTTTTTAGATTCTCATTTTACAAACAAAAAAATTTAGGATTAGAGTCTACAGTCTTTTTTGTCCAGGTTCAGCAATTAATAAATGATAGAGGCAGGATTTAAAACTAGGTCTGTATGACTTCAAAACACAAGCTTTTACCTTGGAAAGAAATGTTGAATTATGAATAAGAATGCTGGCTCTGTTTCACTGTCTGGATTTGAATTTCAGCTCCACTACTACAGGTTACATGACTTTCCAACTCCCAAAGCATCAATTTACTCATTTTATAAATTGAGGATGTAGTGAAGGTTAAAACGAATTAATGTACGTAATGTGCTGTCTAACACAAAGTAAGTGATCAATAAATATGACATTGTGATGATGATGTTAATTATGAAACTGACAATGATGGATTTATAAACTGTATATTAATATTTATACCCATAGTATCTTGCACAAAGTTTGGACTACTTTTTATTCCCTTTGCATAGAAAAAGACTAAGCATACAGTGCTAAACTAAGTATATGCTCAATAGATGTTTGCTAACTGAGCACTGAGATGGTATAAAAAAGTTATGAGTCTTATTTGTACTTTATTCCTATTTCTCTAGACAATCATACCCATTGCTTGGGAACCTGCACGTAAATTCATTTTAGGTAGAAATCCCATGAATGATATTATAAATGCTTTGAAGGGAACATTTCCAGATGTCGTAAGATTACAATAATTATTATAGTACCTCACCTTGGCTAGGAGCATAGATACTTATTAAATTTCTACAAGAAAAAAATGGGAAGGTGGTTTATTGGATTTTATAGAGAAATTCTTCCTTCAGATATTTGATAGGAAAATGGAGAGTAGGTTGAGGGAGATGAGATACAGAGGAAATAAGAATTATTTATTAATTCCTTTCAGAAAGTTTGTCAGGTCTATTCGAGGGAATTTTGTTTTTATTCCTTCTTGAGCATTGTTAATAACTTTTCTAATCCTTATTTAACTTAATTAAACCCACCCAGCTTCATAATTCTTCTCAGGAGAAGATCTTGAATTTTGTTCTGAGAATAAAAGTAATAAAAAAGTTTAAGGTAAAGTCAAAACATTTTTGCCAAGTAAACTTACATATTTGAGATTTAACACTCCCTTTTCTAAGTGCTAAAGGGACTTTGAAAGGATTCCATGGACTGACCCTTGACTAATTGTAGTGTTAACACGGGTACTCATAAAGTAGATAACATATGGTTATTTGCTGGAAATGAGGACAGTTTTTCAGTATGTGTGCTGTTCTCAGTGTCATTCCTTGTTTCCCTGAAGAATTCTGCAGATGTCCCAATGCTGTGTAAACTGGCTTAATGCCAATTTTAGAGGACAAACCTATTTCTTCTTCTTCCCTATGCCCCTTCCTCTATTCCCGTGCTCTCTCTGTCTCTCTCTCTCTCATTTCACTCCTCCCCACCACCATCTTTCTCCTTTCCTTCCCTTTTTCAATAATAAATACCATAAAGCCTTATTTTGTTCAAGACATCAGATAGGTTTGGGGTAAACAAACATGAATGTCACATTGTCCTGTTCTTAATGGCCTTATTGCCTGGCCAGCAAGAGAGACAATTAAGGAAGTAGGTAGAAGGGAAGTATCAGGGTACAGTCCTTAAAAGAAGTTATTCTAGAAGCAAATGCTATTTCAGGGATAGGCAAGAGACAAGATAAACCAGCCTACATGTGGAGAGAAATGCAAGACAGTTTACCATAAGAATGTGCATTCTTGTGCAAAATCCAGCAAAAATTTGCCATTGCTTAACATTCTTTTTTATATTTTCATCTTTTTCCCTGAGCTCACAGAGTGACCAAAGCAGTGTTAAATATGACTGCAGCATGTTCTCTTTTTGACCTCTGTACTCATGCATTTGATCACTCCATGGTTTTTGACACAGATACTCACTACCTCCACCTATAAATACTTTTACCACTGACTTCCAGGACATCATACTCTCCTGTTTCCATCTGATTTTACTCTTTCTCCATCTCTTTTGGTGGATCCTCCTCATCTCTCTTACATCTTACAGTTTTTAAGCTCCAGATCTTATTCTTCAAACCTCTTTCCTGTCTGCTTTCTATGGCTTCTACCCCATCTTGGTGATATTACCCAGTTTCAAGGCTAAAGTCTGATATATCTAGTCCACACTTCTTATCTGAAGTCTCTTATTCCTGTTTTCTTTTTCTCCTAATATTTAGTACTTTATCACACTATAGAGGGATTACTTTGTTTATCTTCAATTTTCTTCTACTTAAATGTAAGTTTTACAGGAATGGTACTCTGTTACTGATTCACTTCTTAGAGCTTGGAATAATGCCTGCTCAGAGCAGGGACTCAGTAATGGTTTTGTTTTGTTTGGGAGCTGCATGGCAAGAGTCAGAATTCTTCAAGATGCACAAATATTAGTCCAGCCTAGTTTTATACGTCCAAGAGCTGTAGATGATCAACCACAATACAAG
The DNA here is from genome assembly GCF_025265405.1 of Mesoplodon densirostris. Taxonomy (NCBI): domain Eukaryota; kingdom Metazoa; phylum Chordata; class Mammalia; order Artiodactyla; family Ziphiidae; genus Mesoplodon; species Mesoplodon densirostris. The sequence continues at coordinate 19,498,742 of NC_082664.1, forward strand.
CATAATCAGTGTAATTCATATTCACAGCTGCCACTGAGTCCATGATAAATTTGAAAAGTCAAGAACTTTCTTTCTTAGATTTTTTTTAAATGAGTTTTTTTAAAATAAAGTTGTTTTGAGGGAAGAGGTCCCTGTGCTTTTACCCACATTTGCAATGTTGGAGAAACTGGTCCTCTATTTTCTCTTCATACATTCATTTATTTCACATTTCGGAGTTACCATATGTTTAACCCACAATAACATTCTAGAATGGTGAACTAAGACAGCAGAAGTATATGCACCTCACAGTGGCAAAACTTTTTTTTTATTCTTTATTTTGTGTGGCTACTGTCATTGTATATGATATATGAAGTGACAATTTACATACAGACTTGGGATGATATGTGTGGACATGAGTAACACCCTCTTCAGTTGGTCCAGAATCCTTCTACCTTACTTTTGCTTCAAGAAGTCCTGTTCACCAGTTGTGTGCACAGTCAGCAGAGCAACCCTGCCTCTGGAAGTTCATAATTTAGCCAGTGGGATGCCAGATTGATTCTCAATTGGCAGCCAAACAGAATAGAATAACTCCGTAGGGCCAGATGTGAGAGCTGTGCTAGCTTTCTTGCTTGTTTTTCTTTCTTCTTTCCTTCCCTTTTTATAAGTATTATTATCATGAGTCACCCGCTTGCAGTCTAGAGAGAACTAGCAACTGGTTCTTGTACTCAACAATGAAAAAGATACAAGACTGGTAAAGTGGTTCAAATACTCACACTCAGAATCCAGGGGGTTAAACTACAACCTGAATACCACCCCCCCAACCCATTACCAAAAGAAAAGACAAAATAAACAAAAACTTAAATGGATAAAGAAGCAGCTATACCCTTGTAGTGTTTTACTTTCTTGCTTTTAAACGGCAAGTCTACAACCCCTCATAATATTTTCTTTTCTTTTTTTTTTTTGCTGTTTTTTTAAATTTTTTTATACAGCAGATTCTTATTAGTTATCCATTTTATACACATCAGTGTATAACTGTCAATCCCAATCTCCCAAATCATCACACCCCCACCACCTGCCGCTTTCCCCCCTTGGTGTCCATACGTTTATTCTCTTCATCTGTGTCTCAATTTCTGCTCTGCAAACCAGTTCATCTGTACCATTTTTCTACAATCCACATATATGTATTAATATACGATATTTGTTTTTCTCGTTCTGACTTACTTCACTCTGTATGACAGTCTGTAGATCCATCCACGTCTCAACAAATGACCCAATATCATTCCTTTTTATGTCTGAGTAATATTCCATTGTATATATGTACCACATCTTCTTTATCCATTTTTCTGTTGATGGGTAATTAAGTTGTTTCCATGACCTGGCTATTGTAAATAGTGCTGCAATGAACATTGGGGTGCATGTGTCTTTTCGAATTGTGGTTTTCTCTGGGTATATGCCCAGGAATGTGATTGCTGGATCATATGGTAATTCTATTTTTAGTTTTTTTAAGGAACCTCCATACTGTTCTCCATAGTAGCTGTATCAGTTTACATTCCCACCAACAGTGCAAGAGGATTCCCTTTTCTCCACACCCTCTCCAGCATTTGTTGTTTGTAGATTTTCTGATGAATCCCACTCTAACTGGTGTGAGATTATATCTCATTGTAGTTTTGATTTGCATTTCTCTAATAATTAGTGATGTTGAGCAGCTTTTCATGTGCCTCTTGGCCATCAGTATGTCTTCTTTGGAGAAATGTCTATTTAGGTCTTCTGCCCATTTCTCAATTGGGTTGTTTGTTTTTTTAAATATTGAGCTGCATGAGCTGTTTATATATTTTGGAAATTAATCTCTTGTCCATTGATTCATCTGCAAATATTTTCTCCCATTCTGAGAGTTGGCTTTTCATCTTGTTTATGGTTTCCTTTGCTGTACAAAAGCTTTGAAGTTTCATTAGGTCCCATTTGTTTATTTTTGTTTTCATTTCCATTACTCTAGGAGGGGGATCAAAAGAGATCTTGCCGTGACTTGTGTCAAAGAATGCTCTTCCCATGTTTTCCTCTAAGAATTTTAGAGTGTCCAGTCTTACATTTAGATCTCTAATCCATTTTGAGTTTATTTTTGTGTATGGTGTTAGGGAGTGTTCTAATTTCATTCTTTTACATATAGCTGTCCAGTTTTGCCAGCACCACTTATTGAAGAGACTATCTTTTCTCCATTGTATATTCTTGCCTCCTTTGTCATAGATTAGTTGACCATATGTGTGTGTGTTTACCTCTGGGCTTTCTATCTTGTTCTATTGATCTATGTTTCTATTTCTGTGCCAGTACCATATTATCTTGACTACTGTAGCTTTGTAGTATAGTCTGAACTCAGGGAGTCTGATTCCTCCAGCTCCATTTTTTTCCCTCAAGACTGTTTTGGCTATTTGGGGTCTTTTGTGTCTCCATACAAATTTTAAGATTTTTTGTTCTAGTTCTGTAAAAAATGCCATTGGTAATTTGATATGGATTGCATTGAATCTGTAGATTGCTTTGGGTAGTATAGTCATTTTCACAATATTGATTCTTCCAATCCAAAAACATGGTATATCTCTCCATCTGTTGGTATCATCTTTAATTTCTTTACTCAGTGTCTTATAGTTTTCTGTATACAGGTCTTTTGTCTCCCTAGGTAAGTTTATTCCTAGGTATTTTATTCTTTTTGTTGCAATGTTAAATGGGAGTGTTTCCTTAATTTCTCTTTCAGATTTTAATCATTACTGTATAGGAAGGCAAGAGATTCCTGTGCATTAATTTTGTATCCTGCAACTTTATCAAATGCAGTGATTAGCTTTAGTAGTTTTCTGGTGGCATCTTTAGGATTCTCTATGTAGAGTATCATGTCATCATCTGCAAACAGTGACAGTTTTACTTCTTCTTCTCCAATTTGTATTCCTTTTATTTCTTTTTCTTCTCTGATTGCCGTGGCTAGGACTTCCAAAACTATGTTGAATAATAGTGGTGAGAGTGGACATCCTTTCTTGTTCCTGATCTTAGAGGAAATGCTTTCAGTTTTTCAGCACTGAGAATGATGTTTGTTGTGGGTTTGTCATATATGGCCTTTATTATGTTGAGGTAACTTTCCTCTATGCCCACTTTCTGGAGAGTTTGTATCATAAATGGGTGTTGAATTTTGTCAAAAGATTTTTTTGCATCTATTGAGATGATCATATGGTATTTAGTCTTCAATTTGTTAATATGGTATATCACATTGATTGATTTGTGTATATTGAAGAAATCTTGCATCCCTGGGATAAATCCCACTTGATCATGGTGTATGATCCTTTTAATGTGTTGTTGGATTCTGTGTGCTAGTATTTTGTTAAGGATTTTTGCATATATATTCATCAGTGATATTGGTATGTAATTTTCTTTTTTTATAATCTCTTTGTCTGGTTTTGGTATCAGGGTGATGGTGGCCTCATAGAATGAGTTTGGGAGTGTTCCTTCCTCTGCAAATTTTTGGAAGAGTTTGAGAAGGATGGGTGTTATCTCTCTCTCAATGTTTGATAGAATTCACCTGTAAAACTATTCAGTCCTGGAGTTTTGTTTATTAGAAGATTTTTAATCACAGTTTCAATTTCATTACTTGTGATTGCTCTGTTCATATATTCTATTTCTTCCTGGCTCAGTTGTGGAATGTTATACCTTTCTAAGAATTTGTCCATTTATTCCAGGTTGTCCATTTCATTGGCATAGAGTTGCTTTTAGTAGTCTCTTAGGATGCTTTGTATTTTTGCAGTGTTTGTTGTAACTTCTCCTTTTTCATTTCTAATTTTATTGATTTGAGTCCTCTCCCTCTATTTCTTTTTTTTCTTTTATTTATTTATTTTTATTAGTTTCTTCTTTATAACAAATGATCAGTCATACATATACATCTGTTCCCACATCCCTTCCCTCTTGCATCTCCCTCCCTCCCACCCTCCTTATCCCACCCCTCCAGGCGGTCACAAAGCACCGAGCTGATCTCCCTGTGCTATGCGGCTGCTTCCCACTAGCTATCTATATGGAATTTAAGAAAAAAAAAAGTCCCTCTATTTCTTGATGAGTCTGGCTAATGGTTTATCATTTTTTTTTATCTTCTCAAAGAACCAGCTTTTAGTTTTATTGATCTTTGCTACCGCTTTCTTTGTTTCTATTTCATTATTTCTGCTCTGATCTTTATGAATTCTTTCCTTCCGCTAACTTTGGATTTTGTTTGTTCTTCTTTCTCTAGTTCCTTTAGGTGTAAGGTTAGATTATTTATTTGAGATTTTTCTTATTTCTTGAGGTAGGCTTGTATAGCTGTAAACTTCCCTCTTAGAACTGCTTTTACTGCATCCCATAGGTTTTGGGTTGTCATGCTTTCATTGTCATTTGTCTCTAGGTATTTTTTGATTTCCTCTTTGATTTCTTCAGTGACCTCTTGGTTATTTAGTAACGTATTGTTTAGCCTCCATGTGTTTGTGTTTTTTACGTTTTTTCCCCAGTAATTTATTTCTAATCTCATAGTATTGTTGTCAGAAAAGAAGCATGATATGATTTCAATTTTCTTAAATTTACATCGGCTTGATTTGTGACCTAAGATGTGATCTATTCTGGAGAATGTTCCATGTGCACTTGAGAGGAAAGTGTACTCTGCTGTTTTTGGATGGAATGTCCTATAAATATCAATTAAATCTACCTGGTATAGTGTGTCATTTAAAGCTTCTGTTTCCTTATTTATTTTCATTTTGAATGATCTGTCCATTGTTGTAAGTGAGGTGTTGAAATCCCCCACTATTATTGTGTTACTGTCGATATCCTCTTTTACAGCTGTTAGCAGTTGTCTTATGTATTGAGGTGATCCTATGTTGGGTGTATATATATTTATAATTGTTATATCTTCTTCTTGGATTTATCCCTTGATCATTATGTAGTGTCCTTCCTTGTCTCTTGTAATATTATTTATTTTAAAGTCTATTTTATCTGATATGAGTATTGCTACTCCACCTTTCTTTTGATTTTCATTTGCATGGAATATCTTATTCTATCCCCTCCCTTTAAGTCTGTATGTGTCCCTTGGTCTGAAGTTGGTCTCTTGTAGACAGCGTATATATGGGTCTTGCTTTTGTATCCATTCAGCAAGCCTGTGTCTTTGGGTTGAAGCGTTTAATCCATTCACGTTTAAGGTAATTATTGATATGTGTGTTCCTATGACAATTTTCTTCATTGTTTTGGGTTTGTTTTTGTAGGTCCTATTCTTCTCTTGTGTTTCCCACTTAAAGAAGTTCCTTTAGCATTTGTTGTAGAGTTGGTTTGGTGGTGCTGAATTCTCTTAGCTTTTGCATGTCTGTAAAGCTTTTGATTTCTCCATTGAATCTGAATGAGATCCTTGCTGGTTAGAGTAATTTGGTTGGAGGTTTTCCCTTTCATCTCTTTAAGTATATTATGCCACTCACTTCTGGCCTGTAGAGCTTGTGCTGAGAAATCAGCTGTTCACCTTATGGGAGTTCCCTTGTAAGTTATTTGTTGTTTTTCCCTTGCTGCTTACAATAATTTTTCTTTGTCTTTAATTTTTGCAAATTTGATTACTATGTGTCTTGGAGTGTTTCTCCTTGGGTTTATCCTGTATGAGACTCACTGTGCTTCCTGGACTTGGGTGGTCATTTCCTTTCCCATTTAGGGAAGTTTTCAACTATATTCTCTTCAAATATTTTCTCGTGTCCATTCTTTCTCTCTTCTCCTTCTGGGACCCCTATAATGTGAATGTTGTTGCATTTAATGTTGCCCCAGTGGTCTCTGAAGCTGCCTTTATTTCTTTTCATTCTTTTTCTTTATTTTGTTCTGCAGAAGTGAATTCCACCATTCTGTCTTCAAGGTCACTTATTCGTTCTTCTGCCTCAGTTATTCTGCTATTGATTCCTTCTAGTGTAGTTTTCATTTTAGTTATTGTATTGTTCATCTGTGTTTGTTTGTTCTTTAATTCTTCTAGGTCTTCATTAAACATTTCTTGTACCTTCTCGATATTTGCCACCAGTGTTTTTCCAAGGTCCTGGATCATCTTCACTATCATTATTCTGAATTCTTTTTCTAGAAGGTTTCCTGTCTCCACTTCATTTAGTTGTTTTTCTGGTGTTTTATCTTGTTCCTTCATCTGGTACATAGCCCTCTGCCTTTTCATCTTCTCTATCTTTCTGGGAATGTGGTTTTTGTTCCACAGGCTGCAGGATTGTAGTTCTTTTCTAATAATATTTTCTATACCTTTTTCTTGGAAGAAAATTATTTTTAGTGCTGCATATTAAAAATGATCGCAAATGTACTCCACTGTTGCTAAGTTTTAGAACCACATCTTACACTAATGATCAGAGTTATCTGTTTGTAAATGATGGTTAAAAAAGCAAATCCTTAAATAATCCTCATCAGAAAATGGGAAATTAATTATCACACTATAACTAGTTAGGTAGAAATGAAGTAAATAAGGATAGAGGAATAATGGCTGCCTTTGTGTTATTTCATGCCTGCAACTCACCCTGAGACTGAAAAGTTCTCCTCAAAATGTCTTTTAAATTTTATTGTACTGTGGAGTGCATCTTTTTAAACAGTTAATAAAGTAATTTACTATGTAAAACCTTTGACCATATTCTCTTGTGTACACATTTCAATGGATCCTTAACTTCTGTTCCAGCAAGTGTATTTACTCATCAAATTGTGATTTCTTTATTATTGCTATTGAATATTATCTCAGACACTTGGAATTTTGAGACATGTACTTCACTCTTAAAAGAGAGTCTCAGAGCCTTTGGTTCATTGTTGGAACATTCTCTTGGGCTGTTCCATCCTATACTTGTTCAACATATTGTGTGTTACTTTAGTGATCTGACTTCAATTACATTGTTAAATAAACAACATCAACTGGGAGAAAATTTGAACTACCTCTGTCAATTATAACCCTGAGACAAAGAAACAAAGAATTTTCAAGAATAAAATATTTTACATTGACCCTCCTACTCACGAGAAGTTTCCTTAGCAGAGTCATACCTCTTTTGGTGTTTGTTCCAACCAGAGAACCATTTTCCTACTGTTACTTCCCAGGGTGAAGTTTATCACATTTACTACCTTGTTAAATGTTTCCTTCCTACATTTTATGATTCCTAGTTCAATGTCATGTACTGTTATAAACATTGAACTTGGCTTTCCAGGCTCACAAGACATGTGTTAATATTCCAGTTGGTGGTCAGGTCTAGGGAAAAAGTAGAACTTGAATACATGGTTTCCTCTATATTAAGACATTAGATACATTGAGATACTCTCCTTTCCATAAACCTTTTAGAAAAAAATGAAACACTGCTACATTGAAACTGCACATGGATTTAAGATGTATTCTTATTTCAGAAAATTTTAAATTGAAAAACATATATTTCTTAAAATAAAGGATTATAGTAATTGTTGTTGATAAGCCTTGATTATTTGTATAACATTGAAGGGAGTATGAAATATTTTTTCCTTCTTTCTCTTTCCTTTTTTTTTTTTTTACTGTATAAATTATTTCTCCCTTTCCTGTAACTGAAATCTTGTCAGTCAGGAGGCCTAAAGATACTTAGAAAACAAAGTTTGCATAAAGCTCACTCCCCTCAATGTTTATGTTTTGTAGAAACATTGAAAATTTCAAGATTTGTTACTGTCCCTCAGTAACACAATTCTCAGACACTAAGAAATCATTTATGATGAAAAATAAAAGAAGGAAGAAAAAAAGAACTTTTAGAATCTGAGGCAAAGGCCATCCACCTAGGAATTTACAGACTAGAACATACCTTGAGAAAGAATATTTTTACGGCTTTTGAGATTTATGATCTACTGGTACATTGAAAATAATTGGCCATGAGAATTCACAGGAAGATACTTGTATAGCACCCACTGGGTGAGCTCATTTTATTCAACCCATAAATTTCATTGAAAAAATTACTGAAACCTGATGAAAAGATTTGTACTCTGAAAGGAAAGCAAAACCAAATGACACAAAATTCACCTGGAAAAACTGATGATCCCAGAGAAGGGTAATGTCACTTTTCAGAATCACCTTGACAAATGCCTTCAAGCCAGTAGCAAGTACCAAGAAATGGACATTGAAGACACATTCTTTTTGCTGAAAGCCAATGTTCAAACACAGGAAATTGCAACAGAAAAACGGAAAGGAGTCTCAAGAGAGGTTAATACATAGTTTCCTTTTTTTATTTTTTTTTTTACATCTTTATTGGAATATAATTGCTTTACAATGGTGTGTTAGTTTCTGCTTTATAACAAAGTGATTCAGTTATACATATACATATGTTCCCATATCTCTTCCCTCTTGCATCTTCCTCCCTCCCTATCCCACCCCTCTAGGTGGTCACAAAGCACAGAGCTGATCTCCCTGTGCTATGTGGCTGCTTCCCACTAGCTATCTATTTTACTTCTGGTAGTGTATATATGTCCATGCCACTCTCTCACTTTGTCACAGATTTGTGATCTAATTTGCTTTATCCTGGTCGCATAGAATGCATGTTAGGTACTGTATTCATAGCAGCAGTGTATATACTGTTGTATATGGGAAATTTCTAATCATACCTACTTCATTTTGTCTTTCAAGTTTAGTCACCATTATCATAAGAATAAGCTAAAGCTAAACTGCATATTAGGAAAAAAAAACTGACAGTTTTTAATTTTTCTTAAAATCACTATTAGGCATCCTCTACTCAGACATCTAGATCTATTCTAATTAAGAAAATTTTTTTAACCTTTCTTAAAGGAGGCAACAGGGGAAAAAAAATAAAAAAGGAGAGTTCGTATGAGTTTTTGAATTTCTCTACCTACAAAGCAAACTTTAAGCTTGCCAAATGGTCCATCTTCTTGAAAGGGGATGAACACTAAGCAAAAAATGTGGTTGGAGAGCAGCAGAAGTGAGCATCACATCAAAGGAAAACCAGTTAAACTGATGTAACCTCTAGGAAGGAACACTGAAGGAGAACAAGACTGTTTATGCAGATGTGCTTTCCCTTAGAAAGCCATGTGTGCCTTAGATGTGAATCTTAATCCTTAGAAATAGCTGTTGGAGTCAAGGACCATAGGGCATAGAACTAGTGTTCTCAAATGGCATATCTCTCTAATTTTCTATGTAAATCCACTGACATTGCCATTTCCCTAACTAATTGGATAAAGTGTCTATTAGGTGAAACCATACAGTACTAACATTTTTTTTTTAATAGCAAGATAACCAGAACTCTGCATTCAAATGAAAATTTTGCTTTAGAGTCCCTGGCTTGCAAAAATTCTAACTTTAATGATCAAGAGTACTATCCTCAGTGCTGAAATTATGCTAAAATTAAAAGGGTGGAGCTAAAGTATATTTCCTGGAGTTGTCACATATTGAAGATGCTTAAATTATCACATAAGTAAAACCATACATTTCAATAGACTCATGTGTGTATGTGTGTGTGTGTGTGTGTGTTTTCAACAGACTTTGTCTTTTACTAAGAAAATGATCAGGATTTAGAGTTAGAAGCTCTGGGGAAAAATGTGTTATGAACAGCAGGACCAAATACAAAGAGATTTCACAAAGAATTAGTCTTGGACTATTGCTGACAAGATTCTTACATTAAGATACGAAGCTGTAGAAAGATGTTGCCTTCACACTGATAAAATATTTTTTATGTAATATTTCTCAGCTATAAAATGAAAGTATCACTTTTCTATCTGTACTTTGCTAGAATTACCTGGAGAATGTCAATGAGGAGATGTATGGGTAAGTGTTTTATAAAATAAGAGTTATACAAATATTATGTATAAATAATCAAAAATGTAAAATCACTACTTAATAGATTGTGGACAAATGGTCCATAGAGATCCAAAGTAGGTGTGTTAAGTTTTCATGAATATGGGGAAGCTTGGGTTGGGAGATGAAAGAATGGAGGTGCAAGCTTGTAGAAAGGGGATGGGGAGGCTGGCTTGACTGAGATGATCATATGTGAGAAGGTTCTGAGGACCACCGTGCTTGTTTATTTCACTGAATGTCAATCAGCAGCTCGTGCAGCATGGAGCAGATCTGTTCTAGAGATTTCCCTCTCAGCTTTGAAATGCTAATTTCTTCCCTAGGTTATACTGTAGAATGTAATTTCCTGTAACCTTCTAACCATTTGACTCTCAATAGGGAAGTGTGAACCCTGTATACTCACTAATCATTCAACATTGTTCATAAAAGGCTATAGAAGCACCATTTCTCCATTACTGACAGTGTAGTCTGGAGTTTACTATCATCATTTACATATATATCATCTAAAATAAGTATAACTTGCTTTCTCCATTAAGCAATATATATTTGACTCTGACTCTGTTATGTACTAGCTATTGAACTGTGGACAAATTGAACTCTCTATACCTCGAATTTTGTGTTTGGAAAATGGAGGTAATAATTGAATAATTCCTTCCTTATAGACTGCTATAAGCATTAATTGAAATAATTCTGTTAAAGATAATAGACATCACTCAGAAAATGTTATGTGTTATTATACATGATGGTAATTCTAATAACACTTGCTCTAGATCTAGTGCAGGTGATAATATTTTATACAAACACTTTCATATGAACCTGGTTCATATAGATTGTGATAATAATGAATGCAATCTCCCTAATGAAATGGCTTATCAAAGATATTCTCAATATTCTATCTTATTGAAGGTGGATGCTAGCCAGGATGAACAACTGGGAAATTGTGAAAGTGACCAAAAATATTTTACAGATAGGATCTCATAACGTCTTTTGTGAGCTTCTTGTGATTGGCAAGTATTTAGACTTACAGGTCTTTGAATCTCAGCTGACTACTGTCCACTCAGTGCCTATGATATAATGAAGTAAGAGAGTCTGAAGACATGAAAAGGAATCTAGCAGGACTGAGAGGCTTTGCACAGATTGCTGTAACTTTCTTACCTCATTCACTGTGCCTTTAAAATAAAAATACACTTACAGGAAGACAATATAAGAGAATACTACCCATAACTTTGGAAAAAGGAAAGTTCTTTCTAAGCAACACAGGAATAACAGAAACCTCAAAGAAAATATTTACAAGATTTTATGTCTGAAAATGAAAAACTCAAATGATGAGACTCAGAAAGACAAAAACGAAATGACAGACTATATGAAACGATATCTATACCTCAAAGACAGGGTTATTATAAATACATTAATAGTTGGTATAAATCAGTTTTTTAAAAGGGCAAAAATGGACTGTAGGTAATTCACAGAAGGAATTTAAAATGATTATTCAACATGAGAAAAAATATTTAATGTCACTCGACAAAAATTCAAACAAAATATTCTATATACCACTTATTAAATTGGTAAGAATTAAAAGGAATAATAAAAGCCAGTACTATAAAAAAAATGGCCTTTGACAATCTTGCATATTTATTTCCTTTCATTACTAGGCTAAAGACTAGTATTTGCTATGGTAGACAAATAAAGGTAGAAATGGGCAGCACTGGAATGTATAAATTGAATTATTCTTTGAAAATAATGTCTTACTGAGGATTTTTTAAAACCTCACTAAGATGTTACTTTCCAATACTCTGAAGTCATAGACTGGAGTTACTGGAAAGAACATTTCAAATCAAAATAAAGAATAACATATTTTTGCAATCTTTTAAAAAGTACTTTATCATTATTTTTAAAAGAAATAAAAATCAGGCACTATAGAAATGTTTGAAAAGCAAACAAAAAAATTACCTCTAATTTCAGCATCCAAAAATGACTTCAAGTTTTATCTTTTAAAACGCACTTGTACATGTATCTCTAAATAAATGAAATTGATTTGTTTCAAATTGCTTTATAACCTGTCTTTCATTCAACAATTCATTGTGAAAGTTTTATATGTCAATAACTATAGATCTTCATAATTTTAATGGTTGCATAGTATCCCATTATATGAACGTAGCCTACATTATTTATCTAAGCTTCTATTGATGGATATTTGAATTAATTCCTAAAGAGTAACTCTTTAAAATTAGACCTGACAGGCTTCCAAGTAACTGAACACTCCATTAATGAAAGATATTCAAGAGAGAATAATGGAATCAATGGTAAGATAATAGTATGACTTGATCAACTCTGAGATTGTTTTAGACACCAAAATATTGTTATACTAGGTGTACAGGTTTGTAATAGTGCCCCCAACTTCCTCTCCCCCAAATTCACATCCTTCACAGAACCTCAGAATGTGATCATACTGGGAAATATGGTCCTCGCAGATGTAATTAGTTAAGATGTGGTCATACTGGAGCAGGATGGGCCTTAAATGTAATATAACCAGTGTCCTAATAAGGAGAGAAAAGACACACAAAGACACAGACACAGGAGGGGAGAACATCATGTGAGGATGGAGACCAAGATCGGAGTGATTCATCTGTAAGCCAAGGAACACCAAGGATTGCCAACAACACCAGAACTTAAAAACGAGGCATGGGGAATTCCCTGGAGTCTAGTGGTTAGGACTTTGTGCTTCTACTGCAGGGGCCATGGGTTCGATTCCCTGGTAAAGTAATGGGGCAGACAGAAAAAAAAGAAAAGGGGGGGTGATGCTTGGAACTGATTTTCCCCTGGAGACTTCAGAGAAAGCACAGCCCTGTGACACTTTGATTTCTACCCTCCAGAAGTGTGAGAGAATACATTTCTGTGTTTAGAACCACCCAGTCTGTGGCAATCCATTATGGCAGACTTAGGAGACTAATAGATGAGGTAAATTTTGGTAGACTGGCTAAGAAATGGGTGTGAACGGATCCTCACCACAGTCTTATGCTCAAGGAATACATGCCCAGCTGCTGGACTAGAACTCGAGGCAGAAAGAGCTAAAACATGGCTCTAGCTGTGAAATTCTGTTTGTTTGTGAGCATTGAGAATCTAGAGAAGAGTGGCTAATAAAAAGAAAAGTAGAGCAAACTCTGAGGTAGGATCTAGTCTACTCTCTTCCTGGGTGCCCTTGACTTGACGCATCTAGAGTAGTATTTCATAACACTTTCCTTTAAGCAGGGCCCTGAGTTACACACTGCACCAGGGAAAAACCGTGAAGAATTAGGCTTTGGGCCAACCTGGGTAAAATTTCATTTTTTCTTCTCTTTAAATCAATCGTGTTAGACCCCTTTTCAGGTATCATCCCCATCACTAGCATCTTGGAACTGCTTGCAAAGAGGAGTGGCACAGCCAAAAGGCCATGCTGTTAGGTAAGAGGAGGTCAAGGAAGCCAAGTTGGGCCAATCAGATGGGCTCTTCTGCAAACTTGTAAATGACCAAAAGACAGAGACACATGGCAGAACCCTATAGAGGAAGTCCACTATCTTTACTGCTCAGGTTCAGGTTATGGCCTTGATACTTTCCTAGGTCCAATTTAATCACCCTTCTTCAGATTCTATGAACTCCTTTCCTATCCTCTCAGTAAACATCCTTTTCCACTGAAGCTACCTCGAGTTGGTATATCAATCAGCTACTGTTATACGGTACACAACTACAATGTCTCTGGAACAGACAGCAATCAGCATTGGTTTACTTTGGGAGCATGCAGGTTAGCCAGGGGTGAGCTAATCTAGGCTGGGCTTGGCTGGGTGTATCTGGTGTTTCCTCCTATTTCTTGGCCTCCTCCTGGGATCAGCGGGCTGGCCTAGGCGTGTTTTTCTCATGAGAAGAGAAGCAGTCAAGAGGACAAATGGAATAAGGTAGACTCCCTGAGGTTTATGCTGTGAGCTGGCACTTCCTCTTTCTGTTGGCCAAAGCAAGCCCCATGGGCCAATGGGGATCCCATCCACAGTAACAGGACACTCACTACAGGTTTATATGGCAAAGGGCATAGATACAGATAGGAAAGAATTGGACTGACTTCCTGTTACTGCAGCTAAAGGGGTTCCTAACTAATATAGACAAGGGTTACTTTCCATTATAAGTTAAGCATCATTTATAATTTTATCTCTCCAATGTCTAAAGACATCTTAAAAAATTAAAAAAAAAAACAAAAACAAAAACCTCTTTTCTCTCCCATGGTGTCTGGGATGATCAATGATTTGCCTTCCTCTCTTTCCCAGTGGAGTAAGGAGATGAATCTTGCTTTTCTTCAAAATGTTTATTTTTCATAAAAGAAAAAAATCTGTACTGCTGGTTACTCTTAGTTCTTCCCACAATTTAGCATTTCAAACATTTGGAATTGCTTTGGCTGAAAAGGAAAAAAAAGAAGTTTAAAAATGTTAGCTGGCAATGTTCTAACATATTGTAAAACAAATAAAACTGAGGCCCTGGCCACCCATGCTGGGATCACCGCCTGGGCCTATGTGAATAGTCAAAATGCTCTCACAGGGACTGTATGTATTTCTCTGGAAAATCTGAGCAGTGGATAGCAAAGATGCCTCATGCTGATATCTGGGCTTTAGCCACTATCTGTTCAATCTCTTCCTGTACCTATACTAGCTTTAACTTTAGGGTGCTTATTATTATTACTTTTTTAATCAACTTCAAATGTTAATGGAAAAGACTAAGAGCTTGTTTTTAAGAATCAATTAGCTTTTTATTTACATTTTGGCTCTGCCACTTTCTGACTGTGTAGCTTTAGATAACTTAACCTCCCTGTACTTCAGTTTCCTGAGAGAAAAAAAGATTATCATACCCCCATCCTACAGCTGTGAAATCAAGAAAATAATGTTTGCCAAGCTTCTAGCATATAACAAGCCCTCCAAAAATGGATTTAGTGGGAGGAGATGTTATGCAGTTATTAGTCAGTTTTTGCTGACCACAACGAAGGCTTCTGTTTCAACCCCTTTTCATGTTGCTCAAGGCCCAACGTGGGCTTTGCTCCACATCTTCATGTTGGCATCCAGAGGAAGGAGCAGCGCTTGCATGCTGGCATTCCTATAGCAGAGAAAAAAAGAAAGATGGCAGAAGCACACACAACCCTTAAAACCTGTGCTCACATTACATTGCCCACAGCCAGTCATGTTGCCAAGCCTGTCTCCATTTAAATGAGAAACACAGAAAAGATTCCATGGGGACAGATCCAGTTCAGAGGACGAGATGTAAATATTTCTACAAACAGACCCCATATTCCAGCAGATTTTCCTATTTGTGAGATATCCAACATTTGTGAGTGGAAACTGCATGGGAAATGGGAAACATGGCTTCAGTTCCTGATCATGCCCTTGGACTAACACTGGGCTCTCTGGCACTCAGCATTTTCATTTCAAACAACAAGTTATTTACTACTCTATGATGTAAATGTTCAGATAAATTTATTTATTTATTTATTTATTTATAGCTAGAGGATAGAATTAATTTTGACATATGAACATGTGGGGAAATTTTTATTTTCAAAAATCAGAGGATATATTATGGCAAGAGACTAGCACTGAACAAGCTTGTGTACCAGGAGGGAACATGAGGATTGGCTGTGATTGTTCATCTATCAAGCACTGAACATGCACTGGACACTGTCTTAGGCTCCCATGATGCATCAGGTTAGAGAAGAGACAAAAATCCATACCTTTTTTTGCTGTACACCTGAAACTAACACAGCATTGTAAGTCAACTATACTCTAATAAAAATTTTAAAAAATAAAAGAAAAGAAAGTAAAATAAAAGAAAGAAAGAAAGAAAGACAAAGAAAAAGAAAGAAGAAAGAAAGAATCTTTTCTCAAGGGACTGAATGGCCAAGTATCTTTTTCTCTAGGACAGTGTTGAGAGCTGTGAAATATATTTTATTTTATGACCCAGTACATATGTGTTAATACATACATATGAATGAAATAAAATGTTTATGAAATAAAAAAGAAATCCCTACCCTCTAAGAGTATATTCTAGTGGGAAAGATAGATCAAAAATAAATCAGTAAATAGAATAAGAAGCATAGTGATTTGGATAAAAGAATCGAGCAGGGCAAGGAGGATTTGGAGTTTAAGGGTAAAGAGGGAAGAATCAGGGCATGTGATCTAACTAGAATGTTCAGTCAGGGTAAGCTTCATTTGAAAAGAGATTTTTGAGCTAAGAGTTTAAGAAGCTGAGGGGACAGTGGGTCTCATATAACGAGAAAAGCCAGGGGGAAGACGGTTGTGCCTGCTGTGTTAGAAGAACAGCAAAGAGGTCAGTGTGGGTAAAACTAAGTAAGCAACAGGGCAAGTAGTAGGGGCATTCTGAGAGATTAAGGGAGAGGATCGTGCAGGCAAAGGGCTCGAAGAGCCTTTGAAAAGCATTTAGCTTTTACCATCAGTGGGATGGTGAGGTTATGGTGGATACTGAGAAGACCAGCTGTGTGAACTGACTTACATTTTAGAAAGTCAGTCTGGATATAATGATGGGAATACATTGTTGAAGTCGCAATCAGAATCAGGAATACCAGTTCTGAGGCTGTTGGGCTTCCCACATGGTGGATGGCGGTGCCTTGGGCCGGGTGCTAGCTGTGATGCTAGCTGGGAACATGGAGAGAAATGAGCAGGATCCAGAGACATTTGATGGGAGAACCCATAAAATTTGTTTGGATGACTTGAATTAGAGCCCAGAAGAGCAGTTTTAAGGAGGAAGGTGAGGAGTTAATTATGCTCATCTAATATTTGAGCTGTTTGCTGTACATGCAATGGCCAATGTTCAGTAGGCAGATGGATTTCAGAAGAGAGCTCTGCCCAGAAGATACACATTTGAGAGCCATTGAAACATAGTTGGTATTTAAACAATGAGACTGTCTATGCTATCAAGGGAGTGATTGTAGACAGAAAAGAACAAAATTTAAGTCATGGAACCTGTCTTAATTTCTCAGAGCTGTCACAACAAAATATCACATACTGCAAGGGCTGAAAACAACAGAAATTTCCTACCTCATGGTTCTGGAGGCTGGAAGTCTGAAATTGAGATATGGACAGGACCATGCTCCCTCTGAAATCTGTAGGATTTCTCCTCTCCTGTGTCTCTCTCTGTGTCTCTTCTCTTCTTCTTATGAGGACACAAGTCATGTTGGATTAAAGATCCACCCTATGGGTCATCTTAACTAGTGACCTTATTTTAACTAATGACATCTACCATGGCCCTTTTTTTATATAAGTTCATATACTTAAGTTCTGTGGGTTAGGATTTCAACATATTTTGGGGGGGTGAGGCACAATTGACCTGTAGCAGAGCCCTTAAATTTTAAGGGAAATGAAATACACACTGTCTTAAACTCATGAAGATATTGTGCCCCCTCTGTTCATGTGTTTAAGCCCTAATCCCCAATGTGACTATATTGGGTAATTAAGGTTAAATGAGTCATGAAGATAGGACCCTAATCCCATAGGAACAGTGTCCTTATAAGAAAAGGAAGAGACACCAGACAGCTCTCTCTCTCTCCCTACATCTCTACATGTGCACAGAGAAAAAACATGTGAGGACACAGGTAGAAGACAGCCATCTACAAACCAGAAAGAAAGGTCTCACC
Organism: Mesoplodon densirostris; assembly: GCF_025265405.1. NCBI lineage: Eukaryota > Metazoa > Chordata > Mammalia > Artiodactyla > Ziphiidae > Mesoplodon > Mesoplodon densirostris. The sequence goes on from NC_082664.1 coordinate 19,516,180, forward strand.
AGCAACCAAACCTGTTGCTGCTTTAATCTTGGTTTTATAGTCCAAGAACTATGAGAAAATAAATTTCTGTTACTTAAGCCACCCAGTCTCTGGTATTTTTGTTAGGGCAGCCCTAGCTGGCTAATACACCAACCTTTAGTTTCTTTATTCTTCTGACCAATCCTAGAATTTCTGTTGTGCTATACCTGCTACTTTGCACATGGTAGGCATCCAATACATATTTGTCATTTGATCTTTTGACAGATTTGATTTTCCACTGGACTCCTTAACTACACCTTTGAACAGGAAGGACAAGACAAGAAAATCTAATTTGGAAAACTTACACAAGAAAGAGGAAAAGCCACATGTGTAAAGCTGTTACCCTGTGATTATAAAACCACTGAACTCCTTAATAAGCCTTTAAACTCTGAGAGATAAAGAAATGGAGCCTTAACAATGGAAGAGCACTTCAAGGATATTAAAAATGACCTCCATGCTCCACCTGCAAGATAAAAGAAAGAGTTGCTCAAGTGGCTTCAGATAACTTTTCTGCAGGTGACAAGAGCATCCATCCTTCCCTTTGTTCAGTCTAGAGAGCTGGTGTGGAGCAATAAGGTCCCTGGTTGGTGAGAACACAGGTTTAGGGAGCCCTTCAAAAGACGCTATATACAAGACCCGGCATGATCTGCTCCTTGCCTGGCAGACCTATACCTGGTCACTCTGATATTTACATGTCTCTATCATTTCACTTGGTCAGGATAAAGGAAATAGGAAAGAGGGCATTTTTATTATAGTCGGACCTCCATACCCATGGGTTTGGCATGCACAGATTCCACCAACAATGGATGGAAAAAATGTGGGAGAAAAATTTCAGAAAGTTCCAAAAAGCAAAACTTGAATTTGCTGCATTCAGGCCACTATTTGCATAACACGAGTTTTATTTACTACTATTTACATAGCATTTACATTATATTAGGTATTATAAGTAGTCTAGAGACGATTAAAAGTATATGGAGGATGATCATAAGTTATATGCAAACGCTATTTCACTTTATATAAGGGACTTGGGCATGTTTGCACTTTGGTATGTGTGGGAGTCCTGGAATTAATACCCCATGGACACTGACAGACAGCTATTTTTTTTAATGGATAAAGGGAAAATTCCTAGAATGTACTTTAGCTAGAGGTTAAATTTAACAGGTTTTATCAGTGATCAGTTTTTTTTTTTTCTCCATTTCTGCCTGACTTACCAGATTGCTCTTGGCAAGAAAGGTAAATAGCTATGGTTTGAGCTGTGATATTGTGACTCTGTTCTAGCTGTTGAACAGTGTCTAAAAAAATAGATATGAACTGGATCTTTCTCTTTGGATTGGAATTTATTGTTATCTTTTTCTTATTCTTTCCTCTGTGTGTGTGTATGTGCACTTGCGTGTGTGTCTACTCACAGTTTAATGAGGTTATGTCACCAAAGGAGGCATGTGATGTTTCCATTCTGCAATGCTGCCAGCTCAGCTCTTCTATCTGGAGCCTCTCATTTAGAAGCCTTACTAAGTTGTTTCAATTACTTTGTCAGGCTTAAGTCGGCAGCAAATAGGAGGATTGTTTTTTTTCCTTCTAAGGTGAGATTACATTTAAATGATAATAATAAATGCCAAAATAATGTGAATGCCTATGCCGAAAGGGGTGATGCCCTTCTTGGCTGACCGGGTTTCCACTGGGTACTTGTCATAACTTATCAGCTGTAATCCTTGTGTGGAGCAGAGCAAAGGACTCCCAGGTTGATGAGAGGATGCCCTTAAGCAGGTCCTGGGTCATGAGGCTGCTCAACACCTGTAGTTTGGGGGGCTTCTTTCTCTTAGTTATTTCTGTGATTCAACTCAGGCTCATCTTGTTTCAGTAAATGTCTTTAACTCTTGTCTATTTTCTACCGTTATTCACTCTCTAACCTCCCTTGTTTCACCTCTTGAAGAATTTTACCTTTGCAAGGCCACTTCAAAGATGCTCTGGTTCCTTTCCCTAAAAATAGAATGTCTGTTTTATGTAAAATCCCTTTCCACATAGCCTTATGGACATTTGCCTGTTTTCTTTGACAAAGGTTAGATCTTAAAATAATTAGTCTAGGATGAGGGAAAAGGGAAGGACAGCAATGTCAGGGTTACTTTGCAAGAAACAAAACAAAACAGTAATTTGATGTTAACATTTCATATGTTTTAAAATTATAAAATGAGCTTAGAGACAAGAGCACTATACACATGATTCACCCCAGTCTTATCTGATTGCTATGTATACATGCAGATATGTTTTCAAAATTCTTCGGTTATTTTGTGTAGGTGCACATACTGAGATATTATCTACATGTCTGAAGTGATTAAGGTAGAACATCAGTTGTGAATAAAATTTTCTCCATTCCTGAGTTGCAAAGGAATAGTTTTAGAAAAGTCTCTTGTGTCTGCTGCCTTTTGAAGAATTCTAAGTGGATTTATTATTTTATATGGTAAATGTATTGATCTTTTAATTTTTAAATAAACATATTCTGTTTCTATCTTTGTGAATTTTGAAATATTAATTGTTATACTTCTTAGTGAGTTCTAAAAATTCTTATAGGAGTCTTTACCTTGAAGGAAGGTCTTAGAAAGTTCCTTAAAATTAGACATCTAGAAAGCCCAGAGATGGCAAGATAGGACTCCTGAAAAGAGGAAAGAGCATATGGCAATGGGTAAGGATGTTGAAAGATAGGTACTTCATCTTCTTTGCGTTTGAATACAGAAATCTTTTACTTTTATAAAGCTCATATGTCTATGTAGTTCCAGCAAAGTCAAAGGAACCAAATTTCTATTGGTCTAACTTGCAAGGCAAAATGCTAGGATTAATACTTTGAAGTCATCTTTAAATTCCAAATTGAAACAGACTGACTGTCTGTCATTCACAGTGGTCCAATGGCTACAAACTTCTTTGCAGTCAATGCATTTACATTTTGTACTTTCAAGGAAACAACCCTTTTTGAAATTAATTAAAACTTCCTGGTGAAAATCATCAAAGTTCAGGTTATCTTTGGGTGTAATTTGAGGCTCTGCTATTTGAGTTTTGCAAACAAGATGAATCAGTCCAGTCTGGGAGTGTTTGCTCCCATCCTATCATTCCTAAACTCTACTCTTATAACTAATATATTCAATACTGGTTTTATGGAATATTGGATTAATGATGAGCAGAAACTAAACTCGTTTGTTTTTCATAGTTGCTTCAGATGATCCAGTAAGTTTCAAGACCTCATTTGGAACAAGTAAGCACACTTATCCTATAAAATTGCATAACCTCATGAGGCCTTTCTTTTCAAAAGCTAGTGGTACTTCTCAGCCAGACCACCATTTTTTTCCTTTTACTTTTGAATCTCTGTGGTTTCATTCTCAACACCAAATGAAAAACAGAAGCTTTAGAGGTCCTTCCAAATCCTCAATCTTTGCTGGTCATGTTGACCAGGAAACAGACTCAGAGACAGAAATTCATGTGTGGAAGATTTATCGGAGACTGCTCTTAGGACCAGGACCTGTGGAAGGAAGACAGGGTAGCAGGATAAGACAGAAGGAGCTTTGAGGTGATCCTTCAAAGTTGTTTGGGATTGAGACAAGGGTTCTGGGTGCTCGTATTCCCACAAAGAAAATCCCCAGTCATGGGAAGGAAGCTGATTCCAAGAAAGAGCCCCCTTGGATTGACACAATTTCCAGGGAAGGAGGATGGATTCAACTGGTGTGTCATCAGCAGCCTGGAGAATAAATGACCCAGTCCTAAAGGGTAATCTAAATGGTATATTCCATCATCCATTTCAGTTCTCTTCCAAAAAGAGTGAAGATTTCTGAGATGCCAGGTCTTCAGTTTAGTAAAACCTAGTTTTAAAAATTGACATCAGGAAGTCAAGGAAAAGAGAAATCTTTAGGAGGATTAACTTCTATTTTCACATTATAGAAATAATTTCCCCATGTAAAAGCAGAAATCCTTGTTTTATAAAACTAGGGCTTGAGGGTAAGACAAAGCCTGGCTTAAAGATTATAGAACAAATAATCTTTAAAATGAAGGAAATTAAATTTAAATCAGCATACTATCCCCTAAATGCCTCCATTCAACTGGTATGAATACAGAAAAACTACATTAGGTTTAAGAAAAAAGAGAAATAGAAGACACTGAGACAGAGGAAGAAGGGAAAAAATGTGGGAAATGTTATCTGAAGAGATCTCAAAGAGCAAAAGAGGCAACAATAGTGATAATGATGATGCTAAGGGTAGTAATAATGGTGGTGACAATAGTGTGGTGATGATTGCATGCCATGTGCAGGGCAATGTGTGTTCATCACAGGCATATGGCTTAATTTTGTCCAACCTCAGAAGCTATTTACCTATGGTGGAATAGGAATATGTCAAGGATATTGAGATTATTCAGATGTTAAATTTCTCTAGGGCTCCCCTCTCCTTTCTTCCTTCCTTCCTCTTCATCTTTTTCCTTTCTTACTTTCTTTCTTTCTTTTTTAATTTTCTTTCACTTCTCTTCTTTCCATTCCCTTTCCTGTTTTTTTTTTTGTTGTTGTTACTTTGCTTTTTTAACTTTCTCTCTACACAAATCCAGGAATGAGGGAATCCAGACATTTTCAGGGTGGTTAATGCTACAATAGGCTGGCCCAGGCTGCATAAACTGATACTGAATGAAGAGTCATGGGAAAGTATTTTTAATAATCACAATTAGTCACCTAAGCCTTAGAATCAGCTAATAAATTTTAGAGTATTTGAGCAGAATAGGAGGTAAGAGGTGACCTAATTTAATTCTATCATTTTCAGATGAAGAAAGTAAAACCCAGAGGGTTTATATAAGTCAACCAAGGTTGAGGAGATGAATAGTGATGGGGAGAATTGGGGAGATACTCTTACAGTAATTGTCGTCCAGGGGAGTCCCTACACCTGGGCTTACATCCCTTACTAGTTGTGTGATTTGGGCAGTTTTTGGATAGTATTATGTCCCTCCCTCAGTAGTGAAGAGTATACTAATATCTAACCCATAGAGTTGTTGTGAAGATTAGCTGAGGTAGTGCAACTAAAACACAGTGGAAAGCACATAACAAACGTCTCTTATGCTCACTTTACCCAGTGTCTGCTTTTCAATTCTGGTATCCCTCCGAAGATAGCAAAGCATGCTCTGACTCTTTATCACTTTTATAAGTAAAAACAACCTATTGATTATCTCAGTCTCCCAGAGGTTTTTAAGTAACTTTCTCCTCCATCATATAAAAATTTTTATGTTGGTGGCTAACACTTTTCTCTTCTCCTCACATCTTTGTATCTTACACATTGTTCTCCTATGAATCTTCCCAACTTAACTTGCTTGCTGTGATATCCCCCCTGCTAAAAAATTTTCCATAGACAACTCTACTACATATAAATAAAATTCACACTCTCTAGGTTAGCATTCAGGGCCTTTACAATCTGGCTTAGTCTGTCTTCCCAATCCTATTACGCATTTGCCCTACCTTCTTTCATTAAATGAATGATTGATAACATGCCATATGGCTAGGCACCAAAGATACACTGATAAACAATCTGCTCTCCTAGAGTTTTCAAACTAGTGGGTGATCTAATCTTATCCAGAACCATATGACCATTGCCTACCCACCTAATTTAAATTCTGTGACTTCCTCTGCCTGGAATGCCTTACCTTCAGATATAGACATGACTAAATCTTGTAATCTTGTCCACATTGCCTCTTCCAATTAGAATTACATGACTCTTCCCAACAAGTAAACTCTCTTTTTACTTTGTATGTAGCATTTATAAATTAACTCCTTGTATTAGAGTTAATTATATGCATTTATTAGTCTTCGATAGACTGTAAGGTTCTTGAAGCCAAAATGTGCTTTTCATTGATATTTACATATGCCTTAATGCTTGCCATATTGTTCTGCTAAAAGAAGAACAACAGAAAAGATTGTTGAATAGATATGTATGAATAGTGTCCAAAAGTGGTATTGCCATTCAAAAATACCTTATCAAAGGATTAACTTAATGGTGTAGAGAAGGTATGTTCTGGGAAATATTGGTGGGTGGGGAACAAAATGGAACTTTTGAGTGCTTTGCATAGGAGTACTTTGTATACACAACTTTATATTTGACCATTGATTGAAGTTCTGTCTAGTAATCAGAGTAAAATTTGGTATCATTATTATGATAAATATACTACTGTTATTTATTTTTTAAAAGTTAATGTTATCAGTTTCATCATCCACTGACCTCTTAAGAAATGGCATCCACTGCTTTTGTTTTAGGGATAATGTCTAGAGAATGTGACCTGATCACTAGATTAAAAAGAAAACGTTAACTGGGTAAGTACAGTTTGATCATGATAGCGTAGAAATTAAAATTAGATAAGAAATCCAAAAGCATAAATGCTAAGCACCTAAGGACAGCTGAAAATTCAACCCTACCACCTTCCTTATGAAATTATTGATGCTGCCATCTGCAGCTAACCTAGCTTAGTTGGTAGTTACTAAGAAAACCTTTTAAGTTTAATAAAAATTATAAGAATTCACTTAAAAAGAACAAAAAGAAAGACCACATTTATATGACTTAGTTGTAAATTCAATACTATAAAATGGAATTTAGAGAAAAACGTGCAAGCAAATGTATAAACATGACTTTGGGTGACATATCTAGGTTTAAGATGGGTAGGTGTATTTTGTCTTTATCTGGATCTTAATTATTTGGAAGTTATTTTCATTATGTCATTTCAATTATATATATATATATATATATATATATATATATATATATATATATATATATATATATATATATATATATATATATTATTCTTTAACAACTCTCTGACACTGTACCTGTTCCACCTTGTATAGTTCCTATAAACCCCATAAGATACTTCTAGCAATTAGCCAGGAAAAAATTCTGAGTTTCTTGAGTCTTTATTGTTTTTCTTTTCTTATCACTACTCAAGAATACAGTAAGTAAGTTTGCTTATCTTTAAAGCCAGAGGCTTGTTGGTACTACTACAGAGCTACAAATGCAAACACTATCACGTACCTGTCAATTTTTTTCAATCTTAAACACAGTAAGGAAATTGTAAAGGAAAACCATCAAAACACTTAAAAATCAAGCCCTTCCTTTAAGGGGTTTCTTAAGAGTGGGAAAAAAGCAACTTTATAGAGTTTATAATTAGATTGGCTGATTACATAAAAGGCAATAAGATTTTTACACTTTAAGACATGGTTGGGTTAGGTTTTAATTGCCCCCAATGTCCAAATTCACTGAAGGAAATTACAAAAAAAAAACCAAATGAGTTGGCCTAAACTTCAAGAACTGTCTGGATTTGTGCAGAGAGAAAGACTTGGCCATTTTTTAAAGCCATGTGGTAATAACATTAAAGCATGCAATGGAGGATCTTGAGAGAAAAAGAAAACATTTGTTGTATCATGAGAGGAAACCATATGGCCTGCTGTGGATAGGAATGGGGCGAAGGGTCAAAAGGCTTCTCCAGGATTTTTTGACCTTTGAAGAGTCAATAAACTCCTCAGAGCAAAGGGCATATATGAATACAAGTCTTACTATCATAGCTTTCAATTCCTAACTTACTATAGCTCAAAACATTGTGAAGATTAAGAAAATCAGGTGGGCAGAGCCTTCTCCAAATGTTTGAGACCTTAAAGAATAGAACTGAAGATCACTTAAGGGAACAGCTAATAAATGGAGGTAGCAGAATTTAAGCCTAACTCACTTGATTCCAAAGAACATACTCCAAACATAGCAATCTGGAGAGTGGGACAAGGAAACTTCTCCTAACTATGCTACTAAATTGGATGGGTCCATCACTTGAGGTGTATAGCCAATGAACATACCATGTGATTTTTGATTAAAGCAGAGGCATTTATTACTTGTGACAAGTAAGGAGACAGGGAGATAGCTCTCAAAGCACTGTCTCCCCAAAGGGCTGGACCAAGGAATTTCTCAACCTGGGGGTGGGGCAACATGCATATTCATGAAAGGGTAGGCAAGGTCATTGTAATGAGGCAAAGGGTACCCTAAGTTGCCCAAAACTGCAAGCAAGTAGGTTCTTGGTTGTTCAAACTGTATATCTTGTTGACTAGTAAGCAATGTAACCTTTCTGGACCATGGTGTTTGGAGTTTTCTACCTTTTAATGGCTAGTTTCTGCAAAACAAAGCTCACTTTAGTGTAAGCCCAGGCCTGCCCTACAGCTGCTTAGCTAACAGCTATAGATAGCCGTCTGGTTGTTAGGATAATTTTGGCTGAAGTGTCAGAAACTCAACTCAAACAGTGGAAAAATGGGACTGTGTAGGAATTTGGGGAGTGAATAAGCTTTAGGTAAGGTTGGATCCAGGGGCTCCTGTGGTTTCATTAGGGCATAATCTCTTTGTTTTTCTGCAGAGTCTGTTTGTGATTGTGCTGTTATTATTGCAGGTAGACTCTCTATATATATCATGTAAGGTGGCATATAACAACCCTAGGTTCACACTCTTTAGTTTTGGCACTACAAAGAGAAAAAGGAATTTCTCTCTGTCAGTGATGATACTTCAGTGCAATCCATGGTTCTCCAAAGCCCAACTGCTCGCTCCTGTGGCTCAGGAAGGGATGTGCCAAAAATACAAGATTGACAGCCAGGCCAGTTATCAATTTATCCCAATCCCATTACACTCATTACCCACTCTTTGAAAATGGAGTTGGGGCTTTTAAATATATTCCCTTTGCCAGCTGGCACAATGTTAAGCTTTGTCAATAGAGAGCATGGAAGAAACACTGCAGGAGCAAGGTGTTAGGGGAACCATTGACCAAAACCATCCGCCCTGGCCAGACACGATAGTAACCCCTTGCAGGAGTTATCTTAAAACAGGAGGTCCTGGTAAGGAACACGGAACTAACAAGCTACCACCAACCAGAAGAATTTGCGAAAGGTCAAAAGGAGAGAGGAAACACTAGTCCATATGTCCTACCAACCTCCCAGAATCCTTGTCACTGGAATGCATCTTGGCTGGGTGATGTGCACACCACCAGGAAGGACCCTGAGTCAGAATGATGGGCCAGAGACAATCTGGAAACTGACCCCATTACCATAAAACCTGAGACTATGAGCCACATGGCAGAGCAGTTCTCCTGGTTTCCCTTACCCTGCTGCTCTCGGGCCCAGTGCCCCTTCCTGGTAAAGTCTCTTGCTTTGTCAGCACATGTGTCTCCTTGGATAATTCATTCCGAGCATTAGAAAAGAGCCCACTCCTGGGCCCTGGAAGGAGCTCCCCTTCCTGCAACAAAGGGGCTGTCCTTTCTTGTGTTGTTATGCTAGCCCAGCAAGTTCCTGCCATGCCTGGCTTTGCCAGCACCCAGATCTTGTGGCACATGCAGCTTCTCCAATGCCCAGCTCCTGCCATGCAGATAATTTCCCTGGCACCTGGTTCCTCCAGTGCACAGTGGTCAGCAGCTCTCAGTGTCTGGCAGCTTTCCCCAGCAACCCTCTTGGAAAGTTTTATAGTAGAATGCTGGCAAGATACCACCTATGCTTGGCTTTCCCTTTCTCCAATATCCCAGAAGGCAGATTTGCAGTGAATTCTACCAGTGAAGCATCACAGTGACTTTGCTGCCATCCAGTGATCCACAGGTATGACCTCCCCAACAAGGTCTGGATCTCAGTCCTGGGGGTGGGGGAGAGGCTCTTCTTTGGTCATTCGATCTCAGTTCCAGGTGAATTAGCTTTTTAGTGCTTCCATACCATATTACCACAAACTTGATGCTTAAACACAACAGAAATGCATTCTTTCAAAATTTGGGAGTTCAGAAGTCTAAAATCAAGGTATTGGCATGATTGATCCTTTCTGGAGACTTTGAGAAAGAAACCATCCCATGCCTCTTTCTTAGCTTTTAGTGGTTTCCATCAATCTTAGGTGCTCCTTGGCTTGTAACTTCATCCTTTGTATCTCTGTTTCCATCTTCCCATGGTGCACTCTTCTTTGTGTACATCTTCATAAGGCCTTCTTAAAAAGATACCAGTCATTGGATTTAGGGCCCAACCTAATCCATATGACCTCATTTTAAATTTACTAATTACCTCCACACAGACCTTATTTCCAAATAAGGTCACATTCTGAGGCTTTGGGTGGCCATGATTATTCAATCTACTATCCTGGGTGTAGTGCTTCTTCTTATATATGTTATTCCTAATTCTCTAGATTTCTCTTTACTTTTTACTGCTGATCTCTTGTTATTCCAATGCCCTGCTATAGTTTATCATTCTTTATTTTAAACTTTTCTTGTTCAAATAACTGTATGGTGGTTTCTGTCTCCTGATTAGACTTTGAGTGACTTTTCAGAGCAAAAGAAATGGAGAAGGTAAATTATTCAAAAGAAATAAGGATTGTTGAGCAGACAAATATAGTATCTACCATTCCTGACATCAAGGATTAGAGATTATCCTTAAATAACAGAATGTCTAAGCAATGGCTTTGTATACAGTGGACACTTAATAAATAACACCCACTGATTAATGTTGTACAATGGGACTTCCATGTCTTCAATTACTGTGAGTCTTTGGGAATCTTTTAATGTTTTTTGGTGATTTTTTTGACTGAATCTCTGAAGGAGAAACACAGTTCTATAATATTACCATTGCTTTCCTAGATAACAACCCTCTACCAAATCTAGTGGATCCTCAACTTTCATTCCCTTTCATATCTCTAAGTTTTGTCAATTAATTTTTATTTAACTTCATTGTTTTTCAGAACAATGGATCTATTTCTTAATCACAGATGTATCCTCAGAACTTACGCTGCCTAGCCCACAGTAGGTATTCAGCAATTATCTCTTGAAGGGATGAATTGCTATCTCTCTTAAACCCTTATCGATAATAATTTATTGACTGTTTATACAGGCACTGTTTGAAGTGCGTTCTAGTTATGTATTTGGTATAGCAATCATTTGAGATAGGAACTAACTACTGTATTATTGTCACAGTTTTATAAATGATGAAAAGAGGCTCAGAGAGATCAGGAAACTTCCTTAAAGTGACTCAGCTCTTAAGTGGTGGAAGTGGAGTTTGAACCCACGTCATGGCGGTTGCAGAGCCTATAGGCTTGACCACAGTACTATACTGCCCCTTGTTTCTCCAAGTAGAAAATATTCACATGGATTAAAAGAACATCCCTTCTCACTATGTAATGAGCAATTTTTCATTAAAGACTGGCATCACATAATCATTATTAGTAGTAAACTTTATAAATTGATACTTCATTCATCATATTATCTCAATGCCCCAAGCTAAATGTGACACAAAATGACACCACTGATGACCCACTAGACCACAAGTACAAATAAAAATATGGTTACTTGTAGAGAAGTAGCAGCATACATGTGATCTCCCAGATCTCATTATCCCACAGAGAAGCTGTATTGTACACACCATGACAAGTGTTCTAACACAGAGGGACCCTGTCTCTATAGCACTTCACCCTAAAACTTTGAAAGCTCAAGAGCATGATTCACTACCCAAAAGGCCACAGATGATTTGGCTGTGTTTACATCTGACCAAGGGTCCTGAGCTGGATTCAGTCAATCACAACCTTTATGTTGGGAATTTCATTCATTAATTTATTCTAAAAATCTTATGTACAAGTACTATTTTAGGTTCTTAGGATATATTTATAATAGAGAGACAAAATGCCTGTTTGCTGGAAGCTTAAATTCAAGTAGAGGGAGTCAGAAAGTAAATGTGAAGAAATAAATAAATGAGACAAGTTTTGATAGTTATAAGCTAAAGGAACCAATGATGTGTCAGAAAGTATATGATGGAGCAACTTTAGATTTAGTGGTCAGGGAAGGTTTTATAAGGAGGTGACATTTGGACCATAACCTAAATCATGAGAAAGAGCCAGTTGTGCAACATTTTTACCCTAGTAGAGTTTGGATTTTTTTCTAAACCAAATGGGGGGCCATTCAAAGATTTTTAAGCTGGGGAATGGTAAGAGGATGTGTAGGCAAGGTCAGCTGTGGTTTCTGTATGAACATGGAAGATGGGGCAAAGAACAAACTCAAGAAGATCAGTTAAGAGCCTACTGCAATAGGATACACATAGTGGGTATCAAGTTGAGGCTGAACTATCATGTAGGTACTGGGCCAGGCCAGCCATACTGGCTTCTACAAGCAAGATGTGTCAGCAGAAAATAGAGCTGTGATAAAGGAGAAATGCAGAAAAATTAGGACAGAAAAACAGAGATGAGAGCTGACCCTGTGCTCTCTGCAGGAACTTCTAAATATGCATACTTGACATTAGGCTATTCTTTTATTGTCCCGGTGTTAAGTCCATCCCTTTCCTTTTAATTTCTATTAGCTTAATTAGTTTCTTTTCCCCCTAACAATCACAAAAACTTTAACTCAAACACTCCAGATATAGTCATAAAATCTTAAAGTTGGGCTTTAGATTTCTTTAGATCAATACCTTTGAGCCTCTGATCCCTTTTCAAGCATTTCTAGCAAGATGGCCAACAAATATCAGTGTTATGGTTAATGTTATACAACAGCTTGATGGGGCCATGGGGTGTCCAGATATTTGGCTAAGCAGAACTCCTTCTCTCTGCTGACTGTCTTTGAGCTAGAACATCAGTCTTCTACTGCCTTCAAATTAGGGCTTGAACTGGAATTATACCACTGAATCTGCTGGGTCTCCAGCTTGCTGACTGTGAGATCTTGGGGCTTCTCAGCCTCCATAAGTATTTGAGCCAATTCCTTACCATAACTTATCTCTTTATATATAGTGTGTTATATTTATTTATAATATTTACATAAATATATTTAAATATAGAAATATATTTATTTCTAGAAATAAATATATTTCCATAAATATAAATGTTTATAAATAAATATAAATGGATGTTATTATAAATATTATAAATTATAATTATATTGTGCATAAATATATAATAAATTATATCTATATAATATATAAAAGTTATGATAATAAATATTTATACACACACATATATTAGGACAAATCCTAATACAATTAATTTGAGTTTTTTTTCAGTTTGATGTCCTTACTCTTTATTCTTCTATGTTGTTAACTGTTCAACCATATCAGAGCCTTTGCCTTGCCATTTTTATTAGTAACTTTTCCTTTTATTGTGAGCTTGACTAATTTAGCAACATGAGCATTTTTGAGGCGGATGCAAGTGTAGATTATAGGAAGAGAGAGCTGGATAGCAGCCCTGTCCCCAGGCAGGAGTCTCTCCAGGGACCACAGCAGCAGGGCTTCTGAAGTTTCTTTCTAGAGAACTGCTCTTAAGATGACATGGTTCTAACACTTTTAAGCTCTTTGTCCTTTCGATCAAATCCCAACTTCTCAGGGCAGAGAACTGAAAATCCCAGGTTGGAAGGTGTTTCCACCCCTGAATAAGTTACCTCTGGGCAGGTGGGTGGCACAGTCTCATTAGTATCGTTGTTGGCTAGCAGTCTCACGCCCATTGGTTTTCTATTTCACCAATTACCTCTTCTGTGGATGCTGGTAAAGTATGAGGTGGAGAAGTCAGATATACTAGGCTCCAATCCTGCCTCTGTCCCTATTGTATGTGTGATACTGGGGGACACAATTAACCAAGCTAAGGATTAGTCATGATATATGAAAAGTGAAAAAATAATAGTTGCACTTCTCTATTTTTCACTCAAAAAGTTACTTTCTCCAAAACCAAGTCATCATTTCTGCCTCTTCTCTCTGATTTTGATCTTGTTATGCTATTATGACACATGCTCTAATTAAGAGTATATTCTCTGGTGCCAAACTGCCTGTTATGAATCCTGCCTCTTCCACTTACCAGTTTTGTGATGTGGGGCAGATTTCTTAACATCTTTAAGTCTAGCTTTCTCATTAACAAAAGGGATTAATATTTGGGTGACAAACTGTCCTGATTTGCCTGAGAATTATGGGTCTCCTGAGGACATGAGTCTTTCAGTGCAAAATGCAAACCTGGATGGTTGGTCACCATACATAGAATCTACCTCATTGAGCTGTTGCAAGGATTAAATGAGAATGTGTGTCTTTGGCCCTTAAAACAGCACCAAGTATAAAGTGAATACCCAAGAGGTGTTAGCTATTACTACCATTAATGTATTATTAACCTCTTTGTAGCTATGATATAGATTTTCATTTTAGGTGAGGAAATATCTTTAGAGTTGCACACATGTAAGAAAATTATGCTTTGGGGGACTTATTTGACATTTGAACACAGTGCCTGTTTTCAAACATCTTCAAGCTGGGTTAAAAAATGTGTAAAGAACTATCTGTAATGTGAGGAATGATAAGACTGTAAGAAGGAAATATAAGCAAAGCATTTTAGAAAGGAGCTGTAAATGGGAGCTAAGTATTGTCAGGACTGTGCTGGACTTGGAGCCACTGGAGCCACTGCTTCAGGTATGACCTATCTCAGTGGTGTGGAGTGCAGGACTGATGCAATCTGGCCAGCATGCTCAGGAAGTCGGGGTCCACCTAGGAGTGGCCTCTGTGCAATGTTCCAGGAGAGCAAGGAACACTTAATAGAACCCTGTGCTCTAGCTACCCAGGTAGGAGAGCTGTTACGGGCCTCTCTGGAGTCAGGGAGAAGAATAAATAAGGCTAGAGGTCATTATGAATAGAAAAGATATTTAAGATGAACACTTAAGTCATCCATAATAAAATTAACCAATGATAAATAATTATTAATGTTTCATGTATATACTTCAAGTCTTCATATATAAGCATACTTTAAAAATGTGTATTTATACTCTACAATTTTAACCATCATCTAACATGTAATCAACTATTAATAAATGATTAATTCATCAAATCTTTATACATCAGGTCTTTATAGATGTATTTATAGCATATATTTAAATACTATATATGTACTTTATAAACTTTTTTATAACTTATTCTTTTTTCACTTAAAATATGCTTGAATACCATCTTTTTAAAGGATCTCTAAAGCATTTGAAAATAATTGGAAATCAGCTATATGTCTTTTCATTTTATAATTGGCACAGGAAACTGTGTAGACATAGGTAGCTATCTTCAAGGCTATTATTTATAGGCAATTTGTCATAGTGGAAATAATATATTCACCATGGAAGATGAGTAGTTGTTAAAATCTGGATCTTTGTCTTTCCCAGGTGCTGTCTTTGACATCCTTGGCCAATGACACTAGGCTTCAATTTTACATTTGTAAAATGGTATAATAATATGATCCACCTCATAACTTTGTGAGGATTAACTTAATTTATATAGGCAAAGGGCTTCATGCACATACAAACCCTATTTGTTTTGGCTACATTTTAGATTTTTTTAAATTGAAGTATAGTTGATTGACAATGCTTCAGGTGTACAGCAAAGTGACTCAGTTTTTTACATATATGTTGTACATATATAATACATACATATATGTATGTATATGTATGTTCATACAGACATTCTTGTTCAGGTTCTTTTCCAAGATACTGAATATAGTTCCCTGTGCTATGCCGTAGGTCCTTGTTGTTATCTATTTTCTACATAGTATTGTGTATCTGTTAACCCCAAACTCCTAATTTGTCCCTCCCACCATCTTTCCCCTTTGGTAACCATAAGTTTGTTTTCTCTGTGAGTCTATTTCTGTTTTGTATATAAGTTCATTTTTATCATTTTTTTAGCTTCCACATATAAGTGATATCATATGATATCTGTCTTTGTCTGACTTACTACACTTAGTATGACAATCTTTAGGTCCATCCATGTTGTTGCAAATGGAATTATGTCTTTCTTTTTTATGGCTGAGAAATAGTCCATTGTGTATATATACCACACTTTCTTTATCCATTCATCTGTGATGGACATTTAGGTTGCTTCCATGTCTTGGCTATTGTAAATAGTTCTGTTATGAACATTGGGGTGCAGGCATCTTTTCAAATTAGAGTTATGCCCAGGAGTGGGATTGCTGAATCTTATGGTAGCTCTATTTTTGTTTTTTTAAAGAACCTGCATACTGTTCTCCACCAATTTACATTCCCATGAACAGTGTAGGAGTTTCCTTTTTCTCCACTTCCTCTCCAGCATTTATCATTTGTAGACTTTTTGATTATGGCTGTTCTGACCAGTGTGTGGTGAGACCTCATTGTAGTTTTGATTTTGTTTTGGCTATATTTTAAAATTATTCTTGGTGGAAAAGAAAAACTTGCACTGAGATGGGGATCCAACTCATATTAATTATCAGAAGACGTTGTTGTTGTTCCTCAATCTGGTGAAATGAAATATATCAACTAGCCATGTCTCCCACCCAACATGGTCACCTCTATTTCACTAAGGAAGCACAGGATAGAATTCAAAATACCAGCTAGAGATAGTGCAAGATGAGCAAAGACTGAAGAAGAGTGTCAATACTTCCTCCTTCTGCCCATTGTATCTCAGATAAATATTTGCTTGTTTTCCCTTTTGTGTGAATGAATAAGTTCCAATATTTATAATGAGAAGTCAATCAATATTTTATCATGTGTTTAAAAAACTTGTAAAACGTCAGAGTATATCTTTGTAAAACATGTTTTGAATTGTATCAGTGTTTGGTGTTTAGTTCAACTTTGAAGTAAATCTGTCATTCAACTTATCATCTCAGAAAGATATAGCTCATTTATTTTCCATAGTTTAATTAAGATTTTTTAAAATTTGAGATTATCGCTGCCTTAAGATAAAAATGACAGACTAAACAGATGAAAATTTAACACTATTCAAAAGATATGACTTCTGAAGTTTTCTGAAGGCTGAGTCAAGTTTTTTCTCACAGATTTGGCTAGAGAAACTACAAGAAAATCTTATCACATTTTATGGACACAAAGAAGCCTTGCAAGATACGCAGCTGTACAGTAATGGAACTTCATACCTCATAAATCATAATCTAAAACACCCACTATTTTTAATTGCATCATTAAATAATTAAGTTTGACTTAAGGAGAAAGTCACACCTCATTCTGGAGGGACTCCAGTGTAGACAAGCTAAATGTTTGCCTAATGAATACCTATCTTTACAGAGCTAACTGCTTTCAACACTTAAGGCTGTGCTAGCAGGTATTTTTATTCATTTGAAATAGTTCACATAGTGATTTAAATTAGACTACTGAGGAGCTATAATTTCCTCTCATTAATTACACATTAAGAAAAATAGCATTTTTTATATAATTATGAATTCAACAAAAGATTGGTCAAATGATTCTGATTCTTTTTTCATCATTAGAAATGTAGACTTTCAGAATATGATGAAAACAAAGAAATAATTTACGCTGGCAGATTTCAATATTTTAAGCTCTAGAAATATTTTTTTTTTTGCAAATGAAATCTTATTCAGAGTCTGAATATGCAAAGAAGATGTTTATGTTTGTCATAGAGCAGTGGCCCAGCTTCAGAACTTCTGAGAAATCCATCATTAAAACCATCCATATGGCACTTTCTCATTTTTAGCTACAGACATCAAGGAGTGTACTAGTCCCGGAAATTTTTCACATCAATCTTCCTAAATATTTCCTTCTATCTCCTTCATCTTATTTTCTGGTGTTGGACTGCTTGCCCTCTGAGCTCCCCAAGAACAGACAAAAGCCACTCCAAAAGGCTCTTCTTGCTATTACTGCTCAGTTTGATCTTCTCAGTAACCATGAGAGTTACTCTCTGAATACTGCTCAACTTTTGGCTCCTCCTGAATTGGGAGGGTCTGGATTTACCTTGGATGCACTTCTATGGGAATCACGACACCAGCACTGAAGTCGTCTATTGAAGTCACCACTTCAAACGATAGAGGGAGAGCTTAACGCCTCCCTCTCTATTCCAATATTAAACAGACATTCCAGAAAGAGTAGTTAAAATGACAGATCTTTACACTCCTTCTATACATTCGCTAGTGTTTTTTTCACCATTTTTTTCTCATTGATTCAGTAGGCATTTATAATATATCTTTTTGGTGGAAAATATTGAGCCAGCAGTTCTATGGATAAATTTGTGTGCAAACTTTACAAAGAAAGACACCAGCTATATTTCTTATAAAGACTGTTTTCCTAGCAAATGGCCTAGGGCCTGGCATGAGATAAGAGCTCTATAACCATTTGTTAAACAATGGATTAATAAAGTGACTTTGTTAAACAGTCATGTGTGTCTGTAGGAGGTAAGGTACAGAGGAACAATAGCAGACACACAAAGAACTTAGTTATTCTCTGTCCTGGAGGAAATTGTGTCCAAAAAACTTTATTTTCCTCTAACATTTTGAGGAAATACACTATTTGTGTATTAAAACCAACACATATATAATAAAATGCAAATTTACTCAACATTTTTAGGATACACCAGGAGACTTTAAATACATTTGGTGTGATTTGGTTTCCTCTAAGCAGTATTCATAGATTTCTGCCGTTAAGTTTTCTTCTGTGGAATAATTTAGGGAGCGGTGACTATACTATGTTGTGTTGTGTCTTCCAAGGTAAAAAGTGGAAATGCACCCCCTGGGGGTTAAATCCCAGATACTTAGATCATGGGACTGAAGTGTTGCATACATACACATTTTGCACTCCCAAATATTAGATAGTCCTTCACAGGTTTTTTGAGGGAAGACAAGACAGAGGTGCTGGAATGTGCTTCCTTCTTCCCAGGGTCTCATACATTCAAGTCAGGATATCAGGAGAGATACTGAATCAGTTTATCCTGATTCTTTCTTTCTGAACATACTTTGGAGCCTGTAGTTCCTGATATGTTGAATGATTCTGCAACATTTTGTTTAGTAACATTCCCAGGGGCTAGAGATGGACTTGTGAACAGAAACAAAATTACACATAATGGTATACAACTTATACTTAGACATTCCGATAACTACAGTGATGGATTGCTTTCTCAAGTGTCCTATAGTGAACCATTATTCAGTGAGGAAGTCAACACAGTGAGAAAATCCATGACCAACCTCTCTTGGTCTGTGAACCTCTATCGGCTAGCTTAGCAGCCCGACAAAACCTCATCTCCTTGAATGTCAAGCAATTTATATCTCCTGTAGAATAGGATGGACGCCTGCCTTACAAAGAACAAAACTACATTAGGAACTGATTTGTGCAGTAGCCTTGTGGGGAGTCTCAAAGTGGAAACACATTGAACTCTTATAGTCACAGAAAGCCTTGTGGAGCAGGTTTTCTATATGTTGAAGGAAACTGATAAGGGAAGATTTATGTTTCTATTCACTGCAAAAAGTACTTTTGTGTGGTAAAGCTTTGATGTACAAGTTTAAGCCATGGCAGGGGAAGCAAAGACTTAGATCTGTGCTTTCCAATATGGTAACCACTAGCCACATGTGTATACTGAGTACCTGAAATGAGGTTAGTGCCACATGTTTAAAATATAGTACTTTAGATATATTTAGTTTAACAAAACACGCTCTTACAATTTACCTACTTCTTTTTCCTCTTATGAATGTGGCTACTAGAAAATTTTAAACTACATTTGTGGTTCACATTATCTCTATTGGACAGGGCTACCCTAGCTTATAAAACATATGTGTGCTGTTGTGGCTTAGCTAAGTTAGAGGTTTAAGTCACATGGATAAAAGGTAAAGTCACATGCTTTACCATCCAAAGTTTGAGTGTAAAAATGAATCTATTAGTAACTATACAAGAACAATAGGCATAACTTAGGATCTGGGGTTCCAATCTGTTCAATATAAGATAAAAATGTTTGACCTACCACTTGTTTAAGCTGTCCCCAGAAATCAGGGACACAGGCTCATTTTACACATAAGTCAAGTTTATGAGAACTATTAACTTTCCAAACCAATACCTAACTGACATCAGGGTGTGATCAGTTGTATTTGTTCACCATTGTACACCTAGCACGCTGCTGGATGAATGTTTTTTAAATAAATGAGTGAATGAATGGACACAATTACTTCAAGTTCCAGGAATTTAGTAATGTGACTTTTTATTATATTATTCTCAAATACTTGCAGATGGAGAAAAGGTTTTTCAGAGGCTTACTTTGTTTTTCAAATCAATATGTGAGAATAAATAAAGCTAAAGTTTAAAAAAACAGTTTTCTGAAATTATGTCATGTTTAAATCTTTTTGTATTTTATTTCTAAACTTACCAAATATTAACAATTATTTTCTAGGAATTTAAACCTGATTAATTTGTAAATATGGTGATTCTTAAATTCTTTTAAATGTTTCAAGAATATGTATGGAATTAGCATAACTGAAGCCTAAATTAAATTTTCAATTAAAAAAATTCAAATTGTAATCCCAAGTCTGTCTTTTTTAAAAATAAATTTATTTATTTATTTTTGGCTGTGTTAGGTCTTCACTGCTGCGTGCGGGCTTTTTCTAGTTGCGGTGAGAGGGGGCTACTCTACATTGAGGTGCCTGGGCTTCTCATTGTGGTGGCTTCTCTTGTTGTAGAGCACGGGCTCTAGGTGCGTGGGCTCAGTAGTTGTGGTGCACGGGCTTAGTTGCTCCACGGCATGTGGGATCTTCTTGGACCAGGGCTTGAACCCATGTCCCCTGTGTTGGCAGGTGGATTCTTAGCCAGTGAGACACGAGTGAAATCCCTGTCTTTTTCATTAAAAGTATTGTTTTACTGAGGTATTGATTTACAATATTATGTAATTTTCAGATGTACAACATAATGATTCACAATTTTTAAAGGTTATACACCATTTTACAGTTATTATAAAATATTGGCTACATTCCCTGTGCTATACAATAGTCTTTTAACTTTCAGGGGCTAAATCCTCTTGAATATAGACATATTTAAATTATCAAATGTTCAAATTCTTTAAACTCTTTGATTATCTTAATTTATATACTTAATTCTAAATATTCCCATGTTTGAAAGGTACTTAGCACTATGGAAATGATTATATCATTGTAAAGTGTTTGGGTAGATACCAGTCCAAACAGATACCATGACAACCGTCATCACCTGGGATGCTTGTTGATTTTTGCTAGCAACACTGATGGAACTCTTTGGCCTTGGGGAGAGTCAATGAGATGGATCTTCCTACCTTATACCTTATTCATATCATTGTCCTCAAATCTTCATAGTTTACCCCCAAGACTGGTAAGGTCCAGTGCAAAATGAAAATGCAAAACTCTTTCAAAATGTATTAAGAATGTCAAGACCAAGATGGTGAGAGTAGAACATCCAAAAAAGTGCAGGGCCTTACTAAGCAAGGGGTCTTGTGTGATTGCACAGGTTGTGGGCCTTGTTATGCTCTTGTCCAGGTTTAGAGACTGCATATCCCATCTCAGCTGCTAGATTGAATTTCATATTTAATTGTCCCTTAAGTGAGTAATTTTACTCAATTTTCATTGAGTGCTATAAACTTTTGATCATGACAGTATATTGCATTTATTTATTTTGTTTTGGTAACATTTTCTCTGTCTAGTAGACCATACAACATCTCCAGATATAAAACTATCTAAGTTTTTGCATAATTTTCATAGTTTTTTTCTTATTTCAGTCACTGTTTTAATGTCATTCTTTTTAGAAGACTTACATCTATCATTGTTTCCAGCTGTCATCTTCCCAAAAACTCTGAAGAAAGTCAGAAATGGTTAAGCCCGTCCCAATTTTCCAGTCTCTTCTGTCCTCCTACCCCCCTCACTGTTTCCATTGTCTTTTGTTTTCTGTCTTGCCTTTCTCCAAATGTGTACCAAACAGATACTACTTTATAAGACCCGTGAAAAGCACTAAAGACAAGCTGTTACTTTTGAGAGTTTATTCAAATACTTAACATATATAATTTTTGTTTATCCACATTTCTGCTATAGTGTTTCAAAAATTCTCAAAAAAAAATTCTCAGATTTCCAGCATGGATTTAAAGTACCTTCTATTCTCTTTAGATAAGTCAAATTTATTGCAAGAACTTACTTAGGTCCACAAAATATTTAAAAACATAAGAAAACAAATTGTGTAATCATAAAGCAACTTTATTTTTTCTCCTCCAACCACTGGATAAAATTTTTTTGGTTACCAAACACAATTTGTTTTTTTCTTTTTGAGGACCAGCAGAATTTTATATTTTTATTTTCTTTTCTGTGATTAAAAAAAAATTATTAGAGTACTGTTGATTTAAAATGTCATGTTTGTTAGTTTCAGTTGTACAGCAAAGTGAATCAGTTATACACATATATGTATTCACTCATTTTTAGATTCTTTTCCCATATAGGCCATTACAGAGTATTGAGTAGAGTTCTCTATGCTATACAGTAGGTCCTTATTAATTATCTGTTTTATATATAGTAGTGTGTATATGTCAATCCCAATCTCCCAATCTATCCCTCTCCCCCCCCTTACTCCCTGGTTGGTTACCAAACACAATCTTTACTCCAAAATTCCAGCCCATAAAATTTCAACACTCCAAGCTTGATTTGAAGTCAAATCTTATTTCTCACCAGTGTGCCCTGCCAGGGGAAAGGACCAGAGGAAGACCATAGAGGTGGGGGGCTGGAGTCCTCTCTTACTTCTCTATTGCTAGAATGTGTTTCTGCCCTTCCAGGGTTGGAATACAAAAAGGGAAGCAGAGTTAAATGAGGAAAAGAAAATTTCTCATGTGATGGAAAATGTCTCATGAGTTTGTGGTCTGTGGGCCTGGCAGCTATTCAAGTTAAGCTTTGGTTCTTTGGAGGACCCCATCATTGGAGGTCTTTCTTCTGAAGCTCCCTTGACCCACTTGAAGGCATCTATGCTATGGCCTATTGCTTACTCCTTCTGCAGCCCCCAGATATTGAAATATTTTCAGCTTCTCTCCACTAGTGCCTGTTTGCCCCTCTGGGAAGTCTCAATGGACAGGACTAAAGCTGATTCCACATTTATTCTTTGTTATGTGACCCACTTTTGCCAATTTTTCCCTTAATAAACTCTGAGAGTACAGGATGCCTCATGCAGCCACCATAAGGAAATGTTTTAATGCCATCTTTCCACATTAGTAAGACTAGTTTAGGGCAGAAATGGACTATCCCTTTCCATAGAAGGGAGGTTACCATTGTGGTTTCTCAAAACTCCAGGCAGGGAATAACACGTGATTATTGGAATGAAAGGTAGGGTTGGAGGGAATCTTTGGTGTTTTACTGGCAGCAATTTGTGGAACAGAGTCAGCCTCATCAGTATAAGGATAGACAGTCATCTCACCAACACCAAGGCATAAACTAGAATCACATCAGATTGTCCAGATCAGTAGACTTTAGGCCGCATCCCACAGGGCTAGTAGGGTGGTGTTTGACCTAATTAGAGGTTGCCTGCTTAAACACTTCAAGATGTGTATCAGAAAAAGAGCTGGCCTTCCTGGGCAAAATAATGCATAGCTGTAAACCAATTACATACTTCTACTTCAAACACAATATTGGGACCTACCTTCAAACTGTAATATCAACAATTACTACCACCCAGTTTTCTCTGCAAGGCTTTAATTTCTAATGTCTAGAGAAAAAAAATGCTTATTTCACTATGATATTTGTTGCAAGAGCCCTAAGCCCTATTCAAAGTGAATTTCTCTGGGACCCCTACAAAGAACTTTTGTTTTCCAAATACATTTTATGTTTACAGATTATATGATTTGGACACTTGACTTAACCAAACAATGGAATTAGATATTTGCTTACCTATAATTTTAATTTTTATTATTATTTATATGGGGATGAACTATAAGTATTGATTTTCTTCACTTTCATATCCTACTACAATCTGATAACATCAAGGTAGTTCATGTAGCCTAAGTTAATTCCTAATTCTTCTTAGTAATTACTGAATACCTATTGTCACATGCATAACTGTAGTGAGATAAAGGGCTTGCCACCCTAAAAGAAGCTGTGCTTAAATTGACAATCTCTATCCTTTATTTTTAATCTTAATCCTTATTTGATTCATTTTCCTATTGAACTGAGAATACACATTGTTGCAGAACAACTAAATAAAACTAAGAAATTAGAATCACTTCTTAAAATTCAATTAAAAAAATTGAACTCAAGTCTTTTTAATGCTTTGTTTTAACTATTTAACTTTTAGCAGAACTAGTACCAAAAGATCTATGGTATTAGGCATTGTCTCCATTAGAATCTCATCCAAGAAGTGGTGCTGAAAGGTTGGCCTGAGGTGATTCAAGGGATGAAATGAGATTTGATCTATGCATTCATTTTGGTAACTCAGTCGTTTGAAAGAATGTGCACGGTCACGTGGGTGTGGTGGGTGGGAGATGGTGATCCGAGAGAGGTCTTGCAGTTATATATTTTGGCCAATTCTTTGTCTTATAGAGTCCCACTGAGCTGCTCTCACATTGTGTTTAAAACATGGAGGAATGTAGATTACTTAGTTAGGGTTCTGCCTCAACCTGAAAAGTCAGGAGTTTAACTTACTTATGTAGTTTTCATTACTTGTGGAAGAATACTGTTTTTTTTTCCTAATTTATATTTATGTTAAAATCAATTTTGAGAAGACATTATGCTTTCAAATATGTCATCAGGGTGTAGCACAGTAAGTTGAGTCCACCTGTCACAGCTTGTCTGGAATATAATTCAGTGAGCTCTGTAGCAAGAATGAAATTCATCATGTCACCACTGGAGAAGTCTATCAAAGTCTCCATTTGTTTCACTATATCCTTGTCTGATCAAACTCATTCGAATCTAAAATTTTCTAATTCCAAGGACTGACATGATGACAGGAAACAGTTGGTAAAAAGCCCCAAGACACCTTATGTTCTTTCATGTAATTACAGGCAGTTTTCTAAGGATATTCAAAAGGATTACTTACAATTATAGTTCATTATGATATCATAGATTTTTTTCCCCACAGAGTGGATAGTCAAATGTATTAACATTCTTACTGGAAAGATATTAATGCCAAGTTTCTTTGCAAGAACAAATTACAAAAACATGTATGGCAGTATAAATCCAACTATATTAGATGTACTCTTTTCCTTGTATTCAGGGAGGAATTATTGTGAAGCTAAGATTACATGCATGTAATTTGAAGAACTCAGTGCCTGCCATCATAATACACACCCAATCAATCAGAACTATTTTTCTTTTGTGTAAATGACTTTGCATGTTATACATTACCTCATATGATTTCTACACCAACCGTATGAGGTGACAATAGTTTGTATTTTATTTGATAAAATTGATTTTCAGTCTTTTTAAGTTATTTGCCCATAATAAGAGATATAGTCAGTAGAAGGAAAGCCAGATTTTCTAGCTCTAAAATCAATTTTTTGCCTTTAATAAGGAATAGGAAAATAACATTTTTGAAAAGTCATTCTTATAGCAGGATATTCTTTAGTGGTCTGCACACAGTGGATTGCTGGGCGATGAATTTTTACTTTATATTGGGGTATAGTTGATTTACAATAATGTGTTAGTTTCAGGTGTACAGAAAAGTGGTTCAGTTATACATATACATATACCCATTTTTTTCAGATTCTTTTCTCATATCGGTTATCACAGAATATTGAATAGAAGTCCCTGTGCTATACAGTAAGTCCTTGTTGATCTCCTTCATCTTTAAAAACAGACTTTCATATTGTTGGAGGTGCCAATGAGCCTAATTAAAACACTGCTCTCTGTGCCTCACTTACAGATAAAAGTGGTCAATGATACGTGAGCACAAGCTTGAGTGGGATTTCAGGGAAAATTTTTATAAAGAGGTTTCACTGGACCTTTCATTCTGGCCATAACTGAGTACCTAATACTGGACTTGCCCTCTTACTCCAAACTATAAAACCCACTACCCCAAACTGATACATTAAAAATGTCTCAAACAGCTTTTCTAATGCATTGAACAACAGACAGAGCAGGACTGTTATCCTTGAGAGAAAAGTAACACAGGAGACAATTGCCACCTTCTCCCAGGCTCTGTGAATGAGAGAACTTTCTTACCTGGGTGCAGAGAGGTGGAGCTCGAATAGAATGGTAATCTCACTGGGCTGAAGAAGCAGTGGCTGGAATTTCAGCCTACTTTAGTACTCAGTTTTGGAGGCTAGGATATCATAAAGGAGAGATACACGAGGAGCTACACAGAGGTGTGGGCCTGGGAGCCTGCACGGAAGTTCAACATAGTTCTGTAGCTAAAGTCTTGACTCTCCATGTGCAGGGTGGGACTTCACAAAGCCTAGCAAAGAGGAGGCTCATGGATAAGAGATAGCAGAGGTTGTATAGAACTGAGAGGCTTTGGAATTCCAGTCCAGCTAGAGTGGAGAGACCTGAGAACCTCAGGCATTCAGCTGACATCCCTGAAAGGCCCTGAATTTGGAGTAAGAAACATTCTCTAGAATAAGAGGCACAGCCTGAGACTAAGAATACAACTGACATAGACCAGACCAATCCTAACAAAGAATAAAGGATTGAAGACATCCCCCAGTAATTTACCTGCCTATGGAAACACAATTTAACAACGTTTAAAGATTACCAGCATTGGGCTTCCCTGGTGGCACAGTGGTTGAGAGTCCTCCTGCCAATGCAGGGGACATGGGTTCGTGCCCTGGTCCAGGAAGATCCCACATGCCGTGGAGCGGCTGGGCCCATGAGCCATGGCCGATGAGCCTGCACGTCTGGAGGCCTGTGCTCCGCTACGGGAGGGGCCATGACAGTGAGAGGTCTTCAAACCGCAAAAAAAAAAAAAAAAAAAAAGATTACCAGCATAATGCGAACTCCCTACAGCCACGTTATCTGAAATACGCAGTACAAAATAAAAAGTACCTAGATATATGAAGAAGCAGGAAATGTGTTCCATAATGAAAAACTGATAAAATATTGAAAAGATATAAGTAATAAAGGAAAGACAAAACTTTGTTTTTTGAAAGTTTAATATAATTATTAAACCTCATCAAAATAGGATAGAGCTTTTGTGCACACATGAGAGAGAGAAACAGAGAGAGAGAAACAGAGACAGAGATAGAGACAGAGACAGAGAGAGGAGACAAATACCAGTACAGGAATGGAAGCTATCACTACAAATTCTGCATACATTAAAATAATAGCAATAAGAAAATATTGTAAACAGCTTTTTATGGCAATCAACTCAAACACATAGAAGAAATGGGGAAATTCTTAAATAATTAAAGCCTACTCAATTGATAAAGACAAAAATGAAACATCTAAATATCTTTATAGTTATCAAATAAATTGAATTTATAATAAAAATCTTTCAGCAAAAGCTCCAGACCCAGATGGCTTCAATAGTACATTCTATCAAACTTTTAAGGAACAACAATACTGATTTTCCACAACCTCTTTCAAAATACAAAGAGAGATCATATTAAGTGACATAAGTCAGACAAGGACACGTATCAATTATATGTGGAATCTAAAAAAATAATACAAATGAACTTATTTACAAAACAAAAACAGACTCACAGCGATAGAAAACAAACTTATGGTTACCGAAGTGGGGAAGGGAAAAATTAATTAAAAAACTAAAATTTAAAGGGAGAAAATACACTTCCAACATTTCAAGAAAATTTCAAGACCAATATCCCTCATGATTATCAATACATTTGATAATTTATGCAAAATTTCTTTCTTTCTTTCTTTCTTTTTTTTTTTTTTTTTAGCTGCTCCGTGAGGCTCGTGGGATCTTAGTTCCCCGATTGAACCCATGCTCCCCTGCAGTGGAAGCGTGGAGTCCTAACACTGGACCACCAGGGAATTCCTGCACAGTTTCTATGTATTGAAAAATTGCATATATTGCCAAGAGAAATTCAAAACAATCTTAACAATGGAGAGATATGTCATATTTGTAGGTTGGAAAATTCAGTTTTGTTAAGAGGTCAGTACTCTTCTAATTGATGTCTAGATTCAACTAAATCCCAATTAAAATCTCAAAAGAGTAGTAGATTTTTTTAGAGAACTTGTCAATTAATTCTAAAATAGGGAAAGGCAAATAACCTAGAAATTAGAAAACAAAGGAGAATATTTTAGCAACTTTGTGGTGAGCAAAGATTAGTTAACAACAAACATACTAGCCTTACAAAAGCTAAATTGATCTTTATCAAAATTAAAAGACATCATTAAGGAAATAAACAAGCCAAGGATTTGAAAAAATATTCGAAATGCTCATATCTAATAAATGACTTGTATCTGTAATACATAAATAGCTACAACAAATCCATAAATAAATGTACAAATAGCCCTTTTTAAAAAATGGGCTAAAGACTAATCAGAACTTCACAGAAAGTATGTAGGTGGCCAATAATCACATGAAAAAAATTATTTAATATCACTCATTATCAGAGAAATGCAAATTAAAATCACACTGAGATGGACTAGAATGAGTAAAATTTTATTTTATTTTATTTTCTTATAAATTTATTTATTTTGAGCTGCACTGGTTCTTTGTTGCTGTGCGTGGGCTTTCTCTAGTTGCGGCGAGCAGGGGCTACTCTTCATTGCGGTGTGCGAGCTTCTCATTGTGGTGACTTCTCTTGTTGCGGAGCATGGGCTCTTGGCACGCCAGCTTCAGTAGTTGTGGCATGTGGGCTCAGCAGTTGTGGCTTGCAGGCTCTGGAGCGTAGGCTCAGTGTTTGTGGTGCATGGGTTTAGTTGCTCCGTGGCATGTGGGATCTTCTTGGACCAGGGCTTGAACCTGTGTCCCCTGCATTAGCAGGGGGATTCTCAACCACTGTGCCACCAGGGAAGCACTAGAATGAGTAAAATTTTAAAACCTGACAAACCAAACGTTGGCAAAGATGTCAGTTTACTGGAATATTATTGATTGGAGTACAAAGTGGTGCTTCCACTTTGGAAATCTCTGACAGTTTTTCTAAAGTTAAACATACTGTCATTAGCAATTTCACTCCAAATTAGATATTTACCTAAATGCCCACAAAAATATTTGTTCAAGAATGTTTGTAGCAATTTTCTTCATGATAACCCCAAAGTGGAAACAAATCAAATGTCTGTAAACAGAAGACTAAATTAACATTTGATATGATTATATAATGGAAAACTACTTAGCAGTTTAAAAAGTAATGAACAAATAATAAATGCAACATGAGCAAATACCAAAAATATTATACCTACTGTGTGATTCAGCTTATATGAAATTTAAAAAAAACAGATGAAACTAATCTATGGAATGAAAAATAAGAAGATTGTTGTCTATCTGGGGTGAGGACTGCTGATAAGGAGGAAGAACAAGAGAACTCTCTAGAGGGACAGAACCAATCTAATTCTTGATGAGAGTCATGGTTTGACAAGTGTATGCCTGTTTCAAAACTTATCAAATTTGTACATTTCATATTTATGCATTTTATTTCCTGTAAATTTTACCTCATATTAAAAAGAAATTAAGTGACAAGCACTATCCCTCCTCTCCCCTCCTCACACTTTTCTCCTTTTTACTTCTTAGAATGTAGACCTGATAGCTGGAGTCCCAGCAACTGTCTTGGACCATGAGGTGATGTTGAATATATAAGGCATTTTCTAAGGATAATTTAGCAGAAAAAGAAATGGAGCTTAGGTCTCTAACAACCATGCTCTGATATTTGGAATGAAATGCTTATTTCAAACATTATTTTAAAAAGTCTTATTTGTTATTTGGATATTTGTGTTATGTGCAGCTGAACATAATCTTAATTAACATTAGATAGAGAGGTAGAATATATATCATATATATATATATATATATATATATATATATATAACATATATGATATATATATAACATATATAATATATATATCAAGTGTTTCAGAATATCAGCCTGTTCTTAAAATTGCTAAAGAAGATAGAACAATCAACTAGTTATGTATTTCAATGTCTTCTATTAGAACGGTCAAGATCCCATCTGATCCTTGGTGGAAATACAGAACTCCACTGAATTCACATTTAGTGTGAAAGTTTTGAGTAATGTCTGCATTCTGTAGGAAAACCATTGAGAAAAATTCAGAGTGTACTTCATAAGTATTTTCTCTCCTTCCCTCACACTTCCCCTTCTCCACTCCTCTCCTTCCTGCCCCTCCCTTTTTCTCTTTTCCCCTACTTTGCTTTCCTTTCATTGCTGTTTCACCATAGTATATACTTTACTGCAGTATTTCACCATAGTATATATTTTACTGGTCTGTTCTAAGGTGGTGCTTTGCCGTAAGTATTGGGAAAACAGTGAGGTCAACTACTCTGTAAGTTTTTTGTGTCTGGGTCCTTAGACAGCACAGGTTAGCTAGCCAATGGCCATGAGATGAGATTGCAAGGTTGCACACTCACCATCTGGTATGTGGGTTCACAGCTATCAGTATCACAAATTTAAGAAATATATATGAAGTTTAGTCCAGCATGATGTTGTTTACTATTATTTATGTTGAACGTCTTTTAAATCATGGAAGTAAACACCAGGGAGATATTACAGTTTGCATTCAGGATTCATAGTGAATTTTGTGAGGAATTCGTTGTTTGTGATTATGAATCAGTAATTAATACAGTTGCTTACAGAGAAAAACTGCCCATAATCACTTCATCCTTCATATTCTGGTATTGTTTTGTGTGCATTTATTCATTGATTATTCTGTCCATATTTATTGAACACTTATTATCTGCCAAGACCTGGGCTTATGTCAGAGAAAGTCCGTGAACTATTTGAAATCCCTCATTGTCACAGGACCTGACAGAATAAAAGAAATGAGGCTAGTAAATGCAGGGCCATCCCCCAGGAATGATGCAAAACCTGTTATAATAATTAGACACTATTTTTAAATGTTTACTTATAATGTAAGTATATAGTATCAGAAATAAAGCAAAAGCATTGCAGTGTACTTAGGGCAAATATTGAAAATTTTGAAGAATTAGAGCTTATTATTACAAATAAAAATACACATTTTATCTAGTAAGTAACTTCTATGTACTGAGTCCTTAATTCCACTTGAATTTTTCATTTTAAGATTTTAAATAAAGTTGTACTTACTAGTCAGGTAGAACCTTGTTCAAAAAAATTTAAAAGTGTCTTCCTGTGATAGTTATCTTCATTTCTTAATATGAGTAGCTACAAGAGATTTTAGAAATAGTGAAATATCCTTAAAAATGTGAATAAATGATAGGGATGCTTCAAATGATGGAATAGAAGTTTCCATTAACATTTCATATTTTTCTCACTAGTTTAACAATAAATTTGACACCCCTTTTTGAGAGTTTTTTTTAAAGGATGTTTAAATTAGGTAATGTAATGATTTTATGCATTCATTAATTAAGTGTATTTGGAGTGTTACCTTTATGCTAAAATAACCATTAGGGATAATATATTAAAGCAAAATATGTGTGAACAATTTACTAAGCAGCATCTGAAGGCTCTCAATGAATTCAAATCTCTGAGTGAATTAGAATGACTATCCAGATTGTGGGGAAATTTTGCAGGTATAATGTTTTATTTCTGTTGATTTTTTTGTGATTGTGGAAACTAGAGATACATTAGAATGCTAAAGAGATGAAAGTGTATTGGTGACACTGGAAAGACAGAAATTCAGGCCATATGGATCAGGCATTCAGACAGAACACAGTGGGAATGGTTGTCTATGGGTTCTGGAGGTCCAGCTGGAGAACTTAAAGGCTGGACTTTGAAGGCTCATTGACCCACAGAAGTTGGTTGTCAGCTGAGACTTTAGCTAGAGAGGTTTGATGGATTATTCATGCATATCCTGTCTATATGCCCTGGGCATCCTCACAACATGGTGGCTGGTGTCCAAGAAAGTGTCACAAGAGGGAGAGAGACCCTGGAAACTGTATCTTTTTAATAACCCAGCATTAGAAGAAGTCACATAGTATCACTTATGTCATACTCTATTGGTTGGGGCAGTAACAAACAGCAGCTGAAATTCTGGGAGGGAGGTAAGTTACATTGTATAAAGAGCATATGTAATTGTATATGTACCATACACTGTCACAGTAAACCTTAAAAGTTAATTTTTTAATATATAATATTCTTCATTAAAAAAAATTCACTGTCACTCCTTAAAGAGATATTTACCAAGGTAACAGTCATTTGGCACTCTCCAAAGTACGAACATATTAAAAAATGTCAACTCTAGTCCCAATCATTGAGAACCTCATTCTCTAAAAGAAGAAATATGTAGGTGAAAAATTAACTCGTGTGCCGTTATCACTCGCATTTTAAAAACATTAATGAGGTCAAATGAAAATAATAAGACAAAATAAAGATAGACATATAATGTCTTACTAATGAGAACTTCTAGAACATGGTTGACCAAATCATGATTCTTTTCTTTGCAAACTACCCACATCTCCAAAATGAATCTAGAGTGCATTGGTATAAGATATATATTTTCTCATGGGTGACACCCTGTTTATATTATGAGTCTCTACTCCTTTAGCCATAAATAATTAGCCTAGAGATAGACCCTTGTGTGATAACGGCGAATACATAATGTATTGGTTTCTGTTCCCAATCCTTGGCACAGAGTCCCTAAAACACTTGCAAATTCCCAAGAGTTCAGAGAACTAGGAGAATCATTGCTCTAATGAGGTGACTCTGGGTGAGCTCCTGGATGCAGGCTGGTTACTAGAAAGACCAAGCCATGATTAGAAGCTTGGAATTTTTATCCCTCTCCCCACCCCCACCTCATAGAGAGGGCAGAGGAGCTGGAAATAGAGGTAATATAATTGATCATGCTTACATGAAGAAGTCTCCATAAAATCCCAATAGTAGGGAGTACAGAGCACTTCAAGGAGGACAAACACATCCACATGGGGGAGGTGGTGCACCCAGCTCCACTGGGACTGAAGTTGCTGCATTTGGGACCCTCTCAGACTTTGCCCTATGTACCTCTTTATCTGTCTGTTCATCGGTATCCTTTAAGATATCCTTTAATAAACTGGTAAATATAAGTGTTTTCCTGAGTTCTATAAGCTGCTCTAGCAAATTAATCGAACCTAAGGAGAGGGTGATGGGAACTTCCAATATGTAGCTAAATCAGACAGAAGTTGTGGGTAACCTGGGGACCTGCTACTTGAGATTGACATTTGAAATGGGGGTGAGGTGCAGTCTTGTGGGACTGAGCCCTTAACCTGTGGGGTCTGACACCACCTCCAGGTAGATAGTGCCAGGACTAAGTTAAATGGTTGGACATCTAGCTGTTGTCCTGGAGAGTTGCTTGGTGTGGGGAGGAAAAACCTCACATATTTGGTGACCAGAAGTATCAGAATTGAAGTGTTCCATGTGAGTAGTAAAGGAGAAGCATAGGAGGAAAGAATGGGTTTTTTCCCTATTCTGGATGACTGGGTAGTTTTCCTACTTCACCCTTGACTAAGGAAGAAACATTTGGTTCTCAGCAGTCAATCAGATTGTTTCCCACTTATGCAAATTTGCACACAGGGATAGAAGGAATTATAATACAAGGGGGGGCAAGGTCCTAGAGAAAATGTGCATAAATTTTTACTGTGAATACACCCAAAGTTTCCCTGATTTTCATTTGTCCTGAAATCTGGGTGTTCACATTTTCCTTGTCCTTGAGATACCCGAACTGTGTATGTCTTTGGTGTGGCTAAGTGTGTGTGTGTGTGTGTGTGTGTGTGTGTGTGTGTGTGTGTGTGTGTGTGAATGGGTGTATTTGTCTCTGCAGTTTTGTGTTTCCCACAAGAACAAACTTCTTATCTTGGACCATCATTAACAAAAGTTCTTCCAGTCTTTCTTTTTTTTTTATTTGTCTTAAGCTATTTGGCATGACATTTAAGCCAATTAATAATATTTAATTTTAAAATGTATTGATACATATTTTTACATTTACTTTTACCATTTTAAAATTGAAAATATAAGCTTTAATATGTTTGAAATAGCTCCTTACATAATTCATATATATATATATATATATGTATATATAAAGAACTTGTTTGTTTTACCTGCAGCTTTATAAGATCATGGTTATTCCATATAGTGAAGTAGACTTGTCTTTGACATTTACAGAAATAACTCACTATTGGTAGACTAAAATATACACTCAATTTCTGTGGATAGAATTTTATACAATCTATTGACTTTAGAAATAAATTATCCATCACTTTCTTAAGTTGAGGATAGAAAAAGATAAAAAAGAAAAAAGGGTGTTTTTAAAAAAATATTTCCAGCTGTTACTCATGCTTTAAACATTTATGCCTTGATCCCTTTAAACTTACAATTTTGAGTGTCAAATACTGGCTCTTGCAAATCAGAAGTCTTTCCTTCACGAATAATTTCTCAGCTTTGAGTATTTTAAAATATAGACCTAAAAATATAATGGGTTTTTTGTTTTTGTTTTTGGAAGTTAAGTATAAATAGAGAGGAGGCAACACAGAAGTGCTGTAGCAAAACCTGCTTAATTCAAAATTTTGATTTACAACAAAAATATGTCTCTTTGCATAGGCTATTTTAAAATATCCATTCATTTTTTCTTCTATATCCATGAGATTTATTAAAAAGGATCTACACTGAGTGTTGAATTCATTCAGATTTTTTCTGTAGGATGGAGAAAAAGACTCATTAACATTCACACATGATATTATGCTTCTTTTGCCTTGTAACTGCTGTAGATGTTAAGTTAGACCAATTAAATTTGTTGATTTAACATTCACAGTTTCTACTAATAAAATATGACCCCAGAGGTACATGACCTGGAGTAATTTATAATGGAGCTATGGCATAAATTTGATTCAGGCATTTTGAAATGTTGGTGAGTAATGTAGTTAATGAAGAAGCCCTGCTGACTATATTGAAACCACACCTCAAGGAAGTATTGTTATTCCTTGGTGACTGTGGTTTATGTGGTAGCTTGGATATAGTGAGAAAGCCAAGCATTAATTCTGTTGCACATATTTCTAAGAAGAAAGTCATTGGTAGCACTCACTAAAGACATGAAGAAAAAGTAGAGGTCAAGGAAAATGATGATTCTTAGTTTAAAAATTAGATCTTTTGCATCAAGAATATTCCTCTGTCTTTGGGCTTTTCTATGAATTATTGTTGAAAGTTTGATTTTTTTGGCAAGACTATTTCTTAGATAGTAGTGTATCTTTCGTCAAATGGCACATAATATATAGTTGTCTGTCTTTGGAATGTCAGAGCCACTGATCTTCAAAGCAAGGGATTGCAAATGAGGTTATTTCTTTTTCCTATTTGTGAAAATACTCATAACTAGAGACTTTCTCACATTTACTGACTGGTTACCAATTGTGTATTTTGTAGAGAAAAGACAGGATAAATGCTGGATTTTTTCCCCTTTAATTATCTGTTTCAAAATAGAGTAGTTTTCATAGTATCTTTCAAAAGGAACCATTAGATTTTGTGTGTGTGGTGGGTATCATTATGAAATCATGGAATTTAAACACAGTTGATGGGTTTAAATCTGTTGAATTTTTTGTCTGTACTGATGCTCATATAATTCCCTCTTTGACCAGTGGGAGTCTCTTTATATTGACTCCTGAGTCATTTTGACATGACTTCAGTAGTAATTGACCATTTCCTGAAATTTGGTAATAGAAGATGACACAAAATCATCTTGTAGATGTTATGATCCAGACCTAAAATTACTAATTTTTCTAAAAATCCTTGGTTTGTTTTAGTTTTTTGTTTGTTTGTTTTTTTTTTTTTTTTGCGGTATGTGGGCTTCTCACTGTTGTGGCCTCTCCCGTTGCGGAGCACAGGCTCTGGACGCGTAGGCTCAGAGGCCATGGCTCACGGGCCCAGCTTCTCCGTGGCATGTGGGATCTTCCCACACCAGGGCATGAACCCGTGTCCCCTGCATCGGCAGGCGGACTCTCAACCACTGCGCCACCAGGGAAGCCCTGTTTTAGTTTTAAATAGGTTCCCAAGATTATAATTTTAGTGCTAAAAGAGTTGTTTATGGCTACCTGTTTAATCATTATTTCTAGGACTTTCAGTGATTTATGCTATCCTACACCATGGGAATCAATAAGCAAAATCCAAATCATGGAAAACTCTACCAGATAATTAATTTGGTGAATCATTTTTTTAATGTGGACTAAACTCCAGACATATTTAACAAGCATGGTAAACTAATATTTAGTATACATCTCAATTTAAATCTTCCCAATTCAGTCAAGCATTAAAACGTCTTGAATTGTATTTTGTGGTATTTATTGCTTTAGAAGCTTTATAATAAAGGAGATCATCAGTTAAAACTTAGATGTTATTATCCCTTGACTAATATTATTGAAGAATAGTTCCGTACCATTGTGTGTGTGATAAACTGTTTTACAGTGACCAGGGGATACGTTTAGATAGCACTGAAATTCCATATTTTTCTGTGTTTACTACAAAAATAATTTCTCGCTCACCGTGAGTCAATACACTTTATTTTTCAAAATTGTGCAATCTAAGAGGAGATGCAACATTTAGGCCTATAATTAAATGTAAAAGTAAATTGTTTTCAGTTTTTTAGTGTTGTCCTTAAATACTGTTAGCAAATGCTGCTAGTGCCTTTTCCTCTCTCATGTCTCTTGAATCTAACCTGAGAATGACCTACAGAGTTCCCAAATATGTCCATGTCTTCCTGTGTCTCTCTCCCTGAGAATGTTCTATGGCCTTTCCAGCCTGCAAAGCCAGTGCAAGGGGCAGTCAGATCTGCTAGGGAGCTAACACTCCAGAAACAGTCCTTAATCAATGAAAGACGAGAGGATAAATATCCCAGTTTTCTTGCTCCCTTCACCCCCAGCAGATAATCTATACATTAATCCATATTTTACTGGTTTTTTCTCCCTTTTCTATGAGAACCAGAACAATCATACCCATTGATTATGTAAGACCGAGAACTTATAAATCACCTTTATCAGTTATGCAATGAAACCACAGAATGTCTTGTGACTTGTATACACATTCTTCTTTGTTTAGATCCTTGCCTGGCTTGCACCAAGTTTTATTAAGAAATCAACCAATGCAAAGACTTGTGTTCCACCCTAAGAACCTTAGAGTCCATCAGCAATAAATATTGTACAATCATTTCTCTAATGATACACCATTCAAAATTGTCTATGTAATGTTCTCCCTTGGTGCTATAAGTAATTAGAACTCTGCTTGCTTATACTGTAACTGGTTTCTTAATTTGAAGAGAGGGTGTTTTGTATGCTAACCTCAACTCTCACCTGAATACTTGCTCCCAAATTCTTGCCTCAGTTTCTGCTTTTGGGAGAATTGAAACTAAGATAAATATGTTTAAAAATATATAAATTAAACATCATACTTTACTAATCATTATATAACATATTAACATAAAATAGAAGAGGAAAAATGAAAAAGAATAAACCCTATATGTGATCACCTATCACTAGCTTAAGTCAATTTTTTTTTTCAGGTGAATTAACTGAAGTTCTTAGAGTTTAAACATTATGCCTGAAATCCCAAAGCCACGTGCTGACAGCCGAGGTCTAACTCTCCTCCTCAGTGCTGTAGCACTAATCTCTTTTAGTGGTGGTAGGATGCACTCTCACTTTACATTATCTGTGATAAAATAAATTTTTACAGGAGCTTATTGAAGTTAGATATAAAATCCCTAACTTCATAATAGAGACAATTTTTCTGGAACATGAGGAATCTTGTTGTACACCACTTGTGATGGACTGAATTGTGTCTTCCTAAAATTCTTATGCTGAAGCCCTAACTCCTGATGTGATTGTACCTAGAGATAGAGTCTTTAGGAGGTAATTAAGGATTATAAGACTAAGATTATAAGGGTAGGCTCTAATCCAATAGGATTGTGGCCCTATAAGAAGGGAAAGAGATCTCTCTCCTTCTGTCTCTCTGTCTTTCTCTGTGTGTATCTCTCTCTGTTTCTCTCTGTCTCTCTCCCTTACCAAGTGAAGACACAGAGAGAAGACACAGCCATCTGTAAGCCTGGAAGAGAGCTCTCAACAGAACCCAACCAGGCTGGCAACCAGATCTCGGGCTTCCAGCCCCCAGAACTGTGAGAAAATAAATCGCTGTTGTTTAAGCCACCCAGTCTAAGGTATCTTGCTACAGTAGCCTGAGCTAATACATCACTTCTAGACCTAAGTTATAAAAACATGCTGTGCACAATTCTCCATGTTCTTTTCTTGGAAACTATGTGTGGGACTTTGTAGAATCCTGGAATATTGATCACATATTGATCATAAACTACTATTTTGAAATATATGTGATAAAGTAACTTTATTTAGTGAGCCACTTAGACTTGGGGGTATATCTGCTATAGCAGTCAGGGTTACCTTAAAAATAGAAATTAGTATCTTGCAGTAGAAGGATGCTGCCATAACACCAGAAATAGTGTCATTGACCTAGTGGTCAAGCAGCACACAGTGAGGACACTGATTTCAGAGGCTAGAAAGGTGGACAGGCATGTCTTGAAACAACAAAAAAATACTTGTAACATTGACATCTACAAGGAAGATTATTTATCTACTAGTCTCTGTTTTCAGGTACAGAGTGGGAAAGCATCTGAGTGATGATGGTGTGTTTTTTTATTCTACTTTTTGCTTATAGCAAGGTATTTGAAAATGCTGAACCAGGAAAGAATTGGAAGTTTACAAGCAGAGGTAAAGGGAATAGAGAGAGTCTAGAAATTTAAGGTCTCAGAAGATTGGAAAAGCTAATTGCTTCTAGATCCGAAACAGTAGGATATCAAATTGAAAAAAAAAAAAAAAAAACCTCTTGACAAAAGCCCTCAAGGACTTCAGAGTTTTACCCTATAGAAAAATTCACATCAAATGTGTATTCCTCCTGCCTATTATTTCAAGTATTCTCCAGCTACCTATATTAGCTGGAGAGAGAGCTTCATAGAGATGAGAAAGTGAAGAAATAAAATAGCCTTCAGAATAAAGTATAGGAAAGAATTTGGGTGTAGTCCCTGTTATAAGGTACCAAGTGGAAGCAAATGGATAAGCAATAAAAGTTTTGGAACAGTATTTCCAAAAGCTCCATGAACCTGAATTACAGAATTAAAGAAATTATTAACTATTTTATCATTAAAACAACTTTTGAAAGCCCAGACTTACAGCATCAGGAAGTGAGCTATGAAAGCTGTAGGTCACCCAAAGGGGGCATACTCACAGATAACTGCCCCAGGAATGGGCACATAGAATAGAGGAAAAAGAGTCTTCTGGAGAGTGGAACCATGGGCCACAGAGAACAAACGACAAAAGATTTCCTCCCAGAGAGTAAGATTAGGAGCTAATCTGGAACATTCCCCACCACCAGGGCACGGAAACCTTGTGATGTCTTCCTGGCAGAGGTTCATCTTGTTACAGGCTAAGGGCCACTATGTATCGCCCATAATTTTGTTTTCCAAATGGAAGTATTGATTATAGCTACCCTGTCTTTATTCTACCATATTGTATTGTAGAGAGGGAAGGTACAGGTAATTTGTCATCTTGTATCATTGAACCTGGATCTTGAAGAATTACTTCTGGACTTGAATAGCTGTGTGTCACCCTGAGGTCCTGGACTCTGAGTTGGCAGCAGTGATTGGATTTATCACTTTGGTTTATCTCCCTTGGGAAAAAGGGTGAGTATATGTTATGTGTGGGAGAAAGGGAAAGATGTTTGTTACCCAAAAGAGCAGGCTATACCAGAGATCAAGTAAATATTTGACAAACCCATTTCCTCCTTCACTCAGGCATTGAGGCAAACTACATTTTCCAGCTTCCCTTGCCCTTAGTTTCTACCCTGCGAGTGGATACTGGTCCGGCAAATGTAACACTAGGCCTAGGACTAGGCCTGCCTCTCAGAAAGACTGAGTGACATTTAATTTTATTATTATCTGTAACTCACCTTAACCCCTACCTACCTGCTGCTACAAGAATAAAAATTCAAGATTAAGCTAAAATAAGTGCTCAAAATAAAGTTCTATAGGCTTAGGACAATCATAATTCAATGTGGTGAAGGCCATATCTCCATCCTGAGGAGAGGACCCTACGTTAGTGAGCATAGATGCACTAAGTCTCCCATGTGTTTTGCTGTCCTTTGTTGATTTGCCTTCTACCCCAGTTCCTGATGCTCCATCAAGTATTCTTCCAGGATGGAATCAAACTCTGAATTCTTATATCAGGAAGTATCAATTTTGGTCCCCCACACACCACAAGTTCTTCCCTCAGTGTTCTGCTCTGCTTCTATGCCCGTTGTATTACCTCTGATAAGATCCATTGTTTGTCACTAGCAAACCAATGTCACGTGAGTGTCTTCACTTTGGGTTTCCCAGAAAAGATTCAAGCTGCAGGTGAGGGAGCATCCAGCCTACTCCTCAAGGCATTTGGAGGCCCCTTAGGGACAGGATTACACTGAAGAGATTCAGAAGAGGTACCCAGAGTAGGGCCAAATATGTATGTATGTATTTGACAGGACACCACTCATAGGCAGGGCGATGGTCCCTCTCCCAGGATGTCCAGCCTTCCCTGGAGAGTCATCCCTAGTATTTACTGGAGATGGTTGTTTAGTTTATCACATCTCTTGGTCACACAAATGTTGTCCCACAAAAGCAGTACCTTTTCGTGTTTCTTGCCATGAACATTCAGGATTATAGGTTGACAATAGGCCCACTCTGGTCCCAAACATCTGAACCCTGACTTACCTCCTTGAGTTTCCTTGTCCATCTCTATTTCTATTCATCCCTGCTTTACAACTTTATTAACAAAAAGTTTAATATTTTCTTTCCTCATACAAAATCATAAGAGTTTTAAGACCTGTCAGAAATAAATTCTAACTCGTAACATAAAACTTACTTCCGTTACTACTGGGTAATATTATTTCACTCCTAAAGTATAATGACAAATGGCATTTTCCCCTATCTGGGAAGGAGGAAGTACAGAAGAAACACATTAATTCCTATCTTGGGGCTCATTCTTTACTACGGGTTGAATTGTGCACCCCCCCCCCCACATTCGTATGTTAAAGTTTTAACCCTCAGGACCTCAGAATCTGAACTTATTTGGAGATAGGATCTTCACAGTGGTAATTGAGTCAAAATGAGGTCATTTGGGTGGACCTTAATTCAGTATGGCTAATGTCTTTATTTTTTAAACATTTATTTATTTAATTAATTTATTTTATTTTTTTTGGCTGTGCCGGGTCTTTGCTGTGGCACACAGGCTTCTCTCTTGTGTGGCGTGGGAATTTTTTCTCTCCAGTTGTGATGCACAGGCTCCAGGGCACGTGGGCTGTGTAGTTTGCAGCACACAGGCTCTCTCATTGAGGCACATGAGTTCAGTAGTTGCAGCATGCTGGCCTAGTTGCCCTGCGGCATGTTGGATCTTTGTTCCCCTACCAGGGATCACACCGGCGACCCCTGCATTGCAAGGAGGATTCTTTACCACCACTGGACCAGGGAAGTCCCATGACTAGTGTCTTTATAAAAAGGGGAAAATTGGAGACAAATAGGTACACAGGCAGAACACCATGTGAAGATAAAGGCAGAGACTGGGGTGATGTTTCACAAGTCAAGGAATACCAGTGTCAGCAAACAAGCACAAGCTAGGGGAGATTCCACCTTACAGACCATGGAAAGAACCCAACCATGACAACACCTTGATCTCTGGCTTCTAGCATCCAAAACCGTGAAACAATAAATGTCTGTGGTTTAAGCCACCCAGTTTGTCGTTATCGTTACAGTCTTAGGAAACTAATACACCCTCCTTCAAGGACAAACAGATGAAAAACATCTTGTTAATACAACATTGTCAACCCACGTAACGAACAGTGAGTTCTCATGTCTTGCTCCCCAAGAATTCCTGCTGTCCAGCGACCCCAATATACATCTTGGCAACACTTCTGCCTGATTTGGTTAGCTCCTCCTCACCTATGCTTTTGCCCCACTTGACAGATTTCTCGCTGACTGTAGTGGTGGATGAGAGTGGAAGGTGGTGGGTGAAGGAAGGTGAAAAATCTGGGGGGAAGGGCTCACGGCTCCCTGCCTGTAGGAAGATTACTCTCCTTGCCTGCAAGTTCATAGCTCAGAGTGAACCCTTACCAAGGCCACAGTGTTTCAGAGAAAAAGATAAGAATGAGTTTTATTTAGAGATGTCTGTTTGAAGCTTGTAATTCAGATCTGGGAGCAAAAGCAGGGATATAAGATAGAGGTATAGAGCTGGGAATTGGTGAAATCCTGAGAGTAGATGAGAATTTATAGAAATTCTCTGTATTTGATAAGGAAGACAGATGAGGGCAGAATCCCATAAACCAACATTGAGAGGACAAGGAAGATAATAAAATACAAATACAAACGAACATTTATTATCCTCTTAGTAAGTACTAGATACTATAAATGTAATAAGAACTAGCACAATACATACTAGATGTCAGGTACCATATGAAGTTCTTTTTAAATATTATCTAAACTCTCTCAAAACTATACTTGGTTAAGTGCTGTTATTATCACCATTTCTGTGCTGAAGAAACTGATGGTCTGAGGGATTAACAAGTAGGAAGTAGAGAGCAAGTATACAAAGCTAGGCCTTCTGGTCCTAAAGTCTGTGCTCTAACTGACCACAGAACACTGTCTGGGAGTAATAGCTCAAACTATAACCAACAATAGGTTGGATGTATGTGAATTTACATATGGGACCTCCCATAAAACTCAAAAACTCTCTATGAGGTTGATGATGATAAGTTATTCTTATTTTGCAGACTAAAACTCAGACAGATTAAGTAAACTTTCCATAGGTACAAAAACAGTGAATAGCAGTACTTGAAGCACTTGTGAAAACTAGTGGAATCCAAATGAAGTCTATAGTTGTGGAAATAAGATTGTACCAATGTCAGTTTCCTGGTTTTGAATTATGTATTATGGTTATATAAGATGCTATCATTGGGGAAAGCTGAGTAAGGGATACTTGAGACCTCTTTGTAACTTTTGCACCTTCTTGGGAGTCTTAAATTATTTCAAAATTTAAAAAGTTTAAATACAATTTTTAAAATGCAATGTGTCCATCAACAGAAGAATGAATAAAGAAGATGTGGCAATATATACCACATATGAGTAATGGAATATTACTCAGCCATTAAAAAGAATGAAATAATGTCATTTGCAGGAACATGGATGGACCTAGAGATTGCCATACTGAGTGAAGTAAGTCATACAGAGAAAAAGAAATATTGTATGATATCACCTATATGTGGAATCTAAAAAAAAGTGATACAAATGAACTTATTTACAAAACAGAAACAGACTCACAGACTTAGAGAATGAACTTAGGGGAAGGGGGGTGAGGGATAGTTAGGGAGTTTGGGAATGACATGTGCACACTGCTATATTTAAAATGGATAACCAACAACAAGGACCTATTGTATAGCACAGGGAGCTCTGCTCAATATTCTGTAACAACCTAATTGGAAAAAGAATTTGAAAAAGAATAGATGCATGTATATGTATAACTGAATCACTTTGTTGTACACCTGAAACTAACACAAAATTGTTAATCAACTACACTCTAATATAATAGTGAAGTTAAAAAAAAAAAGCAGTGCTTGTTTGGAACCCAGGTTTCTCTAGCTCTGAATCATAAATGCTTGTGCTTCATACATTATTTTTTTTTTCAAGAGGGTCAGGATCAGATAACAGAGCAGGACAAGGTGAGAGAGATTGAGAAGAATCTTTAAAACACCAGAAAACATATGCAAACTTATACACAATATGTATCATTCAGTGTGATATTAGGCATTTTAAGTGCTTTCTCAGTGACCCTCCAAGGGGGGGTCATAAATGTTTTTATACTGAAGGAACATTCCAGCTTAGGGAGGTTAAGTCACCCATGTCCCTAGTGTCAGAACCAGGAATAATCCTTAGATCTCTCTTACTCTCTGTGTGTGTGTGTGTTTTTTTGTTTTTTGTTTTTCCATTTCTGTTATACAAAGTCACCTGGCAGAACCTAAATAGAGAACTGTCTCTGGTGCCCTGGAAGCAGAGATTTCAGAGTGAGATTGGACACTAAAGAGGCAGAGGAATAAAGACTTTGGTTGGGACAGTAAGGCAGTTCTTGCAGGTCAAGCAGTTTCCTCGAGTGACAGAGGAAAAAGGCAATTTTGCAGTTTGAAAGGTAACCTGGTGAACGTATGGGGACTTTCTGAGTCCATTTGGGCTCCTAGAAAAAAGTACCATAAACTGGGTAGTTTATAAACAACAGAAATTTATTTCTTACAGTTCTGGCATCTGGGAAGTCCAAGATCAAAGTGTCAATATGCTGGAGTTGTGGTGAGAGCTCACTTTCTGGCTCAGAGATGGCACCATACTGCTGTATCCTCTCATGATGGAAGGGGCGAGGGAGCCATCTCAGGCCTTTTTTTTTTTTTTATGGTACGCGGACCTCTCACTGTTGTGGCCTCTCCCGTTGCGGAGCACAGGCTCTGGACACGCAGGCTCAGCGGCCATGGCTCACGGGCCCAGCCACTCCGCGGCATGTGGGATCCTCCCAGACCGGGGTATGAACCCGTGTCCCCTGCATCAGCAGTCAGACTGTCAACCACTGCGCCACCAGGGAAGCCCTCAGGCCTTTTTTATAAAGCACTGATCTCATTCCTGAGGACTCCACCCTCATGACCTAATCACCTCCCAATGCCTCATCTTTTCATATAACCTTGGGGGTTATAGGATTTCACCATAGGAATTTTGAGGGGACACACACTTTCAATTTATAGCAGGAGCATTCAGTGTAATTCCTTTTACAAGAAGTTTGCGGGGCCAAAAAAAAAAAAAAAGTAATGGAACGAGTTGAAGAAAGGGTCACAGGAAGATTGGCAGGTAGAGGAGAGGGAAGGCTTGAATATGTGACTGTCTATGGGAAGGACTGATAGGTACTAAGAGATGGAACACCTTGTACTCTAAGCTGCTTAATAGGCATGATTGCAATTTAATCTCTTCTTGCTTCCCGTGCAGGGCCTATCCCACTGCCAGGAACATAGAGGTACCAG
This sequence comes from Mesoplodon densirostris, assembly GCF_025265405.1. Taxonomy (NCBI): domain Eukaryota; kingdom Metazoa; phylum Chordata; class Mammalia; order Artiodactyla; family Ziphiidae; genus Mesoplodon; species Mesoplodon densirostris. The sequence continues at coordinate 19,561,063 of NC_082664.1, forward strand.
AAATAAATACTTGAATTTGGACTGACTGTCTTAACAGCCCTAAATGTCACCATCCAGGTTCCAATTAATGTAGTCTCACCATAATCTGAAACTCTGGTTCCCTGCACTAAAAGATCCCTGCCCTGAAGAGGCCTGTACACATTCATCAGGGAGGGCCTCTGTCTGAGTGCTGATCAGACTCAGCTTTGCAAACTCTGGCAGGACCCAAGGAGATAGCTGCACACAGCAGTTGAAGTTATAGGTTGCCTGCTGTTTCTTCGAGACAACTGTCAAGGCTGATAAAACCTGTCAGGCTTTCCAAGTTTCTGCAGCCATTTAATAGCAGAAATACATCACCATAGGAAGCACAGTCAAGAGGCATCATGTTTTTGGAGGTGGGTGGATGAATGCTTTTGTTGTGTATCTCCTCACAGCAGCTGAAATGTTGAATCATTCCCTGGAGGCATTCTCATCTACCCTTTCCCCCAGGAGTTGCTTTGGAGCTCACTTCCTTAGGCAAGTCTAGGTGTGTTTGATGGACATTGTGCCACTTAGCAGATGGAGAAATAAAAAAGCCGGCAGGTCAGGTGTGGGAATGTAAGGCAGTGTATTTAGGTAAGATTTAACAGCAGGGCAGTTCAAAATGTCCAAATGTACTTCAGTTTCAAGACCTGCCACCACAAAAAAAGGGTTTGATTTCCTTTCGAATGTCAAGAATCATAGTAATTTAAAAAACAGCTTGAATGACAGAGCCAATGGCTGGTTTGATTCAGGGGCTGAAACAAGATGGTGTAAAATTAGATAATGTTGTGTTACCAACCAGTTCCTTTTGCTTCGGAATGGGCAAGATCTTGTTTACTGAAAGAGCTGTGTAATTCTAGGTTTTTCAAGTTTTTATTAGTCAAGGAAGATTAGGTCCAAGAAATAAATTACTTTAATAAGCCCTCATGGAAAACATGTACTATGAAAGAATATGTTTCATAAATGGGATAGGCTCAAATGAAAGTAACGTTTTCAAAGTTACAAAATAGATGTGTGGGGAAATAGTTAGAGAGTCAGATACCTCTCCCCAGAACTCTCTTCTAACATCATTATGTTCTCTCTCTTTCTCTCTAGATCTTTCTCTATGTGTATGCATTTTTATGCCTACTCAACTCTCTACCCCTTCCTGTCTTTCACCATTTGTAAATAGATGAAGATTACTTTTTATCTATATTTCTTGGAATTTATTGTGCTTCCTGAACCTAAGAATCCATGGTTTTCATCAATTTGGAAAAATTATCAGCCATTATCCCTTTAAATTTGGCCTTTTTTTACATTACCTCTATTCTCTCCATTGCAACTCAATAAGAGAAATGTTACAGCTTTTCCTATCTCTTACACTCTCATATCTTTTCATCTCTTTGCCCCTCTCTGAAGCATAGTACATCCTTTATTCCCAGCTTATCTTGCAGTTCCCTAATTTTCTCTTTAGCTCTGAAAAATCTCAACTCAGCAAAACTCGTTTTCCGACCAGTTTTGTAATTTTGCAGTGTGAACATATGTTTGATGGGTTTTAACTTGGGAATCCTATGAGGCATAGACTGGTTTGTTTCTCCAGGGAGAATTTGCTTTTGCTTCTCCTGGGATACCTTAAGTTTATTTATCATCTTGAGATTATGAATATTCAGAAGCATGTATTTTTTTTTTATTTCTCTCACCCAGATCAAGCTAAGGCAGAAATATTATTTATCCTCGATGTCTCATTTTGCATATAGAAGAATGTTTTCTAGACTACTTTTTTACTGGTGCTGTAGAATTGATACTTTAAGGACCCTGGCTATTTGTGTTTGTTTGGTGGGAGACTAGAGTATGCTAGCTCCCATTCTATGCTTTGTTTAGATGCAAGGCTTCTATATTCCATCCTCTCCATGAACCTTGAAACCTAAGACCCAATTTATTGAAATTCGTAAATGCCCTCAAAAAACCCATAACTTGGGCTTCCCTGGTGGCGCAGTGATTGAGAGTCCGCCTGCCGATGCAGGGGACACGGGTTCGTGTCCCTGTCCAGAAAGATCCCACATGCCGTGGAGCGGCTGGGCCCGTGAGCCATGGCCACTGAGTCTGCGCGTCCGGAGCCTGTGCTCCGCAATGGGAGAGGCCACAACAGCGAGAGGCCCACATACTGCAAAAAACAAAACAAAACAATAAAAGCCCCATAACTTTAGTCTTGCTTAATATGCTTACTATGCTTACTATTATTATTATTATTATTTTGGTCTTTATTTTTGCCAACCTGAATATTTTCTTTATTTTCTTGAGATCACATTTGTGATTTCAAAAAAATATTTATTTTCTGTGAACCTAAAACTGCTTTAAAAATGAAGTCTGTTTTTAAAAAGCTTTTTACTATGTTTTATCCAGAATATTTGGATTGTATGTGTATCTGTGTGTGTGTGTGTGATAAATTTGTTGTGGAATGCTATTTCTTAGGATAATTAGTTGGAGGTGTTATTAAAAGTAGAAGCCCTTCAAAAGTTTTAATAAAAAGAGATGCTTGGGCTTCGCTGGTGGCGCAGTGGTTGAGAGTCCACCTGCCAATGCAGGGGACATGGGTTTGTGCCCCGGTCCGGGAAGATTCCACATGCTGCGGAGTGGCTGGGCCCGTGAGCCATGGCCGCTGAGCCTGTGCGTCCGGAGCCTGTGCTCCGCGATGGAAGAGGCCACAACAGTGAGAGGCCCGTGTACTGAAAAAAAAAAAAAAGAGATGCTTTATTAAAAAACTGGAATGAATAAGAAGTTTATTAATCTACCTTCAACGAGAATTGACAAATGCTGGACTGAAGTTTGAATCAAAAAATTCATAGATATTATAATTATTAGGTGATTAGTTTATTTCAGATTTGCATGAATAATTGGTGGTACTTTTTCAAATGATCAAGAAATTTACCTAAATTAATTAATTTTCAACATTTGTATATTTCTCTTGCTGAACTACTTCAAAAGTTTTAATGTTTATAGAAAGAACCTGTTCTAGTTTTCATCATATACAGTTTTGTGTAAAACATTCCACTGTAACTTCTGGAAAGCATTTTTCCCCTCCAATAAGAAGATTTCAGACAAAAAAATCTGAAGGCTTTTTAGATTCTTTGTATATCTTTCTGTCTAAAGTCCTATGTAAATGATTATCCTCCAGATCTAGGAGTATGTGATTTTCCTAGAGATCATTTGATCCTAATATTAACAAGCAAGGATTCCAGTGTAGACATTACCAACAACACTTCACACTTATATTCATTTATTTATTCATGCAAAAACTTTTTTAATACTTGCCATGAATCAGAAACTTCAAAAACACAGGAAGAACAGTGGAAGGATTTCACTCATGGGAGTAAATGAACTCTGAATTCTCAATAGTATGTTTTTGTTTGTCTGTTTCTTTTATAAGCAACAAGGATTTACTGTATAACACAGGGAACACAATTCAATATCTCAATGGTATGTTTTATACAACAAAGGACAGCATTTATAGATGGCTGGGCACTGTGTTGCTGCTCTATCATTTACCCTATGAGGCTGAGTTCAGAATAAGGTTTTCTTTCTCCGAAGAAGACATTATTTTCTATGTATTAGTCAAATACATAGAAATCCTATGTATTAGGATTAACAAGTCACTTGGAAAGCCACCCAATCACCATAGAGTTTGCTTGCCCACTAATATAAATTATTGTACTAAACCAATGAGTCTTAGGGGCTGTTTAGAAAGAGCATGTGTCTGCTCTTTATTTGCCCGCACTCCTACCTACCCTTCTACTACCTAACATTATTTACTCCAGTGCCTAAGAGTGTAGACCCTGGAGCAGACCTGTTTAGGTTCAAATTCTGCCTCCTCCAGTGCACAGAGTTACTTAAATTATCTGTGCTTTAGTTTATTTTTAAATGGGATAAAAATATTCTCTAACACATAGCTTCGGTGTGAGGCTAGAAGATTTAATAGGTCCCAGTGTCTGGAATGCAGTAAAAGTTAAGCAAATGTTAACTGTTATAACACCACCCTCTCCCATTTTATGTTCATGGTTGTCTGGCCCATTTGGCAACTGAATTTGGGATCCCTGTCTTTAGAACTATAACTTTTAAAAAGACATGAAACATGGGAAAAGAGGAGATGGTTAAATTACCGCAATAGCTATAAATTTATAAATCAAATATTACGAGCACGCAAAAGAAAACCTTTCACTTCCTGCTTGAGAAATCGTGTCATATCTGATACAAGAAGTGACAAGAGAACGCATTATTAAGTGTGTGTGGGGGGAATATTCTAGACCCAGTAAACATTTAAAATAAGAAGAAAATGGCTTAATAATATAATTCTTTATTTTCTCCTTTCAGAAAACAGTTCTTAAATAGCTTCTAGATGCTGGACTTTGGGGATACAAAGTTGAATTAGGAAGGAGTCTGCCACTTAGGAGTTAGTGCAGAGGCTGGGGGAGAGATGAGTATTTAATAAGGACTCACAAGTGATATGATAAAGGAAAGTAAGGGAGAGAATCCTCAAATATAGTGAGGAGAAGACTGATAGTAGAGGGTGGAGGACTCAGGTGATCTAGATCTTTGGAGATAAGTAAGGATTACATAGATGAGAAACATAGAGGAGGGTTGAGTGAGGATAATCCAAACAGAGAAAAGAGCATATGAAAAAGTTTCAGGATTGTGAAAACTATGGTAAGTTCTGAAATGGCAGTAGATGTGTAAGTTATGTGGATCAGAAATAATTCCTTAAAGTTGTATGTGGCAGGGCTTCCCTGGTGGCGCAGTGGTTGGGAGTCCACCTGCCGATGCAGGGGACACGGGTTTGTGCCCTGGTCTGGGAAGATCCCTCGTGCCGTGGAGCGGCTGGGCCCGTGAGCCATGGACACTGAGCCTGCACTTCCAGAGCCTGTGCTCCACAAGGGGAGAGGCCACGACAGTGAGAGGCCCATGTACCCCCCCCAAAAAAAAGTTGTATGTGGCAAATGCAAATTGTATGTAGACATTATTAGTACTTTTACATACCTTATTATTTTTTAATGACTTCATAGTAACTTAATGTTGTAGTAAATAGTATTGTCCCATTGCACAGATGAAGACCTGAGGTTCAGATACTTGTACAGGAGGCTTTACTTTATTCATAAATTGTAGAAAGACTCATGTTTGCTGAGAAAAAATACAGGGAGCAGATAAGATATGAAGAGATTTATTTGGCCCATATTAAATGTCATGTTAAGAAAGTTGGATGAGAACATGAAAGAAGTTCATCTTGGGATCTAGGTCAGTGTAGAAGGGAAGGTCATTTGCTTAACGTACAAGAGATGATCTGAATAGCCAGTCACTTTCCCTGCCTCTAGTGTCTTCTGGACCCGCCTTCTCAATCTTCTCCAAACATCTGTGGATCTTGGTAGAATGTTCAACCTGTGTCAATCTCAATGTTTAAGTGGAAGAAATGGCATTGACATCAAATGCATATGTTTTATAAATTCCTTCCAGTTCAAACTTATAAAAGTCTGCATTACCATCAGAAGGCTGACCTAACGTTCCTTCCCATCATTTCTCTTCCATATATCTAAATATAATATTTTAATATTCCCTTGAAGTTAAAATATGTTTAAAAATAAAAGTTAAAAACGTTTGCATTATCTAAAAATTATCCACTCTATCACTGAGGATAGTTTTCAAAGCAGATTAAATATGCTTTATAGAATTCAAGTAAACTATATTAAAAACATTTTTTAAACATTTGGAAAATTAGTTCACTTTGAGTAAGCATTTTTCCCCTGATATTTGGTAAAGCAGGACTCCACCTTAATTCTTTTTCTCACATATTTTATGTACTTAGAGGAAATCTCTGTTAACTTAAATGAATTTGACAAATGGATTTAGCAGATGAACAGATGCATTTAAAATACAACAGATGGATCTTGATTTTCTTAGGTGAGATGATCTATATCCATTTTATCAAGTTACAAGGATGCTGGAATAGGAGGCTCAAATGGTATACAAAGAATTAGAAAATATTGATGGCATCATGCCATAGATTAAATGGACCTTAACATTTCATTAATGTTGAAGTATACATTTGGGGTATTTGAAAATGTTTCTTTTGTTGGTAAGAATCATATTAAATGTAAAAGGATAAGCAAGCTTCCAAAATATTTTATTTTTCAAAGTTTCTTATAAGTTATGAGTAGACTAGATTAGTTTCTGTAGCTTCTTCTTTAAAGATGTGTGACCTATAGGGTGGTTAGGAGGGAATTATTTAGAAGCATAAAATTAAGGAGCTTTACTCATTAGAAAATTCAGGTCAACATGGGTAAGTGATCTGGTGAAAAGGAAGTGATGTCAGAACTTGAACTGTAACCCGGGTCCCACAAGTTCTTTTAGAGTGTTGACCCCTTCCTTCTGGTCATAGGATTGGCCCTAGTTAAAAGGACTATCAATAGTTTGGTAATTAGCAGTATGTATGGAACTTTGCCTATGATATCTGTAATAGCAGAATGCCAGTTCTCCATACCCCCTCCTTTTCCCAACATTTGTTTATTAAAACATGAGTTTAATATGCTGCCCGCTCATTAAACCTTGGATAGCTTGTTTTCCATTTTTTCCTATTATTTGAGAAGTTTTATTCTATCTTTAAATAATAATAATGCCACTACCTAAAATGTAATATTAATTTAAGCACTTGAAACTCAATTCCAAAAGAATAGTTAATGTGTGGGACTTGAAGATTTACCACAATACCATTTTTTTTAATCAATTTTGGTTAAATTTACAATTAAGATATCTAAAGTATTTGGGATTATGCCTAATGTATTTTTCATCAACACCATGAATAAAATGTTTAAAATTCATTAAATGTATGCATATTACTGCTTATATTACATAATTGTGTTATCTATATAAAAAGTTCAGTTTGAAAAATTTGTTTGCTACTTTTGCATAAGTTAAGGTATTGTTAGACAAGGTAACAAACAAACTACAAATCTTATTAGTTCCACAAATAAAAATATTTGATCATCTATTACTGTGTAAAAAACAACTCCATAATTTTGTGGCTTAAGACAACAATCAAAAATGAGCAGAGGGAAAATAATCTAAAAAAAAGAGTGGATATATGTATTTATATAGCAGATTCACTTTGCTGTACACCTGAAACTAACACAACATTGTAAATCAATTATACCCCAATAAAGAATTTTTAAAAAGACAACAATAATTGAATTGTTCAATATTTTGGGGGTCATAAATTCCAGCAAGTCTCAGATGGTAAGGCTCATCTATGCTCTATATGGTTGGAGTCAGAGGATCTAGGATGTTCTGTTCACATTTTGTGGCTCTGTTTATGACTACCATTGTGGTACCCCATTGACCTAGCTCATGCTTCTTCACATGGTACCTGGCTTCCTTAAGGATAAAAACAGTGTTCCTAGTCCTCATAAGGATTAGTCGCAAAAGTCACAGAACATTACTTCTATTGCTTTTTATTGACCAAAGAAAGTCACAGAGCCAGCTGAAATTCACATGAAGCAGAACCAGATTCCACCGCATGATGGTGGAAGTGGCAGTCACATTAAAAATGGCATGATTGGATGGTAGAAATGAGGAAATGTCTCAATTCACTAATCTATGTTTCTACCATTAAAAAAAAAACTAGAAAAAAGAGCACAAGGAACCCAATGTAAGCAGAAGGAAGAAAATGATAAAAGGTCAGAAAGAAAATAATGAAATTGAAAGGAAAACAGTAGACAAAAATCAATCAAACAAAAACAACTATATCGGCAAACTTTGAACAAGACTGAAAAAAAAATAACAGGAAAGAAGGCACAAATCATCAACACTAGGAATTTAAAAAGGGATACCCTAAAGATTCCATAGTCATTAAAAAGATAATAAAAGAATATTACAAATAATTTTACGTGCATAAATTTTACAACTTAGAAGAAATGGATGAATTCGTTGAAACCTATAAAGTACAAAAATTCAATCAGCATTGAATTAGATAATCTGAATAGCTCTAGAATCATTTAAAAATTGAATTATGATTAAAAACCTCCCCCACAATTAATCTCTAGGCCCAGATGTCATCATGGGAAAATTCTGTATAAATGTAAAAAAATTATTATAAATTTTATAAAATTTCTTGCAGAAAATATAACCATAGGGAACATTTCCCGATTCATTTTATGAGACTAGTATTACCCAAATCCAAAAAAAAAAAAAAATAGAAAAAGAAAGTACAAAAAATTAAAACTACAGATCCATGTAGGTCTTATGAATTTAGGCACAAAAATCCTTGAAACAAAAATGAGCAAACTGAATCTAACAATGTATAAAAAGAATTACACATCAAGACCAAGTGGGATTTATTCTAAATATGCAAGGTTGGTTTGACATCCAAAATCCAATCAATGTAATCTGTCATATCAATAAGCAAAAGAAGAAGAAAACTCATATGATCTTATCCATTGATAAAGTCCAACACCTAAAAATGATTTAGAAAAATACTCAGCAAGTTATAAGTAGAGGGGTATTACCTCAACTTGATAAAGAGCAGGTATGAAAAAAATCTATACCTAACATCATACTTAATGGTGAATGACTGAATACTCTAACAAAAGGCATAATGCTTCCAATACACATACTCTTCAAAGTACTGAATGTTCTAACTACTTTAATATGGCAAGAAAAAGAAATAAATGGCAAACCTATTGGAAAGGAAAAAATAGTGTCTCTATTTGTAAATGAAATGATTTTCTTTATGGATACTCGTTCCCAAGGAATCTACAAAATTATCTCATAGAACTAAGGGGTTCAGCAAAGTTGCAGGACACAAGATCTACATGCAAAAATAAATCACACTTATATATATTAAGAAGGTACAAATGGAAAGCAAAATTAAAAACAGACTACCACATACATCTCTCCAAAAAAAAAAAAAAAAAAAAAAGGATACACTTAGATTTGTATTCGACAAAGCACATACAGGATTGGTAACCTGAAAATTACACTACTACTATTGGAAGAAATCAAAGGAGACCTAAATAAAGGGAGACACATATCTATGAACTGGAAGAATCAACATAGTAAAAATGTCAAATTTACTCTGGTTTATCTTTAGGTTTAATGAAATTTCTATCAAAATTCCAGCAAAAAATTTGTATAGAAATAAAGAAGCTTATTCTAAACTGTATATGGAAAGGCACAGGCCCTAGAATGGCAAAAATAATCTCAGCAAAGAAGGGTACAATGGGCGGAATCACTCTACCAGATATTAAGTAGTCAGGGCAGTGTGATATTAGTGAGTGATAGACAAGTAGATTATTGGAATGGTATACAGAATTCAGAAGTAGTCCCACTCAAATACGCTCAAATGATTTTGACAAAGAGGCAAAAGCAATTCAATTCAGGAAAGATAGCTTTATCAACAAATGTGCTGGAGCAACTGGACGTCCATACGTTTAAAAAACAAAACTTGACCTAAATCTCATGGCTTATGCCAAAAATTAACTCAAAATGGATCACAGACTTAAATATAAAGATTTAATGCATTTTATAAAAAGAAAAGACACATGAGAAAATCTTTCAGACAAAAGTTTGGGGAAAGGGACCTAATCAAACTTATAAGATTTTGCACAGCAAAAGAAACCATAAACAAAACTAAAAGACATCTTGTGGACTGGGAGAAAATATTTGCAAATGATGAGACTGACAAGGGCTGATTTCCAAATATCCAAACAGCTCCTACTAAAAAAAAAAAAAAAAAAAAAATTCTGGGAGAGAATTCTTAGATTCAAGACCAAAAGCCCAATCCATAAAAGCAAAATTTGATAAATATGATCTCATCAAAATTAAAAACATTTGCTCTGCAAAAAGCCTGAAGAGGATGAAAAGACAATCTACATATTCATAGAAAGTATTTGCAAACCATATATCCACTAAAAACCTAGTGTCTAGAATATATTTTAAAGCTGTCAAAACAATAGTAACAGACATTTTACTGAAGAGGATATAGTACATGAGCACTGAAGAGGCAAGGAAGAAAATAAGCACACGAAAAAGTGTTCAATATCATCAGTCATCAGGGAAATGCAAGTTAAAACCATAAGTTACTATTACATACCTATAAGAATTATCAAAATTAAAAAAATGATAACATCAAATCCTGGTGAGAATGCAATGAAACTGTGTCATTCATACATTGCAGGTGGGAAGGTAAAATGGTACAGTCATTTTTAAAAAGTTTGCATTTTCTTTAAAAAATATATACTAAACATGCAACTACTATGTGTCTCAGCAACTGCACTTCTGGACATTTATTTCGGAGAAATGAACACTTATATTCATATAAGAATCTATACCGGAAGTTCATTAGCAGTTTTATTCAGAATAGCCCAAAACTGGAAACAACCTAAATGTTGTTCAACAGGTGAATGGTTAACCTGTGGTATGTCCACACTATGGGATACTTCTTAGTAATACAGAGGAAGAGTCTACTGATACACACAACAATTTGGGTCCATCTTCAGGGAATTATGTTGAGTGAAAAGCACCACTGTCCAAATGTTACATATTGTATGATTCGATTTATAAAACATTATTTAAAATAACAAAACTTAGAAATGGAGGGCAGATTAGTGGTTGCCAGAGGTAAGGGACAAAGTTGTGAGAGGGGGTTGGGTGTATCATAAAAGGACAAAAATGGGAGATCCCTGAGGTAATGGAACTCTTCTGAATCTTGACTGTGGAGGTGGTCACATAAGTCTACACAAGTGATAAATTATAAACAACTATATATACACACACACACACACACTCACACCTAGAAGTAAAACTGTTGAAATCTGAATAACATTTGTAGATTATAGTGACATCAGTATCCTGCCTGTGATATTACACTAGTCTTGCAAAGTCTTATCATAGGGGAAAATGGTAAAATGGAAAAAGAATCTCCTTGCCTTGTCTTTTATAACTGGTGTATACCTACACATGGGAGATGAAAGATGGGAGAGATTATTGTGACCACCTTTGGAAACAATCTACCACCAAAAGTTTATTTCTTATTAATGCTAAGTCCAAAATTGCTGTGGGCAGTCATGATTGGCGGAGACTCTCCTCCAATGGTGATTTAAGCTTCTTTCTTCAGGAGACTCTATCACTTTTAACACACGGCTTCAAAATGAGTTAGCACAACTGAACTGTAAGTATCATATGTATGTATGATTGGGCTTGGGACCTTTTCATGGGTCAGGCCTGGAACTGTCCAAATGTGGTTTCCATTTTTCTATTATTTTGAGAAATTGTCATGCTCAATACTTAATTACAAGAGAGAAGAAGTAATGTAATCTTACTGTGCAAAGAAGCTGCAGATTTCAGAAGTTGTAGTGATCAGTGAAGAGTGCCCCACACAGCAGTTTTGGACACAGAACATGGAGAAGTTTGGGCCTGGGTCATTCTGTATCTAGTTTTCCCTAGAAATAGCTCAAATTTTCAGGCACAATGTGCACCTAGGCAACCCTGAATGCCAGGCAGGTGTCCCAAGTTATTGCTACTACATTCAAGAACTACACATCACATAAAAAAGTCCACTGTAAAATCATCTCCATTCTATTTAAACAAGACAGAAAACCTAGAAATAAAAATTAGCAAATTTTAACGTATTATTGAATTAGAGTATTTGAAAAAGGCTGTTAACTTGCTAATAAGAAAAATGAATATGATTTTATCAAGAAAGGGAAGTAGTTAACTGGAATTTTATAAACTCATAAAAATTACCTCCTAACATTTGCCTGAATCTGAAACAAGAGAAATATTTTATTTATAAGACCTATAGTCGGGACTTCCCTGGTGGCACAGTGGTTAAAAATCTGCCTGCCAATGCAGGGAACATGGGTTTGTGCCCCGGTCCAGGAAGATCCCACAGGTCGCGGAGCAGCTAAGCCCATGCGCCACAATTGAGCCCTCATGCCACAACTACTGAAGCCTGAACACCTAGAGCCCATGCTCCGCAACAAGAGAAGCCACCGTAAAGAGAAGCCCGTGCACCACAATGAAGAGTAGCCCCTGCTCACCGCAACTAGAGAAGGCCCACGTGCAGCCAAAAAATAAAATAAAAAAGACCTATAGTCAAGCTTGTATTTCCATTTTGGGCCATAATAACCTAATACCTGTATTTCCTGTGTTCAAATAAAATTACATGAATGAGTCCTTTAATAATCTTTTTTTATTGTTATAAACAAATATGAGGTATTTACATAATTTGAAACTAAAATAAATCTTAACCAAAATGCTATTAGTTGAACTGTGGTAATTGTATGAAATTTTAATAGATACTCTTCATGTAGAACATCTTAGTTTCTCTACAACTTGTACTTATTACAAATCAGGGAGCCAGGAAATATTTCAAAACGCTCTTAATTAAACATTTAAGCCAACAGCTCAGGAAAAAAATCGTATATATCTTTTTAAATGTTTGACAACTTGCTTTAAAAAATAAAACTCAGATATAAAGAGAAAATTCCACCTAGGGAAATAAATTGGTAACACTGAATGTTAGCTTTTATTTCACGGACTGTTTTCTTTCTAATTTATAATGCCACAGTGAAATACACACAAAGCAAAAATAGGTAGACACCTATGTGAAAACAAAACAGCCAACACTTTGTTAATTCCCACATTTCAATATGTACTTCACAGCATTGAATTTTGGTTCTATCCAGTAAATGCATTTCTCCTTCTAAACCTATCTCATTTCACATATGTCTCCAGATATCACTATCAAGACTATCCCAAAAGATAAGGTAAGTGGTCACATATTTAATATAATTTGAGATCTGATATTGAAAGACAGTATATCTCAAAATAAATCTTCCATCTGCCTTCCAGAGTCTGTGAAATTGCATTATTTCGAGTCTATCCTTTACTTACAGTATTCATGTTTCAAAAATCACTGTTAAAATGCAATTAGTACTGAAGGCCATTTTAGATAATAATATTACTATATCTCTTTAGGTTGGTATCTACAAGTTACAGAATTAGGATTGGCCAAAATCTTTGGAAAGGCTTTAAAGATTATATTTGGGCATAAAAATACATAAAGAAAAACAGAAGTATAAGGTGCATTTGAAAGAATCTGAACTTCACTTAAGACCTTTTCTTAGCCCTTAGAGGTCAAATATGTGAGGATAATTAAAGAATTTGAATATGACATTAGTATATTTGATTTAATGTATGCATGAAACTTTGTACCTTACAAATAGAATATTGCAGCACTGTATTAGTCAGCTAATATTGAGTTGATGCCTAACAACCAGTTCAAAATCTCAGTGAGATATAAAAATAAACATGTAGGGGCTTCCCTGGTGGCACAGTGGTTGAGAGTCTGCCTGCCAATGCAGGGGACACAGGTTCGTGCCCCAGTCCGGGAGGATCCCACATGCCGCGGAGTGGCTGGGCCGGTGAGCCATGACCGCTGAGCCTGCCCGTCCGGAGCCTGTGCTCCGCAACGGGAGAGGCCACAACAGTGAGAGGCCTGCGTGCCGGAAAAATAAATAAAAAATAAACATGTATTTCTTGTGTGTCTTCAGATCACTTGGAACTGTTGTGCTAATCTCAGCTGTGCTCATTTCATGCATGTGTGGCTTGGTTATGGGTCAACACATTTAGGATGAGCTTGTAATCTTGAGTCAGGTCTGCTTCTCATGTCACTTAGCCTCGTTGGACCCACAGGCTAGTCAGCATACGTTTTCATGGCAATAGTAGCAGTGCAAGTAGCAAGTGGGAACACACAAATGCTTCTTAAGACTTAATGTTGCCACCAGTTCACTATTTCCACTGTATTCCATTGACCAAATAAGACAAGGCTGAGCCTAAGTTCAGGAGGAAGGGTACATATACTTTACACACTTTGAGCCACCGCAAGTCACTGGACCAAACTCAAAATCAATAGAGTATGGAAGCAAATTCTTCAGTGGGAGTGTGTATTAGAAGTAGGAGAAGAAATAAATACTTTTTAACATTAGTGTACTATAAGAACCTTTTTAAGCATCCGTGGAATGTTCACCAAAATTAATCATGAACTTTGCAACAACATGAACCTCAACAGACATCTCAGATAAAAAACTTTCTAGGTCACCTTTTATGACCATGAAGAAATATGACTGGATATGATTCACAAAAATAGGTACCAGAAAAAGTAAGTCCTACAGGACTCCATAACTGATATACTGTGGTAAAGAGAGGTAAAGGGACAATCTCAGAGGATCACTGTGCTTCCAGCAAGCTGCTGGGTGGTCAAAGCATGTGGTTTTTTCACAATGAGAAAGCTCTTCACTTAGAGTTAAACTCTATCTGTTAACTATATAGAAAAAATTTAACTCAGTTGCCTAAAAATGTAATGGGCTCCTGGGAAGATTGTGTTTTACCTGTCACAGGAAGGGCTCTGCAATGTTCGTCTAAATAGTAAGAGGCAGGGCTATGATAAAGTGTCATTCATCCACAGCAAACTAAAATAAATATAGTGGTGTTTCCATAAAGTTAAATTTGTTCAATTTCAAGAACAGCTTCTTATCATGAGATTTGACTCTTCCTGTACTTAATTGTTAAAATGTCTCCCTCCATTTTAATGAAATGTTTGTGAGCCCAGTGAGCAGTATTTTTTTGAACCTTGTCAAATGTTATAAAATTTTACTTGTCCTAAAATCCAGAAGTCTGAAAGAATTCATATAGCTTTTACACTTTTTATTTTGAGCTCTCAGGAAAGAAAATAATTGGCTGTTTTTAGTCACTATTAGATCTTTGGTATCAGCAGCCTGTACTTAGGTACCCAGTGATTATTTTGAATAAAAGAAAGGACAGAACACCATGATGGCAGAGACTGGCTAGAAGCTCACCAAATCTGTTTTCCCTTCTCCTAGGGAATAGCTGTTTCTGCCTCTTCCAGCCTGCTCGCAATTAAGTGTAGCCATAGCTGGTGTCAGCCCTAGGATGGGAGGGAGTGATTTTTGCCACACCCAGAGATGGCCCTTTCTGTTCCCTCATGCAAAAGCCTCCATAGTGCTTTCTTCTTGCATCTGTTGGCCAGATCTGGTCAATTCATTTTTATACTTTTATTTCTTAGTTATGAATGTGGGCCAAGCCATGTGAGTGAGTCATTGAATATCCACCCATGTTCCAGAGAGCACTAGGACTAAGACATTGGCTGTCATAGTGATTAAGAGAAAAAGGTTGCAAGAAAAAGGACACAAATTTTCATGCAGGCTGAGGGAGACTTACTGAGGATATAACCAGTGTCTCTTAGAACCGGAGCCATGGCAGGAGGAAAAAGACATGACCTCTCTCTCTCTCTCTCTCTCTCTCTCTCTCTCTGGTCTCTGCTCTGAATAGAAGACTACTGTGAAATTCTTCTGAAAGAAAAGAATCTCATTTTATTTAAAAAATTATGGTGCAGTCATTTTTTTTTTTTTGCCTAGTAATTGAGACAAAAGATATTGATTTGTCTTCTGTCAGTGCATTATGGTGATAGTAAAAAGAATTTTTAAAGTATTTTTAATGAACTACTACAGGCATACGTCTACATAACTGAAAATTCTAAGTAGAAATAATCATCTCAATATTTCTTGTTTCCAGCAGAAGGGTTTAGATTCAATAAATTGTCCATTACACTGAGAGCTTAGCGAACAGATACACAGTGTTCTCTCAGTAACTTCTCTCGAGATTATGTAATAAATCACAGGTTCGAGTATAAAGATTACTATTAAATTCCATCCATAGTACCATGAATTTTATATTATGTTACATTTCTGCTTCTCTCTCTCTCTTTCATTTTCCTCTGGACCTGGAAAATCATCTCTCCTTTTTAAAGCCTATCAAAGTCAACTCAAAAGAAGCATTCAGGAAAACTCACACCTGTTAAAATACTGAATATCATTTACCAAAGGATATCTTTCTTCCCCTGATGCTCCTTTCATCAGGTGATTGGTTGGTTATAATAATACAGGAATTTGTTATATTATATCCATTCTTCCCTCAATTAATTTACCAACTTGAATTTCCATTATTTTCAGGTTGAAATTTTTTTTTTTCATTTTCAGCAGATTCTAAATTCTGTCATCACTTGTACATCAAACAGAATTTAGTTTTGAATGAAGCATAAGCTGCTTAGAGGAAATTTCTGAAAGATTTTATATACCAATATTCTGAAATAAAGGATGCACAAATTTCTTGTCTAGCAAATGAGCACTTAATAGAGCTGAAAAGAATAGCCTGATAGACTGGGTACTTTTGGATAATGGCTTTGTGATGCCAAAAATTAAACCTATGGCATGGGCCATGATTGAAATACATGGGCTACATTCAACATTATTCTAGTTATATCAGAGACCTAAGAGTAACAACAATAAAAGCTATCACTTATTGAGGGTCTGCTATTTCTGAGTCATCTTTTACTACCTCTAAGTACTATCTCTTTCCACAAGACATGTACTGTAGTTCCTGATTTATCTGATTTATAGATGAGGCTATGGGAGAACAAGTAACTTCTTCAAGGTCATAGAGACAGTAAATTTTTAGGCCAGGATTCAAACTCAATTTCTGGTCTTTTTCCCATTGTACCCTGGAGAATATCTGACAAAATCATGCAATGATAAAATGGCCAAAGTGCTTAGTTGAAGCAGTGCTGGTGTTTATTTGACTGTACATAGTCTTCTTTCATAGAACCATGTGCAAAGTATATTTTTCTTTTAAAAAGCTTCAATTACCATATATTATGGGTTTAAGTCAAACTGACATATAAGGTGACCTGCATTTTTCTGTGTAAACATTTAGGTTTGGATTTCATGTATAGGTTTACTCATCCAGCTGCTCCTCTAAGCATTTGCAGCCCTGGGGCTGAGATTATTAGACCCCCAGCTCTCTCCCAGTGAGTTACTTCTTAGCGACTAACGGAAGCCCAAGAGGTGGGTAGAGGTCTAGGTTAAAGCCTTAACCAGCTTTAAGTTGGTTTCTAACTACCGTAGAATGTTAGACTTAGAAAGACGTTGAAGATCACTTTACTGAATTCCCTTATTCTGGAGAAAACATTCAAGACTAAAAGGTAACGTGCTCTGTTCGAGACCACATCATAAGTTAGCAGCAAATCTTGGGTCATTCGACTCCTAGTGAAATGCTTTTTCCATTCTCCGTTAAGATATGTGTTATCTGGATACTGAGAAAAAGGCCTATTATTTTTATGTAAATTGCTTCATTTTCCACATGCGTGTCATGAGAGTCATGTGAGCCAGAAAAGACGGATACTGCAACTACGTGTATGATAAAAAGTTTGATCTGAGTATGTGTGTTTTATTTATTGTTTTATCACAATT
This sequence comes from Mesoplodon densirostris, assembly GCF_025265405.1. Lineage (NCBI taxonomy): Eukaryota > Metazoa > Chordata > Mammalia > Artiodactyla > Ziphiidae > Mesoplodon > Mesoplodon densirostris. The sequence continues at coordinate 19,578,411 of NC_082664.1, forward strand.
CTTGGCATTTTTTAAATAAATTAATCATGAATGTCCTTGCTGATGGTAGTTTAGTGGCCAATTCTTGGGAAATTTTAAGATAGCTTCACTCAGAAACTTATGCAAGAGTTGGATTCTTATAGCATGTTCCACTTTGTGATGTGGCAGTGATGTAGGTGATTTTAATGCAGGGATTGGCAGATTGAACCCTGGGAATGTTAGTAGAAACCTTTAGTAACACTGCATTCTGTGAGGTCTGAATGAGCTCAATTTGCTGAACTGATCAAATGAACCAAAACCTTAACTCCATACTTTCTGTTTTTTCCAGATAATTGGAATTATGTTAACATTAATATATTGCTTTTTTTCTTATTTTTTCCCAAAGACACACACACACACACACACACACACACACACACATAGCTTATAAGGCTATATTACAAAATATGTCAGGTCAAGCAATTGCAAAGGTATTATCTGGAATGATGAAATATATCTTCCATGTTATGTTCTGTGCTTTTCTCCACATTCAAATCCCTCCTCTGTCAAATCTCATATTCCTAAAAAGGAAGAAAGCTTATTTCACCTTTACCTTCTATCCATTAGTAAAACAACTATCATGATGATATTTTTTTCACACCACTATAAAGTAACATAAAACCTAAAAATCTCACAGAAAGGAAAGAGAAAGGTATAAGTTGATGCCATATTTTAAATAGACTTCAGTAGAATTCCCTGACATTGCTGATCATTTTTCTTTTCTTGTGAGAGGCAAAGGGGGAACTATTGAACGGTTGCACTGCAGCCAGCAACGGCCTCTCACAAAACTGTTAGACAGTGTCAGCAAATGAAACTGACAACAGCATCTGGATGAAAGATTGAGTAATTATTTTTCCATGTTAATGGCCCTTTATTTGTGGTTTTTATGCCTATGTTTGTTAACAGTAATTGCCTCTCCTCTACTGTTTATTTTTAATGAGTCCCTTAAAAATGGAGCACTAACTACTGTAGGATTTAGTCTCACTTTGTTTACTGTAGAAAGAACAGTGGACCAAACAGGATTCCATTTCCTTCAAGGGATAGCTAGCTAACACTGTGCATCAGGGAATGTAAGAAAATGAAAAAAAAAAAAAAAAAAAAAACCTTCGGAAGTATGTGCATGGGATTTTGAAAATTAAAAAGCAGTCAATGCACTGCACTATTTGTGAGTTGGATCCACACTAATCCATGGAGATTCAGTCTAATATAATTATTTTTTTCTCTGTGTCATAATTATAATCTTGGTTTTAGAGTGCCCGTCGAAGAATATAAAATAGATTGTTTACAATACAAAAACAGATTACATTTCTCAATACAGTGCCACATTCAGGATCTTCCTCCCTTCACTACATTATATTAAACTCGGCATCTCAGTTATCTTTGAATCATCAGTACTTAGTACATACTTTGTAGGTAATAAATACTCTACTTTGAATACATAACTGTAGCTACAATTAGCTTCTAGACTGAGCAAGTAAAATGATCGCAGTTCCCAAATCAGGAAAGTATATTTGAGAGAACATGTTTGAAATATAAGCAATTACATTTATACTGATATTTTTATAATTTTGAAAACGTTTATTTGTTTATTTGCACATTTGTGTATCAGTTTCCTAGGGATGTCATAACAAATTTCTACAAACTGGTTGGTTCAAAACAATAGGAATTTATTCTCTCAAAGTTCTGGAGGCCAGAAATCTGAAGGCAAAGTGTTATCAGGGTCATGCTTGCTCTGAAGTCCCCAGGGAAGAATCCCTCTTGCCTCTTCCTCATTTCCGGTGGTTGCCAGCCATCCTTGGCATTGCTGGACTTGAAACTACAATTTCTGCCTCTGTGTTCACATGGCCATCTTTCTTCTGTAAGTGTCCTGTTTTTTATTTTTAAGGACACCGGTCTTTAGATTAGGACACACCTTAATCCTGTATGACATCATCTTATCTATATTTGCAAAGACCCTATTTCCAAATAAGGGAACATTTCCCCACCTTTATTGAGGTACATTTGACAAATGAAATTGTCATATATTTAAAGTGTAAACATGATGATTTAATATATGTATACATTGTGAATGATTCTCATAATTAAGTTTATTAACACATCCATCACCTCACATATTTACTATCACCTTATCTTTAATTTTTTTTCTCTTAGCAAATTTCAGTTATACAATACAGTGTTATCAACTATAGCCATCTTCCTATACATTTGATCCTTTGACCTTATTCATCTTTTAACTGAAAATTTGTACCCTTTTACCAAACTCTCCCACTTTTCCCCATCTTTCAGCCCCTGGCAACCAGCATTCTACTCTGCTTCTATTATATATATATATGTTTTAGAGTTTACATATAAGTGATAATCTACAGTTTGTCTTTCTCTATCTTATTTCGTTTAACATAATGCCCTCCAGTTTCATTTATGGTGTTACAGATGGAAGGGTTTCCTTCTTTTTAAAGGCTAAATAATATTCTGTTGTATGTATCAATATATACCACATCTTTATTCATTCATCCTTTGATAGATATTTTTTTCATAATATGACTATTGTGAATAATGCTGCAGTGAACATGGGAATACAGATATCTCTTTGAGATAATGGTTTAATTTCCTTTGTATATATACCCAGAAGTGGGATTGCTAGATCATATGGAAGTTCTACTTTTAATTTCTCTAGAGGTCTCCATACTGTTTTCCACAGTGGCTATACCAATTTACATTCACAACGGTGTAAAAATATTCTCTTTTCTCCACAACCTCATCAGCATTTGTTTTCTTTTCAGTAATGGGCATCCTAACAAGTAAGAGGTGATATCTCACTGTGGCTTTGATTTGCATTTTCCTGATAATTAGTGATGTTGAGCATCTTTTCATGTACCTGTATCTTCCTTGAATGTGTCTATTGGGGTCCTTTTCCCATTTTGAACTGGGTTATTTGGGTATTTTTGCTATTGAGTTGTATGAGGGTTTTTTTTTATATATTTTGGATATTAACCCCGTATCAGATATGCAGTTTGCAAATATTTTCTCCCAGTCCATAGGTTGGTTGCTTTTCCATTTTATTGATGGTTTCCATTTCTGTGTAGTAGCTTTTTAGTCTGATGTAGTCCAATTTGATTATTTTTGCTTTTGTTGCCTTTTGCTTTTGGTATCAAATCCAAAAAAATTTCTGAAGACCAACGTCAAGGAGCTATGTTTTCTTCTAGGAGCTTTATAGTTTTAGGTCATATGTTCAAGCCTTTAATGTACTTTGAGTTCATTTTTATGTATGGTATAAGATCTTCCAGTCTATTTACAATAGCATCAAAAAGAATAATAGACTTAGAAAAAAATTTAACCAAGGAGTTTAAAGATCTGTACACTGAAAAGTATAAAACATTGATGAAAGAAATTGATAAAGGCACAAATAAGACCACATTCTTTAGTTCCCAGAAAACATGAATTTTTGAGGTACACTATTACACTCAGTACACCCTGGTTGAATTTGCATCTTGGCTACATCACTTACTGGTTGTGAGACCCTGGGCAAGATACATTATAAATCTCCATTGCGTTGTATATAAAAGGATGACTATGATATTACTACCTACCTCATGGAGCTGTAGCAAGGACTATCTGAGCTTATTTATGTAAAGCCTTTAGCACAACATCTGAAATAGTGGATGAGCTCTAATAAACAGCATCTTTGAAATGAATATAGTAGACAGTGTAATAGGATTTTTATGATAATGTCCTTCAGTGTAGAACACTGACAAAATGCTAAAGCAAAATTCCTACACATAGTTTTATGAAACACCAAGAAATGCAGTTATGCAAATCTCTAGAAAGATCTAAGGGTACAACAGATTATGTTGAGTAGTTGTTCATAGATTTTCCCTTTTACTAACACAGTGTTCTAATAGAAACATCCCCAAAGCCTTGTTATATAAATTGTAAAAAATAACCACAACAACTAAAAAAGAGAGAGTAATTGATACGGTGTTTAGGGTGGGGAGGCAATGCAGTGAGTGCTGACTCATGCTATTCCAAAGGGTACAGTTTGAACAGAATGAAGTCAAGAGGACGGACATCTCCATTGAGAAATGCTTTATGGATACTGTTTCTTGCAATCAGATTGGTGAAAGGATTGAGAAGTAGAGAATTGAAGGCTAAGAGCAGGTACATTTACCTAATGGACATGACAGCAAAAAATGCCTTTAAGTTCCTTGAAAACAAAGCAACAGCAATAACAGCAGCAGTGATAATACCAATCTTGTGAGGGATCTCTTCCTGCAATGTTGTAAACAGTTCCATGCATCATTTCACTTAATCCTCACAACTCTCTGAAGGACATACTATCAATTTCCCCATTTTTCCTGAAGATAAAAGTGAAGCACAGAGAAATGAAGTTAATGGATGGAGTGCTCCTTAGTGAACGGTAGAAAAACACATTGAAATTAAGCGTTCTGACACTGTTGTCCACAATTTGTAACCTATGTGATTCTTAATTACATTAGAAACATAGCAATATTTTTGTACTTTCTGGATTGTAGGGACACCAAGTCATTCCCTCTATTAGTGAGTAACATAACTGTAAGGATGAGATTGCCCAGCCAGAAGAGTACGAGGGCCCTAGATAACTAAATAAGCTTAAATTTATTTTGTCAACATCATTTATCAAATATTTATTTTTGTGCCTTATTTGGAAATAAGGATTTTGCAGGTATAGTTATGACGATGTTATACTGGGTTAAGGTGGGTCATAATACAATGACCAGTCGTCTTTATGAAAAGGAAACAGAGACATGGACATATACAGAGGGAAGATAGTCAAGTGGAAACAGAGGCAAAAATTTGTGTGATACAGCTTCAAGCCTAGGAATAACAAGGATGGCCACCAGAAGCTAGGAAGAAGCAAAACCAACACATGCTGCTAATTTTGGAAGTCGGGACTCAGAAAGCAGAGCTTCTCTGAGCCTTGTCTTTCAAAGTGGTTACATGGTTTAGGAGACCACTGTGCCTCCTAGCCCCACTCATGACTGAAAACAAACGACACCCTTCATTTAGAGGCTTTCTAAATCATTATGCAAATAACATAAATTCATTAAAATTAAAATTTTATATAAAAATTAGAATGTGAGCTGGTTATCACATTTGTTTTTTGAATATGAGAATTAAAGATTTGATTGAATATTCTACTCTTACAGGCTGGGTTCAAAATCAAAAAATGATTTTTTTTTTCCTGTAGAAATTATGTTCCTTTCTCACCTCACTCCCCTTCATAAAATAGTGATTAGAAAAATCCAAGATCAAATTAAAGGCCAGTGTTCAAAGAGTTAATAGGTTTGACTCAGAATACATTGTGAATCAAAAATAATCTTTTAACTGGTGCAAATGACTCATCAAGAAGAAAAATGTAGTTTAATAAATGTGTCTCCCTATTTAAGTTAAAATATTTGAGCCAAAATTAGCAGCACTTCTTGTTCTTTTTCTACATCTTAGCATGAAATAAACCACAGGTGAGATAAGTTTCCTTTGTCTGATTTAATTGCTTTTGGGGAGATAGACCAGAGTAAAGCTACCCAACGCTATCAGGCAAGAGTGTAGAGATAGGAGTGAAAGAACCATAAAAGCTGGGAATTAACATTGATTCAGTAAACCACTTGCAGTCTCAAGGATATTTTGAGATATATTTTTACCCCTGCAACTTCCCTTTAGGAATAAACTAAGCAACTAAAAATGGATACTGACCCATCATACCCTTAGTACAAATAAGTTCATTAACATCATCTTTGTTGCCAGCAACCTTTTCTTAGAAAACTATTCCTAGATTATGAGGATATTATTCTCTGAAACCAAGGGAGGGAAGGGAAATTTGTGCTATTTTTGTTTGTTTTGCTTTCTTCACATATAATAAGTGAGGTTATGTGTGTGTGCGTGTGTGTGAGTGTGTGTGTATGCACACTTAATTGCTTTAATGATTTGAAAGAGAAAGGAGTATTAGAAAAGGTTATCTTAAAATTCAGTTAGCCCAGAAAAAAAATTGTCTAACCACTTGAATAGGAAAAGAGAATAAGGAAAACCTTCAACTAGAAAATATTCACTGAGTGCTTTCCAAGGGCCAGATCCTATATGATTATCTAGATACACAAGGCTGAGGAAGACATAGTTCCTATCTTCAAGGACCTCAGGACAAGGAAATGTAGGCAGAAGCAAAACATTTAAGATTATTATGCATGATCTTAAGTAGTCAGGGTAAGAAGTAACATGGATACAGGAAGATGAGATGTGGGAAATATAGATTGGAGACAATTTGTAGAGTAACTTGATTGTGAGACCTAGAAGTTAATGTGTTCTCTCTCTCTCTCTCTCTCTCTCTCTCTCTCTCTCTCTCTCTCTCTCTCTCCCCCTCTTTTGTCTATAGTAAAAGAAGAAACAAGTTAAAAAAGCTATATTACAATTTTTTTGTTTTTTTGTTTTACTTTTCATCTGTATATTTTTCATCTGTGTCCAAGTTTCCCAAAATTTGTATGTTGAAGACCTAACCCTTATTATGATGGTACTTTGAGGTGGAGCCTCTGGGAAGTGATTAGATCATGAAGGTGGAGCCTTTAGGAATGAGATTAATGCCCTTATAAAAAAGGCTCGCAAGAGCTTTCTTTGCCCTTCCTCCATGTGAGGTTACAAGGAAAATAACCTTTAGGAAGTTGGTTCTCACATGACACCAAATCTACTAGCACCACAATCTTGATTTCCCAGCCTCCATCACTATGAGAAATAAACATTTATTGCTTATAAGTCACACAGTTGACAATATTCTTTTTACAGAAGCCTGAAGGGACAAAGAGAATCTGAAAAAATTGCGTAGAGGAAAGGAACTTTATAAATATTCTGAAACAGAAAATTTCATTACTCTTACACATTGATACAGACTTTTTTTAATGGAAAGGGTACATCTTCAATTGTGGTTTTCGTTTTCTGATCTTTAGAAATGCTTCAAGGCTTACAGTCTTCTACTCTTTTTAACTTTATTTCAGGGTTTGAGTGAGAAAATTCTGAACTGTGAGCGATAATGATAAATTTGGACTATGCAGACACGCTCTGTGAGGGTGCTGGGTCTCTGTGGCTTGCATATATTTCACTGGTGGTGAGTGAGTCAACAGAGTGGGACTGAAGGCTGTGATGTGGTCCCAAAACTAGGGTATACATGGGCAGTAGCTCTTTCCTTAGCAACCAGCCAGCTCTTGGTGTTTTCTTTCCACAGTGCTGTTTCAATGTGTAAAAACACCACACAAAGCCTATGCAACAGCCACAGCCCTGCAAATCTAGATTTTCCCATACTTCTTGTAATTTTCAGATTAAGTCCCACATTGACCTACACTGACCAGCAGGGGACACACTCCTTGGAGACAGAGGCTGGGCGTGGGTACCAGGCAAATTAAGAGGGTTTGTGTTTGGATGTTGGTTATTTGCATCATTTTCCTTCTATTTCTTAACATTGTAAAATAACAATACCTACTACATTTTTACTGTGGCTGTGATCATAACTGAAGATTTGCTGGGAATTTTTATTACTAAACAAAAAGGCAAGGTAGGTAGGGCAGCTTAGATCAGTGTTTCTCAAAGTACTCAAGGAGAATAACTGATTTTTTTTTGTTTTATTGTGCTTTTTTTTCTTTTAAATTTCTAACACATCAAAGACCATAAATTTGTAAAATCCAATAAGTTTACTAGAAAATGAAATAAAAGACATGCAAAATATAAGCCCCCGATTTTTATTATTATATTTAACAGAAATATTTTTGTTTTGTCAAGCTGCTACAACAGGTTTCTAAATGTTTACACTTTCTGTGCTCTTCACATTTTGTAGAAAGGTTCCGGTCAGTGGACCACACTTGGAGTAGCATGGGCTTAGAGGATTCTGAAAGCAATCAGAAAATCTCACAGCAAAGGATACAGTTAAAAACAAAAAAAAAATCTATCTATAACACTTTGCTTAGGACTGCCATTGTTTCTCTGCATTAACCCCAGTTGCCTTCTGATTTATCTCAAAGTAGAGAAATAGTCCTTTGAGTACTAAAGCGGTAGCTGTTGGTGTAATTCAGAACTGAAAAGCTATTTGTACTTGTGTGTGTGTGTGTATGTGCATGAGCACTCAGGACTGTACTGAACATAGCCCATAATCTGCAGGAAAATTGGGATCTTCAAGAAAATTTCAAAAGTAGCATCAAAAGGAAATATATACTCTGAAACGTTGGCAATTACATCTAGTTGTTTTCAAATTCATCTCTGTAAAAGGTACAGATATAAAATGGAAGTCATCTTGGGGAGTTTTACTGAGTGATATTTCTTCATCTTCAGAGTTCATTTTCTCTTCTGCCTTTTTCAGCAGCCAGCCTTTCCCTCCATAAATCCTTTCCTATGCCTCTTTCAAGTTCATATTTCTTCTTATTGAATGATGACGAAGAGATTAATCATCATCTCGATCTCCATTTTTCCCTCCTTTCAACACAATAAACTCTTGTTGTTGTTTTCTGAACAAATGACTACCCAGAATAACAACTCTACTCCCAGTTGTCACTTGAGTCAAGTGCAATCTTGAGACTAACTGTACACAGTGGGATGTGAGCAGAAGGGTTGGAGCCAGGTTCTGGGAAGCATACTTAAAAGACCACTGGTAATCACACTTTGCTCTACTTTCTTCATTGTCTCTACCTGATTTCTGGTGGGAATGAGGAGCTCCATCCATCTTGGGTTATACTATGGTTCTGGAAGTAGGCATTACACTTGGTAGAGTTAGATAGCACAAGGGCCTCTAATATCCCGAAATACCATCTCATCTCCATACCATTTCGACAGATTTTCCCTGAAATTTTTGACCTTGGAAGAAAGCCAACTTCTGCCTTGTTTAATCAGTTATTACTTAGAATCAAGCCTTAGCCTTACTGATAAGAGTGCTAAACATGGAAACATATTACATTTCCCTGCATTCCACTATGGTAACCATTCATGTAGTTATTTAAATTTTAGTTAACTTAAATGAATAAAATTTAAAATACAGTTCCTCAATCACCCTAACCACATTTTATGAGCTCAGTAGCCACAGGTAGCTAGTGGCAATTCTATTGGAGAGTGCAGAAATGGTGGAAATTTCCCTCTTCACAGAAATTTATTTTGGACAGTGCAGATTTAGAGGGCAAGATCTAACTTAATCTTCTTTGTAACCAGATAGATATTTACTAAAAGTTTTTTTTTATATCTTTAAAATTACCTATGTATTGAGTCACTGAGATAAATCAAATAAATATGTGAGAATAATAAAAAAAATATGTAGTAAATTTGGAGATAATTAAGTGTTTGAATACAATCACAAGAAACACAACACTGTTCTGGGGAGAGATGGGGGTAAATTTCAGGGTTCTTCCAGGGTCTGGAATAAATCATTCTGAGCTCTTCCACTCCACCCTACCACCCCACAATTTTCATCCTGAGAATTTCAGATGAAAGTTGACATCAAATGTGCCCAAAGGGAAAAGAAGGGAGGGAAGTGGAGTTGAGACACAGAAGTTAAATTATATCTTGGTCAGCTTTTGGTTAGTAAAATAAGGTTGCAAACTGCATTTCAGCTGTCTTTGGGATAGTGGGAGACATAAGAACCAATTTTATTTATAGTATTCTCATTTCCTTTCTCTTTTATTTTTCTCTTTTCATTTTATTTGAAGTCACGTGCCTTATTTTCTACATAGTGCTTGGAGCACCTGGGTATTACAGCATGCTAAGACCTCCAAAAGTTTGACTATGATGAATTTTCCCTATGCAAGAGCGTGAGAAAGACATTTTCACAAAGAGGAAATGTAGTATAATAACAGAAAGGTTAGAAACTCTGTTAAAAGTCATCAGCTTGCAACATTTTGTTTTTGGTTTTCCCCCATAAAAAATGTCCAGGTTACTGCTCCTTTATTCATACTGAATAGACTTCCTGTTTTTTAATTTGCAAGTATATTCCTTCCCATAAGGCCTGAGTTGAAAAAAAAATATTTTCAAAACCATTATGGTACATATTTTTATATAATGTGATTATGAAAATTGAAGACTTGTTTTTGCAGTGAACTAAAATGTTTCCTACTCTTTTCTCCTAATTGCAAGGGTAATCACACAAACTTCATCCATATGAAAATGTATTGGAAACTCATTAAAGTGTTATTGGACATATAGTGGAATTTAATATAAAAACTCCTTATCAAGCCATGTATTTGTGATTTAAGAGTTCAAAATATTTATTTTACTTCAAGTCCCTTTTCTAAGCAAGGAATAATGCTTTAAATTAGTGTCCATGCTATTTGCCATTATATCTCAACACTAGGTCACAATTAACCATGGTTTTCAGCCTAGAAAGGCATTAATGATGTGAGGTGATTAAAAGTACACAGGATTAGACAGACTTGAGTGTAACTCCTGGCTCCTTTTAGTTGTGGAACATGGTTAAGTTTATTAACGTTCCTGTGCCTCCATAAAACAAAGACTGGATTATTTATCTCCTAGTGGTATTATGAACATGAAATGAGGAAACTTACAGACTATATTTGTCCATAAGTGTGCCCGGACTGCCATTACAAGATGCCATAGACTGAGTGGCTTAAACAACAGAAATTTGGTTTTTTCACAATTCTGGAGGCTGGAAGTCTGAGTTCAGAGTGCCAGCAGAGTCAGGTTCTAGTGAGAGCTTTCTTCCTGGCTTTCAGACAACTGTTTCACACCATGTGTTCACATGGACTTTGCTTGAGCTGTGTGTGTGTAAAGAAAGAGTGAACAGGCTCTCTGGTATCTCTCCTTATTAGGGTGCTAATCCCATTGGACAAAGCCCCACCTTCACAACCTCATCTAATCCTTACCATCTCCCAAAACCCTATCTCCAAATACCATCACATTGGGGTATTGGGGTGTTAGAGCTTGAACATATGAATTTGGGGGAAATATAAATCTTTAGTTTATGACAACCTGGCATATAGGAGTCAACTGGTAAGTGCTCAAACACTAGGAGAAAAGTGAATCATCCTGCAGAGATGGGTAAGACCTAAAAAGGGAAAACAGTCATGATTGCAGACATGTGATTGAGGATTTCCCTTTTGGTGTGAACTAGCCCATGTAGCCCAGAATTTCCTGGAAGGCCTTTTCAGGAATAAGAGCCTCAGAAGGTGCTTGGAAAGGAAAAAAGGGTGTTCCATGCTCAACGACACTCCAGAAATTTTGCCTGAAGTAAGAAAACCTTAAAATACTATTTAAACCCAAATATCCTGAATTCATTTGTCTGTGTGATGCTTTCACAAAATAGTCTATCTAATAAAATAAAGGTTTTATGAAACACAATTTGGGAAACACTTCTATATACCAGAATCTTATAAATGAGGTTTTTATCATTTATTCAACAGATTTTGCACTTAGAACTTAAAGAGGAGGTAATTTGCTAATTCAATATACACTTCTACCCATAATTGACCCTAAGGCAGGACTTGGTGAGACTAAAGAACAAAAGTTTGGCAAGACATCCTCGTGTATATGTATGAATATGTGTTTATACATATGCACATGTACATATCTTAAAATATGTATATATATAAACACATATGTATACACACATAGTTATGTACTCTATTAATTTATTACACTAGCCTGCTTATTCAAAAATAATTCAAGTCAACTCAAAGTTTGTTTAAAATGATTTATCTTCTGCACAATATACCCATTGCAAACAATAGCTAACACATTCTAAGAACTTGCTAAGTGCTCTACGTATATGCTTTAATGTAATCCTCAAAGCAATCATAGGGGTAAGGCTCATCTGTTAGTTGCCTTTAACAGATTTGGAAATGGGGGTTTCAGAGATGGTGAATAGCTTGCTCAAGGTTGAGTATATTGGAACTGATGGTTGCAGACACACCCTAAGGTGAGTCTTGCCTTTGTACCATCCTTGAGTGTGAGCAAGACCCATGACTTTCTTCTTACCAATAGAATCATATAACGTGGCAATGATGAAGGGGGGTTGCTGATTTAATTCAGGTCTTTAATAAATTAATTTTTAAGTTAGTTCAAAAGAGAGATTACCTTGAGTGAGCCCAGCCTAATTAAGTGAAAGCCCTTTAAAAAAGAACCTCCCTTCAGCAAGTGGTTTGATTGCTGACCTTGAAGAAACAAGTCGCCATGAATTCCAAAGTCACAAAGAATTGAATTCAGCCAACAACCTGAAGAAGCTTGGAGGAGGACCCTGAGCTTCAGATGACAACACACCTCAGTCAAACCCTTGATGGCAGCCTCGTGAGACTGTGAGCAAAGGACCCAGCCCTGCAGAGCCTGGTCTCCTAGCAGAAGGAGCAAGATAATAAATGTGTGGTGTTTTCCATCACGAAGTTTGTGGTAAGTGATTGCATAGCCACAGATTCTAATACAATGATAAACATGGGTTTTGAACTCAGGCAATCTCACTTGTGAGCTTGCAATTCTACTCCTATTATATTCAGCCTCTTATAGGAGGAAGCTTGGTGTCACCTACTATAGATATGCAGCTATTTACTTTGTGGGCTAGAAGTTTATGGGGTCAAGGATGACAATAAGGTGAATTACAAACAATATCTTATGTGGGTGTTTTTTGGTTTTATTTTGTTTTTTGTTTTTCCCTATTAAGTGGTTAGTAATACCTAGGGAAACTGATGTATAAGACCAGATATAGCTTGTAAGTAACAACATTAATTTTTTGGTACGAGTTCTGTTCTTACTTGTATGACCTAGGGAGATTTCCATGTTGCCCTCTGCCTCAGTTTTCTTTGTGACATTGAGTTATTTTCTTCAGTTTCCAACTTGAAGCTAAACCTATTGATTGTACCACACAATGATGACTACAAAAAAGACTTCTCTCAAATGACAAGCATTTACAAAATATTAGCTTACATGTCTAAAACCCATTTCAAAACTCACTTAATGAGTGTCTACTCAGTGCCAGGTGCTATTTATCTTCACAAACTCCTTGAGTATTGATTCATCTTCTCTCTTTTAATGAGCTGGAACTAAAGCTAGGGAGCTGTATAACTTGTGTCTGTGACCATAAGACAAAAATTCAAAAGTCTTGATTTACTGGGCTGTTAGATAAAATCTGTCTTCTTCTAGATTTTTGAATCCATATTCATGGGTTGCACATCTTCAATATGTTAAGGAACAAAGAAAAATGTCAGATGATTTCAATCGCATGTTTTTGTATTCTACCAGATGATGCAATGTCTAACCCAATTATCAGAAAAACATGGCAGTGGGTCTTTGTGTTTATTCTTGACTCTCATTTAAGGAGCTGTGTTTTTGAAAGTAACATAGTATTAAATTTCTCTCTTCAACCCCACCCCTTATAAATGTACCACAACATCTACCAAAAATTTAGGAACATTAATTCTCTCTTGTCAGACTTTCTCTCTAAACACACATTGCAAAGAACTGTTAATTTCATTTTATTTCTGTTTAGTTTCATTTCTTCCTTTTTGGGATTTCTGTTTAAAAGCACTTTTAGCAGTCTTCAGTTGCATATGGTGCATGTGCTTATGGAATAGGCAAACCAGCTTGAGTAAAACAAGAATAAAAATAAACCACACAGGACTAAACTCCAAACTTTTTGGGAGGTCCTCAATGGTGCTGCTTTTTTTGTGCATGTCAATTATTCCTGTTTGGAACAAGGAATGGACTCCTTTCAAACACCCAAATATGGTAAGAAAGATAACATTGTTCTCCAGATCAAAGAGTCAAACTAGACCTATGAGTTCTGAAAGGTTCTTCATCTTATGAGATTTTCTATCTCTTAACAAAGATCTTCAGAGAAACATGAGAATTACAGGATGTGTTTTGCTCAAGGGTGAACCTGACAATTTCTTTTTGACATTATATTATAAAAAGACAGACACTAAGCATAACAGGCCACAGAGAAAAGAGTAAAGCTCCCAAACCCAAATATTTAAATGTTAGCTACTTAAGAAGCTATGGAAATAAAATGGAATTTTCTGGTGAAATCCCTGTGGCATTGTCTTCCTGCTGAATGTTTTCAAAACACACTGAGCCATCTTTATCCTTAGGGGTCACTTTTCTCTAGTTGCTTTATATGTTTACACTTGTTCAACTACTCATTGTATTGTCTATTGTAAGAGAAAATTCATATCATGCCTATGGGTTTGGATCCAGGAGATTTACCAGACTGGTCCAAGATGTGGGTGCAAGATGTGTGAGTGTCTGGATGATATTTTAGGCTGTATAGGGAGAAGAGAGAAAAAGCATGAAAGAAAAGGGGAAAGAATTTGTGCTCCGCTGTTCTAAACTTGCCAACACAGCTTTTGAAATATGACATCTCTGCCCTTTGCTGCTTCAATAAGAATCAATCAGGAAATCACTCAAAGAATATTGGGTATGCACAGCTGGGAGGAAACACACAGTGACTGGAGCTGGTTCTCTGGAGTTTGTAATCATAATGGTGTGATAAGACAAGAATTTACATAAGTCATAAGTCACCTATATGAGAGAAGTCACCACGTTTACCATTACTTTCCAATTAATTGTGGATATGATGGAGGCTTCACAGAGGAGATGGGACATCACCTGTCAGTGAAGGGATTTGTGATTTTAAGAGTGTGAGAGAGTGGGAAGGCCATGTGGGAATTGAGAACTGTGTAAATAAAAGGGGAAAATACACATATGCAGGATATGGCAGGAAGACAACTTTCAAATGAATTCTGGTTTAACTAAGACAGGGTTAGCAGGATACCTTATGGATCAAAAGTGGTAAAGTAAGTGAGAGAAGTAAGCTGGGAGAATATTTTCCTAAATAGGCATTCACTTCTTAAAAAAGTTTTGCTGGGCTTCCCTGGTGGCTCAGTGGTTAAGAATCTGCCTGCCAATGCAGGGGACATGGGTTCAAGCCCTGATCTGGGAAGATCCCATATGCTGTAGAACAACTAAGCCTGTGTGTCACAACTACTGACCCTGTGCTCTAGAGCCTGTGAACCATGACTACTGAGCCTGCGTGCCACAACTACTGAAGCCCACGTGCCTAGAGTCTGTGTTCTGCAACAAGAGAAGACATCACAATGAGAAGCCCATGCACCACAACTTAGAGTAACCCCCGCTTGCTGCAACTAGAGAAAGCCCACACACAGCAACAAAGACCCAACACAACCAAAAAAATAAATACATAAAATAAATGTTAAAAAAAATAATTTGCTTATCAAACAACACAAAAATAACAATCCCTTCCATTTTGTATTTTTTCTCCTCCCTTTCCTCTCTGTAATACAGCACAAAATAAGAATATTTCTCCTGTAAGAAGAGCAACAGGGTAGGCATGTGAACAAACCTCCATTGGTGCTCGACCTCGCATCAAGCGGCCATGGGAAGCATAGAGAGAGGGACCTGCTTGGGTTCCTGCTCTGTCTGTGAGGGGCAGATGCTACTCAGCTCTGGCACCTGTGCCCTGTGAGGAAAAGAAGCCATAACGGCCAGAGCTTGGGCTTGGGTTTTCCAGAGGGGCTCATATCTGAGTTTTATTATAAAAGCTTTCAATATCCTTATTGTTTGTTCAATCATTTTTTTAGACACTGGGCAAGCCAAACAATGCATATCTCTAAGCAAGAATGCCCTGGTCAACAACCAGAATGCAATTTCTAACATTGAAGAAAAGGGTGCCATAGGACTGTGAAGGTAAGAACTAATGGGAAATTAATGAAATTAATCTTCAGGTTTCCGTGTGTGGTTCCAGGTCCAGGCTCTTACACAGAGCCTGGATTTGATTCATTCAGTAAATGCTAAATCCATTCTATTTGCATAGCATGTTCTCCGAAGCACTTTCAATTAGAACTGATTTTGTATTTGAATGAAAGAGGGATGTATTCCGGCAAGCTGACGTTTCCTTCTGTGAAGACCTGCCTTTCCAAGGGGTTGACAAACACCCATCTTGGCCCTTCAGCGTTTTTCTATGTGCTGAATAGGTTCCAGGAGCATATATCACTTTTACTGCAGTGTGCAATATGTTTGATGATAAACTTTTAAGCTCTATTTATTGGACTACACATACAAAACCATTACTTTCTTGATTAACACCAATACCTTATCTAATGGGAAAGATAAAGAGTGGTTTCAGTAAGAAATTTTAAAGACATTTGATACTTGGAAGGAAAGTGTAATCAAATCACCTAGTATTTATTTTCTCTTGTATGCCTGGCATTATAATATTGATTGACACTGCCTTCTATCCATCTCATACATATGCATGTTGTCTCTTTGTGTGTGTGGTGAGCTCTAAATAATTGTTTCTTTAGCGTTAGAGAAACAGATTTTACTGCCTGAGCAGAAAATATCTGATAATTGCAGGAGATTTCAGAAGGACAGAAAGAGGAGAAAAAAAAATTGATGCTGCAATATTTGAAGCTGACTGATGATTACTAGATAATTTATGAGCAGTTGGCCTCACTTAAATACAGAATTGACAAATGGGGAGTATACTTTAATGTCAAATGAGAGGTAAAATGTATATAATAATTATTTTCTCATATATATATATATTTATACATCTTTATTGGAGTATGATTGTTTACAATATTGTGTTAGTTTCTGCTGTACAACAAAGTGAATCAGCTATATGTGTACATATGTCCCCATATGCCCTCCTTCTTGAGCCTCCCTCCCACCCTCCCTATCCCACCCCTCTATGTTGTCACATAGTACTGAGCTGATCTCCCTGTGCTTTGCAGCAGCTTCCCACTAGCTATCTATTTTACATCTGGTAGTGTATATATGTCAATGCTAGTCTCTCAGTACGTCCCAGTCTCCCCTTCCTCTCCTGTGTCCTCAAGTCCATTCTCTATGTCTGCGTCTTTATTCCTGCCCTGCCAGTAGGTCCATCAGTAACATTTTTCTTGATTCCATATATATGTGTTAGCATACGGTATTTGTTTTTCTGTTCTTGACTTACTTCACTCTGTATGACAGACCTCACTACACCTCACTACAAATAACTCAATGTCATTCCTTTTTATGGCTAAGTAAATATATTGTTTATAGTTTTTACCTTTACTACATTATTTGAGATATAAAATAGCACTGTGAAATCTGGTAGGTAAGTGGTGTGTGTATGTGGCTGGGTGTGGGTGTGTGTGTGTATAGAAAGAGAGGTTCAGGAATTATTACCTTTGTCTTGCAAATGTAATCATTAAGCTGAATTTGAGTGATGTACCCATAGTTTCATAACTAGTTGATAGCAGAACAGATCCTCCTGGCTGCCTAGCCACAGTGATTTATATCACAGTAATAAATATATTGCCCCTCCAGTGTTCATTATATGTATCTCCCATTGTGTATTTGCCAGTGGTTTGAGTGTAATTATCCCATTCTCTCGCTGATCTAAAATGATCTTTAGAAATAGATGTCTGTGTCAAAGTGATTGGTTCAAGATGGACACAGAGAACTAAGTTAAGCCTACAGTTTTTGTTTTGAGATTGTGGGGAGAAACAAGTTCTCTTTCATTCACAAAATATAAATGAGAAAATGAGAGAGCATCTGGCCCTGGTAGCTGCTTGCAAACATCTTGAAGCCACACGAGTAGTTAGTCTTGAGAGGAAGCTGACACCCTACAGGCTGAGAAGAGATTGACACTAAGAACAACAGGTTAAGTATATGTTCAAGCTACTGGATCTAGCCTTGAGCCTTGAATGACTTTTTTTTTTTTTAATATACTCCATAGGTTAAAAAAGTAAATTCCTTTTGTAACTTAAACGAATTTGGTGGTGGTTTCTATTATTCATAATTGAAATAACCCAAAATGATACACAAAACTGTGTCTACAGAAACCAAATTACACACTCTTTGTCTAGAGAAAAGCTTTGGACTGAGTAAGGGTTATTTACGAGCATCTTGGGTAACATTTCTCAGGCTCTTCCCAAATATTTTTGAAACTTTGATGCAGAGAAAAAAAGCATGTACGTATGGAACTTCTCGGGGACTCTAGGCTAAGGAAATGGGTTTGTGTCCCTGTAGCTGATTGTGTACTACATTCAATTGAAGAGGAAGACGTTTTCTTTGCTGTTTCTCATAGCCCAGCACTGATCTAGCTCCAGGAAGCAGGAGCTTTGTGAGCAATGAGAGGCACCCTTGGGGCACAGACACTGGCTTGCTATGGGGGCACCATCCACCAGTAGAAAGTTGAGGTTCTTGCAAGTGACTCTGAAAGCATTGCCATCAGCCCAGGGAAGTGGGGGGCTGGCAGCTGAACAGAAAGTATGTTAAAGCTATGGCATGACCGAATATGCATAGCAGACATACTGGTTTGTAAACATTTTGTGTGTGTGTGTGAGTCCTTTGTTAAGGGATGCTCAGAACTGTGAAGGACTGAGATTTTCCTTTACTTACAAGCTAACAAGTTAGTATGCTGCAATTTTACGAATTGTTGAAGAAGACAAGAGACTCCTGCCTCAAAGACAAAGAAATGTTATCACTTAGAACACAACAATGAACATGAGCAACAGATAACCTTGACTCCAAATCCCATAGGGGTGATACAGAGGGGCCCAAATGGATGCCACACAAACAATGGGTTTGCATCACACCTGAGAAATCCTGAGCTTAGGAAATTCAAATCATTTATATAGGGCAGTAAATATATCTGCTCTCTGCTCTGGAGGGAGATACTATCTCTACCTGGTAAAGCTGTTCACTATCCAAACATCCTTGAACATGTAGTTCAAAGCAAAAAGGAAGTCAGCGTCTCTTCTCAAAAGATACACAAAATTTCAAGACAACCATGGAGCTTTGTCTCCCAACAGAATTTCACAGTATTGCCTGGGATTCTCATATCAAAAAATGAATATTGAACTATTAGAGGTTTCATATTAGAAAAACGAGTATGAACTCAAATTATAAAATAAATATCCATGAGTGCATATGGATGTAAATAAATTACTGAATGAATTAGTATGTATGGGAGAAGATGCTCTGCCCTCAATGAGGCGGTACATAACTCTTATTCCTTAAGGGTGAAATGAGCACTAACTTTCTTCCAAAGTGTACCGTATGGAATGGGGGTGTACAAGAACAAATTTACAGTGAAGAATTGTGATAAACACTACCTCAGCCAGGTGATAAAGGCCAACATCAACACTCATATTTTATTGATAGCAAGTACTCTTAACATAATATGATGAAAATGACACTCTACATCCAAGGTCTTCCCCCCAACATCTCATAACCCAACTCCTATCATGAGAAAAACATCAGAAAAATTCCAATAGAGGGGCATCCTACAAAGCATCTAGCCAGTACTCCTCAAAACTCTCAAAGTCATCAAAAACAAGGAAAGTCTAAAAAACTGCTCAAGTCAAGAGGACCATAAATAGACATGACAAATAAATGCAATGTGATATCCTGAATGGGATCTTGGAAAAGAAAAAGAAAATTAAGTTAAAATTAAGTAAATCTAAATAAATTATGGACTTCAGTTGATAATAATATACTGTATCAATATGATTTCATTAATTGTAATGAATGTATCATAATAATGGAAGCTGTTAATAAGGGAAACTGGATGTGAGGTATATATGTGCCTACTAACTTCTCAATCTAAAACTGTTATAAAAAATAAATTTTATTAAAAATATAATGTGCATTCCTATGTCTCAGCAGTTCTATTCCTAAGTATAGAAACAATAGAAACACATACATATATGTTCTTAATATATGTAAGACAATGTTTATAACATTACTATTCTTAATAGTTCCCAACTAGACATAATTCGAGTCTTTTCATTTTATAACGAATACATATTCTTGATGCAACAATATGAAATAAAGTACAACTACACTAACAATGTACAGAGACTTCTCAATCCGAGCAAAAGAAACTATTTGTAAAAAAGAATGCATACAATATGATTCTATTTATATAAAATCAAGATAAGTACAAGTAACCTATAGTGTTATAAGGCAGGAGAGTAGACACACTCGGGGGTAAGTACTGGGAGGGGTTATGGAATCTCTTGGGCCTGGAAGGGCTGATCATATTCTTTCTTGATATGGATGTTGGTTCCAAGAGTGTCCAGCTTGTGAAAATTCATCAGGTTATACTCTCATGATTTGTGCACTTTTTTATATGAATGTGATTCTTCAGTGAATTTTCTTCTTAAAAAAATGTAAATGCCAATCGACAGATGAATGGATAAAGATGTGGTACATATATACAATGGAATATTACTCAGCCATAAAAAGGAATGAAATTGAGTCATTTGTAGAGACATGGATGGACCTAGAGTCTGTCATACAGAGTGAAGTGAGTCAGAGAGAGAAAACAAATATCGTATATTAACGCATATATGTGGAATCTAGAAAAATGGTACAGATGAACTGGTTTGCAAGGCAGAAATAGAGACATAGGTGTAGAGAACTAACGTATGTACACCAAGGGGGGAAAGCAGAGGAAGGTGGTGGTGGTGGTGGGATGAATTGGGAGATTGGGATTGACGTATATACATTAATTTGTGTAAAATAGATAACTAATAAGAACCTGCTATATAAAGCAATTAAATTAAGTTAAATTTTAAAAAAAGATATTTACCTCACACTCACATGTTGTTAAAAATGATTACATCACATACATACTCTGGAATGAGAAGCTTTTAGATGATTGATTAAGTTTTCCAAAGGCATTTGTCAGAGTAAAATTGTACAGATCCAGAAAGAAAAATGAGAAAAGTCAACCTTAGGAATAATATAGGGAATGTCTTATCTTTTAACTTGAAATCCTAAGTTTAGCTTTAATTCCCTGAAATAAGGGATAAGGTATAATAGCAAATAGAGTAAGAGAAAAGGAAGAGACAAATGATTATACTTACTGGTACAGGGTTGAAAAGGCTTAGGGAGAATGACTGAAGGTATTGCCTTGTTCTCCCAAGGGGATAATGGGATCACAGGAGCACCTCCTCTCATAAATGTTAGAAAGTCCTCCTGTAGCAACAACAAAATGGTGTGTCAGCATCAATCAGTGTATGTGTTCTCTTTAGCATACTTGTAATAAATTAAGAAGCATCATGATAATATAACATTTATTGTTAATGGTGCTTATTTGGAGAGTTGATATTAAAAAAATCAACTCTCAAGCCAGATCGCCTGAGTTCAAATCCTGGTTTCACCACTTACTAGCTGTGTGGCCTTGGGCGTATCTCAAGAGTCTTTAGGGTAACATCTCTGTGCCTCATTTTTCCCTCTGAAGGATTAGAATGCTATTAATAATATCTTTATAATAGAGTAGTTATGAGGACTAAATGTAAGCTCTCTTTTTTTATAAGCTATGATCATATATGAAACCCTGCAAAGTAATTCACTAAATCATAGAACAAGCACACCAGGAAGTCATGTTTTACCACCATTTTATAACAGAGGTAACTGAGGCTTAGAGTCTTTAAATGCCTTGTCACACAGCTTGCAACTGGTGGAATGGCATTTCATCTTCAAATGTGTTCTCCCCCTCCTCCCCAGCAACTTCCCAGGTCCCCACAGCTCCTCAAAACATGCTTTAAACAATTAAGACAGTTTATTTCATTAAAAATAGGATTCAGTCTTTTATAGGTTACATCTCTCTGTAACCACTTAGGTCACTCTTTTGAAAACACATTTCCCATTATTTTAAGGAGGTTCTATATGTTAGTTCATCTACTCCCTCATTCAGGTGAATTAAATCTACATTTCTCATCCTCTCCCTTTTGTGTTGATAAAAACTAATGCTCATTGTCTACAATAGAAAAGTCTTTTGTTATGTGTAAAGCAGTTATTAATCTTACAGGAGATAACAACTAAATCTAAAAATTTACCATATTCAATAACTAATTGAGGGGCCTTGGGCCTTGCAGTCTTATTCTCCATGAATGATATCTGACTTCTCTATATCTCGTTTTAAAATTCTTCAAAATAATTAGTCACCTTATTATATTTACCTATGGCAAATCTTGAAAGTTCATCAATTATGTATTTATAAAACAATTTCTGACCTTTGGGTGAATTAGTTTCGACAATATGATGAGTCTTTTCCAATTCAAACATACCTTTGAAACTTAAAGAAGCAGGTTGAAATTTAGATTTTGTTTTCACTTGTTAGTTTTGACAAAAATACCTGTGCTTTGCATTCAAGGAAGAAATAGAAGTTGAAGCTGCAAAATGCTATGATCAAGGCCAATTCCTAGATTTCCATAAAATTTTTGACTCAAGTGTTTTACAGAAAATGTATCTGTGTACATGAGTTTGCACTGTTATACTTTTATAATAATCACTGAAAGTTTGGTCATTTTTTATTATTTGGCACTTACATAAGCAAAGCCTATAAATTGATAATAATATCAGAATCTTTGTTTGGTTAATGTACTTCAAAAGTGTACTTACTGCTATCATTACCTTCATGGTACAATATGGAACTAATCTTACCTGGGGACCCCTTGTTTCCAAGTGTTTAAACTACTATTGTTATGTACATAAAAAGCCTGGAATATTTGTAATAAATCCTGATTGTCTCCAGGAAGAAAGGGTTCTTGGTAATGTTACATAAGAAGTAGTTCAGGCCCCAGACTATCAAAATCATAGGCTCTCAGCTGAAACCCATGAAGTGCTCTACTTAATAGCATTGGAGAGTCAGAAGTACATCCAATCTTCCAAAAACTGCAAAACAGCTTAGAGTCAGCTCTGGCCTTGACTAGGTTAAGGTTATCTGCTCCCTCCAACTGATGTACAATGAATAAAATGTACTCTCTCTGGAGAAATATGGCACCATCTGAAACTCTACAATTTTTCCACATGTAATGTCTGGCATGCAATCAAAAATTATGAGGTATACCATGAAATAAGATCAAGACAAAAAGAAAATAAACAGATAATCCAGTTACTGAAGTTATCAGACATGGACTTTAAAGTAACTGTTATTAGGCTTCCCTGGTGGAGCAGTGGTTGAGAGTCTGCCTGCCGGTGCAGAGGACACGGGTTCATGCCCCGGTCTGGGAAGATCCCACATGCCGCAGAGCGGCTGGGCCTGTGAGCCATGGCCACTGAGCCTGCGTGTCCGGAGCCTATGCTCCACAACGAGAGAGGCCACAACAGTGAGAGGCCCGCGTACCGCAAAAAAAAAAAAAAAAAAAAAAAAAAAAAGTTATTAATATATTTAAGACGATGACATAATGGATTTTTCTTTTAGGAAAATTGAAATCAGTGAAAAATAATCAAATGGAATTTTTAAACCTAAAAGGCACAGTAATTAAAGTTCAAAATTTAACTGTTGAGTTGAACCATAATCTGCAGAAGTGTTTAGACAGTTAGAAGATGAGCTGGCTGAAAATGTATTACAAGGCGTGAAAAGCAAAAATGGTAAGAAATATATAAAATGATATAAGAGATATGTAGGATTGGTGAAAAAGTGTAATGGATTTGTATTTGCCACTCCAGAAGTGTAGGGGACAAAAAAAGGGGCAAAAACAATAACTGCAAAGAAACAGACAAGACTTTCCCAAACTAAAGAAAAATGTTAACTTATAAATCCAAAGAGCATTTCAAAGCTCAAGCAGGTTAAGTATGAAAGTAATTATGTTTAAACTCCCTAAAGAATATTGTTGATTTCCAGTGTCAAAGAGAATATTACAAGCAGTTGAGGGCAGGGAGTGGGAGAGAGGGAACAGAGATGCATTGCTTCAAATCAGCAGCAATATGACATCTGACATTTAAATAGAAACAATGAAATCCAGAAGACAGTTGAATTATTATTATCATCATTATTATGAATCTTTAAGATAATAAAATAACTTTAAAGTGGTGACAAAATAAAGACATGTTTAGACATACAAAAAGTGAATGAATTTGTCACCTGTAGACCGACACTAAAGCAGATACTAAAATTTTTTTTTTTCAGGAAGAAGGAAATTAATCTCAGAAAAAAAGAAATGTAGGAAAGAATAAAAAATAAAGATAAGGGTAAATATGGAGTCATATATAAATGAATAGACTATATAATATAACAACAGCAGCAGCAATAATAACAATGATCATAATAACAAGAGTAATTATTAGGTTGTGAAGGAGTATGTCTTATGAGCTATAATAATTTTAAAAAGGCAAGATAATTGATAAATACCCTAAGTTATAAAAGAAGGAAAGAAAACTTTCACTGTTTACAAATTGCATCATTGTTTATGAGGAAAATTCAAAATAATCTAGAAATTAAGTATTAGACTAAGTCAAGGGTAGTGTTTTTTGTATCTATACATATACAGAAATAAATTGTATTCTGTATAACAGGAACTAAAAATTAGAATTAGATTATATTTAAATATATATTATTTATAACAGCAGAAAAATAGAATACCTATGAAGAAGTTGAATAAGAAAATGTACAAAACTTTTACACATGAAGCAAACACTTACTGAGAAAAAATTAAGGAAAACCCAAATAAATGAAGTGTTTACCATTTTCAAAGTTTGGGTGACTCAGTATTGTAAAGATATTAATTCTTTAGCAATTGATCTATGAATTCAATGCAATAACAATAAAAATGTTAGCACATCTTGAATTTGTGCATATATACATCTATGTATGTGTGTGGAAATTGCCAAGCTGGTATAAAAATATATATATGGAAATATAAAAGGCAAAAGTAATTATCTTTAAGATAATCTTAAAGAATAACAAAGTTGGGCTCAAATATAGAATCTAAAAAATCCTAAACTGATGAACTAAGTGTCAGGGCAGGAATAAAGACTCAGATATAGAGAATGGACTTGAGGACACGGGAAGGGGAGAAGGAGAAGCTGGGACGAAGTGAGAGAGTAACATTTACATATATACACTACCAGCTGTAAAAATGGATAGCTGTTAGGAAGCTGCTGCATAGCACAGGGAGATAAGCTCAATGCTCTGTGATGACCTAGAGGGGTGGAGAAGGGAGGGTGGGAGGGAGGCTCAAGAAGAAGGGGATATGGGGATATATGTATACATATAGCTGATTCACTTTGTTGTACAGCAGAAACTAACACAACATTGTAAAGCACTTATACTCCAATAAAGATATAAAAAAATAAATAAAATTACACACACAAAAAAGTACTTTAGAGAGACTTCCCTGGCAGTCCAGTGGTTAAGACTCTGCATTCACACTGCAGGGGAACTAAGATCTCGCCTGCCAAAATAAGAGAGCTTTCGAACCTCTTAAAAAAAAATAACAAAGTTGGAAGATGTAATATCAGATATCAAGACTTACTATAAAGCCACAGAAATTAAGAACATGTGGTACTGGAGAAAGGATATATAGATCAGTGGAAAAGAAATTCAGACACAGGTTCATATGTATATAATCACCTGATTTATAACAAACAGAAGTGCTGTTTTATAACCTGTGATTTATAATCTGATTTATAACTACACAGAAGTGCTGAATGGGAGAGATTTTTTTTTTTTTAAGTAGATAGAGAGCTAAGTCAGTTGGAAACCTGGAAGTCCATATGGGAAAAAAAAATGAATCTTGGCCCCTAATTTTTATTAAAAGAAGAAAATCTTTAACTGCTACTTTAGTCTCAAGAATAAGACACAAGAGAACATCTCTGTGACTTTGGGTAACCAAGCATTTCTTAAACAGGACATTAAAAAAGGCCAACTATAATGAAATAAATGATAAAAATGGGCTGCATTGAAATGAAGAACTCCTGTTTATCAAAGACATTATTAGAATAAAAAAAATCAGGCTATAGAGTAGGTGGAGATGTCTATTATGCATGTATCCTACAAGAATTATACCTAAAATATATAAAATGTTCTCTCCATTTATAACAAAATATAGCTTCCAAAAAAAAAAAAAAAAAACAAGGAAAAGACCTGAAAAAACGCTTTACAAAAGGGGATATTTAAATTCCAATAGTCATATGAAAAAAATTCAATATTATTATTGTCAAAGGAAAGCAAATTAAAACCACAATGAAATAGCACCACAAAACCCACAGAATGGCTTAAATGAGAAGAGACTGACCAAACTAAGTGCTCACAGAATGTGGACAACAGGAACTCTCATACACTCTTCTTGGGCATGTCATTTCGTAAAATCATTTTGGAAAATTATTTGGCAAAACCTACCAAAGCTAAAAAGGCACATATTCTCTTATCTACTAATTCTTCTCCTAGTTATATACTCAGCAAAACTGGGGACATATGATTAACTAAAGTCATACATAAGAAGGTTCCTAGTAACATTATTTGTAGTTGCCTCAAACTGAAAGACACTCAAAATGACAACCAGTCACATGGATAAATACATTCTGATATATTCCTACAATGGGCTACTATGTAACAGTGAGAGTGAACAAACTACTGCTACACAAAAGAACATGGATGGATCTCACAGATATTGAGCAAAGGAAATCATATACAAAAGATGACATAACTGTATTATTCTATTTGTATAAAGCTCAAAATAAGCAAAACTAACCTATGGAATTAGAAGTGAGGATAGTGGTTACTCCTGGGGTGTAGTGAATGGGAGGGGACTCCAAGGGAGCTTCTAGCATGCAGGTAAAGTTTTCGTTTTTGACCTGGGTGGCGGTTACATGGTATGTTAATTTGGTGATACTATGATTTGAGAGATTTTCTGTTTGTATGTTAAATTTAAACCAAAAAATGTTTTAAAATGTATCTAATTATCTACAATTAATTCTTTGAAATATACTTTATATACCTGCCAAGGCATTCAGTAATCAGGGAGGAAAAAGTGTGTTTCTTGAGACCAAATAATAACAGACAAGTATAGGAATGAAATCTTGGTGAATGAATCCATTTGAGGCTGTGGACAGTTCTAATTGCTCCTTGGAGCCTTGGAGAGCATAAAGGTTATGGAAAAGGCTGCAATTAACGTAACAGGAGTTCCACCGGTGTAAGCATAGACCCCAGCTAGAAGGGTTTAGAGATAGCCCTTTAACTCTCTTCCAGATACCAGTTTCCCTTGACATTTACAGGAAGTGGAGGAGGGAGGGAAAGGGGCATATTTTCTTTGCTAAGGAGAACATCTCTGTGGGAATCGCAACACAGGGGCTTTCATGCCCTTGATTGCTGACAATAAATGTGCTTGTCCTTACATGCATGTTTTACTACCCTCAAGTGCGCCCCAAGCACTTTTATGAGTAGCAGACTAAGACAGATAGAAGGCTGGGGGTCACTTACTTCATTTACCATAGATGAACTGCTATCTTGATTGGGAACATGGCAGTAATTTAGTGTATGTGAGGAAACAAAAGTGCAGTTACCACTGTTGAAACGTGTCCTGACACATGGTTAACACTCCCATTCTTGTGCCCAGTGACAGAGGAGAATACTTCTTGTTCCAGATCTGAGAGGAAACTGGCCCATATTTTTCTAAAATATGGTAGGTAAGCTCAAATTTGGATGAATTATTCTCTATATTTATTACATTATCTTGTTTTCTCATCCTCACATATAAATCTAGTCTTTTTCTTCTTTGAGAAAAAGAGGCGTGGTGAATTAGGATAAGTGAATAGATTAAAAAGAAAACAAAACAAACAACAAGGATTCAACCCCTTACTAACTCTTTAATCTGGAACTTAGTTTCATCTACAAAATGGCAATAATAATTATATAGCAATGAACTCATAATATTGGTGAGCACAAGTGAGACAGTAAACAGGAAAACATCTTTAAACTGTAAACAACTATTAAAACATTGGTAATTAATAGCATATAAAACGAGACTTCTTAATTTATACCTTTTTTAAGTTCTCAGAGTTCGTTTTGCCTGTATCCAAGATATCTGTACAATGGTCCTATTCTCCAAGGAAAAAATCCCAATAAATTTCTGGTATTACTTGAGGGCACTCTTTCTTGAATTTCTCATAGCATTTTTCATGGTGTGTAGTATATAAGCAATGCTCAGTAGATACTTAGGTGTGGATATTTTTTGAGTGGAACTCTAAATCAAATTTTAACACATCCTCTCCATTAGACAGCAGTTAGTTGGGCTGCGTTGTTGAAACATTTAGGAATTGAAATTAAATATCTACTTTGGAAGACAGTGCTATGAGAAATTAGCTTCATGAAAACATTTTACCTCTCTGTAGGGTTTAATTCATTGGTTGAGCTAAGGATATTCACTATAGTTCTCTTAAGTTCCTGTGTTCCACATAATAGAATCAAAATTTTCTTTTTGAAGAAGGTTATTGCATGATTATAGGTAATAATTTTTGTTCTCAACTATTACAGGAAATTCGATGGATTTAAAAATTGCAGTAATATTGTTTTATTGTACAATTAGATGATTGTGGCAAATGTATCTACATTCTCACTACTTTCCTGTGTTGTTCTACATAAATATTGAATACACCCTTCTCCATCCTTACCACATTGGAAGGCAAACCCTTGCCAGCTAGCTACAGAGAAAAATCTGTAGCCCAGGGACAGAGAAGTTCTATGAAGTTGGAAAAAGTTCTAAAAAATAATCATTTCCAGACTTTCTAGCCCAATAAACTCATCAATCTAGACTTGAGAATTCTGTTCTGAGAAGTTAAATGACACCTGACATTTGGTTACAGTTAAAAGCTATCCAAGTCATAAGACCATCACTCGACTTTTTTTTTTTTAACTAATGATATATGATGTCTACTGATTATACTGGATAGCCTCCATTTGCCCCTAAGATTCACTCTCTGCCCTTCTCCATCCGGTGTTCCTGGAAGCTGACCTTAATGGACTTCCTCAACTGGATTCCTTTTTAGCTTGCAGTTGGGAATAGTCAATGGAAAGCATTGGCAGGAATGTGCAAAGAGAGGAAGTAGTAAAGTTAGAAATATTTTCCCAAACTCATTACCTATTGGGTCGCAGTTTGGCATTAACTGTGTTTCTCACCAATGCCCAGAGCATCTACTTAGCACTTACCTAGAGGAGCATCCCTCTCCTTCTAGGTTCTGATGACCATTCCCTCCCCTTGCCCTTCAAATCCAGGAGTGGAAATTGTTCCCATTTCTTTTTAGCCCTTGAATGCTATGCAAGCATTGGTAATGAATCTTTTCATTATATTTTCTCAATTATAGCAGATGAAGGTACCATCTCATTAACATTGGGACTCATCAGTGTGATACACCAGGCATGATGGGAGGTCAAGAATACATAAGAAGAATGAGACTCAAGAGATAGACCTAGGTCACTTGCTACTCAAATATAAAATATCAATGAATAGTGCTATATTATTATATATATTATAAGACTGAAATTCCTTAGCTCTTTTCTTGGTGCTTAATATTAAACATATTAAGAAAGAGCATATATAATCCAACATGGGAAGTATGTGGCTAGAAATTTCACAATCTGCTTTATTGAAAGATTGTATTTTTTATTAGTTTCTGCTTTATAACAAAGTGAATCAGTCATACATATACATCTGTTCCCACATCCCTTCCCTCATGCATCTCCCTCCCTCCCACACTCCCCATCCCACCCCTCCAGGTGGTCACAAAGCACCGAGCTGATCTCCCTGTGCTCTGCGGCTGCTTCCCACTATCTATCTACCTTACGTTTGGTAGTGTATATATGTCCATGCCTCTCTTTCACTTTGTCACAGCTTACCCTTCCCCCTCCCCATAGCCTCAAGTCCATTCTCAAGTAGGTCTGTGTCTTTATTCCCGTTTTACCCCTAGGTTCTTCATGACATTTTTT
This sequence comes from Mesoplodon densirostris, assembly GCF_025265405.1. NCBI lineage: Eukaryota > Metazoa > Chordata > Mammalia > Artiodactyla > Ziphiidae > Mesoplodon > Mesoplodon densirostris. Next base: position 19,608,145 of record NC_082664.1, read on the forward strand.
TTTAAATTCCGTATATATGTGTTAGCATACGGTATGTGTCTTTCTCTTTCTGACTTACTTCACTCTGTATGACAGACTCTAGGTCTATCCACCTCATTACAAATAGCTCAGTTTCGTTTCTTTATATGGCTGAGTAATATTCCATTATATATATGTGCCACATCTTCTTTATCCATTCATCCGATGATGGACACTTAGGTTGTTTCCAGCTCCGGGCTATTGTGAATAGAGCTGCAATGAACATTTTGGTACATGTCTCTTTTTGAATTATGGTTTTCTCAGGGTATATGCCCGGTAGTGGGATTGCTGGATCATATGGTAGTTCTATTTTTAGTTTTTTAAGGAACCTGCATACTGTTCTCCATAATGGCTGTACCAATTCACATTCCCACCAGCAGTGCAAGAGTGTTCCCTTTTCTCCACACCCTCTCCAGCATTTATTGTTTCTAGATTTCTAGATGATGGCCATTCTGACGGGTGTGAGATGATATCTCATTGTAGTTTTGATTTGCATTTCTCTAATGATTAATGATGTTGAGCATTCTTTCATGTGTTTGTTGGCAGTCTGTATATCTTCTTTGGAGAAATGCCTATTTAAGTCTTCTGCCCATTTCTGGATTGGGTTGTTTGTTTTTTTGCTATTGAGCTGCATGAGCTGTTTATAAATTTTGGAGATTAATCCTTTGTCCATTGCTTCATTTGCAAATATTTTCTCCCATTCTGAGGGTTGTCTTTTGGTCTTGCTTATGGTTTCCTTTGCTGTGCAAAAGCTTTGAAGTTTCATTAGGTCCCATTTGTTTATCTTTGTTTTTATTTCCATTTCTCTAGGAGGTGGGTCCAAAAGGATCTTGCTGTGATTTATGTCATAGAGTGTTCTACCTATGTTTTCCTCTAAGAGTTTGATAGTTTCTGGCCTTACATTTAAGTCTTTAATCCATTTTGAGCTTATTTTTGTGTATGGTGTTAGGGAATGATCTAATCTCAAACTTTACATGTCCCTGTCCAGTTTTCCCAGCACCACTTATTGAAGAGGCTGTCCTTTCTCCACTGTACATTCCTGCCTCCTTTATCAAAGATAAGTTGGCCATATGTGCTTAGGTTTATCTCTGGGCTTTCTATCCTGATCCACTCATCTATCTTTCTGTTTTTATGCCAGTACCACACTGTCTTAATTACTGTAGCTTTGTAGTATAGTCTGAAGTCAGGGAGCCTGATTCCTCCAGCTCCATTTTTCGTTCTCAAGATTGCTTTGGTTATTCGGGGTCTTTTGTTTTTCCAAACAAATTTTGAAATTTTTTGTTCTAGTTCTGTGAAAAATGCCAGTGGTAGTTTGATAGGGATTGCATTGAATCTGTAGATTGCTTTGGGTAGTAGAGTCATTTTCACAATATTGATTCTTCCAATCCAGGAGCATGGTATATGTCTCCATCTATTTGTATCATCTTTAATTTCTTTCATCAGTGTCTTATAATTTTCTGCATACAGGTCTTTTGTCTCCTTAGGTAGGTTTATTCCTAGATATTTTATTCTTTTTGTTGCAATGGTAAATGGGAGTGTTTTCTTGATTTCATTTTCAGATTTTTCATCATTAGTGTACAGGAATGCCAGAGATTTCTGTACATTAATTTTGTATCCTGCTACTATACCAAATTCATTGATTAGCTCTAGTAGTTTTTCAGTAGCATCTTTAGGATTCTCTATGTATAGTATCATGTCATCTGCAAACAGTGACAGCTTTACTTCTTCTTTTCCAATTTGGATTCCTTTTATTTCCTTTTCTTCTCTGATTGCTGTGGCTAAAACTTCCAAAACTATGTTGAATAAAAGTGGTGAGAGTGGGCAGCCTTGTCTTCTTCCTGATCTTAGTGGAAATGGTTTCAGTTTTTCACCATTGAGGACAATGTTGGCTGTGGGTTTGTCATATATTGCCTTTATTATGTTGAGGAAAGTTCCCTCTATGCCTACTTTCTGCAGGTTTTTTATCATAAATGGGTGTTGAATTTTGTCGAAAGCTTTCTCTGCATCTATTGAGATGATCATATGGTTTTTCTCCTTCAACTTGTTAATACGGTGTATCACATTGATTGATTTGCGTATATTGAAGAATCCTTGCATTCCTGGAATAAACCCCACTTGATCATGGTGTATGATCCTTTTAATGTGCTGTTGGATTCTGTTTGCTTGTATTTTGTTGAGGATTTTTGCATCTATGTTCATCAGTGATATTGGCCTGTAGTTTTCTTTCTTTGTGACATCCTTGCCTGGTTTTGGTATCAAGGTGATGGTGACCTCATAGAATGAGTTTGGGAGTGTTCCTCCCTCTGCTATATTTTGGAAGAGTTTGAGAAGGACGGGTGTTAGCTCTTCTCTAAATGTTTGATAGAATTCGCCCGTGAAGCCATCTGGTCCTGGGCTTTTGTTTTTTGGAAGAATTTTAATCACAGTTTCAATTTCAGTGCTTGTGATTGGTCTATTCATATTTTCTATTTCTTCCTGAGTCAGTCTTGGCAGGTTGTGCATTTCTAAGAATTTGTCCATTTCTTCCAGGTTGTCCATTTTATTGGCATAGAGTTGCTTATAGTAATCTCTCATGATCTTTTGTATTTCTGCAGTGTCAGTTGTTACTTCTCCTTTTTCATTTCTAATTCTATTGGTTTGAGTCTTCTCCCTTCTTTTCTTGATGAGTCTGCCTAATGGTTTATCAATTTTGTTTATCTTCTCAAATAACCAGCTTTTAGTTTGGTTGATCTTTGCTATCATTTCCTTCATTTCTTTTTCATTTATTTCTGATCTTATCTTTATGATTTCTTTCCTTCTGCTAACTTTGGGGGTTTTTTGTTCTTCTTTCTCTAATTGCTTTAAGTGCAGGGTCAGGTTGTTTACTCGAAATGTTTCCTGTTTCTTAAGGTGGGATTGCATTGCTATAAACTTCCCCCTTAGAACTGCTTTTGCTGCGTCCCATAGGTTTTGGGTCGTCGTGTCTCCATTGTCATTTGTTTCTAGGTATTTTTTAATTTCCTCTTTGATTTCTTCAGTGATCACTTCGTTATTGAGTAGTGTATTGTTTAGCCTCCATGTGTTTGTATTTTTTACAGATCTTTTCCTGTAATTGATGTTTAGTCTCATAGCATTGTGGTCGGAAAAGATACCTGATATAGTTTCGATTTTCTTAAATTTACCAAGGCTTGATTTGTGACCCAAGATATGATCTATCCTGGAGAATGTTCCATGAGCACTTGAGAAAAATGTGTATTCTGTTGTTTTTGGATGGAATGTCCTATAAATATCAACTAAGTCCATCTTGTTTAATGTATCATTTAAAGCTTGTGTTTCCTTATTTATTTTTATTTTGGATGATCTGTCCATTGGTGAAAGTGGGGTGTTAAAGTCCCCTACTATGATTGTGTTACTGTCGATTTCTCCTTTTATGGCTGTTAGTATTTGCCTTATGTATTGAGGTGCTCATATGTTGGGTGCATAAATATTTACAGTTGTTATATCTTCTTGGATCGATCCCTTTATCGTTATGTAGTGTCCTTCTTTGTCTCTTCTAATAGTCTTAATTTTAAAGTCTATTTTATCTGATATAAGAATTGCTACTCCAGTTTTCTTTTGATTTCCATTTGCATGGAATATCTTTTTCCATCCCCTTACTTTCCATCTGTATGTGTCTCTAGGTCTGAAGTGGGTCTCTTGTAGACAGCATATATATGGGTCTTGTTTTTGTATCCATTCAGCCACTCTGTGTCTTTTGGTGGGAGCATTTAGTCCATTTACATTTAAGGTAATTATTGATATGTATGTTCCTATTCCCATTTCCTTAATTGCTTTGGGTTCATTATTGTAGGTATATTCCTTCTGTTGTGTTTCTTGCCTAGAGAAGTTCCTTTAGCATTTGTTGTAAAGCTGGTTTGGTGGTGCTGAACTCTCTCAGCTTTTGCTTATCTGTAAAGTTTTCAATTTCTCCATCAAATCTGAATGAGATCCTTGCTGGGTAGAGTAATCTTGGTTGCAGGTTTCTCTCCTTCATCACTTTAATTATGTCCTGCCACTCCCTTCTGGCTTGTAGAGTTTCTGCTGAGAGATCAGCTGTTAACCTGATGGGGATTCCCTTGTGTGTTATTTGTTGTTTTTCCCTTGCTGCTTTTAATATGATTTCTTTGTGTTTAATTTTTGACAGTTTGATTAATATGTGTCTTGGTGTATTTCTCCTTGGATTTATTCTGTATGGGACTCTCTGTGCCTCCTGGACTTGATTAACTATTTCCTTTCCCATATTAGGGAAGTTTTCAACTATAATCTCTTCAAATATTTTCTCAGTCCCTTTCTTTTTCTCTTCTTCTTCTGGAACCCCTATAATTCGAATGTTGGTGTGTTTAATGTTGTCCCAGAGGTCTCTGAGACTGTCCTCTGTTCTTTTCATTCTTTTTTCTTTATTTTGCTCTGCATCAGTTATTTCCACTATTTTATCTTCCACCTCACTTATGCATTCTTCTGCCTCAGTTATTCTGCTATTGATCCCATCTAGAGTATTTTTCATTTCATTTATTGTGTTTTTAATCGATTCTTGATTCATCTTTAGTTCTTCTAGGTCCTTGTTAACTGTTTCTTGCATTTTGTCTATTCTATTTCCAAGATTATGGATCTTGGAAATAGAATCTTGGATCATCTTTACTATCATTATTCTGAATTCTTTTTCAGGTAGACTGCCTATTACCTCTTCATTTGTTAGGTCTGGTAGGTTTTTATCTTGCTCCTTCACCTGCTGTGTGTTTTTCTGTCTTCTCATTTTGCTTATGTTACTGTGTTTGGGGTCTCCTTTTTGCAGGCTGCAGATTCGTAGTTCCCATTGTTTTTGTTGTCTGTCCCCAGTGGCTAAGGTTGTTTCAGTAGGTTGTGTAGGCTTCCTGTTGGGGGGGACTAAAGCCTGTGTTCTGGTGGTTGAGGCTCGATCTTGTCTTTCTGGTGGACAGGTCCACGTCTGGTGGTGTGTTTTGGGGTGCCTATGGCCTTATTATGTTTTTAGGTAGCCTCTCTGCTAATGGGTGGGGTTGTGTTCCTGCCTTGCTAGTTGCTTGGCATAGGGTGACCAGCACTGTAGCTTGCTGGTCGTTGGCTGAAGCTGGGTGCTGGTGTTGAGATGGAGATCTCTGGGAGATTTTCGCTGCTTGATATTATGTGAAGCTGAGAGGTCTCTTGTGGACCCGTGTCCTGAAGTTGGCTCTCCCACTTCAGAGGCACAGCACTGACTCCTGGCTGCAGCACCAAGAGCCTTTCATCCACCCGGCTCAGAATAACAGGGAGAAAAAGCAGAAAGAAAGAACTAGTAGAAGAAAGAAAGAGAGAGGGAAAGAAAGGAAGAAGGGAAGAAAGGAAGGAAGGAAGAAAGAAAGAAAGGAGGGGGGGAGGGAGGAAGGATGGAAAGAGAGAAGGAAAGAAAGGAGGGAGGGAGGGAGGAATGAAAGCAAAAGGAAGAGTGAATGGAAGAAAGGAGGGAGGGAGGGAGGAAGGAAAGAAAGAAAGAAAGACAGGAGGGAGGGAGGGAGGAAGGAAAGAAAAATAAAGTGGAAAGAAGAAGGGTGGGACGGAGGGAGGGAGGAAAGAAAAAGAAAGAAGGAAAGGAGGAGCTGAGGGAGGGAGGGAGGAAGGGAAGGTAGGAAAAAAAGAAAGAGCAGGTAAAGTAAAATAGAATAAAGTATGAAATATAGTAGCGTTATTAAAATTTAAAAGTAATTATTGAAAAAAAAACGGACCGATAGAACCCTGGGACATATGGTGGAAGCAAAGCTATACAGAGAGAATCTTACACAGAAGATTACACATACACATTCACAAAAAGAGAGCAGGGGGGAAAATCAAAAATCTTGCTCTCCAAGTCTACCTCCTCAATTTGGGATAATTCGTTGTAAAAAGAGGAAAAGGGCGAGAAGTCTGAAATCTTTCTCTCTAAGTCCACCTCCTTAATTTGGGATAATTCGTTGTAAAAAGAGGAAAAGGGGGGAAAGTCTTAAATCTTGTCCTCAAAGTCCACTTCCTCAATTTGGGATGGTTCGCTGTCCATTCATGCACTCCACAGACGCAGGGCACATCAAATCGACCATGGAGCTTTAATCCGCTGCCTCTGAGGCTGCACAGAGAGATTTCCCTGTCTCTTTGCTCTCACAGCTCCCGGATCTCAGCCTTGGACCTGGCCCCGCCTCTGCGCGTAGTTCGCTGGAGGGCGTCCGTTCTTCGCTCAGACAGGATGGGTTTAAAGGAGCCGCTGATTCGGGGGCTCTGGCTCACTCAGGCAGAGAGGAGGGGCGCGCAGTGTGGGGCGGGCCTGCGGCGGCAGAGGCCGGCGTGATGTTGCAGCAGCCCGTGGCGCTCCGTGCGCTTTCCTGGTAAAGCCGTACCTGTGTCCCGGGACCCCGGCAGTGGCGGGGTGCACAGGCCCCCCGGAAGGTGGGGCGGACAGTGACCCGCGCTCGCACACAGGCCCTGCGGTGGCGGGGGCGGTGGCGGCGGGGGGGGGGGGCGGCGGCGGCGGCGGCGGCAGCCCCAGCGTCCCACGCCCGTCTCCGAGGTCCGCGCCTTACCCGCGGCTCGCGCCTGTCTCCGGCGTTTCCCCAAGCAGCCCTCTTAATGCCCTCTCCTCGCGCACCAGGAAACAAAAGGGAAGAAAAAGCCTCTTGCCTCTTCGGCAGCTCCAGACCCTTTCCCCGGACTCCCTCTGGGCTAGCCGTGGTGCACTAACCCCTTCAGGCTCTCTTCCTGGCGCCAGCCCCAGTCCTCTCCCTGCGGTCCGACTGAAAGTGGATACCGGAGCCTCAGCTCCCAGCTCCCAGCCCCGCCCGCCCCGGCGGCCGAGCAGACAAGCCTCTCAGGCTGGTGTGTGCCTGAGGGCACTGGTCCTCTGTGCCAGAATCTCTCCGCTTTGCCCTCTGCACCCATGTTGCTGTGCTCTCCTCCACTACTCCGAAGCTTTCCCCCTCCGCCACCTGCAGTCTCCGCCCGCGAAGGGGCTTGTAGTGTGTAGAAACCTTCCCTCCTTCACGGCTCCCTCCCACTGGTGCAGGTCCCGTCCCTATCCTATTGTCTCTGTTTATTCTTTTTTTCTTTTGCCCTACCCAGGTATGTGGGGAGTTTCTTGCCTTTTGGGAGGTCTGAGGTCTTCTGTCAGCGTTCAGTAGGTGTTCTGTAGGAGTTGTTCCACGTGTAGATGAATTTCTGATGTATCTGTGGGGAGGAAGGTGATCTCCGCATCTTACTCTTCCACCATCTTCCTCCGGGCCCCCGAAAGATTGTATTAAACAGTAATTGCTGTATTTGTTCCCAGTGTGGTTAGATTTGGGGAGATCAAGAAAATGTTCCTAATATTTCTGTTTGCACATTTTTTGCTCTTTTTATCATCACACATAGACAAACCCTTGCATACATATATAGTTTGTAGAGAATGGTATTAAGCCCATTAAAAACATAATTTAAAATACTTTTAAGAATTTTAACTATCCAAATAACATAAAAAAAGTTGCTAAATAAAGCATAGATACATTCACTTATATTATAGTAGAACCATAAATTAGTAATATGGTAAGAAAAACATATAAATTGTTATATTACTGGGAGATTGGTGGAGGGAAGATAAGAAAGGTGGATGGCACAGTATCAGAATTGAAAAGCAGATTTTGTTTAGAACATGAAAGCCTTTATATACTTTGCTAAAGAGTTTGAACTCTAACACTGGAATCTCATAGCTGAGTGCCTCTCTTTGTCCTACTATTGAATAACCAAGTGACCTTGGGCACTCCCCATAACCACTCAGATTGTCAATTTCCTTATCAGTAAAATGGGTTTAATAACAACACTTCAAACTCTGAGTTAAATCAAATAGAATTTCTTAGCTCAGAGTCCATCACATAGTTAAGTATGTGATAAATGTTAGCTGTACAGATATTGATGCATATTAATTACAGACAACTAAATCTGTTGACAGAGAGAAAATGGGGACTGATTAAGAGGCAGAAACAGAAGCAAAATGAGCACACTGAAGTGTTTCCAATCAATATCTTCTCCAGTGTGTAATGGACCACAAGTTTAGAGAGATGCTCCAAGAAGTACTGTTTCAGGATCAAATACATCTAGGAGTCATTTCATTTTATATCTCCTTTCTGGATATACCTATTTGCATTTGAGAAGTTTTGCAAAATCTTTCCAATTATCTCCCTGGCTTTCCCAATCTTGCTAAATGTGAATCTCATGCAATATCAAATATGTCCTATAGAACTTTTGTAAAGCATATTGGGAAATGCTAGTCCCTTACTTGCCATCACTTGACTGGGATAAGGTGCTAGTAGCAGGAAAAGAAAGATAAGTTATAGTCTTTTCATATGGATTGGACACACAGAAATTTTACAAGCAGAAGGATCATCCCAAGGCAGTTAGCATTACGTCAGTGTTAACTTTTCTTTGACTTGAACAGAAATGTCAGTTTAAAAAAAAAAGTAAGAACTAAAGAAGATTTTATAAACAATGGCATATGTCTGCTATGGTGGGAAATAATAGTGTCCGCACATTCCAAGTGGGTAATTGGTTGTCATTGTGCATATTCCCAGCAAATTGGGCCCTTTGCTCCTAATTTAAACACTCAGTTTTGCCTAATTATGTTGTGTATTTACATTTCACATTATCTTTGTTAACACGTGGAAATTCAGCTGGTGACCTAGCAGGAAGTCCCTTGAAGTCATAACTCTTAATTACCCTCCCTGGACCCAGAGTAGTTTGAATTGAGAGGTAGTCAGAATGGGTTATAGGAAGGATGCTAGGAAAAACACACAGATGTACAAGCCCTGGTGTTTTGATCTGTAAGCCTGTGCCCAGTGTTTTGAAGTGGTCAGTAGCACAGGCTTTAGACTCAGAGCTGGATTCAAATATGAGCTTTACTATTAACTAGCTTGTAAAACGTGGACAAGTTACTGGTTCTTTTTGTACCTTAGTTTGCTCAGTATTAAAATTGAAAAATAATAATACCTAAATCCATAAGACTTGAGGGAAGAGAAAACGAGGAAATATGTGAAAAGCACTTCATATAGCCTCTGAAATATAGGATGCACTCACTAAAGAGTGACTTTATTTCATAATTCTATTATTGTTATTATCTTTTCTTTTGTGCATAGTAAGAAGTGATTAAGTATTTGTTGCCACCAAATTATGAGTGTATATAACAAGCAGTAGTATTTGTTAATAATAAGCAAATAATTTAAAATTTCTCTCCTTCTCTGAATGATTTGTTAATTTGAGGTTTTCTATCAGTTAAAAACATCAATGTATCAGCTTTTTGTTTCACATTTAATGTTAAAATACAACATTTCTTTTTGGTGTGCTAATTGCATTTTAAAAAACATTTGTTCAATGTTTCAAAGTGGTCAATAAATAATATTAAATAAACCACTGAAATGAAAACCAGCATTTCATCAGAAATACAATCAAGCGTTTCATAATTATTGAAAATGGAAAAAAAACCTTCAGCAATGATGTAAAAGCACACGAAGATACCTAATGAATCAAAAGAGCTAAGGATGAGAAATATGTGTTTTATGATGGAATTCAAATGATGTAAATGTGGGCAATTACTAAATTTTTATATTCTATCTCATGTAATAGAAAGACTGGTCACGGCACAAAAAATTATTCCCTGTGCTTCCTTTAATACAAATGTCATAATAATTGTCACTATTTATTGATTCTATTCCATTGGCCAGGAATTGTGCTAATGATTATATACATTATACCATAGAAATTCTATAGAGTAAGTACCATAATTTCTAATTTGCAGCTGAGGAAGATGGAAAACAAAAGTGGAAGTTGCCTCAACCCAGCAATCCTTTCCCTATTTTTCTCCTAGTGAAAGAAGAGGCGTTACTAATCACAGGAGCATTTTGGGATTTAGGTGGAGCTATTTATAACCCTCCATGTCTCTCAGATTTTTTTACGAAAGGGTATTTGAACCAGCTGGATCAGAGTCATTCCCATAGATTTCTCTGGCTTGAGTTAATGAGGAATAGTTTTTTCCCTGCATTTCTGGTTGGGAATTCTAGGTTTTTATGTCTAAAGTGATTCATGGAATATTCTACATGGAAAATGCCTATCTGTATTAAAAGAGAGTGATTTGGTACAAAGAAAGTAAAAGAGGGAAATGGATAGTGTGAAGCCCTTGTATCAAGTCACTTCTCCATTCTGGTTCACTTCTGCCTTTTTGTATTCTTGTCATGTCTCCCAAAATTTTTATGCTTTTATTTAAGCTAATTAAACTTGGGTTTCTGCAATCTTCAATTGGAAAAATTCCTTCTTGTTAAGTCAGAGGTTAAACATATTATCCAAAATTACATGGCTGGTTAGTTGTAGAGGCAAGAGTCAAACCAAGGCCAGTCAAATGCCCATCCCTTGACCACTAGAAACTCTATCACAGTTTGACAAATAATCTTCAGCAATCCCCATGAGCAAGATGAATATCGTGTAAGGATCATTGGACATTTTCCTAATGTTCTAACTTACGCACTATCGAGTGGACAAAAAAATTAAGCTAAACTAAATAACAGTATCCACTTTCATATTAAGGCCTTTTAAAACAAATAGATTAAATAGATTTTTATAGCAAATTATTGAATAAAGAGCCTGGTCAAGCACCAGGTTAAATTCTGTTTTTAGAAATGATAGTCCTAGACTGGTGGCATGTATGAACATTTGAATGAACAGGAGCTGAACAGAGGACAGAGGGCAAAGGAAAACAGAAAAACAGCTGCAGTTTGTCTGAGCCATTGAAAATAATGCACCAACCATTCAACTAAGAAGGTAATGATGCTGATGCACTAATGAAAGAGTATAGCCCATAATATTTTGACTTTGTGAGGAGCCTCTTTTTTAGATCAGAACTGATAAACTGTGTTGATGAGTGGATGTAGAAGTTTTCCTGATATTTTAACTTTGGATGTTATGTCTATTACTAAGTCTAGTTCACATCAACAGTGGGTCACAGTCCTGACCTGCAAGAACCTCAAATGGATGCCCTTTGGTGAGTAAAACCATCATGTTTGTTTAGGTTGCCAAAAGCACAAGCGGTCTGTGGTGGTTGGAGTTGACTTTATCCCCATGGGGCAGACGTTATGATTCCCCACACTATCCTAGAAGATCCATGGCTGCCAAAATATTTCATGGGGTGCTCTTAAACATCACCCAACATGAGCTAATATTTCATTTTAACTGCAGGTCTGGGAAACACAAATGGAGATGTTAGGTTGGAAATATATGAGGTGCACTGGACAGGGAGTGTTTTGATTTTGAATGCAGAGGATCTCAAGGAAATATGTACTCCTCTGAAACTGTTTCCGTATGTTTCCTGATCCACAGCTCTCACTACATGAGACACAGTGTTATCTTGATTAATGTCTTCGTCGTAAATACATGATGAATGGGACTTTAGGTCGATTCTGGCCCTTTCTCACTGTAACAAGATCAAAGTAAATATATTTCATTCTGCTATGAATGTATTTTTTTCGTGTTGTGTAATACAAAAAGATGATCTACTCGTATAGCAGCTCTATTTTATACATGCCTAGAAAGAAAGAAAAAAATATCCTGAAGTTAAAGTAACTTCTGTAAGAGATAAAACTAATATTTTTTTCGCTCTATATGAAAAGGTTACCAAGGTTACTCTTCCTTTCTATCATTCACTGATGCCAAATTTTGGGAAACAAAAAAGAAAGGTGACATTTACCAGTCACGTCAAACAGAATTTATTTAAATCTCACATTCTTGGTTTAGTTGATAAATTTTCATTCTGTATTTAATTATGATAAAAATGTCCCATATTTTTCTATTTAAAGTAGTCTTTTGGTGAGCTTCTTATGTATCTATTTACCTATGGAGTAAATTCTAAACAATGGAGACTATAAGTCAAAGGAAATGTATATTTTAATGTTTTAAATATACTTACTTTGAGCTAACTCATGAAAAATTATCCCAATTTGTATGTTTACCTGCATACTTTCAAAAACTTGGCTTTTTAAAAAGTGTACATTTTGAAAATGTTATATTTTTTTGTTGTTGTTGTGAGAAAAGGTTGAGCATGTTTATATTCATTTTAGGAAAATTTCTATTTCTTTTTCCATATATTTTTCTAACTCTATGTCTTCCTGAATTTTTTTTTTATTTTTCATTTTTACTGATTTGAAAACTATTTTTATATTTTAAAAAGTACATGTACTTTTATGTCTCAATTGCAACCTCATCAGTTGACTAGTTAATAAATAATTTTGTCAATTGCCCTTTGGTGTTTTGAAAGGATTTTTTTAATTAACACAAAAACCCCATACATATTTATACAATTTAATCACTTACATTCTTTTAGGAATTTAGACATTTGTTCTTGCTTAGAAAGGCTTACCCTAATCAATTACTATGAAAGAAAAAATGATCTATTCTTTCCTATTTATAGCTTCATTTTTACATGCAAATTTTTGATTCATGGAAAATTGCTGCCTAAGACAGGCAGAATAGGAAGCAATTTTATTTTATTTTATTTTATTTATTATTTTTTTTTGTGGTATGCAGGCCTCTCACTGTTGTGGCCTCTCCCGTTGCGGAGTACAGGCTCCGGATGTGCAGGCTCAGCGGCCATGGCTCACGGGCCCAGCCACTCTGTGGCATATGGGATCCTTCCGGACCGGGGCACGAACCCATATCCCCTGCATCGGCAGGCGGACTCTCAACCACTGTGCCACCAGGGAGGCCCAGGAAGCAATTTTAATTTCTTTTTATTCCCCAAATGGGTAGCCTATTTTCCCAGCACCATTTATTTTGTTCCTCAGAGAATCAAGGTGTAAAAATGAGAAAATTTTCTTAGGTAAACTGAGCTTCAGTTATCTTATCAATAGAATTATTGTGATGCCTCACTGAGTAACACTAACTATCTAAGAAAATATTCAGTGTGAAAACAGTCAATAACCACAAAATTTTTAAGCTTTGCTAAATTTGAATCTACATTTTCATCCTGTCAAGACTTTTGTGTTAAGTGTAACAAATTAATTTCCTCAGATGGAAATTTGTTTCAGTAAAAGCTATACTTGACGTAAGGCAAAAAACTTTCATCTGCAATTTTTACTGGTATCTAGACCAAGATGATTTCCTATGCGACAATTTTTGACATACTGCTAACAGTTGTGATGAAAATAATGTGATGCTCCTATTGGCCCATCATGTGTCAGGCATGGCCTTTAACTTCTTTCTCATATAATGGGAAAGAAGTTTCTTTGAGTCATTCTCCCTTGTGACCCACACCTTGCAATTGAAAGCCAGAAAACGGTAGCTTTTCAAGGTGTTTTAGTTGCCTGAACTTACATGGCTGGATTTGGCAATTCAGTTCCTCAACATAAAAAAAGAAAATTGCTAAATATTCTCCACTGTGATTTAGTCCAATATAGTGGGATACCAGATCTTGATTTCATTCTAATTACACTCTAATTAACAATAATTAGCCAACAATAGACCTTTGTGAATTTTGTTCATCTAGGTATGTATGTTAGTATATCTAGGTTTTAAAATGTGAAAATGCAGCACATTTAGTGACATTCACAATCCATACATGCACCAAGTGCTGACTGCCAGAAGGAACATATTTTTCTCAATGTCCTAGAGGAGTCAGGGAGAGAAATTCTTCAGAAATGAACAGGCAGGCAGCCTGTAGGGACACAAGTTACCTGTAATGTGTGTTGCACCAGTGCACAGCATTGAAGAGCATAAATAAAATGTGATGGAAATAGGAAAAAGAGAGATTCCATTTTCATAGGGACATATAAAATATAGTGAAATAGTCTAACAACGGTTATGTAACTTTTTGTCAAAACCCATTTTTAAAGTGAAAGATTAGAGTTGACTTTTGTTTAAAGAAATAATTTTTTGACATGCATGACAGATTAAAAGCTAAACACCTCTAATAGTAAATATGAAACCATAACTTTAGGGTAATAAACTAAGCATGCTACCAAACATAAGAAACCTTACTCTGGTCTGACAGCATGACACTGTAATAAGGGTGTTATGAGCTGAATTACGTCCCCCCAAAATACATATGTTGAAGTCTTAAACCTCAAATTGTAACTGATTTTGGAGGCAGGACCTTTAAAGAGTTAATAAAAGTAAAATGAGGTCATTTGGGTGGGCTCTAATCTAATATGCACTGTCTTTATAAGAAGAGGTAATTGGGACACAGACACGAACAGGGGAAAGACCCAGTGAAGACATGGAAAGAGAACCATCTACAAAACAAGGAGAGAGCCCTCACTCAGAAGAAAGCAACGTTGCTGGCACCTTAGTCTCAGTCTTAGCATCTTGTCATGACAGCCCTAGCAAACTAATACAATGGGATCCTTACGTAATTCTTTTCAAAACCTTTATTTTTGCAATCAGGTTAATATGTTCTAATAGCTTTGCATGTGGTCTTATTGCTTCTTATGACAATTCTATGATTTATATATTGTTAGTTTGAATTTAGGATGGAAATGAGAAAAATTAGGTTGAGTTTAAGTAATTTGCCATTTTCACAGCTCATATGTCACTAAGCCAAAGATTGGAACTAGATATGTTTCTCACTCCAAAACATTCCTTTAATTGCTATGCTATAGTCACATGGACCTATCTTTGCCAAAAGATTGCCTATGATCTGTTCAAATGGTAAAATAACTGTCAAAGTTTTGACTAAAAACAAGATAAGGTTATTTCTGTTGATTGAAACATGCCTACTGTGATATTTAGAATCCGATAGATTGAAGATAAACTAGGAAAGAAGAACATAAGTGTAGGACTGGAGGCTTCTTAAGGAAAACAGCTCTGGTTAGTAAATTAATTACATAATTCACTTAACTTTCTTTATTGAGCTCCTGTTCCAGGCACTGGATTAAGAGCTGAATATAGCCATAGTACTGAATTCATAGAGTTTAGAGCTCGATAGTAGAAAAGAGACAAATTAAAATATCAACTACAAAATTACCAAAGCTATGAGTGCACAGAATGTGGGAACTTAAATATGGCTTACAATTCAGATTCTGATAATGGATTTCTATGCAAAAGAAAGAGAACCTCAGTAAAATGAAAGTAAACATGATAACAAAGATGGATTTGCTGAGGTAAGTAAGAGGAAAACTGAGTAGAATTTCAGGTTGTACCCCATTTTTCAGCAGGCTTTGAAACTTCACAAAAGAAATGATGTAACATGTTCCCAGTTATAGGGATCTTTGCTACTAATGTCAGGTATAATACTTTTTTTTTTTTTTTTTTTTAATGTGTAAGGATTCCTGGGTCTTAACCAAGTACTATGCCTATATTTTAGGCTTCTTTTATAAACCTAGTTTTCTGTAGCTATTGATCTTTGATCATATGTTGTATTAGTTTTCTAGGACTGCAGTAACAAATTACCATAAATGGGGTGGCTTAAAACAACAGAAATTTATTCTCTCACTGTTCTAGAGGCTAGAAGTCTGAGATCACGGTGTTGGTAGGATTTGTTCCTACTGGAGGCTGAGGGAGAATTATCTTCCAACCTTCTCTCCTAGCTTCTGGTGGCTGTGGGCCATCCTTTGCATCCCTTGACTTATAGATGCATCATGACAATCTCTGCCTCAGTCTTCATACAGTGTTCTCCCCTGTGCCTCTTTCTGTTTCCTATCAGGACACCAGTCATACTGGATTAAGGGCCGTGGTAATAACCTCATCTTAACTTGATTATATCTGCAAAGACCCTATATCTAATTAAGGTCACATTCACATGATTGGGATTAGAATATCAAGGTATTTTCTAGGGGAACACAATTCAACCCACAATACATGCCTTTACAGAAAAATATCTTATTTGGCACCCATGATACTTATATGAGTAACTGATAGCCAAAATCATGCCACATAGCAAACAGCTACAAAACCTCATTAACATATAATAAAAATATTTCTTTTCACTCACAAATCTAGAGGTTGGTGGCTGTTTCTGTTGATCTGAGTCAGACTCTGGAGTCTCATTCTCACTCATACTCCTGCAGTCAACTGATGTAGACTAGAAGACTTCGCTGACCTTGGCTGGGTCCTCTCACATGTCTAGACCTTGACTGGGGCATTCGTGTGGGCTTGGTTCTGCTCTACATATCTCATCATAAAGCAGGCTCTGCTGAGGATCAAGAAGGAAAGTGGAAACACACAAGTGCTTGTTCAGGTCTCTGCTTGTGTCCATTTTTTTTGTTGTGCCATTGGCCAAAACAAGTCATATGGCCCATCCCAGAGTCAGAGTGGGAGGGTATCACTAAAAGTCAGGGAGAGACAGGAAACTACTGGGGCCATTAATTGAACTTTCTATAGACATTATTTTCCCTCTCCTCTGACTTGACTACTTTTTTGTAAATTTCATTTTGAAAATTTATCTTTCCGTTTTTTTTTTGTTTTGTTTTTTTTTTTTTTTTTTTGCGGTACGCCGGCCTCTCACTGTTGTGGCCTCTCCCGTCATGGAGCACAGGCTCCAGACGTGCAGGCTCAGCAGCCATGGCTCACGGGCCCAGCCGCTCCGTGGCATGTGGGCTTCGTGGACCAGGGCACGAACCCGTGTCCCCTGCATCGGCAGGCGGACTCTCAACCACTGCACCACCAGGGAAGCCCTCTCTTTCACTTTTTACTTTTCACATATAAGTGCCACCTAAGACCATCTTTCAATTCTCAAGAGTTGTTTTTAGATACAGTAAATGTCCTTTCTTTAAAATATTTTAGATTTTTGTCTTTTCTTCTATGCTTAAACATGAAATAAGCTCATACTTTAACACCTGAATTATTTTTCTCCTAACCTATCATATACACTTTCATTGGAATACCTTAGCTCGAATACTATTTTCACTTTGAAATATCCTTTCAAAAGTAACAACAACAACAAAATGACTCCCCATTGCTCACCTTAATACTTAAATTCTCTGGCTCTGTACTAGCTTGGTCTCACTTATGTATCAGTGTTTGTTCTTAGAATTAAAGCTTCATAAGGGAAGAACTTTGTCTCTATTACACCACAGGTGAGTAGTACAGTTTCTTGCCAAGCAAGGTTTAGGGTACAGTGAATATTTGGAACAAAACCACGGTCACACACTCCACTTATAGTTAAAATATCTTCCCTCTCATTGAGTCTTTGACTTTTGCTTATGTTGTTACACCAGTTTAGAATGCCATCTCTTCCACTTGTAAAATACCCATCAAGGGAATACAAAGCAGAAGAAGAAAGCCCCTTTTCTCAGCATGCTCATAGTTTGTGGGGAAGAAGCCATCAAAATAAGTGATTATAATAAAATATAGTCACTGTCATGCCAGAAATATTCTTGGGAATATAGAAATATGCATAGGAATAGAGAAAGGGATACTTAATCCAGCATGAAAGAGATCAGCAAGTTTTCTTGAAGAATGAAGAAGAGTAACATTCCTCAGGCAGAGAAGAAGGGAGCAAAGGTGGAGGCATGGAACAGTATGGCCATGAAGGAAACAACAAACAAGATATTACTAAAGTGTCAAGTTTAATTCACTGGGTGGTGGTACACAGGGGAAAGTAGTAGTCATGAGCTGTAACTTGGAGGGTCTTTATGACATTTTAAAGAACTTGAATTCAATAAGTCTCAAGATACTTTAAAGCACTGTTAAGCAGGAGAATAAAAGGTCCAAGTTCATCTTTCCAACCTGGAACAAAACGTAAGTCCCAGAATCCAGTAATTTCATGACATGGTAATGACAACTTGCAAAGTCCAAGTCTCATTCTCTGAATCTTTCTTTTAAACACAGTAGCTGATCTGAGAAACTGCTGTAATAATGTATTAATGGCTTAAAGGCTGATTCAGTTGGCTTTGTTCTCTTTCTTTACGTGTTTTCAAATGCTGGTCTTCTACAGATGACATATTAGAGACAAGGATGAAACGATAACAAGCCTTTCTAGTAATATGTCAAAAATGTGGAAGATCATTCATTTGACTAATGCCAACTTTGGTATCATTCACATCCTAATGATGCAGACATGGCAGACTAAATGAATAGAAATTGGGGTACTTAGACTAGAAAGGAAGTGTCTCTATGTTATTTTCAAGACCACTGGTTTTAAAAATAATAATATTTTAAATAAACGATTAGGCTTTTGCCTAAGAATAGCCCAAAAGATAATTTTATTTTCTCTTGGAAGAAATAGAGTAATTTTTACTTCTATTTGTGGTATGTAAAAATATGGGGAAGAGGAATTTGAACTCAACCTAAAGTACAGGTCTGGGAATTAGAAAGCAGGAACAGAATTTATGGAATAAGTATAGATTTATTTGAAAGGCTAGATTAATTTTCACATGCTTAAGCACGAAATGTGATTGCCTAGCAATTCTATTATGTGTTAATAATAAAGTAACACATATGTGCAAAATGGATGTGTTACACCAAGAGAAAATGTTTAAAATGCCAAGTAAATACCACAACAAATGTAGGGAAAATGCTTTACTGATGGTTTTATTTTGCAAATTCTTTTGAAGATTTTTTTTTTTCATTCTTCTGGAGCACAGAAAGGGTTCTGTTCTTTATAGAGAAATCTTGTTTTGGTACAATTTTACATCCATTCAGTTTATATTTAACCAGAAACTAAGATATTATGCCCTGTAATTTTTTTAAAATTAGTATTTAAAAACATGTGGGAATATGAGGCTGATTCTCAGAGCAGTGTGGCTTTTAGAAAATTTGGTGGATGGTGCCAAGTCCTTTATTTTTTATACTTTAAGCTTTGTCTTTTTCAGTTTTTATTGTTTAGAATAAAGTTTTAGAGATTGAATATCACTTTCCTGCTTTGATACAGTACTTTTTTGGGCAAATATTCACTTATAAATTTCTCCCCTTTAGTGTCTCAGAAAGAATTCAGTAGTATATCTGATAGCAATGCCCAATATCTCTGGATCCAGTCTTTCCTCTTGAAATTCCTCTTTTGCTTACATAAAGCCAATGGGGTCCCTTAGCATTCTAAGGACTATCATTATTTTCTGGCCTATGTGGTTCTCTCAAAGTATCAGAGGTTCAGTTTGTCTTACTATTTTATTAAATATTTCTCCACTCCCACTTTACCAATGTTTTGAAGATGACAAGGATTTGCATTTATTTTTGTCATGATGAGCATTAGCTTTATACCAGTCTCATTTGCACTCTGTTGTCCTGAGCACCTTTCCATCTTAATGCCCAACTGGAAGGGTGCTGATCAAGTTGTGGAATCACTGTCTCTGTGGAATCCTCAGCAATAGCAGTTTGTACCTTACTATCTGTAGGTACACTACAGCCATGGAACACTAGCTTTTGTAAAGATAATCACTGACATTTTCTCTGCTCATGCCATACTGAGGGTATAGCTTGCTTTGTAGAAGAGTTGTTTTTGATGTGGTGTTTTAAGGAAAGCTATGGGGTCCACATTTTCCTGGCATCTTCACCTTCCTCCTTAGACAGTGTGGTGTGAAGGTCAAGAACATAGACTTTGGGCTCAGGCAGATCTTAGTCTAACACTTTGCTCTGCCGCTTACTAGCTGGATGATTTAATTACTTAATTTTTCCTAGATGGAAAAGACAGCTTCAGATAGTTCTATTTTCAGCAATTCTGAACCATGTTAATTCAAACAAAACTTCTGAATTAATTCTAATGAGAATGATTCAAATATTTAAATATAGAACATCAGGTACTTGAAAACATCAAAGAAAATCAAGGTAGTGGTGACTCATGAGGGCAAGATCCAGGAGAAGAAGGTTGGGCAGTGAGATAAGCCTGGGATTTGGTAGCATTTTACCTGGTGGCATTTTCTGAGCCTGGAAAAGTTTCCTTAAAGGTGGAAAAGCTGAGCAGTTCTATCGGAAGCCTCACAGAAAGAGGCAGGCAAAAGTTGACATTCAGGGCCCAACAAGGCTGGAAAGAATCAGATAAACCCCTTCACTTTGGGATGGGATTATGGAATAAGGGTTAAATGAAAGAAGAGGTAGAACAACACTTTCAAGGACTGAAGTTAAAGTCATAACTGACTATCAAAAGATGAATGGATAAAGAAGATGTGGTACATACATACAATGGGATATTACTCAGCCATTAAAAAGAATGAAATAACAACATTTGCATTATTTCTCTAGGTAAATGGATGTACCTAGAGATTATCATACTGAATGAAGCTAGACAGAGAAAGACAAATATCATATGATATTGTTTATATGTGGAATGTAATAAAAAATGATACAAATGAACTTATTTACAAAACAAAAGCAGACAGACTTAGAGAATGAACTTATGGTTACGGTGGACGGGGGAGGGTGGGGGAGGGATATATTGGGAGTTTGGGATTGACATGCACACACTGCTATAGTTAAAATAGATAACCAGCAAGGACCTACTGTATAGGGAACCCTGCTCAATATTTTGTAATATGCTAAATGGGAAAAGAACTTGAAAACTAATAGATACATGTATATGTATAACTGAATCACTTTGCTGTACACCTGAAACTAACACAACATTGTTAATCAAAACTGCTCCAATATAAAATACTTTTTTAAAATAAAAATAAATAAATAAATAAAATGATCCCAGAATCCTAGTCCCTTAGCCTGACCATTTGTCAGAAGCAAAGCTGAATCATCTCTGGGGGATGATAACAACATACAGAGCCTTGAATTATTTCTGCAACTTTTCAAACACCTTGTCCAATATTTAATGACAATAATATTAATTTTTAAAAACCAGGGTCTCTGCTGCTTGGTGGTGCTGCCTTCGAGGGAGAAGGAGGTGTTCCTGCCCTGAGGGACTGGCTGGGGGGATGAAGACAAAGTGATGTATGGTGGTGACAGATCACAGTGGACACGAGAGGTTTAAAAGGGGCTCTCCATCAGGGTTTCCGGCTTAGTGGAAAATGCCTCTGGAAAGCATCCTCAACTTTCCACATGCCAAGTGGGTGTGGTCTGGATCCAGGTGCCCAGATAGTCTGAGGCACCAAAGATTGAGTGGCTGGAAACCACCAGCATCTATATCCAGTCCTCAGTCATGATGTGAACGTGAAATGACCTGCGAGGTGTGCTGTCCCGATAACCATGGGCAGCCGATCTCTTTTACCATATGACAGAGCCCAAAACATGCAGTGGACATATATATATATGTTTTAATTACTATGTTGCTTCAGAATAACTACTGTAATGGGCCAAATGTCTGATACTTGATAAAAACATGGATCATTCTTTTTTTTTTTTTTTTTTTAATTTATGGCTGTGTTGTGTCTTCATTTCTGTGTGAGGGCTTTCTCTAGTTGCGGCAAGTGGGGGCCACTCTTCATCGCGGTGCATGGGCCTCTCACTATCGCGGCCTCTCTTGCTGTGGAGCACAGGTTCCACACGTGCAGGCTCAGTAATTGTGGCTCACGGGCCTAGTTGCTCTGCAGCATGTGAGATCTTCCCAGACCAGGGCTTGAACCCGTGTCCCCTGCATTGGCAGGCAGATTCTCAACCACTGCACCACCAGGGAATCCTGCAGTGGACATATTTAATACCTGCATGGGGAAATTGCAGCAACTGCACAAGGGGTATTATACTATATTCAAGTACACGCTGATGTTTGAGAACAACATCTTGATTAGCACAAAAGAATGATCGATGTGTGCATCCACATACAAATGGTGACTGTGAGCCTCATATTCACCAGCCCTGGCCTCATACTATCTGACATCATGCCACTGGCCCTATGAACTGCAAACTGTGAAGAGTATCTCAGACGTGGCCAGGTCAGCTGGGGAAGAAGTCAAAAGCCTACAAAGATCTATCTCACAGCTAACCAGATGCTTGCCCTGAAGTCTAAAAATCTCCATCCATGACTGAAAAATAGCTCTGTCTAAAGCTTGCCACTGGCTGATCTTTTGACCTTCAGCTGTGTCCCCTTTCTGATGCAAGAGATCTTTTCATTTATTGGGAATAAATTGTTTACTTCATGAGACCACCAGTGGAGAGTTACAGCACTGCAGGCCATCCCAGCTGGGGACACAATGGATATTCTTATGTTTGAGGCAGAGGACAAGAGGCCATGCAGCTCCATGGAGAAAGCAATCAAGGTCAGGAGGCTTCACACAGTTCTCTTTTGGGACCTCCTCCCCTGGTTATGCTGGAGGGGAAGGAATCTAATGTGCCTGCCACACAACCTGTGTTCATGGAAGCACACTGTCCTTCATGTGACACTTACAGTGCTTGACAAAGGAGCAGCAGTAGGGATGGCACCACAGTAGGCACTGTGGACGTGCCCGTAATGGAGTCTGCAGACTCAGGACAAGATAAGCACAGCACTGACAGGATGAGGATTGCTCTGAATATCAGCAGAAGCTCCAGTCTCTCTCCAGAGGATTGCATGCTTGTGGTGACTGCAGGAACAGAGACTACCAACATGCTTGTTGCAGAAACAACTAAATATACAGTAATGAGATTCCTTGTCTCAACCTGGCAGAGTGAAATGTATATGAATGAAGAGGATGGAAGTCAGTCTCCCAACCCCATGCTGAAGCCTAGAGTGGGAAGTAGGTAAAGGACAGAGCTATCACTGGAAGACATTCTAATCACCTCAGACAGGGAGGACAAGTGTCTGCTCTGACCTGATCCTTCTGCTGGTCGTTAGCCCACCATGGAACCACTAGAGGTGAGAAAAAGGAAACTCCAGAGAAAACCAGTGGGCAGAGGAAACAGCTCTTCCTTCCACAAAAACACCAACCTCATCCCACTACAAAGAAGGCTAGGTTATCTCAAACTTTAATGGGGAACCAATCTACAACTAATTCAGGTTCTTCAAGTTAAGAACCCCAACACAATTAGCTCTTTCTTTAATAACTTCAAAACCTATTGTACTGTACAAACAATAGTACCAGGTTCTACAATTAAGAAATCCAGAAGGACTGGCTAACTGTTGAAAATAAAAATCTGTCCTACCATGTAAACAGTGGCCCCAGGCTCTACAATGAAAAGATCCAGAAAGACTGGATCTTAATGAACTTCAAAATCAGCTCTACTAAGAAACAGTAGTCCCAGGTCCTGCACAATAAATATCCAGCAGGATTGGCTCTTTATTAACAAACCTCAAAGCCCACCACACTGCACCTTGTATAGACGTGGACATCCATCTAGCACAGTGGAGGAGAGCAGTGTGGAGGCCATCAGGCAGCCAGCAGTCTCTGGTGAGGTACTTGAGATCACTGGTACCATGATATATGAGACCAAGTGACAGTAAACTTTGAGGTCTATCAAAACACAACAACAGGGCTTCCCTGGTGGAACAGTGGTTGGGAGTCCGCCTGCCGATGCAGGGGACACGGGTTCGTGCCCCGGTCCGGGAAGATCCCACATGCCACAGAGTGGCTGGGCCCGTGAGCCATGGCCAGTGAGCCTGTGCTTTGCAACAGGAGAGGCCACAACAGTGAGAGGCTTGCATACCGCAAAAAACAAACAAACAAACAAACAGAAAACACCACAACAACAAAAGCAAACAGGAGCAGAGGATGAGGACCGGGTTGTTTCCAGTTTAGTTTCATTATTTTTAATAAATAAAACCACCTATTCTTAAAATGAATCTCAATCTTCCTTTTGAATTTACAGGTTTCACAGGATCATAGTGACTTCACAGTGGATTATGTGACATCAACTATGCTGCATTCTGAGGCTCTGCTCTCCAGTCAGCAGAACCCAACTTCACATCCATGTTCAACAGAGCCAATAGGAGTGTGCCACCTTGCCTGAACCTCTCTGCCTTTGGTTTCCCAAGACTTCAGCTGAAAGAAGTATCACCACTTCCCTGCCCTCTTCCTCTATTTCCCCATGAAAGTCCTTGAACACAGATAAGTCCATTCGTTAGGTTAAACAGGAACTGAACTCATGTGTTTTCAGGATAATCAAAGAGCAGATGAAGAGTAGAGCAGCATTTGCTCATAATCGGAATAGGAAAGGCTTTCCTGTAGGCTTAACAATTCCATTCTTAGGAATGTACCAGGAGAAACCCTCACACATGTGTCCCTGGGAGACAACTATGAGAATGTTCATAGCAAAATAATTTATAAGAGCAAAACACTGTAAATAACCTCGAATGTCCATTGATGGGAGAAGAGTTAAATTATAGTATAGAATATATAAACACACACATGCATGCACATGCACATACAAAGGGATACTATAAAAATGTTGCAGCTAACAATATTGACATAGACGGATCTCAAAAACAATCAAGTAAAAAACCTGAAGTCACAGAAGAACATGTGTGCTATAATTTCTAGAGAAGTTCTAAAACAATACCAAAGAAGTTATTTAGGGTAATATATTTGGCAAAATTAGAGATAAACAAGATCTCTATGATGTAAAGGTGGGAAATGTCATCAGCTATGTACACACACAAGTTTCAGTGGTATTGGTAATTGTTTTATATCATAAACAATATGATTAGTACACAGCTATTTATTTGAGGATATTTTCACATGTTAACATTGTTTAAATCAGGATAGTCTTAACTGATGTAGTTGTCATTGAACTATCTTAACCATTTTGTTTTAATACAATTTTACTATCTATGGAGTTATATGTCAAAAATCAAAGTTTGAAAAATACGTTTTTAATGAGTATATACATTTTTTTGAACTGAAAAGGGAAAAAAGGCATTCAAGAAAACTTGACTTGAATGAAAAAAAAAGAGAAAGAACAAACAATATAAATAGATACATAGGGAGTCCAAATAAAATAATTAAAATATGGTTGCATTAGTTTGCTAAGGCTGCCATAACAAAGTAACACAGACTAAGTGGATTAAACAAGAGACATGTATTTTCCCACAGTCCTGGAAGCTAGACATCTAAGATGAAGGTATGAGCAGGGCTGATTTTTTCTGAGGTCTCTCTCCTTGGCTTTCAGATGGCCGTCTTCTCTTTGTCTTCATATGGGTCTTCCTCATTGTGTGTGTGTGTCCTAGTCTGCTTTTTATATAAGGACACTAGTCACATTGGATTAGGACTCACCCATTTCAACTCATTTTACCTTAATTACCTCTTTAAAAGTCCCACCTCCAAATACAGTCACATTCTGAGATCCTAGGAGTAAGGACTTCAACATATGAATTTTCTCTCACTATATTTGAGACATAGTTGTATCAAAAAGTATGCATTGCTTATCTAAAATTTATATTTAGTTATTTAAATTTAATATATTTATATACCTCTATTTTTAGCTAATAAATCTGATATGTTAGGATATGTTTAGAAGCAGATTTAACACAAAGAAAAGTAGACTATGAAGAAAATTTTGCAGAATGAAGCATACAAATTTTAAAGTATAAGAAATAGAGAAGAATGCATAAGAGAGGATATATGAGAAGATTCCACATGTGCATAACTGGTGTCCAGAATTTTAAAAAGAGAGAAAATAGAGCAGAAGCAATATTTGAGGTGATAATCACAGAACTTTCCAAAATCTAGGAAGGTATTAACTTTCAGATTCAGGAAGGCTTTTGAAACCCAAGAGGCATAAATGAAAAGAAAACTCCACTTGGCACATGTAATAAAACTGCTAAACGCAAAGCCAAAGGGAAACTTATTAAAAGTTTCCAGGGAAAATGGATAATATGTTTGAAGAGCAGTTAGACTTTAAGTTGATGTCAAAACAGTAGTAGCTCAAACTAGAACAAAATGTCTTGAAGGTGCTAAAAAGAAATAACTCAGAAATCTATACCCATACTGAATAGGATTTGAGAAAAAAAATAAAATAAAGACATTTCACACAAACAAATAGCAAGAGAATTAGTCACCAGCAGATCCACACTAAAGGAAGAATTAAGGAGGTTCTTTAGGCAGAATGAATATGATCCCAGACAGAAGGTCGGAGAAGACAGAAGCAGTGAGCAGTGATAGAAAAGGGCAAACGTGATCCAAATTCAGTAGACACTGATATATCACAATAACAGTAGCATCTTGTAAGGTTTACAAAATATAAAGAATTAAGATCCAAAACAAAATAGAGCATGAAGTTTGCGTTTTATGATACTTTCATTTTCGGTAGGACAATTTCTGCATATAACATCTAGACTATCCTTTAAATTAATAGCACAGGAGTATAAAACTACAAATCTAATAAAGTAAGAACTTGAATCATCACCATCATCATCATTGTCCACACAATTCATTCAAAAGCATATAGGAAAGAAAAGAAGAAAGCTCATATACCAAGTGAGGAAAATAAAAAGCAAATAGATACTAATCATTTATATTCACCTTACTAATACTACATACATACATACTAATATACTTCAATACTAAATACTTACATACTAATCATTTATGTTTACCTTAAAATGTTTCAAACGTCAAATAATTAATAAATAAAAATTCATTAATATACCATTTATAAGGACATATTTAAATTATAAGAATACAGAAAGATATAAAGGAAAAAGATGTAAAAATATAGTTACTGTGTAAATGCTAGAAAGGTTGGTGTAACTAAATTAATATCAAAGTTGAGTTTGTGGTGTT
Source organism: Mesoplodon densirostris (assembly GCF_025265405.1). Classification (NCBI taxonomy): domain Eukaryota; kingdom Metazoa; phylum Chordata; class Mammalia; order Artiodactyla; family Ziphiidae; genus Mesoplodon; species Mesoplodon densirostris. The sequence continues at coordinate 19,634,712 of NC_082664.1, forward strand.
ATCTCTAGTAAAAAGCACTACTAGAGTTAATGAAGAATACTTTATAATCATAAAAATTTAATCTACCCAGACCACTTAGCAATTTTGAATTTGAGCCTCAAAATAAATACAGCAAAAATGATAGAATTAGGGCTTCCCTGGTGGCTCAGTGGTTGAGAGTCCGCTTGCCGATGCAGGGGACACAGGTTCGTGCCCCGGTCTGGGAAGATCCCACATGCCGTGGAGCGGCTGGGCCTGTGAGCCATGGCTGCTGAGCCTGAGCGTCTGGAGCCTGTGCTCCATAACGGGAGAGGCCACAACAGTGAGAGGCCTGCATACCACAAAAAAATTAAATAAATAAATAAATAAATAAAGACAGAATTAAAAAAAAACACACAAATCCACATCCATTGTGAAGTATCTTTCAATTATTGATAGAGTAAAAGGTCAGAAATCATTAAGGAAAAGGAAGAGTTCAATGGCATAATTAACATATTTCAACTGAGTGACATATATATGATTGTCATACATCGATACCAACAAAAGCAATATTTACATTATTTTCAAATACAAATGTAATGTTTGCAAAAATTGCCTATGTACTGGGACCTAAGCCATGTTTTACTACATTTTACAGGGTTGAAATCATACAAATTGTGTTCTCTGATCATGGTGAATCTGAAAAAAAAAAAAAGGACTGAAAAATCTCCGTATGTTTGGCAATTAAGAAATACATTTCTAAATTGTACACAGATCAACAAGAAATCACATGGAAATTAGAAAATATTTGAAATTAAATGGTAATGAAATACCAAAACATATGTAAAGCAGCCAGTGCTATGCTTAGAGATAATTTATAAACTTAATTTCATAAGATTAAAAAAGAAAAGAAAGACATCAGAAAAGGAAGAGAAATCAATAAGAAGTAAAAGAAAGAAGAATTGAAAGAAGAAATAAATCAATGAGCAAATTATCCATCTCATAAACACCAAATTAAGCCCAGAAACCAGTTAATGCCATAATCAATTGCTGAGCATCCTTATTTAAATGTATCCCTAAAGGATCATTAAGCAATATTTATCAATTGATTTTTAAAGCTCTGAATCTGACAAAGCTTTATTGGTACCTGTGACTGGCTGAATTCTGGAATGGCCTCCAAGAGCCGACTTCCCTGTTTCTCATATCCTATTCAATCCCCTCCCTTCAAGTGTGCACAAGGCTTGTGTTTATAAAACAATGTTCTTCCCATGATTTGCTTCTGTTATTTGGCAAAGGTAGATTGGTCTTGTATGTCCAATTAAGGTCACTAATTAGTTGATTTTGAGTTAATCAAAAAGACGTTTATCCTGAGTAGGCTTAGCCTAATCAAGTGAATCCTTAAAAGAGGGTAGTGGCCTTTGCTGAAGAGAGATTGGAAATAAAAGTAATGATTCTCTCGTTGGGACAGAGCTTGGGAAAGGTTCTATGAGAGGGGCATCTGCAGGAAAATTGTGAGAAACCTGTTGGAATTAATAGTGCCTCCAGCTGACAGCCAGGAACAGGGTGGAGACCTCAGTTCTCCAGCCACAAGGAAACTGAATTCCAGACAGAAAACATGTGAACTTGGAAAAGGGTCTCAAGCAATAGAAGGGAAACACCGCCTGGGTGACACCTTGATTTCAGCATTGTAAGACCCTAAGCAGAGAACCTTGCTCTAATTTCTAGATGTTAACTGCTGATAGAAAATTGCTTGAAATATATTGTAATATACAATTTTGGTTAATTAAGTTCTGATTAATTGATTTTTCACTACATCAGAAAAGGAAGTATGTGGCTCTCTTTTCAACATGATGAATATAAATATGACTTATTGGCACCTACTTTGGTCAAGCATCGTGATAGGCACCAAGAAGGGGAGATGGGACATGAACATCAAACTGCATTTAACCAGAGAAAGCCATTTCCTAAAGGACTTAGAGGATAATGAAGTTAATCTTGTCTATTGATTCTAAGAGAATTGAGGAAGTGCTCTGCCATTAATTGGTCCTGGAGGCCTCACCTTGGGGTATGACATTTCCCTGGGTGCAAACCAAATCATATTAGATTTTCTCATCCCTGAAAATAAAGTAATTGAACAGAATTTAACAGTTTGGAAAGAATACAAACCCCTTAAGAGACTAGAGGCATTGACTCCAATATTGCATCATCCTGAAAGATTTGTTTGCGTCCATTAAATATGCATAACTAACTTTTTTCTTTGATATTATCACTATGGAAATGTTCTCTCCGGAGAAGGGATCCTTTCTTGCATTTCCATCTGTTTTTCTTCCCTTGAAAGTCTCAGTCTGTTTTCCTCAGGTTACTCTGTAATCCTGGCTAGAAATATGCCTGTCATGTGGATAGTTAGTACATCATTTTGGAAGGGGATGAAACGAACATGTATTGATAACTATCTAAGAGCAGAACATTGCTTTAGACACTTTACTTACATTGTAGTCATCATATTTGCTTATTAATACTTTATTATTATTGTCACAACAAAAAAGTTATTTGAGCCTTTACTGTGTGTTTTATATACATTGTCTTATATCATAATAGGCAGGAAGTATTTTTTTTAATTTCTACAGATGGAGATACTCAGAAAGATTAAGATCTTACACGAGGTACACAGCCAATAAGAAGAGTAGCTGTGTTCAAGCACAGTTGGTGAAACTAAGACCATAGACTATGTACCAAGGTTCCCATTTTATCTCTTAATTTCTATCCTGCTGTTTGTGATTGCATGTAGTTTTCTCCTTATCCATCTCCTCCCAATGCAGCCTTCCTGAAACCTTCATGGCAGGTGGCTGGGTGCTAATGGTCTATACTCCCAACATTCAGTGAAAACCAAGATAGATGTGAGCAGGGCTGATGCTATTGTCAGTGTATGGGGTGCAAATTTAGAACCAAGGAGCCCCACACAGCATCTAGAAACTGTCTATGAAAGTACAAGAGCCTCATTTTTCTCATGTGAGCCAAACTGACACACTTCCCTTAGTTGAAATTCAGTGACTTTGGAGGAATGACAGTTCAGGCAGCAGCCACAAAGGCAAATGCCTACAGGTATCAAACATCAGGCAGGTAACAAGAATGAGTCAAGTGAGTTAGGTATCAAAGGGTTCCTGTTCCATGGAAGCTTCTGTGCAATTCTGTTAAGTTCAGTGGAGCATGGACTCTAGGTTCTTTCCCAGAAATTGGGGAAAATCTCACATTTATTTAAGAAGCATGTATGCATTTAGTTTTTCCAGAAACTATTCTGAGTACTTTATGCATATTAATTTACTTAATCTTCATAACAACACTATGCCATAGTTACGACTATTGTCCCCATATTATAGATGAGAGGTTTAATACCTAATCCAAGGTCACTCATCCAAGAAATGATTGACCCAGTGTTCTATGATAAGCTATACGGGTGTCACTATAACTACAGTGACTATAGCAACACTGAATTGCCCAGGCCTGAGCTGAGCATTTTAAACACCAAAAAACACAGCCTGCCTTGGAGTACGATTACTTAAACTCAACAGAAAACAGTATTATGTTTCTTAATTCAGCAGATAGAGAAACTGAGATTCCTAGAGAGTAAGTATCCTGCCTAAGTTCTTAAAATATCTTAATAAACAAACACAACAATGTAAAGCAATTATACTCCAATAAAGATGTTAAAAAAATACTAAAAACGCATAGAACAAAAGGTATATGATTAAAAAAAAAAAGAGCCTCACTAGCCCTTCACTGAATTTAAGATCCTCCACTTCTTTTTAAACTTTACTATGTTTTAAGCATCATGAGAAAATGAAAAGTTCTCACTATGGAAATGAGGCAACTATTTTGTTATGTTCTGTTTTAAAAAAAAATCCAATATTAGGACCAAGTGCCTTTGGTTTCGGTGTGAAATTGTTTAATGTTCCTATTGTTCTCTGAAAGCAGCTTGCTCCCTACAAACTCTCCCAGGCTCTTACTCAGTGGCCACTTATCATTAAAGGATATCTCCGGGGACAATTATATATTTTTCCAGGTATGCTCTATCCTGGGGTAAAATATTTTCTAACGGTCCTAGGGACAAAAGACCAAGTGGAAATACAATGAATGGTATCGGTCTTTAAAAACAATGTCTGTAATGTCATATTTGTGGGGTGAGAGTCTGGAATCTACTCCTTAGGGCTTGTATCTTGTGTCTCTGGGAGATGAAGATGACTCACTGTGACAGACCATTTAGAGCCATGGGAGGCTCTGCAATCTTTCACACGCCTCCTATTGACTTCCCCAAAGAGGCTTTGCCTATTAACAAGTCTGGCAGGGTTCAGACTCAAGCACTCAGCTAGACTGTAAAAAACGTTCATCCAGGGTGGCCAGCATTGGAATGGCTGGGTATCCCAGCTTGCTAAGATGACTCAGGTTGTAGGTGGAGTAAAGTGGCTCTAGGGAGAGAAAAAGTTGTTTCTTTGAACCAAGGCTAGATATTCTTAGGGAATTTACGTTTTTTTATTGCAATGTAACTCAAATTTATATAGACAATCATATTTTTACGTATCATCCCTTCCAGAATGTTTTCACCTGGTGTCACAAAAAGATTCAGGCAGGCAAGGTGATATCTTGGCCCTATTACGTGCTAGCTGTGTGGTCTTGGACATATTATTAGAAGTACACAGGTCTTACTTTTTTCCAATAAAATGAAGCAAAGTATGAGTGTAGAGAGAGATACTAAAGGGATGAGGTAGCTTTCAGTGGCTAATAGCTTGATGTTTAGATTTAGATAAACATACATTTGAATTCTGACTCTGAGTATGATCTTGGGCAATTAATATTTTTTAGCTACAATTTTCCACATTTTAAAAGCAGAGGTACCAACTATCTGGAAGTTGTGAAATTTTAATAATGCATACAAACTACTTAGCAGATTGCCAGGCATATAGTGAGTCACAAAACAAATGTTTGTTTGTTTATTAGATGACCACCACCACTACCCTACTATTCTTACTGCTAATACTACAGTTGTGCTCCAAAAAACGCCTTCTGGGGATGAACTTATGTTATGAAGCAGTCCCTGGGACTATGGGCTTTGTTGTCAAATTGAATAATTTAAAATGTTGTGACTAGTACAAGAAAAGGAAGGAGAAGTTATATGGAAAAAAGAGAGGTAAAGATGGTAAAGATGTAACCACAGTGGTTACATGTGAAATGTTAGGAGGGTAGAGAGTGGAAAAGGAAGAATGAAAGTCCTCAAAGTGGCACAAAATCAAGAACAAGGATCAGGATGCCCTAGATGTTGATTCAACACTAGCTTGAGTCAGGAGCTTTGTTTTGTTTTGTTTTGCGGAAAAATTTCTCTCTGACTTTCTCTTGAGTTACAAAGGCTGAATTCATTGTAGATGGTGCGTTGATCCGTGTTAGGAACACAAAGCTGCAAAAATGGATCAGAGTCAGGGCAATGGGTAGAAGCCTGGGATGTGGAGACTTCAGTTTGAAAGGAATCAGATGACATCACAGGAAAATGAGCTCAGGAATCTAGAAGGAAGGGGTAACAGGAACCCAAGAAGTTCAGTTTACTAGTAGAGCAGCAGCATATGATTGGAGAGAGCCACCAGCATAAGTCAGTGAATTTAAAAAGCTCAGGTTTCTTTATTATGGACTCCTCTTACTTTTACCTCTCCTTTCAGAGCTGTGGCCTGGAAATGTTATGCTAACATAAAGAGGTGGAATTGATGGACTGTAAAGAGAACTGTGGGCTGGACATGCAATTGTAATTTGCTGTCATTTTTTTCTCTAAACTAAGTGATTTTGACCTTGGACAAATTGTTAAGCCCCTTTGAATATGTCTTTACCCATAAAACAGGGGATATTATATTTCTAAGCAAGGCTATTTTGGGATTTAAATGACAAGACATACATAGCACCCTTCAGTCAGGGCCTTTATACCTGCTATAAGCTTAATAAATCAATACTTATTCTTAAGAAAAAATAGTGTGAAACTGCTAAGTTAGGATAGATACAAGAGGCTTGTTTTTTATATATATATAATCTGTCTATACATTGCCACTACTGTATCAGCTCTTTCTCCATTCACATGAGTTTCTGAGTGGTCCTGAATGGCACCATCAACTATAATAACTGCCAAATTGAGAACTTGTCAAACAAATATCACACGTTTATTGAATATGAACTATGAGTTGGCACAAGTTAGGAGCTGTGCCCATAAAGGCAAACTAGGCTAAATTCTTGCTCTCAAATGCTGAAAATGCAGTGACAACAAGCAACTGAAATGACACACATAAGCACACACACACACACACACACACACACACACACACTATGAGCATCATTCATTATAGCAACTCTTAGCATGTAGAAGGCGGAGACATTACTTGAAAGTCTTTTCCCAAAAAATAAATATATGTTGTGAATGTGTGTGTGCCTGTTGTTATTATTAAAGCTTAACGCCTTTCTACACTGGGAAAGAATGCCAGTTATGGGAGGAAACTTCCTTAACTGCTTGAATTTTATGAGTATTTTATATCCCCTGTCAGTTTTAGTTTCCAATTGTCATAAAGTAACATTTATCAAACCTTAAATGTCTTTTCTTGTCATTTTAAAAGAAGAAAAATTTTGTCTTATGCACATTATTTAACTATTAATGAAAGTCTTAAAATATCAGCAAATGACTGAAAATATTTTTATGATGTATTGGCTACTACATGTGGTAAATGGATATACCTACTGGCACTGTTTGAAGTTTTCAATAGATGTGTTTGTAAATTGTATAGTTATAGTTAATTAACTACTGTATATTTAAAATGCTACCACAGAGTTCTTGTTAAATCCTGCATGTATAGTATTAATTTGTGTGTGTGTGTGTGTTATACAGGCCTCTCTCTGTTGTGGCCTCTCCCTTTGAAGAGCACAGGCTCCAGATGTGCAGGCTCAGTGGCCATGGCTCACAGGCCCAGCCACTCTGCAGCATGTGGGATCCTCCCGGACCGGGGCACGAACCCGTGTCCCCTGCATCAGCAGGCGGACTCTCAACCACTGTGCCACCAGGGAAGCCCTGTAGTATTAATTATGATTCAATGAGACTTTCATCAAAATTAAATTCTGAATGAATCAAAGGAGAATTTTTCCCTAGAACATTACCATTAGGCCTACCAATGATCACCAGTTGTAGTATTATTTTTATTATTTCTTGTAGATTAACCTTCTTTTTTTTCCCAAATGTAATTTAGCAAGGAACTGTTTCTTACAGACATCTGTCTTCGCTGATGTGCCCAAAGGTCATACAATACTAGGCATCATCAGGAAGGAAGGCCCAGACCCAACAGAAATACTATTTCTCAAAAGTGTGAAATCACAGTGTCCAAATGGAAAGGGCCCTGGCCTCGGGCTCTTCTTCTTCGTTGCTCTATATTTCTGGGAAGGTCATTTTGTTTCTAAGGCTGTGTTTCTTCTTTTATAAAATGGAGATAGTTATACCTGTTTTATTTACTCCACAGGATGTTTTTTGTGAATCAGCATTAGATAAATCTCTAAGGGTAGTGTCAGGAGTAGATCTTGGATCCATCTCAATGGCTACTTCTAAATCTATCTTCACTGTTGTTGATTTGCTCTTAGAATCAGTCTATTCCTCCTTACTTTCAACAGCATCGGTTAGTCTTTTAGACTGGCAGCTACATTCATAGTGGACAGAGCAGTAAAGACGGGGAGGTGACCATGTCTAAAATCTTCACATCATATTGGTGATTTTTAGTGATAATCTGGAATTTATTTTTATGAAGCTTTTGGAAAAATTAAAAATGAACCAGAAAGCTTGGTCTTTAACCCCCTTCATTTTACGTTTTCTCCCTTAGCCCTATATCTTTTCACTCACCTTTCTCTTTAGACATGAAGGGTACAAATTTTCCTTACAAAAATGATTAAATTCAACTTCTCAAGCCTTTTCTATCTAAGATTGATTTTAGGTCCCCTGCTCTTACAAGTTACATCGGCTGTGCATTACCTTGTCTTACCGGCAGAACCACGAAAGGATTAGTAAGGATTGGATTCTGTCCCTCATATAAATGTTCTTCCACTTTCCTTGGTGAGCAAAAGTTCAAAAATGTCATCATCTAAAACAAACTCTATTCTCAATGAACATAATCTACTTTTAGACTTAACCATTCCTTGGATATTTGCATTTGAACATGAGTTTCTTATTCTAATCATCCCCTAATTGGTAGCAAGTACTAGGATTTTTTTTTTTTGAGCAACCCTCACCTACTTCTCCCATCCTCAGTCAGATGTGAGGTACAAAATCAACCAATTGAAGGGGATTTTTCTACCCATGTGACGTAGTGAACACAGGTCTGTGTACTAAACCCCAGTGCAGTAGAAATAAAGGATTACCCTTAAGCCTCAAAAGTGATAAAGGGGAAAGTAAGAGGTAACTAAAATGTATATAGACTTTAGAGTTAGAAAGAATTATACATCAAGATTTACCAGTTTTGTGTCCATAAACACATTCCTAACCTCAGAGAGCCTCGGTTTACAAATAAGAGATATTACGTACTTTGCAGCATTATTGTTACTGAGTACAAGCTCACACCACTCGCCACACAACAGGCCAATACACCGAGAGATGAAGTGTTGGAGCAAGACATACTGATTTTATTTGGAAAGCCAACAGACTGAGAAAATGGTGAACTAGTGCCCCAAAGAACCATCTTACTTGAATTAGAATTCAGGCTTCTTTTATACGAAAAGTGGAGTAGGTGTGCTGGTTGTAATCTTCTTGGTGCAGGAATCCATTGTTCTTGCAGCTGTCCATGTAGGTCTGGTCACAATATTCCTATAAGCCTCCAACAAGGCAATTGCTATTTTATGTTCTGCAAATTTTTATCTTTATATGAATGGAAAAGTGTATACCTTTAAAGGATAGAACCTTGAGAATGAGCTATCCTGTGTATTTAAGGCTACAGGCAACATTTCTGGAAAGGTGCAGAGCCAGCATGACTAGGCACAGGCAACAGAGCAAAAGGTTAGAGCTAAAGGGATAGATCCAATATGGAGTCAGGTTTGTTCTTCTCTGTTACATTATTGTTCACATATAAAATATATTCAGTTAATGGTCATTTTTCTTTCCTTTTCTTCCTATTTTATCTAGAAGGTGGTAAGCTTATATAACTATCATACCAAGAATAGCAAAGACTAAAATTAAAAATAAACTATCATAAAAAAAGATAGCTCTTAAAAAATGGTCAGTCTCTATTTCTTTTACTTTTGTTTCTAAATTTTGCAAATGTTCTTTTTCCATACACAGCTTAACAAGTGACTCAAATACAGTTTATTTTTCCCCACCTCTCTTTGTCTTTCTGGTCACCTAATCTCCATCACATCAAGTATGACTTTCTCTCCAGACAGGCTAACATTGCCAACATCCCAATATTACCCTGATTCTCTCGTGAATCCTTGCAAGGGTGTGTCTGGGCCAATATATGGCAGCCACCCCTGAAAGGCACAGGTGAGAAATGAGGTTCAATGTTACAGGTCAGAGGTTGTGCTGTCAGGAGGAACAGGCCTTTGCTGGCACCATAGGCACACTGCAATCAGTTCTAGAAATGCCATGGTTGCCATTTTCTTCTGTTAAGGACTACTAACTTTTATTTCAAATTCTAGCCTTAATAAAATACATTTAAAAGTTAAGGGTAACCCTGAAAGAAGTGTTTTGGGTAGTATTTTTGGTCTTATAATATACTCTGGATCACATGCAGTCAATCACCCTTTAAACCTAGCAGCCTGCAGATCTCAAAGGAATGACTTCATTGCTCAAGTTCTTTTTCTACTTCTACTGACATGGACTATTCTAGGAAGGTGCAGGTAAAGGTAAAAGTGGGTGTCTCTTTTGAGCACTGTGCTAAACACTGTGAATAAATCCAGCCACCCTCAGGAGCTGCCGGGAAAAGGAGTGAGATAGAGTATAAATAAAGAGTTATAATGTGTTTGGTATTATATTTGAGATGTGGGGTGACAAGAAAAGCCTTACTTACTATACAGATTTTGAGAACCACCTTAAAGAGTGATTAGAGGTTTTCCATCTTAAGAAAGCAGGTGGCATATAGCTGAAGAAAAAATATGTGTATGAATTAAACAGAAATAAATGGAAGATTTGGAGAGGTGGAATGAGTCAGCTGTCACTGCAGTAGAGAATGAAAATATGTAGAGTGGAGTAGGGAGTGAGAGACAGAATATGATGGTGGAAAGCATTCTTAATGAAGAACAGTTTACAGTCTACTATGGAATGTGTGTGTTTCCAGTAGAAAAAATATAAAGTATAGGAGTAATGAGAACGTGCTTTGTAACATAAAGGATAACTTTCGCAGCAATGTGGAAGATTGATGATATTAAAAGCAGGGAGAACAGGCATGAGGGTTTGTAGTAGTCTAAGAGCCGAGGTGATAAAGGTTTAGACGAGGGATTCTCAACTGGGAGAGATTCTCTATCTTCCCCCCAGCACTCCGCCCAATTCACACACACACACACACACACACACACACACACACACACACGGGACATCTGGCAATATCTGGAGATATTTTTGCTTCTCACAACTAGAAGGTAGATACCAGCATCTGGAGAGCAGAGGCCAGGGATGCTGCTAAACATTCTGCAATGCACAAGAAAGCTCCTCATGACAAAATTATCTAGTCCAAAATGTCAATAGTGCCAAGGTTGCGAAACTCTGGTGCAGACAAAGGCTATGACATTAAAGATAAAGGCTGACTTTGAGGAACAATTCTCAAGAAATGTCAGGATTGATATAGAATGTAAGAAAAAGGAATGAATCATGGACCTCTAAGAATTTGTCAATATATATACTTAGATACACTTAACAAATAAGATTACTTTGAATATAATAAAATAGGATGATATTATACTATCTGGTTGGGGTTTACAATAATCTGTTACCCAGAAGGGACTGAGGTTAGAAATAGATTTTTGAGTCACTGGCTTTTAACTTATAACTGAAATCATGGAATAAATGAGATTATTGTAGAAGAGTGTGTAGTGTTTGTAATCAGAGATGTGCATCAGAATCATCTGGCCTCCCTCTGAGATATTCTAACTTGGTAGAATTATTATTATTCTAATTTGGTAGACTGAAATTAGGTTCTAAGAATATGTTCTCTAAAAGAATAAGCAATACACTTTTTACTGTTCTCTGTGTGGAGGGAAGAAATAGTCTAGAGGGTGCAAGGATTTAAAATAGTCTTCCATCAGGATATCTAGTTTTGTGGAGTTCAGTTTGGATCCATGAAAAAATTTTACATAATTACAAACCAAAATTAAATAAAATAACATTTCCTAGAAATCTAAAGCAAATTAACTAATAAGTCCATGTATATTTTGAGTTGGTGGCATAACAGAGAATCTATACCAACTGACTTTAAAATATAGTAATGTAACCAACATGCTATGAACTGAATTGTGCTCCACAGCCAGAGATTCATATGTTAAATCTCTAATTCCCAATGTGATGGTATTTGGAGATGTGGCCTTTGGGAGAACATTAGGTTTAGATAAGGTCACAAGCATGAGCATAGTCTCCTCATGGTAGGATTAGTGCCTTTAAAAGAAGGGGAAGAGACAACAGAACTCTCTCTCTCTCTCTCTCTCTCTGCCATGTAAGGACCCACTGAGAAGGTGATTGTCTACAAGCCAGGAAGAGGGCTCTCACCAGGAACCGAATTGGCCTGCACTTTAGCCTTGGACTTCTTAGTTTCCAGAATTGTGAGAAGATAAATTTCTGTCATTTAAGCCTCCTAGCCCTTGTTATTTTGTTATAACCACTTGAGCTGAATAAGACACATATGTGCCTAATAGTATCACTGTTTTTAGTGCTGTTATCAGTGCTGGTAGGGTCGATAGTGCTATTCTGAGACTGTTGTATGTGCCTTTTGAGCTAATGTAAATGCATGATTACTCTTATATCTTTCAGAATGGGGATTTGGAGTATAAAAAAATGAGATACAAATACATGATTTATGTGGTTAAGTAAACTGAATCAGTCATAATGTATTTATCTTTTAAAAAACTGCATACCTTCTAACTCCGACTATTGAAAATGCATTAAATACCAGCAGCAATTAGCAATACCAGCCCCAGATTATAGGTTCTTAATACCATTTTCCAGGAAAATGAACTAAGACACCCCCTGCAGAAATGGCTGAGTTCAAGCTTGTTTCTTGGTTCCTTTTTTAAAAAGATAAATACAAAACGAAATACAACACCTCAGTTGTCTGCATGGAAAGATGCTAGGGCATTAATTCATTATTTTGGAATGGTGAGAAAGGAACATGACCCCTTAATCAAGCATCTATCTTTACCCTTTCCATATATGTTTTTTACCCAAGAGAAGGAAATTAGTTGGATGAAGAAGATTCTTTTAAGATAAATAGTCCAGCTAATAAATGAAGAAGTAATGTTAGATATCAACATTTCACAACTCCTATTGGCATAATGAATTGAGGTGATAATCATTAGTCACTGCTAACATCACAGAACAGAGACCACCGAACATGGCATGTCTTCTGCCTTTCAAGAAGTTTAAACTTAAAACCAGTGGAGCATCTAGATTTATTTCCAGAAAATACAGGCAACAGAGTAGAGTATGTGTAAAATAGCACTTCAGGGAGACAATCAGAGATGTCCAGATGGTGAGAAACAGGAGAAACCACCCAGTTCTTCAAGGAATAAAGAGTATGGAAGAAAGAGAGATAGAGGCAGAGACAGAGGGAGAGAAAGAGAAAGAGATATAAGGAAAGGGTGTGGGGAGGGATATTTTAAAAGACACTTAAGAGATATATATCAACGACCAACTGGGATCCATAACCCTATTCTAATTCTGATACAATCAAACAAGCTTTAAAATAATAGTTTAGGAGATAATATGGTTGATTTTAAAATTGACAGAATATTAAATGATATCAAGGAATTAATGCTAAGTTTAAGTGTGATAATGGTATGTAATTATATCTCCAAATATTTCTTTTCTAAAATATATACTAATATATTTTTGGATGAAATGATGAAATATCTGAGACTTACTTCAAATGAATTTGGGAGATTAGAAACTGAAACAAGTTTGGCTATGAATTGAGAATTATTGAAGCACAGTGATGGGGAGGATGAGGGGGCTGATTTTACTGTTCTCTACATTTTTTTATATTTTTGAAACTTTTCACAATAATAAAGTTTTTTAAAGCTTCTCAAGTGATTACGTTTAAGGCAGATGATTACTGTGTAGAGTAAGAATAAAAGGAAACAAGATAAGAATCCTAAGACCAGGAACATGGATTTGAAGAATTTACTTTGGGAGAGTTAACATCAATAGCTGATTCTCAGGGAGAAAAAGCAGCGTGACCTTTGATATAATTCTAGGGCACTCTGTGGGAAGCCTTGAAAAGATAGTGCTCCAGTCTCTGCACTCACCCAGAGTTAGAAATGGGCTCATCCATTGGACTTTGTTACATACTCATCTGATCATTAAAGAAATTACTCTGTGTGTATGTATACATAGAGGCATGAGCACACGCATATGTATACGCACACACATGCACATTGGTAATTAATTATATTGCTTTATTTGATTCTCTTATGGTTCTTATAGGTTTCCCAAGGGCTTTGTTAATATATAATTTTTTTTATTTATTTTTATTTATTTTTATTTTTTTTGCGGTACGCGGGCCTCTCACTGTTGTGGACTCTCCTGTTGCAGAGCACAGGCTCCGGACGCACAGGCTCAGTGGCCATGGCTCACGGTCCCAGCCGCTCCGTGGCATGTGGGATCTTCCCAGACCAGGGCATGAACCCATGTCCCCTGCATCGGCAGGCAGACTCTCAACCACTGCGCCATTAGGGAAGCCCTGTTAATATATTTTTTATTTTTTTTTATTTTTTTTTTTTTTTTTTTTTTTTTTTTTTTTTTTTTTCTGTACGCGGGCCTCTCACTGCTGTGGCCTCTCCCGTTGCGGAGCACAGGCTCCGGACACACAGGCCCCGCGGCCATGGCTCGCGGGCCCAGCCGCTCCGCGGCACGTGGGATCCTCCGGGATCGGGGCACGAACCCGTGTCCCCTGCATCGGCAGGCGGACTCCCAACCACTGCGCCACCAGGGAGGCCCTGTTAATATATTTTTTAAACCCTCTTATATATCTATTCACTGCCCTTCCTGAATCCACTAATTTATGCAGTACTACATACTTAATAACTGCTCCAAATAAACTTGATGGATTAAGTTAAATTGGATTGGATTGGAAATAAACAAGGATCCATATGAAAGGAAAGAACATGGACCCTGGATCTGGGATTAGAGGAAAATGGGAAGATCCATCTGTCATCCATAAACTTTTAAAATGTTGCACAGCCTCCTTTTTCCATCACTCTATTCACATCTCCAAAATAATTTTATAGAGGCTAAACATTTTTGAACATATCACAAAGGGTAACCTTAATGAGAAAAGACTTCACAACAGAACAATCAGCCAGGCTTGTGTGGAAGGGAAGGGGTGTGTGCAGAATGTGTTGCCAGAGTTTTAATCCTTAAAGGCACGTAGATCTGCCTCCATCACTATTTAGGACCAACTAATAATATTTATAGTTTCAACCCCACAAACTAACCTTACTTCACTCCCACCCATGATACATCTGGTGCTTCCTTATGATCACAAGACCTACTAATACCCTGGCCATGATAAATATTTTTCTATATCTTAGGTGCAGCTGTTCCCAGACAGATGAAGAGTTTACTTTGATTTGCTATTATCACCCTAATGATAGCAATGGGAAAACCATTGTGGGTAATATGTGGTTGTTTAAAAAAGAGACCATGACTAAGATTATATCTGGACATTTAAAAGAGCCACTCTCTACATACACACATATATACGCTGTAAGACCCTTTCATGAGTTGGTTTCCCTAATTACCTCTGTGAACCACTATCCAGTGTGTCTGATACCTCCAGTTTCTAAGGACAGCACATAGATGGAGTCTGGGTAAAAAAGGCCAAAGGGAAGAAACAGCAAGGTGATTTGCCACCTGGTGAGGGAGTCTTCTCACCAGTCCAGTTTACAACTTAGTTTTTTTTGTTAACCTCTAGGACAGGGGTCTCAAACCCCCGTTACTGGCCCACAGCCTGCTAGGAACCTGGCCTCACCGCACGGCAGGAGGTGAGCGGCGGGTGAGCGAGTGAAGCTTCATCTGTATTTACAGCCGCTCCCCATCGCTCACATTACCGCCTGAGCTCCACCTCCTATCAGATCAGTGGCAGCATTAGATTCTCATAGGAACACAAACCCTACTGTGAACTGTGCATGCGAGAGGTCTAGGTTGCGCGCTCCTTATGAGAATCTAATGTCTGATGATCTGAGGTGGGGCTGCGGCAGTGATGCTAGTGCTGGGGCGTGGCTGCAAATACAGATTATAATTAGCAGAGAGGTTTGTCTGCACAGAAACCATAATAAATCAATGCACTTGAATCATCCCAAAACCATTCCCCCCTCCCCTGGTCCGTGGAAAAATTGTCTTCCACTAAACTGGTCCCTGGTGCCAAAAAGGTTGGGGACCATTGCTCCAGGGAACATCAGCAATTTACGGATAATTATGCAATAAGTCAGTTTCATGTCTGAGCCTCAGTTTCCAAATACAATGTAATTACTGATCAACTCCAGATGACCGTGAAACATTTTAAGAATTGCCTGAAGTAACTCTACATTGAACAATACGGCAGAGCTAAGCAGAAAAGGAAAACATAAAACACTGCCAGTTCATTCTGCTTGCCTATTTTTCAATTCCTCACACAGGCCTCTCTGAACCCCATTGTGTAATAAATATTTATAGCATCAGCCTTTTCATTGTGCACATTATCATACGTGTGTGCCCACAATTGAACAATTCTAAGTCAGGAAGTAAAGCCCTGTTCCCTCCGAAACAGATGACAACTTGTCCATTGCATACATTTATGCTTTTCAGGACCCAAGAGTCTATTTAAACACATGTTAAATACTGGATGCCTCAATAGAGATGTCTTGAATTACCTCAGAATAATTGAGCCATTGAAGAACTCTAGATTGTTCCACATGGCATTGAAGTCTGTGGTAATACAGTCCCCTCATGTGATGGGGACATCACGTGACTTGGGACAAATGGTTTATAAAACCCAGAATGGTTAAGAGTTGTCAGAGTCTGAATGTGCCTATTGTATTTCAATAATTGCCACTTAGTATTTGATTTAAGAAAGCTTAGAAGTAAAGAATGTTTCTATAGACATGGCTGTTATGCTAATTTTTACTATACCCTTCTCTGTCTTCCCAAACTGCATTTAGAAACCTCTGTTTTCTATTATAGAATGACTTTCACTCTCACTGATTTCCCAAATCTCTCAGTGGCCTCATTAAAGACAACTACTATAAATTATAAGGTCTCTGCTTAACCAGGTTGGTCTGTCCCAGTCTAAGGATGCAAATTCCATTGTACATACTGGACAAAATGTATGCCTGTCTTCCAAACTTGTTAGGCTATCCAATCTTCTTTACAGAAGATGGTTTCTTGGTGAAATTTGTTAACTACTTCCAATTATGTGTCTCTTGGAGGGAGTATATGTATGCACATTCAAAACTCCTTGTTATATTCTCTAAGGTTTGAGCTAGGAAAAGGTGCTTCATTGCTTTTGTAAAAAACACCCATTGATAATAATAAAGTCAGAGAGTCTGGAAGGAGCTAGTTTCATCACATTTAGCCCTCCAAGTTATACAGCCCTCTGCAGGTAATGGTAGTGGAAAATCATCATTAGAGACATCCTATGGGAACTGAAATTCCAAAGCAGGGGCTAATTAGCCATCATTAGAGTATTACCTATTTTTCTGTTGCTAACTCTATCTTGGATAGATCCCAAAACTTAAAGATCCAGGATCAAAATTTATTCTCTTATTAATATTTACAGTGATTTTTCAATCCATGCAACAGTTCAAAGTTAACTGCCTTCTTCCCTGATTATAAAGGCATATTGCTGTGCGTGTGTGTGTGTGTGTGTGTAATTGAAAGAAGGAAAAGGAGAAATTATTTTTTTTAAATCTGTCTCTGTAATCTCATACCAAGCACTTTTTGAGCTTCTTAACTCCAAGTTAAATCTTCTGTTCTTTGTTTTCTTGTTGTAACTGGGACCAGAAGCCAAAGGCAATCAAAATCTATAAGATAAATTATTCTGGTTTCCAGTGAGATTGTGGATACTACAAAAATTACAAGAGAGATAGGTTCTATAGACCCCATGTTCTGAAGAATACCAAAGCATTAGGGTTTTCTCAGATTTTCTAGTCCCTAGATCATTATTTGAACTCCTATAACATCATTTTAAATTCTTGGAAAAGCAATATTGAAGGTGGTTAATAATTAAGAATGTAGTCAATAGCTTTTAACTGGAGTGATTCAAGCATTTAATAAACCAACATACAGCCTAAGCTAGCTCATTAGCAGAAAGAAAAACTAAAAACTGAAGAAAAAAGTGAGATCAACACTTGCATTTTTTCATTTGTTTGCTGTAGCATTCAGAAGTGGCTTCAAGAATAGCTAACATAGACAGCTGTCTTTGAATATAATTTGAGGAGAACTTGGAAGGCAACATGGCCTCAAAATAGCCTCAAATACTATGGACTTACCACTTATGCCTAAAATTCTGGGGTTGGAGAGAAGAAAGGACCATACAGCAAATACCCCTGGAAGTGGTAGTCTGTGACATTTCTTCCAGGTGAATTAGTTTACTAAATCCTATTCAAGGCAAGTTTAATTTTGGAATGAGTGAAAATATTTTGAGCACATAAACATTAGTTGAAAAAAGAGAGATCCAGAAGCTGTGGTAATTGGTAGCTGACAAAAAGTTAAAGGATAAATTTGATTAAGATATTTAGAAACCATGAATACTGAAAAGATTATGGCACCTCTGTCATATATAATTCAGAATGAAAAATATAACTATTAAATAAATCTAGTAAATTCCAAAGGCCGAAAATATTCTGTTTTCTCTTTTGAATGAATTCATCAATCCTACCACATTGTGTTCTCTGAACTTGCTTTGCCTGCCTATTGGATATTCCACAACATGTTGAAAGAGTGTTTTGATGGATGAATGGGTGAACTGTACTAAAAAGGGTTATGGATAAGTTCTACGTATCTCCTACTTTAAGATTTACCAATTTCAGATAAAACAAAGAGTACCCTTCTATAGGCTCTATTGCCTAGTGAAAAAGAGATGAAAATCTTATAAAAAATACAGTACAAAAAAAGAAAAATGGCAGTTTTTCCTCTGTTCCAGATGTAAGAGGAATTGAACTAAATCCTCAGCCTCAGTTTCCCCATAATTGTTTATTATGTATATGACCTTCCTTGGGCCCTGCCTGGTGGGGATATTAGGTAATTGTGGGTGTGTACCAATGAAGGCAGGAAAAGCTCGACTTGTGAGCAACCCTGGTAAACCACTGGTGCAGCCTTATACCACTTCTGAACCAAGAATGACAAAACTTGCCTAAGTATCCGAATCTCCCATGGAGCTTGACTGTAGATCTATTGAATCAGAATCCACTGAACAGGAGTTCTGGTCTTATTGTCTTTAATAAATTCCTCAGAGGAATCTCTGGCTTTTAGCTTGACATTTTTCTGTGGCCTAACAGCTGAGAACCACTGTTTTTTATTCTGTTGTTTGTTATGGGCCTTTTATGTTTCTTGCCATAACTCATATTCCCAAGAGCATGTTCAGCAACTTTTGGACTCTATGCTTTCATTTCTTTTAAATTCTCATTTTCTTCAATGGCCTTTGCCTATCGTAGGGATCTAATTCCCAATCCACATACATTTTCCAGCTCTCTCAAGTATATTTTATAACAGATACTCGATATGTGTTAGTTCAGAGGAGTTGACTCTCCCCTTCCCTCCATAGCCCCGTGAACGTCTCCCTGGTTAAACAACACAGCCCGCAAGGTTTATGGTCTCAAGTTTTAAACAGAAGCTCAAATATTACGTCAGAAAAAGGTAAGCTAGTCACACCTATTTAGGAGATTCATAGATAAACCATAAAATTAAAGCTTTGAGTGAGGACATCTAGTCTCCCGTTCAGGCTTTTATATTGATTTGTTGAACAACTCAAACAAATAATTTAATCCTCCCGAATCTGTTTCTTCTTTTGCCACTTGAGAGTTTGATTAGCTGCCTTATCTACATCTAAGTGTGCCTCAGGGTCAAATTAGTAGAAAATTCTACAAGATTGTAAGATATCATTATTAGTAGTACAAGAAACAACTTCTATGACTTACTCTTTTTAACCTCAAGTTCAAAAATTTTATAGGTCTGCCACCTTCCAAATTTCAGTGATTCTTCTCACGGGTGGAGATTGAGAAAAAACCCGGTGTCCTTGAGAATGTTTTCACCTTGAAATCTAGTTCATGGAAAGGAAAGAAAGTACAATTTCTACTTTTTTTTCCCTCATTGTATGTTTCCTAAAGCCATTATAACAAATGACCACAAGCTGGGTGACTTAAAACAACAGAAATTTATTCTCTCCCTTTTCTGGAGACCAGAATCTGAAATCCATGTGTCGACCAGTCTGGGCTCCCACCAACATCTCTAGGGTAGAATCGTTCCCTTCCTCTTCTAGCCTGTGGTGGTCATGGCAATCCTTGATGTTCCTCAGTTTGTGGAAGCCTAACTCTAGTCTCTGCCTTCAGCTTCGCACGGCCATCTTTCCTCTGTGTGATCTGTGCCAGAATTTCCCTCCTTTTTTTTCTTTTTTTTTTAAATCAAAAATTGAATGTCAATTTTATTTTATTTTATTTTTTTAATTAGAGTATAGTTGCTTTACAACAGCAGTCCTCAACATTTTTGGCACCAGGGATGGGTTTCGTGGAAGACAACTTTTCCACGGGTGGTAGGGGGAGGGGGGAATGGTTCAGGCAGTAATGCAAGTGATGGGGGGGATGGCTCAGGCAGTAATGTGAAAGATGGGGAGCGATGGGGAGTGGCAGATGAAGCTTTGCTCACTCACCCACCCGCTGTTCACCTCCTGCTGTGTGGCCCTATTGCTAACAGGCCACGGACAGTTACCAGTTGGCGTCCAGGGATTGGGGACCCCTGCTTTACAATGTTGTGTTAGTTTCTGCTGTACAACGAAATGAATCAGCTATATGTATACATATATCTCTTCCCTCATGGACCTCCCTCCCACCCCACCCCCCATCCCACCCATCTAGGTCATCACAGAGCACCGAGCTGAACTCCCTGCACTATTCAGCAGGTTCCCACTAGCTCTCTATTTTACACATGGTAGTGTATGTATGTCAATCCTAATCTCCCATAAAGATGACAGTCATTGCATTAGGGTCCACCTTAATCCAGTATAAACTCATCTTCACTTGAGTATATCAGCAAAAAATTATTTCCAAATTAAGGTCACCTTCACAGATTGTTGAGTGGACATGATTTTGGGAAGCTACTGTTTAACTTAATACACTCCTATAGATTGTTGTTTTCTCCTTTTTTCTTGAGACTACTTTCTGTTTGACTATTTCAAGACAAACTTTGAATTTCATTTTAGAAATATAAAAATTAGAAAGTATCCCATTTTAAAGTCCATTTTATGGACTTTAGCAAGCTGAAGTTTGAGTCAGAATGAACTAGATTAAGACATATGAGAGGGTATTGTGGATGAGAGATTTCTGCCCAGGGCATGTACTTGTATAAGTTATCACCCTGGGCCTCAGTTTCCTCATTTGAAATATAGGACCATAATGCATTCTCTACTCCATAGAAGGAGTATTTTGGTCCTACAACAGAATGTAAAAGAATTTGACAAAGAAGAGAACACTGTAAAAAAGTAAGTTATTATTAAATTTTTGCATAATTTTTGACAGCCTATCTTCCCAAAATGTGGGAGAAAATAAGACTGAATATTGTTCTGATGTTCAGAGAAAAAGACATTATTGTCTTCCTTCCCATTATGTAACTTCAAAGGTTTTAAATCTGAGCATCTTGAATAGAGCTCTACACCCTGTGGGTGCTAAATAATTACTTGTCAACTGACCTGTTATTAAATGTTACTTTTAATCACCTTGCAGAGATAATTTAAAGTTGGCTACAGAAAGATAGGCTTGATAACCTAATAGATATTAAAATGTCTCAGAGTCTCCTGTACTGCATTTGAATTCATAAGCTATAGAAGCTTAATTTCTTTAAAGAGAAACTTGTGCTCAATGAGTTTTTTCTACAATAAATAATTTTGAAAAAAAATATCTTCCAAGGGAAAAATTATTCCTTTCACAGGATGACCTTTCCTTCAAATACCTCTGGTTGGTAGAACTTCGTAAGTTTTAAGGGGAAAATGAATTCTGTAGAACAGTATCTGTGTTACCTTTTCAAACAAAAGAAAGGAAAGAGATAATTTGAAAAAGTACTCCAAGAAAAAGGGTCTCTGTCTACATGCAGAACATTTGTTCTGACCAACGCATAGGAGACATCCTTTCCATTTTTCCATGGCTGTCTGACTACCAGACTCTCCAAGAAACTGGGATGGCAACTCAGAGGACTATTTTGAAGAGCTGAGGTGAGGCAGGTAGGTGGTGTAGTATTTGTTCTGAATATACTTAAATTTCCTCCTTAAAGGAAGCGCAATGATCTTTATCCTTTGGCTGATAGGGTCTCTTGGGTTTGGCTTTTAAAAACTCAGTGATCAAGTAAAATTTGGAACAATTCATCAACTGTTTCAGACGCTTGCTTTTCTTGGTACCAAACTCTGGATGACTTGCAAACTTCTAGGAGTCTGTGTTTTTTTAGATTCTGGTAGTTTTCAAGCATCAGACACAGATATCTACAGATTTCAAATATCTTGTCATTGAGATCATGCCCTTTGGAATTGGACAGAGATAGATATAATGTATGAATAACCACCTATCAGCAATGAGACGACTTAAATTCTCTTAAGACTCAGTTTCCTCATCTGAGAAGTGATAAAGTACTTTATACATATTAGCTGTCATTCTCAGCTTCCTCTGAGTTATAATAAGAACAAGTGTGTAGTGTGGCTTACTCAAAGCTGACACACCATTCCAAAAAATACTAGTCCCCTTTCCTAAATATTTTTTGAGGTAAGTAATAACAATTACAGACATTTTTCTATTATCCAGTTTAGTTACAAAATTCCATATTTGTTTATTAAATGATTCCATATACTTAAACAAAGATTATCCATTATTATTTACATAAATACAAGTTCTACTGAATGTAACTTTTATGTTTTCACAACAATTCAAAAGAAATGCAGTACCCTAAAATTCCTCAGGATCATTGTGAACATTGTGAATATTATGTATATTCCTATACTAATATACAGAATGGACATTAAGAGTGAGTCTTGACTAATGGAATACTAACTGATAAAACAGCCATTATAAAAAAGCAGCCAGGGTAAGATTATAGAGCTGAAAACATACGGACATTGTAAATCTAATGTCTCATTTTATTGATGGAGCAATGACTACATATTCACTCATCTGTGTGGGTGTGTGTATGAGTGTGTATGTGTGTACACACACACACTCGCATACACTATATATATATTTACTTATTTGTAATATATATATTTGCAATTTAACTCTATCTGCTTGCACATTATAGGACATAGTATTTCATATCATATAAGATATTGTATATTGTATATATAGCAATTTGGAAAGTATGAGATAATATTGTCAAATCTCATTTGCTCATCTGTGTTCTGTGGATTGGTCAAATCTCATTTGCCCACTGTGTTCTGGGGATTGACATTAATAGTAGCCTGTTTCCTTACTATACTCTGCTTAACTGTAAGCTCCAAGAGGGCATGGTTGTAATTATATGTTCTATTAGTTTTGTTTTATCTTTTGGTTTTTTGGCCACAAGGCACATGGGATCTTAGCTCCCTGAACAGGGATCGAACCCACACCCCCTGCATTGGAAGGTGAAGTCTTAACCACTGGACCACCACGGAAGTCTCTATTAGTTTTCTATTGTTGCAGAAGAAATTACCACAAACTTAGTGGCTTTAAACAACATTCATTAATTATCTCACAGTTTCCGTAGGTCCTAAGCCCAGGCAGGGCTTAACTGAGTTATTGCCTTCTCTGTGTCTGCAAATGGGCTTTTCTCTTGGCATGTGTTTCCCTGGTGTCTCTCACTGTGTCCAAATTTCCTCTTCTTATGACACCAGTCACCCTGGACTAAGGGTCACCTTAACCGCCTCATTTTAACTTTATTACCTCTTTAAAAGCCATATCCTCAAATACAGCCACATTCTGAAGTGCTGGGAGTTAGGGTTTTAACATATATGAATTTCAGTAGGAACACAATTCAGCCCATAACAAGATCTCGTATGACTGAAATCAAAGTGTTAGCTGGTGCCATTCACTCATCTGAGGTCTAAGGATCTTCCTCAGGTTCATTGGTTGTCAACCAATTCATTTTTCGTTTGACTAAGTTGTTAGGATGGAAAAATATTAAAAAATAAAATATACCCACCTGCAAAATATACATCTTTCAAATAATTTTTCTTATCAGTAAGCTACCAGGATAATTATTCAGATTAGACTGAAGTCAAACTCTAGAGTGAGAGTTATATGTACATTTTAGATTACACATTTATCTAAGTACATAAAAGAAAAAAAAAGCATTCAGCGAACCTTCATATTAGTCTCTAGGTTCCTCTCCTTATGGAATTGTTTTATCTCTTAACCACTCAAAAGAATGATCTTCATCTTGTTCCAGCACCCAATGTTCTGTTCTGAATAGCCACTTTTAAATGACACTATATGAGTAAGTCTTCCTCTGAGTGTATACATTTACTTAATAACTATCAAGTATTTACCAATTGCTATTTATGGAAGCCTTTACATTATATTCCATTATATGATGCAAAACACTATTAAACTCAATAAATACTCAATAAAGGGAATCGACATGCGATGATGTAGTGGTCTACCTCTCTGTCTCTGTCTCTCTGTTCTTTCTCTTGTAGGTTTGTTCCATGTTCCCAGTTTTGTTCTGTCTGGTTTGATCAGATATTCTCACAGGTTGTGATGAATACAAACGTCACTTCTTGCTTGCAATCCAAACTGAAATTAGAGCCTCTATTGGGCAAAAGCAAAGAAACACCACTATTCCTTGAAATTAGTGATAACTCTTTTCCCGTTCCTCTGCTCTACATCTCCTAAGCTTCTCAGGTGAAATGTGACTACTTAGCAACCATTTTCATTCTCAGTCTACTTGGTGTGTCCTATCCTAATTTTATATGGTACTTGAGTGTCCTACTATTGATGGATTAAACTTTTACTGTGTTAAAACAATGTTAAGGAAAACTCTGCTATAAAGTTTCATAATTCTTAGTATTCTTCCTTCATCTGCTTCTTCTCCAATCCACTCAATTTTTTTTTTCATTTTCCCCCAGTACTTTCTCTCATCCTTGCTAGGGTAGTGTTTTGATTACATCTTCAGGCAGGTTTTTCTCATAGATTTTGAGAAAATCTGAATGTAAGTTCACATCACTACAAACAATTTCAGAAAAAATGGACTTCTCACTTGAAATTTAGGCTACAAATTCATTAGTTGCACTCAAGTTATAGGAATATAAATTCTTATCAGTCATTAAATGGAATTAACTTTTAATCTATATAATGAGTTAGTCCTAAGAAATTTTTCATATTTACATTGAGAGTCAAGGATATCTTGAGAGGTAACTAGATCTTACTTGATATAATTAGTAACTTGGAATATATTATTTCTAGTAAAAGTCAATTCAAGTGCTCTAACTTCATTACTACATTAATATAAATTCTTCATATCAGATACCAATGAAAAAAATACTACTTAAGATAATCCAAACTTACAGATATGAAAAATTGGGCTTCCCTTGTGGCACAGTGGTTGAGAGTCTGCCTGCCGATGCAGGGGACACGGGTTCCTGCCCCAGTCCAGGAAGATCCCACATGCCATGGAGCGGCTGGGCCTGGGAGTCATGACTGCTGAGCCTGCACGTCCGGAGCCTGTGCTCCGCAATGGGAGAGGCCACAACAGTGAGAGGCCCGTGTACCACAAAAAAAAAAGATATGAAAAATTAACTGGAGTTGACAGTTGTTTTTCAAAAAGATTTTTTTTTTTGCCTTGACACAAAGTTTTACAACATTGTAAATCACTTGCATTAGAATCACCTGAGTTGATGTTTTGTTTTGTTTTTTCAACTCAGATATATATGGCCAACCTCTGACACACTAATCAGAATTTCTGAGAAGACACCTGCAGTGATTTCAACAAGTTCATTGATTCATTCAACTAACATCTCAATGCCTACAATGTACTGGGCAGTGTTCTAGGTACTAGTGATATAACCATGAATTGATCTTGCCTACCTGAAACTATATTCTATTTGCTGGAAGACAGGAAAAGAACAGATTAATTTTGAAATGATTGCAATGTCTGAGGTGATAAGTGCTGTTGATAAAAGAAAGCACCTCAGGGGGTTAAGGACTCCTACTAGGGGATAAGGGAGTTAGAAATTTTTATTTCAACTAGAATAATAATAATAAGAAAAAGACATCATGGACAAAGGCATGAAGAAGAAGAGAGAATGAGCCAACAAGATGTTTAAAGGCAAGGACTTGCCAGGCAGAAAAACCTGGAATTGAAATGGGTGCTCCCTGTTATGTCTGAATAACAGCAAGAAGGCCCATGTAGCTGGAGGGGGCTGATTGCTCAAGAGACAGTATTGCTCAGTCCATGAGACAATAGATCCTGGGGACAGACTGCCAGTGCCTCTGTCAACCATTCATTTGTAGTATGACCTCAAGAAACTTTTTTAATTGCTCTGTGCCTCAATTTCTTCATCTATAAAATGGGTTAATAATTGTACCCACCCAATTAGGTTGTTATGAAACTTAATGAGTTAGTGTTTGTAACTGTTTGGCACTTGTATTATTAGGGTTCTCCAGAGAAACAGAACCAATAGGATTAATATAGATGTATATAAGAGGAAATGTATTATAGGAATTGATTCATGTGGTTATGGAGCCTGAGAAGTCCCACAGTCTGCTGTGTACAAGCTGAAGAACCAGAAAAGCTGGTGGTATAATTCAGTCTGAGTCTGAAGACCTGAAAACCAGAGGATCACTAGTGAAAGCCCAAGAGTTCAATGTTATGGGAATAGCAACATCCAAGGGCAGGAAAAGATGTACTTTCCAGCTCAAGAAGAGAAAATTCACCCCTTTTTCCCTCTTTTGTTGTATTGGGGCCCTCAACAGACTAGAAGATGCCCACCTACACTGGTGAGGGCAGATCTTTATTTGGTCTACTGAATCAAATCAAGAAACATCTCCACCAAGTTCCCTAGAAATATGTTTTACCAGCTGTCTGGGTATCCCTTATCCCAGTTAAGTTGACACATGAAAGCAACCGTCACAGCACTCATAAAAATAGAGAATAACAGAACAGGAAGTCAGAAGGGTAAAGAGCAGCCAATTTGTAGAACACGGACTTTTACTGTGATTCAGTTGGGAAACCATTACAGGTTTTGAGTGGAGGACAATCTGACATACGTTTTAAGTGGGAGAAACATTTGTATTTTGTTTCACTCTCAACTAACGAACTATTTGGAAGGAACGCTTTGAAGTTCAGATCCAACTTGTCATCATTTATTTTATTTTATTGTTGTGGCTCTCAACACCCAATTTCAAAAATCTCTTGTGTTTAAAATAGCCTCGGGGTTAATTTTCCAAGGACTAATTTATTCTCCACCATCTGTTATCCTACTAATCTGTAGTAGAGTACAACTCATATTTTCCCCGTTACTGCAACCAAATACAACTTATTATTTCTAAAGTTCCTGACTCCTAGTTCCCTCATCCATATTATAGGATACACATGTTTGTCCAGCTTATCTCACTGTGTTATTTGAGTCAGCTGAGAAAAAAATATATATATGAACTCACTGGACTTAGTCAAACTATAGAAACAAATGTTTGATAATCCATGGCTTTGTGCCAGCTTTTTAAGTATTAAAACACTGGAGCTACTTACTTCTGTACTACATTTTAAAGTTGGTAAGACTCATTTGAACAGAAAAGTTCTGCTTATTATTTCACAGACACCTAGCTGAGTTATCACTTAAAGTATCATTATTAGAGATAGTCTACACTCCCTGGAATGTTAAGGAGTCAGATTGGTCTAATCACAAGGGGCCCAAGGTATCCCTGTTACGCTCCATCTCCTGGACCATCTCCACCTCTGCTCACCTGGCTGTCTGTTCTTCCAGAACTAGTTTGCCAAAGTATCCACTCCTGTCCTTTCTGACTTTTATCCTTTTCCTGTATCAGAGAAGAATGAGGACAGTTTTCTATTTGTTCATTTATAAATCCATGCATTCTCTACATGTACTTTTGGAATTCCTAATTTGTGCCAAGTTTGTTTTTTTTTCCCCTTCATTTCATGAGTTATTAGTTAATCTGAAGGTCAACATTTTGGATCTTGAGTACTTAAACCCGTACCTCAAGCACTGAGTGATAATATATCTCAGCAACTGTAGAGCTGAATTTCATCTAAAGCAAAGGCAGACATCACACTGGGGAATGTACATAGCAAACCCTACAGCTGTAGACTACCCCCAGTAAAACCACTGACCAAGGGCTGATGCTCACTGACACGAGTTCATGTGTGTGTTTAGGGGTGAGGATGACAGTGGGAATAGTGACAAATTCAATGTTTAGGTCATGACTAGATAACATAGAGGCACATAAGGGCCTCTTAAGATTAAGGATGAGGAATGAGAATACACTAAAATCACATTAATGTGCAGCACAGGAGAACAAATATCCTATTATACACTTTTAACTAAGCATTCTAGGACCTTTTTCCTTGACTACTCATTAAAAATTGGGCTATATTCTCTCACCAAAATGAATATACCTTCTTTTTAGTTCCTAGTTTCCTACATGTCAGTCTTTTTTTCTCTTTGTTTCTCATCAAAGAGCAATGTAACTTTGCTTATAAACAGCAAGTGCTAGAAATTGCCAGCTGGATGCTCTACTTCCAGGCAATGACAATAAGAAGAGGCTGATGAACAACAGCTCATGTTGCTGATGAGATGCAATTAAAGGGGCAAATAAGGATAAGTGTTCCACTTGAGACACACACACACACACACACACACACACACACATACACACAAACCACCACCACCACCAGGCTGGTCAGATTTCACAAAGCTGCTCTATTTTCTTCCTTTCAATTGCCTAAAGATGCCAGGATTCCTGACATGCCCAACTGAATTTTCCCCAGATTAATTCCATCATTCTGAAAATAACCAAGTTTAAAATAATGATGATGTCAAACAGAGAAGTGGTTCTTAGCCTTGGGGATAAGGAGGCCAGCACCTCTCCAGAGTGGCATGGAGATTTGTTGGAATGATGTCTTGCTTGTAGCATTGCAGTGGGACCTAGAGACAGTATCCATGGGAATTTGTGTGGCTTCAACCCTTCCATCACATAGCATTTCTATATGGACTCATGAAATGACACAGATAATACATCTGTGCTCACAAACAGTCTCTCTGTTGCTGTGTTAGTTATTGAAATTGTACTTCCAAAGTCTAATGTCTCCAAATTACTCAGTATCCCACTCTCAGTGAATTTAGGATTCTCTGTAGAATCACTCATGACCAGATATCTTCAATTTTTCCTAAGCAATCAGTGATCCTTTTTTTTTTTTTTCTGTTGTTTTAACTTACCTTAGGTGGAAAATAATGATGCTTTCACTTACTGAGTCTGGAGAAGGCAAGGGGTTTACAGTGACAGTACCAGTGATGGGAAGGCAGTAAACAGAAGGCTTAGGACCACAAGCCTAGAGTCAGTGAAGTCTGGGCTCAAATCCCAACTCTGTCCTATAATGACAGTAACTCAGTCAAGCTACTTGAACTTGCTAAGCTTCAGTTTCCTCAACTATAAGAAAAGACACGGAGCGGGGGGAGTGGTGGTGGGGTGAATTGGGAGATTGGGATTGACATGTATGCACTAATATGTATAAAATAGGTAAATAATAAGAACCTGCTGTGTAAAAATTAAAATAATAAAATTCAAAAATAGACAAATAGAATTTCTAAATAAGAAGGTTCTTATTAGGAATTAATGAGGGAGAAAAAACATGAAAAGCCATTGACTGGTATATAGTAAATGCTCAGAAAAGTTATATGGTTTATAAATTCTTAAGCTAAAGAATTCCTAACCTACACAATTAACTGCTATTGTGAATTTGAATATGATTTTTATTTAATTCCTTATTAACAAATTAAAAACATAAAAAGTCAAAGCTAGGCTGAGTTTTCTTCCTTTGTAAGATGTCATATTTTACTTTATAATTAATGCATTACTCAAGAGTAATCATACCCTTGATTCTAACTCCAGTTTTGATGATGATGAAACTTAGAGAATTTCAACCCCCAGTCTGGAGAGGGTAAAATGGCTTATTACTTGGTAGAAGGGAGAAATAATAAGAAAGTTATTTATAGGCATCAACCAATGATTGCATGATTTTGACTGAGAAATTGTTGATCAGGGAGCAATTTTTGAGATCTAATAGAATAGAAGCATATGAATTGTTATAAGCATCCGGAGTTTGTCCTGGCTGTGAGCACCAACTCATTTTTAAAATGTCTCTGCCTCAGCCTTCTGTTTTATAAAATAATTCTACTTTCCGTTATTTGCAAGGCATAGTTTATACCTGAAGCCTACTTTAAAATCATCATTACTCGGAGAGTTTTGCAGAGTAAGAGAGTTTACAACAGTAGGGAAGCTAAGTAATTTCAAAGCCACAGTTCCCACTACAATGTAGATGTCAACATTACACCAAATACACCCATTAACTGAAAACTCTGCTTTGAAATCAGCCTGTTCCTGCTTGTGACTTCGTCTGCTTATGTGAATGTATTTGTATTCACTGCCAAATTATGCTTTGAGTTGGGGAACGCAGATGCCATAACGTAGGCTGGAAATACTATGTTTTGAAAAAGTTACATCCTGAATGTCTGCCTGCACCCTCTGTGTGTTTTATCCTCAATTGAAATGTTCATATAAAAGGAAAGAGAATGATGTGATTCATTTACTGGCTGCAAGGAAAGAATGTGTGAGTTCGCAGAGCAGCTGTCCACCTTTGTTGGGCTTTGATTCCTTCTAGTGGACTTGCACGTTTCAGACAGGAGATACTTATAAGGTCCTTTGTTTCCTTAATTGCTGCCAAAAGAATATATAGGAAAACAGAACTGCTCATTTTTGATTTGCTTGCCCCACCCGTGTCCCTGCCTATGGATCCTGAGAGGACCACTGAAAATGAGTGACCCTTTGGAAATGAGTGAACTGACCTCTTCTCCCCCTACACCCTCTCCTCAAACCATGAGAACAAAAGAATGCCTTTTCAAAGCTGAGTAAATAAAAACAAATATCTTTTATAACAAGAATTCCTTGGACCAGCTCTGTCAGATTCTTATGTTTAATGCAGAGGACGTGAAGATCATCCACTACGTGGTCTTCCATCAGGAGGAAACATAATACTTAATCACCAACACATTCATAGAAATAAAAATAAGACACTTGTAACCAATTTCCCACCAGCCCCAATAAAATGTTTTCAGGAGTGTTTTGGTTTTCTCCTGCTGCGTAATAAACTACTCCTGTACTGATTGGCCTAAAACAACAATATTTTATTTGTTCATGATCCTGGGGGTCAGGAATGCGGGCAGGCTACAGCTCTGCAGATCACCTGCTTCACATGGTATCGGCTGGCCACAAGGACTGCTGGGAGGTCCAAAATGGCCTCATGCACATGCAGACTGTGCTGACGACTGGCTGGGAGTTTAGGATGAACTTGTGTGTTCCTTACATGACCCTCTTTATGTGGATGCTTAGGCATCTTCACAGCCTGGTGGCAGGCTTTCAAGAAGGAGCATTTCAGGAGGGATGAGAATGGACACTTCAGATCACTTAAGGCTTGGCCTCGAGAGTAACATGGCTTCACTTCTGTACAGTGAAAACTCCATTCTGTTAGTTATCCCTCATTCTGTTAGTCAAAGCCAGTCATCGTATCCCCCCAAACTCGAGGGGAAGAGGAATAGGCCTCACCCTTCAAAAGAATAAGTAACAAAGATTTTAGGGCTGTCTTTAATCCACTACAGGCTCATGACACCAAAACCAGATTAAAGATTAGATTTAGAAAATAATTACTTGCTTTCCCAAGTTTGATTTTTGACCTCCATTTAAACACTGAATGCTCTGAAGAGCCCAAGAGCACACAGTCCCATCATATAAAGAGAGTCAAGTTCTAGGACTCA
Organism: Mesoplodon densirostris; assembly: GCF_025265405.1. Lineage (NCBI taxonomy): Eukaryota > Metazoa > Chordata > Mammalia > Artiodactyla > Ziphiidae > Mesoplodon > Mesoplodon densirostris. Next base: position 19,666,112 of record NC_082664.1, read on the forward strand.
AAGCAATATATATTAATTGAATCTGAAAAATAATATATATATATATAAATCACTTTGCTATACACCTGAAACTAACACAACATGCTAAATCAAATACACTTCAATTTTTTAAAGAAAGATAAACTGAGATATTTTTATAAAGGTTTGTTTCAGATTGAAGGAGCGCATTGTTCAAAAATATCCTTTAAATGTTCATATGCATGCCTTTTCCCCCTGAGATAGACTTAGAGGATGAGCTCATATACATTAGGCTTAGAATGTTGCCATCTTTCTGTAATACTGAAACAGCAAACAGAGAGCTAAAAAAAGTGGGGTGGGGTGAGAAATCGTCTGGCCAAGTATATGGCACTATGCCGCAAAAAAAGAAAAAAAATCTCTTTGATCTTGTCTGGCAATTTGGTACCTGTGCACCTGAATCTAGGTGCAATCAGATAAGCCTGAGTACTTTGCTTAGTACAGGTTTGACAAGCCAAGATACTGGTAAAGATTCTTAGTGTTGATTCTGCTATAAATCCAAATAGCATGACTAAACCTAGCAAAATCTAAGATACATTTTTAAGATTCCCAGCTCCCCTCCCTTTTCCCCCCACAAAAATATGTGCATTCCATCTGTCTTATTTTTGTTAAGACCAAAGGCATCCCTGGAAGTTTATGAAGTCTCTTTTATTATTCCTTTTTAACTGGTAGGGAAATAGTTTGGTGTTAAGTGATTTGCTCAGATTTGACAGTTAGAGACAGAACTTAGTTGAAGCTCTCATCTCCTGCCTCTCTCTGAAGTGATTTTTTTTTCACCCCACTGGCAGATGCACACAAATGTTATTATATGCAATTTACTAAATTCCCAAGAGAACAAAACCATACCTTTAATTAATTGATGATGCCAAGTTCAAGAGATGTTAATGATGCTAATAACCAGCATCCATTATGCTAGATCATTATATCATCCATATAGTAATATTCTTGTCAGGGCTAAGGGACTTTTGGTTGAGGATAATTATAACAAGGATTACTGAGGCTAGAAATACTGCATTTAAAAATGATCTCTAGTCATCCTTTCATGCCCACTCTTTCTAAAACCTTCAGCCTCAGTAGGAGGAGGGAAATACAAGAAAATACTTGCAGAGGCTGGTAAACTGGAGCTTTCACACCACTTAAAGAACAGTTATCTTCAGTGAATTGTGGTTATGTGGCCATATAAACCCAGTGTTGCCAGACTTTTCAATATTTCAAATAAAACCAGAAATCCAGATTTTTACATGCACTATCCATATTTTTAAATGTTAGCAATAATTCACAATTAAAGCAGTGTGTGTGTACCAGTTTTCTAGTGGTGGGAGGAAGGGCAAAAAAAAAGGGTAAAAACAAATACGCATACATTTTCATTGGACATACCAAGTACCAAGTTTGAGACATTAGTCTGAGCTTCCTTGATGCCTTTGTTCTTTTATGTAAGTCAAGCAAGATGTTAGAAACATTTTTCTTGTTTCCTTTCATTGCCTCCTAAGCCCCCAAAGCAAAACACATGTAGAAATACATATATGCAAACATAAATGTACAACATCCATATATACATACAAATAATAAGTGTGGTTTCTGTGATATTGTAGATGTTATGGTCTGATAGATTTCAAAAAATGACCATAAAATCTTCCATTCCTGTATGTTCATCTATTTGCCGCTTCTCCCATCAACAAGTTGAGTCTATTTCTTTACCTTTGTATCTGGGCTTGACCATATAATTTATTTAATTATTAAGATATTAGCTAATGTGACACAAGCAGAGCCTTGAAAAGTCCTTGTGCCCTGGGGCTTCCCTCTCTTACTGCTCTGTGGAACTCTTTTTTACCATCAGATGAATAAGCTCAGGCTGACCTGAAACTACATGATGGGGGTGTCCAGCTAGCCCAGCTAACACAGTCTGCCCATCTGTGCCAGCTGAACCCCAGCCATGAACCAGTTGAGTGAACCCAGACCAGAAGAGCCACCTGGTTGAGCCATAGGATCATAAGAAGTAATCAATGTATGTATTTGAATCTATTCTCTGATTCATATGTTATTAAGGAAAGACAGTAGTCTTTAGGAACAAAGAGTTGGTTATTTTATAGCTGTTTGACCCTGGGTAAGTTACTTGAGTCTCCCTAAATCCCAGTCCTCAACTAAATACCACCTATCATATGGGAATAAAATAGCATATATCTTATATAAATAGCGATTTCAAGCTATTATCTATCTATCTATCTACCTACCTATCTATCTAATTGTCCTTCCATCCTTCTGTTGGTCTGTCTATCACTTAACATAGTTCTTCGTATTGAATGCCATAGAAGGCATTCAAATATCAGTGACCTTCTTCTTCTTTGTTATTTGTAAAGTGTCCCATATAATTATATAACTATGGTTTCTGCTTCCAAGGCATATTCTCATATATATATATATATATATATATATATATATATATATATATATATATATATATTATTATTATTTTTTTTAAATTAACTCTTTGCAAAAACCTTGCTTGGCATTTAAGGTAACCTTTCAGCTAATTAAGAAATAACCAAACTGAAACTCAGAGAGTTACAGCAATTGGTTTAAGGAATAAAGCTAATGATGCTGGGGGCATTTGAAACCAAGTACATTGTCTTGCACTCCTTGAAGAGTAATATTTTTCCTCTAGCTTCTAAATGAAACAAAAGCATCATTTCTGGTGAATAGCTATCCAGTGTGTAGGCCTTCAAGGAAAATATTATAAGTTTTGAAATTATTTTTAAATGGCAATTTTTGAGTCTGCCAAAGGGTATATTTTCACAGATGTTTTTATATCTATACAAGAAAAAAAAAACTGTGAAAGGCAAGGTGAAGATCTAAGGATCTGATGCTAATCAAAATCACAGTATCTGCAGGAATGCTTTTTACATTTTCTCTCCATCCTTGAGTTATACTGCTAATCAAATTAAGTGAAGATACACTGAATATTTTTAAGAAAGGGAATAAAAATATGTTAGGGTTTTAGAAAACAGATATTCTTTTGTCTCCATTTGAAAACTATCCATGGTTATCCATCAAAGTTGTTGCAGTTCTCACCCTTGATCCCTTATGGGGTTTGACCTCCACCACAACCTTCCAAACTCTGTTTCCATTTTATTTTCCACCTGTCTTGTCTCTCCTTTGTAACTCTACTGCTTTAAATAAGTGCTTTTATTTTTTTTTCCTCTTTCTTTTCCCAGCTTCTTTCATGCCACTCCCTAAACATGGAAAGAGCTCTACTTATTTTTACAGTTACTTTTCCCTCTTTCTTAGTAAAAAGAAAAATTAATTAAAAATTAAAAAAAACAAATAAAATTTAAGTGTGTCATATTTTATGCAGAAGTCCAAAGCCAAGTTCACTGACCATCCTGCTCACCTGATTCAACTGGGTAACCATCAAGAAGATGGTCAGCATTTTCTTATCATTTTTTTCTGTTTGACTATGGGTTTTTGAGAATCAAGAGCTTGGTGGATCCTAATATTTTTAAATGACTGTTGTGTGATATTTTACAGTTACAGTTTATAATTTACAAAAAATTAAAAAATAAACATGCTTTCATTGGTAAAGTATCTCCTTTCTCTTTCTTCCTTCTTCCTCTCAAGTACATGTGGGAGTTTCTATTATCACCAACATCTGGTTTTTGAGGCCAAAAATTAAAACTACAAACTTGCTTAAAAAAAAATACATGTGCACAAAAACACAGCTGTCTGTAGGTTTCTTTTGATCCCACTGTAAAAGAAGCTACATGTCATTTTCTTGATTTGAGGCTTTTCAAAGAGAGGGAGCTACCAGACCTGAGTCTTCTCACTCTCATCCTTTTCATCTTCCTCCTTAGGGCACAGCATGTGTGGGAATCATGGGCAAAAAGACACTCTTTCATGCATCGATGATTCTATCACATTTTGGTGGAAAAATAATTTGGACAAACTGAGGCCTCCACTCACTTTTGGGGGCGTCTTTTGAAAGACATCACACATTGAGCCTGTTTCAAATTTGCTTTTCCAATGGGATTGTTTTGATAAGGGAGGGAAGCATTATGTGAACTTATTATGTGATCATAGTAATTCCAGAGTCATTTTAGGTGGTGGATGAAGGGACTGTATTTTCAAACTCATCAAATGGTACCAAGGATAAACCTATAAAATTCTTTCAAGTTTTTCATAAAATCAGTGTCCAGGCCATATGACATTTTCCCCTTGTTTATGCAGAATAAAACAAAAAATAGACTTAGAACCACCAAACCTCATTTAGAGGAGATTATACAAAAATGAGCATGACAAAACTCATGATCCCAGTACAGTGATAGGAAGACAAAAATGCCAGTAGTGTCCACCTTTTGTTTAAATGATAATATCAATTTTTCACGTGCAGTTTTCCTAGAGATGCAAGATAGCAGAAAAACAGGGATTCGTTTTCAAAATTGGCCAGAATTTTTCTTCAGCTTTATTGAAGTATAATTGACAAATAAAATGGTGATATTGTTTACTGTACACAGTGTGATGATTCAACATACATATACATTGTAGAAGGATTCCCACCATCCAGTTAACTAGTGAATCATCATTTCTCATATTTACCTGTTTTGAGGGTAAGAACACTTCTGCTTTCCTAGCAAATTTTAGTTAACCAACACATTATTATCAACTATAGTCATCATGCTGATTTCAATCTTCATTTGATCCTCAGACATTTTTCATCTTATCACTGAAAGTTTGTACCTTTTTACTAACCTCTCCTTATTTCCCACATGTCCCAGCTCCTGGCAAACATCATTCTACTCTCTGTTTCTATGAGTTTGACTTTTTTAAAAGGTTCTACATTTAAGTGATACCTTACAGTGTTTGTGTTTCTCTCCCTGTCTTGTTTCACTTAGCATATTGCCCTCTAGTTTCATCCATTTTGTAGTATATGGCATGGATATATACTATATGGTTTCAGGTCTTATGTTCAAGTCTTTAATCCAGTTTAAATTGATTTGTATGAGTAGTGCAAGATGGGGGTCCAGTTTCATTCTTTTACATGTGGCTATCCAGTTTTCCCATCACCATTTACAAAAGAGCTTATTCTTTCCCCTGTATATTTTTGGTCCATTTGTTGAAAATTAATTGACCATATATGCATGGGTTTATTTCTGAACTCTCTATTTTGTTCTGTTAATCTATGTGTCTGTTTTTATGTCAATACCATACTGTTTTGATTACTATAGCTTTGTAATATAATTTGAATCCAGGAAGTGTGATGCCTCCAGCTTTGTTCTTCTTTCTCAAATGTTTTTGTCTATTTGGGATTTTTATAATTCTATATAAATTTTATAATTATTTTATAATTATTTTCTGTAGAAAATGTCATTGAAATTCTGATAGGGATTGCTGTGAATCTGTAGATCACTGGATATTAAGGACATTTTCACAATATTCTTTCAAATCATGAACTTGTAATATCTTTCCATTTATTTGCATCTTCTTCAATTTCTTTCATCAGTGTTTTATAGTTTTCAGTATACATATCTTTTACTCCCTTAGTTAAGTTTATTCCTAGGTATTTTTTTTTTTCTTTCTTTTTGCGGTATGCGGGCCTCTCACTGTTGTGGCCTCTCCCGTTGCGGAGCACAGGCTCCGGATGTGCAGGCCCAGTGGCCATGGCTCACGGGCCCAGCCGCTCCGCGGCATATGGGATCCTCCCAGACTGGGGCACGAACCCGTATCCCCTGCATCGGCAGGCGGACTCTCAACCACTGCGCCACCAGGGAGGCCCATTTTCCTAGGTATTTTATTATGTTTTATCCAATTGTAAATGGGACTTTTTTCTTAATTTTCTCTTTTGGATAGTTTGTTTTTAGTGTATGGAAACATGACAGATTTTTGTATGTTGATTCTGTCTCCTGTAACTTCACTGAATTTGTTTATTAGCAGTTTGGGGCTAGGATCTTTAGGATTTTCAATATAGTGCCATTTGCAAAAAGAGACAATTTTACTTTTTCCTTTCTGATTTGGATGCCTTTTACTTCCTTTTTCTTGTCTAATTACTCTGGCTAGTACTTCCAGTGTGATGATTAAAAGTGGTGAGAATGGGCATTCTTGACTTGTTCCTGATCTTACAGATGGTTTTTGCTTTTCATCTTTGAGTATGATGTTAGCTGTGGTCTTGTCATATATAGCCTTTAATATGTTGAGGTATATTACTTCCATACCCAGTTTATTGAGAATTTTTATTATGAAGCAGGGTTGAATTTTGTCAAATGTGTTTTTTGCATCTTTTGAAATAATTATATGATTTTTATTTTTCATTTTATTTATATGGTAATTTTCCTTTGTTGGGATGTTTATGATAACTGATTTAATCTCTCTACTAGCAATTAATCTGTTCAGGTTTTCTATTTCTTCATGATTCAGTTTTGGTAAGTTATATGTTTCTAGGAATTTATATATTTCTTCTAGGTTATTTAATTTGTTACCATACAATTGTTTATAGTAGTTTCTTATGGTCCTTAGTATTTCTGTGTCATCAGTTGTAATGTTTTCTCTTTCACTTCTGATTTTACTTATTTGTGTCTTCTCTCTTATTTTCTTATCTAGCTAAAGTTTTGTCAATTTTGTTTATTTTTTCAAAATCTAGCTCTTATTTTCATTGATTATTTTTCCTGTTGTCTTTTTAGTCTCTATTTCAATTATTTTTACTCTGATTCTTACTTCCTTCCTACCATTAACTTTACACTTAGTTTTTCTTTTTCCAGTTCCTTGAGATGTAAAGTTAGGTTGTTTTTTTTTTTTGAGATCTTTCTTGTTTCTTAATGTAAATGTTTATTGCTATAAACTTTCCTCTTAGAACACCTTTTGCTACATTCTGTAGATCTCAGTATGTTGTTTTTCCATTCTCATTTGTCTCAAGATATTTTTTAAATTTCTTTTTTTATTTCTTCTTTGACCTATTTGTTATTCAGGGACTTATTGTTTAATTTCAACATATTTGTTAATTTTCCAATTTTTCTCTCTTAATTGATTTCTACTTTCATATCATTGTTGTCAGAAAAGATGCTTGATATGATTTCAATCTTCTTAAGTTTATTAAGACTTGTTTTTTGGCATAACATATGACCTACTTGGAGAATATTCCATGTGTGTTTGAGAAGAATATTTCTTCTGCTGCTATTGAGTGGAATGTTTTGTATATATCTGTTAGGTTTATCTGGTCTAATCTATAATTTGAGTACAATGTTTCCTCACTGATTTTCTGTTTGCATGATCTATCCAATGTTGACACTAGGGTGTTGAATTCCCCTGCTGTTTTTGTACTGCTGTCTATTTCTTCTGATCTGTTAGCATTTAATTTAGATATTTATGTGCTCAAATGTTGGGTACATAAATATTTACAATTGTTATATCCTCTTAATTAATTAACCCATAATGACATTTTTATCTCTTGTTACTGTTTTTGGCATAAAGTCTCTTTTGCCTGAAATAAGTATATCTATATCTACCCTGCTTTCTTTTGGTTTCCATTTGTATGGAATATCTTTCTCCATCCCTTCACTTTCAGTCTAGGATTGTCCCTAAAATTGAAATGAGTCTCTTGTATGCAACATATAGTAAGGTTCTTGGTTTTTCTTTTCTTTCTTTCTTTTTCTTTTTCTTTTTTTCTTTTTCTTTTTCTTTTTCTTTCTTTCTTTCTCTTTCTTTCTTTCTTTCTTTCTTTCTCCTTCCTTCCTTCCTTCCTTCCTTTCTTTCTCCCTCCCTCTCTCTCTTTCTTTCTTCTTTCTTTCATCCATTAAGCCACTCTATGTATTTGATTAGGGAATTTAGTTTATTTAAAGTAATTATTGATAGGTATATACTTACTATTGTCATTTGTCAATTATTTTCTAGTTGTTTTGTTGTTTCTTATTTTCTTTTTGTCCTTTCTTGCTCTTTTCTTTTAGATTTGATGATTTTCTGCAGTGGTATGCTTTGATCACTTTATCTTTCATGTATCAACTATACATTTTTTGCTTTGTGGTTACCATGACACTTACATCAAACATCTAATTCATATAACAATCTATTTTAAGCTAACAACTTAACTTTAAAACACACATTTTTACACTCCCACACATTTTATGGTTTTGATGATGCAGTTTACATCTTTGTATATTGTGTTTATATTAACAAATTATTATAGTCATAGTACTTATGTCTTTTAACTTTAATATTAGAGTTGTAAGTGATTTACACAGCATCATTACAATATTAGAGTATTCTGAATTTGATTATATAATTATATTTACCAGTGGCTTTTATACATGCATAAGTTTTCCTGTTACTAATTACTGTCATTTAATTTCACCTTGAAGAATTCCCTTTAATATTTCTTTAAAGCTGGTCTTGTAATGAACACCTCAACTTTTGTTTTTCTGAAAATCTCTTTAACTTTCATTCAATACTGAAGGTCAGCTTTGCCAGATAGAGTATTCTTGGTTGATAGTTTTTTGTTTGTTTGTTTTCTTACAGCAATTTGAATATATCAACCCCACTCCCTTCTGGTCTGCAAGATTTCTGCTGAAAAATTCACTGATAATGTTATGGATGTTCTCTGTAACAAATTGCTTCTCTATTGCCACTTTTAAGAATCTCTCTTTGTCTTTAATGTTTGACAATTTAACATGTCTTGGCATAGATCTCTTTGGACTCATCTTATTTGGTACTTTTTGGGCTTCGCTGATGGAGGTCTGTTTCTTTCACCAGGTTAGGAAAGTTTTTGGCTGTTATTTCTTCAGATAATCTTCCTGCCCCTTTCTCTCTGTCTTCTACTTCTGGAACTCCTATAATATGTATATTCAGTGCTTGATGATGTACTTACTATAAGTCCCTTAAGCTATCTTTATTCTTTTTCATTCTTTTCTGTTGTTGTTGTTGTTCCTTTTTGTTCCTCTGATTGGGTTAATTCCACTGTTCTGTCTGAGTTTGCTGATCCTTTCTTCTGCTTGATCTACACTGATGTTAACTTCTCTATTGAATTTTTTAGTTTAGTTATTATATTTTTCAACTCTATGATTTCTGTTTTGTACTTTTTTATAGTTTACATATTTTTGTTGAAAATCTCAATTTGTTCAGGCATTGCTCTTCTGACCTTGGTGAACATCTTTAATAACCATTATTTTCAACTCTCTCTCATGTAAATTATTTATCCCCATTTCCTCAAGATTTGTCTCTGGAGATTTATCTTGTTCTTTTGTTTTGAATATTTTCCCCTATTTCTTTTTTTTTTTCCTTAATGCTCTCTGTTACTTTCTGCACATTAAATAGTCAACTCTTCCAGTGTTGACAGACTGGCTTCATGGAGATGAACCTCATCAGTCTGGTCAGAACTCCTGGTTGCTTTTTAACTTTTGTGATTGCACAAGCTGCTTTCTTTTTCTTAATGGTTCCCAGTAATTGAGGTTGTGCTAAGATTTGTCAGTGTCCCAAAGGGGAAGATTGCAGTCAGAACCTAGATTCAGACTGATTAGAAGCTGGACCCTTAGGCAGGAGCTGAGAAAGTATTCAGTCAAAGCCCTTCTAGGGAAAGCCTGGATGATGGGCATTTTTGCCTGTTCCCTTTGTGCTGAGCCAAGGGGAGTGATAATATGCCCATTAACAACTGCTCTTTTGTTCATTACAGTATAATCCTGTGGGACTCTTGAATGCAAGTCCCATTGGCTTTCAGAATTAGGTGATTTTTGGTCCATCCCTTGGATGGCAGGCTTAAAACTTGAGACACTAGATGTGGTTTAAACCATTTACTCTTAAGGGGAAATCTGGGAGTTGGAGATTCCCTCTTGACTATATGGCACTGTTCCAAGTGTGGGGCTTATAGTATTAGTCTGTCTCAGCCTTTCATACCCATTTCAATGTGTGTATTTTCTCATTTGCCTGAGGTGTAAGAGTCACTCAACTATTTTCCAGATTTCTTTCAGAGGGAATTGCTCTGTGTATAGCTGTATACTTGGTGTGTCTGTGAGCGGATGGAAATTCAAGAGCATTCTATGTCGTCATCTTGATATTAAGCCCTGGGAAAAATGTTAAAGTCCCCTAGATTATTGTTTAATGGTAAATATGCTAATAAATTATTTAAATAATATGCTTTAAAGAAAAATTAAAGCATGACAGACCACACATTTTTCAGGAAAGTAGCTGAATAAATTATAAAACAGATTTTGTAAATGAATAGAACCTCTAGATTTTTGCTTTCAAAAAGTGGAATAAATCTGTTATATGGCAATCCATTTGTTATATTTTAGATGGTGGTTTGGAAAATTTTGGTTATCTAAGCCTGAGACAGCCTTCTAAATCTTTACTGGCAGGGAAATAAAATGTCCATTTTAAACATTATGAATAAAAGGTAGTTTTTTATTTTTTTCAAAAATTAATGCAAATAAACAAAAAGCATAAAAATATGGTTCTACTAAATATTTTCTTTTTTTTCAGTTACTTGTTCCAAATCCCACATTTTATTTATAAACTGCAACTAAGAGATCTTGCTTTGAAAACAATAAATCAAAAGATTCAGTAAAAGGCAATAAATCATGAATTCATAATTCCAGATGGGACTACTGGAATTCTCAAAAGTTTTCAATAGTAACATGATTTCCAAGATTGTTATCTCTGCTTCATTTCTCTCTATCTACCAGAAGTTTAACATTACATTTATGGACATTTTTTGGTAGTAGTAAGCTACCAACATTCCTTGAGTAACAATTTAGTTTACTCTTATGAAAAAATGTTCTGATTTTTAATGGCTTTTTTCTATTGTACTTCATAGTCCATATTCTTAATATATACATGTATGTGTATGTGTGTAAAAACATGTGTATTATATGTGTTATGTATATTAATCTATATATATATCATTTTCTTACTTTTGTGTCTAGACTAGTTCTGTATATAAACTAAATGTTCATTAAATATTTGGTAAGTATATTTAAATATATTTTCATATAAACCTAGATACACACATATATATGCACATACATTTTAAGTCTGTTATTTATCGCTAGAGGGATAGGAATGTTGACATTGATTTTGACATAGGCTATGGTCACATGAGAGATGGTTTCCATGTTTGGGTAGTAGAATGCAAAGCAGATCTCCCCCAAACAACAAGAAAACCCAAATTTTTTAAAGTTTTATAATTTCACCCTCCTATGTTTATGTAAAACATAATAGAGGTACCAATAATATAATCATATTATTAAAATAAAAATATAGAACACTTTGTTAATAATTGGGAGTTTACTACCACTACTGCAGGTCTCAGCTGATAAGATCATCTATTTGGGCCCTAGTTGTTTTCTTATTGCATCGTGCCACCTTCCATAGAAACAGTTTTTAATCTAAAAAGTCCTTAATTTACAGTGTTTTATTCATTTTTCCACCTCCAACCACTAATTCTGCCAGTGTGTAGAACAGAATATGCACTCAATACATATTGGATGGATGGATGGATGGAGAAATAAGCAAGTCAACATGTTAAGTTAGGAAATCCACATTCTCCCACCTCATCAGCTTTAGTGGGGACTGGTTAGGCAAGGAGTTTAAAGGAAGAGAGCACTTTTATGTAATAGAAGGGCAGAATCAATCACAAAATCATTTGGTTTTCTGTGAAATCAATTCCGTATAAATCATCTGACTACCAACCTGCATTTCCTCTGAATTGCTAAGTACCACCCACTCTACTGATTTAGAACAGTTTTCCTATACATGAGATCGGCATATGCAAATTAAAATATCAGTGACTAAAACAACATATGGCTTAATCTTTGCTTTAAACAAAATCTTATCAGGCATGAAAATCTTTAGCTGGAGATAGAATGCATCCTGACAGCCTGAACTTTAGTTGTTGTTTTTTTTTCTTCTAACAGCAGTTATTGGTTTATCATTAGTTTAATCAGAGACAGACTTAAATGTGTTTGTTTTGCACCCTGATCACAGCCGACTTGTTAAAACTAGAAAAGCACATTGGAAACATAATATGCAGTGACATTCTGAGACTGGTGTTTAATTCTGTCCACCTGTTACCAGGTAAGTGCATCCAGGTGGCTTCTTGAGCTATTTGAAAAGCTCTCTCAGGTACAGAGAAGATAAAAGGAGCTTTTAACATATACATATGCTAGAAATCCATTCTTTTCCTCTCTGGAAGAGTCTATCTTTTGACCTTTTTCTATTGCTTCTTTTATGATAGTAACCCCTCTTTTCTAACTCCCTTTTATCCATATTCTCAAAATCTTATTTCAAGTGGTGAATAAAAGAAAGTCATTTTCTGTTTTTCTTGTTTACATTCTTTTTCTTATATCTACTCTCTATGCCAACTTTTCCTTCTTCAAGTATTTTCATTAACACCATCATTACTATCATTTCTGCAGTTAAAGTTTTCAGGGACTATTAAATATGGAAAAGGCACATGGCTTAACTTATGTAATTTATTATTCTCTAATGATTAATACAGGCAAAAGGAGTAAACATAAGGTTTTACATCATTATAGAGCCCTTTACCTGGATATACTGTTTGCCTCTGACCTTCTGACATATCATTCCGAGAGTCTTGAGTAGTTCACAGCTTTTAATTAGGCATAAAACGCATTGATGGGGAGAATCATAATTAGTGCTACACCAATGTTAGTTGTAGACAATTGCACTTATTTAACTATAATACCAATATATCTTTTGCTATATGAGAAGAAAATTGTCCTGTGCCTCCCCAAATATACTTTGTTGAATTAGTCATGGAGTTTGATTTATTCTTTTTATAATCAGCATTTTTGTCCTAGAAACAACAAAACTTACTCTAAGCTTAAGTTATGCAATACCTGAGTTAAGAGAGGGGTAGAGAGAATGCTCTCACCCGTGTAAAAGAACACATATGAAAATATATAATGAACCAAAGAATTTGCAGTTTATATACTTAGCTTATGATTTATAAATTTAACTTAGATCTTTTATAATAATAAATTTAGGACCAAAGAAAATATAATCTTATTTATAACATCTTGTGGTTACTCTTTATGGTATGATAGCTCTTGAAGTGACTAATTTGATACAATTTTATCTGCCGCTTTACATATAATTTTTTAAAATATCATACTTGAATCTTTGACATTTGGTTCAGCTAGTGGGCCATTTTGAAACAAAAGGATAGGAAATAAGACATTTTTAAAGGTATGTCTTTATTTTATAAACATAGAAGTGCAATATGTTCATTCATTTGTTTTCCAAAATAAGATGTCACAAATGGAAAATTTAAAAATTCCCACAATCTCAAGAGTTAGAGATAGTTACTATCAGAAATTGTTTGATTCCCTCTGAGTATTTTATAAAGAGGGTCAATTATTTTTTTTTAAATTTTGACACTTTTTTAAATTGAAATGTAGTTGACATACAATGTTATGTTAATTTCAGGTGTACTACATAGGGATTTGACATTTGCATACATTATGAAATGATCACCATGATAAGTCTAGTAACCATCTGTCCCCATACAAAATTATGAAAATATTATTGACCATATTCCTTATCTTGTAGATTATATCCCTGAGGCTAATTTGTTTTATAACTGGAGGTTTGTACCTCTTAATCACCTTCACCTATTTCACCCCACCTCCACTCCCTTCCCCTCTGATTACTACCCTTTTGTTCTCTGTATCTATCAGTCTGTTTTCATTTTACCTTGTTTGTTTGTTCATTTTGCTTCTTAGTTTCCACTTATAAGTGAGATCATATGGTATTTGTCTTTTCTGTCTGGCTTACTTCACTTACCATAAAACCCTCTAGATCCATCCACATTGTCAAGACAATATTTTTAAAGCAATTTCTATTCTACATTTTTCAGTGATGACTTTCTTACCAATATTTTCCTTTTCATGAAAGATTTTCTAACTCCTTGTTATTTGCAGCATCGTATTTCATTATGTGGGTGTACTCTGATTTATCTTAATTTTAAAAATTGAATATTTAGATTATACTTTTATCATTATAATAATGTTGAATCAAATATGCTTTATATACAATTTGTGTGTATATCTATATTTTGGATAATTTTCTTAAGGAAATTTCCTACAAGGAAAATAATTTGGTGAAAAGTTTTTAATTTTAATTTATGTGGGTATATGCTGATAAACTCTTTTCCAGAAGTGTTTTACCAACTTATACCTATTTCAATCACTCATTAAAGTAATTGTTTTTATGACTCCAGATAAGAGTGAGTACTATTATTAGCTTGTTGGCAAAACATAATATTCCTTTTAGGTTAATTTACATGTATTTGATTACAGATAACTTTGAACATATTTGCTGTACTTTTAGTCCATTTTATTTTCTTGGTACTTGTCAGTCAGTGCATGCACTTTGCTATGGGCATGTATTTGACATCCTCAACACATGGAATTAAAGACTACATGATTTAAAAGATATTTAACACTATAAAACAATACAATACAAATATACATTATATCTGCTGAAATTTTATTTTGAAAAATCCTGTTGAATGATTATGTTTTTAAATTTATCTTATTTTAAAAATATGCTTAAAGCTTGAATGATAACTTTTGAGTTAGTGTTCCTCAGTTTCTTAATACTTTCCACTGTCAGTACATCTATGACTGATTGAAAAAAATGACCCAAGGGGTTTGGAATCATCTAACTGTCAGCCCTCTTTAATGAAACTGGGGGCTAATGCAATTTTGGATCACAGACCAGTGGGCATGGAAAATTACTAGAATTTTCCCCCTTAACCTAAGTCAGATTCATCCCCAAATTCATGAAGGTGAAAGGTTAATGTTCGCTCAATTACTATGTCATAAGCTCTCCTGATTTAGATTCTATTAAAATTTGAACATTTCCAGTTAAACTGACACATTTGACATTAAATTATGAGAGCTCTTTACTGTCTTTCCTTTGCTGAAAGTAGCTCTGTTTACCCTCCAAAGAGGTCAAGACCTCAAAATAAGAGATAGAATTTCTTTTATGATTTGAATTTCTCCTTTGATCACCAGTGATAAAATGGACTAATAGAGGAATTCTTAATCTAGGAAAGCCAAGATTAGTTTGCTCAGTTTGTAAGACGATGGATATGTAATAGACAAACTCTTAGATCAATAAATTCTAATATAAATATTTCACACAAATTCTACACATGATTTCTTTTAAGAAGAATTTCATCAAATCATGTTAGGCTGCTTAGGCGTTTAATTCATTACAAAATAAGATACACAATTTAATGACTAGGAGCTACATGTCCAACCAACAGAAAGATTAATTCCACTCTGAGTTCTAAGAATCACTGTATTTCTTATCACCCTCAGAATCATCATAATTAAAAATTGGGTTTTGATATTTAGTACCTACTTAATAGAGTTTCTGAGAGCATTAAATAAGATACTGGGTTTAAGGCAGTGACTGGTACATAGTGAGTGTATAATAGGTAAATATTAGCTGTAATATTGTTGATAATATTTATGATTAAGCAAAGAGATGTCTCTGAAATTTCATATATAGCAAACGCTCCTTAGAGCTAATGTATTTGACTTATTGTTTAATTGTTTCTCTACAAATACAATGGCAAGAATACAGAAAATAATTGCCTGTTTAAGAGTCCTAGGACTTTCTTCCCTTTTTAATGATGTTTCACTTTGAGCAGTATTTCAAACAGCAAATGATGGAGTTTAAGGTCTAAAATGCATGTGTCTGTGCAATTTATCTACCAAGAGGTAAGATTCTCAGCTCTTTTTTCTTTACAGTTTTTAAGAGAACAACAAATAGCTAAATAACCAAAATCTCTGCCCATGTAATTCCCTGACCACCCTTTGTGTGAGGCTTAGTCTACTTGATGCCAGACATGCTACATTACTTAATGTCAAATTGGTACCACCTCCACTCCTTGAAAAGATGGAAACTTTCACAGAGGCACATTTCCTGTGCAGTCTGGCTTCACTATTGCCAATGAGAGGAGCTCATGTTAAACTTAGAAAGTAGAAATGGACCAGAGCCATTATTTTCTGGAAGTAATCACAGCCAGACTTGCAGGTAGACCAAAAATCACAGAGGCTTCCAGCTAAATCTTGAGATCTAACATTTGGGTGTTTCTAGTTGAGTTATTTTTTGTTTTGTTTTGTTTTGTTTTGTTTTTCCTGTCTTGTAAAGGCTTTATTTCTTCTTCATCATCATCTCATACAGACTCCAAGGCACCACCCTCTCTTTCTATTTGGTATCCTCAGTTCTTTTTGTAGTGTTTTTCCTTAAACAGGTACATTTGAGTAAACACTGTATTTCTTGTTAACCTTTTAACAATAATTTAAAAATGCCATTGCTGTTGTATCACCAATGTGAGAAGACATCAATAACAGTACAGTATGAGGGGGTTCACACCATATCACAGTGGGACAGAAGACTCACTAGTAGGTGGGGTGAGACCACAGCAGCGGTATGTACATGCATCCCAGTGCTCCGAACCCAAAGACATGCAGGTTGAAAAGAATATGTGGATTATACAGTGGATCTGGGAAGCCCAGCTGAGGCCTCTGTACCTTTCCAGAATGCTGCCATCTATTCCCCTCGAGGATATAGGAGATCTGCCTTGTCTGATGGCTTCATGGTTTTTTCATTAGAAAAATTTTACTGAATCAGACATTTTTAATGTCAGTTTGTGTGGCCACTGATGGCGGTTTTCCCATGACTTTCAATGGTAGCTTCCCAGATGTCTACTCTCTCAGCTCTTCCAGAGATCATGTAAGCACTAATAAATGTCAAAATCTTTATATCTGGGATACAATGAGTGGTTTCTGTTCTCCTTATCAAACTCTTGAGCAGATAAAACAGACAAATTCTAAGCACTACCTTAAAATAATTTTGACTGAGATCCAAATTTACAAATCAATTTACAATTGATTTACAAATCAATACGAGTAATTTTACATATTTGACAGTACAATAAATAAATAAAGGCATGGTAATTCTGTTGGATTATCATTTGATTAATTACCTGATCTCTTAATAGAGTAAACATAGGACGTCTGGACTGAATATACTGATTCAAAGTGATTTTATTTTTCTTTTTAATAATGCTTTTTTAATAATGCTACATGTAGGCAAAAAAGCACCAGACTCATGAGATTTTTATGGGCTGTGTACTGGGTTGAAGAGTGTCCTCTCTAAAACCGGTGTTCACCTGGAACCTCAGAATATGACCTTATTTGGAAATAGCACCTTTGCAGATGTAATTAATTAAGATAAGGTGATACTTTAGGGTGGGCCCTAAATTCAATGATGGTGTTCTTATAAGAAGAGGAGAGGACACAAAGAGATACATACAGGGAATTAGGCCAAGTAAAGATAAAGGCAGATTGGAGTGAGTCAACTCTTAGCCAAGGAAAGTCAAAAATTCCCGGGAGCCACCAAAAAGCCAGGAAGAAGAAGGGAAGGATTCTTCCTTAGAGCCTTCAGAGGGAGCATAGCTCTGCCAACATCTTGATTTCAGACTTCAAGCCCCTAGAATGGAGAAAATAAATTACTGTTGTTTTAAGCCACTCATTTTTGTGTGTGTGATTTGTTCCAGCAGTTTTAGGAAATGAATATAGGCTACTGCTAATAAACTTTCAAAAGATATATGCCACAATATTTTAAATGTTTTGGAAAAAGCATAAAACCTCTCAATCAATTCTCCTTAAAAATAAATCTGACAATGTCAAATAATAAGCAAACTAAAAACAACCTCACAGATATATAAATGCAGAGAAGTTGAATACAATATTAACAACACAAATATCTAAATCAAGACTCTGGTGTTAATAAATATTACCAAGTAAGATTTAATTCCAAGAATTCTAGAGTAGTTCAATATTAACAAATTCTATTGATAATATCTGTTATATTACAAGATCCATGGGAGGAAACACATCATCATCTCAGTGCATACTAAAAAGATATTCAATTAAATTTAAAAACAATTTCTTATTTAATAAAACCATTTAATTTATAAGTCTATGGATAAAAGGAAATGCCTTCTAAATGGTAAAGATTATCCATCTGTATCAAACAGCCACCACCCTAGCTAAATCGTAGAACCCCTGACATTTTATCTTTAGCAACATGAATAAACTATGGATATCTGCTGCTACCAACTTCTTTGGCATTATATTAGGACTCCTAACCAATATAATAAGACAATGAAATAAACAGGAGTTGGACAGAAGGAAATACATTTATTATCTTTATTTGCAAGTTTTAAGGTCTACCTTGAAAAAAACTGAACAAATCAACTGAAAAATACAATAATTAGTACATTAAATGTGGTAGCTGATTGTAAAAATTTGGAACAGAATAAGTCCTTTTGCTATGTACTAGCCATTAAAAGGTAAAAATAGATTTTTAAAAAGTTGTTTGCAATAACAACCCAAAGTATAAATACTTAGAAATAATAAAAATTTAAAAGTTAAAAATGTTTTTTTATATAAAACTACAATATATTACTGTGTTTTATAATAAAAGAGTTGAATAAGAATAATCAGCCATACTTTTGGGTTGGAAGAATGATAATAAAAATATATCATTTTTGTCCAAATGAATGAATAAGATGAGCAATTTTTAATTTTTTCTATGTAAAAAAATAATAGCAAAATAATTTGCAGAAGAAAAAGGTAACATTGGCAAACATGCTCCTTTATATATTAAACTACGAAGAGAGCTGAATGAGGAAAAAAGTTAGAAACAATGAAAAATTATTAGTAAAATTATGATTATGATAATGTGATCACCTCATATTAGTGGGGAAGGGATAAATTATTTGAAAAGCCAGATTTGGGAACAAATAGATTATTATTTGTAAATAAAAATTTAGAATTCTCTTTATATCATATATGCAATGAATCCCTAATGGAATAAAGATTTAAATGGAAAAATTTGAACCAAAAAGGAGAAAATGTAGCTAACGTTTATTTATTTCGAGATTGAGAAAATCTTTTTGTGCCTGACATCAAAATCATTGAAAGATGTGTCTGTGTAATACATTATTATAAATTTTATGTGACCAAAATAACAAACAAACCAACCAAAAAGAAACAGTCACCACTAACAAGGCTACACCATTAAGAAGTCATAAAAGTAATTACAAATTGGGGGGAAATCATGACATATATGATGGAAAAATGATAAATATTCTTATATGAAGAGATATTTCAAATTTGTAAGTTTGAGCAATATCAGCTATTTCAGAGGAAAGGATAACTAATGGATATTACAGCTTTAGCATTGTATACAGAGTAACTGCTCAGTACATATAAACAATTATTATTTTGTTAGAGAGGCAAGATAAATAAAATATAAACAATGTGCTAGAAAAAATGAGCAATTAGCATCCATAGGAAGACACTGAAAAAGTTTAGTGGACTGATAAATATGAAGACAATTAAATCGTTTAAACAATCTTACAAATATAATTTATAAAGCATGACATTTCACTTAGAATATTGGTAAGGTTTTAAAAAGAATAATAATAATTGCTAGATAGGATGTAGGGGAAGTACACCCACGTATGCTGGTGGCAAAATTCTTAATATGAAAAAAAATTCTAGAGGGCAATTTTGACCATGTATATTTAAAATAAAAAACAAACAAAAACTTTAAGAATGAGTATGTTGATGCAATTTGACCTTTGAGAACTTATTCTAAAAAATAATTGGTGCAGAATGCAAAGATGTTTCTTTTGAAATTAGAGCCACTCTGAATACCTATAAATATAGGTTTGAATAAGAATAGTACCTTCATAAAATGGGGTATTTTGCCTCTTAGAATGATTTAGAAATTACAAAGCAAACTTAAGAATCATGAGTTCAGTAAGTTTTTTTTTATATACTTAAAGGTTAAGTTAGGTAGAAGTATATATAGAAAAATGTCTAGAAAGATGCAAATACATGTATTACATATGCATATATATATTTGTATAATGATATAATGATTGCTTTGTTTTTTATGTTTACCCGTTTTTCCTATTTTCCCATAATGAACATGCATTTATTGGGTAATTAAAATGTTAGTTGCTATGGCAAAAAAAGTTTATACAGATTAATGTTTATTGACATGAAATTGTACATGTCATAATATATTTTAAATGTTAGTTACAAAACACATATAGCATAATTCTAAGATGTAAAAACAAAAACAAACTGTAATGCATAAACCAGAATGCTGTCTGTAGCAAATGGATTTATAAATAGCTTATCCTGCTTTCCTTTTTATTTGTATTTTAATATTTTAATAAAGAATATGAAATATAAAATCAAGTTATTTTTTAAAATATGATCAAATACCTATGAGACCAAACAGCTATTAAATAATTGGAATAGCCTATCCCTGCTCAAATGGATGTGAAGTTATATTTCCTTTTTTAACATATCCAATAAGAATTTCAGCTTTTCTGTGAGTATTGCCATTTTTTAATAATCTACTTTTCTTCAATTTATAAGTCATATACTGCTTCCACAGGCACATAGCATGGGCTACACACAGAGCCTTGTCAGAAATGCAGAATCTCAGCCCCCCACCCAGAACTACTGAATCAGAATCTGCATTTTAGCCAGAGCTTTAAGAAACTTGTATCAACATTAGTTTGTGTTAAACTGAATTATATCAGTCGAACCTACAAAAACATCACCTCTTTCTGGACACCCGTTCTGACTGTCCTAGATAAAATAGCGAAACTCTTTCCTCTCTATCTCTTCTCCTGATTCATTTTTCATCATAGCACTTACCATTATATGTTTCTTTTTGAAAATTATCTGCTTTCTCTGCACTCAGAGGAATTCAGTCAATGGTCTTATCTAGTCGTGAAAAATGTTGAGTTCATAATTGGAAAGCAAGATTGGCTCAGAGTCACAGTGGAAATCAGATCAACTATTTATGCAAAAAGTGCTTCTTGAACTTTTACCACATGCCATACACACACAGTGCCTAAATCAGTCCAAAGTTCCTGTCCTTATGAAATGTTCACTCTGGTCAAAGG
The DNA here is from genome assembly GCF_025265405.1 of Mesoplodon densirostris. Lineage (NCBI taxonomy): Eukaryota > Metazoa > Chordata > Mammalia > Artiodactyla > Ziphiidae > Mesoplodon > Mesoplodon densirostris. The sequence continues at coordinate 19,687,137 of NC_082664.1, forward strand.
AGATAGTTGAATGCAAAAGAAATGAGTTTGGTACGTTAGATGGTGAGGGGTACTGAGGAAAAAAAATAGTAGGTGACAGAAATGGGGAGGTTTGGGGTTTAGAATTTTCACAGTGTTATCAGGAAAGGCTTCACTGAGAAGCTGACATCAGTACACACTTATGTAAAGCCTTCTAAGCACAAGGTAACAGGAAGAGTGTAACAAGGAGAGATATTGTAAAATAGCAAGGAAAAATGTTGTGGTAGTTCATATTAAATGGCCTTGGTTTTATCAACATTTAGGAAGCATTTATAACTAGCCAGGGGAAGGGTTGAGGACTAGCTGGTCTGGGTCAATTAGGGATGGGGATTCTACCCTGGCTCCTCCCACCACTCTCCCATAAGTGAATTGTGCACCCTTCCTCTGTGCTTCCTATTGCATTGTGCATATTCTGATCTCATACTTAGATAAATAAATGAACACATATGAGATTCCACTAAACTGGAAGCTGTCCAAGGGTACAGTTTGTGATAGATTCACCACTAAATCCCCAAGTCACAATTCAGAGCCTGACAATGTAAAAAATGATCAACACATCGTTGATGAAAGGTCACAGAATGGAAGGGCAAAGAGAGGAGGACAAGAAACAGAAAATAGATAGTGGTGTTTCTTTGGGATTAGAGATTGGAAAAGAAGTTACAGCAGTGACACCAGGAGAGGGAGAGGATATGAGATGTTGGAGAGAACATTGCTGCAATGACTGGGCTTGGGGTGCTGCTAGTTTGAAGACCTGGTCCCAAAAAGGGGCTGATGAACTTGGAAAATAGGAAGGACCACGGGCATCAAAGTCATGTAGAGGCAGAAGATCTAACTCCTTTAGGTTAAGGGAAGGGGATAGGTTGAAATGAAGCTGTGGTCAAGAAGAAGGGCAGTGCTTGAGTCTATTTCTCCATTATGTGTTTATGATAATGGCTTAAGTGTGAGTCAGCTGTTGATCATCCACAGCTTAAACAAGCATGGTGTCTCAGGCAGGGAAAGCGCTATGTAAATTTTTCTAAAATCAGATTCTCATTAAGAACACTTCTAAGGAAACATAACTTTTAATGAGGAGCTTGACTAGTTATGTTCTCTTGAAACAGCTTGAGAAGGGGAATGATGTGGGCTCTCTACCTTTGATGTCAGAAACCCACTGAAGTTTGGTGATTACAGACTTAGCGGCTACAATGGCAGTGTGGTGCTAGCCATCCCCGCTGATGCTTTGGGATCCAATTTAACTGCGGACACAGCTTTTGACGAGGTCACATGACTGATAGTGGAGTCACAAAGTTTATTGCTTACACACACACACACACACACGTGCACTTGCACACTTCCTAACTGGATGGATATATCCAATAGTGTTCCCAAATGGCTTTACATCTTCTTTACAGGCTGGTTCTACTTGTGCATGGGAATCACAAGGAAATGTTTCCTCTTCCTGGTATTATAAGTCATGGATGTAAATTTATCAAGAAAATCGACATTGAATGCATTGACTGCTACACTTTGTAACTTGCCCAGATGGCACTCTTGGGCACTAGCACTCTTCTGTCAAACCTCTTCTTTGGTCATATTTCACTAGTTAACATTTAACTCAGCCATTTTTTTTTAATATAGCAGTTCCCTTGACAAGATGGGCTTATGGATTTTCAAGCTTATAGATTTTCAAGTTCTCTTTCCTCCTGGTGATAAACTTGGATGAGAACAATGACTAAATAGCAAAAAAAAAGCCTTTGTGTGACTAGCCATTCAAGGATTCTTATGAAATGGGGATTTTAGTAGTATGAGCAGAAGCAGTATGTTCTCTTGATTAGTACTTGTTGACTGCCTGGGAGCCCAGAGCCAAGGCTGTTGAGTTATAGTCCCTGGTCTGTCACAAGCAAACTGTGTAACCTTGTCCAAGGTATGTTACTTCTTAGCATTTCATTGGTAAAGTGGGTGTAATCAGGCTTTCCTGACAGGAATGTTGTAAGGGTTAATTAATTGCTTTTTGTTAAGTGTGCTGAGGTTGTCAGATTAAAGCATTAGGGAAGTGTCAAGTTTGCATTATTATGGTATTATTTTTCTTTGTTTGGGAGGAAATGCCATTTCTGTGTAATTTACTTTACCAGTAAAATAAGCCATTTTAATCGATGCACAATCAAGCCCTTATTCATTGAGGACAAGGGTGTATACAGTTAGCAAGAGGACTAGTGTCAGCTGACGCAGGGCAAGAATCTGAAAATTCAGCACTGGATACAAAGAAAGCCTAGAAAATGAGACTTGAGGAATCAGATTCTGAGTGCCTAGGAGACTCAAGTTACACACCCAATATAGTCCGTTATTAGCAGAGAAAAAAGACTGTAACCTTAGCAACAGATACCCAAACAAAAAAAAAAAATTATCCATGTACCAAGAAATCTGCAAAGCGATTGTACATATGGCCTAGAAACTAAATATCACAAATGTTTCATTAGAATGGGGGATTTTAAACACATGGATTTATTAAAGACTTTCTTAATAATTTAGAAGTATACATGTTCAAATGTGATTTTACCATTGTGTAGGCTTTGACCATTATGATAATACCTGGTAAATCTTGACTTTTCCAAAGAAAATACTGATGGTTATATCTGAAAATGTTATTCAGCAACATATATAAGTTCTAGTAATTTTGAGCCACTATTGTTTCTAATATGTGTGTTACTAAATATAACAAATGAATATAATAAGTAAACAGGCTAGTAAGAATGTGTACTAAAAATAAATACTCAGCACAAATATTTAAAATGAGGGAAGTTAATTGAATGTGTGACACAATTGACTATAGATAAGTGTTTTCTAAATAATGTCTTACAAATAATGACTGTAATGATTTGTGCCAATAGTTTCCAGTATTATGCAATGTCTTTGTGATATTCTAGAATCATATCTTGCTATTCAACTTTCCACAAGTTTTACAACTTTTCTTGGCCACATGGATTCAACTTTATCATCATTCTGCTCCAGTACAGATTGATCTATGATCTCCATTTTGAAAAACAACAGAAATAAATTTGTAATGGATTCCTAATTATCTCATTGCTTACCCCCTTGCACAACAGAAGCCAGATAAATCCTGTTCAAAATCCACTAGTGTCATCTCACTGGAGTCAAAACAAAAACCATCAAGGCCCTATGTGTGGACGTCTGCAGCTACTCGTCTGCCCTCATCTTCCACATTTCTCCTTGCTTACGCTATTCTTGTCTCATTGCTTTCCTTGATGTACATCAGAAACACTTGTGCTTGTTCTTTTCTGTGACTTTTGTGCTTCCTGTTCCTTTTGCCTGTATTCTTCATTCACTTTACTCAGTTACGTGCTCAAGTATGCCATGAGTGTTCCTCTAGAAATCCTAAGAATAACAATACAGTGATACCATTTTGTTAGTACCTTACTCTACATTTAACTTTCTCTATAACACTTTTTATCATCTGCCATATTATATATTCATCTCTTTAAAGAGGGAGGACTTTGTTTTTCTCACTTTTTCAATGCATAGAAGAGTGTCTGGCACATAGTAATAGCTTAATAATTATTTATGGAATACTTGAATACATACTGAAATATTGTTACTTTCCAAAAACTTCCATAAAATCTTAGTCATTACTAATGATGTTATTATTTATTGAATGTTCCCAAGTTAAAGTGCCTAGTTTTGATGTGGCTTAGCAGTTCTTGAAGACAAGTCAACATTTTATTGAAGGGCATATGTTTGGAAATTCTCCAGGGCTGAAACTTGTATTTCATGTGACAGCAAGTCTGTAGGTGAGGGTTTATATCCTCCCTAAAGCATTTACCAAGCAGAGCAGACACACACACTCAGCTCAGGAGCTCAAGATGGCTTAATGGGGAAAGCAATCCAGTGGCCTTGTTATAGAGTGTGCTGTTGTTCACCCTCAGACTTACATTTTTATTTTTATTTAGTTATTTATTTTGTACTTTATAGTTTTTTTTAATGTTTGCCATGATTTTTATTTTTTTTTAATTTTCTTTTATATTGGAGTATAGTTGACTTACAATCTTGTGTTAGCTTCAGGTGTACAGCAAAGTGATTCAGTTATATATATATGTGTGTATCTATTCTTTTTTCAGATTCTTTTCCCATTTAGGTTACTACAGAATATTGAGTAGAGTTCCCTGTGTTATATACAGTAGGTCCTTGCTGTTTATGTATTTTATATATAGTAGTGTGTACATGTCAATCCCAAACACCTAATTTGTCCCTCCCCCCCACCTTTGATAACTATAATTTCATTCTGTAAGGCTGTGAGTCTATTTCTGTTTTGTAAATAAGTTCATTTGTATCACTCTTTTTTTTAGATTCTGCATATAAGCAATGTCATATGATATTTGTCTTTCTCTGTCTGACTTACTTAACTTAGTATGATAATCTCTGGTCCATTTTTAAATACAAAAGAAAAGTCGGGAGGAAAATATGATGTGGGGCATGTAAGTTTCGTAGAGGCTAATTTTGCTAGACTTTTTTTCATTTGATTAACCTGATACCATTTTATTTGATTAACCAGGTACCCGATACCTGGTTCCTGAGAACATAAAGGAAAGTCTATTACTACTTCTCTGAATGTTTAAAATCCCAATTATTCTTCAAAATTCATCTCAAATATCACTTTCTCTTTTGATTCCCCTTCCAGCCATAGCTGCTTCCCCCACTATTCACCTTTCATGCACTTTATGAGAGCACATGGTACCCGATAACACTGAGCTAATTCAGGGCAGTTATATGACCTATTTATCCTTTATCTCCAGCATCTACTTCAACATTCACCCTGGAGTAGCTGCTTAATAAGTATTTGTAGAAGGTTTACATGTACAGACATTCTAGTAAGTTGGTTTCTTACTCATCTATCATCAACATGTGTATGTTAAGATTATTTCATAAGTCAGTTAGAAATTAAAAGCATCTTTAGAGCCTTAGGGATTGTGTTGTGTTATGAAATCATCACTGTTGTCATCAATTATATATGTACATATATATTAATTAAACACCTACTCTAAGTCTGGGAGGTCTATGCATTGCTGAAAAGTCGCATGTACTACTGATTTGTATCAGCAAATAGTAATTTAGGGCTGCTATTAGAGCTCTGAGGTACAAATGCTATTTAGAGGACTCTTTGGTTCATTTCTTTTTCTCAGGATGAATCATGTCAAATTACAAAGAAAAGTGGAATATTTTAGTTACAAGAGCAGGGAACTGGAGTCTTAGGGTTATAGTTTTAATTTTTCAGTATTTGTTTGACTTTGAGTTAATACAGTCCCTTTTATGTCTCTTGTCATTTGTAAAAGAGGAACTTGAGATGGATGATAACTGTGGTAGGCAGAGTAATATTTCCCAAAGACACCTACACCCTAACCCCTGGAACCTGCGAATACATTACCTTCAGTAGAAAAAGGGATTTTGCAGATGTGATTAAGGTTAAGGACTCTGAGTTGGGGAGATTATCCTGGTTTATCCAGAGGAGCCCAAACCAATCACATGGTTCTTTAAAAGCAGAGAACCTTCCCTGGCTATTGTCTGAGAGGGGATGTAACTATGGCAGAATGGTCAGAGAGATTCAACGATGCTGCCGGCTTTGAAGATGGAAGGAGGCCACAGCCAAGGAACGGGGGTTACCTCCAGAAGCTGGAAGACCCAAGGAAATGAATTATTTGCTAGAGATTCTAAAAAGGAGAGCAGCCCTGCTGAAATTTGTTATTAGTCCTGGAAGACTCATGTCAGACTCCTAGTCTATAGAAATGTAAAATAATAAATTTGTGTGATTTTAAGCCAATAAGTTTGTGTCAATTTGTTAGAGCAGAAGTAAAAATCTAATACAATACCTTATTGCCTTTTGTCTTGAAAATCCCCCAATTCCACATTTAACATATTCTATATTTAAATCCTGATTATCATATATTGGCGTTGTTTAAAAGTGAGGTGCATTCATACCAGAGATTCTGTCTTCCAAATGTGTGTATTTGATATACTTCAGAAAAACGTCTCAATTCACTGCTTGAACAAAGGATTTTGTAACTAACTCCTATGCTCCTTTAACACAATAGAAATCAGAGCATGTGAGAGCTCATGCCATTTACTTTAGTCAAAATCTGAATGACGCATTGCATAAGTAACAGCATAATAGAGCCTTCATATTGTAATCTGGGTAGATGTATGCTGTGCTTTGAAAATCAAATGTTGTTCTCTTTGACATTTTGACAAGTAATTTTGACAACAATATACATTTGGCTAATTCATGAATGTAGTACTTCTCGTCCTTTTGATTGTGCAGGGTTTGCACTATGCTAAGAATGACAACAATTATAGAACTGACTTGCATCTGCCAAGTGAACAGATGGTCTTGTAGTTTAGGGGAACAATGGTGAAGGAAGAAAAGGCGAAGGGAGGGGGTGGAGGGAGCTGGTGGGCTGGGATAAAGATCTTACAATTCAGAATAATGCTAATAAAACTAAAGATGAAGAGAAAGGCACGTTACCATGTATTACTGAGATGTATTTTTAAAAAGAGGAGAAAGGTCTTGCTTATTGCACTCTTCTTACACCCTGGTATTGAATCTAATTCCAGTGTACCTGAGACCAGTGAGCAATAAAATTATAATGTTGACACTCTCATTTTTAGAAACAATTATTTTAAAGTGTTGTCAATGTGAGTTTGACATGGGATGACTCTTTGCCTTTAGGGATCTATATATTTCCGCTTTAATTTTTAGTTTGTGAAACAGAACACAAATAAGAACTAGGACTTCACTTTCATAAACTTCAAATATTTTATATGGAATCCCTTCATAGGAACAGTGAGGTAATTGTTTTACCTTTTTAAAGTGGTTTTACCTTCACTGCATAAAGTGGAATAAAGATGTCTTCTTGGAAGGATCTTCACTAAGTAGGTTGTGTGTGTGTGTGTGTGTGTGTGTGTGTATTTGTGTGTGTGTGTGAACCTGAGTGTGCATTTGTGTGTTACATAATGCATAAAGATTGTCCTACTTGCTTGCTTTGAGGTGTCTACATCACATTTTCTATTCTATTTTTGAATTTAAAACTATTTAAAGGATCCCCTTGTTTGCAGTTTTCTGGTAGAGAAAATCGAATTGCCATTTCAGTTATGTTGAGGTGACAGTCTATATGTACATACATATATCATCTTAAAAACTATTCAGGACTTCTCTGGTGGCGCAGTGGTTAAGAATCTGTCTGCCAATGCAGGGGACACAGGTTTGATCCCTGGTCCGGGAAGATCCCACATTCCGTGAAGCAACTAAGCCCGTGTGTCACAACTAGTGAAGCCTGTGTGCCTAGAGCCTGTGCTCCACAACAAGAGAAGCCACTGCAATGAGACGCCCATGCACTGCAACGAAGAGTAGCTCTGCTTGCCGCAATAGAGAAAAGCCCGCACACAGCAACAAAGACCCATAACAGCCAAAAATAAATAAATAAAAATAAACTTAAAAAAAGAACAAATCTATTCAGATATTTATTTTCTTTATTTTGAATAATATTTATGGTACTTAATTACAAAACTAAATTATAATAGCTCACTTTTATTAAATATTTTGTTAGACACTGTGCTAAATATTTTATCAAATATTATTTAAAACTCATATTGCCACTCTGAGGTGGGTACGGGGTATTATTGTTTCTCTTTTGAAAGATGAGGCAATGAAGGCTTTTAAAGTTTGAGAGACTTACCTAAAGCTACACATTTAATAAATAGGGAGTAGAGACAGAAAACTAGATTTATCTAACTCCAAACTCTACCTAACTGTTTGAATTAGTTAGGGTACCTAGGCAATGAGAACACTCAGACACTAAATGTCAGTGGTTTAACACAGTAGCTATTGTTCACTCATGTAAGGGTGATTGCTGGGATGCGTGTCTGCAGGATCACCATCTCCAAATGATCACAGGCTCCTTGGATCTTGAAGCTCAACCATCACCTAGGTAGGATGTTACTATGGTCTCTATTTCCAGAGGGAGGGAGAAGGCGTGGGGAGCATCTTTGGGGCGGACTTCACAAGCCAGGTGTGAATTTGACAAAAGCACTTCTGCTTGTGTTCCTTTAGAGAAAACTTAGTCACATAGAGACTTCCAACCTCAAGGTAGGCTAGAAAATAACCTAGATGTTCGACCCGAGGGAAGAAGGAATTTTAGTGAGCACACAGCCATCTCTTTAACACCATTGTTTGGTGTTTTTTATTAGTGGGTTTATGCATGATAAGAAACTTTCAGATTAGACATTCAGTGATTTGTGGGTTGCCTTAGACTATTGGTCTCAGCCATACCTAGCCCACAGTACAAATTTATAACAGCATTTTGTCCTCTCTTGCTTTGCCTCCAAGAATTGCTTGATTGATTCAAATAGTTCAAAGGGCTCCTTAGACTTGTATTCTTTATGTTGAATGGAAGAAAACATTTAGAGGTTGGGGAAATGGTGAAATGCAAGTTCTGTTGCCCTTAGCATTGTCACTGATGTTTCCTCTTACTATTTTAAAGGTCTTTGGTATTAGAAGTTATACTGAAATAATTTTTTTATCTTCATTGAATTTGTTTAAATTAAATTTAATAAAGATTTTCAAGATTTAGGTATTTCAAAATAATAATCTGCAGTGCCTACTTGTTTTTCAATTATCCCTAACATAATATTCATTATTAAAACAGGCCATAATAGAGAACAGAAGCAGCTCAGCTATTTTTGACTACTTGGAATGTGAGAAAGGCAATTTACAATCTTGCCATGATCATAATAGTATTGATAAATGCAACAGTACCTTATTTTTCCATCATTGTCTTCAAATGAAATCTTCATATAGGTAAGTTTTCCACATAGACAATACAAAACTTAACAGTAAAAAGCAGATGTCTTTCTAAAATATTTTGCATTCATTCTTTATAATGTAAACTTTCTGTGAAGTCTTAAGTTTGTAAGTGTGAATATCCATTATTGTTTTAGTCTCTAAGATAATATGGTACGGCCCTTCTGCAGCTAGATATGTCCCTGTTTTTACTTGTCCCAGACTTCTTATATGTCTTGAATTTTTGTTTTTGTTTTTTACAGTTTTTTCCTTTGATTTAATTTGTCACATTTTTCTTTTTTTATATTTAAGATTTTTATGTTCAATATGTGCCATACTGCATTTAATTATACATAGTATTATACATTGAATAAATATTATATGAATTATATTTATATATTTCCACCAACCTTGCTAATCTAAAGGGAGCAGATCAGTCTGAATCATGTTAATGATGAGGTTCTAAAATGAAAGCAATTTGCTCTCTGAAAAGCTTTCCTGTGTGTGATGAACACAAACTTAAGACATGAACTAAGTCCTTGTACAACTATTTTGGTCTTTTTATACAAAGGTTGGGGAGACATGTTTTGTTTTGTATCTTCATTTGTTTAAAGAGAATGGTGGAGAGATAAATAAATGGCAGATTATTTTACGGCTGCAGGATCCACATAACTGAAGTCAGTCCAGTAGACTGCAAAAGGCCTTTGAATATATCTTTTGAATAATTTCAGTATTATTGATCCACTTTCATTTTATTCTCTCTGCCTTATTTGAATATCTGTATATTTTAAAGTAAAACCTGAGCATAGATTTCTCATTCTTTGGGCGAGGGACGATTTGCCCTCTTCCTCAGTACTCCAATAGATTAATGGCCTTTTGCAAAATTACACCTCTGTTTGACACTTTCAGTAGCATTCCTCCCTCTCCCCCACTCACACAGAATTATTCTTAGGTCTTTTTCTTCCTATTTTTCATCTCGTTTTACAGGTTTTATTGTTGTTTTTAAATTTTTTAAAATTTTATTTTTTTTAATTGAAGTATAGTTGATTTACAATATTGTGTTTATTTCTGCTATACAGCAAATTGACTCAGTTATTCATATATATACATTCTTTTTTGTATTATTTTCCATTCAGGTTTATCCTAGGACATTGAATATAGTTCCCTGTGCTATACAGTAGGACCTTGTTGTTTATTTATTCTATATGTAATAGTTTGCATCTACTAACCCCAAACTCCTAGTCTATCCCTTCCCTCCCCCCTCCTTGGCAACCACAATTCTGTTTTCTATAGCTGTGAGTCTGTTTCTGCTTCTTAGATAGGTTCCGTTGTGTCATATTTTAGAATCCACATATAAGTGACATCACTTCACTTGTTACTTTTCTAAATAGTGGCTATTTCCTTTTCAACTGTGGGTGAATGCCTCATAATTCTTCCCTCAATATTGTTTTTCTCCAGAAAATACAAAATACTTTAAGATTGTATCTTGTGTACTTTCCATCAATACCCAACCTTCTTACTGTAAGGAGGCATCTTACTATATTCTGAAAAATAAAAGGCACAGCCATTATTATGGATTTGGGTAGAGGCTCAAACATACTTCTGTGGGGGGAGAGATTGCATGTGACTGTCCCAGTTCTATCTTCCTTGACTCTTTTCTTCTGTAGCATCCCACCCTATTCTGCTATTACAAATAACCTAATTCTATCTATTCTATCTATTATTAAAAATTTCCCACCAGAGAAATTCTGGAATCAGTTATAAAATATTGGGAATTTAAAATAATTTATTAAACTTAGACTAACTTACACTAAGTATAAACCACTCCTGTGAGCATTGCACATGTAGTAACTTAGTAGTAGTAACTCTTATCATTATAACATTATCATTATAACACACATAGAAAAATATTCCTGTTTTACATATGAAAAATCCAAGGCACAGAGAGCTCTACATATTAGTCAAATCAGTACATCACTGCATTGGGTCTCAGGCAGCCCAGATCTGCAGTAATGTTCCATAAGGGGTAGAGATTAACTTCAATGTGGACTGCTTATTCCACATTGCATTATGAATTAGTGACACATATTTTTAAATGTAAATTCTTTCCTAACTATATAATGAAAACCTTTGTTTTATTTTAAAGAATTACAAGCATCAAAGAGCTCACAGGGACATATATGTGGACAGAAGCCCTTTTGATTGCCTGAGATTTTATCCCATATGTGGCTACTCCTACAGTGCCAGGCTTACATAACTTTCCTAATTATGTCCTAGAACAGTCTGACCTTGAGATACAAAATCAAGGGGCTGTGTTTGATTCACCCATCACTCCTTCATCCACTGATTCATTTACCCATTTTATCATTATTCCTTTATTTAGCAAACACATACTAATGAATGTTACCTCGTCCTTAAGCATTGTAGTTGTTTCCAGTTTGATTGTTTGCTAAGAGGAATGTCATACAATTCTTGACCTAAGGGAGCTTTAGGAAAGGTAGATACATAAAGAGCTAGAGTGCAACTGATAAGTGTCACAACAGATATATGAACAGATTGCTATGGGAACTTAAGGGAGAGAGGAATTTGCTCTATTGGTTGTCTTGGGGGGTTGAATGAAGGTTTTATAGAAAGGCAAGAGAACCAAATCTTGCTGAATATGTAAAATTTCATCACATGAGAAGGAGAAATATATCTTATCAAGCATGCTCAGGAACATGAAAGGGTCAAGTGTGTTCAGGAATTGTTGAAAATTTCAGAGTGGTTTACTACAGGATAACTAGAGTAAAAGTTAGGGTAACTGATGTAAGATAAGGTGAGTGAGAAAAGCCAGGGACCATCTGTGAAGGGCCTTTTGCCACCTACAAGGTACAGAATATTCCTTGTATTATGGACGTGACATGATTGCCTCAGCTCCAAGCTGGGTGAAGAAATGGAATTGTGTGAGAAATGTGAAGAAGATGAAGAAATCACATGGGAGGGGATGAGTTCCAGGAGTCACGTTGAGGTGGTGGAAATGAAAGTGGAGAACAAATCTGAGAAATATTTAGGGCTAGAATTAACAGAGGTGAATAGCTGTGAAGGGTGAGGGAGGAGCATAAGTGCAAAGTGACAATTCTATCAAAGGGCATAAGGAATACAGGAAAAAGGAAGCTCTGAAAGAAGTTGATAATGTGTTCAATATCCAGCATGCTTAACTAGAGGTGCTTGTAAGCATTCTAGGTAGGAGAGTCCAACATATGTGAGTGTAGAATGCAAGAGAAAAAATGGGGGGTGGAAATATTCATGGAAGAGCTTTAATCCAATTAATGATAATTGAAGCCAATAGAAGTTAATAAAATTGTACAGGAAAGAGTACAGAGTGGGAACTGAGAAGAGAACTGAGGACTCTTTGCTAGAATTGAAGTGGCAGATTGAATTGTTTCACAAGTGACAAGTTAAGGAACACTTAATGGAATGCTAGATGAATATAAAGAATAGAGTTTCCTCTATTCATATGTCTTGAAATGTATTTTTTTTTTACCAAGCTATTGGTGCTAAACTTTTAAATCAGCTATGTGATAGCATGAGTATTTATTTGCTTTTCTATAAGTATCTGCCGCCCTGAATATTGTTCTTTGAAGCAGGGGCCCTATGAGTGTAATTTCTATATGATTTAAAAACTCTCAGTTCTCAGGATGTGTCTGTGAGGGAGTTTATTCGTCAATCAGTTTTAGGCTTATAAGGAGGCACTTTCCTTTAAAGCAACAGCAGATACTTTAAATGGCTTTTAATATTGGAGAGGATCTTGAACTAGGAATTAAAAGACTTTGGAGTTTTATTCTGCCTGTGTCCATAACTTCTCTGTGTAGCAATAAAGCTAGAGCACCTCTTTGCTCTAAAACGGGCTGTAAAATGATGCAAGTGACCACAATGATTTTTCAGATGGCATTTGACCCTACACTTCTATAAGACTCTTCCCTCACTGTTTTGAAATTTTGCTATCTAGTCTCAATTTTCCCTTTCCTCTAAACATGGTCTTTATGAAGTTATCACAATATTGAGACTCAAAACACAGTAACTTAGCTTTGCCTCCTGCCATCTAGTTTTCAGACCTTGGCGGGTTGGTCTAGATTTTCTAATTAAAAGTTAAGTCAAGGTATGAATCAAGCTTGTACTGGCATTCACTTCAATATTTTCCATTGAGAAGTTTTACATTAAGTAGGATAATTTCTGTATATTCTCTCATGAATGGCTTAACAGTAAATAAAGATTGAAGCTCTTCTCTGATCATAATAGAATTATGTAAAAAAGTCGTTCTTTTGTATCCATACTGCAAAGCCACTCTCTTTTTCTTCATCATAATATATATGTGTATAAAATAGATATGTTAAATATATATTTATTTTAATATATAAATATCATATATAGCATGTATGTATAGTATACAATATATTAATATATATTCACTTGATTTTAATCAAATTTTACTTGCCTATAAAATAAATATAAGTTAACTTGTAGAAATTTTTGTCATTTCAAAAATGAGTTTTAAAAACTTTTGTATTGGTAATTAATACAGAAAGAATCTTATGAGCATTTATACCACCACTTATTTTGCATTAAATCTTAATATTTTTACCTATATTGACATTTCACAGGACTAAACTGAGCCTGAACCTTAGAAAGCCTTTTGGCTTTTAGATGACAGTGATGATATTCATGTGTGATAGAGAATGATGAAGCACTATAGCATTGTGTATGATCTATAAAACTTTGCAAAAATATACAATGTGAGCCAATTTACAACATTTTTTGATCTTTGCTTCCAAAAGCACCTTAAAGTAAATATTCCAGGATTAACCAAACTTAAATTGACTCTAGGCTCTTTGAAATCAGGTATTCGGTCTTATTTTCTTTGTATCTCTAAAATCTAGCCCAGTGGGCAAGATATTCATAGACATTTAATAAAATTTTGCTAAATAATGTCAAATCAGAATTGCAAATACTTGATTTTTCACAGGTATAATTGTTCCCTCACCACACATTTATGTGTGCCTACTATGTGCTAGGCACCATCATATACACATGGGGGAGGCAAAGCATGACATTCAGGGTGCTTTTAGGCATCAAAAGTTATAAAAAGCATTTAAGAGGTCATTTGCAAGCAAGTGTGATGTCAGAGTAGAGAGAAAGCACATGTTGTTTTGGGGAGGTTATAGCAAGGGAGGCTTACTTTATACAAGTAGTTATTCAGTTGTTGCCTTGTCCAGAAACTTGGGACTACATTGTATCACTATATATGTTCACAGAGTCAGGAAGCCATGGAGTACGGGTGCTCCACTGTCTTAGCCCATTCTGGTTGCTCTAACAGAATACCACAGACTGGGCAGGTTATAAACAACATAAATTTATCTTTTATAGTTTTGGAGTCTGAAAGCCTGAGATAAAGGTACCAGCATGGTGAGGTGAAGGCCCTCTTCCATACTGAAGACTTCTTATTATATCTTCACATGCTGGAAGGGGATGGGTAGCACTCTGGGGTCTCTTTTATAAGGACATCTCACTCACAAGGGCTTTCCCCTTACAATCTAAGAACCTCCCAAAGGCCTCACGTCCTAATACCATCACATTGTGTATTAGGATTCCAACATATGGGTTTTGCGGGGACACAAACGTTCAGACCATAACACCCACTCTCTACATTATAATGAAATCTTCACTGCAACATTAAAATACAATGTCCCAGTGTACCATTATAATTGTTCAGAGACGTTACAGATTATAAATGAGCTCTATATCCTATCAAACACAAGTCTTCATTCCAGTTTTTCTACTACAGTGTGAAAAAAAAATCAAGATTGTGAAAAATTAACAAAAAATACAGTTTGTGTACCACCATTTGCACAGACATTCCAGTAAGTACTATGCCAGACAGTTCCGCCCTGGCACAGCACCCATACTTGGTAATGATGTTGACCTGCAAATCCCAGAAGTTATGCAAGAAGAGTTTATTTAACTGCAAAATAAAAGTTTATTTGGGAAGCACTTCAGACAAGATAATGCTGTCTTATGGAGACTTGGTGAACTCTTTGTAAAGCAATGAACATGGTTTTACTTTTTGGTAAAGCAGAGTGGTGACTGCTCAAGTTTATTTGCGTGCATGTGTGTGTGTGTGTGTGTGTGTGTGTGTGTGTGTCTTTGCTTCCTGTGGGAGCTGGAGCTTTCTTGGTAGACCCTAAAAATTAAACTAATTTTCCAGCATCAGTGGTTGTGATCATCAAAGTCATGTTAAGTTTATGGGCTTCTCTCCTTTGATTTATTGGCTCAAGTTACATTTTTTTTTTTTTGTGGTATGTAGGCCTCTCACTGTTGTGGCCTCTCCCATTGTGGAGCACAGGCTCCGATGCGCAGGCTCAACGGCCATGGCTCACAGGCCCAGCCACTCTGTGGCATGTGGGATCTTCACGGACCAGGGCAAGAACCCGTGTCCCCTGCATTGGCAGGCAGACTCTCAACCACTGCGCCACCAGGGAAGCCCTACAATGTTTTTAAGGCTTTCATTTGTGTTCATAAGAGGAAGTCAGAGTGACTTAATATAAAACATTTTTTTTGTTTTATAAAGTGCAATCTGAAAAATACTATAACACTTCACTTCAAATATCATTTCATGTCTACAGAATTAGGATGAACATGTTAGATAATAGAAAAATGAAAAATAGTCATTAAGACCTCAAAATTTCCATAAGCCCAATACTAGAAATTTTATTCTTTCAAAATAGACAGAGTAGAGGGGGACTCCTTTAACTAGTTGGGCTTCTGTGGTACATATGCAGGATGAAACACAATATGGGATGGATCTCTGGGGAAAAGTATCCCTTCTACAAGCCTCTGACATTTGGCTTCATCATCTAGTGATCCCAAATTAGTAATTTATGCCTTGAAAAGAAATTAATAATTTAACAATATAGAAATTCTCTAGTCCTCAGCAATAACAGGTTACGATCCAGTGTCTAAAATATGTAGGCATTTTGCTAAGAGATAAAGAGCACAGACAATAGGAGTAGGTGTGGTTCAGCTGGGTCATTGATGCTGGCCACAGGTTCAAAACAAACCTCAAATCAGTTTGTTTAGTCTGGTTTGCTTTGTTTTTATACTTCAGTTCTTCTATTGTACTTAAAATTAACTGTAACTGTCAGTGAAAGCAAAATCTCTCCTCAATAATCCAGGCATTTTTACAAAAAAAAATGAGGCTTAAACACACTTTGGGGATAATCTGTTCTATATTTGTATGTATTAACTTAAATAATTTTTCCTAATAATTCAGTGGAGAAAAAAAGTAGTCATATTGACAAAGGGTGCTAGAGCAATTGGGTATCCATACACAAATAAAAAATGAAATTAAATCCATAGCTCACACTGTATTAAAAAGTAACTTAAAGTGGATCAAAGAAGGAAATACGAAATATAAAATTATAAAGCTTCTGGAAAAAAAAACAGGAGAAAACCTTTGGGATCTTGGATTAAGCAAAGATTTCTTAGGTATAACAACAAATCGAGGTCTATAAAAGAAAAAAAATGGACTTCATCAAAATTAAAAACTTCTGTTCTTCAGGAAACACTGTTAAGGGAATGAAAAGACAAACCACAGAGTGGGATAAAATATTTGCAAATCACATATCTGATGTAGGACTTGTATATGGAAAACATAATGAAATTCCAAAACTTAACAAGAAAAAAAACAACCCAATTTAAAAAAAAAATGGATAAAGGTTGAAGCAGTCATTCCACCAAAGAAGAGATACGAATGGTAAGCGAGCCCATGACAAGAAATACAACATCATTTGTTACTATAGAAATGAAAATTAAAACCACATGAGATACCACTGTGCATGTGGTACTAAAACGGCTGAAATTTAAAAGACTGATCATACCAAATGGAGAGAATGTGGAGGTACTAGGAACTCTCATACACTGCTGGTGGGAATGTAAGGTGATACACTTTTAAAAATCATTTGGAAGTTTCATAAAAAGTTACATGCACACCTACCATATGAAACATCCACTCTACCCAAGAGGAAAGGAAGTGTATAGCCAAACAATGACTTGTACACAAATTCTTATAGTGGCTTTGTTATAGTAAAGCTGGAAACAACCCAAGTGTGTCAACTGATGAATGGATAAAGAAATTTTAGTATAATCATACAATATAATACTACTTGCATTAAAATGAATGAACTATTAATTCATACTCCAACATAAATGTATCTCAATATAATTATGTTGAATGAAAGAAGACAAAGAAAAGAGAGTACTTACTGCATGATTGCATTTACATAAAATTTAAGAAAATAAAACAAATATTGACAGAAAATAAATCAGTGGTTTCCTAAAAGAAGAGCTAGAGAGAGGGATTAAAAAAGGTATAAGGAAACATTTCAGAATGATGGATAAGTTCATTATTTTGACCGTGGTGATAGTTTCAAATTCATAAAATTGCACAATCAAAATACATGCAGTTTATGCCTATCAATTGTACTGCAGTAGAGTTGTTAACATTTTTTCTTGCTAAGAGTCTCACAATCTGGGAGTCACCTAGGCCTCTGAAGTTCTTGAATTCTAGAAGTGGTTTTATTATAAAAGATGCTTTCTCAAGTCTATGCTATATATTTTTCATATAAATATTTCTCACATCCATGATTTATATGTATGTATGTGTTTATTTATGTATGTCATTTACAGAGTGTATCTATGTAAACAAGACAGATGGTTTTGACTAGTTACTGATTGTTGACTTCTTTTTATTTCTGATTTGATGTTTATAAAAACATAAAAAGGAACATAGTAACTGAGGCTACTAGTCATATGTGGGCCATAATTCTCTTTTTCCTCTTTCCCAAGGAGAAAAGAGCAACTTAAAAACCATAAGCATGAACTCTGAAAAGGCCTCCCTCCTATCTACTATATATGGCATTGTTGGAGGAGTTTGACACCAGTAACAAGACACTGGTCTTAGAATGGGTACAGTACAGAAGTGAACTGGAATTCGGAATTTTGCAACCCTCCCATGTAGAAAAACTAGTAACACTCTCTTCCTTTTTTTCTGATTCTACAATGCTATGATTTCTTTTTTCTTTTTATGGTTAATCAAAATTAAAATTTGTAATAAAATTTAAAAATTAAAGATTTTGTCAGTATATACAACATAAAATACTATGAAGGAAACAGTGAAATTGTAACTGAGTTTCACCTTTTAAAAGATTATTGACAAGGATTGAGTCAACTCATTTTCACAAGTGGCTCTTAATCAGGGGTACACATCAGATTTAAAGGTTGGGCTTTTTAAAACTATGCATGCCTGGACCTCATTTCATACCCATTGATTTGGGCAAAAGAAGATAAAACTTGGAAAAGTCTCAGAAGTGATTTGACATGAACTGCCGGTAAATAAACACTGATTTAGAAGAAAGAAATTAAAGGGAAACATGTCTCCATAACTAAATAATGGAAGGACCATAATTATCTCATCTGCTCCGATTCTGATGTTTGAATAAATACCGTAACCTTAAGCATGGGATAGATTATGCTCCAGTGGATCCAAAAACTATTTTGTGTATTGACAAAGTTGCATCTCAGCCAGGTGGGAGAGAGGATGTAAACTATAAAAATGCCTTTGATATGAGCCAATTTCACCACAACTGTGCTCTGACATAAGTCCCAGAAGCCTGATATTATGAATTTAAGTATTTGAGTATTTCATACTGATTTCAAGGAAGTTTCAGTTCTTATATACATGGGGAATCATGGGGTTCAGTTGATTTGAATCTATTGAGCTCTGATATAAGCATACTACTTGCAAACCTCAGTAGCCCTGGAGTTGTGGGTCTGCACAATGCATTGAGTTGCCTGATTCAGAGAAGTTAAAGACAATTTTAGAGCTTGAGGGTATTTCATATTATTATCTGTAGTAATGTTTGTTCTTCATAGGGCTTATAACTTTATTAATAATCTGAACCCAAAACTCTATGGCAAACGTTTTAAGTATATTTTCCATTTTGATGTTCACAACAGCCCTGTGAGGTAGGTATTATTATTGTATTTTATACTTGAGGACACTGAGGGGTTGAGAAGACCAGGTTCTTGCCAAAGGAAATGCATTTTCAAAGGTGCAGGGCCAGGGGCTTCCCTGGTGGCACAGTGGTTGAGTGTCTGCCTGCCGATGCAGGGGACACGGGTTTGTGTCCCGGTCTAGGAAGATCCCACATGCCGCGAAGCGGCTGGGCCTGTGAGCCATGGCCGCTGAGCCTGCACATCTGGAGCCTGTGCTGCGAAACAGGAGAGGCCACAACAGTGAGAGGCCTGCGTACCACAAAAAAAAAAAAAAAAAAATGTGCAGGGCCAGGATTTTGATCCTTATCTGTTCAATGGCAAATCTCTACCAGCTTTGCTTGAATTTTGAGAACTATTTTGCAGCAAGCCTGTGTTTACAGCCCAGACCTCTTGTTCTAAAACTTTGGAATCTGAAAGAGGTGCAAGTCTTTCTGCGTCTCAGGTTGGTACTGGTCTGTTGTGTGCTGGAGAAGCTGGAGAGTCCCAAGGTTCTTTGGAACCTCTGTTGTTACTGAGCAAAAGGCTGAGCAGGCGTCCCAACAGTCTAAAACTCTGAATCTTTCTTCCAGGAGTTCCTGGAGTATAACAGAGCTAGAAAGGACTCTCAGGGTGAAACTCAGGTGATGTTAAAGAGGAGAAAAGAATGGCTCTATTTTCACATTTGAAGGAAATTTGGGGAAGGACAAACATTTCAGGGTGACCCTTGTTTCCATTGCTTCTATGTAATGTACTCTAATAATTATCAATGTCATCATCGTGGATTTTGAACACCTTGATGTGCAATGGTTTCTTTATTCATATTTGTACTGGTTAACTTTATGTGTCAGCTTTACTGGCCATGGGATTCCCAGATTAAACACGATTTCACTGGGTGTGTCTGGGAGGGCATTGCTCGATGAGATTAGCATCAGTAATGGACTCAGTAAAGTAGATTCCCCTCCTAGTGTGGGCACCTTTCAATTTATTGAGGGTCTGAACAGAAAAAAAGACAGAGGAAGGAAGAATTCACTGCTTTTTTCCTGTCCCACTGGTTGAGCTAGGGACATCTCATTTCAACCTCTATGGTCCATGGACTGGAATTTACACCATCAGTGGCCCTGGTTTTCAGGTCTTCGGACTCAGACTAAATTACACCACAAGCTTTCCTGGGTCTCCAACTTGCAGATGGTGGACCATGGAACTTAGCCTACATAATCATGTGAACCAATTCCTCATAAAAAAACCTCCTATATGTATACATATATATATTTAGCTCTTTCCTTATGATTGCAAATGCATTGACTGATTTCTTTGAGGAAAATATATCTAACTCTAAAGGTCAAATGTTAAATGACTGATTGTGTAGAGTCATGGCTAACATTCACCTCATTTCTGATATGAGAATTCTAGGAAAAAACTTGGTCTTCAGGCTGCAATAAAATGTTATCTAAAGATGCTATTTATTTCTCACTACTCTGATTAATTGCTCATCTGGATAGCCAATTACCACATTGTCAGAAATATTAATCAGTAGCCAGTTAAACAATACCTCTGATCTGGTTTAGGAGCACTTGGCCAAGAGTGAGAAAAAAATGTGTCAAATACCCACTGGTAACCAACCTCCATGATCACTGTTGAAATCTCATCAGAGTTTGTTTTGACATTGTCCCAAAAATCAGTTTTCTGGAACTTAAGGAAATGGGGTTATTTAATTTAGCAAGTTCTGTATTATATGCCAATACAGAGTTGGCACTCTGTATTCTGTGACAAGGAGAAAGGTCCTGAAGGACTAGATCATAATTGTGGGCAGATTTTGTAGAAAATTCAGAAAATATGGATGAGGTTAATATAATACATTAACTATATATATATGTATATATATATAAATTTCTTTAGCTGCTTTAGTAACAACAAAATTCCCTGAGGCAGACAATGTCTTGCCTTCTATTCCAGTTGTAAATTGCTAAGTATAAAAACAATCTAAAATGTGGTGGCATAAAACTACACACATTATTTCTGACAAAACTTTGGGTCGGATGGGCAGCTCTTCTGCTGTTCTCCCCTTAGGTTACTTATGTGCTCGCCTTCAGCTAGTGGGTCTGTTGGGACTGGGCTCAGCTAGAGTATCAGGATGGCTGGACATCGCTCTCATTGTGGACTCAATACCTTTCTTCCCACACGGTCACTAATCTTTCAGTAGCCTAAACCAGGCATCTAACATAGTGGCTAGGTCCCAAAAGGTAGTGTTCTAAGATAACTAGACCTCTAGATGTTCTGCTAGCACCACATATTATAATGTTCCATTGGCCAAGGCAAGTCACATGGCCAAGGCAACCATCAGGGTGTGAACTGCAGGAATCATGGTTCACTGTTGACGACTATAACATAGCTTCTGAGTAGTGGCTCCGGACGCTGAGCCACTTACTAAACCTTTCCGACATCAGTTTCCACTTTGGTAATTCGGCTTTAAATTAGTACTTCTTTCATGGCAACTGGTTAAAGAAGTGTTTGGAATAGAGCCTGGCACATAATAAGGGCTATACAAATCTTTACGCTTACTATCAGCATCATTGTCAGCATCTTCATTGTTATTGTTGTTACTGAGTTTTTGTGCAGTATTTTTACCTCGCTAGAGTATTAAATAATATATTAATTCATCTATAGTGTCCCCAACTCCTGAGACATGACTCTACCTTGAAGGAAGTGACAGTCTAGAGAAGATGGCACACAATAATGCAGAATTCCAGTACAAGGTGCTTTAAGAGGGGTTGGGAAGGGGCATTTTAAGGAGGAGCAGAGGTATGTTTTCTAGACTTGCTCTATTTAAGACACATTGCACCTGTCACAAACTAATGCACACTTATGCTATGTAAGATTTTAACATACAAGCAGAGAAACCAACTCTAAATGTGTCTAAACAAGCTTACAGGTTTTAAGTTCATTATCAATAACATCACTCTTTTGTTAAGTATGCGAAATTTTTAATGGTTCAAATTCAGCATTTCACATGTACTGGAATGAAGTCTGTCTCTCATTCTGAGTAAAAGTCTAGAACTAAGAAAATAGAGATGACAATGCCACCTGATTTCTAAGCAATTCAACTGAATCAGTACTGTTATCAAATCTTCCTATACATTCCAGAGAGTGGTTTCTTATAATGTGAAACAGGATCTAGTCTACAAAGAAGGAAATAATAAAAATAAGAGTGAACATTTATTCAAAGCTTGCCATGTGCAGGCTTTATACTCTGAGTTTTGTATGTGATTCTTTTTGACAGTTCTCTATCTGGGTTGTGGGTGATTTTTGCAACTGATTGTGGTAGATTATATTGGTGTTCACAGATCTTCATTCTCCCACCCTTATCATGGGACATGTATTCTCACCCTGTTCACTCACATTGGGCTCAGCCCTGTGATGTGCTTTAGCCAATAGAATGTGAGTGACACGGCACAAACCACATCCCAGCAGAAGGTTTACTGTCTCCCTGTGGTTGCCCTGTCTCTCTTGTTCTTTCCCTCTGCCATGAAAATGGGAGGACACTATTTTCCTCACATTCAGGAATGGTCCTTCAGCCAGAATCTCAGAAAGAAGAAACCCCATAGCCTGGCAGCTTAGAGTAGTATCAACTGTTCTTCACCCTCATATAACATAAGCAAGAAATAAATAGCTGTAGTTTAAATCCCTAGGACTTAGGAATTGTTCATTAGCACTGTTACCTAAATTTAGGTCGAAAACTTTACCTCCCCTGAGTAGATTATTCAGAATCAAACTATGTCTCTGGGCGGCACCTCTTTGAACAATGGCACTGAATTGCAGGAGTTTTTATTCTTCTCTCCAGTAAACAAAAAGGAAGTGATCTACCCATAGTCCAGAACAGCTACTCTCCCATGACAGCATATCCAGAATAAAAAATAATTTACAACTCAGTATGAAGAGGATGACTCAGTTTTAAAAATGGGCAAAAAAACTCTACAGGCATGTCACAAAAGGAGATGTACAAATGACAAATAACCACAGGAAAAATATTCAACACCGTTAGTAATCAGAAAAATGTAAATTAAAAGTACAATGAGATACAACCAGAAACCTATTCAAATGACTGGCAAAAACCTTACAATTCCCCCAAAATGGCAAAGATGCAAAATAACTTGAACTTTCATATGTTGCTGGTGGGATTGCAAAATGGAAGTCTCTTTGACAGTTTCTTATAAAGTTAAACATAAAGTTACTATATCACCCAGAAATTTTACTCCTATGCATTCACTTAAAGTAATTGAAAATACTTATCTACAAAAACATACAGAAATATTCATATAAGCTTTATTCATAATAGTGACAAGCTGCAGAAAACCCAAATGCCCATCAGCAGGTGAACTGATAAATGAATTATGTTATATTCATACAGTGAAATACAACTCAGCAATAGAGAAAAACAAAGTACTGATAGATGCAACAACACAGCTGTATCTCAAAAACACAGTGCTGAATAAAAAGTCAGACAAAAAAGACTACTTACTGTATGACCCCATTAATATAATATCCTAGAATAGGCAGAACTAATGTTGAGTAACAGAAAGCAGATCACTCATTTTCTGGGCCTGGAGCTGGGCCTCCTGACAGAAAGGAGGCACAAGAAATCTCTCTGGGATGATGGACATAGTCTTGGTTGTAGTGGCAGTTACACAGATGCATAGATTTGTCCATAGGGGCATTTAACTGTGTGTAAATTATGCTACAAAAAATTACTTTAAATATAAAATTGAATAACATGGTTTACCAGAATATTGGAATACCACCAATTGAAATAGCAGTAACTAACTCCTAAATGTTTGTTTGTATCATTAACTGGGATGAATCTCTCCCATGATGAAACTGGCTGTGCCCTACAATGTCTCTAGAACATATCTGATTCTACACCTTCCTTCACCTTGTGTTTCACCTTGTCCTTTTGAAATTAACTAGGCCTTCCATAGATAGCTCCTATAATAAAATTGTATTATAGTAATTGGTGAAGTCTAAGGAAGTCTCATGAAGATCCCTATTGACCAAGCCAACTCTGGCAATCAATGTAGTAACCAGTACGGCAGCCTCCTAATATCTAGTACTTCTTAATACTGGCGTGATGTTAAATCTCTGCTTTTCATTCAATTATCAGTCCCCTTCTATCCATCCTGACAGAGCCTGAGAGGTTCAAATCAAGTGTGACATCAAATAAAAGTTTTACTTAAAAAAATTCAGACTTCCACTCTGACTCATATCCTATTCAAACATTATTAATAAATCATTTTTTAAATGCTTCTATATTTTTTACTTTGATGGAAGTGTTTTGTGCCAAGTGACAAATCAATGAGTTCTCATACACTACTTGTTTTCTAGTCGGCATTTTAAAATTATAATTACTATACTAGAATGCAAGCAATAAATTTTAAAATGGAATTCTAAGTGGATCTCAGATTTAGGTCTAAAAAGCAACCACTAAATATAATAAAACCTGAATTCTCTCTGAAACATATAGAAATAGTACTTTTCATAAGGACTGCAATATAAAATCCCAGGTGATTTTATTTATACAGTTACACTTGATATTTATGAAGAGAACCAAGTGAACTGAGGCATTATTTTCATGAGCAACAACATTATTCTTGTCTTTTGGCACAAAAACACCTACTAGTGATAAAAACATTTTCAACCACAAGGAAATATTTTCCCTATTTCATCCATCTCTGTATGAAAACTATTGGTTTCTCAGTATGGATTGGAGGAGAATCTATTGTTTTGGAGGAAAGGAAGTTATCAATATTGGTTAGTGGAAGAAGAATGAGGAAGTCATTGAAAACAAAATAATGAGTACAGGTTACAAAGACCCTGGGGAAAGACAAATTCATAAATGGTGACTATGTGAAGACACTCTTTGATTACAAATGTGAAAGGAAGCAAAAATCCAGTTGGCGTTGGAAAAATAGAACAGAAACGCCAACTCAGACTTAACTATTTATATTGCCCTCTCAGTAGCCATGGCAATAGGGAACACTTTCCATGGTAAAAAGAATTCAAATAATGTAAGCTTTCATTAGACCTGAAGCCAGAAGGTACTTGTGGTTTGGGTAGCTCCATCTCAGGGAAGGCAGGATGTTTGGAGAGTGTGGAAGGGGTTTACACTATATCCCAAAATGGTGAAGCAGTGAAGGGAAATAATATCAGTAAGTGAATTGAATTAATTTAGTATGTGTACTAAAGAAAGCTTATAATTACTGTTGACCTGTTTTTCTTCCTGCTGAATTAGCCAAGTCTGAAAATAATAAACCGAGTAGCTGGATATTCACTGTAGTACTTTGAATAGTGGCCACCCGAAAGATATGTCTATCCAGAACCACAGAATGTGAATTTATTTGATATCATTGTCTTTACAAATGGAAGTAAGGTAAGGCTCTTGAGACAAATTCATTCTGGATTAGGGTTTGTCCTAAATCCAGTGACAAGTATACTTATAAGTGACAGAGAAGAAGATACACAGAGACACACAGAGAGACACAAAGGGAAAGGCCATGTGATGATGGTGGCAGAGATTGGAGTGATGCAACTACAAGCCAAGAAACACCAGGGATTGGTAGCAGCCACTAGAAGTTTGGAGGGAGGCATGGAACAGATGCTCCCTTGGTGCCTCTGGAAGGCACCAAGCCTGCTGACACCTTTGATTTCACACCTCTGGACTTCAGAAATATGACAGCATAGATTTCTGTTGTTTTAAGCCACTGAATTTGTGATAATTTGTTACTAAGATACTAATACATTCATTTTTTCCTTCTTTTCCTACTGCATCAACCCTTCGATGGTTGTAAGAAATACATAAGATTTGTGTAAACACATGAAGAGCATTTGGTCAGAAGCTAAAGATAAGAACCTCTTGATAAATCTTAGTCACTCTAGTACACTGAATAGTGATGACCCAAAAAATATGTCCATCCATAACCACAGAATATGACCTTATTTGAAATAATTGTTTTTTCAGTTGGAACTGAGGTAATGATCTTGAGATGAGGCCATTCAGGATTAGGATTTGTCCTAAATCCAATGACAGGTATACTTATAAGAGATAGAAAAGTAGAAGACACATAGAGATAAACAGAAAGACACAGAAGGTGATGGTCTTCTTTGCCGATAGAGAAGGGGTGGCGATATTGCTATTACTTCCATTGCTAATAATTAATCTGGTCAATGTATTTTAAAGAGCAACATCAATTTGCATGAGAAGTCTTAATGATATCACAGAGCTTAAGGAACTCAATTGAGCCCTTAAGTGTAATTGCAATGCTTATTTCAGACCTTTCCAATTAATAGGTGATGAAGTTGTGATTCCAGGAGCTGAGTTGAACTTGGCAGTCAAAGCCTGTAGCAGCATGGACCTATCTGGTGAAACCAATTGGATCAATAATGGCCACTATGACTTCCACTTCTCTGAAAATGTCCAGTGTTTCTACAAGATCTCTCAGTGACTCTTTTAATCCTATTTCTACAATGGCTTTTAGTTGTGATGAAACACAGAATGAAAACTCTAACTTATCTTAGATGCAAATTAATAAAAACAAGGAGGATAAAAAAGTGTGTTTTCTCCTCCTACGGCATCTAAGGCTACGGTATGAATAAAGTTAATGCAAAATATTTAAAATGGATATGTCTACATAGAATAAATGAATGGGAATAGCAAGGAAGAGTATATGATTGATGAAACAATGAACTTATAAACAGAGCAAAATTATCACCTCAATAAATGAATAAAAATTTACAGATAATTGATAATCTATTTTATAAAGCTTTCTCTTGCAAACCCAATGCAGCTAATATGATGTCAACTCTCTAGTTTGATATACAGCATATTATAATGTTGAAAGCAATGTTATTATAAAAAAATTCATTTGCTGTAATAGTCAAATAAATTTTCAAAGGAAAAACAAATAAGCATTGAAAATATTTCCACAGGTCCTTGCTCTTCTAATGGAAATGTTAAATACAATAACAAGAAAGGTTTGCTAATTAAAAGCTTTTAAGTTTCAATTTCACTGTTTCCTCTGTTTAATTTAGTAGGAAGGGGAAAACAGACAAACAACATTTTTAAAAGGAGGAGCTTTAAAATTATACCACACACACAAAAACAAAGATACCATGGTTAATAGATACTACTGCTGATTTATTTGGTGTTCAATTATTTTCTATTTTTGTTTTCATTGGGAAATTGGATTGCATAAGCATAAATGTATATAATTTAAAACTAAATTTTAAGGTACTATTTTATTTGCTTGTTGTGATTAATTGAAGCAGATATAGCTTACATTACAAAATGGGGATTAAAGTTTCTGCAGAGTCAGTAAGGGGTTGAAAAATGACCTTAGGCTTCATAGACGCCTTTTAAAAGATCTTTAAATTTCAGTGACTCATAGTACTTCATCTTTTTCATTTTAGCTGGGAATTCAGGATCTTCTCAATGAAGAGCATTCTGAAACTATTGAATATGAATCGAAGAACACAGTTGATCGGTTGGGCTAAGTTCTTGTATTGATTTTGTCACGAGCTTGCTTTAAGTCATTCCTTACAAAAATCACAGAGAAATCAGGGCTTAGATAAATTATTTATGTATTGGAGATAATTCCTACTCTATCCACTTCATAGACTTATTTTAAGATAAATTGGGGGACAAATATATATGGCAATACTTGGCAAGCTGATACGTGGCATAGAGACATGAGGTAATAATAATAATAGTCTTTCAAAAATGAATAAATGTATTTATGAGTCAGGGTTCAAACAGGAAAATGGAAAGTATCCTAAGAATTTTGAGAGATATTTGAGAAGATGGCGGAAGAGTAAGACATGGAGATCACCTTCCTCCCCACAAATACATCAGAAATACATCTACACGTGGAACAACTCCTACAGAACACCTACTGAACGCTGGCAGAAGACCTCAGACCTCGCCAAAGGCAAGAAACTCCCCACGTACCTGGGTAGGGCAAAAGAAAAAAGGAAAAACAGAGACAAAAGAATAGGGATGTGACCTGCACCAGTGGGAGGGAGCCGTGAAGGAGGAAATGTTTCCACACACTAGGAAGCCCCTTCACTGGCGGAGACAGGGGGTGGCAGAGGGGGAAAGCTTCAGAGCAGAGGAGAGCGCAGCCACAGGGGTGCAGAGGGCAAAGCAGAGAGATTCCCGCACAGAGGATCAGTGCCGACTGGCACTCACCAGCCCGAGAGGCTTGTCTGCTCACCTGCCGGGGTGGGCGGGGCTGGGAGCTGAGGCTTGGGCTTCAGTCAGAGCACAGGGAGAGGACTGGGGTTGGCGGCGTGAACACAGACTGAAGGGGTTAGTGCACCATGGCTAGCCAGAAGGGAGTCCGGGAAAAAGTCTGGACCTGCCAAAGAGACAAGAGACTTTTTCTTGCCTCTTTGTTTCCTGGTGCGTGAGGAGAGGGGATTAAGAGCGCAGCTTAAAGGAGCTCCAAAGATGGGTGCGAGCCGCTATCAGCGCGGACCCCAGAAATGGGCATAAGATGCTAAGGCTGCTGCTACCACCACCAAGAAGCCTGTGTGCGAGAGCAGGTCACTATCCACACCTCCCTTCCGGGGAGGCTGTGCAGCCCGCCACCGCCAGTGTCCCAGGATCCAGGGACAACTTACCCGGGAGAATGCACAGTGCGCTTCAGGCTGGTGCAACGCCATGCCGGTCCCTGCTGCTGCAGGCTCATCCCACATCCGTACCCCTCCCTCCACCCGGCCTGAGTGAGCCAGAGTCCCCGAATCAGCTGCTCCTTTAACCATGTTCTGTCTGAGAGAAGAACAGACGCCCTCAGGTGACCTACATGCAGAGGCGGGGCCAAATCCAAAGCTGAACCCCGGGAGCTCTGCGAACAAAGAAGAGAAAGGGAAGTCTCTCCCAGTAGCCCCAGGAGCAGTGGATTAAATCTCCACAATCAACTTGATGTACCCTGCATCAGTGGAATACCTGAATAGACCACGAATCATCCCAAATTGAGGAGGTGGACTTTGGGAGCAAGATATATTATTTTTTCCCCTTTTGCTTTTTTTGTGAGTGTGTGTGTGTATGCTTCTGTGTGAGATTTTGTCTGTATACTTTTGCTTTCACCATTTGTCCTAGGGTTCTGTCTGTCTGGTTTACTTTTTGTTGTTGTTGTTGTTGTTGTTCGTTTGTTTGTTTACTTAAAATTTATTTTTTAGTTTTTACTTTAATAACTTTATTTTATTTTATCTTACTTTTTTATTTTGTCTTCTTTCTTTCTTTCTTTCTTTCTATTTTTTCTCCCTTTTATTCTGAGCTGTGTGGAGGACAGGCTCTTGTTGCTGCAGCCAGGAGTCAGTGCTGTGCCTCTGAGGTGGGAGAGCCAACTTCAGGACACTGGTCCACAAGAGACCTCCCGGCTCCACATAATATCAAATGG
The DNA here is from genome assembly GCF_025265405.1 of Mesoplodon densirostris. Classification (NCBI taxonomy): domain Eukaryota; kingdom Metazoa; phylum Chordata; class Mammalia; order Artiodactyla; family Ziphiidae; genus Mesoplodon; species Mesoplodon densirostris. The sequence goes on from NC_082664.1 coordinate 19,716,495, forward strand.
TGAAAATCTCCCAGAGATCTCCATCTCAACACCAACACCCATCTTCATTCAACGACCAGAAAGCTAAAGTGCTGCACACCCTATGCCAGACAAGTCACAAGACAGGAACACAACCCCATCCATTAGCAGAGAGGCTTCCTAAAATCATAATAAGGCCACAGATACCCCAAAACACACCACCAGACGTGGATATGCCCTCCAGAATGACAAGATCCAGGCTTATTCACCAGAACACAGGCACTAGTCCCCTCCACCAGGAAACCTACACAACCCAGTGAACCAACCTTAGCCACTGGGGACAGACACAAAAAACAATGGGAACTAGAAACCTGCAGACTGCGAAAAGGAGACCACAAACACAGTAAAATAAGCAAAATGAAAAGACAGAAAAACACACAGCAGATGAAGGAGCAAGGTAAAAACCCACCAGATGTAACAAATGAAGAGGAAATACACAGTCTACCTGAAAAAGACTTCAGAATAATGATAATAAAGATGATACAAAATCTTGGAAATAGAATAGAGAAAATGCAAGAAATATTTAACAAGGACCTAGAAGAACTAAAGAGGAAACAAGCAATGATGAACAACACAATAAATGAAATTAAAAATATTCTAGAGGGGATCAATAGCCAAATAAATGAGGCAGAAGAGCAGATAAGTGACCTGGAGGATAAAATAGTGGAAATAACTACTGCAGAGCAGAATAAAGAAAAAAGAATGAAAAGAACTAAGGACAGTCTCAGAGACCTCTGGGACAACATAAAACACACCAACATTCGAATTCTAGGGGTCCCAGAAGAAGAGGAGAAAAAGAAAGGGACTGAGAAAATATTTGAAAAGATTATAGTTGAAAACTTCCCTGATATGGTAAAGGAAATAGTTAGTTAAGTTCAGGAAGAACAGAGAGTCCAATACAGGATAAATCCAAGGAGAAACGCACCAAGACACATATTAATCAAACTATCAAATATTAAATACAAGGAAAACATATTAAAATCAGCAAGGGAAAAACAACAAATAACACACAAGGGAATCCCCATCAGGTTAACAGCTGATCTTTCAGCAGAAACTCTGCAAGCCAGAAGGGACTGGCAGGACATATTTAAAGTGATGAAGGAGAAAAACCTACAACCAAGATTACTCTACACAGCAATGATCTCATTCAGATTTGATGGAGAAATTAAAACCTTTACAGACAAGCAAAAGCTGAAAGAGTTCAACACCACCAAACCAGCTTTACAACAAATGCTAAAGGAACTTCTCTAGGCAAGAAACACAACAGAAGGAAAAAACCTACAATAACAAACCAAAACAATTAAGAAAATGGGAATAGGAACATACATATCAATAATTACCTTAAATGTAAATGGATTAAATGTTCCCACCAAAAAACACAGACTGGCTGAATGGATACAAAAACAAAGCCTGTATATATCCTGTCTATAAGAGACCCACTTCAGACCTAGGGACACATACAGACTGAAAGTAAGGGGATGGAAAAAGATATTCCATTCAAATGGAAATCAGAAGAAAGCTGGAGTAGCAATGCTCATATCACACAAAATAGACTTTAAGATAAAGACTATTACAAGAGACAAAGAAGGACACTACATGATAATCAAGGGATCAATCCAATAACAATTGTAAATATTGATACACCCAAAATAGGAGCACCTCAATACATAAGGCAAATGCTAACAGCCATAAAAGGGGAAATCGACAGTAACACAATCATAGTAGGGGATGTTAACACCCCACTTTCACCCATGGACAGATCATCCAAAATGAAAATGAATAAGGAAACACAAGCTTTAAATGATACATTAAACAAGATGGACTTAATTGATATTTATAGGACATTCCATCCAAAAACAACAGAATACACATTTTTCTCAAGTGCTCATGGAACATTCTCCAGGATAGATCATATATTGGGTCACAAATCTAACCTTGGTAAATTTAAGAAAATTGAAATTGTATCAAGTATCTTTTCCGACCACAATGCTATGAGACTAGACATCAATTACAGGAAAAGATCTGTAAAAAATACAAACACATGGAGGCCAAACAGTGCACTACTTAATAACGAAGGGATCACTGAAGAAGTCAAAGAGGACATTAAAAAATACCTAGAAACAAATGACAATGGAGTCACAATGATACAAAACCTATGGGATGCAGCAAAAGCAGTTCTAAGAGGTAAGTGTATAGCAATACTATCCTACCTTAAGAAACAGGAAACATCTCAAATAAACAACCTAACCTTGCACCTAAAGCAGTTAGAGAAAGATGAACAAAAAAACCCCAAAGTTAGCAGAAGGAAAGAAATCATAAAGATCAGATCAGAAATAAATGAAAAAGAAATGAAGGAAATGATAGCAAAGATCAATAAAACTAAAAGCTGGTTCTTTAAGAAGATAAACAAAATTGATAAGCCTTTAGCCAGACTCATCAAGAAAAAAAGGGAGAAGATCAAATCAATAGAATTAGAAATGAAAAAGGAAAAGTAACAACTGACACTGCAGAAATACAAAGGATCATGAGAGATTACTACAAGCAACTCTCTGCCAATAAAATGCACGATATGGAAGAAATGGACAAATTCTTAGAAATGCACAACATGTTGAGACTGAACCAGGAAGAAATAGAAAATATTAACAGACCAATCACAAGCACTGAAATTGAAACTGTGATTAAAAATCTACCAACAAACAAAAGCCCAGGACCAGATGGCTTCACAGGCGAATTCTATCAAACATTTAGAGAATAGACAACACCTATCCTTCTCAAACTCTTCCAAAATATAGCAGAGGGAAAAACACTCCCAAACTCATTCTACGAAGCCACCATCACCCTGATACCAAAACCAGACAAACATGTCACAAAGAAGAAAACTACAGGCCAATATCACTGATGAACATAGATGCAAAAATCCTCAATGAAATACTAACAAACAGAATCCAACAGCACGTTAAAAGGATCATACACCATGATCAAGTGGGGTTTATTCCAGGAATGCAAGGATTCTTCAATATATGCAAATCAAACAACATGATACACAATATTAACAAATTGAAGGAGAAAAATCATAAGATCATCTCAATAGATGCAGGGAAATATTTCGACAAAATTCAACACCCATTTATGATAAAAACCCTGCAGAAAGTAAGCATAGAGGGAACTTTCCTCAACATAATAAAGGCCATATATGACAACCCCACAGCCAACATTGTCCTCAATGGTGAAAAACTGAAATCATTTCCACTAAGATCAGGAACAAGACAAGGCTGCCCACTCTCACCACTCTTATTCAACATAGTTTTGGAAGTTTTAGCCACAGCAGTCAGACAAGAAAAGGAAATAAAAGGAATCCAAATCAGAAAAGAAGAAGTAAAACTGTCACTGTTTGCAGATGACATGATACTCTACACAGAGAATCCTAAAGATGCTACCGAAAAACTACTAGAGCTAATCAATGAATTTGGTAAAGTAGCAGGATACAAAATTAATGCACAGAAATCTCTGGTATTCTTATACACTAGTGATGAAAAATCTGAAAGTGAAATTAAGAAAACACTCCCATTTACCATTGCAACAAAAAGAATAAAATATCTAGGAACAAACTTACCTAAGGAGAAAAAAGACCTGTATGCAGAAAATTATAAGACACTGATGAAAGAAATTAAAGATGATACAAATAGCTGGAGAGATATACCATGTTCTTGGATTGGAAGAATCAACATTGTGAAAATGACTCTACTACCCAATGCAATCTACAGATTCAATGCAATCCCTATCAAACTACCACTGGCATTTTTCACAGACCTAGAACAAAAAATTTCACAATTTGTATGGAAACACAAAAGACCCCGAATAGCCAAAGCAATCTTGAGAATGAAAAATGGAGCTGGAGGAATCAGGCTCCCTGACTTCAGACTGTACTACAAAGCTACAGTAATCAAGACAGTGTGGTACTGGCACAAAAACAGAAATACTGATCAATGGAACATGGTAGAAAGCCCAGAGATGAACCCACACACATATGGTCACCTTATCTTTGATAAAGGAAGCGAGAATACACAGTGGAGAAGACAGCCTCTTCAATAAGTGGTGCTGGGGAAACTGGACAGGTACATGTAAAATATGAAATTAGAACACTCCTTAACACCATACACAAAAATAAACCCACAATGGATTAAAGACCTAAATGTAAGGCCAGACACTATCAAAATCTTAGAGGAAAACATAGGCAGAACACTCTATGACATAAATCACAGCAAGATCCTTTTGGACCCACCCCTTAGAGAAATGGAAATAAAAACAAAAATAAAAAAATGGGACCTAATGAAACTTAAAAGCTTTTGCACAGCAAAGGAAACCATAAACAAGATCTAAGTATTTTTAGAGAATTATTTAAATCAGAGTAATAAAGGGTTAAGTCTTATTGAAGGCTAGTGGGGCAAACGTCAGGAAAGCTGCCAGCAGCCTTCAGGAGACCAGTGGGTACTGCAGTCAAAGGAAGTTTCTAGCTCAGATCTCAGAAGCCTGCAGAGGCAGAGCATGTTTTATGGGAGGCTATCTGAATTCTCCTGGCCAACCCTCTCTTCTGCACTAAGCTCACCAGGTGGCCAGCTTCTGCCTTGGGAACAATGAAAGCTTTTGCGTCTCATTTGCCATATCACCAGGAAGAGATTCTCATTGGCTGAATCTAACCCAGACTCCTCTGCCAAGGATTATGGGAAATGTAGTTTCCCTGCACTTAAGAGGGAATAACGGATACAGGAAAATGGTGTTATATTAACAATGAATGTGACATAAAAATAGAAAACTGAATGATAAGTTAATGATAGTTTTTTTTTTTTTTTTTTTTTTTTTTAGCACATATTATCAGACAAAGAGGATCCATGGGGGACTTTGGTCCTTCAAAGTACACTCTACAGAGGAGAGACTATGCTAACTTTGCCTAAGAATGAATCTGTCTTCTGACAGTCTATGTGTCCAATGTATTACGTTGTCATCCCTTATATTCATGTTCAACTCCATCAATAAATATTACTGGAAACAATGTCTTTTAGCAGAACATTGTACCAAAATGGAGAACAAAGAGCTTGCTAAGAGTTTTAAGCAACTTTCCGAAATTCTAGTAAATCAGGCATGTTCTTGGTTATAAATTCATGGTCATCAGTAAGTCACAGTTTGAAATCTGGGCCCATCTTTTCTGACTGCTGCCAGTCATAAAGCCATCTGTGAGCTTATCAGGAGTTTTCGCCCAATAGATGGTCTTATATGGACAGTAAACTTAGGTTAATAATGGACTGTAAACATAGAATGCCTCAGGAAGTACAATATAGTATAAGAGAACAGACTTGAGAGCTAAGCCACCTTACTTTAAAGCCCAATTTCAAAAACATACTAATAGTGTGGTCTCTAACAATTTTGTGCCTCAATTTTTCTATCCTTTAAGTGGAATAAAAACATTATGCAATTCATAAGATTTTTGAGGGAATTAAACAGCTTAATAAGTGTTAAGCACTTAGTATACAGTTTTAGGTATTTGTAGCTTATGCTGTCTTTTTGTACTTATTATGTTTTAGAGAACATTCTAGGGGCTGTAGTTATATTTATGAGACTTGTTATCATCATAATATGTCATGATAAAATTCAGTCCAGGTCGCATTTATCTTGTGCCTACCCTATTAGTTACCATGTTAAGTCTTTGCACACGATCTCATTTATTTTTATGCCGCCCCCACCCGTTTTTTCCTTGACTGCTTTCACAAGAGTATGGTGGTTAAGAAACACATGTTCTGGGGCTTCCCTTGTGGTGCAGTGGTTGGGAATCCGCCTGCCTATGCAGGTGACACCGGCTTGTGCCCCAGTCCAGGAAGATCCCACATGCCGTGGAGAGGCTGGGCCCGTGAGCCATGGCCGCTGAGCCTGAGCGTCCGGAGCCTGTGCTCCACAACGGGAGAGGTCACGACAGTGAGAGACCCGCATACAGCAAAAAAAAAAAAAAAAAAGAAAGAAAAGAAAAAAAAGAAACACGTGTTCTGGACCCAGACTCCCATGTTTGAACCCCAGTCCTACTACTTCCTAGCTGTGTGACTCTTTACAAGTTACTTAACCTCTCTGTGTTTCAGTTCCTTCATTTATATAATGGAAATACTATTAGTACCACTCTCTTTGCATTGACAGTTAAATATAAAACACTTAAAAGAAGACTTGCACATGGTTAGCACTCAGAGCGTGTTAGCTGCCATTATTATTGTCTCCAAAGTAATCCATATTTCATAGATCTATCAACACATTTATAATTCCCAGCAATTGAAAGCAGTTGGCTCAGATTTCATGCAGTTCCTTATTGACCAATATGTGCTTGTATCCAAGAACATGCCTGCTTTCCTGGAATTTTGCAAAGACTCATTCTAACAAATTGTAAAACACAAACAAAAATTTAACACACACAATTACACACATACATATATACATATTCATGTTTTCTAATAATCTGCCTACTTTAGCAAAACTTGCAACACTCATTTCTAGTGTTTATAGTCTTGATACCACTTCTTCCAAATAAAGCGAGAATACAAAGTCTTTTTTTTTTTTTTGCTTCCATCAAACCTCTGTCTACCTGAATGTATTTCCCACACCTTTAAAGGTACAAACACAAAAACATAAAAAATGCAGTATACCTAGGAATGATTTAGATGTTTCCCTGTATTGTAGGAAATGCTATTTTTAGTCTCTAAGCAACATTTATATGAGCCCTGAGAGTTCTAAGAATAATTTCCTGGATTTCTTTCTTTATGATTACTATAACCAAGCACCTTGCTGGGACCCTAAACTCTATTTGTCTCAGCTTTAGTTGTTTAATTAAGGATTAAGTTGTTTATAGCCAGGAAGCCCCAACACAAGAGAGGTTTCTTCCTCAATCTGTCTCTTGAAAAGAACTACTGGATCCAATCCAATAGTAATAATAAAAAAACCACTTGTTAAACTAATTAAAGTTATTTTGTAATGAGGATTCTAAGTCTTGGAGTGATGCCTTGAACTTGAATGAAGTAAGATTTATTTTTTTTTTAACCACATGTATTGTGTACTGCAATGTCATAATTTGACGTATAGACATTTTGGTTGAAGAAAGAAATGGAAGGAAAGTATAACATATCATCTCTTCATTTTCTGGTCCTTGACAAGCAATTTTCTGTTTTGCAGATAACTAACTAATGTCTCTTGAGTATTGAAATGATGTATAAAATGCTTCTGTGGCTTCCCTGTTGGTGCAGTGGTTGAGAGTCTGCCTGCCGATGCAGGGGACACGGGTTCTTGCCCCGGTCCGGGAAGATCCCACATTCCGCAGAGCGGCTGGGTCCATGAGCCATGGCCGCTAAGCCTGCACGTCCGTAGCCTGTACTCTGCAATGGGAAAGGCCACAACAGTGAGAGGCCTGTGTACAGAAAAAAAAAATGCTTCTGAATTACTGGAGTCACTATATTCACTGTACTTATATTTACCGATTCATATGGTGGGCAACAGAAATTTCCAGAATTTGTATAATTTCACTAATGGGTATACAAATATATTTTATTGAAAAAATTCACCCTGAATATAAGATAATATTAAATATACAGTATATCAATTAAGTCAATCAATTGTTATCCCAGAATATCATGAAACTTTCACACATCGATGGTCAATCAATATCCCTGATCAACTCCCTCAATTCTTAAATGAGTAAAATCAATCACTTTTGCTCTAATGTAAATTTGGTAGCAGACTCTTGATAGAGGATTCTTGCAAAACCCAGATCATGAGAAATTGACTCAAATAGTAGGCATTTTTAGAAGTAGAACTTACTGTATTCCATTCATACAGGTCTACTCTCTTTCTTGGTGAAGACACTGGGATTTCTATATCCTGCTCACTCCTTGTGAAATGCTCTCATCTTTCTCTACTCCTGCTTTACCTGGTCAGATTTATATAGACACACTAATATGTGGATGCACACACAGACCCTACACTATTTAATCCCAACATTTATTTCAGACATGCATTTATTTGTTTATTGTTTGTCTCCATGACTGAACTATTAAGAATATGATGACCTGACCATAAGGACTGTGTGTATCATCAACCCCTGGAACCAGCTTAATTCCTATCATTCATAAGGTCAGGAAACACTTACAGAAGACAGTTCCTAACCAGGCAGGGATATAACAAGTGAATAAAACTGACACAGAACTAATCATCATGAAGCTTAGTCTTAGAGTCTAGTGTTGGAAATAGATATTAAGAAATCAAACTTACTTATGCAATATAGATATAAATATATATTTTAGGCAGCTCACGCTGCCATAAAAAATACCATAGTCTGATGGTTTAAACAACAGGAATTTATTTCTCACAGTTGTGGAGCCTAGGGAGTCTATGACCAAGGTATCAACTGATTTGATTCTCCAGTAAGGGCTCTTTTCCTGGCTTACAGATGGCTGCCTTCCTGCTGGGTCATCACCTTGCAGGCAGGGAGAGAGAAAAAGAGAGAGAGAGAAATCTCTCTGATGTCTCTTATATGGAGACTAATCCCATCAGGGAGGGCTCTACCCTCATGACTTCATCTAAACTTAATTACCCTGCAAAGACCCTATCTCCAAGTATCATAATATTGGGAAATAGGTCTTCAACACAGAAATTTTGAGGGGGACACAATTCAAACCATAGCATATATAGATGGACATTTAGATTAGATGGCAAAAAATGTTTCTTTGTGGATTATTGTAGATTGTTAGCAATTTAAAACAAAGAAGTAACATGGTATAACTTGAATGTGATTTATATTTTTGAAAGATTACCTTGGTGAGGAATTAATCAAGGGCATAAATCTGGAAATAAAGAGCCAGTTAAGAAATACTAGCAGTGGTTCAAGTGGCCAAGACTGGGAGCTGGAACTCGGGTTATAATTGTGGGGACAGAGAACAATAGATAGATTTAGCTATCTGTCAAAGATCAAAATAATGAGCCCTGGTGATGGACTAGATGTGCAGGTGATTTTACAAGAGGAATCAAAGTTAAGCCCCAAATTTCTGGATCTAGTACCTTGATAGAAGTGCCACTATTGAGATGAGGATATAAAGACAAGTCTTAAGGGCATATTCACAAGTTCATTTGAACATGTAGAATTCACTGTGCCACTAACAAATACAGAGGAATCAAGGAGGGAGTTGGTGGTATAAGAATTGACTTTAGAGGACAGGTCAGCACTGGAGATGCAAATTTGGGGATTTTTAAATACAGATATTATTTAAGGACATGGAAGTGAATACATCATTCTAAGGAGACACATAGGAAAAGGAAGGCAATACAGACTTGAGATATGAGAAACTTCAAAATCTAAATGTAAGGAGGAAGAAGAATGGGGCAGAGACAATGAGAGTGCTTAGGAAATTCCTAAAGGAATTTACTTCCAATGTGGAACAAAACACCCTTCTATGTGGTTGGTGAGGAAATTTTGAATTGGGGTGCCACAAGTTGCTCCTTTGGTCCCCCCTACATAATACAGACATAATATGGTCCCTAGGTTTAGAACTGAGTTAAATCGAATAAATGAAGAGCTATGAACTCTGGAGCTATGTCTAAATTTGTCAAGAAAGTCATCATCAGATAAAAGAAGAGTTTGATAGTAAGGGTCTGATCAGCAAATAATATCTATGAGGAAAACCAAACAGATCATATCCTTCTAACCTATTCTTTTTTTTTTTTTAATAATAATAAAAGAGTGAAGAACTCATGTCTTCTGTCTGGTTTCCATGCAGGCTTAGGGATCTGGATAAGTATACTGTGCTAACTGATGTTTAAAGGAAATGCTTAGAACATGGTTACAAAGCTTTAATCCCTTCACTGACCACAGGTCCATAAAACAGGATTAACTTTTCCCCTGATTAACTTTTTCCTCCACAAATGAGCATGTAGATCTTTCTCCATCTCCTTCAGGGGTAAGCTTTACAACAATTCTGACAACAAACAGTTATTTTCTTTCTATTACATGGTTGTGTAAGTGTGTTTCCAACTTGAGGGGTAGAAAAAAATAATCAACAGGTTGCTGACATTTATCTCCTGTTATTTTCTTGCCCTGCACATTAATATAAAACAAAAATATAATTAACACACTCTTGCTGACATGCTTGCTGCACAGGGCATGAATTACTGTACCACAGGCTCTCCCTGTAACCCTGGAGGACCTGAACTGCTGCCCTTTGCATTCATTAAGCAATTGTCTTCCTTAGTAAGGGGGGAGGAGTGACACAACACTTATGTCAAGATAGTGCCAATTAATCAGAATCCCACTGGAACACAGCTTCAGAGTCATTTTGAAGTTCTGTTAGGACATTTGATTATTTTTATGTATTCTAAGAGGTGTTGTGATTTACTGTTAGTACTTTCTTTCTTTTCAAAAGAAATTATGGCCCCATGATAATCTTCTTAGCAGGGGAAAGTACTGGGTGATAACCAGTAAAATGTTCTTACTTAAAGTCTTCTCTCTGATTTTTGTTGCACAAATGGTACTTTCCTTGTCCCAAAATGATGCTGTATAAAAAAAGGACGCTGAAATAAGAACTAGAAAGGGCAAGAGAGGTAAGAGTGGAGAGAAGAAAAAAAGGAGGGAAAACAGACAAAAAAACAACCTCAAATTTCTCTTTTTAACAACTGACAGCAACCCCATTACTAAAAATTCAGCAGATTTTGGTTTCCAGTGACCTTCTGTGACCTATTGGAGAGCTTAATGTCCAACAGTCTGCTCCTTTACCTGATAAAGTATTTACATTTTATAACAAAGTAGAATATTAATGTGCATCCAGTAATATTATTAGAGTAATATTAGAGTAGAATAGTATTTGAATAATAGTTTGTAGAGGCTTATAGTCCATAAGGCTACTAACCTTGCTTGCTTTGCCTAAACTTCCTTTAGTGTCAGATGCACTAAGACGTTAAATGGATTTGCCTAATAAATGAATGAATTGAAATGACATGAGCTTCTGCATTTAGTGGCTCTACTTCTGTTGAATATCAGACTTTATTCAAAGTCAAAATTTTGCAAATAAAAGCAGCAGTGTAATGAAGGCATGCCTTTTCATAATGAGAAGCATTATTAGTAACACCACTGTTTGGATTTTATTAATATACTAGATAATATATTACAGAATTGGTTTTGGGGTGGGAGCTATCATTGTTCTAGAGGCAAGTGGCTAGCTAAATTGAAGGAGACAAAGCTCATCAACCACGATGTTTTCAGTCTTTTATAATGAAAAATTATCAAGTCTCCTTGGAACTAAATAATTTCAATTTTGTTTTTGTCCCCAAAAGGCAACTACTGTTGGTTGAGGATCCTGCCAGTAGGAAATAACTATTCTTCCTAAGTGGATCTGCTATAGAAGAAAAATGGTTTGTTTAGAATATTATCCTCTTTTTTGACTTCTGACTCTCTGTTAATATATTATAATAAACAATAAACAACAACAACAAAAACCCAGCCATAGCTTGCTTGTTGATGCTGTGTTAGTTACTCAGCCAGGACCTACCCACAACATTTGAGATGGTGTTAGAACTATTTTTTTCTTTTTTCAACAAGAACAAGTTCTCAAACATGTTTTGAAATTACCTCTAAAACAATGTCTTTAGGGCTGTGACTCCATGTCTTTTATTCTTAAATATACCGCCTTTGTGCATACTCACGTTTTGTATATACACTTACTTTCCTGGGACACTAGAGGAGTAATAGTGGGTGCTGATGCAGAGTCCCTCTAGTGAAGGGCTTGTATTATATTGTACCATGAGAATGTAATATTTATATGATAGAAGGCCAATGAGAGCCCTTCTTCAAGAGGATCAAATCATATTATATAGGATTACCATTCATAATATCTATGATTAATGTATTGATAGTAACAATGTTGAAATAGAAGTTAATCTTACTAAATTTTTGATGTGGTGATATATCTCCAAATTTTCCCCTTTTACCATTTACATTTAGTTGATAAATAAGACTGCTTTCTGCATATTTCTTCCTTTTATCTATTTAATTATTTTTTTTTCAATTTTTAAATTCAGGAATTGGTCTTAGAATGTAGACTCCGTCACTGTAACTGGGTCATGATCAGTGAAAGCTTCCAAAGGGAAGTAAAATATAAGCTAATATGTGAAATATGAAAAATCATCCAACTTTGTGATGTCTAACTGGGGTTGGAATCCCATTGGGTGGTCAGACCCTATGGCATATGTGGTGGTCCATTTTATGTGTCAATTTGACCAGGACATTGTACACTGATATATGGTCAAATACAAGTCTAGATATTTCTATGATATATGGTCAAATACAAGTCTAGATATTTCTATGAAAATATTTTTCAGATGAGATTAACATTTAGATTAGTAGAATTTAAGTAAAGCATATTAACCTTCCATAATGTGGATGTGTCTTATTTAATCAGTATAAGGCCTTAAGAGAAAAAGACTGAGGTCCCCGAAGAATGAGGAGTTCTGCCTCTAGACTGCCTTTGACTTATTTTTCTTTTCAATTGAAGTATAGTTGATTTACAATGTTGTGTTAGTTTCAGGTGTAAAGAAAAGTGATTCAATTATATATATATATATATATATATATATATATATATATATATATATATATATATATATTCTTTTTCAGATTATTTTCCATTACAGGTTATTACAAGACACTGAATATAGTTCCCTGTGCTATACAGTAGGTCCCTGTTTTTTATCTTTTATATATAGTAGTCTATACCTATTAATCTCAAACTTCTAATTTATCCCTCCCCTCCCTTTCCCCTTTGGTAACTACAAGTTTGTTTTCTATGTCTGTGAGGCCCTTTCTGTATTGTAAATAAGTTAACTTGTATCATTTTTTAAGATTCCACATATAAGTGATATCATATGATATTTGTCTTTCTCTGACTTACTTCACTTAGTATGATACATTATTTCATTCTTTTTAATGGATGAATAAAATTCCATTAAAATATTAATGGGATGTATATATATATATATATATATATATATATATATATATATATATATATATATATATATATACCCGTCTTCTTTATCGATTCTTCTGCCAGTGGACACTTAGTTTGCTGGCATTAGACTGCATTTGGACTCCAGATTCAACACCAACTCTTCCCTAGGTTTCTAGTCAGCTGACCTGCTCTATATTTGGTGGACTTGTGAGATCCCATGATTGCACTGCATGTGCCAATTCTCTTTCTCTCCTTCTCCATATGCACACAGACTTACATGCATTTTCTTTGTTCTGTTTTCTGTATATCCTTGACTAATGCAGCATGATCTCTGCATTCAAAGAACCCACAATCAGAAGTACAAACATAACTGTGCATATACACACAAACAAACTCTATCTCTCACTCTCTCCTACAATATCAGAGATATAAGTGGCATGGATGCTCATATATCATAAAAAATAAAGTCACAGAGACCCTGACCCTAAGAGAGAATATATTTTCTGATGTAAAGTAGGGCACATGTGGATGACTGTAGTACATATGCTCTCCCAGTCTTCTCACTCCCAACTCCTCAGGCAAAATTTACTTGTGAGAAAGACTATCAGAAAATGTATTATGCAAAGAGTGTATTTGTATGATAGATCAGCTTGATGAGTCCCAATTTCTTGCAGATAATATCAGTTATAGGAAGAGCAGGTAAAGTACAGTTTAAAAAAGACCTGTATATACACTAAACATTCCTTTTTTTAAAAAATGAACTCCAACTACGTACAAAACATTGCAAATAGTGTGAACGAGGTTCTGACATTTGAGAATATTAGAATGTTAGGATCTAGTTGTAGACTCAGGCATGTACAGAACTAACTGCAACAGTGGATATTATTGTTATGAAGAGTAAGACAGTGATTCTGAAGAACAACTGGATTCACAACCACATTCTACCAATTCAGTGAAGTTCAATTTGACAAAACTCATATTCTATTTCATAGAATTTGGAAAACGCTATGCTCCTGCAACAAAGGATGACTGGGAATAGATTTGGGTACCTTCCAACTCGTGGATTCCATTTCCTGCTTTAATTTTTCTAAGGAGGTATAAAAGATTCCTAACAAAAAAGAAACAGCCTTCCTCTAACCTCTGCCCCAAAAGTCTGGAAGATTGAGAAAAAGCAGTTGTTATGCTGAATGATCTGACAGAATAAGAGGAAATTTGGTAACATGACAGGTTGGCATTGAATCAGTAGGGGATGAGATTATTTTCTAAATTGGCAATATAACAGATTGTCAGGTTTCTACTTCAAAGTCCTTGTCCTAAGAGAATTGTCTCAATCTTGGGTCAGATTCATGGAAATGATTTGAATCCTTCCTCCTCTAAGAGATTGGTTTGTTTATATTCCAGAGGATATTTAACTTTTCTTTAAAAGGAATTTCTGCCTATTGGTAACTTTTAACTCTAGAATATTCAGTTACAGTAAACTAATGTATCAGAGGGAACATAGGATTAGGCATTTGCTTACCTTTCTTTATTAGTTGGTTTATTGTGTGACCATGAGTTAATCATATATTCCCAGATAACAAACTTGAAACAGAAATCAACAGTTGTCCTAAATTGTTCACAGATTAGTCATTGAGCAACTGTGCACTTTTTTTGTTGTAATGTCCATAAGAGATACTGTAAGGTCTATACTAATAAAAATGTGGAATCAAATAAAATTATATTTTCAAAGCATGTTGATATGTATTGTGATAAGAAATTGTAAATTTGCTATTGATAATTGTTATTCTGTCAACTTACATCACTTCTACTCACCATTATCCTATAATGAACAAAGAAAAGCAGAGAGTAGGATTTTCATGATCCTAGTATATACATAATTTAACAGTACTCTGGGAAATACTATCAGGGTTTCCAGGATAAGTCCTTTCTGTTTTCAAATCAGTACATTATATTACCCAAGGGAACTTTGCTTTAGGATGCAAGATTTAAATCTTCATGACCTCACTATGTGTGGTCAACCCAGTATAAAAAAACCGGCATAGATAAAAAAATAATACAAAAGTAAATTGTTGAAAATAAACACTGGCTATCAAGCTATGACACTGTAGTGTAAACCCTGACAGTTGGCTTTTCTTTTTTGTAATACAAGTGTCAAGGCATCCACTTCAAAGATGGCTATCTCTTAATAAATACATTGCCAGCCACAGGACTAGATTAAAAAGTCAGACCACACCACCTCTCACCATCCCACTCCCCAACCCCCTGCCCCCAGGGGCTCCCTCTTTTGGTTTAGAGATCTTGGTTGATTTCTGTAGGTGACCATTTGGGCCACTTGATTTTTTCTCTTCCTGCCCTTTAAATTCCCACTGCCCTCCATCCCAATAAAGGCAGAACACAAGGCTCATTCTTTCTCTTTCTCTCTCTCTTTCTCTCTCCAGCACCTCACTATGTGGTCCCAGGTGTGCCATGTGCTTTACAGGACCTGTGAGTAATAAAACTTTTTTTGTTTTTTTCCCCAAAGTTCCCTGATGTTTATCACTGAGGGCATCTTACAATCATAAGAACCACAAGGGCTGATCCAGGCACAACACTGGATATTGATAGGTTCAGACATACAAAACAGTCACCTAGTTTTAAACAGGAGAGAGAAATGTGTTAATCTGGAGATGAGAATAAAATGGGGATATGGATGATATGGTGGAAGAAGTCATCTTCTTCCTCTTGTTCTCTCTGTTCCCTCCTCCCCCATCTCCTCCTACTACTGCTTTGACTTCTTCAACTGAGAACAATTTGACAATGTAACAATTTACTTTAACCCAAGAAAAAGTTACATTGCTTTTCCCTAAAATTTCCAGAAATAAAACAAATGTATTCATATGCTTACTATGAAAATGTAAAGAAAAGAATCAGGATACAGGGAATAAGCTTTGGAATAAAATAGGCAAAAAATTCAGTCTTGACTCGATCACTTAATAGCCCAGGCAAGTGACTTAACCTCTTTGGGTATCACTTTTTTATTTGCAAATTAGGGATCATACACTTTTCTTCATAAGTTTGTGATGAATTCAAAGGGTGATAACTCATAGTTTGTGATGAATGAGGAAGTAAGCAATAATATGAAATACGTAATTTCATATAAAAATTATTTTGGCTTTCATTGCTGCACTTTATTTCAAAATAAATTTTTCATGTTGTTTACACATTACAAGGTGATATGGAAATATTTTAAATATTTAGAAAGAAACTGGTTTCTATATTGATTTTTTACATAGATGCATTTAGAATATAAAGTTATAGATTATAGCGTTATACTCTAATCAGTCCATGGTTATGTTAGAACATAAAACATAATAAGAGTAACCAAATAATTACTTAGTCATCAAAGGTAAATTAAACTCATGAAATCTAAGCAACATAGAACCAAACTGATATTTATATACATAAAGCTGAGTGTTCAATGATTAAAGGGTTACCAGATGTTCCTGTAAGAGGTTAAATATTTAGTATTATGTCACATATGACTATAAAGCCAATAAATAATGCTACATCTTGTTAGCTGAGTGATATTTTAGTTGATTATCAAATGAAATGTTTTTATTTTAATGAGTGGCAGGGGAAGGGTATGTGTACCATGGGATCAATTATTATTGTATAATAACTACTAATTACTTCCAAAGTACTAATTCTGAGAAGACTAAGGATTAGAAACTGACTTCTATCTTAACTAATCAATGTTAACGTTTTCACATTTAAAGTGAAAATTTGAATTAATGTCACTTAATCTGGATTTCTTTCAAGTAGGAATCAAAAATAGAAATACTGCCAATGCCTTTTAGAGTAAAATAAACCATTAACCCAATAGCATTTCAGTATTTCAGACTATTTCAGGTCACTTTCTTACTTTCTGTCACTACAAGATACTCTAGAATTATCTTGCAGTTAGTTTCCTTCCCTAGTCTTAGAATCAACTATTTCTCCAAAGGTCTCTGTACAATGAAATTAGAAACCAAAACTTGTATCCCAGATGTTATCATTGCTATTGGAGTTTTCTTTGCTGCTATGGCCTCTTAGCTGATAGAGCGGGGAAATATCAATATATGTGTGTATACTAACCTGTGTATTTATATATCTACAAATATTTCTATATATAAACATCTGTATTTATATAAATCTAAATGAGTTCTTCTAGCTATCTCCACCTTTAATTTCTACATAGATCATTCTAAACTCCTCCCCTTGCTTATCTGTAAACTCTCACTCTAACAATAAGAAATTTGACTTCCATAATCTGCCATCCATTTCCTTAATTTTCAGTATCTGTATACATATATAGCAGTATCCGTATTGTTAGCCCAGATCCCCATGAGAAACTTTATCAACAAGAGCACAATGCTTACTTACAGATTCTTTTGCCTTTAATTTTCAAATTCTTGATGCTTTGTTCTGTAAACTTCTATGGATCTTGACAAATTCATAGTATCTTATATCCACCATTACAGTATATACAGAATAGTTTCACAGACCTAAAAATTCTTGTGTGTTTCAGGCCTCACCTCCTACCCTTGAACCCCAAGATATTAATATATTCATATCAAGATATTGATAGTTTTAATGGCTCCAAAATTTTGATTTTTCCAGATTGCTGTATGACTGGAAAAGTAACCTTTTCAGACTGATTTCATTTACTCAGTAATACACGATTAAATTTATCCACATCATTTTGTGGCTTGTTAGTTCATTTCTTTGTATTGTTGAATAATATTCCATTATATGGATGTACTGTCATTGTTTTATTCATTCATCTACTGAAGAACATTTTGGTTGCTTCCAGTTTCAGGCAATTATGAATAAAACTGCCATAAACATTCATATCTAGGTTTTTGTGTGAACATAAACGTTCTAAAACCAGTTGAGTAAATACCAAGGAACATGATTTCTGGATCACATGGTAAGAAAATGATATGTTTTTCTTTGTAAGAGACTGCTAAAATGTCTTACACAGTGGCTACACCATTTTGCATTCTCACCAACAACGAATGAGAGTTTCTATTACTCCACATCCTAGTAATGCATGTTGTCAATTTTTGGATTTCTGTCATTCTAAGAGATGTATAATAATATCTCATTGTTTTAATTTTCAATTCACTAAAGATAAATGATGTTGAGCATCTTTTCATATATATATGATATATTTATATATATCATATATATATATATATCATATATATATCATATATATATATGATATATACATATATATCTTTTGTGATGTGTCCTTTCAGAGATTGCCCATTAGATTGTTTTCTTGTTGTTGACGTTTAAGGATTCTTGATACATTTGGGATACGAGTCATTCATCATATATGTATTTTGCAAATATTTTCTCTCAGTCTATAGTGTGTCTTTTCATTCTCTTAATATTTTCAGAGCTAAAATTTTTAATTTTAATGAAGTCCAGCTTACCAGTTTTTTCTGTCATGGATTGTGCTATTGGTGGTATATCTACGAACTCATCACTACACCCAAGCTCACACAGATTTTCTTCTATGTTTTCTTCTTCACTTTTAGGTCTATGATCTGCTTTGAGTAAAATTTTGTGAAAGTTATTAGGTCTGTGTCTAGGTTCATTTATTCTTACATATAGACATCCACTTGTTCCAGAACTACTTGTTAAAATGACTATCCTTTCTTCACTGGATTGCCTTTGTTTCTTTGTCAAAGACCAGTTGACTATGTTTGTGTGGGTCCATTTGTGGGTTTTATTCTGTCCTATTGATCTACATGTTTGTTGTTTCACTAATACCATAACATCTTGATTATTGTATTTTTCCACTAAGTTTTGAAAATGGGTAGGTTGAATCGTCCAACTTTGTTCTTCAATATCATGTTGGTTATTCTATTTCTTTTGCTTTTCCAACTAAAGTTTAAAATTAGTTTGTCAACATCTACAAAATATCTTGCTGAGATTTTTATTGGGATTACATGGAATCTTTAGATCCATTTGGGAAGAATAGACATTTTAACAATATTGCATCTTCTAATCCATGAACATGGATTATATCCCCATTTATTTAGATTTCATTTGATATCTTTCATGAGAATTTTCCACATATAGATTTTATACAGATTTTGTTAGATTGTTACATAAGTGTTTCATTGGGAAGCCTTATTGTAAATGGTAATGGCATCGTAATTTCAAATTCCAGGTATGCCAGTATATAGGGAAGCAAATGACTTCATTATGTTATCTTTGTCTCATGTGGTCTTGCTATACTTGTTTATTAGTCATAGGAGTTTTGTGTGTGTGCATGTGTGTGAGTCTATTCTTTGGGATTTTCTATATAGAAAATTGTATCCTCTTTTTATAAAGACAACATTTTTTATTTCTCCTTTTCAATACATATACTTATTTCCTTTCTTTTCTTCTTACACTAATTAGAACATTCAGTATAATACTGAATATTAGTGGTAAGATATCTTTACCTAGTTCTCAGTCTTAAGGAGAAACAGATTGTTTCTTGCCATTAAGTATGATCATTCATCCCATCTCACTGCCAGAGCCATAAGTGGCTTTTTCTGGGATCTTTACTGTTAAAGTTGCCAGAGTTCTTGAAAGTAAACTCACAAAAGTGTCTTGGTCTCTCTAAAATTCCAGTTCCTGGGGGTATCTCGCTCACATTAGTCCACACTATTCCTCCAGCAATTCATCAAAATTGACATTTAAGTGGTAAATCCTACCAGTTTATGTCATAGTGACTTCTTCCCTAGGTAAACTGATCTTGGCCCTAACTTGTGGATTAGCCTCTCTTTAGGTTTTGGGGTGGTGGGCTTGTTCGGCAATCTCAATTTTCTGATGGATCCAAGAAAATTTACTGATATTTGGTTTCTTCAGCTTCTTCTTGTTGTTAGGGCAGGAGTGATGATCTTTACATGTCAAAGTTGAAACCAAATAGAAACAGACTCACAGACATAGAAAACAAAATTATGGTTACCAAGGGGGAGAGGGAGGGAGGGACAAATTAGAAGTATAGGGTTAACAGATTAAAAACTACTATACCTGAAATATATACACAACAAAGATTTACTGTATAACAAGGGAATTATAGGCTATATTCAATATCTTGTAATAACCTATAATGGAATATAATCTGAAAAAAATAACTGAATCACTATGCTGCACATCTGAAATTAACACAGTTTTGTAAATCAACTATACTTCAATTTAAAAAACAACTGAAACCAGAAGTCTGAATTTTTTAAATTTTACTCATACATTTACAAGCTTCTTTGTTCACTACTTTCTTACTATCTCATTCTTTCATTCTACTTTAATTTCCTTCTTCGAAATTCTTTAAAGTTATTTTAATAGTGACCTTTTAGTCATATTCTCTCAGTCTGACTTCATGTAACATATTTTTATTGTATGTAACATACTTTTATTGTATTGTTGTTTTGAATGACAGTTTAATTATAAGATAATTAAAAGTTGAAAATTGGGTTATTTGAGCCTTCCCAAGATATTATCTGACTCTTTTCTGGGTTCTGTTATTGGTATTGAGAAGTTTGTTGTCAGTTTAATGGCTTTATGTTTTTTTTTTTTTTTCTTCTCTATAATTTCTAAGATTTTCTCTTTTTACTTAGTGGTCTACCCATTTTCTAAAATGTTTTTAAATGGAAGTCAGTCTCATTTATCTGTTTTTGGACCTTCTCTTGAATCTACCAGATTCATATTATTAATCAATTTGGGGAGAAAATGGCCTATTACTAGTTTTAATATAGTCTAATTTAGGCTCCATTTTAAAGATGAAGAATCTCAGCATCTAAGGAATTAAGTAATGTGTGTAAAATCACAAAGCTAGAAAGTAAGAAATCTATAACTAGTATCCATGTCTCTTTGAGTGATAAATGCTCTATATTGTCTAGCACATACACTGTTTCTGAATAAAGACTGTTATCTGGAGAGTCCAAATGAATATAGAGATAAATCATGATGTTAAATCTTGATTATTTTCTTTCTTCCGCATATACCATGATTAGTTTTCTACATGACTGAACATTCTTCTGGTTAGGTAAAAAAGACTAGACAATTATTTAAGTTTTATAGGATTCCGTACAGTAATATTATGGTAGCTGGTATTCAAAACTTATCTGTAACATTTGATCACACAGTAAAACAATAATATATTTTATATTGATAACAAATACATACAATCTATTGACTTTATGCTAGAATAGCATTTCCTACTTTTTCCCCAAGTTTTAGAGTTAACAATTTTTGAAAAAATCAATAAGTAGTAAAAGTCCCCAAAGGTCACAGAGTACTCTTCTTAAAGAAACTCTAACTGTATCATTTAGTTTAATCAAGTACCACTTATCTGGGCTTCCATCTGAGTTCCAGAAATATCAATTCCTCTGATTGTCCCACTCCAAGGTCTAAAAGATACAAGAACTGAACATTTTAGAGTCTCCAGCTGCAAAATAAAATGCTTGAGTGTGCAAAATAACATTTCCAAATACATTTAAAAACTGTACAACTTTATAAATTGGTGGAAAGAAGCTTGTCAAGACTGATATCAGATGACTGTTTACCTAACATCTTTTTATTTGCTTAGGAGAAATGGAATAGTAAATAAAAGTTATTTGTTTTTATTAAGTGTGGCACTTAGGATGTTTTATGGGTGAAAATCTCTTCTTTTCCAGAAGCCATATTTAGTGGTTCCTGCAAAACTTACCAACCTCTATCCAATATTTGGTTTCCATTTTACAGTTGAGGAATCATGAAGAAAAGAAGGAAAGTTAATGTTCAAGGCACACAGAAGACTAATGTCAAAATCTGAAATAACATTTCCAAATTCTTGGGAATTCAATCGGTACCCTGAACCTCTGTGTCTCTGTTTTCATTTAAAATAGATAAACATTTACAAATATGTGCTTATGCTGATAGAGGATAAATCATATATCTAACACATATCTAACTTTCTTATATACCTTCAAGTGTTTCACTTTTGTAAATAATGAAATAAAAGTTGAATGACATTCATCTCCTCCTGCACCAATTGTTGAATAATAGAAGATATATCGTCCAAATACAGTTGGCTCTTGAACAACCCAAGTCTGAACTATGTAGGTCCACTTATAAATGATATATTTTGATGCACAATTACCAGTTGGTTTAATCTATGGATGCAGAATGGAGGATAGGGAAGGCTTACTATAAGTTATAGGCAATTTTTCACTCCTTAGAGGGTTGGCACCTCCAACCCCCAAGTTGTTCTAGGGTCAACTGTAAATAAATATGTATATGCCTCTGTGTGTGTGTGTTCATAGATATACATACACTCTGTAAAATCCATGTAAGTATAATTACCATAGGTACCTTGCTGGTCTCATGTCTTGCCAATATATCTTTTCGTTGTTCAGTTATACCCAGGGATAATATTTGGAATAAAACTTGCCTTTTAGGGCTTCCCTGGTGACGCAGTGGTTGAGAGTCCGCCTGCCGATGCAGGGGACACGGGTTCGTGCCCCGGTCCAGGAAGATCCCACATGCCGCGGAGCGGCTGGGCCCGTGAGCCATGGCCGCTGAGCCTGCTTGACCGGAGCCTGTGCTCTGCAATGGGAGAGGCCACAACAGTGAGAGGCCCGCGTACCGCAAAAAAACAAACAAACAAACAAAAAAAACAACTTGCCTTTTAAATGGAGATGTAAGTGACCCAAGATCTTTGATAGATCTCTCGACTGAAAAGACTTCATGACAGAAACCTCCTATTAGAATCCAATTAATGTTAAACTGTGAAATGTTAAAAGCACTTCATCACAATGTACTGTGCCTTCCTGCTCTGCCTAAATGCAACCTGGTACTTGCCTCACGTTGAGTCTTTTGTAAAGTGTGCCCAGAGGAACTGTATTATGGAACAGTCAAGACTGAAACGTATTCTTCTCAGTTCTTTACAAATCAAGTTCCAACCTCCTTAATAAGCAATCTGACAAAATACAGTATATGTTCCCTGGGTAATCAGTCCAGCTCACACAGAAACCATAAAGGAACCAGCAGGGCTGCGGAGGTGAGTCGCTGCTTATGAAAAGCCCCATTGTTCTCACAATTAGGGCTGAAGAGGCCCTGGTGGAAGAGGTTCTGGGGATGTCTGAGGCCAGGGTGTAGGGAGGAAGGAGACTTGGGAATGTAAACAATAGGTGTCCTTCTGAGTCCGCAGAGGTCCCCCTTGTAATGCAAAAGATGTTAATGTTTGAATAAAGCAAAACAAACAAGCACACTTACCATTGCTGCTGCTGCACCATGCTGCTTCAATATGTTGTTAGGAGATTGTAAACTCACCCACTTCACCTTTTGGACTGCATCCAAGCAAACTATCACAAAACATAAACAGCTGGATTCTTTTATCTGAGAGATATAATTAGAAATGAAGTGGGCTTTTACAAAAAACAATTTCAAATTATGACTGGCAAGTTTTATGATTTTAACTATGTGCTCAAGAAAAATACACATTTAAGATTGGATAGCTTCTTCTTACATTAATGGAATTTAATATTCACTTCTTTCTTTTTCTCATGGCAAAATGACAGGTACATAAACACAAAGAATTTAATTGAACTTAACCATGTATGTATGTCTTATAGATGTACAAAGAAATATACAACTTGACTGTAGTTACATCTAGAGAGGAGGTAAAGGAGATGGAATTTGAGGGAGTAATCAAACTGCAAAGAAGATTTTGCAGTTTGTAGAATAAATTTTGCAAGAAATAATAGTCATGTATTACCTGTATAACTAAAGGTAATATAAAGCAGAAAAGTTAATACATCATAAAGTAGTCTTGCATAGATAGGTGCATTTTTTCTGCAATTCTCTCCAGTAAATTATATCATAAAGATAATAATTGTCAAAGGGGTTACATTTTTCAATAGGATAATATTCTAATTGTGACTTTAATCACTGTTGGGAGTCTTTTTGTCTAAAGGAGCTATCACATACTTAACAATTAAAGTAACTTGACATTTGTTTGACCTAGTACAACATTTATTCATTCATTTGTATATTTACTGAGTGACAATTCACAACTAAGTGGCAATTAATACAAATAATTAGCACAGTGCTTATAAGGAGCTAAAAAAGTAAATGAAAAGAAAATTAGCCAAGCTGGAAATGTCTAGAATAGCACTGAGACTCTATCTTATCTGGGCCCAGAGTATGATGGGATGAAATTCATAAACTCTTGGGAGAAATAGCATTACAGGTAATATTATACAGATTGGAAGGGGAAAATAAGGAGACTTGAAGCAAATTAAGATAAGGGTTAATGTGAATAAAGACAATATAGACAGAAAAGTAAATAGAAGTTTCATTTATTCACTCCTTAAAATTTATTTATCAAGTTTTCAACTGTGGACCAAGCATTCTGTTATGTTCTAGACATTGTAGATGAGAAAGACAGTGGTCATTCAATTTAGGAAATTTACAATCAGTGAGGGAGCATACCCACATTTAACAAATATGTTGAAATAAATATTATAGGCACTATTATAGACACAAGTACAGAGCAGAGTAGCACACAGAGAAGGAAATGATTTACTTTGCCTAGAAGGATCAGTAAATGTTTTGTGATATAGCTCATACTTAAGTTGCATCTTGACAGGTAAATTTGAGTTTGTTATGTAGACTGGGACTGGGAAGTCGTGGAGAGATGCCCCCAGCTGAAGTAGGATCACCATAAGTATGGATGGAAGAAAGGACAGAGAGAAAGAATGTGATACTGAATATACTCTCTATGGAGCAATTAGGGTACAAGGAATCTGCTGCATAATATTTCATGTAATCAGGTTTTGGTTTAAAGCAATGAAACCTAATATGTGGGCTTATATTAAAACCATTACTAAAATCTTTATTGAATTCAGATTGTTTTCTCTACCCCAAATCAGAGATGTAATTCAGGAAGCAGTGTGAAGTATATTTGAGTTTATAACTAAAGGTCAAATTACTATGTTAAGCCAGCTTTTGTCAGGAAAAAAATTAAATTGTCACCTACCATGCTCAAAAGTTGAATTGGTATACAGCAAAAAGTATATAAAATGAGTTTATACCTGCTGTATTATGACAGCATATATTATGACTAAAAGAAAGCTGCTTAAGCATTAAACAATTAAATGTAATTAATTAGTATGATTCTGTTCTACTAGGTCCTAGAGTTTTAATTGTTTCATATGAGTTTAGAGGTAGGGTCGCAAACTGGAGAAAATGAGGTTTCAATAATGTGTCAGTTATCAATGGCTAAAGAACAAACAACCGAAATTTAGTGGTTTAAACAACAACGATCTTTTTTCTCTTATGATTTGGTAGGATGGCTGGATGATTCTTCTGTTGGACTCATCTGAGGTCACTGGGATGGTTACATTTTGCTGGGGGAGGAAAGAGGACACAGCAGAGGCTGTCAGCAAGGGCACCTTGGTTTTCCTCCTTATGGTCTCTACATGTGGTTCACTTGACCTTTCTCACAGCACAGAGATCTGAGGGCAGAGGTCTGAAGTGAAGCATTTCAGAAGCCAGAAAACAGAAACTATGAGAGTTTATGTCAATGAGATTTGGAAACCAGGGTCTTGCTTTGGCTGCATTGGAGTGATTAAGGCTAGTCAGAGGGTCAGGTAAAATTAAAGGGAGTAGGTAATGGTGATACCATTTTGGCTTATGAGCGTGGTAAAGTCTCACTGTGAAAGACATTTGGGATGTGAGCTCCTGTCATGGCCATCTTTGAAAACAATCTACCACTATTGGTTAGTAGAATTAGCTAAAATTTTTAAATTCAATTTGAATGAATTTAGACAATGTATGCATTCTCCAGTTTTCTGATGTTTCCATCATATCCTCTTGTCTTATACCAAGATTCTTCCAGCTATCTGTTCTCAAAAGTATTAGTTTTCTACCCCTAGTTTAGAGAATCCTGGTTTACTTATTAGAAATCAGGAAGATGGAGAGGGTACAATAGAGTTTCCAGGAACTCTTCATTTCAGAGACTTTAAAGAAACCTTACTTGCTTTTCATCAACTAAAGCCTGATTAAATAGTATTTAAATTTTTTGACCTAAGAAAAATGAGACAAGATAGTATTTCCCCAAGATGAAATTTGTCCAGTTAATACCATCTTTTGAAATATAAGTCCCCATGAATATTTAAAATAAGGGTGAATAGATATGAAAATATAGACTAACTGGTTGAAGAACAACATTAAATATGGTGGCAAGGGATGGAGCAGTGAAG
This sequence comes from Mesoplodon densirostris, assembly GCF_025265405.1. Classification (NCBI taxonomy): domain Eukaryota; kingdom Metazoa; phylum Chordata; class Mammalia; order Artiodactyla; family Ziphiidae; genus Mesoplodon; species Mesoplodon densirostris. The sequence continues at coordinate 19,742,800 of NC_082664.1, forward strand.
GTCAGGAACCAGAAATGCTTCCACCGACTTTGTGAAAGTTTTATGTGGCAGCTGGAGGAGCAAATGAGAGATGAGATGAGAGAGAGGACTGTGGTGATATATATCATCCCATTATCTCATCATTAAAGCTGCATAGATGGGCCACAGAACCCATACAAAATTTGCTTAGATAAGTTCATGGTCTTGAAACTGAGTGTGACTCACTTCTGTGTTTTTCTATTGGATATGAGATCATTTTATTTTATCTGTTTGCAGGACATGTGAAATTAAAATTCTATGAGAGAAATCTGGCTCAGAAGCATTTTGTAAATATTATGACAATAAGCCTGCAGCAAAATCACTGCAGCCCTGTTTGGAAAAAAGAAAAAAAGAAAATTTTAAATGCTAGAAAGAGTAAGTGACTAGCTCAACGAAGATAATCTGGGATATAAATTTGGAGCAATCAGATTATTAATGTGCTGATATTTCTATCAAATTAGCTGTTTGACAATATCATGACCTTGATTTTATAAAATTCTGGAAAGGCATTAGTTTGTACTTTCTAGGAGATAATTTCTGAGCCTCATATGGCACAGTATCCTGTGGTTTTAATGTAGTCTATTTATTGGTTTCCAACAAAGTTGTTGTGTACACATTTTGTAATAGAAAGTGTTTAAATATAATCTCCACTGTAAATATCATTTTATAAGAAAACAGTGATGCATTGAGATTTTGTATTTTAGTAATATTCATTTCCTGGTTTCATATTATTAGAAATATGACAGAAATCAAATCCTTAAAGATTTAGCATTTTACAATTTTGAAGTCAAATCATTAGATGCTTCTACTACTATGACACAATAAAACCATGGTCTAAAATAATGACTGTGAGTTTCATTCAGTCATAAAAATTAAAATTTGAAATAAATATTAATAACATCACTTTTAATCTGAGAACTCTACAATGTTCCTGACTCTTGATTTGCACTTTTCAATTATTATAATACTATTACTTGTCCTTTATATTAAACAAAATCCTTTAATACCAACCATTTACCTCTAATATAAAGCCCAAACACATTAGCATGAAGACACAGCCAGCCTTTATTTTGGCTTAGTCTGATTTTTTGCTGTCCCAGGTACAGTTTCCAGAACATGTGGCCAGAGCAGCTTAAAGTTTGATCCTCTACAGTTGCTGTCTTCAAATGCTTGTTAATTTTATCTTCAAATTTGCTTTAGTAGGTGAAGTTCAATGGAAGAATGGAGCATATGCCAGGGGCTTGGATAGTAGGTTTACACATGGAACATCCCCTTCCCCACCTCCAGAAGAGATTCTCAGCCTCCCCCTCTCCACACCCACATACTGACCTCTGCCACTCTCAGCTGGGGGTGATGACTGGGTTGCAGTAGTGGATCCAGGCTTGCATTTCACTGTCCTTGACTTTGGTCCTGGCTTTGTCTTGGGTATGAGTATAGGGAGAGTAGAGAAGGGTAGGAACCCAACATACTCCTGATGGCATTCAAGGCAGGGCAAGGCTTTGGCTGTCCCATCTGGGCAGACAGCACCATAGGCCATGTGCCCAGATGATTTGGCAGATGAATTGATGGGAATCTTGCACCCACCCCTGATCTAGGTACCCAGAGCAGGCAGCATATTCCAGTATGCAATTTTCGATCTGTTAGGAGGATGGGATAGCAGACCCAGTGAAAATGGAAATTCCCCTGCTCCTCTTCCCACACATTCCCAGCAACATTTATATTTTGCACTAGGATCTGTAAATTATGTAGCTAGCTCTTTTTCTTATCCTCTGCCTACCTCCAGCTATACTGAAGTAGTTAGGTTTTTCGAATATCCTACCTTTGTACATTGGTGGTATTCTTATACCTGTAATGGTTATACCCCACTTGAATACCTGGAAAATGCCTATTTATTCTTCACATAGTGCCATCATAAATTTCTCTCTGTAAATCTACATCCCCACCTGTATTCCCTCAAAAAGATTTAGATATTCCCTCCATGTTGCTATGATATGATTAGTGGACACCACTCCCCTGGCATTTATCATATTGATTTGTAAGTGGGTGCCATCCCTTTATTTGAAAGGTAAGACCTATTTTTCTGTAATCCCAGAACCTAGCATGTGACGGTCAGATAATAAACATTTGTTGAAAACCAATATTTATCCTGAATTACAATGTTATATATTATTTATAATATCTAGGTATTATATCAAATAAATTTTCCATAGTATATGGCTCTCAATAAAATTTTGGAATAGCTATTATATATATTTAACTTGAAATATGATTTCTTGAGGGTGGTATTTTTCCATTGTCATTTAGGGGGCATTTCATAAACATATACACACAAACACATGGATACAAACATTGGGAATGCTAAATACTTGACTCTGTTGAGGGCAAGCAGGGAAAAATAGCCAATTTATATATTGTTTTTATTCATTTTATTTCAAACTTAACTCTCTGTTAGCTTAAACAATAGGTAACCCTGAATAGGTATATAAATGTAGGCAAGTGACTTACATAATACTAAGGATAGACTTGTGAAATGAGTTTGAATTCATTTGCTGTTTTTAGTTTTGGCCCTACTCCAAATGAGCTACTTTCTCTCTAATGGTTACATACAAGCATCAGCCCTATTTTAATTTATGACTAATACATGGCTTGAATTCATACTTTTTAGACGTTTGATTTCCAAAATTCAGTTATTTGAGGAAAGCAATCACAATTTTCCCTACATGCTTACACCACCTAATGATTAGTTATTTATTTAATATGTATTATAATATGGGTTATAATATATAAAAACTGTCTTACTTTTTTTGTATGCGGGCCTCTCACTGTTGTGGCCTCTCCCGTTGTGGAGCACAGGCTCCAGACGCGCAGGATCAGCGGCCATGGTTTACGGGCCCAGCCGCTCCGTGGCATGTGGGATCTTCCCGGACCGGGGCACGAACCCGTGTCCCCTGCATTGGCAGGTGGACTCTCAACCACTGTGCCAACAAGGAAGCCCAAAACTGCCTTACTTTTAACACATTTATTTTAAAAGAAACACATCTCTTACTTCCCAAAGTGGAAAACCTGTATTGCTTCCTGGAAATCAGAGGTAAAGGTAAATATCATTTCAAGGTAATCATAATAATGTGATATAATTAAAAATAAACAATGAAATGCAAATAAGACTAAATATAATTGACTGTTTTCAAAAGAAAAAATGATACCTGAGAACAAATTCCTGAAAGAGAGGAACTTTTCATAATCAGTCAGTACTATAGATAATCAATTCAACATTGTATAGTTTAAAAAATAACGATGTGGTTCTACATCAGTTAATCCACCAATATTCTTGGAGTTCCTGCTGAGTTCCAGACCCCTGTTCTAGTCATCAATAAGATGGTTCTGCATTTCAGTTTTGAGGCTCACCAGTATGCAGAATTCCAAGTCATTTGTGTATGTGGACTGTGCCAGAGACAAGGTTTTGAGTTTTCTGCTTTGCTTGCTGTGCCTAAGCACAGAGCCAGGTTCATTCAGCAGCTTCCCATGCAGTGAGGCTGAACCCATCTCCCTGAATTTGGGTAAATGGAATGTGGCCAAAATGATACAGACTGATCTCTGGCCTGCCTTGCTTTTTAGAAATATCTTGAATGTCCCTCCAGATCTCTCACCAAAAAATTTAGAGGCCAATCGTTCCAGAAACAGTAGCTGAAACTGGAGGAAAGTTGCCTTCACTATGACACAAGCAAGAAATAAATCTTTGTTATGATAAGCCAATGAGATTTTAAGGTTCATTTATTACTGCAGCCTATCCTGAGCTCTCCGAAAGTAGGCAGAAAGGCAAATAATATTTCAAAGCCTTCTCTGATAAGGATAGATTCTGGCAATTAACCCACAACCAAATTGACATAAGTGAATGTTTTTCAACAAAGTTTTCTTTAAGAAAGCATCTGAAAGGTTTGCCTGAATATATTCTTCTGGATGCCAAACTATTTATTAATGCCGCTGTATAATGGGAAAATGTTTCTTACCTGCTAAACATTTCCATAGGTTTTAGAAAATTCATATGGAGATCATTAGTCATGTTTCAAGTGTATATTCATACTATCTGGAAAATATTCAGATGAGTCAATAATGAGTTTTTGAGACAATAAGGCTAAATTTTGTTGTTGTTGTTAATTGAATAAATGACTGAAATTAAAGGATATATTCGCTGGATTCTGGGTTTGTTATGTTTATAGTAATGATGAAATAATAGTGACAACTCCAGTTTTATTAAACCACACACTTCTAAATGCTTTACCAATACCTACTTATTTGATTCTCACAGTAACTTTACAAGGAAGGTACTATGATCCATCTCACTACACAATGGAGATAGCTGACTCTCAGTATGTGGATAGTAAGTCAGGGAGCCTGATTTCAGAGCTACACTCTTGGCACACTTGTTCTTCAGACCCAGTGGGAGGTGAATCTGTTTCTGAGGCTATACTCAGCAGACGTCCCTGGGTATGTGCACTAACCCTCATTATAAAGTGACCCATTCACCATGTTTATATTTCATGTGTTCAGTTGTGAGGTATGGCCTTCAATTACTTGCCTTCAACATACTAGTAAGAGTTAATCCTTTGCTAAATAAACTTATCACTCCATAACAATTTTGGATTACTGTTCATTTATCACATATGCAGTTTTTCAACCAGTTCTGATCTATCCAAGTGACCTCAGAGAGATTGGCATCTGGAGTTGGCTAGCTCTGTTATTTAAAGCAGAACTCCTAGGAGGCCAACAGTAAGAGACCAAGCTCCTTAGTCTATTCAGAGTCCAAGAATGTACCCTTAAACCCAGAGTAATTTCCTATTTCACAAAGAGGTGCCACTGACATAGGAGTGCAAAGGTAAATGATGGGGAGCTTAGGTCTACAGATAAAATATAAAAATAAGAAACTTCATGTTTCCTATACTATGAAAAACTGGTATAATTTTATGTAATTTTCTATCATTGTTTTGAGTTTTTGCATTTAAATAGGTTAATAATATAATTAATTCCTGTCTTTGTCAAAACCAAATGTATAAAAGTAAAGAGAGTAGATAATAAAAGATCCCACTGATCATAATCCCACTACCAGAGGTAGGTAGCCATTGCCAACACTGCTGATATACAGCAAATATGTAACATTAATGGTGAAATTTTAAACATATTGCTCATATGGTTTTTAACTTTATTTTTTTCCAGTAAAAATATTATCATAAGCACCTGCAAAGCCAGTATGTACAGATTTGTTTCATCTTTTATAAAGATTGCTTGCAAATCTCTTGATTTATTAAACCTATTCCTTATTGATCAACTTTTGTCTCCAGGTTTTTGCTATCAACAAAAAAGGTTTCAGTGAATGCAGTTTATATACATCTTTGGGATCTTATACCAGAATATCTGAAGAATGAATCCTTTGAAGTGGAACTTCTTGGCAAAAGAGATAGTATCTTTTTACATTTTGACAGATGCTGCCAAAACAGACCATCATTTTACATGCAGCCAAATTAATTTTAGTGGTGTCTTGTGCCAGTGATTCTGCCTTCCGTGTAGGCAGCCAGCTGTGGATGAGTTTGCTGAGTCAGTTGATAGAAATTTGCATCCAAGGCTGGCCTATGATAGCTGACATCAAAAGACCAGCACACATTATCACAATTTAAATGAAGGAATTCAAAAACCCCAGGAGCTACCAAACACTACCAAACGTAAGGTAGATAGCTAGTGGGAAGCAGCCGCATAGCACAGGGAGATCAGCTCGGTGCTTTGTGACCGCCTGGAGGGGTGGGATAGGGAGGGTGGGAGGGAGACACAAAAGGGAGTGGATATGGAAACATATGTATATGTATAACTGATTAAATTTGTAAAAAAAAAAAAAAAATTCACATGTCAAAAAAAAAAAAAAAAAACCAGGAGCTATGAATGTTAGGCTTGTCTTTTCTGTGTGTGTTGTCCACTGACCTCTGAATTATGTTACAGTATTTTCTCTTCTCTTCCATTGTTATAAGCAATTATCAGAGGAGCCTCTGCCACACTGGAATTGACCCTCCTGACAATTCTTTCTCAGCTAGGAATCTTGATGGGGAAGATGGAAACTTAATGCAACTTAGGTTTGAGAGGAATCAAAAGTGTCTTGGTCCAACAAGGACTGTTAAGTAGCACATGCAAAGTGGACATGATCATTTGCCATCAACAGAGGAATGACCAGTAGTCTGGTTTAGGGAATCACCAGGCATGCAGAGATCTCTGGTACTTCCATCTGGACTACAGTTTCATCAAGGGTAAAAAAGTAAGCTAAGTAGGACTGCACACTTAGTACACTTAAGGATATGAGTTTTGAGAGGTTTTTTTCTTATTTATTTTTTTCTTTTTTTAATGGCAAAAGTTTCAAGGTTTGGAAAAAGGACTTCTGATTCAAACCAGCTTGTTAGTCATTGGATCTGACAGTTTCTAGACAAGAGTTATTTTATTATCCCTGGATTCTTGAATAAAAGGAGTCCTGGGAGTTATTGTAAAAAGGAATGGCCTCCAATCTTCCAAGAGCACCACATGAAACTTTCTTGTAGCCTCTTCTGGTATGACCTGTGACCTTTTAATCTTGATATCTATTCTTTGAAGGAAGAGAAATCAACCAACTACCAACACCCTAGACAATGTAATCCCTATATCCAGGACACAACTGTAATGTGACTGAGGTCAGCTACAGTTTACAAATGAAGCTCTGATTGCCCAAGTTCATCTGACGTTGATTATTTCTTCAGTTTCCAAATATCACAAATTCTGGTATTTATTCTTATGGATAAAGGGTCAAGTATCAAACTTGGAAGCCTATTTACCTCTAGTCTACCTCAATTAGGTGAAAGACATTCTTGAAAGAAGTGAAGGTATTGTATTAGCAACACCACGATAGACCTGTTTCCCAATCTTGATAGTGCAAAAAGACTGTTGGATGCTTAAGAATGATCTTGGATTACTTGATCCAGGTAGTGACCCCAATTACAGATGATGTTTCTGATATAATTAGTTTTTTTTTAAAGAATATGAATATATCACCATGAATTTGGAGTGCAGCTATATATTTGATTTGATTTTTTGGATTCCACTGTTTTTACACTTTTAGAGGTAAATTTCTTTTACAGCTGGAGCAGGAGTAAGTACTTCATTCTTCACCTTGAACATTAAACCAACCTGTATTTCTGGGGTAAATCTCACTTGGTCCTGATATATAAATCTTCCTGTATGTTACTGTATTTTTTTGCTAGTTTTGTCGAGAAGCTCTGTGTCTCTATTAAGAGATGTTGAGATACCTCTCTATGTAAGAGATATTGGTCTGTAGTTTACTTTCCTTTAGATATTTTCCTGGTTTGGGGTTTAGGTTAATACCGGTCTCACAAAATGAGTTGGAAACTTGTTCCTTCTTCTTCTTGTGGAAGATTGGTATTAATTATTCTTTGAACATTTAGTGGACTTCATCAGTGAAGCCATCTGGCCAGGGTTCTTCTATGTGAGATGTTTTTAATTACTAATTTAACCCCTTTACTTGCTATAGGTTTATTCAGATTTTCTACTTCTTCTTGAGTAAGTTTTGGTAATCTGTGTCTTTCTAGGACTAGTTGAATTTACTGTTTCAACTAAATTATCTAATTTGTTGGCATTTTATTTCTGTGAGGTCAGTGATGGCCCTTCTTTCATTCTTTATTTAGTAATTTGAGTCTTCTTTCTTTGATTTCTTATTCAGACTAGTTAAACTTTTGTCAATTTTCTTGATCTTTCCAAAGAACCAAACTTTGGTTCTCTTTTGTCTTTCTAGTCTCTGTTTTATTTAGTTCTGTTCTAATTTTTATTATTTCCTTCTTTCTGCTTTATTATTTATTTAGTTCTGTTCTAATTTTTTTATTTTTTTCCTTCTTTCTGCTTGCTTTGCATTTAGCTTGCTCTTCTTTTTCTCTGTTTAATAGTTAGGTTATTGATTTGAGATCTTTATTCTTTTTAAATGTAGGAGCTTACAGCTTTAAATTTCCATCTAAACACTCCTATAGCTGCAGTCCCATAAGTTTTGTTATGTTGTATGTTCATTTTCATTCATCTCAAAATAGTTTCTAATTTCTTTTTTAATTTATCCTTTGACCCATTGGTTATTTAGCAATGTGTTGTTTTATTTCCACATATTCATTAATTCTACAAATATCTTTCTTTTATTGATTTCTATTTTAATTCCAGTGTGGTTGAGAATATACTTTGTATGACTTCAGTGCTTTTAAATTCACTGAGACCTGTTTTATGGCCTGGCATATGGTCTATCTTAGAGAATGTTCCACATGTACTTGGGAAGAATGTGTATTCTGCTGCTGTTGGGAGGAGTGGTTTATATCTAATAGTGTGTTCAAGTCTTCTATTTCCTTTATGATCTTCCACGTATTTCTACACTTTTTTGAAAGTGGGGTATTTAGATATCTACTTATTGTTTAAAATTTCCTGTTACTTTATTAAATTCTCTCAGTTTTGTTTTATGTATTTTGGGGTTGTATTGGTAGAGAATTTATTATTACCTCTCCTAGGAGACACTTCCTTCAGATACCCAAACAATCTATTTCTTATTTCTTTAAGATCTTTACTCAAATATCACCTTACTGGAAGAGTTTTCATGATTAGCCTTACACATGGTAAACGGCAACAACCATAACCCCAGCCACCAAGCATGCCCAACTGTTTTTTCATGTCTCACTTTTTATCTATAGCACTCAAAGCTTCTTCATAAGACACAATTTTTAAAAACTGTTTGTTCACCAGCCCACCCCAAAATATAAGCTGTAAATCATCAAGGGCTTTGTTTAGTTCACTTCTAAATCTCTGGCACCTAAGCCAATGCTTAGCTTATAGTACGTACTCATTAAACATTTGTTGAATGAATGAACTAGAGCAGTGGTCAGCATGCATTTTCTATAAAGAGCCAGATAATAAATATTTTACGTTTGTGGGTGATGAGGTCTCAACTCTGCCAAAATATTTTGTAAGCAGCCATGGATGATATGTGAGCAAAAAAGCATGACTATTTTCTAATAAAACTTTGTTCACAAAAATAGATGGTGGGATGGATTTGTCCTACTGGTTGGAGTTTGCCAACCCCTGAACTAAAGGATGACAACTGCAGGGAAAAACTCAGTGACTGACAATGACTTTAGGAACTGTGGCATTTTATATGGATTCAGAAACTGAACATGGCTATTCCTCTGTATTGTGGAAGGAGTGATAACATTGTAGTTGTGACCACTAGCATTGGAATATGCTGGGCATTAACAGCTTTGGATAGATGTCCCGAGAATGTGGGCATATTTGCCTAGCACACCTGGATTTATTTTGCTTTCTACTCACCTATCTGCATGGAACTTTCCAAGTCAGTGAGAAACATGTATTAGACATATTGGGTTGCAGTGCGTTAAATAAGTGTTTGGGAATTTATCTCATTTAGGCTCATTTGTCAGAAAATTTGCTCACACTGCAGTTTGGGCAATGGTTCATGTCATCTTGGTTCCCTGGCAGTAGCTGGTTAGATCATGAAAAATCAATACTGGGCAAAAACCCACAGCATGTGAGACTCTACTTAAAAAGATGAGCTAAAACAGAATGTCTACCCTTAATCAGTTAGAACCTGGAGGCCTGAAGATGAGAAAGAAACAGAATGGGGGTCTCTGAGGCATATTAACAATGGACTGTTAGAGTGAAAGTTTGTCAACTGCTACTGGGAGGATCATTGGACTGCCTTGGTCCAGAACCACATTTCAATACCAGCCTGATTTAGGCCTGGTTCTATTACTATTTTACAATAAATCTTTAAGCTTTATTGCTATTAAACTATACTGAACTAAAACACACCTCAGACTGAATTTTATTATCTAGATGGCTTGTACTCGTAAATTAATTCATAATAGTCAGAAGTTCAAACAATGTCTATAGCAAGCATTTTCTGCCATTTTGTGGTTGGTGTTCATTTGTTTATTTTTAGCTTAGACAATGAAAAGAAAGATTTATTTTAAGTCACTTAAGTTAACTCAGTGGGATTATTCCTTTCAGGTTGTTTTTTTTTTCAGAAATGTAAGTTATTTTATTTCCCAAAATAAAAATTCAAAATTTAAAATAGTTATTTCATAAGGGAATATTTGGGGTTCAATATCATTTCTGCACACAAGAAAATATAAAGTGAGAAATTATACCTCAATATCACCATGCAGATTTAGGCGGATTGGAGCATATGGGGATCTATTAAAACAGTTGAAAGACAAAAAGAAGATCTAAACAATTAATTATTAACATTCAACAATAGCTTTTCTAATGAGAGAGAAAGAGGTTGAGAGAAAGATTAAAGTATTAAAATACTCAGCAATATTTCTTTTACTTTGAACCAACCTGTTATGTTATTGTAAATGATTTCCTGAATTCCTCTCTACTCAGCCTTTGGATATTATTCTCAAGATTGTTTTCAGGTGTTTTAGTCTCTTCTTTGTTCAAAGAGCCTTTTCATGCAGGCCTAAAAACAAAACCTAATGCCAGTTTGTGCTAAATGTTACAATGATTTATCTGTTTATATATTACTTTTTATATGTGTGTATGTGTACATGTGTGTTTGTGTATGTGGATATGTGGATATGATTCATGCATGTACATTAAAACATAGGAGTATCTAATAATAGGCAATTGAATATTTTCATTGTAGAGAAAAAATTTCATTATTTTCACATTTTTTGTTACCAAATGAGTATATTTCTAATTCCAGACAGAGCAATGGGGACCCCTAAGTGAACTAAGGGAAGATTAGTAGTGACTAAGTGTAGAAACAGTAACTTATTATATAAAGCTTTGTAAGTCATAATATGGGTTGATATTTACTCTGAGATGGGAGGATTTCAAGCAGAGGAGTGACAGATCTTTTTAAAAGTCACTCTGGCTGTCATGTTGAAATGGTTTGAAGGTTCAAAGGTGGAGGCTATTATAATTGTCCAGGCATGATATAATGGTGGTTTGGGCCAGAACAGTGACAGTAGGAGAGTGTTAGAAGCAGTCAGATTTGTGCTTCTGTTCTGAAAGCAGAACCAGTGAGATTTGCAAATGTGTCATGGGAGAGAAAGAAGACTTGCCTTTTGTTGATTTTTATAAATCCTTCCGGTATATCTTCATGTATATACAAGTAGATATACTTAGTTTCTCAATTTATTTTACAAAGTGTATAATGATACATATTATGATGTGGGTATTTATACATTCATCTTATTTAAAGATATGTATGGAGCCCTTCTGGTGTCACATATGGAATGCATAGTCTCTATGTAACTAGTCCCTAGCAACAGACTTTTGAGTTGTTTCCAGCCCCTTGCTATTAAATCCAATACTTCTGTGATTGGCCTTGCATGTGAATCATTTCTGTATGTGTGCAGCAGGTCTATTGGCTAGATAGATTCCCTGGAGTAGGATTGCTGGGTCAAAGCATAAATGCATTTATAATTTGAAGAATTAATTCTCAAATTCAATATTTGGCAAGTGTTTTGAAAAGCTGCTATTCTTTTCAATTAAAAAAAATGGTGAGATCTTTGCAGCACAGTGGCTTTGGCTTGCTTGGTTTGTGTGTTTACTCTGAAGAGGCTCAAAGAAACATATTTTCGAATTCAACTTCAGAAATATATGGAGTTTTATGGCTGAATTTTTCTTATATTTTTCCTTGTCCTTATTTTTGTTTTTGTAAAATTATCATTGTATTGAATACCTCTCTGTTAAAAGCTTGTATAACAAGATGATTATGGACTCCAACTGCTAGTGAGCCTGGGTGTGAATCTGAGCTCCATTCATCTGTGACCTTGGGGAATTCAACTCAAACTCTCTGTGACCTATATCCTCGGTGGTAGACTATGAATAATAACCATCCTATCTCATTGTGTTGCTATGTTATGAGGTTAAGTAATTTAAAAATATGTAAAAACACTTAGAGCAATACTTGACACAAAAATGAACACTCTTCAAGTGCTGGATGGTTTTAGAAGTCACCGCATCAATTTTGTGAAAAGATGGAGATACAATAATAATAATATTACTTTGTTTATACGTATTGAACTTTCATCTAGATGAGAGAGTACATATAAATAAATGAAAATTAGTTAATTAGATTATTCATTCCCTCTAATTTACATATAACTTCCTCATATGCAAAGTATTCTAAAAATATCAAGTTGCGAGCTAAAAAGTTTTTGAAATATTCCCTGATTAAACAAGACAGCCAGATAGCAAGTTCTTTGAAATACAGACACGCACTATTATAGGCTTAAATTTAAAAAGAAAGAAAAAGGATATAATTGCATTAGATAATTATTTAAAGTTTCTTATGTGGACTTTTATATTTTTGATTAAATTTACATGTGAATTTGATATTGCTATAAACTAGATAATATCAACAGTTCTAAATATTATGAGAAACACAAAGGTTATTGGATACTTAAGAAAGTTGGCACAGAGTCAGTTGAATTTTTTAAAAAGAGACACCTTCCCTCCAGAAGTGTTTTAAGAGACTTACATTATTTCAAACATCAAAAGGACATGATAGGGCTTCCCTGGTGGCGCAGTGGTTGAGTCTGCCTGCCGATGCAGGGGACATGGGTTCGTGCCCCGGTCCAGGAAGATCCCACATGCCGCGGAGCAGCTGTGCCCGTGAGCCATGGCCGCTGAGCCTGCACGTCCAGAGCCTGTGCTCCGCAACGGGAGAGGCCACAACAGTGAGAGGTCCACATACCACAAAAAAAAAAAAAAAAAAAAAAAAGGACATGATAGTAATCAGTCAAGAGAGGGAATGACGTTTGGGATGTGAAGGAAACATGAGGGGATTCTGGGACACCAGTGATGTTTTGATGCTCAATGTGAGTGCTCATGACATGGGTATCTTCAGTTTATGGAAAGTCATTTAGATAAACACTCATGACATAATTTAAAATATTTTTTAATAAAAAAAAAAGACAGCATGTGTTAATTCACACCCTTGAGAGATTTAAACATTCCTCCGAGGGGCCCTAGTTTTCACACTGGGTAGAAGACTAGGAACCTTTCAGGTGTGAATTGTTACTTTTATCCCAGCTTTGACCAGGTCAACTTTGTATCTACCTGTCTAATATTTCAGGGTTCTGAGTATATTTTGTTAGAATAAAGATAACTGTATCAGTTTCCTAGGACTGCTGTAACAGTACCACAAACTGGATGGCTTAAAACAACAAATATGTATTACCTCACATCTGGAGCTATCTGGAGGCTGGAAGTCTGAAATCAAGTTGCCAACAGGGTCATGGTCCTTCTGAAACTGTAAAGAAGGATCTTTCTTTGTGTCTTCAAGCTGCTGGAAGCCTCCGGTGTTTCTTGCCTTGCCGTGGTAAGCACATCAATCTCTGCTTCCAGTTGTCATGTGACATTCTCCCCTTGTGTGTCTCTGTATGTTTCCATATTTCCCTCTTCTTACAAGACCACTGGGCATACTGGATTAAGCGCCCACTCTAATTCATTATGACATCACCATAACTTGACTGTACCTGCAAAGACTCTATTTCCGCAAAGACTCTATTTCCAAATAAAGTTTCATGCACAAGTACTGCAGGGTCAGAACTTCAACATGTTTTGGGGGGACACGATTCAACCCATAAGAGTGTCCAAGGCTATGGTAAGCTCTCAAAGACACTGGGTTAGACAATACAAGCCACATAGAGCCCCAGGGGTTTTCTATCCAGATGGTCTTGGTGTCACTCAGTGTGCCTAGCCTGGTGGCCCCAATGAATAATAAAGCTGCCTTAGAATGCATTGCACTGAGGTGCAAAATCAGCTGCCCCATTCTGCTGGATGACTTCCCCAGAATAAGTGCTAGGCTTTGCTCAGTTTCCTGGGTTCTGTGGTGGTACAACTACACAGTTGCCAAGAAGTGAGGGCACCCTGGTGGTCTCCCCTTTCCTCCCACCACCCTTCCCTCTCTGCCAGGCTGATTGTCTTAGTCCATCTGTCCAGGAACATAATTAGACTCTGTCTTCTAGATCCTAAACTTCTCCTTTAAACTTTTAGAGGTCCACATTTTTGTTTTTATTTTATTCCCATAAGCCAAATGCTTTGCCAGCTAAGTTGAGATCTGATTGAGAGACACACTTGTCATTTATGTGTAAATCAACAAAGTGTTCCCCTTCACCACTCACCCCTTTAACGTGATTTAATATTTCAGTACTGTACAGAGGATTATAGATTCCATTTCATCTTGAACCACATAATTCATTTTCATCTATTAGATCACAAATGACTGGAAAACTGGTTCTAATTCACAGGTAGCCATTTATGTTAAATCTAGTAGCAAGTGTTAAGCTCTGACACCTTCCCCTTGAAAAGTTTTTTTTTTTTTTTTTTTTTTTGTGGTATGCGGACCTCTCACTGTTGTGGCCTCTCCCATTGCGGAGCACAGGCTCCCCATGCGCAGGCTCAGCGGCCATGGCTCACGGGCCTAGCCACTCCATGGCATGTGGGATCTTCCCGGACCAGGGCACAAACCCGTGTCCCCTGCATCGGCAGGCGGACTCTCAACCACTGCGCCACCAGGGAAGCCCCTTTGAAAAGGTTTTTGAAATAAAATTAAAATTCGTCATCTGGAGTTGAATATTTTATGCTGCTGGGAGCTAATTACTGCATGCATCTCAGAAGTGTGTGCTTATCTCTGTTCCAGGCCACTTGTCTTAAACTGTAGGCTGTAGGTGCTACAATTGGTGCTAAATCCTCCAGTTGCCAAGTGGAATAAGGGTTGTTTGCACAAATTGTATTCTCGGGAGACTTTGGTTTGATCCAGGTGAGTGGAAATGTACCTGCTCATTGCCAGCCCTGGCAGGATTTATTCCTTCTGGAGTGGAATTAACAGCTGTCAACTCTGATATCTACCTAGGAGAGAAGGGCAGTGCATCACCAAAGCAGATGCAAAAAACAGGATGTTGTTTGGTCAAAAAGGAGGCCTGGAGCGAGTAAAGTTGGCCACCGCTGGGCTAGAGTCGACTTTTTAGTCAAGCTACTTGGGGACATTAAGATGGGCCTGACAAAGCCTAGCTCCAGCTCTCCTCATTTTTTCCACCTCTGCCCAGTGTACCTTGTGACCTCGTAGCCCAGACAAATCATGGAAGGATAGCTGTTGCCTCTGGAGTCTGCGGCAAATACCCTATCTTAGTTATCCACGTTCTTTCTTATGAGGAAGAACTTTCTTATTGCCTCTCTGGAATACTTGGCTTTCCATTTTTCTGACTGCATTTGAATTGACCATCCTCTTGAATAGCTGTGTACTTTTGTGTTGCACCTTTCTATTTATTTGCCTTGCCTTTGCTTACCCTTGTCTTGGCTTTGCACACTAGGTTCTGTTTGTATCTCTTGCTCTTAATGGCCCTCCATATTGCTTTAATATCAATGCTAAAGTATTCACGTTTCTGTTTATTCAACTCCACTTGACCACTGACTTCTGAGAGTTTCCTCCATTTTTTCGTTACCCCCCAGTTCAGGGAAGTCAAATACGGGAGACCCCTGTTGCTGTTCCCTCATCACCTCACACGTCATAGACGTTGCTCTATCTACTCCATTGTTCCTTGCTGACCTAACTTGAACTGTGGAGTTCTTAACACAATTTTTCAGGACACCATTGCCAATTTATCACTGTTGGTACTTGAGATAGGAACAGTTTATTATCCTTACCCTTGTCTGGGCTTGTAGACAGGTTCCAGGTCCTCAGTCTAGGTCCATAAATGCTCAACCCTGAATGAGTAAATACTCAGTAAATATTGGTTAAAGGAGTAAAATAATGAATGACAGGAACAGCGTCAGAAATCTTGGGCTAATTTTGTAAACTGCAAAGCTAAGATTCAAAATATAGTTCCAGTACTGACTGCTGTATGGCCTTAAGAAAGGTTCCTACCTCTGTGAATTTACCTGTAAAATGGGCATAATAATAATACTACTCACTGTGTAAGATTCTTGTGAGACAAAGCCAGATGATATCTGTAAAGCTCTGAGCACAGTGCCTGGCATTTTATACATCCTTAGTGTGTATTGGTCATTATTGCTATCTATATCAATCAACTGCCATATTCACTAAAATCTACCCTTTGGCAGGGTTTCTTTTTACTGTGAATCTAATTTGTTTTAACATTTTCAGTACCATCACTTTAAGCACTAGAATAATGAGTTTGCCAAATACACAGTTCTGTTTCATAATAGAGGGGCCAGTTTTCTTTTGATTTGAAAAATAAGGGACTTCTTTTTTCTAACATCTTTATTGAAGTATAATTGCTTTACAATGGTGTGTTAGTTTCTGCTGTATAACAAGGTGAATCAGTTATACACATACATACATCCCCATATCTCCTCCCTTTTGCGCCTCCCTCCCACCCTCCCTATCCCACCCCTCTAGGTGGTCACAAAGCACCAAGCTGATCTCCCTGTGCTGTGTGGCTGCTTCCCACTAGTTATCTATTTTACATTTGGTGGTGTATATATGTCCATGTCACTCACTTCATTTTTGAAGTCTTTTAAATGCCCAGCAGAGAAGAAACCTCCCTGATCAGGAAAAGCAAGTTTTCCATCTCAAATGGACTTGGTCTTGACCTAAGAAAGGTTTGTCTATAGATATATTTATATAAAAACTGTAGTTAATGCTACCAGTTAATTATGTGAGATCAATAGATGCCTGGGGCTGTTTATATACACATTATTATACCAGCATATGCAAATATGCAAGCATAATTCTGATACACATATACGTTTTACTCTATATAATTAGAAACAGAGCTTAATTTTCCCTTTGATTTAAATTTAGCCATCCAAATGGGTCTACCAGGGGAGGGTAGTAAAAGTGACATTTACAACTGGCTTTGATATCACTTATTATTGAACTGTCCTAGGGATTATGCCTCTGTGCGGAGTCCTGATTCAAGGGATACTTTACCAAGATAATGGAGTTACATTTATTGATCACTCAGCTGGTAGCTTTACGTGAAATACAAATGGCTATTTATACAAGAGGGTAGATTCTGTATTAGACCAAAAGAATATACAACCAAACCAAGGTCTTCTGCTCCTCCAGCTGTTCCTACCACTAATATAAAAGCTGCATCTCTTATAATCCTAGCATGTTATGTTGCTACATGTCAGGAGTGTGCCATTAATGATATCAAAGATGGACTTCTGCCCAAGCTGTAGGTGATTAATTTATTCCTAAATGTAAACAGACAAAAATTCTTCAAGTTGCTGTGTCTTTATAAACGACTATGTAGAAATCATTATGATTATTATTTTGCCTAAATGCCAAATTTCTATCGCTTCCTTCTCTGTTTTTCATAGGGATCAAAAGTATAAGAAAAGGAAAAACCAATGATGCTCTGTTATAATGTACCTTTCTGTCAAAATGGAATTTTTTCAAGTCTTCATTAGCTTTTTAAGATTTGCCTGATGAGACTTTCACTGTTTCCCTTAGGTGATTATTGATAATTTGAGTTTCTATTGCTGATTTTTCCATAAAAATTTAGTCTATGGCTGGACATTTTAAGTATCAGCTCATTGTTCCTGTGTATAATTTGTCCCTTCCCAGAAACATATACAATTTACCAGATTGAATATTTCCTTTTCTTATTTGTGGATTCCATAATACAAATATTGCATACACATTTCTGAGCCTGGGGAAACATTCTTTTTGAGGGAAAATTGCTCTTTGGTACTAATTGCAAGTATAGGATTTCAAAAAAAATATATCTAGAGAAATAAAGTAATAATTTAAATGGCCTGTAAGCTAGGGCTCAGCTATAAGCTTCTATAAAATGAAAAAGGAAAGAGAAATTATGTTCTACAGGGAATAGAGTTTCAACATGTAATTTCAATGCTAAATATAACAGGAATTAGAATGATGAAAATAACAAGATACTAATAGAAATATGCATGCTCCAAGGTTGCTATTATGACATCACCATTGTCCTTTCAATTACTTGGGTTCTAGCTCTAAAGTATTGTCTGTGAACTGAACGTGACTGATTAAACATATTTATCTGCATATTTGAGTGCAGGTAGGAGTCAATAAAATATTACTTTATCTACTTGAGGTAAACAGATATGAACTCACAAGACCAAACCTATTAAGATCTGAATAATTTTGTAAACATCACATACTTTATCAATCTAGGTGTAAGAAATAAATTTGGAAATTCCTAGAAAATTGACCAAATTTCTAGATCTTCTCCAGGGTCTGACAGAGCCTAAATGCCTGGTTAGACATCTAAGATCAATGACTTTATTTACCCAGCTGGAGTCTCTATCTCTAATCAATGGGAATGTAACTGGTGAATGTGTTTCCATTCTTTTTGATCCAAATGGTTATGGATTTGTGCACTGAAACAAAACGTTCCACCTCAGTGACAGACTAAAAATGACATAGTTTCTTGGATGATTAATTTAATCGAAACTCGCTTAATAGCTGTACAGACAATATGGGAAAAGCTTGGTATCATCCTACAAGCTACATCCCAGATGCATCTGAATTAAAAATTAAATGATTCTAAAATTATTTAAGTGGATATTTTAGCACTGAAAATTTTGAGTAAATGAAAACTGTATGTACAACAGAAGTTCCCTAAACTCCTCTCTGTGTCATTGATTTGTGAGACTAAAGAGGGCATCTGTTCAGTTCCTAACCACTGTTCGTCAAAGGAGCAACATTCTCAGATTATGAAATACTTCCTAGTGTATCTAGATATTTCTGCTCTCACCATTAAGTTGTGTACTTACCAAGAGGCATTCATTGATTTAATTAATTACCACATGTACTATTTACCAGGAACTATTCTAGGTTCTGAGAATATAACAGTTAAACAAATAAATAAAAATTAGATTAAAAATTCCTGTCCTCATGACACATTCTATTTAGAGGAGAGAGAAAGATAATAATTTTTAAATATAAAAGATATAGTCATTTAGATAGTGATTAGATGATATCATTATTTTTTTGTGTGACAGATCACTGCAGACTTAGTTGTTTCAAATAACAGCCATGTATTTGCTTATGATTCAATGGGTTAGAAATTTGCATGGACTCAGCTGGATGATTCTTCTGCTGTTCTTCCCTGAGGTCAATCATGTAGCTGCAGTCATCTAGTGACTCAACTGGGGCTTTATGGTCTAAGGTGGCTTCAGTCATACAACTTGCATTTGGTGCCGGCTGTTGTTACCTGATCTAGGGGCCTTATTTTGCAAAGCTTGCCTGTACTTCATAAGACTTCTCATCTTCCAGTAGGCTAAAGTGGGCTTCTTCACACGGTGAACCCAGGGCAATGTTCTAGAAGAGGAAAGCTAAAACTGTGAAGCCCTTTGAGTCCTAGGTTTGGAGTTCCCACAAGATCACCTCTGTTACATTCTTTTGGTTAAAGCAAATCATAAGGGTAGCCCAGATTCAAGGAATGGAGAAATAAACTCCCTCTTTTGATGACAAATATATCAAGAACCATTGAAAACTTGAAACACATACAAGGATGGTATAGATTGTTATGGCCACTTTTTATAAACAATCTGCCTTAGATAGTAATAAATATTGTGGAGAAGATAAAGCAGGCACAAAGATAGGGAATGCCATAGTAATGGGAAGGAATCCCAATGATAAATAAGAAATATATGTGTGAAAACTTGACTAGAGGAATAAGGCATGTGGCTGTCTGGGGGAAGACAGACAGGCTGTCTATATTTCCACACAGAGGACATAGAAAAAGTCCCGAGGTAAGTGTGTGTTTGGATGGTTCAAATCAAAATGAGGTGGCCAGGGGCTTCCCTGGTGGCACAGTGGTTGGGAGTCTGCCTGCCAATGCAGGGGACACAGGTTTTGGCCCTGGCCTGGGAGGATCCCACATGTTGTGGAGCAACTAAGATCGTGCGCCACAACTACTGAGACTGCACTCTGGAGTCCACGAGCCACAGTTGCTGATCCCGTGTGCCGCAACTACTAAAAAAAAAGTCCTCACACCTGGAGCCCATGCTCCACAGCGAGAGGAGGCCACCGCAATGGGAAACCCATGCACCGCAACGAAGAGTAGCCCCATCAAAAAAAAAAAAAAAAAAAAAAAGAGGTAGCCAGTGTGGCTGACATGGAGTGATCTAGGGGACATCAGTAGAAAAGGAGGCCAAAGTTATAAATGTGAGCCACCGGCAGGAGTTTCCTTTTACTCAGAGTGACATGAGAAGACCTTGGCGGGTTCTGAAGAGAGGAGTGAAAAAACTGACTAGAACTGTAAAATTATCTCTGTAGTTATAGTGTTGAAAGAAGACTATTGGAGGTAAGGATAAAAATGGGAAGATTAATTAAGCCAATAAAACATAATTGTTTCTCAGACCAGGATCATAGTAGTGATTATATTCTGAATATATTTCTAAGGTAGTGACAACAAGATATGATGTCAGATTGGATGTGAGCTATGACAAAGAGAAGAGAAGGATGACTCCAAAGATTTTTGGCCTATACACTAGTAATACTGGAATTACTACTTACTAAGATAAAGAATATTGAGGAAGGAGGAGATTTGAGTCATATTTGGAGTTTGTTGTTTGAAATTATCCTAGCCTAGGATCTCCAAAAAATAAAGTTGGATCAATGACTTAAATGCAAGTAATACTGGGGAGTGTGATCAGGAAGCAAGAATGAACACAAGGAGAGACGAACAGGGAGAGATTCAATATGTTACTGAATTGGCCATCTCTAAAGATCACAAGTCCCTTAATCTGAGGGTTGTCCTGAAATACATCTAAGGATGGTCTGGCCTTGAGGGAGGAAAGATTAAGCGTGTATTCACTGGCTGTCATTCACTTTTGGGAGTCTGGCTTCTGAAATTGTATGCCTCAGTGTTAAGTGTGTTTCTATATAAGCCCTATTATTGAGTCAAAAGAAGCTGTTGGGGTTGGAAGCCTTTTCTTTTACAACTTCTATCTTTTTGGTGTCCTCCCTAACTTCATTTTGCATTACAAACCACCCCCCCCAGGGTCATGGTCTCTACAAATACTAATGCAAAAGCCTTAGGGTAGAAGCAACTTTCCCATGATTGATATTCTTCATCACCTATCCCCCTTTCCTTTCTAGATTTCCTTCACCTTACATCCGTACTTCACTGAATATGAGTTGCTTGCCTGAGAGATTGATTCAGATATCCAAACTCAAGGAGTCTGAACCCTTAGTTGTCTTGTCTCTTTTGGATCAAGTACCATGTAATTGCCCATTTGCCATTGTAAGTGGGAACAGAAAAAGACATCCCATGGGTTATCTTGGTTTAGATACACAGTCATTCTTGGCTCCACATACAACATAAAAAATATCTGTTCTGGTAATCAGGATTTATTACTCTTACCAGCATAAAAAGACCTTTCTTTGCTTGCAGGACGAAATGGAGCTCAAATGCTTAGGTATAGTTTTACTATCAAGTTCAGTGGAACACTTATGAACTTGGTGAAGTACTTCAACTATGGTGAAAGCATCTCATGGAAATGCATTCATCTCATTCAACTGAACCCAATGTGGAGAGGAAAAACACAAGTTCTACAACAAATCTCTGGGAGTCATGGTGTTAAGAGGTTTATCTTATTTCCTCCTTTTGCTTCCTAGACCTGAGTGGTCTAGCTATGGGGACTGAGTACCATTCCTGGCTACTGGTTCAATGTATATACTGCATTGTGGAGGAGACTGTTGTCCCTAAGCTAATACCTTAATTGAGGTTTTAATAGGACACTTCGCTGTGCTATTGAGTTGTTTATTTCTGGGTGATGGGACAGAAGAAAATACCAGTGGAATCCATGGAAGAAAATGAAATTCATGCATTTTGTAACTTTCAATACTACCTATATAAATCACTGGGGCATGTTTGATAGTAAAGCTGTTGTATGATCTTCCTGAATAAGAAATTATAACACCTGAATCCTGCCCTCATTCTTTAAATAACTACCTCTGTAATCTTAAGGGAGTGGTTTCATTCTGAGATCATCTATAAATTGGGGTGGTTAGGCTTATAATCACTAAAATCTCTTCCAATCATAATGTTTGATGATTTTATGCTTAGTAAATACAATTTTGATAAATATTACATAGCATCTATATTATTTGAGAAAGTATGCTAAATGTTTTATATGCATTTTCTTATTTAATCCCAAAAGTTTTTGAGTCTTTGAGGTAGATAGTTATATTAGTGTACAGATAAGAACATTGAGCAACAAATACTCAATTACGTGCCCCAAATCACATAACTAAATAATTGTTGAGCCCAGGTTTTTTTTTTTTTTCCATATTTGGCTTCAGAATCTTTATTCTTAATTACAGTGTTATAATAACTCAAGATTTCTAAACAAGTCTCTTGTTAATAATAAAATAATATTTCCTTGTATGTGAAAAAGGAGTTGCTTAATAATGCTTGCCACTGTAGTTAGGTGTTGGAATAAATGTCAGAACAAAATCTAGTTAAAAAAGAAAGCCTTTCCAGTTGGAATTCAACGTGATATAATTTTTGTTCTTAAGGACTTTTGGAGAAGTATACCATTTTACTTCCTTTACCTGTATAAATGAGCCTAGTCATTGTTCTCTCTTTTTAGGCTTCAATTTATCATAATATGGAATCTCAGTTATGTTTATGATGCTTTACTCTTTAGGCAGACCATAATTCTCTCTTTGAGCACAAAAAATGTTCTGAAAACTGGTGCTCTCATTTTACCTGCCTGGAATGAATTTATGCAGACATTTGTACAGTAAGAAACACCCTAAAAGATAAATTTGATGCCCCCTATTCCATTGGCCTTATCATTGATTTCAGTAGTTTCTAACACAAATAATAGGTCTTCATGCACTGAAAGAATCTTTCTCTTCTAAGAACAATAGTCTCAGTACCCTGTCTTGGTCATATAGAAATGGCCATGCCCATGTGTCATATGGACAATCTATCTTATACTCTTAGCTTCCAAGGTAGTTTGTTATTCTTTCAGTGAGGTCCTCTAGTTTTGTTATTTTAAAAATGTATCATATGATATACTGCTTAGAATTTAGTATCATTGGTTGCCATTTTATTATTTCCTTCATGTTCCTAACTTCCTCATAGTCATTTCCACAATAGATATTTTTTTAATCTGAATTATGTTCCAGCGTCTCCCAATTTAATGTTACTAAAAAATTTAATTACCTTGCTGTCTGCACCTTCTTACAGATCATTAGCACCAAACCTGAAGAGGTCCACTTGATATCTCCCCCAAAAGGCTCTACAGCCTATTAATCATTACCCTTTACTTATGATCTTTAAGTTCATTTTTAATTCAAGCACCTGTGTTATTCCCCGGGCCAATCTGAACAGAATTTACAAGGAAAGCTGCAGGAACTTTGTGCTCCCAAGGTCTTAATAGGTATTTTAAAGAATCGTAAATATCTTATACTGCACGTATACATTGCCTAGCGATAAATTATAAACTCCTGGGCATGTCATTTAAGATCCTCTATAATTGCTTATCGTTTCTTTCTTTTTTCCTTTCTTGGAATTTATACTTAAACTAAGATTCACCAAATGCCCATTAAAGTCCTTTCTTTTGGGTAATAGCAGTGTATTTCACAATCTTCTTACACAATGTCTCACTCTGGAAATTGTTTTGACTAATTTTTCTCACCTGGAATGTCTTCTTCCTTATGTTTAGCTAGTGCTTTTTTTTCTTTTTCTCTTACATTTTTAATTTATCTGGGTTTTGAATTATTTGCCTTTCCATTTTTGCATTTGTGCAAAAAAATTAACTCATTCCTTCAGAGCAGTAACAATATTTTCTTCTTATCATCTGAGCAACGGCTATAATGCCAAACACCCAACCAATAGATAAAAAATAAATTTTGGGCATAGTCACTATTTCAATTACTTTTAGAAGAATCTGTGCTTATATTACTATGTGGTTTTGTCATTAATAATAAGCATAACTGTCTCCCACATAATGCATTATGTCTTGAGTTTTGCAGTTCTGGATTGAATCTCATCTGGATACAAATTTTGTGATTTTGTGTAGTTATTTAATTTTTCTCAACCTTATTTTCGTCAGCAGTAAATTTGTGATTATACAACTGACTCATAGAATTATTGTGAGGATCAACTGAGATAATATCCATATATAACCTGTTTTCTTTAATAGCATGATCAATCTTTAAAATTGTGATTCTTTTTTCCCTCCCTTCAGGCATAGTCTACACTTTTCTGTCATTTTTTGTTTTCTGGATCTTCTATGAATAATGAGCCTCTCATTTATATTCTCATACACCACTCAAACCCTACCAATGTTTCAAACAACCTTTAAACCCAGATTTAAATTTGTACAAAGCTATTTTCTAGTCTCATGATTTGGGGCAAATAACTTCTCACATCACAGTTTCATCACATAAAGAGGAAGAATATTAATAATGCCCATCTCAAAGGGATGTGCTGAGATGTAAAGGAGAAAGTGAATAACAAGTTTGTAGCACAGTGCCTGGAATAGAGGCACAGATTGTCAGGACTATTCATAGGAGCCATGAGAGAGAGACTGAAGGTCATTTACAGACTGTGATCTCACTTCAGCCCTCAGTTCCTTCCTCCTTCCCCCTGAGGTTTGATTTTCTTTGCAGCAGAGAGAAAAAGCCTAATTGGCTTGACTGATTTCATTTTTCTATGAAATGATTGATATGTGCTTAACTTTGGCTCCCAGTATTTCTATATGGAAATGACATGTGCACTTGATGAGATTAAGACACCACCACTGCATCAACGTTAGTTCTTCTACACTTCCCCACCTCTGCCCCTGACCTGCTACACACCAGCAAGGTACTTTGACAACTTAAACTGAGAGTAAATAACACTGCATATTTAAAAAATCCACTCTGTCCACGACTTGCCTTAATTTTATAGAAACACAATTTAAAGATTCACATAAATTCTTGTTTTTTTAACACCAACTAAAGACAGTTAAAAAATAATAAAGTCTCTAGCTAAGGATAATGATCCAAAAGAAAACCAGAGTCATATTTTGAAATACCATTTTTCTAAGGACTTAAACCTGGGGTCATTTTATCTTGGTCTTCTATCCACTTGGGCCTTACGTATTAATTTTTCCCTATGAAGTAATTCATCTCCCTCCTCTAACTCAGACAACATTAATATAACCAATAACAGCACAATTATATTTTATTATATGACACTTAACTAAGATTGGATTATTATAGATTGCAAACAATTCAAAGCAAGAGGCACATACTTGATAACGTTTAGGACAGTAGGCTGTTATTCTGTTTGAATCCTTCTTAACAAAGAACTAAATAAAATGATAACTAATCCTGATAACTAAGGAGCTCAGTGAAATTCCACAGTGTGCAGGGTCATTAACAGTTAATTTGATCTATAAACATTCACAGAATATGCAAAAATGTGTCTGGTAATACAAATAATGATCTCTGAAATTTTAGTTCTATATTTAACCACATCAAAAGTTTATAAGGTAGCTCATGTGAGCCCATCAGTATGTTAGCATAATAGATACACAGCTATTCCTTGACCTAGAGGAATCTGCAATTAGTTTATTAGCTTAGTCATTTATTTTGTCAGTCAAAGTCAATCAACATACATTGAGAGATTGACAGCTACAGTTTCAGATGAGTTGTTCTTGTTCTGGTGATCCCTTAAACCTGAATGTATTTATATGATTGTCACATGGGGAATAGTGTGACAACCAGGAAGCATTTGCCTCTGTATCCTTGATTGCTTTCTAAGATGGGAGATGGCTTGAATCCTCTCAACGGAAGGGTCCTTTGTATTGCTAAGCCCTTGGAAATGAAACCTTGAATTTTATGTATCAACAGTGAAAAAGGCAAATGGCTCTGAATAATAGAATGAGAAGAACGTGGATTTCTCAAGAACAGTCTCAGGGGAAGAGAATGGGGGAAGACAGAGCTAAAGGAGACGTCAAAACTGCAGACGCCACATGTACTCCCTTCAAGACTCTCCGAAGTTCATCCACAAAGAAAAAGAAAACCACATTAAGACTCACAAACTCACAAACACACAGTGGTATTGAATGCAACCAAAAGCTGAGTTCATTATCTGAGATGGCACACAACTGTGATTTGCAGAAGCAGATCAAAAAGAGTTACGACCAAGAAGAGAAAACTTGATGGAGATTTGGCCGCCTGACATTAATTTGGAGAAGGGATGATGGACTTCCAGAGGCCACGTTGTTGGGATCTAGGTTAAGACCAATTTCTTGGTATCAGAAGGCAAGCTCTTCTCTGTCTTCCCTCTCAGTAGACTTATTGGAAAATTTAGATAGATATAGATATACTCATAAATCCATATATTTCCATATAGGCTTCTTTATAGTGTATGACATAGAGTACATTATATGCATTTTATATATTATATGTTATATATTCAAAAACAAATCAGAAATGATTAAATGAAAGTTTTAGAATTCTGAAGATGAATGAGAGGCTTATCAGGTAATGCTTCCCAGATGTGGCAGTCTTGAACACGAATAAGATTTGGCCATGAGGAATTTCTAGAAAGGACATTCCAGGTGGAAAAAATAATGTGAGCAAAACTTTAGGGTTCCCCTGTGTGAAACCATTACAAAATTTAATTAGACAAGTTTATCTTGATTCCATGAATGGCTTGCCTTGGTTTTAGGAAATTCTTTGCATATTAGACACATAGATCCTTCCTACCACCCCAATTTTTCTTTAATAATTTCAAGATTAAAGGAATTTTAGGATTGGGATGTGACTGAGCTGTCAGTCACTTTCAGCTGCTTGGAATAAGGGAGTGTCTGGAAAACTAAAGCACAACTCCATGCTATGTTGTTTGACTGAAAAGAGTTTTATAGCATTCAGAGACTCTCCAGACTTCAGTACACTGTGTCTCTAGCTATTGCTTTTTCCTCCCCCAGCAGGCAGGTGTAGGATAAACAGTAAAGAATATAAGAACTTCATACCAAATAGGCACCAAAATAAGTCACATTCTTGTAAAAAGATGTAACAAAGTAACCTAGAGTTAATTTCTCCATTACATTGTTCATAAATTTCTATGCAAATGTGATGTCACTCTTAAGCATATAAATGAATGTTATCACAGCTAATATAAGCTGAAAATATAAACACTCTGAAGAAAGGTTCCATAGTTTACATTGATAAATAAGTGATTATTCAAAGAAATTATTTATATTACAAGCAGGCTAACGTTTACTAAATTCTTACCTTGTACCAAGCACTATGCTAAGCATTTACATGTATTACAGTGACTTTTAATCCTACCACCCTAGCCCATTTTTCTACTAAGAAAAATAAAATACTAAAATACAAACCCTATTAATGGAAAACTCTTTTGACCACTTATATATAATATATTTTGCAACAATTTTGTCATTTATTTTTTTGAGTAACTCTATGAGTTAGGTTTTATTATTATCCCCATTTTTAGATGAGTAACTAAGAAATAGAAAAGCAAATAATTTGCTCCAGATGACCTGTCTAGAAGGTGATGGAGTAGAAGTGAAACCTCGGTAAACTGATTTCAGAACTTAGCCTTTGGTCAGCAAACATTTTCTGTAAAGGGTCAAAAAATTAATATTTTAACTTTACAGACCAGACAGTCACTATCACAACTCAACTCAACTGTTGTAGCACAAAAGCATCCAGGTGTAAAGGAATAAGGGTGCCTGTGTTACAATAAAACTTTATTTATACAAACAAGCATTGGGCCAGGCTTGGTTCATGATCTGTAGTTTGTCAGCCTCTACTCTAGAATTGTAATAATACATTCTGATGTATGGAACCATTTAATGCAGACCCAAACTTGTATTGTACCACTATAATGAAACATTATTTTTAAATAGAGGAACATGAGACCCATCAACAATTATGCTGTACAGCAACAACCAGTTTTCCTCAGAAAGCATATTTTTGAGTCTCAGTTTGAATATTAGGAATAAAATAGAGTTGACACTTGAACAATGTGGGGGTTTGGGACACAACACCTACTCAGTCGAAAATCTACATATAACTTGCAGTTGACACTCCTTATTGTGTGTTCCACATCTGCAATTTCAACTGTACAAGAAATCCTATTTAAAAAAACATATCCATATAATACCTGGCTCACTTTTGGATTCCTAAGCATTTTGTTCCCTGTGTTTGCTAAACAGATAATTTACTAATTCAACATTTATTGAAGACTTAACTACTGAGTGTAGAACATAGCTACTGAGTATAGACAGTTAAGTAAGGAATAGCCTTGCCTTTAAGGACCAAATGTCGGTGGCACAGAACAGGTGTGCAAGCAATTTGGTCATAAGTCAGTAGGATAACTGCAAGAACGAATGTAAAATCATGGGAGATCTATGGATGGAGGAAATATATTGAATGGAGGAAGCCTTGGAGTTTTGACACAAAAGTGATATTTGAACTGATTCTTGTTCGAAGAGTTCACCAGAGGGAGGAGGTAACCTAGGCAGAAGCAAAGTGAAATATATACAGGGCCACCACTGTGTGGGCATGCTTGGAGAACACTGAGACTTGTGGCCAAAGGCAGATAACTTTAAGGAGAGATGGTGGAGATAAGGTAGAGGAGTGGCTAAAGACAAACTGGGGAAAGGATTCACATTAAAAATGCGGGCATGGGCTTCCCTGGTGGCGCAGTGGTTGAGAGTCCGCCTGCCGATGCAGGGAACAGGGGTTCGTGCCCCGGTCTGGGAAGATCCCACATGCCACGGAGCGGCTGGGCCCGTAAGCCATGGCCGCTGAGCCTACGCATCCGGAGCCTGTGCTCCGCAACGGGAGAGGCCACAGCAGTGAGAGGCCCCCGTACAGAAAAAAAGAAAAAAAAAATGCGGGCATGTTTGTAATCAGGAAGCAGTGGGATTTTGAAGTAGGTAATGACTGAATCACAATTGTTTTTCAAGTCAGTAAGTTAGTTTTTCAAATTACTTGCAGAGCTTATTTGAGGAGTATGTTTAGATAATTTACTGTCCTACATGGTCACAGTGTTTCAGGCCACTGTCATTTTTAACTATACTGTTATCCCAGCCTTTTAAGTGTTCCTCCTTTCTTGTTTTTTACTGTCTCTGTAGTTTTGCCTTTTCCAGAATGTTATATGGTTGAAATCTTACAGTATGTAGTTGGTTCAGATTGGCTTCTTTCACTTAGTTATATGCATTTAAGGTTCCTTCGTATCTTTTCATATCTTGATTGCTCATTTTTTTAAACACTGAATAATATTCTGTTGTCTGTATGTATCACCGTTTATTTATCTGTTCATCTACTGAAGGGCATCTTGGTTGTTTCCAGGCTTTGGCAGTTATGAATAAAGTTTATAAACTTCTATGTACAAGTTTTTTTATAGGCATAAGTTTTCAATTCACTGGCATAAATACCAAGGAGTGCAATTACTAGATCTTATGGAAACGGTATGCTTAATTTTCTAAGAAACTGACAAATTATCTTCCAAAGTCACAGTACCATTTTGCATTCACACCAGCAATGAATGAGAGTTTCTGTTATGCCAATTCCTTGCCAGTATTTGGTGTTGTCAGTATTTTGGATTTTGGCCATTCTACTAGGTATATAGTAGTATCTCATTATTGTTTTAAGTTAAAATTTCCTAATGACATAGGATGCTGGACATATTTTCATATGCTATTTGTTATATGTAATCTTCTTTGCTGAGGTTCTGTTTAGATCTTCTGCCCATTTTTTAACAGAGTCTAACTCCATTTTTATTCCACTTCAATTCGTTCTCTGCTTTACACCCAGATCTGATCTTACTACTGTATCACTTCCTTGAGTAAAGCTTTTCAGGCTGTCCACTGTGATCTGGCCCTACCAACATCACCCATGTCACCTAGCACCAACAATTTCCTTATCTTTGTTCCTTTGGCATGAGCTATCTTTCATTCTTCACATAAGTCATATTTACTCTAGCTTCAGGGTCATCCCATGTGCCATCTCCTCAGCCTCAATAGACATTCATTTTCTGCTAAATAACTTATAAGATGTCCACTTTGGCTTACTTTCTCAAGAAAGCCTTTTTAAACTTACCAAATTGCAGTGGGTCCCTTGATATAATGCTGTTTTTTTGCTTTTGTCTTTTGTGGACGTTATCAAAATTTTATTTAAATAACTCTTTAGATAATTGCTTGCTCAGATATAGTTTCATGGGGGAAGGGACCTTTGCAATTCCATCATGATGTCATCACCTGGACACAGTACAATGTTAGGCCCTCAAATTTTGCCCAACTTCATTAATGAATGGAGTTAGAGAAATTTGGGTCAAATTTCAACTTCTCTTCTGTATAGCTGAAACATTTTAGGTAACTTCTGATTAATTTCAGTTTTAGTTTTCTTACTCTAAAAATATTAAGGATGATAATTCCTATTTGGCAGATTTTTTTAAGATTAAATGAGCTACATTTAACGTGAATGCTTTGTAAACTGTAAAGCAGTACAAACATGATGTATTTATATAATTGAACATTTATTTTCAGGATTATTTTTTGAATGGGGCTTAAAATAGTAGACAGAGTACTACTGGTCTTTGAGATGTCTGCTTTATGAATATATTCAAATTCATTATTTTTATTCCTTGTATATAGTGTTTAGACTAAGACCATACTGGAATCAGCATTTGCAAGTTGTGATTCTTAATATTGATACATGGTTTCCAGACTTGTCTGCTTTTCTCATGATCTATTTTCTTCAGGTTCTGGGTGATTATCATTTTATAGATTCAGGATAACATATTCATATTATCCATTTTTAACTGATTGCTCACTTCAGCATAGTAATCATTTTTGAATCTGCTAAAGATCCCCTATGACAGCTTTTATAGACACAGAACCACATATCATGATTCTGCGATGTGTAAATATCTGAGATTGTTTTTAATTGTGAGAAGAAATTTGTCCAAAAGAATCAAGGAAAGCACAAAACCACAATCAGTGTCATATAAAAGGTACAAATTAACATTGAGAAGCATAATTACTTGAAATTTCTATACATCTTATATATGTAGATAATATGCTCCTCTAATGTGAGTACAGAGTTATTTCTGAAAGCAGATGCTTTCTACTGTCATGTGGGATACGTCTGTGTATGCCTGAGCCTTACTTCTTTGTGGCAGCCAAGATAAACAAAGCAAAACCGTCTCCTGAAAAGCATGGGCAGAATATCCGTAGACCATTAATCTTCATCCATCCTCATTTTGCAGGCAGTATATATGCCATTTTCTACATTCACTTAGGGATTTTCTTTCCAACTTTTTTCCCTCATTCTCCTCCTCATTCAGCTTAACTTTGATCCTGCTGTGAATCATTTTATTTGACAGACATTGTATCCTTCCACACACTGGTTCAAAGTGGCCAATATCAGTTAATATTTCACCTTATTGAACATGTGACTATATATTATAAATGCACTAAGAGATAAGGCCCCTCTTGATTCAGTATTATCAGCATATGTGTCTCTTTTTTTTTTTTTTTTGACTCTCTGACTCTCTTCATTTCTCAGGCTTTCTTTTTAACTTCTGCTTTTCTTTCTTAGTTCTCAATTTCATTAATTCATTGCTCAGTTTTATATGCCTGTATCATGATTTTCCTTTCTCCCTCCCTATTTTTACATGCTCTTTGCCTATTCAATGCTGAAAGAATTGGACAAGTAAAATTTAGTTTAAATGATTTTACCTGCATATCTGCAAAGAAAATCAATTATTCATTTTTCAACCAGTTGTTTTAAAACCATGGAAACACATTTTTTTCTTCCCTGGGGATGGGGACAAGGGAAATAACATTTAACTTTGAACCCTTGCCTCTTTTGTATAATATGCTTTTTGCTTTGGTTTTACAATTCCTTTCCATTACTTTTTTTCCTAATCAGTGGCCTCCAGAACTTAAAGCATTAGAGCTTTACCTAAATTTAATGGTTCAGAACCCTAAATTCAATTCTGACATGTATTACTGATTTTCAGGATTTGTTTAGAAGTTGCTAGAAATGACTCTCTCAAACTTTCTGAAAAATTGCAAAACAGCTATTCCTATGTCATGATCCTTTGGAACTCATCCACCAGCACAGTAATTGCATAAAAGAAGATAGTATTAAAACAATCAAAACTGTAAATTGTATAATTGTCACTTTCGATCCCCCAAAACTCCCAGAAGCTGATGTCATTTTTTGATTGCTTCTTGAAAGGGCAATAGCAAGATGCATGAAATAACTTTTGACATTAAAAATACAGAATTGGAGGCTTGTATGTTTTTCCCCTCTTATTTTATTCTTTCTTGAACTATTTTGTATTTTAGAAATGTCTCTACTGGGTTCTAATTTTGTAGTGGGTTGCTCCAGTTATGTTTTATTTTCGACCCTATGCAGCCATTAAGAGGCTATCAAATGTAGACTTCTAAGGTTTCCACTTCAACTAATTAATTAGGAAAATAGTTCTCAGTTATTTGATAAAATTGGCTTCACTCTAAATGAATGAGTTCAAAATTCCAAAAATAAAAACCAGATTATTTAGGGTGTAAGTTCTAGTTTCAGTGAAGAAAATTGGGAAAGTCCTGGCAATACTGAAATAGAAAATTATAAGTGGGAAACTTCAATGTTTTGGACAATTTATGTACATTTTTGCTTAGAATCTTTTCTTAATAGTGGAATACCAGGCTTGAATGTGCATAACAATCTAACACTCAGCACTTTCACCCTTTTAAAGTTTTTTTGTCTTTGTCATTAATCTGTCTACCCTCCCCAATTATCCATTTATATTTGTTCATTCATATAGAATTTATTTTTTATTTACTAAGTGAATACGAATACTATATACCAAAAAGATCTTTGGTTCTTACTCATTTTGGGGTAGTTTTACCAATATACCTCTAGTCTTCTAAGAAATTGCAATCTTATTTCTTCTCTCTCTTCTCCATCCCTTCATTGTATTTAGCCTCAGATTTGGATTTAAAATAGAAAAAGAAACTGTACCTACTCCCCCTCTCCATTCCTATAGTGCCACCCTAGTCAAGAAGCTCATCTTGTCTCATGGAGGAACAGACATGATGAGTAAAGATTTTTCCCATGCAGAAAAACTAGCCCAAGTAGAGTAACTGAGCTATGTACAGAGAAGTACAGATTTAAGGTTATTATTGGAATGAAATGGCTAATGTGATGCTGAAAGTCATGAGATACATGAAAGAAGTAGAAAATTCTTGGTCTTTAAGAAACTGAACATTTGTATTCTCTTTAGTACAACATCTTAGCTCACTCTAAACAAGACAAGTATCTACCTCACAATCTAGAACAATGATTGACATGTAGTAAGAGCTCAATAAATAATTGCTTCCATTATTATTATTTCTGCAGGATCAGGTTTTTCCTATTCTTGAAAGCTGGCTCAATGTTATTTTCATTATCTGGTCTGCCTTATTGGTCCTAGAAGAAAATAATATTCCCATTCAAGAACTGCAATACTTTATCTGTCTTTAACAGTGCTTTAATTTCAAATGTCTGTTACACTTACTTTTGTCTATATATAGCACATCATTAGAGCCTAATTTCTATGCAGGAAGATATCTTGTCTTATCATTTTGTATCATCCATAATTCCTACAGCAATAATGATTATACATTAGGCACTTAATAAGCATTTCAGGGAAAATAATAGTAAATTTTCTTTAAGACTTGATGGGATATGAAGGAATACTTCTGCCATTTGGACTCTTATTTCTTAGGCTGTTGGTCCATGACTTACAATGAAGGGGATGTAATGTTTTCTGCTTCCTGGAAGTAGGGAAATGAAGTCCTTTCGAGATGTTGGCTCCCAAGGGATCTAGACTCACTCATAGGATAAGTGCTCAACAACTCAAAGGGATATCACTTCAAATTTGTACCTCAAAATATGCAAAATCTCTACAAGGTATAGAACTTTTGGTTTACTTTGTTACAGTGAACCACAGATATGAAGTCTGAGCATGTTAATGATATATTATGACAGTTTTTACTCTTATATCAGGACAGGTCTCCTCTCTGGACACAGTGCAAAGTCTGGTGAGCAGGGCAGTTAGTTTTTGGATAAACACGCTCAACCACATTCTCTTGAGCTTTATTTTGTGCCTTGCCAAGAGCCCATTATTCCAATCCTCAGCTTATACTTGGACTAGAAACCCAAATCTGATTCTTCAAAAACATCTGTTCAGCCAGCTGTTCACTGCTTCACATTGTTGGGCCTATAGTTTATTAGTCTTCTGAATTTCTTCTCCATGAGTGACATCTCACTAGCTGTAAAAAAGTTCTCATGCTACTTTATAGCAGGGCCCACTCCTATAAAAAAATCTCCTAATGCAGAATTTCTGCATCTTTTCTTTGTGTCATTACACCCCTATTACTCATCCTTATGTTTTTGATTAGCATTGTCCTCAGCTGCTTCATTTTTTTAATGAGTGATACTGCATACCCATTGTGTAGTTTTAATAGAGCAGATAGACTGCAGTCAATTTCCCTCTCCAGTCCACCTCTGCCAGAGTGTTCTAGAGTGAGCAAATCTGGACATGGTGCTCTGAGCATAAAATCTGCTGCCTCCAGTTCTGCCACATGCATTGAAACAGGGCCACAGACACCTGCAGTCCCAGTAAGCGGTGATTCAGGTGACTGGAGTCTCCAAATTTACTTCATGTTTATTACCCAGATGCAGAAATTATGCACCATTTAGCATTTTGTAGAACTGGCTGATTATTTAACTTG
Organism: Mesoplodon densirostris; assembly: GCF_025265405.1. Lineage (NCBI taxonomy): Eukaryota > Metazoa > Chordata > Mammalia > Artiodactyla > Ziphiidae > Mesoplodon > Mesoplodon densirostris. Next base: position 19,777,624 of record NC_082664.1, read on the forward strand.
TTTTATATCTTAATGTGGATGAAGAAGTTCTTTTAATTTACTTTGCTCTCAATGTTTAAGTCTCTAATATTTTCTTATTATAAATGTAGAAAATATTCATAAGTAAAAAGTTAGAAATAAGTGATTAAACTCTGCATGAGAGGAAGAGAAAAAATATCCCTGACCAAAATATGTAAAAACAGTTCTATCAAACATTTGATATTTTTACTAAAAACAAATGATTATAGTGCTCTGCATGAACTTATCTAGACATTCAATTCATTTATTATTAAGCTGGGAAATGGCCAGGGCATGTATCCCAGCAATTTTGACTTAAATTTTAGCAATAATTTCAGGATCCATTTGTTGGTGCTTTATCACAATCTATGGCTATATTTTATAGTCTATGATGCTAAAAAATGTTTTTATATTGCTTTGTTTTGATATTTTCTTATGATATTTTGTCAAATGTCTGTCCAATTTAGATTCCTGTCAAAGATGGAAGTCAGGTGGAGTCAAATTGAAAGAAAACATCAAGATGCTTTTTCCACAAATCTCAACACCAAGTATGTAGAGCAGTTAGTTCTCTGAGGTGTCTTACATACTCCATTGTGAAACTTAACCATTTTACCTTCTTGATTGGGACTAACCTTACCTGGAATTAGCATGTTCTTAGCTGTTCATACCAAATAAAGGGAAACAATGTTAAAGATTACTTTGTCAGTCAAAAGTTCATAAAAACACCCTCCATCCTGACTAAAAGACAATGATTCATAAACTAGTTTATTATCAGAATCATCTGTAAAACTTTTAAACATATAGATGTATTCATGTAAAGAATCAGAACTTCCAATACTGAGTCTTAAAATTTTGGCAAAACTCTTAGAGTGGATTTTACTTTTTTTAACATCACCAATCTTTATTCTTCTTGAAACAGCACTACTTTTCCTCAGAACTATTCCATAAACACAATTCCATCAGTCCAATGGAAGCTGACTTCCTGGTTGGCTGTAGCTCTTTAACAGCAGTTGACTAGTCCAGGTAGGGGCAAGCAGCCCAAACAATACCCTGCCTCTATCTCCATATTAGTCCAAGATTATTAACTGACTCAAATTTGGCCATTTCAAGGCTTTTTCCAGGGCATGTGAAACCAGGACATGGAATAGTGTATTCTGTAATGATAGCAGAAGCTGGAGAAGAGGCTGTGATGCTCTATAAGGGTTGTGGCTTGTTTCTGAATTAGTTCACAAGGGCTGCCATATCAAAGTACCACAAACTGGGTGGCTTAAAAATCTTTTTGTTTTCTCACAGTTTTGGAGGCTAGAAGTCTGAGATCAAGATGTCAGAAGTGTTGGTTTCTTTGGGGGCCTCTCTCCTTGGCTTGTAGATGGATATCTTCTCCCTGTGTCCTTACATGCTCTTCCCTCTGTGGATCTGTGTCCAAATTTCCCCTTCTTATAAGAACATCAGTTATGTGTTGGATTTTGGCCCACCTTGATGATCTCACTTTAACCTAATTCCCTCTTTAAAGGCCCTATTTCCAAGTGCAGTCACATTCTCAGGAACTAGGGGTTAGAATGTTAACCTATGAATTTGTGGGAGACACAGTTCATCCCATAACAGCTATAACTTACCTCTCTCTCCAGATCAGTCCAAGAATCATCAACTGACTCAATTTGAGGACTTTTCCAGGATATTTCAAACCAGAACTTGACAAAATATGTTCTCCACTGACAGCAGAAGCTGTGGATGGAGATTTGAGGCTCAAGAGGGGTTGTGGCTCTGTTTCCCCACTACGTTGAAGGGGGATGCCAGCTGACAGCCAGAGGAAACCCCAGATAAAGGACAGAGGAAGCAATAGGGTCTCAGAGCTGTTAAAATCATTGGTCATCCTTGTTATTAAGTACCAACTAGATCCATCGCTTTCTGTAATTATTTTTTATCCTTTGTTTGGATAAATTGAGCCGATCAATTCCAATCTGCTCAAACTATTTTGAGTTCAATTAAAATAATTTATAGATGATTAAGATGTTCTTCAAAATTTTAGTATTACTACTTTAAACTACCCTGCTCCCTGTCACTTAAAAATTGTCAGCTGTCATATCCACCTTAAATTTAAATTTTTCTTTATATTCCTCTTCCACAGCTTTTCACAGCTCAAGTCTTATATACCTGGAAGTTTCAGCCTGGGGATCAAGATCTAGAATAAATTCCACCCTGTGGTAAAAGATATTTAACTAGCTTTCTCATTCCACATCTATATCCCACCCCTAGTATGTAAGCAAATTACTCTTGTTATTTTTTTTAACACTGACTCAGTTTGGTTCTACTGATATAAAATCATCCTATATCCAGGAACTCAACCCTTAAAGTAACTTGAATTCTACTTTGATTACTGGATCTAAGTTATTTCTATTGAATATCCTAATGCCCATTTTCATCCTAAGCTATAGCCTTACATTTTTCTTGTATTTGCCTTCCATAAGGATTAGGAACTTTTTGTTGAATTCCCATCAGTGTCTGTGACCTGTCACATATCAACTAACAATACGGTTGACAACTTACCTATCTTACTAGTTGAAATCACCTACATCAGACTCTTGATTCCATTTTTAGAAACCTCAACTAGCACCTGCCATAAAATTCTGGGACTTTCTCCTCTTCTTTTATGTTGCTGAAAGGTTTCTTAGACTCAGAGGAAGGATTGACCTTAACCCAATATTAAGACTCCTTCTCTGTCTCCAGGCCATAGACATAAGTTGCTATTTTTTAGGGTATCTGCCCAAGGTAGTGGGTGTGTCCAGTTTTAGTTTCACCTCTCCTCCTTTTTGAAAATATTTGGTTATACGTTTTTGAATTCTCACATGTGACTGTGCAGAAGTGATAAAAGACAGGAGACAAACTTTCACAGATGGAGAAAATAGGCAAGAAATTGTCTCTTCTTGAATTCCACTTAAATCAGAAAATATATTCATGAAGTTATGAAGGTAATAAAATATAAATAATTTGTATTGTGATTTTCTTATATACCAACGTCAACAATATCAGATTTATAAGATCTTATATGGTTTAGACAATACAAAATTGGATGGGGAAATATGTTGATGATTATTTAAAAAAAAGAAAGAAAGAAAGAAAGAAAAGCAACAATGAGGTTTTGTGGTCTATGGGTAACCTAGAAATAAATCTTTCATCTCATTTCAAGAAGCAGCCTTTCCTAACTTCATGCATACAGGGACTTCTGTTTGCTTGAAGTCCCTCAGTCCTCTGATTATAGGGAGCCTCACACATAGGATCTGAAGACATTCTGGGAAAACATAAGTAAGTGTCCACAGCAGGGTGGCTCCTTTGACCTGTGCCAGTTTTGACCCATTCTGAGGAATGACTAGACTTTTTGTTACATGTTCTTATTTTTCTTATGGGTTTATTAAATTAAAATAATTATAGGTGCCCAAGCATATAGATACAGTCTCTTTACTCTAGTTGATCACACATTTAAAGAGAGATTTTCAATACAAGGTGGTAAATGCAGCAAAAGGAGTATGTGCTGAGTGCAGATGCTATGGTGAAGGCTGAGTACCACTCATTCTTGATTGGCTACAGATAGAGGAGTCTGGCTGCAGAGTGTCAGAGGAGGCTTTTCAGAGCAAGTGAAATCTGACAACATGATTCTGAAGTATGAAAAGTAAAAGACGTTGGGTGAGAAAAAGTATTCTAAGAAAAAGAGATTACACGGCTAAAGGTCAACTCTTTTTTTTTTTTTTTTTTTTTTTTGTGGTACACGGGCCTCTCACTGTTGTGGCCTCTCCCATTGCAGAGCACAGGCTCCGGACGCACAGGCCCAGCAGCCATGGCCCACAGGCTCAGCCGCTCCGCGGCATGTGGGATCTTCCTGGACCGGGGAACGAACCAGTGTCCCCTGCATCGGTAGGCGGACTCTCAACCACTGCACTGCCAGGGAAGCCCTAAAGGCCAACTCTTGATTCAGTATTGTTCATTCTAGAAATGAGTAGATCTCTATTGTTGAGGTGCTGAGGACTAAGTATTAGGCGTGGTGTTGCTTTGAGGTAGGTTGGGGTTATGTTATAAGACATGAGGCTGCAGATAAGACTTGGAAAGGTGAAAAAAAAGATCAGACCATGGAGAACTTTGTTGGAACTTAGAATGTACCCATAGAGCATTTATGAGCTAGTGAAGGAATTTAAGCAACAGGTGACATGTTAGACTTCTCTTTTAGAGAGATCTCTGTGGGGGGCCAGGTTACCTTGGTAGGGCTTCCTCAGCTGATGATGAATAGTCCAATCAAATTGTTAATTCACGTTAACCCACTAAAAATGTAATTTAAATGGCATGTAAATAACGGAACAAAAGTTTTCATGATGGTTTTATCTTAAAAGATAAAAGTAACATTATGAAAATCAGTTTATTTGGCTTATATTAAAGCACATTCAGGTTTTATTTTTACTCTATGTGGGGATTCTTCTAAGTAACAAAGTTATAAACCTTAATATTTTTTGCATAGTTTTTCTTATAATATTATGTGATAACATATTTTGGGTTCTGAAATTTACATTGGACTTTAATGTCATTAACTTCAATAGGGTCAAATTTGTAAGTATATCTGAGAATTTTACTATTTTTTTCCAAGATATTTGTCTTAATTCCTTGATATGCACACCATTTTAATCCCCATTAATTACATCTTCTAAAATTGTGAAATGGTCTAAGCCTAACCAATTCTCATTTGAAATGGCTTTGTGTATGATTTTCAGTTCCACTGTCTGACTACACAGGGACAATTGTTGAATTAGGAAAAAAAAAGGAGAAAAAGGAAAAGCACTCCTTCCTAAACACAGTTTTTTCATAATCAATGCACAACTATGATAATCCCATGGAGAACGCCACCCCCCACAACTGTGCAGTACACAACCTGCCCAACTCCTTGTGACTGTCTTGGTATTTGAGATCTTCTCCAACAACACATTCATCTACTCTTTCTTCTTTTGCAAAATAAGCAACATAATTTTGAAATCAATTTCCATGGTACAATTTACATTGTAGAGCCAGATGTTTGCAACTATTGTAGACATGGAAAGCTGAACTCTTCAAAGAAGATAATATAAAGTATAGAGAAAGAAACTATTTTAAGCAGAGAACATGGAGGAGAAATAAACGTTGTAAGTGATTTGTTGATCAATGAATATCTGCTGGTGGAAACTTCTGCTTCTCTACACAACCTTTAAATAAGGGGAATTGCAGAGTGTGCACTCATATAATAAAGATGATCCGAGATAAGGGGAATTGAGAGAGGGGGCATACTGGAAAACAAAACAAAGTGAAATATATGGAATACACAACTTATAGGGGTTGATTACTTGGTGAATGTGCCAGGGACAGAAAGGAATATCACAAGGGAATCTCAGATGTTAGGACTTCTGGCTTGGGAACACTGTGTGTATGAATTATCTCTTCATTATGTTGGGGTATAAAAGGAGGAGCAAATTTAAAGAAGGAAATAGGATTAGTTCACTTTATACCATAGATTTCTAGAAGACTGTTTCTTATTCAGATATTTAATAAGGACTAAGATGCCTGGTTCTAGCCTTTGTAGGAGATGTCAAGCTGGAGAAGAAAATTTGAGAATCATTGGTGTATGGGTGGTATTTGGAAACATGGGAGAGGAAAAGGCTCTTAAAGAGATGCAGTAGAATGATAAAATGCTGAAGACAGGATGCTGGGAAAGACAGTCTTTATGGAACAAGCAGAGGAAAAGTTCTGGCTGAAAATGAGAAGGAACATTCAGAAAAGGAACTGAACAAAGATGGGGTGGGTTTCTGTAATCCAGATGCTGGATAAGGCTCCATCCATCCTCAGAGAGCATCCCATGCTCATCTGTGTCAAAAGTCATAGGAAGGTCAGGTCAAGGATGAATGACTGAGGAAAGTCTCATCATTTGGGGTATCTAAGAGGATCCAATCAATAGCTCCTCTTTTCCTTGGCCAAATGTGAATTAGTTGTAAAATAAAGAAAAGGAAAAACAACAATAAAATAAAGGTGCAATTACCAAGAGAGCCTAAAACAAAGGATACTACTTTGTGTGAAAGCTAACCAAACCCTGGAATAGGCAAACTGGTCTTCCTGGTCATAGGCAAACCTGGGCCAGAGGCAGTCTCCCTACACTGGGGAGATTCCGAAGAATGACATGTGCCTTGGAGTAGCAGGGAGAAGACCCACTCCCTGTGGATATCCTGCTCTCAGAAGGAAACATGGAGTCCATAATCATTGAGAGAGGGTGAGCAAGGGTAGGAACAAGAACAAGAGAGAGCTCCGGCAGATAAAGATCAAATCAGAATGTCACCTTTAGGGCTTCCCTGGTGGCGCAGTGGTTGAGAGTCTACCTGCCGATGCAGGGGACACAGGTTCATGCCCCGGTCTGGGAGGATCCCACATGCCACGGAGAGGCTGGGCCCGTGAGCCATGGCCACTGAGCCTGCGCGTCCGGAGCCTGTGCTCCGCAACAACGGGAGAGGCCACAACAGTGAGAGGCCCGCATACTGCAAAAAAAAAAAAAAAAAGAAAGAAAGAAAGAATGTCACCTTTATCCCAGGGAAACATGGACTTGTAAACACTACTCTGCATGACTAACACTTTCCAAACTGTCAAAGCAAATCTGCTCAGCTCCACTCTGACCCTCCCAGAGAAACTGAGCTGGCCTTGCTGAGTCTGGCCTAGAGAATAGAGAACACCAGATTAAGAGAGGTCCATTTCAAGGGCATGGGACTGCTACACTTTGCCCAGGCCTGCTCAACTCAGAAGGCCCCAGCTTGGGGTTTAATGATCTGTGGCCACTGTCTTGAAATTCATAATTTTATCTTTGAATATATGCTTGGCTTACCCTGACCCCATCTCTTCCTGTCTCCCCACATCCTTGAGGAAAGGTTTTTGACTCTTGGGCCCCCGTCACCTCAGGTCACCTGGCTTCCGCCTCCCTGCCCCTGCTCAAGGGCTAGCTCTCTCGGCCTCCCCAGCCTCACCCTGTGGGATCCTGGGCTTAGGCACTGGGAAGGAGGCCCTGGGTCAGACATGGGCACCCTGCCACATCTTGGGATGGGACATGGCTGTGGCCATCCTTTCCCAGGGCTGGAAGTGTTTAACCAGTGACTGGGGGTAGGGAGCAATTCTCTTACCAGTTTTTATCCAAGGGTATATCCCCACTTGGAGGTTGCAGCCATTTGGTGGTCACTTTTTTAAATAGTTTGGGAAGGCAGGTGGGCGGCCCTGGGAAGGGGAGATTGACGCTGCTTCCACCCCTCCCAGAGTATCAGTCCTGCAGCTGTGTGAGGAAGGAACCCTGCTCTGAGCATCCTGGGATCATAGCGCAGAACCAGGCACGGGGATCCTATGGAGGTCTACACTGGACCCGTGAGTCCCATGGTACCAAGTGGTACTATTTAGTAGTACTATTTAGCAATACTATTTACTATTTATTACGATTTAAATAGCAGACAAAAGCCAGGTTGAGAGAAAGACCAGAGAAGAAAGGAAAGAGTTTTATATTTTAGTAACTTTAAATGGCACATTTTCTTTTCTTTGAACAAGAGGCCCCGTCTGCTCATTTTGAACTGGGCTCCACAAATAATGTGGCAGACACTGTCATATCTAAGATGGGCTGAGCCACACGTTCTCAGTTCCTTCTGCATAAGGCACCAATTTGGACGGTCCCTGAGGGCTCAGGGAGTAGAGTGAGGCCCAGAATATTGTTCAAAGAGAGTTTCCTTCACATGCACTCAGAATGATGGGGAAAATCTTCCTCCTCATGAGTCACAATCAATCCGCATGCACTATTTCAGGTGACACAGTCAGAGCTCTGTTTAGTGCAAAAACTCTTATATGATGGAGGCAAAGCTGTAGGCCTTCATGCGCTTCCTTTTCGGTAGAAGAGTCCAAACCGCACTCTACACCTAATGGCTCTGGGGGGTGGAGGGCACACTCTGAGGCACTGCAGTGAAGGCTGGTGGGGTGGGAGGTGCGGTACTAAGCGCTGTAAGGCAGCGGTCCCCAACCTTTCTGGCATCAGGGACAGGTTTCCTGGAAGACGATTTTTCCATGGACAGGGGCGGGGGAGGTGGCGATGTTTCAGTGATGGTTCCGGCCGTAACGCAAGCAACGCTTTGCCGGCTCGCCGCCGCTCACCTCCAGCTGTGCGGCCCAGTTGCAGACTGGTACCGGTCCGTGGCCCGGGAGTTGGGGGCCCCTGCTGTAAAACACCCCCTGAAGATGCCCCCAGGCCTTTGGGATCTGCAAAGATCTTATCAGGAAGCATTTCCATAATCTTCTGTAACGTTAAACTTGGTCTCGGTGATTGAGTCTGTTTCACACTTGGGGCAGAAAAGCACAGCACAGGGAGCTCAGCTCGGTGCTTTGTGACCACCTAGAGGGGTGGGATAGGGAGGGTGGGAGGGAGGCTCAAGAGGGAGGGGATATGGGGATATACTACGTATACATATAGCTGATTCACTTTGTTGTAAAGCAGAAACTAACGCAACATTGTAAAGCAGTTATACTACAGTAAAGATGTATAAAAAAATAAAAATAAGAAAAAAGAAAAAAAATAATAAAGGCGTGATAAAGGAACTGTTTTATTTTGTTGAGATGGGCCTGCCTGCCGAAAGCAGCATTTGTCCCGCAGATCACCAGCACCAGCGGAAGAGACACAATTAAGCAGCAACCAGGATTCTTCAGTCGGTGGGAGGGAGTCTTGGTCTGATCAGAGATTCATAGCAACCAGAGGGCTGGAGCTTCTAGACACTCGCCCTTTTTTCTTGTCCACTCTGTAATTCCAGGAGGATGTAAGGCATTTGGAGGCACCTAAGCTGGGGAAAAGATGCAGGATTGAGTTTTCAGAGTCTGGTCTCAATGAGCATGTCAGAATCCCTGCTTCAGCAGCCGTGGAGTGATTACAGGGATTAAATCAAGCACTGCTGGGGAACTTGGGAATTATCTGGAAAGCAAAAGCCATGGTGGGGAGGAGGGGAGCTGACAATATAACACATGGGGCTTGGAGCCTGACCAGTTGGGATATTTATATAAAGGTGACTCCACGGCCACTCAGGCCTGCAGTGCACCCATTACTCATTCTTCGATAATAAACCTGGAATTCAGCACTCTAGTGCTCTCTGGTTTCCTTCCTCTTCTATTCCGAGTGATGGGCCATAGTTCCCCTTTCCTGATTTAGCTAGCAGGTCACCCTTTGGGAAAATGGTGTTAAAGGGAGAAATCTGTAAAATGACATATCATTTGGTGTGACTTTATGTCTTTCCAGAGGTCTTGGAAACAGCAGCCTATCTTTCCCCTTGTGTTTAACTCAATTCTCCAAGCAACAAAATTTTGGAAGCAAACCACTAACACTCTTCAAATGGTTCACTCTCAAAAGAGCATTAGGTATTTTATTCCGTGGACCAACTGAGGAGAGAAAAAAATGCCACAGCACTCAGCAGGGCAATTCAACTTTCACCAGCTGAGACAGAGTTAAGCCTTTAGAATTGTTGCCCCCTAAAGGAAAATAAAACACAAGGAGAGGGAATTAAGATGATCTTGCATCATTAAGCAGTCATGTGCATTGCTGAAAGATGTTGCTTTCTTATTGGGGCTATTAAGTATCACTTTGAATAATGGCTCCGGAGAGCAAAATGCCAGAACAAAAGCAAAAGGAAATGTGAAAATATCAGGAATTAAGAAAATCAGGACTGGGAAGAATAGATCTTTCCTGCAATAAACTTTAAAAGTCATATTCATGCTCACATATATGTAAATAAAAGATACACGTAAAGCAGAGAGATTCATGTCTCTTATAAAATCATTTCTATAATCCAATGATTCTCTCTAGCTTTTATGAACCCTTCCTGTGTTCTGCAATAATTTATATCCGTGTGTTCAACTTTTATTTTAATCAAATGTAGAGGTTTGTACTCACTCATAATAAAATACACTCTGAAGGATTGCTTTTGGAAAGTTTTGCACTTAGCTGGGAGTAGATGTTTCTTTTTCAAATTGAAGGGGGTAGGATTAATATATTGAAACTTTTGTAGCATAGCAAAATGAGAATGGGGCTGACAAAGCAGTATAGTTTGTCAAATATTTCATGATTCCATTAGATGAGAATCGGCTCATGTGCTACCACCCAATGGTGGGGGTGAGTGTGGGTGTGAATTATATATTTTGCTTATGACAAAAGCTTATTATTTTGCAATAGTCTATGTCTTGAATTAAGAGCTAGTTCCTGGCTCTTTAATTTAGGGAATGTACTAAGTAGCTAAATTTTTAATTAAGAGGAAAGTGGTATATACGATTATTATCCAGCTCTTCCTAAAGACCTTTGGAGACCAAAGCACAAGGCATATGCTTATGCAAAGGTGAAAGAAGGGCCACCCAGGGGCATTCTCTGTAGTACCGCACTTTGCCTAAATCACAAGTTGATGGCAATATAGTAAACTGGTTGGAAGTTTTGAGGGAAAAAAAAAAATGTAGTTTGATAAAGTAATACTGAAGATCCTTTGGTACCATCAATCAGATAACACCTTGGTTACCCAAGTACTAATAACAAGAGGGGCACATGAGAAAAACATGTGAGAGGCCAGGGTTTAACACCTGCACTAAAAAAGACTGTCTCCTGAGGAGATTAAAAAGAAAAAAAAAGGTTCAGAAGTCATTTTGGAAATCTTTATTTATGTTAATTGCAGTCTTTAAAGGTCACAAAATGCAAGTGTGCTACTTAAGATCACACCTATGGTAAAATTTTTTGTTTTGAGGTACAGTTAGGTAAAGTTGCAGATAATTACTATTGGTTCTCATCCCTGGAAGTTCCCTGGGTGAACCCAGCCCCTGTACACAGAGGGAAAGGAGACACCAAAGAAAGAGGCAGCCACTCAGATTGGCAGGTGGCAGGTTTAATAAGCAAGGGAACTTAATATAGGAGACTTGTCTTAGGTGGTTGCAAAATGAGCATATCTCCAAAACTGCCGGCCAGAATCTTAATGTTTATATGGAGGCTTTAACTGTGTTTAGTCATGTCTTCTGTCCAGATGGTCTCAACATCTTACTCTTTCAAGGCTGGGTCCTTGAAATGGCTCCCACTGTAGGAACAGTGGGCAGAATGTACATTCCAAGGACCGGGGAAAGGGTGAGAGGCCTCTGATTGCCCAGGTCCAGCTCACAGTTCAACTGGTTGTCATGTACTCTAGATGACCTCCTCCAACAATCACCTGTTTACCTTTCATTTTCTAAACACTTCTGACTTTTTGTTTCTATCATGACTCTGCCAACTGATAAAAACTGCAGTTTGATGAAGAAAAATAAAGATATAGTCTAGGTCAGAGTTTCTCTTAATTTAAGGAGAATCTGGAGTCGTATTTACATTTGTACTATAGACTCTTTAAACCTGATGACTTTCAAAGTCTACTTTCCACCTCATGGCTATACTATTCCTACTATTCCTACTGCTACTAGGAAGAAAGAGATAAAAGATAAAAATATCAAAAATATCTATTATTCTAGAAAGTAATGTTTAATTACAGTGCAATTAGGCAGAAAGAGACCTCATCCCAAAATTTTCCCCCAAAATTGGAGAATTAAAAAAAAAAAAAATGCTCCCTGTAGGGTTATTCTGCTTAGCTGAAGTTGTGGAAAATTCTTGATATAAAAGAAGGTTCACAAGATACAAAATATGTTGACATTACAGGGTCTTACTAGAAGAACACTTTTGACTATTATAATATTCCTAAACATCTGAAATTGAGAGATCAGAGACATTCCAAATGTCTGAGAAATTTTGAGACACAGTTTTAAACATTCTTTTCAGGGAAAATAGTGCCTGAACCATTTTTATGGAGAAATTATCTAATATTTTGTGTATGTAGGTCAATTTCATAAATAAGGAATTGAAAATGACACATCTGCTATTGTAGAAGTTCAAATTTTACTGTTAAATAGATTTTTTTAACTTTAAAATCTTAGTTATACAACTGAGATTTACTTGGATCAGAAACTTTTAGTCCCTTTAGTTCAATATAGTCAAATTTAACATTATTGAAGAAATTAAAACAGAGCTCCTGCCTCATTGCACAAATCAACATATCAGGTCTTAGAGTCAAACTCAGTCTTCATAATGTTTAATTTGAATGAATAGATTAATACCTTGTTAACTCTGACCTCTTCAGCACAGAATTATTTCTACATGTTCAGGTAATTGACATAACAGCTTAAACAAATCGTTTTACTTGAGACAGTTATCTAATTACATCAAGTATTGGGCTTCATTTCTTCTGCTGCATGAGGTTGATTCTGTGTGGCATTTTTGGCTTCTCTGTATTATGTTTGTTTGGTTCTTTTTCTGTAATTACCAACTGGAGAGTAAGAAAGGCACCAAGTTGTGAGCACTGATAGCAACACCTTGAAAAACACTGGCGTCCAGTTCTGGGTACAATTTGAGTTGATTCTGAGCCATCCTGGTACTCAGGTTGGGTATCTAACTTCCATCTGTGGCCTGTTCTTCGTTCCTCAGGGACAGATCAAGTCCCTTCTGCACCTGGCAAACCATGCAACATTAGAGCTTAGCAGGAGGAAAAAGGTAATCTTTTTCTTTAAACCCAGTGGGAATTCAACATACTCTTTGAAACAAGAGGGTTGATAGCCCCTGTAATTTTAATCTGGGCTAGTATGCATTTTTAATAAAACTACAGATACTCTTCTTCATACTTGCCCATTTCCACTGTATCACTCACTGCTCAAATTTTGTTACTCATATTTGCTGTGGGAAATAACTACGTTATACAATGTGCAGTTCCTTGAATGAAAAACTTTGGCTTTTAAAACTTTTTCTCTTCCTCAGCATGAATCAAATCCTAAAATTATTAATTCTCTCTGCAGACTCCATATCCCAATTCTTATAAGGGTCCCGAAATTCTTCCTTGCTTGAAATGTAGCCAGCTGGGTTTTAAAAGTTTTGATCATGAAGGATTTAGGACAGACAGGAATTTTTCCTTATGGGGAAAGCTGAAGTTCTTAGCAGTTGTCAAATGTGAGGCTGTCGCCATGTGGATTCCTAGGGCAAAGCCCCAAGAATGTGTTATAGCTTGAACAATATCTATAGCAGAAAAAGTAAAAGGAGCTATCCACTGAGGCCTGTTTGCTCTGGATTCCAGGTCCACCCATTTCCACGGAGTGGTGGCTGCTTTTGTAACTGTGAACAGTTGCCTGGCTCCGGTGTCTTCTGGTATGTGGTAACCCTCAGCTGCTACATCCTTCCTAGCTTGGGTTGGCTTTGTCTGCCTCTCATGTTTGCTCTTGACCTCTGACTTCTTAGGCACCTCGCTTCAACCTACTCTCCCAGAGCATTGACTGTTATTCTCAGGTTTGACCTTGGCTCTCTCAATATTCACCATAAACTCCATTTCCCTGAGTTCAACACTTCTGAGGGAGGAAATAGATACTGGCAGTGGTTCTCAGTAAATGTTTTCAGGTTAATTTGTAGCTCACAGGGGGCTCTACTCATTTTAAACCCTGCTCCCTTAGAGTGTTAATATTTGTATTATTTATTAGTTACTCACATAAGCAGTGAGTTTAAATGTGTCATAGTGGACAACATACAATGCCTGCCCTCAAGGACCATGAGGTTGAAAAGTGAGAGGAAGGATACCTAAGATCACCTGCCTCTACATAGCTTGACTGTGGGCAATTTCACCTTCCTGTACATTCTCTATACTATGTTGTTTTGACAGAATATCCAGAAGCTTCTTGGCTTTGCCTCTTAGATAGCTGCCACCAAGCATGCAGGTGGATTTCTTGACCCTCCGTGTCCTTCTGGGAAGCTCTCTTCAAATCAAGCAGAACCCTTTAATTCCTGCCGTTCTTTTCAGACATTCAAAACAGACTGGAAACTATTTTGTAGGACGAGCCATAGGCAGTGTTAGCACTCAGGCCACCTTCTAATTTTGAGTTATTTCTAGATTTTATGGGTATCATTCTAATGAAAAGGACACGGAGGAATTTTTAGAAAATAAGTATTTTAATTAGGTGCGTTCAGGGGATGTTCTTGTAATGAGAGACAAATAGCATATTTCTTGTTTGGCTGACATGAATCTATTCTGTGGGACCAACTCTCCAGACTGCTGTGTGCCAGGTACTATGGAAGGTGGCTCTCTAGGAGCATTTAGAGACTGGAAGAATATTTTAGTTGGCTGTTTTGTTTTTTTCTTTGGAAGAAAGTAATTAGTTCTTCATTGGAACTATGCACTGCATGTTTTTTCAAGCCAAATAAATTACCTGAAATCAATAAAGAGGCTTACATTTTAGCTAGTTAATTTTAAGAAAAAAGAAAGTAAGGAAGGTAGGAAGGAAGGAAGGGAGGGAGGGAAGGAGGGAGGGAGGGAGGAAAGAAAAAAGAAAGAGGGAGGGAGGAAGGAGCCTGGTAGTTGGCTGAAACCTCGGCCCTGCCACGTGAAGTGTGTTACCTGTAGATGCCACCTCCGTAAAACTGGCTAACAATAGTTTCTGGATTGGGGTTTGTTGTGATAGAAAGAGGTAACACATGAAGCCTCCAGAACGACAAAAGTCCCGGGCATGAAGTGCTACTGTACACGCACTAGCCAGTCACTTGGTTAAAAGACACCAAGGTCAACACCTTGTGGGCCGCTGACACAGGCAAACTAAGGCAGATCAAGCGGTTGGTTCTACAGCAAACTGCACGCAGCGACGGGAACAGAGAAAAAAAAAAAAAAAACTAGCCGTGGGAACACTAGGAATCACGAAACCTCGCGAGAAGACAGAAACATCGCGGAATTTAGACCCGCGGGCGGGAAAGGAGAAGGAAGCGGTAGAGCGGCAGCTACAGGGCCCAAAGCGGTGAGTAGAAAACAATGAATTCATTTGCAACCACAGCCCTTGAGGGGCTGCACTGTTCCTGGAGGGACTGCAGTACCAGGTCACCTGACTAGCTGCGCGGACACGATTAGTTAGATAATCCTAACCGCATAGCAATATAGGACTTTACTGTTTGCTTTAAGAAAGTCCTGAAACCCAATTGATTTGATCGAGAGATTACTCTTTTGAGCAGATAAGCCTGTATCTCAGTATCACAGGTTGCAAAAAGATCATTTACCAAACAGATGTTTACTTTTTAAGACTCATGACAAGTTTCTCACGTCTTTGTGTCCAGCAGTCTTAAACTATATCACAATTGGTTCCACCTTCCACTACTTGCACCCAGATTCCAAAACAAAGATAAATATCCACTCCTGACCTCCCCATCTGAAACACAAGTAAGTAAAACACAAGTAAGTCAAGATGGTGTTCTCCCCTGCTGCAGTGTGCTAATAACCTTGGCTTTGTTTGATCAACAGGTTATTCTGGTGGTGCTTTGGGGTGTTAGCAGTCAGCAGAAGGATCCAGGCAATTTTCTTCAAGTGTGGTGAGTGCTGCGACACCGATAAAGAAAATCATGCTCAAGAAGAACTTAGAAGGGGCCCCTGACAAAGCCATGGGGAAGGAATGGAAAGAGGTGTAGGGAGGCGATGCTTAAAGATCTGGACCATCTGGTGAGGCAGAAAAGGAGAGAACAGGATGGAGGTGAGCTGAGAGTCAGAAGGGTGTTTTAGAAACAAAGAATGATAAGAGCGATGTTTCATGGGCATGAGGGGCAAGGTGGGTTTCTGGCATTGGGGTGGTTCTTTGTGGCTGTAACGCAGAGTTGGGGGTGATAAAGGGCAGAAAATGTGCGGGGGAATTAAGCGGGGCTCAGTAGGGTTGGTAGATGAGTAGTTGAAACACTGAGAGATATTGAGGTTATGGTGAGATTTAATTACCACGCAATTTTTGGTTAACAGATAAAAGCCCAAATTTAGGTCTGGTGAGGGTAAAGGGAAACAAGACGATGGTTCCAGGACTGCTGATAAGGTACCTGTTCTTGACCTCTGTTCTTATTATATGGCTGTGTTCGTTCATGGAAATTCTTTCAGTGGTACCCTTATGACCTGTGCATTACACTTCAACGAAATATATAAGGAAGGAAAGAAAGAGAGGGAGGGAAGGTGGAGGGAAAGAATTATTTTCTCCATAAATAACTTGCTAGTGATAGGCTGACCTAATGCAATACTTTAAATTTCAGGGGGAAAAGAAATCCAAGTACTATAAGTAAGTTCACAACATTATTGAAATGACTATCTAGGAGGACATGTTTGTCTCTCTTTATCTCTATGGGTCTAGGGAGTTTTGATTCATGTTTGCAACATTTGTTGTTCAAGTACTTTCACCATAGACAAAGCATGCTTTCTTTAAACCATGAAATCTGTTCCAAAGAAACCTTAAAAAGTGCTTGCCAGTTACTAGCTTTGAGCAAAAGACTGTGTTAAGATGTGTTGCAGTAAGTGTAATTATACAATAAATAGGGAAGAATTATATACACTATTATGGAAACTAGAAGTGATGTCTAAAACTTATTATTAGTGAAAAAAGAAGGACGTTAGTTTTCCTAGGATTGCCATAACAAATTACCACAACTAGGTGGCTTAAAAGAACAGATATTTATTTTCTCACAGTTCCAAAGTCTGGAAGTCCCAAATCAATATGTAGTTAGGGCCATACTCCTTCAAAGCCTCTAGGGGAGGATACTTCCTTGCCTCCTCCCAGCTTCTGGTAGCACCAGCAAACCTTGGCAATCTTTGGCTTGTAGGTATCACTCCAGTCTCTGCCTCTGTCATCACTTGGCATTTTCTCTGTGTTGTCTCTTATAGCTCTGTTTCTTCGCCACTCACACTGGATTAATGCCCACCCTAAAGACCTCATTTTAACTGGATTACATCAGAAAAGACCCTATTTCTATATAAGTTGACATTTCATAGGTACTGGTATTTAGGATTTCAGCTTATCTTTCAGGGGATACAATTCAACAAGTTTCAGAAAATATGTAGTGTGAACTCATTTAGATATGTTTACGTGAACATATACATGTTTATACAAATGTTTGGAAAGGACTAGAAAGATGAACAGTAACTCAGTAGTGCTTTCCTCTAAGAGGAATGGAGAAATGTTATCATATTTTTCTCTATTTCCAAAGCATTTGGATATTTTATGATTATCATTTATTACCAATATAATTAATTCATTCTTTCAGTGTATATTTACTGGGTACCTACTATGAATCTTGGGGAAAAAAAAAACAAAAAAACTGTAAGAGCTGTCCAAATAAAATATATGTAGAAGAAACATACACACCTTAAAGAAAAGTGTTCAGGGGCTTAAGGGCTATTTCACTTAGTATAATTAATTTAAGATTTAGAATTTTCTCAAACCAAAGCATAGGAAAAATAGATATGCAGATCATATTTGGTTCATATTTGACCATTTGTTGTGTTCACAAATAATTTTGTGATGCCTTCTATATGTGGGTCACATGGATTCAAGGTCAGGTGATTTCATTTATTTTGATCAACGTAGTAAAAATAAATTATGCAGATTGGTTTTTCTGTTGAAGCATAATCCCTAGTCTGGTCAGGATGCTTTTCGTCTAATAACACATATATACAAACTCTCTATTCCAATATAGGATTATTAAGGCACAATTTGCATAATGATACCAAAATAGTACTTCACTGTGGTTAGATAGCCAAGATCTGTAGCATTAAGTTTTCTTAGAAATTTTAAACCATGATCTATTAATTAAAACGTAACCATCTTCTGTTGCTTTACCTTCAACTTCACCGTATAATGTTTGTGCTGGAAGCATCTCAGCCCATTTTTTCTCCATGCTTTTGAGTTTCAAAGTTTCTGTGCCATTCTTGGCCATATGCTGACCAAGCTGTGAGCTCTAGGCCTGGGTTTAGCTTCCCTGTGGACACCAGGAAGCTATTCTTCTCTGAGGCCTTGGAAAGCTCCCTGCAACCAGAGATCTTATAACTTTGGAACATATCAGTGCAGACCACTGGGCACCTTATACTCTGCCTACACCAGGAGGAAATCTCTCTTCTTTTCCTATTTCTGAAAGGATTTTCTTCTGATACCTCTCTTTCTGAGACAATAGTTACTCTTTTCAATGAGCCCAGGTATTTACAGAGGAAAAAAAAATTGCCTATAAGTAGTTTCTGCTGTTTTCCTTATAGCTCTGAGGCAAGGGAGTACTAAAAATTTGGCTTTTGCTTGTAATGGATGAGGAGAAAAATGCAGTTTAATGCAGATAAACAGCTCAAATAGGATCTTGTCACTACATTATTCAGGAATGTTTATGATAAGAAGTTCAACATTTGCCAACAAAGCATTTGTAAACACGAAAAAGAGCAAACAATACGTAGTTTGGAAATATCTCTGTTTGTTGTAGACTATTGCTCATTCCAATCTTGAGAAGTAAGCAGAATAAAATATACTATATGTTTTAAAACTGTGCTTTCAACTAAACTGTTAGAGATGGATTGAGATACACGTTGGCAAGTAATTGCTCTATAACTAAGTCAACAAGCCTATTTTTGTCTCCCTGAATGGAATCTGAGCCCTGATAAAATATATTCATAAACTTTGAACCCATTCTGTTTAGAATTGAGGTAGAATTTTGTCAAAGTCTATCTTACCTGATTGACATGAACAAAGAAGTGTGGAGAAAATATATGTAAAGAATCTTTTTGCTTAATTAATATAAAACTTCAAGACCAACAAGGGAGAGTATGTATTGATGTGTTTTTTAAGTTTCAATTAAATTGCTAAAGCTTATATTAAAAGCATTTCCTTCCTATTTCTCAGCAAAATAATGGACTTTATTTGAACATGGCCACGCACTGGTGAGCCTGAAACTGCCTGAATGATAGGGGATGTATAAATACACCGCTCAGTACTTTCTCCCTCCAGAATTCAGTTATGTTTCACTGACATACTTGACCATATCTTCACTAGAGTTTTATCAATAAAAATAAATATTAAACATTTTCAGGTTGCTTCCTTTTTTGTTTGTTGACTTAAAATTGTGTTCAGTGATTTTGTTGTTCTTTATTTGAATGTTTCCTGTCACCTTGGACAAGTTACAGTCTTTTCACACCACAGTTTCTTATCTGTTAAGAGGAGGGTATGGTACAGATGGAACATATACATGCAAATGTAGTACATTATGGGAAGAAATGGTTATTATTCTAACATTCTCCAGAGTTCCCCTATGTAAAATGGATTCTAAGATACTAGTTTCCTATAAAACATTTCTTTTTCCCCAATGATTTTTAACCATAGATGATAATGATATTTATTCATTCATTCACTTATGTATCTACTCATTCATTCAATGACCATTTTTGAGTGTTTGTTACATACAAGGTATGGTGCCGAATATCAAGTATACCACAGTGGACGAAATGGAGACCGTCTTTTCTTTTTTCTTTTCATGGAATTGGTTGTGTTGTATGTAGCAGTGTGCGGGAGGGAGCCGGCACACACAGGCATGTGGGTGGTGATAGGCCTCAAGCAATTCCATAAGTGAAGGATATAATTCTAATAAGCTGTGATAATATTGGCAAGATATGTGCACGCTATAATGGTAGATATAAAGAATAGCCTTTTGGCTAGAGAAGTTGCATTTAAACAACTCCTGAAGGACAGAGAGTTCATTAGGTGAGGTGTTGGGGGAAGGGCATTCTAAGAAAAAGAGGTGTGTATGAAGGCCTCGGGGTGGGAAAGAGTATAAAGTACTCTGAGATCTGAGAGAGGATTAATAGAGTTAGAGTTCG
The DNA here is from genome assembly GCF_025265405.1 of Mesoplodon densirostris. NCBI lineage: Eukaryota > Metazoa > Chordata > Mammalia > Artiodactyla > Ziphiidae > Mesoplodon > Mesoplodon densirostris. The sequence continues at coordinate 19,797,354 of NC_082664.1, forward strand.
GATTCCAAGGGAGAAAATAGAGGGATTCAATGTTTGGATTCCAAGGGAGAAAATAGATTCAATTCAGTAAGGTAGGCAGGACCAGACCAGAAGCGCCTGTAATGGCTTCAGATTTTTCTAACTTTGCTGGAAGCCACTTCAGTATTTTAAGCAGGAAAGAGTGACTTGACCCAATCTGTATTTTAAAAAGGATCATTCTGACAGCAGTGTGGAAATTGGCCTACAGGCCAGGGGATCGAAAGTAAAGTAACTAGTTGGTTGGTTTACCAGTTGCCCTAGAAGAATGGTGGTAGAGATGGAGACTGTTGTGGTGAATTTTATGTTTCAGCTTGGCTACGTCTAGACCCTACTCTAGGTGTTTCTGTGAAGAGATATATATATACACATACATACATATACATATATATGTTTGTATATGTGTGCATTATATATTTAATTTGAGATTTATATTTAAATTAGTAGACTTTGAGTAAAGCAAATTACCCTCTATAATGTGGATGGGCCTCATCCAGTCTGTTAAGGGCCTTAAGATCTCCCCCAAGGAAGAGGGCATTCTGCCAGCAGAATGACTTAGGACTTGAGCTGCAATATCAACTCTTTCTTGGGTCTCCAGCCTACCAGCCTACCTTATAGATTTCGGACTTGCCAATTCCTACAATCATGTGAGCCAATTCCTTTAGAATAAATCTCTCTCTCTCTGTCTCTCTGCCTCTGTGTGTACATACACACACACACACACAGACACACACATATATACGTATATACATACACATGCCCATCTTATTAGTTCTGTTTCTCTGGAGAAGCCTGACCACTAATAAACAGACCTAGAGATGAAAAAGTGAATGGATTCTCTTTCTAATTGGAGGTTTCTTATCAATTAAGATTTCACGGATTGAGTATAGGGGCCTAAGAAGAGTGAGACGCTCATGACTTGGAGATTTTTGGCATGGGCACCTGGGTCCATGGAATTAGCCTTAACAGAAAGGAAGAACACTTGAGGTGGTGGAGAATTGAGGAAAGGAAACCTAGAGTTCAGTTTGAGATATGCTACGTTCCAAGTACATAAAAGGTTTCCAAAAGAGATATATGTATGAAGTTGGGTGTGTGGTTCCTCTGGAACCTCCTAAAGAGAGGTCTTAGACTGAGAAATACATTCAAAATCATCTGCATAGAAAGGATGCTTAAAAGTATGAAGTACAAAGAGAGAAGAAAAGAGCGTCCAAGAGTGTTGCACACAATTGCAACATTTAGGGGTCTGGCAGAGGAAGAAGAAAAGCAGAAAATTTGAAACGGGTTACTTCTTTGATCACTATTTTTTAAAAAATATGAAAAAGAAGTAGAATTTAAGCCACTGGTCACAAACTCAAATTTATGTCAGGGAGAGGCAGATGCAACTGTACATTACAGGGTGATACATGTTTGGCTACTTTTATTGGCATCTGCCTAGTTTCTGGGTTCTTTAAAACTGTTTGACGTTGCGCTTCCCTGGTGGCAGAGTTGTTAAGAATCTGCCTACCAATGCAGGGGACACGGTTTCGAGCCCTGGTCCGGGAAGATCCCACATGCCATGGAGCAAATAAGCCCGTGTGCTGTAACTACTGAGCCCATGTGCCATAACTACTGAGCCCATGTGCCACAACTACTGAAGCCCATGCACCTAGAGCGCATGCTCCGCAACAAGAGAAGCCACTGCGATGAGAAGCCCGCGCACCACAACGAAAAGTATCCCCTGCTTGCCGCAACTAGAGAAAGCCCGCGTGCTGCAATTAAGACACAATGCAGCCAAAAATAATAAAAAACAAAAGGACAAAAAACTGTTTGATGTTAACAGAGCAGAAATATATATTTCAATAAATCCTATAGTTTGATGGCCATGCACTTGAGACCTCACACTTAAGCCAATATCAAAGGATTTAATTTCTATTATGACTTGTGTTCCAAGTTGATTAAAGATTAGGTAGCAATTGGGCCACATTTAAAGACTGTTTTTTTTTTTTAATAATGTATTTGAGAGGAACCTGCATTCCATTTTTAGTTAACTATTTCTTCTAACCAAACGATATGGCTTCAAAGAATTTCCCTTTTTCCTCTAATGGTAGGTAAAGATTTCTTTCTATAACTGTTCCTTTTTTGGTGACTTGCACATTGATATGCAAATGTGAACTTTCCTCCCAATTTCTATAGTACATCACGCAAGCAAGGGTATTTATATCCTAATAATGTATGGTATAATAACTCTGAATACATTTTTGATCTTTGAATTTTAATTATGTCAGTGATATTTACTTTGATATGAGTGTGTTTTTCTCAAAAAGATCAAGGTTTAGAATAAGTAGTCAATTTAGTAAAATAGCCTTTTCATCATGTTTTATTATTTACTGAGTTCCTACAGTGTTCAGGGGACTTCAACTTACGTTTAAGACTCAGGCTGTATGCAGTGATCAAACAGTAATTTGGAAGCAGTGTTTATACATTTGATCTTGCTCACAGTTTTCTGCTTACACACTTGTGCTACTGAAAGGACCACAGCACACTGACATGATGTGTGTGCTTGTCTTTAACATCATTCATTCATTCATTAGTTCATTAACTCCACATTTATTGAGAATCTGCAGTGTGCAGAGTCCTATGTGAAGCTCTCGGGATATACAAATGAAGACCACATGGCCCTTTTCAAACAAGGGAGTCATATGTTGAGACATCAATTATAATTCAGTGAGATGTACATATTTTATTGTTTATTAAGTGGGAACACAGAGTTTGGAGTGTTTGACTTAGTTTGGGATGGGGGATGGAAATGGCCTGAGACAATTTGCTTGGGAAGGGGAAAGCTGAATCTTCAAATATATGTAAAATATTCACAGCAAAATGGGCTAGGAAGGGAATTTAGATAAAAGGAAGAAGTACTCTGTGATGATTAACTGAACTAGAGAACATTAAGGCATCCTAAAAAGAGAAAAACATCACACAGTCATTTACGTTACATAAAAATTAGGGAATACATGCAATAGACATTTTTTAACATCAGCATAATCAAGGGACTTCACTGTTGGCACAGTGGTTAAGAATCCTTCTGCCAGTGCAGGGGACACATGTTTGATTCCTGGTCCAGGAAGATCCCTCATGCTGTGGAGCAAATAAGCTCGTGTGCCACAACTACTGAGCCTGTGCTCTGGAGCCAGCAAGCCACAACTACTGAAGCCTCGTGCCTAGAGCCCGTGCTCTGCAACAAGAGAAGCCACTGCAATGAGAAGCCTGCGCACCGCAACAAAGAGTAGCTCCCACTGGCTGCAACTAGAGAAAGCCCGCGTACAGCAACAAAGACCCAATGCAGACAAAATAAATAAATAAATTTATATATATATATATATATATATATATATATATATAAAACATAATCGAGCATTTGTTGGTGTTTATTTTTGTTGGTTACTGAGTTGGTTTGTTGCACAAAATTCTATGGTGTGGGCTCTAAAGGAGTTTATAGGACGAGTGAAGCTAGTGCTTTACATTAGAAAGATAAATATCAATGTCAGCATATTAAAGTGATCTTATAGAGGCATAATATGATAGCCTGATTGTATCACTTGTATGTAGATTTAAAGACATCTTTCCTTTGAAAAATATTGTTTTGTATTAGACTAGAGGAGTTGGAAATTTCCTACACTTTAAAAATTTAAATTGTTAAAAATACTATATTTGCAAACATTGATATGTTTGATACACACTTTCCATCTATTATAAATTGTCCAGTTTAGTCCCAAATATATACATGTTACTTTATGAGGCTTTTAAAGGGCCCATTACATGTTAGACACTGGAAATGCCAAACAAATAAAATATTTCTTTACATTTAGAGGCTTACAATCTAATGAGGAGAGTGAATAATTTTGACTTTTACATGTCACAGGAGCCATAGCAGAGGGAGCATGTGGTACTGTGTGGTGAGGTGCAGCAACTAATGCTCACAAAATCCTGGATGGGCTTCATGTATTGGGGTCATTTGATTTGGGATTGAAAATATTAGTAGGAAGTTACCAAGAAAATTCCAGGAACAGCAGATGTGAAGGTGTAAAAAGGACTAATTTTGATATCTCCTTGCTGTCTGGTATAGCCAAAATGCAGGATATGACATGTAATAGCAGGAATGTAGCACAGGGATGAAAACAGATTATGGAGACCTTTGTACAGCATACATTTTTATTAATAACATAGCATCTACAAGATTTAACATAAGCATTCTAGTCTGTGCTTATTTGTCTTTATTTTTGTCTTTTAATTACTTAAGTTTCAAAGGCCTATGTTTCCCTCTAATTGAGAAAATAAATTTGAGAATAAAACAAAATTGAGAAATACATTTCTCACCCTAAGAAGCAATGCAAATAATTTAATAATGTGATTATTTCTTTACACTTGAGAAAATCCTTTCCACATGTACTTCACTGTTACTCTTCACCTTCTTGCCTAATTTCCTACTCCCTGAAACTTACCCAGTACAGAGAGCACATGCAAGTCACCATGGATTTACACTGCCCTTTAAGTTTTATTCGCTCATGTATTTTATATATATATATATATGAATGCAGCACAAGCAGGTGCGCCTTGAGATTCCTGGGCTTGTTTGGCAACGGCTGGTATTGCAGTGAAGCTAGGAATACATTTCAGAAATATTTTTTTCATAACACAAAACCCGGTGAAACGGAACCACCAAATGTTGTGATCACATTTGGCAAAGGTCAGTAAAATGTAGTCAAAAAATTCCCGCATTTGAACAGAGTGATGTCTTTGCATTACTTTCTTATACATCTCTCTTTTAATTAACCTAATAGGTGGGGCCCTGAGAGGGGACAGAATCAAGATTATTATGAGCAGTCTCCAAAGTATATGGTTATTAAAAACTGTTTGCTTGTATGTATATAGTACACACACATAGTATTTTTACCAATGTATAACATTTATTTTAATGATATGGTAATTAAAAATTACACATTTACTTCAAAGAACTGTTGATTTCATTTCACTCTTAACCATCATCCATTTTCTTATTTAACATATATTAAATTATTATTATTATGTACAATGGCACATGATACATTTTGACATTAAAAAGGCTGCTTAATATCACAACTTCGATAAATGATAATTTAAAATTATTTATATTTTTATCCATTTAAAGAATTAGTGATATTCATTTAAATCCTGTCCTTTGCTTGAAAATGTAATTGTGATGTTTCAGGCTTAGAGCAAATTTGATTTTTCCAAGAAGCACTATAAATAAGATGAAAGCACAAGTAGGTCTTTCTAATATCTCAAGCTTAATAAAATAATTTTAAAGAATGAAGTTAAAGGCTATTGTGTGATGAGGAATATGGTGGTTTAACTCCCCTTACTTTGTTCCCCATCCTGGCAGTCTTTACAAAGCAAAATAGAAAGCTAGTATGTTGGCCTTTTTTACCTTTATACCATCAAGCTCAGGGTCAAAATCAAGGGTCATCTTTCTTGTGGCTGCATCTTCACAATGACCATCACCAGACAGATATTGTGAAACAATTATAAAACAATTACTAAAAAAAACTTGTTCCTAACTTATACACTTGAGAGTCTCATGATTTAGAAATTAAAATGATTTATTAAAGTCATCTTTGAAAAATAAGTCAAAAATCCAATCCTGGTATAGGTATGAAGTTCAAAATAAAGCTACTTGGTCCATTTTTACCCTCTAAAGCAACACACACTTTCTGGTCTTTCAACTATCTTTCATCATCAGGATCTACTATATATGGGGAGGAAATGATATTTATAATTTTTCTTTTCACAAAATGTCAACTTTCTCTGTAGAAATATAACGTTAGCTTTGGGATAAACATCATCCAGCCTTTAGAGACATCAGCGATGACTCAGTCTTAAGAGTTTGCTCAGACTGAGAATAGATAAACTCAGCTGCATAAGCTGGAGCCCTTGACCTAGAAGAGCCCACACTTCTGTGAGTAAATAAACAGTGACATCATGATGCAATCTAGTAAGTGCTGTTCCACAGATATGACAAATTGAGTCAAAACGATCAAAGTGGGTGTTGTACTCCCACAGCCATTCTTAGAACAATGTAAAAAGCTTTTGAATGAGCCAAATGAAAAGATGAAATTCTGCACTGTTTCTGAACCTTCTATTGCATGACATCTCTATTAGTTAGAAAGCACAGAAATCCTAGTCTCTGTTACCTTCTGACTTCTCATTCTAATGGGCCATATGGTTCCCGATTCTCCTGTAAGTAACTTAATGCTTTGTGTAATTAAGGGGCCATATGCTTCCTGTACATCATCAGTGTTAGATCTCCTTTACACTTGCAGAAACCAACATGGACCAGGTCATAATCTTACCTTTTATCTGCTGCCAGTAAACTTTAAAATTGCTTAATAAAATTCAGAGAAAATGATGATTCATCTTATAGTTTTCGAGATGACTACATGCATTATTCGGGCTTACTGCGAGACTCCCTGCTCAGAAGAGCATAGCACCTTGTCACTCCCCAGATCCCTGTACCCACGAACAGGCTTTTATGGTGACAATTTGACCAGATATCAGGCAAAGCTAAAATTCTCTTCAGAATTTGTTTATTTTTTCTGAAATTTATGTACTCTGTAGCAACATTCCAACTCAATAATTTTTAAACACCTCACAGGGAACCTTTTTTTTTTTCAATCTATTAGCCAGGCTCTGTAAAGCATAAACTGCAGGTGTATGGTCAAACAATTGTGAGTCATCTGTATAATTTTATACTTGAAAGGGACAAAATTTCATATCACCTTTTTGTTTCATGTTCTGAGAATTGACTGTCTTTGATCTTAACTCAAAATAGCTATAGAATTAAGTCCTTTATCTTGATTCCTTATTCTGCGTCAAGTTGCTGGAAGAATGATCTAATTCCTTTCCTTTGTTCTGCCCAGTACACTTTAGAGCTATCAGAAAACACTCGTTTTTACTAAAGCAGTAATTGTCAGAGACCCCAACTAGGAGTCACATGATCGGGTTCTGCACAGATCAGAATCCACTGTAGGCAGTGAGAATTCTGAAACTTGAAAACTGGAATGAAAAGCAAAATGACATATGGATATGTGAGTTAATTTTTATCTGTTCTGTAGGGCTGTATGTTAGATTGCTATCATGACTGTAATTATTCTGTACCCCTTATCATTTCCATGCCTGTGCTATGTAACTTTGTAATAACTTCCATCATGACTGGGGAGAACTTTCCTGCCTTTTGATTCTGACCTTACCCGTGAGACTTGCTTTGGTCCAATGAAAGAGGTGGAAGTAACTATACGAGTTCTGAGCCTAGGTTTCAAGACTCCTTGCATGTCTCCAATTGAGTTCTTGTGCTTCTGCCATAGTCAGAGAAGAATATTCCTGGAAGTTTGTTATTCCTAAGAGAAAGAGGGGAGACATGTGGAGTAGAGCCAACCCACAGATACATGAGGAACTCACCCCCTATGAGCTGTACATTATAGATGCATGAGAAATACAAGTTTATTTTTGTATGCTTATTGAGTTTTAAGGCGACTTGTTTTGAAGCAAGGGACAGTCAGTCTGCATTTAATTTACCCTAAATAGAACTCCACTGCCAGAGGTGGCTATTCAAGTTTTTCAAAGATCCTTATCGAAATTGACAACAAATGTTTTGTTAATTAGTATATGGTTTGCTAGAAATAACTTTATGCATGAAATGGATAATGTTCAATCTATGTCAGTGGCCCTACCACCATAATTATTTGGGTCCTATCACTCCGATAATCCAGCCAGCTCAGCAAACTAATACCTTTCGACCAGGTCTAGAGACTCATTGTTCTGTGTTCTCTCTACATCATGCAAGGCTATGTCTTCTGACTGGACTCTATTACAAAAAAAAATATTAAAAACAAATAAATAATCATATGACTGATTTTGTGCCTGATTGCTAATAAACGTTTGCCTGTGTGGGAAATTTTTCTGAGACTTGCTTTCATTATGAAATATGGAGGCAGTTATTAATGCTTTGCATCAAAGTCTTCTGATTATTCATCTTTCATGGGACATTGAACCTTGGTGTTCATGATTAGTAGCACGTTGTGAGAGGGACTTCTTGACTGAGCATTTAATTGCCGCTATAAGACTTCTAGGACTCTTTCCCTTTGCCCTCTGCCATGGCCTCTGGCAATGTTCCCTTTAGTTATCATCTCGGTCCCAGAATGAGAATAACAAAGACAAGGTCAGAGCCTCCAGTCAACCTGCAGTGGACATACACCTTTGTTATTTTAACCTCTGAGGTTTTTTTTTCCCCTTATTTTAGCATAGCCTAGGCTTACATACCTTTTTTAAAAAATTTATTTTATTTTATTTTATTTTACATCTTTATTGGAGTATAATTGCTTTACAATGGTGTGTTACTTTCTGCTTTATAACAAAGTGAATCAGTTATACATATACATATGTTCCCATATCTCTTCCCTCTTGCTTCTCCCTCCCTCCCACCCTCCCTATCCCAGCCCTCCAGGCGGTCACAAAGCACAGAGCTGATCTCCCTGTGCTATGCGGCTGCTTCCCACTAGCTATCTACCTTACGTTTGGTAGTGTATATATGTCCATGCCTCTCTCTCGCTTTGTCACAGCTTACCCTTCCTCCTCCCCATATCCTCAAATCCATTCTCTAGTAGGTCTGTGTCTTTACTCCTGTCTTACCCCTAGGTTCTTCATAACATTTTTTTCTTCTTAAATTCCATATATATATATATGTATATATATATATATATACATATATATATATATATATATATATGTGTGTGTGTGTGTGTGTTAGCATACGGTATTGATAATGAGGCTACTAGGAAGAGGAGACGTAGCACTCACCTGCCTCTAACCACCTCAAGTGAATGACAGTAATGGAACTTGACAGTTATTGAGTGGATAATCTGGCAAAAGTGAGGTTAATAAATTTCTATACCAGTGACTCAAATATAGCTCCCTCTGCCCAAGTTGAAAATACCGATTGAAACTTTTCTGGACTGAGAATCAACTGATGGGGCTCTAATTATCTCTCAGTCAACAAGCAGATTGTTTTAAATAGGATTCCTGATTTCACATGACTGGGCCTTGCTCTGAAAGCAGGGAGAATATCTGGGTTAGAAGATTCCTGGTGGTTTAGGAATAAATCATATATGACATGGAAGAAATAAATTTTTTGAAAGTTAAGATAGTTAAATAAACTTAGGATATTTTCATTTTAATTTTTTCTCAGCAAATACTCTGGGCCAATCCTGGCAAGAGTCTTTGTACCCCAGCTGGAAAACCACCAGCTCATAGGAAGTGGTGTCTCAGAAACTTTTCACCTCAGGGCTGCTGAGACGGGAGATGGGAGGATTTGCTGAGCATATGCATAATGCATTTCAATATGCTTTTCATGTGGGTGATCTCATTTAGTCTTCCCACAATACTCTGCTTAAGTATGATTCTTTCAATGAAGGATTCTTCATAAGCAATTGAAGATTAGGTTAGGTAAATTGGCCAAGACCACACAATGAGAAGAAATTAGCAGAACTTCGACTTCAGCAGATTCCTTTTCCTCCAGGGTCATGCCTTTTTTTCTGCTACAAGCTGCCTTGTGTCCCATCTCCACCAGGATTCTTCCTTAAAACACACAGATGGCATGCTGTTAATCCACTTTAGGTATTTGTGAGCCTTTTTCCTGGGTGACCAAGCACAGTTCTGCATGTTATACATATGATACAGTGGCCCAGCAGTTCTGTCCCCCAGAAGATATGTGGTGCCTTTTCTGATCTCTCCCATTGGTCTAATTTTTCTTCTCATCCTTCAATTTCTTGTCATTTTTCCCCTTTTCTCTATACTTTCTCCATTCAGTGCTGTTTCTTGGGGATTTGGTGAGAGGAAAATGAGTTAGGATTAGATCATTGTGTAAGTAAGTGAGGGAAGAAAGCTGAAGCATTTTGTTTTTCTTCTGACCAACTAAATGAACAAATATGATTGATAGATTTTTATTATTTCCAAAGGCCTAGTGGTTAAAAATCTGATAAATGTACTTCCTTAAAATGAAACTTAAATGGAATATAGCTTATCTCTTAACTCTTTATACAAAGAGACTGGGAAAGAAGAGAGCAAAAAGTATGCTGGCCTACTTAAGGAGGCAAAGACCTGTACTTCAAAAACTAAGACACTGATGAAAGAAATTGAAATGGACACAAACAGATAGAAAGATACACCATGTTCTTAGATTGGAAGAATCAATATTGTTAAAATGGCCATACTACCCAAGGCAATCTCATATCCAGTGCAATTCCTATCAAATTACCAATGGCATTTTTCACAAAACTGGAAAAAAAAAATTGAAAATTTGTATGGAAACATGAAAGACCCCAAATACCCAAAACAATCTTGAGAAAGAAGAATGGAGCTGGAGGATCATGCTCCCTGACCTTAGACTATACTGCAAAGCTACAGTAATCAAAACAGTATAGTGCTGGCACAAAAACAGATACCTAGATCAATGGAACAGGATAGAAAGCCCTGAAATGAACCCATGCACTTATCGTCAATTAATCTATGAAAAATGAGGGAACAGTATACAATGGAGAAGACAGTCTCTTCAATAAGTGGTGCTGGGAAAACTGGATAGCATGTAAAAGAATGAAATTAGAAAATTCTCTAACACCGTATACAAAAATAAACTCAAAATGGGTTAAAGACCTAACTGTAAAACTAGATACTCTAACACTCCTAGAGGAAAACATAGGCAGACCACTCTTTGACATAAATCGCAGCAATATTTTTTTGGATCCATTTCCTAGAGTAATGGAAATAAAAGCAAAAATAAATAAATGGAACCTAATTAAATTTAAAAGCTTTTGCACAGCAAAGGAAACCATGAACAAAATGAAAAGACAACACATGGAATGGGAGAAAATATTTGCAAATGATGTGACAAACAAGGGATTGATTTCCAAAATATACAAACAGCTCATGCAACTCAATATCAAAAAAAACAACCCAATCAAAAATGAACAGAAGACCTAAATAGACATTTTTCCAAAGAAGACATACAGATGGCCAGTAGGCACATGAAAAAATGCTCAATATCACTAATTATTAGATAAATGCAAATCAAAACTACCATGAGGTATCACCTCACACCAGTCAGAATGACTGTCATCAAAAACTCTACAAATAAGAAATGCTGGGGAGGGTGTGGAGAAGAGGGAACCCTCTTGCACTGTTGGTGGGAATGTAAATTGATACAATCACTATGGAGAACAGTATGGAGGTTCCTTAAATAATTAAAAATAGAGTTGCTATATGATCCAGCAATCCCACTCCTGGGTATATATCTGGAAAAGATAAAAACTCTAATTCAAAAAGATGCATGCACCCCAGTGTTCATAGCAGCACTGTTTATAATAGCTAAGACATGGATGCAACTTAAGTGTAAAAATGAATGAAGTAATGTCAGTTGCAGCAACATGGATGGACCTATTGATCATCATACTAAGTAAGTCAGACAGAGAAAGACAAATATCATGTAATATCACTTATATGTGGAATCTTAAAAAATGGTACAAAGGAAATTATTTATAAAACAGAAAGAGACTCACAGACATAGAAAATGACATTTCCATCAATAACATCTTGTTCCATTTTGCAGCCCACATATAGCAATATTGTCATCGTTATATGTTTAACTTGTTCCCAGATTGGTAAGTCATGGGTATGTATTGCCAAGTACAGTATGTTATACAGAGGAAAATCACTTTGGGCGAGAAGCTTATGCATATGTGTGTGTTGTCGTGGGGGATAGTTGTTCATGAAGACTCAATCCTTAGGCTGGAGAACAACACTCTGAAGACGTTTGAGTTACTGCAGGAAACAATGAAAGGAAGGAAACATTAGTCAAGAGTGAAAGGCACCATATGTCCTCCAGTACCTAGGCACAACAGGGAGTCAGCCTAATAGCTATCTTCATGCACCCTTCTGTGTTTAGGTATCGAGGACATATGGTATATTTCACCCTGAACTGTGAATTTCCTAAAACAGCTGTAATGTTCTTTTAATGTAGTTTGTGTGGGTCATTATATACAAGAAGAGATGTTTAAAACACCCCCTTTCTCCCACTCACAGTAATCAAAGGACATTTATACTTGTCAATGTATGCTTCTAACTATTGAATTATTCCAGTTTTGATATGTTACCTGCCCAACCCCTTGCTTTTTCCTCTCTCCCATTCTCCACATATCTATTTTTCTCTCTTCATTTCTGGATCTGATTCCCTTTTCCTATTTTTCTATTTTCCATAGTTAGTAAAAGGTAAATTTGAGGAAAGGGAGTGAAAACTCTTTCATGTTGTCTTTAAAGTAACAGCTCACATATCAAAACTGTGTACACTTTTTAAAATATTGAACAAAATTTGGATCTCAATTTCAAGTTTTGGATTTCAAACTTATTAGTCAAAGTAGGAAGCTGTGTTCATTATCTCCTAAACAGTCAGTTTCTTCCTTAGGGACATTTTATGCTTCTTCCGAATTCAGCACAGCCAATTCTGTTATGCAGCCTGTGACTTAGAAATAGTTTAATGGGATTCATAGATTCAAACAGTAAAATACACCCTGATTATGAGACTGAGAAAGAAAAACTTATAAAGGTTGAGTGGAGAGTAAATTAAGATAAAAATCATATAAACCTATAGTAAAAGGTATGGATGAAAGATATACTTTCAGGGAGATATTTCTGATGTGAAATTAATTTGGCATAAGTCTAACAGCTAAGGAGACAGTTCATCCAAAATCGATGAAGATGATTGATAGCTCAAATAAGACACAAATGGCACTATCTAGAGAACAATTATTTCTCAAGTTTTGTTGGGGGATGGGGGGATGAAAACTTACAGTACTCAATAAGGACCCAAATAATTACTTACTTAAATTAATAGTGACTCAAAATTTAAAAAGGAAATACTGGTATGTAATAGAACAGAACACTACAACTTCACATGAGGACATTTTATTATAGTTTTGAATTATGATAAATGACAGAACTACCTCATTTTAAATGAATTTACTTAACTTAAATCTACGTAGTTCTATTCTTTGAAAATAGAGTTTTTAAATATTTTTCTTAGTTATGGTAGTGGGAGAGATGTAACCATATTTTTTCTTAAAGATTAAGGAACCGAAATGAACACACAGAAGTGTTCAAGCCAGTCTTTATTAACAAAGCCACCTGCTCTCAGCTCAGAGATCTTTGCATTTGGTAATAAATGGCGCTGGATGGGTACAGATTAGGTTGCAAATTCTTCCAGGCATTTTTAGTGAAAAAAAAAAAAAGTTTTTTTGGAATATACTATATGCTCTAACCACATACAAACGTTTTAACATCAATCAAATAGCTTTTCAGAAGGGTAAAATTGCATTAAAGCTAATTTTACTACCTTGGAATTTATGATACTTAATGTCTACAAAAGGTTTGCTTTTGTTCAATTTCTGATAAAAGGATTAACCAAGTAAAACAAAGCAAAAGAAATACGATATGGCAGTCTCCTTGAGAAAACATATTGCTTGATTGGCATAAGTATTTCTAAAGGTATGTACAAGACCTTTATGACAAGCAAGTTTATGTATACTCATTAAAGTAGGAGAAAATTATCAATATTAATTACTCAGGGTCTTTTTCTATATGAAGTGACATTTATTTTAAAATATTTTTAATTCTTATTTAACAGTAATATATTTTCTTCCTTCCTTAATTAGTCCATGCAGAGATTTTTTTTCTATTTGCATCAAGGTTCCAGTCACTTACAAAAATTGACAGTCCTTTGTGCTGAGGACCATATGTAGCAAAGAGAAGCAGCTCAAGATTGAGACGCCTAACACCTGGCTTCTCACCCCACCCCTCCCCTAGTTTGCTACACCAACTGCAGGCAAATGATTTAACTTCTCTACTCCTAATTGCCTTACATACAAAATGAAAGTATATATCTAGGGTAATGCTTCTTAAACTTTAGTATGCATACAAATCACCCAGGGTCTTGTTAAAAATGAAGATTCTGACTCAGTAGGTCTGGGGTGGGGCCTGAGGTTCTGTATTTCTATAAAGCTCCCAGTTTATGCTGGTGATACTGGCTCATGCTGAGCAAAAAGGCTCATTCCAGTTTCTTGTAGTCCTTGGCTGAACAATAGAATAACGTAGGGAGATTTTTAACAATACCAATGCCTGAGTCCTACCTCAGACAATTGAATGAAACTCTCCATGTGCGGTCCAGGTCCAGGCATCAATATTTTTAAAGTTACCTAGGTGATGCAAAAATGAAGCCAGGATTGAGAATAACTGTTTGAGATAATACGTGATTTCTGTTCAAGCTCTATGAATGCCTTACTAGACAAGATATACTTTGTAAAATCATGTGTTCTATTGCAAAATGGGACAACCTGTCAACTACAGAAGATTGGGTAAGATAATGGATAATTTTTCAGACAGCAAATTCACATTAGTGCTATGTGTCTTCACTGAAAGGAGCCAAACAAGAAAATTGAAAAATGTAATTAAATACCACTGAGAGATCCAAAGGGAGATGAAGAATCATTTAAAAAAAAAAAATGGTTTGGCTTGGTGCAAAGATTGTAACACGAAGCAAAGAAAAGACAAAGGTCAAGGCCACATTTAATTAATCATGGGAAAAGCCACATGCAATTAACAGCTGTGTGGGATAAATATCCATGTCTGTGTGCTTGTAAAGGCGAAATGGATCTTGCTTGAGTGTGGTCCTATGACCGCAGGAGAATGTTCAGTTACTCTTAGCTGAGCTAACCAATCCTTTGGTCCCATGGGACAAAGAGTGTCCTTCCCATAATTATAATTATGGGAACCTTTGTCCAAACTCTTGATTTAGTTTTCTGCCTGACACTTAGGACCTTCTGACATATCACAGTATATATTTCCTTTACTTATATTAAAATATAATAGGGGAAACTTTTGTCTTATTTTCCTTTTGTATCCAGGTAGGGGCCTGGAATAGTGCATTAGCACAAAATATGTGTCTTGGGTAAATATTTGTTGAACAAGCAAATAAATGGAAAAAAAATACTTATAAAAGAACAATGAAATAGCAAAGCAAGAAGGGAGGATAAACAAAATAATTTCAGAAAATCTAAGGATCCATTTTGACTCTTCCTACTGGCTAGAGAAATCTTTTGTATGAAATCTTGGCCTTATAAAGATTGGCCTATGTTTCTTGATTATTTTAAGATGTTTATAGCATAATGCTCTCATTGAGTAAAAAAATATAATTTAAAATTCCCAAAAAATTCTAAAATTTTATGAGTAAAATATTTCAAATATCATACTAGGTACTTAAATGATTAAAAATCCTTAATTAAACTGCAGAAAATTACTCTTTCATATTTTCAAGATGAATTGAAGACTTTCAAGTTATGTGGGGTTATTTTTTGCCTTTTCAGAGAACTCAATAATTTTCTAATTAGATATTCTGTCCTTTGGGGCCATAGTTGATTCCACTATAAAATAATGGCAGACTCCTATTCTAAATTCTGGAAAGAATTTGTTCCAAATTCATTCTAAATTCTTAGACAAATTTAAGGTTGGTAACAATGAGAATCCAACAGTGGGCCAAAAAGATTGACACTTTTTCCATGTCCTAACTTTTGGGTCAATAAAATGGGAATTTTTATCTGGGTGTGATCTGGGTATGAAGGAAAATTTGTTCACTTAACAAATCTAGAAAGGGTGCAGTAGAGTCTATTCCATGGTCTTTCAATGTTACATATGACTGGAAACAAGGGAGGCAAAAGGAGGCACTGGCAGCAGTGGTGTGGTGTATGTTTATTTTCTGGTTCAATGAGATCTTCGTTAGTATAAACGCTTATTAAACAATTTATGAGGGTCAGCTTAATTGATGATTTCCTGATAGTGTTAATGAATATTTTACTTTATTGGTTTTGTCTTTCAATTTCCTATCTTTAAAGTATGCATAGGAGGGGAAATGTCTGATCACAACAGCTCTAAAAAAAATATTTTATGGGGTCTTTAATGGTATTTTGGAACTTGCTTTTGCCATAGTGTGTTTAGATATCTATAGCTTCCTTTCTACTGGACTGTACCTCTCTTCTGATTTTCTCAGCTCTGCTCCATATTAAAATTTGGAAAATCTAAATCAACAACAGTTATCTTTTATTTCTCAATATACTGCAGAAAACAGATAGTTGCGTTCATTTGTGTTCACAGACACTTGAATCAAATTGTGAATTTTAGAGAAAATATATTCTTACTTGTGTTTAATAATGTGGTTGAATCAGTGGAAAAAAGGAGATGACCACTTATAAAGAGAGGCCTATTTCCCCTCCATTAAGTTTAATTGCTAACATTTCAGGCGTACTGAATCACTGCTGACCATAGGCCACTTCATTGTCATTCTGTGGTCATTGTGGTGGCTGCTTGTGGGTGCAAGTTTTGTGTCTTCAATTAGTTGTGGGAAGAAAATTGTAAGCATAATTGTGAATATTGTAGGGGCCCTTTTGTAAGTTGCTCATGAAAAGGAAAAAAAAAACAAATAACTTTTTAGAGCCCTTTGGCTTACTAAAACCTAAAACTTTTTACTTCATGGAAGTTAAAAAAAACGATTCCTTTATTTTTGGTTCTCTGTATTAGTCTGGTAGAACAATCTGAAAAACCATTTATGAGAAACTTTAAAATGTACTTTGAGAAAATCATCATAACTATATTTTAATTTTTTTTTTTTTTTTTTTTGCAAAGCCCTGGGCAGTTCAAAGAGCCAAGCAAACAAAAGATATTAAATTACTTTAGTTGTTCTCAAGCCTGTAACCATCAGAGTAAAAGAAAACTGGAGGCTTTGGGTTGATTATAGAAATAATGCAGCCAGAGGTGCCAATACAAGGCAGAATTTACTATACATTAAAAAAGAGAAAGTCCTGGCAAGTGAGGTCTTGGGGTCATAGGGTCATACTACCTAAAGCATCATGAACATTCAAATATTTTCTGAAAGGAAACATTTTAATAGATATTTAGTAATTGAAGTCAGAAGGCAAGATAAACAAAGGGGGATCACAATGGTGACAGCCTCGGAATAAATTTTTTACGTGGTAGATGTAATTAAGAATTCAATTTCAGTACCTATTTGGACTAAATTCACTATGGTGAATTCAGTGTTTAAACAAAAAAGGTAGAAATAATAAAGTTTGAGCAGTGGACTTAAGTTTTCTTATCTGATTATAAGCAGAAATGGCTGCTAATTCTAGGGTGTACATAGCTTCAGTGATCCGACATAGATACAGCCTTAGATTTAAAAAAATAAGGCAGAAAAGTAAAACCAAAGAAGTATATATATATATGTTTGCCAAAACACACACAGAAATCCCCCCCATATATCGCCTTATGTATAGGTATGCATATAAAGGAAAAGAAAAAATAATGAAAAATAAGAGTATGAAAAGCAACTAAAGTAGTTACTTATAAGATGGGGGGTGAGATGGGCCTGGAGAGGGGAACTTCTGTTATATAATTTTAATTTTTTACCAGAAGTCATGTACTGATTTTGTAATTATTTTTAGAAAATTAGTAAAAGACAAAAAGGAAAATAAAATTTAGGCCTTTGAGACAGAAAGTGAAAAGCTAGAAGGTGATAAATCTTTCTAAGTTTCAAAGTTGGTAGCGTGGCCAGAGGCAGCAAATAGAAAAGTCAGAAGTTTGAACTTCGTAAACACATTTCTCCTGCGTGGCCTTTGCGCCTGCTTGTTCCTTTGCTTAAAGCTCTCCTCACAGATAGTTACAAGACAAATTCCTTCACTTCATTTTTGTCTCTGATAAAATGTCATTTCTTTGTATGGTTGATTCCTCTTTCTAAGATAGTGCCTGCTAGCCTTCCCCCATCCCATTACATTGAATTAGTTTCTTTCCTAGAATTTTTCACTGCATCTGACAGATATTCATTTATTTTTACATTAATGTATGTTTCCGCACTAGAATGAAGGCTCCGTGAGGGCGGGGCCTTTGGCTCTTCCTCTTTCCCAGCACGTACAACAGTACTGGGCACATAGTAGGTGCTGAAAACATATATATTGAAGAGGAGAAGGAATTGTATAGATGCTGTCTTATTAGATACTGTAGGAGAAAAAGCCAAATAAGATGGAACCTAAAACAGGATAACAAACATAATATAACCAACTCTTTTGAAAGTTAACTTGTTCCACTTACAAATAAGCATTATATTTTATCTTGCATTTCACATCTCTTGGGTATTTGAATGTATCTCTTGGTATTAAATGGAGTATTTAAAATTAAAGTACAGTATAGGGAGAATTATAGCTTAATACTAAGTCTGTACTATCTCTTCCTAGTAAGGATGTTTTTGACTTGTACTGTAATCCCTAATTTCTCATCATTTCTACATGTGGCTTCCATAGACAGATTCAAGGAAGAAAATTATGGCCTGGAAATGTTGTCTTAGACTCAAAAGCAACTTACTGAAGAAATACATACAGTAAAAATACTTCTCAGTCATAATATTGAAGTTATATTTTTCTTTAACCCATGTTTTCTATTTAAGTAATTATTACTGGGCATTCCTATAAGGATACAAGAACATACACACTCAAACGTAATTCAAAAATCTTTTAGTTATTGTCTATATCTTATAGGGGGAATATGCTATCTGAGTTTTTTCCTGGATTTTACATGCCAAATAAAAATCAATATGAAATTCTCTCTGAAGTTGTTCAAAATTGTTGGCTTTACAAATCCCCTGTCATATACACACTTGGTATTACAGTATGTGCCAGCTTTTAGAGCAAATAACACCTGCCTTGAATACAATAAATTGTGAAAATAGAATTCTCCAGAACTTCAACTAAAATGCAGATACTGGGGAGGATAATTTATTATTCGACCTACAATGCAAAAAAAAACTTGCAAGATACTGATTTTTATTAGTCTCTCCTCTTATATTTTATCATCAACAGTGCAAAGTTAATTTCATTCTGTTGCTTAATTGAGTGACTAGATTAATCTATAAAATATGTATAAAAATCACAACGAAAGCAAGTGGAATAGTGAATTTAAATTGCAAAGTGCTTCAAATAAATATGTGAGATATTATTAATGTTATGAATGCTAGACACCAAAAGTAGATTTTTATATAAACTAATACAGTAAAGAAAGAGAGCAAATGTTCAGGTACACATACATTTCTGACACTGAGGATAATCTAGGAAAAAAAGTTTGTTTTAATTTCAATAGCTAAAGGTGAATGGTATGTTTGTTTGTGTGTGTGTATTAATCACCATAAGGAATACAGCATAATCTTTATGTGACAATTTAGAATCTTAGAATTGGTCGACATTTTATGACCTCCACCTGATTCATCACAGTGTTGGAAATGTGTCTAAAAAATGTGGAATTATGTATAAGAATGCAGATTCCAGGACCCTAAAGTCTAGCATTCTGGGTTTTAAAAGCATTTCTCTAGCATCCCAAATTTTGAGAACTACTCATTGGCAATATTATTAAAGAGATAATAATACAATAGCTATAGTAATTATAGCAATATAATACTAATATCTAATGTTTCAATTGTGTTTATCATTTACCACCTTTCTAGGTATGTTACATGTATTAACTCCTTTACTAATTGCAAGTAACCTCTATGGCAGATAGAACTACAAGCTTCATTTTACTATTGAAGAAAGAGTGGCACAGGTTAAGTCATTTGACCAAGTAACACAGTGTGTAAGTGACAGAAGGCTGGGGCCAACAATGGAACTAAGGGAGCCTGTTTTCTGAGTTTGCCATATTAACCCTTTCAGAATTCCCTTGGGCCTGATCCATGACAAGAACTGTGGGTCAGAGGTGAACACGATACAGTCCACTCCCAAAGGTCCTTAAAGTCTGGAGGGGAGACAGACAAACACTAAGACAAATGAAAATCTGATTTAGGTATATGATGATCAGGTAGGAGAGGAAAGACTATTAACCTCTGTAGAGTAATCTAGAGAAAGGACTGAGTGGAAATAGCAGATACGATGGTAGCAATATTCCATACAGTATCAGTTGTGTTTGCAAGGTAACAGAACATTAGAGCACAGCACGTTTAGGAAAAAGCAATTCATTGTGCACAAATACAGCGTGTAGGATGAGGGCAAGTGGAAGGCAGTAAAGCTGGAGGGGTAGATCAGGGCAACTCATGAAGAAAATGGCTTCACTGGCCATACCAAGTCCATAGGCAAAGGTTGTATAGATTTTATTCTATGACACTAGTGCCCCCTGAGTTGTGCAGGGCAAAACTGACATTAATGTATGCAGTTGGGGGGGGAGTGGTCATGGGACAGTGTTAAAGAGGGAAATGGTAGGATAAGATTTGCTGCAGACTTAAACCAGTTTTCTCTAAAGCATGCATAGGAAGAGCATAACCCACCTGAAATATAATTGAATTTGAGACCTAGTCAATTCTGATTTGGTCTAATGGCAAGGGATGTTTTCAAAATGAACCATTTTAAGGATAGAGTATAGAAGGACCTGAAAACAGCCATCTGCTATGAAGTTCAGTGTTCACCTGGACTCTTTTCTCAGGATTCTTAAAAATGTATATATGTTCATAAAGTTGTCACTACTGAGGGCAAGGACTCTATCAAAGAAATAAGTTATAGACTCAAGAAAAGTAACAACTGACTTAGGGCAGGGCTGCCATGTGGTACACTGCTTGGGTCTTGCTGTAGATACTGCATTTTGCTCTATCACTCAAGAAACTTATGAGGGAAAGATACTAACAAGCTCAGATCAAGACTAGTCCTTAAGCTGGGCTTGGTGGGCAGGGTGGCTTTGTTCGGGACATCCTTGTGGATAGGAGGGCAAGCACCTCAACTGCTGCCCAGGGCAGGCATCTCAGAGCAGTATTGCCAAAGCAAGTTTCAAGTGATGCAGCAAAGCAGACAGGAGCTGAGTACAAACTTCTTAGGGAACCAGAAAGGGTTCATGAAAGAGGGAATAAATTAAACACTGCCAACAAATTGAGGAATGGAGAAAAGTCTATATAAATTGAAGAATAGAGAAAAATTTATACAAACAGGAAAGCAAAGTTTAGAGACTCCTGAGAAAATGATTATGGATGAATTGCTAGGAAAAAATAAGAAAGTAGTACAAGTAAGCAGACTAGGTTAAAAAGAGTCATAGGAAAAGAAAATAAAGTTAATAAAAAAGGAATTTTTTAAGATGCGGTACATCTGGTAATGTTAATGTGGAAATGCAAATGACCAGGGATGTTCCTGACTTTCTAAAATAACCATCTGATAAGTCCTTAGCCAAGATTCAGTCTTGTGCAGATTTGATGCCAAAGCTTGCCTTCTCGTAGTTATAGCAACTTGACCAATTCTGTGAGTCTTAGTGTAATTATGATTCATTACAGAAAGCCACAGAATTTCCTCAAGGGAAGGCTCTACCCATCTAAGCCACTTTGCAAGGCTTGGGGGAGGGGTGTTCCTGTACAGATAAAAGTGAAGTGGGACACCTGATCTGCTCATACTTCCAAAAATATGCTATCATGCTCTTCCTTAAAAGTGCATTTTAAGAACTGCATATTCCTGGAATGGGACAGTCTTCATTTGTTTTTTTTTGTTTGTTTGTTTGTTTGTATTTTATGGAGACAATTGATTAAGATAAAGAATAGCAAAAATATTGTGTTTGTTTGCATGGGCAATTATAAACACTGAAGATATGTATTAATAAATACATTTTAAATTACTTTGTGTGTAGGCTGGTGAATGAGTGAAATTTCTGAGTTTATACTTGACCTTAACAGCTTTTCATAAATGCAGAATCAATCATATAAGAGTAGATTATAAGAATATCCTAAGTATCTGGGTGCGTGAGCAGAAAAGTACCCGATGAGTTTTAGTGTCAGCCAGTGCGGTGTAAAGTTATGAAGCATAAAACATAACATAACAGTGAGCATAAAAAAGGCCTCTGGGGTATTGATTCCGGTTCTTGGCTCACAGCTCATGCTGGTAGCATTTGCCTTGCAGCTGCTGAGTCTCTCTTCTCCCCTTTATTGTCCTTATTTATCATTGCGTAACTTGGCCCAGCACAATGGCTTGTGTGGATGAAGAAATGTGTTTTAAATCGAGCAAAAATTTTCCCAGTCATTTCAGCCCTTCCCATAACTATGTAAGTGGGGCCACAAAATCTGAGATGTTATCAGGAAGGACACTGGAATGCAAATCAAGTATCATCCTGATGACAAGAGATAGGTTATACATAGACACCTGTGATGATGTGGGCAGTTGTGGTTTCTGTATTTTGAGAAGGTAAAAAATTGAAAATGCATGCAAAGGAAGTGCACAGTACTTAAGATGGGAGCGAGGTTGCTGTACTGTAGCATTAAAGAGGATCTGTGAAGGTGATGGTTAAAAACATATAATGAGTTATTGAGATTGTAACTAAAAGAAGTCATAATAATTTTCTATAGTTATCATCTGTGTGCTCTTAAATAAGGTATACACTTCCTCATTTATATCTCCCAGCAAGCCTGTAAGATAGAGAGTGTAATGTTTTCTCTTTATAAGAGAAGGAATTGAGCCCTGAGAGATGGCGAAACTGGCCACATTCTGGGAAGAGTCATTTCTTGAACTCAAGGTCCGCTGTATTCACAAAAGTTTCAAAATCAAAATCTGAAAAAAATTTGAGGCTTTCATTTGAAATGGGAGTATGTGACATTAAGTATAAGTACTTGGAAATACTAGTCCACATGGTAAAGAATTTTTTTTTAATTAAGAGGAAATATAAATGGGCTTGGAAAGTATTGGACAATTTTACTCAATATTTGCTAATTTGGCTCTGGATTTATATGTAAAGTGAAACTAAGGACCCCCACCCTCTTCCCATGTCTTCCTGTGGAGTCCTCCTCTCTGGGAGCACTGCAGTGCCAATGTTTCTAAAACAACCTGAAGAGACTTTGACTTTGAAAACTGAGACTTTTAAGCTGTAATTGAAGTTCTGTTTGTGGTAAGATTTACCAAATGAGTCACTAAATATGATCATAGAAGGAAAGAACATGAGGCCAGGTGGTGGAGGTAGAATATTTGTTAAGAAATTCCTTTAGCCCAACAAAAATTTTTCTAGGCATATAAGATAATAATTACAATGGAAGTATCCCCAAAATTTACAATATTCCAAATCAAACTGTTAATGTAGTACAGTTATTCAGATGCACTGTGTTTGTCCTTATAGTGATTGCACAGAGCAGAATCAAAGACCTTGAAGAATTTAAACAGATCATAGTAACAGATTTTTTACTCTGATTACTTTTCATTTTCTAATCTGTGTTTCCCCGTTACAGAAGATATTGATGTGTAAGTCCAAATGGTTTTCAATGTACAAAGCTATGGAAAGTAATACATTGGGAAAGCTTACATATATTTATTTATTTATTTTTGGTAGGGGTTTGCTGGTTTGAAAAATTTTTACTTCCTGAGAATGATAAAGAATGAAGATAATGAGAGTACACATTATATATCTTGATTATGTAATTGTAATATATGTATTTGTAAAACTATATTTGTGAAATAAATCATGACAACAGGTAATGTTATACTTAAAAAGTATTTTCAATGTTTAACAAAATGATAAAGTCCATGCCCAACCTTCAGTCTTCATGTGAACTCCAGCAGTTCAGTCAAGCTTTTCAGTGTTGAGAGATGAAAGGTTGAGAGTGCAGGTTGAAAGATAGAAGGTGACACATTTAGATGCTTATTATGTTAAGGCACGGAGGTCACACATTTCTGTAGCGATAATTATAACTCACATTTAATAAACCCTTGCTATGTGAAAAGCACTGTTAAGTGCTTTACATGCTCTGCATTATTTAATTCTCAGAAAGATTCCATAAGGTGATACTCTCATTATCTCCATTTTTAACAGAGAAGGCAATTTAACTTATTATTAATTAGAAAATTAAACATTAATATTAATTAACCAAGTTAGGCCAAGATGGGACAAAGTTTTCAGGTGCCTGATTACAAACTCATACTCTGAATTATTAGGTTATAATACAGAGATATCATAAATTAGTTAAAGGAAGAAAATCAGATTATGAAATAAACATAATCTAAATCATTTTAGGTCTCAAACTGACTAACCAACCAAATATATGTGTATGGTGGGATAGGTGAGAATGGGAAGAGTTGGTTATTTGTATACATTAAGGTATTTTACTCCATGTAAGTAGGTAATTTTTTTTTTTTTAATGAAGAGGAGTGGAAGGTTTCTACTATACAAACAGGTTGGAAAAGCCTTTTTTTTTTTTTTTTTTTTTTTTTTTTTTTGCGGTACACGGGCCTCTCACTGTTGTGGCCTCTCCCGTTGCGGAGCACAGGCTCCGGACTCACAGGCTCAGCGGCCATGGCTCACGGGCCCAGCCGCTCCGCAGCATGTGGGATCTTCCTGGACTGGGGCACGAACCCATGCCCCTGCATCGGCAGGCGGACTCTCAACCACTGCGCCACCAGGGAAGCCCCTGGAAAAGCCTTTTAAGGCTCACTTTTAAGTGTACAGATAGACTATTATGGATACAGAGAAACTATGGATAAAGGATAAATATCTCCAGTTATTCACATATAACTAGTGGTCCAAGAAGGGAAAAAATTGTATTAGAGTGCTGTTTGCAACATTTCAAGAAAAAAAAAATCAAGTAAATAAAATATCTGTGGAATAAGACTGCTTGGTAAAAATGAATCTTTGCTTTGTGGTTATGGGGGTAATAATGACATTTATTGCTTGGTGTTGAAAACATCACATATATATATATATATATATATATATATATATATATATATATATATATATATAATGCATTTGGGGATGTTTTTCAAGTGCTATAAATAAAAAAATAGTATGTGATAAAGTCAATTAGAACTCGATCCAGTTCACATAACACTTAGTAGCTCTATAGTTACTGCTAAATCATTTTAAAATACAGTGCTCTGATATGCCCAGGGAAGATTTATTAGTAACAGAAAATATGTCGTTGTAACCACTAATACTTTAGTAGCTGGTGATAAAGTAGCTAGAGATAGAGAGAGTATAATTAATTCAGAAACAGTTGGCTTTTCTTGGGTATCAGGTGCAGCTGACTGGGCAGGTGATGTCTAATTGCTCCAGAGCTGTTTTCTAGTAGTCTGTTAAGTCAGCATATACTTGGCTGGACCTGGGTATCAGGTGCAGCTGACTGGGCGGATGATGTCTAATTGCTCCAGAGCTGTTTTCTAGTAGTCTTTTAAGTCAGCATATACTTGGCTGGACCTGGACACAGGCAACCGTAAACTCAAGTTATCCAAACTCTCTTCTTTTCTAAACTAATGTTCAAACTGCTGATCACCATGTATTATAGTAGAAGGTTGTGCAATCAGTTTAGGTGGTCTTATCTACCATTTCTAAATGAAATAGATATGCAAGAACTGTCAGTGTCCCAATGCATCTCCTGGACTAAGGGTGATAGATTTATGAAAACTTCTGTTTGAACCATAAAGGTGTATGAAAGGGGTGGGAGTTGGGCAATGGAGCATCATAGAGACTTGTGTATGGTTCATATAGTAAGATGTCTGTATTTCTGACTGAATGGAGAGTAAAACTATGGATAATATTGCCTTAGGCACAATTATGTACAAGCTGATAAAAATTCCCAGTGTGGTCACCCTATAACTTTGGGGTCTCTCTAGTCCAACTCTTGGGACTCCTATTTAGGAACATGATTCATTCTACTTTCTGTGTCTGTAGAGCCCATCCTATCCTTCTATGATGTAAACTTCATTCTGGTGCTCAGGCAGGGGAGATTTCTAAATTATCTCTTTGTTGATCAGTCCAGATTTTATTCTGCTTCCAAATTAATTTTCCCCAACCACATTCCTGCTTAGAACTCTTTAATGGTTCTCCAAATGATCAAGGTTAATTATAAACTCTTTAATCTGGCATTAAATGATTCTTCAGCAATTGGCCCTTACCAGTATTTTGAGACTCGTTCCCTATTGTTAGTATACAAAGACCTAAGATTCTGCAGTACCAAAACACTTGCTGGATCCAGGATGCATGAAGGGACTTCACACCTTTATGTTTAGACTTCATTCTGTCCTTGTTTACTGTTTATTCCGCTCTTTGTAAACCCATAAACCTTCCATTTGTTCCCTATTCATAATCATCTTCTCAGTAGGATTTTCATTGACACTCCCTATCCCTAGCAACAGTAAGGTGGTTCATCTTTTCTGCCTTCGTAACTCTTTACAAGGCTGTCTTCTCCTATGGTGTCTTATATAAAGTTTTATTCCAAGTTTCTAAAACAGTACTTGGAATATAGTAAGAGATTAATACTATATGTTTGTTGAATGAATAAATGCCAAAAATCAGGTAAATATATATTATAAAGAGGTATCATTAACATTTGCTGGACACATTTATTTGATTGTTTCTCCCTTTTTTTCTAAAACTGAGTACCTATTAATTAATATACCAACACTTCAAAATTTGAAATGGACTTCTACATGATATGATGAAATCATCATCATTTAGTAGACATGAGGCTTTGAGCCCTGCAAATAACTGCTTGCTTAAGCTGTTCTTGATGAGTTATTATTTTAGTCTGCAGAACAGTAAAGGGAAATGATTTGTTTGTGTATTTATAAATAGTTTCTGGATCATGTGTGTTTATGGGTTTTTGTGGGTAGGAGAGTAAGAAGCAATGCTATAGGAACAACAGTAGAGAGAATGGGAAAGAGATTGTAAAAAGAAGAACAAAAGTGTTCTTAATATTTTTTTCACCAACAATTTTGGGTTCAAAGAGCATTTGTTATCTCCCAAGAAGTATAAAATAAGATTCAAGGCTCAAAATTTTATTGGTCTTTATTCATCATTGAAATTTATTCATCTTGAAGTAACAGGGAATAAATACAAACTCAAAGTGTTGTTTTCAATTTTTTTAAATTATTTTATACAGCAGGTTCTTATTAGTTATCTATTTTATATGTTTTCAATTTTTTAAAACAAGCAAAACTGAATTAAAATGGGTAGTATGCTTGATTTTTTAAGTGCAAAGAAAATAATTACCCAAGATAAATTAAAATTTTGATCTTTATTATTTTGTAGACATGTGCTTATCCTCCTTGTGGAATAATAAATAATTTTCCTTTACCCTTTGAACATGCACCCTAAATTAGATAATTTTTCTTGGTATGTAGTTTTTCAATCACACTACTGCTGTAATAGATAATCAAAGGGGGATTGAATCCCTATCTTACAAATGTAATCATAAATAGATATTTCACACTAATGTTGGCAAGTGTGATCTGAAACACTGGACACGTGTAACATAAAGAGATTAAACTGACATTTGTGTTTCTGATAGTGAGGTGTGGATTCCAGAGACCCAGAGAGTTAAAGGATGGTGGACGTGGACATCAAAGTTCAGTGTTAAAGAGGGAGTGGAGTGGAGAGTGAAGGCAGTGACTAAATTTTATAAAACGGTCTTTTGTGATTACCATTGGGCTTGACAGTGTACTATGTATGTATTTTTATTGATTATTTTTAAAGGAAGGAATATAATATATATTGGGTGTTGCTATGGGTCGTGATTCCCTTAAAATAACCCTATGAAGTACTCTTATAATCTTTTAATAGCCCATGGACTATCCTTTATTTCTGTGTGTGTGTGGGGTGGGGGGTCAAACGATATGTGAGTATCCCTCAACAAGCATTTTCCACCCTGTGTTTAAAATACTTTTCCCACATTCGCAATATGAAATCTTTGTAGGCAGGGACTCTACCCTCAGGCTGCGTAATAGGGTTCACTTTCCTGGACTCTGTGTTATAGAGGACGCCACTCTGGTCCTACTCTAGTGCTGCCCTTTTCTGTGGAGCAAAAGCCCATAGGGCCAAAGAGATGTTCCTACCTGGGGCCATGTCATATCCCCTCATTTATAGACTATTCCGTCTAGCAACATTTTTATGAAAGTGAGCCTAAACTCCTAAATCCAGGATTCAGGGGCTGAACATGACCCAGCCCCTGCCTCCTTTCCTGGTACACTTCACCTTGCTCATTCACCTCTGGCAAGGCACTTATATTCTTTGAGCACATGAAGCTCATCCTTGCCCTAGGATCTTGCCTCTGCTTCCTATGCGATGATCTCCATCCTGAAGGATGGATTTCTTCCTGTTGTCAGGTATCAAATGAAATGTCATCTCAGGAGGCTTTCCCTGACCATCTATGTCAAAGTAACTCTTTCATTTCTTCTTCTTATTTTTTTAAATTTTCTACTCTGTGTGTGTGTGTGTGTGTGTTTTTTTTGTGTGTGTGTACATTGGTCTACATGGAATACAAATTCCATGAGAATAGAACTTTTGTCTTCTTTATTGCTGTCTTGTTCTCTGCCAACTATCTAGTGCACAGAATAGCACCTAGAACATGAGACACTCAATAAAACATTTGATGAATCAATGATTATTGAATAAATTGTCTGGGATAATCTATGTGTTCAATAAATGTATACTGTTTGAAGGAATTAATGAATTAAAATTGATTAAATCAGTGAATGAATGAAAGGTCAGATCATTCTTCTGACTCCAAAACCCATGGCTGTTTCACTGTTACACACTACTTGTGCCCATGTTGTGAACTCTACTGGACCCCTACACTCTTACAAAGGTTGAGACAAGAGGAAGGTTGTACACTGTAAGATTTTTTGCATATTCTTTTCTTTCCTGACCTTGCATTGTGACATGACAGATCCTCCCATCAATAAGTGGAACCTATCTCTCCTCCCTTTTCATCTGGGTCAGCCATGTCACATGGTTTGCCCAGTGAGTTATTGGCAAATATTATGTCAGCAGACGAGCTGTCCCTCTCTTGCTGCTCTGGGAAACTCTAAGACCACCATGTGAAAAAGCGGAGGTTATTCTACTAGATGATGAGAAACATCCAATCCAGTCCTCCCTGTTGTCTCAAGTGACTGGCTATCAACTGCCAGGTGTGTAGGTGTGACACCATCCTAGATTATCCCTCCTTCAGTTGACCTTTCAGGTAACTACAGACAAATGATCATGGTCAGCTGATATCAGCTGAGCTGGCTCAGTCCAGAATAATCATCCAGCCAACCCAAAGAACTGTGAATCAGCGGTAGTTTTAGTTCACCAAGTTTGAGGGCAGTTTGTTACAGGGCAAAAGCTAACATAATGAGGCTGTATGGAAAAAATAAAAACTGGTCTTACTATAACCATGTCCTCATAA
Organism: Mesoplodon densirostris; assembly: GCF_025265405.1. Classification (NCBI taxonomy): domain Eukaryota; kingdom Metazoa; phylum Chordata; class Mammalia; order Artiodactyla; family Ziphiidae; genus Mesoplodon; species Mesoplodon densirostris. The sequence goes on from NC_082664.1 coordinate 19,826,677, forward strand.
GTTCAGGTAGCCTTTTAAAGTATAAATATTAAACTCAAGCACAAAGAAGTTATTTTACAATGGCCATTCCTACAAACTCTATTACTAAGATGCCTCACTTGTTCGGCAGAAGAAGAAAGACTAGGCTTTGATATAGTTGATTTTGATAATGAATCATTTTATGTACCTCGTAGGTGATATTTGAATGACAAATTGAAAACGAGTCACAATTTAAATACTTTGGAGGTTGAATTAGAATAGATAAAAGCCAGGGCTTGTCCTAGATGCTGACATCACAGGATTTGCCATGTGCATATAAAGTTGGAATAACAGCAGTGGGGCTGCAATTTTATAATGCTCTGTTTGATCCATGACTCAGATGAATTTTGATTTTGTAAAGTATACTAAAGTTATGGCTGAACATCAGACATTTTAATATTGGATGGCCTATTTTGATACACACACTGACACACACCATATTATTTTGCTTAAAAATCATTGAAAGTTTTGCTCAGAAAAGTTTTGGCCTCCAAGCATATTCCAATGAATGATTCTAATACCGCTCTAATCTGATACTTGAATTTGAATTGCCAATATTATAAAAATTTGGTGCCCATGCTGCCACTGTTGACACTCACTTCTGCTAAACCAGATGTCTGTTATCTATCCTGCCACCTACACATTAAACTGCTAATCTCAGAGAAGAAAAAATGAAATATCTTATTTTTGTTGTTGTTGCTGTTACATTGAAGGATCCCTAAGATGTAATGCTGAGGCAGATTTTTATCATAATATAATTTATTATAACATATTCATTTGTCTTCTAACATTCCTCTAGTCAAGTTAGGTACTTTGAACTGTCGTGCCAATAGCAATATGGTACAATCTGTAGCTTATCCCTTCCCAACCGGAAAATCATGTATGCCATTCTCATGCCTCCTATAAATGGTTTGTTTAGGCCACTTCAAAGTGCCATCTGCCAGTATAGGCACTACCATTGGAATGAGAGAGTTCCGTATCATTTACTAGAAAAGGAATTGTGCCCATACTAACAACAGCACAAAGGACCAAAGAATTGAGAATGAAGTCTGTCTGTCTTTACCTCAGTTATGTGAAGACCTTAAAATAGGCTAAAACCTACACAGATCCAAAACATAGATGTTAGTCAAATGATACTGTTATATATTAAGATATTTTCCTCTTTGTCTCAAAGAACAGTATCTTAGGATCTCCAGTAAAGCGAACCTGGATTCATCTAGTCTTGGCCATATTTTTCCTGAGCCTTTGTTAAGTATTTTACATATTCTTCCTATAGTGATTTTAAATATATACAAAAGTCCTTGATTCTCCTCTCCTCAAGAGCTGCAGCTTAATTCCCCTAGTTTAAAATGTGGGCTGGACTTAGTAACTAACTTCTACTAAGGAGAATGTGGCAGGAGTGATGGTGTGTGACTTCTGAGACAAGGTCATAAAAGGCATTGTAACTTCCTTCTTGCTCTCTCGTGGCTAAATCCCTCTTGGAGAAGCCAGTGCCATGTTGAGAGGATGCCAAGGATGCTGGAGCAGTCCTGTGGAGAGTACATGTGGCAAGAAAAGGAGGCTTCCTGCCAACACCCATGAGAATGAACTGTCTGGAAATGTATCTCCAGTTACGGTCAAGCCTCTAGATGACTGTAAACCTGACCAACATCTTGACTGCAATTTCATGAAAGAACCTAAGCCACACCACTCAGAAAAACTGCCTCTGCGTTCCTAAACCACATAAACAATACAATAATAAATGTTTATTTTTAAACTATTATGTGTTAGGGAAATTTTTTAATTCAGCAATTGATAGTACATCCACCAAAGCAATCAGTGAACTATCAGTAAAGCTATCAAATACAAATATTTCTCAAATGTTGATTGTCAATACCTTTCTTTTCTTAAAAATGGGTGGTTTGTCTGAAATGTCTTTTTCCTCCATAAAATGCAGTGAGGTTATTTTAGGGAAATTATAAATTTTATGATATAGGAAATTTAGAAAAAGGCTTTGTGTATAAATGAAATTATAAAGAGTGGGAGTTGATTGCACATTATATAAATATGTGTATAATTAGATATAAATATGTATGTAAGGAGTTACGTGATTCAGGATGGTATTAGTACAGACTTGCTGGCATAAGCATCTTTTCCCCTGTATACATACACTGTCATGTGAGGACATATTTTCTTTTACAATTTGGAAAAAAGAAAGAGTTTGGGGTTCGGAGACAATGTGCTAATAGTGGAACACTGAGTAAGATGTGAGAAACTGTGTTTTATGGCCAGCTCCTTGGGTTAGGTTTGATTTCCTATGGTAGAGAAGGACCAGGAGCTGACATAAGAAAGATTATCTCACCTACACTGCAATCATCTGTGCTTGTGCCCAGAGTCCCATGAAATATGAAACATAATTAGAGAAGAGGTCATTTTCCTATTCTTTCATATAAACCATTGATATCTTGTATTGCCAGGTATCTTGGAATACTTTGGGATACTTGGAAGGTGCCTTATGCAACATGGGTTAGCATCCTTAGGATAAAAAAAGGAAGATATATAATGGGCAGTGGTAGGAAGTCTCCAGCATTTGGCTTCACGGGCATGTCAGGGGACAAGTAGACATAAAAGTAAGAGGAGAGGAACAGGGTAGTCCCTGTGTGCTGCTGTGTGGTGATGGCAGTGGCCAAGTTATTTGCTCATGTGAGACACTCTTCTGAGGACGCCCAGAAAAACCGGGGTATCCTTAAGTAATTTGGAGTCCTGTGGGTGAGTGAAAAGTGCGATTATTCATAGCTACAGTCTGGGAGGTCTTGGACATACATTAGAGTTGATGAATATATATTTTCAGCTTCTAAATGTTTCTTTCCTTTTCTCTTCTTTCCTTCTTTCTTTGCTCCCTCTTTCCATGCTTCTCTCCCTCCCTCCCTCCTTCCTTCCTCTCTTCCTTCTTGTCTTTGTTTTCCTTCATTCTTTCCTCTTCCTAACCTCCCTTCTTTTCCTTCTCTTTTTTTATTCTACATTGTTTGATTACTTTTGCTATAGAATCTGGATGCACTGGCTGAGTTAGGTCTTTGATTCTGGTAGTCTTTTTTGATATGGGCTTTTTGCTGCAGATACACATACACACATACACACATACAGAAACACACAAATGTGTGCACATGCACACACACACACACATCCTGTTTCATGTTAGACACTTTAAACTAGGGGTGCTTTTGACCTAAGTCTAAGGTCTATCACACATCTTTGGAATTTAGAAAATTTAGAAATTAGATTCTAGATTCCAGTTAGTGGGATTGAGTGTTGCCTTGAAGGCTTTTTATTGCTGCTGGTTGAAACTTGGCATGCATTTTGACATCCAGGTGCAATATTTCTTCCTGATTGCATGGCTCATAGTCACTTAATAGTGCGTTGTTTTCCCAAGTAAAACTCCGTGGAGGTGCAACATCTGGTTTCTAGTGAAAAAGTCGACTTAATTTACTGAAATCCCTGGTGTGATTTACAAAGCACCAATGAAGGTGGAACACTTTGACACATTGTGGAGTACTGACTGACTGTGTCTACATTGGCAAGGATTTCTAAATGGTTCATTTAAAGCAATCAGGGAATCTTTTATTTGGTACCACCCGAACAGCCAAAATATTTACATTTCTAAATGAAAACCTTTTTCTTTGGGTGAAAACATTTCCAAAAAAAGTAAATGCTTTGTTCATTAAAGGCGAAGACAGTGTTTTCTTTTGAATGGTGGAGATAGTGAAATGTTTTCCAAATATCCCCAAATGAGGAAAATGCAGCTATTTGATAAATTCCTGACTCTGAACACCATCATTAGTAAAATTTCAAGCAATTGAATTTTCAGACAGACTATCAATTCTTGCGGTGGGAGAGTTGGATATTTGAAAACACAGCCAAATTATAATGCTGATATGAAGAAAATTACCAAGGTATTTGAGATAAACCCTCATATGTATGCATGATTTTTATATATTACTAACAAAACTGAATTTAAGTGCCTTGTTTTTTTCTACCATTTATTTGTTTCTGTGAGATGGTGAACTCAGATTTTGAGGTAAGTCATATTTAATACACATTTACTGAGCATCCACTGTATAAGGTGGTAGGTACTATCAAAAAAAAAGTCAAAACTTAGTAGTGAGCTATGAACATGTCATTGCTATAATTTTTTTTTAACTTATACAATAATAGGTACAAGGAAGAAAATAGGTGGTTACTACCAGGTTTTATGCTTGTTGAGATCATCATAACAAAATCAGTGAAGTCATAGTGAGCCAAACAGAATAAAACCTAATTTCTACAACAAATGTAAATGAAGGAATATGATTTTCTACAAAATATCTAAGAACTATTGTCTTAGGTTTAAATGATATATATCAATAAATCATTGTAGTAAAGGTAGAAGACCACACAAGAACTTCATATAAACTTTACAATTTTAGTACAGAATAAAAATAAAATTGACCTGAAGTAACCTTCATGACACATGGCTAATTATATTCTTAGTGACATCACGGTACCTACTAGGAAATATTTTTCAGATTTTGCTCTTTTCTATGTATCAACTCATAAGGTCAGTAGATGTGCTCCATTTTCATAGTCTTGTGTCAATACCTCCACTTAAAATTCATGTCATAGGTTTTGGCTTTTAAAATCAAGAATGAATTTGAAGGATTCAAACTTGATAATTTTCTAATTCTACATCTGTTATAAATTAAGATAGGAACCGTCGTATAAATTACCTCATGTAACTCTTTACAACTTCCCCAACCAATAATATTATTATTCCTTTGTAACAAGATGAAGCATGGCAGACTACATGCAACTGCAGTAGAAATTTAATAAGAAAGTGATAACACTTGTTTCTTCTGATTATCTACATTTGCTGTAATAACAAAGCATGTGTTTTAATCTATTAAATGCAATGTTCCACTCCTCCCTACAACAAAATTATGTTTTACCCCATTACCATTTTGAGCGTTATATTTCTTACATTTTAAATACAATTTCTTACCTTATAAGATGTTTATGAGTATTAAACGTCACACATGTGAAAATTCTTGGAACTTATTAGCTATATACTAAAAGGTTGTGGGGTTAAATAAGAAGATACACAAGATGACATTGCTGATTATTTTTACACTTTGCATGTGGACATATATAGATCATTTCCTAGAAATACTTGTGAAAATTATGTAACAGGTACATGGTGACTTCATAAAGTTAGTACTCTTTGTTTGTTCTGTTTTGCTCTTATTCAGATTTAATTACCCTGAATTAAGTTGTTTGCAAAATAGCATTCACTTATTCATTCAACAAACATTTTGTGAGGGCCTGTTATGTTGCTGGCACATTTTTAGTAGATGGTATGGAATAATGTACCAAAGAAGTGAAATTCCTGTCTTACAAATTTATATTCTAGTGATGTAGGGAGAGGAAAAAAACAAAGGAACACATAATACATCAGGTAAGTAGTTGTATCAGTCAAGGTTTTCCAGAGAAATAGAACCAATAGGGTGTGTGTGTGTGTGTGTGTGTGTGTGTGTGTGTGCATGTGTTTGTGTGAATAAGGAGATTTATTTTAAGGAATTGGCTCACTTGATCATGGGGTCTGGCAAGACAGTATTGGTAGGGCAGGAAATTCAGGCAGGTATTGATATTGCAGGCTGGGACTGAAGTTTGTAGGGCAGGCTGACGGGCAGAAAGTTCAGGCAGGGCTTCTATGTTCCAGTTTTGTGGCAGAATTCCTTCTTCAGGAAAACTCAAGTTTTGCTCTTAAGGCCTTCAATTAACTGGATGAGGTCCATCCACATTATCAAGGGTAATCTCCTTCACTTAAAGTGAACTGACTTTATATCTAATCACATCTACAAAATACATTCACAGCAGTGTCTAGACTAGTGTTTACCAAACAACTGGGCACTGTAACCTAGCCGGGTTGATACATAATATTAATCATCACAGTAGTATTAAAAAAAAGTAAAGCAAAATAAAGAGATGAAATGATGGGGAAAGAAAAGTACTATTTCAGATTGGCTAGTTAAGGAAGACCTCTCTAAGGGTCAATATTCCAACCAAAACCTGAACCAAGTGAGGAACAAGCTATGGAGAGACTAGAGTGTTGAATAGAGCACTTAACACAGAAGAAACTACGTTCAAAGGCCTTAAGGTAGGAGCATGGTTGGCATAGTTTATGAACAGCAAAAAGAACCTCTCAGTTAAAGTGTAGTGAGAGAAGAGGGAGTGGTAGGAACACGAAGTAAGAGAAGTAGTCCAGGATAAATTGTGTAAGAACTTTTAGGCCATGGTAAAGGCTTTTATTCTGAGTGAGATAAGGAGTCAATGGACGGTGTCAGGCAGAGGAGGGATATGGTTTGCAGTAGCTCAATGACACAAATTAGTGGCCTCAGCATAAATGATATGTCTTGAATGTCAGTGTTAATTGATAAATAAGATATGTGGCATGAGAGAAGAAGGAAGAAGTCAAGGATGATCCCCAAGTGTTTCTTTGGCCTAATTATTAGAAAAATGAAATTTCCATTTACTAAAATAGCAAGCCAAGACAGAGCTGGTTGAGATGGGGGCACATAAAGAGTTAACTTGGAGATGCTTCTTAAGTATCCAAGGAAGATGTTCAGCAGGGATTAAGGGGTAGTTATTAGAGATAGACAAGAGATTTCTGAATTTATTGATAGTGTTTAAACCCATGGGAGTGAAATAATCACTTGTGGAGACTAGAGAAAGAATTTAAAGAACTAAATCCTAGAATATTTCATGTTTAGAGTTTGGGAAAATGAAAAAATTCAACAACAATAACAGCAAAAACAACAAGCTGGAAGAATAAACTTCTTAAATTTGGAAGTGTCAACACATGTAAAGTCTAAACATTTTATTCAAGGCAACGTTTCTTAAACTGGTATGGAGTTTGCCTCAGACAGGTTTCATGTTCAAATACATTTTCAATACCCTTCATACTATATCACTCTCTGTGAAATTTTTTATGAATATTTCCATACTAAAGGCTCTGAGAAACCTAAGGGCAAATGAACCTATTTTAACTGTTAAACACAGTATTTCAAACATTTTTTGATCATGGAAGCCTTTTATTTTTAATAGTAGCTGAGTAATTCCATGGTCCTGAAATTATTTTTCTATGTTTCTTTGCCACATACTCTTAGAATGCCTATTTTGTTATGAACTGCCTGTTCCTTTAACACTAATAGCTGGTAACATTGTCTCCAAAGTTTTTGCACCTACAATAATGGAGATGGGGAGAAGTGTCTGGACTTGGGATACTTTTTAAATTTAAAAATGGGTAGAATTAGGTCATAGACTGAAGAATGAAGGCAAGAGAAAGAGACAACTGAGGATGACTATGACTTTGGCCTTAGCAATTGGTGAAAGTTATTGCCTGTAACTGAGATGGGAAAGACTTGGGAATATGAGATCAGGATTGCTTTGTAGGGTAGGGACTAAGTTAAATTTGAGGTGCCTATTTGATGCCCAAATGGAGATGTCTAAAAGACAATTCAGCCTTTGAGTCACACTCAGAGAAATGTTATGACTAGATAAATTTGAGGGTGATGAACATAAGATATTTATGTCCTAAACAGAATGAGATGTTCTAGGGTGAGAGTACAGAGAAGAAAAGATGTATTACAGGCTGTACCTCTCGAAGGAGTATTATAGATGGAATGGGAAATAACAGTGATTTTCCAGTAGAGTTTTGATATTATCTTTATGACAGCAGATGACCAAAAGTTAGGAGTAGTAGAGAAAATATTACCAACATGTGAACCTCCTGCTATGCTCACTTGTAATCTTGTGATAGATGGTTCAACACAAATAATTTCGAGTTCCATCTCTTATACCTGTTTCTAAGCTAGCCCTAACAGCCACCCTCTCTTTCTACTAAGAAGGAGTAAGTTAGCTGATTTAACATGGAATTGAAAAAGTGTCTTATATGTAATATGTGGGGAGTTGAAATGCAGACTCAGAGCATATTTTTGACTTTTAAATTTCTGCCAATCAAATAATTTATTCTGTGAGATGCCAATTAATTTGCTTTTTAAACAATTCTTCCCAGTGCATTTACTTGTTAACCAATTAGAGAAGTTGGATGATGTAGGTATAGTCATTTTTGTCAAATCTCACTTGAAATGCTTTTGCATTTTTATCTCTGTTTCTTTTTTTTTCTGCATTGATTATTGTTTGCCTTCATCGAATTAATGGTTTTGGAATCATTGACTCACAGTCTTAGATTTGGGACAGATTGAGTCATCAAACATGAAGGGAAGGCTGACAACATTTGGTAAAAAGGCTTGAATAATTATGTTGATTTTTAAAGACAAAATTAAGCAGAGGGAAGTCAGAAAGTCAGATTTCATTAATATTAAGTAACTATTATCCTCTTTACAGTTTCAGGAAAAAGGCAAGAAATCAGTCTCAAATTTCTCCACTGCAGAATGGTAGCATTGCCCTTGTGGGGGCTGCTTGCTCCTGTGTGGGAAATGAAGTTGCTCAGTGTTGGGTATGTGGTGATAAGTCTGAAATAGTGCATGGGATACAGATGATATTTCCTTAATATTATGCAAAGGAATCAGACTCCGAGATTATTATTATTCAGTGCTAACTGACTAATGGGCGGGACAAGGTACAAGCCTAGCTCCCTCTTTGCCTTTTAGTATATCAAGCTCTTACTATGACCAGCCGATTCTCCTGCTACATGGCCATGGTATTCCTCTTGTTACCTGTTGTCAAGAGATGTCATGCAATTAGTAAGAATCCACAAAAAAAAAGACACTATAAGAAAATAGAATAAAGCCATTGATACTGATTGGGCTCTGATAAAGCTTCCTGCTTCCTACGTTTGTACTTTGCATATAGAAAAAAAGAATGAAGAGTCTGAAAGTAGGGCAAAGCACAGTGTGTTTTCTAAGGAATTTGAATTTTGCCAGGTCATGGAAGAGTATAGGGTGTACTTGACTTTAGTGGTGCTTCAGTGATTTAACTGGACTATGCCCAAGAATACATAGAAGAGCTATCAATAAAAAGAAACATTTTTCTGATTATATAAGTACTACATGGCCACTGTAAAAAGTTTGAAAAAGACAGAACTATTTCAAGAGATAACAAATCAACCTAATCCTTATAAAGAGACACCACTGAAATTACTTTTGGTGTATTTTCAATGCATTTTCCGTATACGCTTGATGACACTTTTATAGAGGGTTTCCTGGCATTTCTCTTGTTGCATTTTATTGTGAACATATTCTCAATTTATTAAGATTTGTTCATTAATACACATTATAGTGATGCAATATTATCACATGATATATACTCTATAATATATTTATTTGTTGCCCTTCTGTTGAGGGTTGTTCCACATTTGTTGTGAATAAAATTGTGGGGAACTTGTTGTTTGTTAAGCCTTACAGTTAAAATACTTACCATGTAAATATTAAAGGTTTTTTTTTAAAAAAAATTATTTACTATTTTCTCACATTTGTCATTGAAGTTGACACAATCAGAAGAAAAGGGAATGCCATTTTTATAAGCCTATTCTTTGGAGTAGTTCATTAAAAATTACCAATACTGTGAAATAGTTCACTGAATTAAAATGAGAGATGATTGGTTTTGTAAAGATAAAACAAGTGTGCTTTGAGCCCAGCATTTTAGGCCTGGGAAAATAGTCTAATGCTGATTGCAAATACTTTAGCATGATTAAGGCTGATCTCTTCAGAAATAACCTTTGCTTTCTAGTTAAAACATGACTGAACCAAATCCCCTCATGGATCTTTTTCTGGAAGTCTTGCTTTTCCCTTTAGGCATGATGTGAGTCATTATATTGCAGTTTTGATTATGAGTAGAATATTCATATTTACATAGTTGCAGACACCTCATCCTGCCATGATTAGAATGCACATGAGTGAGTAGATAATGATGGTTATTTATTATGATAAAACTAAATGAATGACTTAAATTCACCTAAAGAAAAATCTTTACTTTGAAGACAGGTGGTATATTTACAGTTATTTATAAGCTTTATAGCTTTTTTGTTTGTTTGTTTCCTTCTGCATTTTCTCAAAACATAGAAATGTTAACCCTTATAAATATGGAAAAATTAAATGGAGACAATCCTATTAATTCATTCTCCTAGAAACTAACAGGAGGGAAGAAAGGGACATTAATTAATTATTTACACATAATATATTGATTCGTTGGCATGTGTTACTTATCATGACTCAAAACTGTATCTGAAATTTAAATATTTCAATATTTAGATAATAATAAGTTATATGACTCATTCATTGATCCATCAATGTTGATGTGGATATTTGTATTACTGTTCATCTCTCTAAGTTACATAGGACAGATCAGAGTGACAGTTTGCATTGATCATGAGAGTGAATTGATGTAGTAAAAATCATATTGTGCAAATGCCTTCTTTTTATTAGAATGAAGCTACTGGGTTTCATTTTATTTAACTAAAGTATGTCCTAATTTGTTAAATATTTTCAAGCATTATATGCTGAATTCAGTAGGTTCAAATTCCTAATATATCAGGCAAGATAAAGTAATAGTTTCCAGGAGAGGATTATTGGAGGCAGGTGTGATGTTGTGATTTGTAATAATTATATATTTGGCCTTCATCCCTATTTCTGGCACAGAGCTTCTAAAACCCTTGGAATTTCCAAAGTAATGAGAGCCCTAAAGATGTCTTTTGTTATGCTAATGAGGTAGCTTTTGGACCACACCTAAGGATGGGGGCTGGTTGCCAGGAGAACCAACCATGTGATTATAAGTTGAAATATTCAGTCCCACAGCTTACTTCCAGGGAGGGAGAGGGGCTGGAGGTTGAATTGTTGCCAATGGCCAATTATATATTCAATCATACCTGTGTAATGAAGCCTCTGTAAAAACCCAAAGGGACAGGGTTTGGAGAGATTCCAGGGTGATGAACATGTGTATATTTGGGAAGAATGGCACCCTCCCAGAGGACATGGAAGCTCCCAGCCCTTTCCCCATACCTTGCTCTATGCATCTCTTCCATCTGACTGTTCCTGTGTTATATATTTTTTGTAATAAACCAGTGATGTAGTACGTAAAATGTTTCTCTGACTTTTGTGAGCCACTTTAACAAATTAATCGAACCTGAAAAGGGAGTCTTAGGAACCTCTGGTTTATAGCCAGCCAGTCAGGAGTACAGGTAACAAAGTGGGCTTGAGACTGGCTTCTGAAAGGCAACAGGCGAAGGCAGTCTTGTAGGACTGAAACTTTAACCTATGGAATATGGTGCTGCCTCCTGGTAAGTAGTGTCAGAATTGAGTTGAATTATAGGACACTCAGTTGTTGTCCCAAGAATTGCTTGTTGGTGGGGTGGGGGCAGCCCTCATCATAGGACTCGGTACTAGAATCTATTTAGCAGGCTATCCTAAATTTATTTGACCAAGGAATCTGACTTTGTGGTTTGGAAAAGGCTGTTGCATACACATTTCAAGTCTTAAATTATTTTTTTCAAAGAGACTAATAAAAACCTGACACATCTGACGTATATATCCTAGGGTGGGCTCAATTATAGATGGGCTAAGTAATCAACGCTACGATGTTTGTGGGAAGGAGCAAAAAACTCCACTTGGTTAAAGACTGGATATTGCATTTTCCTGACAAGAATTACCACAAATTACCATCATAATTTGGTTAACACACATGTTTTTATCTACTTTTTTTTCAAGAACGATAATATTTTTATGTAATATCAATTATTAACATTTAAGAATGGATTAATAAAATACAAATTTCTCTTTTTGTTAATAAGACCTAGAGGGAATGGGACTAAGGAAGGTGAGACTAAATGGGACAAACAATAAGGAAAGGCTTAAAACAGCTGTGCTCAAACCACGCTATGCATTTAAGTCCCCTGATAAGACTTTTAGACATGAAAATATCATGGCTCTACCGCTAGCATTTCTGATTCAAATGGTCTAGGGTAGGGCTGAGGTATTTTAAAGCTCTTATGATTCTAATGTGCAGTCCCGAATAAAAGTACAGCTCAGAAGGAGGGATGGTATGCAAGAGGTGTGCTCTCTCTACTAGGGAAAACTCCAGAAACATTAGGCATTGGGGTAAACTGGCCATAAAAGAAAAAGTGGCAATGACTTTAGGAAGTGAAATATAAAGGTCTTGTGGATCAAATTCCCTGAATCAATGGGTGGAAGAAAAGTGATCCGTAGGCCTAAGAGCAGCTAGAACAGTTTCCATATTGCAGAAGTGTAACTTATACCCACTAAACAACACCTTCCTATTTCCCCCTATTCCCAACCCCTGGCAACTACTATTCATTTTTCTATCTATGGATTTGACTACTCCAGAGACTTCATTTAAGTGGAATCGTACATTATGTGTCTTTTTGTGACTTATTTCACTTAGCATACTGTCCTCATTGTTCGTCCATTTTGTAGCATCTGTAGCATACTGCCACCCTCATCCCCAGGATTTTGTTGCCCAGTATAACAGAAATTGAACTTTAGTATCACATAGAATGCATATCATATCTCTACCTCAGAGTAATTATATTGTAAAAAAAAAAAAAGCGTAGTTGAAATTGGATTTTGGAAAAACTGTAAAATGTTGCAAAACATGCATATTCATGTACTGATAATCCAGGAGTCATTTTATTTATTTTCCTTTTAAGGGAAGGAAAGAAGAGAAGAACAGTAGAAAACATAGAGATCAACTGAGTTCTTACTGTTTCTGCCACACCCTTTCATATATGTCACCCAATTTCACGGTCGCAACACAATTTTAAGGTAGAGTATCCTCATTTATAGATGAGGAAACCAAGGCCCATAGGCTTTAGTTAGAGAGTATTCATTTGCAAAGCTTGGATTTAAAATGAATTCTTATTTCAAAACCTTTGCTTTATCTACCTCACTGAATACAGATGAGTTTCCCTGAATACTCAGTGTTGGTGGAATTTACAGAGAAATCTCATCCAAAAGTTTCGTTACACTTATACCTTTTATAAAGTCCCAAACCAAATGATTTTCAGAAAAAGGAGAGATTGTACTTCAGATGATGATTAAGAACTCAACTTTTAGCAATTCATAGAAATTTTCTTCTGAAATAATTGCGTTGTATCTTGCGTCAGAAAGTATTCTCCTTAAACTGCTTCATTCCTATTTTAAAAGTAGTAAATTCCTTATTTTTGTTCTGTACCTCAAAGAGAAGCTTTCCCTTCAATTATATCAGAAGACTGGATTTCTACATTTATCTTACAATTAATCAATAAAGAAAACATATTACCTCCCAATCTTCAGTCTTCCAAAATTAGTTCTTTGATCAAGATACACTTTCCATCCCTAGTTCAAGGGGAGTAGATCCAGGGAAGGCTTTTTTTGTTTTGTTTGTTTCTTTGCCCCATTACAATTTGGCCTTGACCCTGCCTGACGTGTTTTAGGGCATAAGGACAACAGAGCAGGTGTCTCATTCAATGCCAGGCAGAAGGCTGTGATAAAGTCCTCATGGAATAGAAATGGGAGGAGAGTTGACATCTTTACAGAATGATGATTAGTAAAAACAGACTCTCCACCTTCTCCCCGTGTTTCATCCTTTATATAGATTCAAGGCTAGGACCCATGATCATCTTCTTAAATTTATTGTCTATAGACAGAAATATAACAAATGCTTTCAAAACAAATATATCTTATTACAGGGAAATTCTGACCCTTATGAAATGTTACATTATCAAAGAAAAAAGTTGAAAGAACAGGTAAACTGAAGTTTATTTTATGTTACAGGTTTAGGCTAAGATTGCAGGAATTAGCAAAATGTTTGAGGTTTAGCTGAGAATCAGCTTTCACAAATACATCAAGAGAGGCTCAGACTGCATTCCATGTATCTTAAACCCAAGTAAAATACTTTTATAAATACAGAGAGGTGGGTGGAAGATGGAGATAAGAGTATGGAATGTATGAGAGGGGATAGCATCCTGAATTTTTCTGCTTCCACTCTAGCATCTCAGACCTGATGAGAGATTCCTCATGGTTTTGAACACATGTGTAGTCTTCATGTCTGCTACCATAGGCACTCTTTTTTTAAGCCACTTTATTGAAATATGATTGACATTTAAAAAAAAAACTGTGTATTTAATGTGTACAACTTGATGAGTTTAGAGATAAGTGTACACCCATGAAACCATCACTACAATCTATGCCATAAACCTATCACCTCTAAAAGTTTCCTCCCTCCCTCTTATTTTTATTATTGTTATTATTGTTATAATTATTATTGTTCTTTGTGTGTGTGTATGTGTGTGTGTGTGTGTGTGTGTGTGTGTGTGATAAGAACATCTATTATAATCTTTACCCTCTTAGTCATGGATACTCTTTTCAGAAGTTCATCATGCAACCAGTAGTTAAACAAGTAGAGGATCTGGCTTACATTTACTCACCGAGTCTTCTGTCCACTTGGTTTAGTACCACTTCTGCAGTGGATGTTCTCTGATGGGCATTGATATTTAGTAAAATGAAACCCGTCCTTTGTGCCCACATGCCTTTTTCTCAGATCTCCTTGTCATTGACCCTCCTACTGTGCTCTTCCAGCCAGGTCACTGACCAGCCAGCTAAGCTGCTTGAACCATCCATCTCAACAGTATGTGAGTTATAACACAAGACCCTTGCCAGAGTGTGGAGTGACCATAGGTCAGTTAACTCTCCCCTAATCTGTTTTGTGTACTGCTCTCTGCTCACTTTGAACCAGGTCCCTCAGGATCCACTCCTAAATTACCTTCACTGATTCATTCAGGGGGTGACCTCACGAAACGGAATGAAGGAGGAAGAGTAGGACAGGAGAAAAAGTTAAACAATAATGTGGTTTTGACTAGAGGGCAGCTTCAGTATGATCCAATGAGAAAGCTCTGGACTCTGGAGCACAAATTACGACATAGAATCATTCTCACGTTTTGTACTCTCAGGGATCAGCTAACTTTTTTGGTAAAAGCCTAAGTAGTAAATGTTATATGCTTTTTAGGCTATTTAGTATCTGTTGCAACTGCTCTGCAATTGTAGTGTGGAAGACAGTGTGTAAGACACAGCACCTCTGTGTTCCAATGAAACTTTATTCCCAAATTCAGGTGATGGCTTGGATTTGAGCCGTAGGCTTGCTGGAACTTGCTGTACTCTGCTCTATGGAAAAAAATGGCTCCCATTTGGCTGAACGAAATTCTCCAAAGAAGAGTATAACTGTGAGTTGTGATTGGCCAACACTGTCAGCATATGATGGCTACCAGTATCCTGGCAGTAAAGGGGATCTGGATAGGACACCATAAATATCCAATGCAGGCAGAGAACCAAGGAAGGTTTCTAGGAGGCAGTGATGACTGAACTTAACTGATTCTTTAAAGAGAGCTGATGAAGTGACATCATGCACAAAGATGTGAAGGCAGGTTACAGAACTGTGTGTGCAGAGACTACAATCTGTTTGGAATTAAATGTGAACAGTAGAAGAAAGAGGCTGTGGGGGGTAATGTATACTATCCTAAGAACACTGATTTTACCTCGTAGGAATGAAGACTCTTTGGGGAGTTTAAAGTAGTTTAAAGTGGAGACATGGGATAGTCTCTTCAGTGAAGATGCAGGAGCCACAACCTTTTGTTGCTAAGTCCATCTATCCATATAGAATTTTTTTTAACTGTATACTATCCATAGCATTTAAGAACACTTGTGTGTTTCAGTTCTGTTTCAGAGCCAGTACGTGATGATCTAGATGCAGCTTTGGTGCTGCCTGTGATGGTGGCATATATCCTCAAAGAGACTTTCCAACAGTGAAGTGGGATTTGCATCTTTGATCAATATATGCTTTTGCCGCCCAGCTTCCTGGAATTACAGTAGATGTTTGAAAGGTGTTTCTCTAGATGTCAGGGTGAAGTTTATGACCATGAGATGGGGCATTTGCTATTGCTAAATGAAGCCAACTGGTGTAGAAATAAGTCACATCTTGGTCTACTTAGTCCCATGCTTTGGCGAACAATTACAATCATTTTGTACCAAATCTCAGAGAACCACCTGTTCAAATCGGAGGTTCTCATAATGTAAACAGCCTTTTATGATCTTTTTGAAAAACAAATTACCAACAAAGACACCCCTCCTTCTTTTTTGTGGCTTCCCTTCCTAAACCCTTCATTCTTCAATATTTAGGCCAAGGCCAAGAGAGTGAACTAGCCATGAATAACCTTTTAGGAATACTCTTTTGCACATATGTGGGCTGGTTTAGAATGGCAAAACCCCAGAGGAAGGGAGAGCAAATACGAGCTGTATTGATATCTCAAGCTTCAGGTGACAATTATTTGAACCAGGATTAGTCTCAGTGAGAGAATATTTAAGAAAGTCAAATCTCTAGAAAATAGATCAGATAACAGTGGTGGCCCCTGAAAGTAGGTCAGGGCCTGATATTTTTTCTCCTTTTTTGTATTTTCCAAATATCTACGAAAAATATTTATTACTTTTTACAGTAAGGAACAATTAAAAACATGACATTTTTGATGTCTGAATCAGTTCTTTAGTTTAAAAAGTTCTTTGTTCACAAGCATGTGGCAGACACGTGCACAAGAAAGTTATTAACATGCTCTAATATTTATGTAATACTTTTACCCAAAAAAAGATGACTTCAGATCTTTATACTATAATAGGAACAAATTTATTAGCTGTTTTGTTGGAGCCTAGAGGTCTATAAAATTCTGACATACAGCAATGTGCTGTACAGACATCAGTCCCCCAACCACTAAACTGTTGTTGTTTCTGGAATATACAATGGCATTTTCTCCCTGATATAGGGCAATGCAGTACTCAATATCATGTGTATTGATAGAGAAGAGGGTTTTTAGAGACCATAATCAAGCATTTTCTGGGAGTTATGTATTAACTTTTTATTGTAAATTTTTATTGAACAGCAAGGTCTTGAGGAGCAAAGTTAGGACATTTTTAGAGAGCATATAACATGTAAAAATTACAAAATATTACTAAAATCATATACACTACTTTTCCTGATTACTGTATAAAATAAGTAAATGTTATTTAATGATCATCATAGGGAAAAAATAGTGTTACTACTCTTGTCTCTCCATCCAGCATTCATAACTCTGTAGAGGTAAGGTAACTTGAACCCTACTTCAGGCTGAAGATCGAGGCAGCTTTATCAACCATTGTCAGAATGAGAAAACCTGCATGCACACAAAGCAGCAACCTCAGTTCTCCCAATACTCAGGCCTGTTCTAGTCAAGCACCACACATGGCAACTTACAGGAAAGCATAATAAATTTGTGGCATACAGATCACGACACAATTCTTATCTATAAGCCGTGTTCCATCTTACTCCTTCCAGTGCCCTATCCAACTTCATGGTCTTAAATCCCTTCCATAGACATCTCATCCTCCTTCCCTGTCAATCAAGGGAATAATTTCCGAAGCCCAACGTTCTTGGCTTTGAATTCCTTCATGACCTATTACAATATGATCAATTACTTCCTCTCCCCTTAGTTTATTTCTATACCCCATTTTATAGGGATTCCTTTGAGTATGATTTTTCATCTATATCTATATCTGTATATAACTAAATTAACTATTAGTCTTTGCCCAATTATTTCTATGAAATGTATATTGCATGAGATGAGTTTAAAAAGCACACTTGCAGTATAAACCCAATAAGTGAACCCAAATAGTTGCAGAACCACCTGTCCAACAAAATTGTCTATGGGACCACTTGTCATTAAAGTTACTGACGCCTGAAAAATAGTGGAGGCCAGGCTGAGTCATGAGTTACCTGACTGGAAGCCATTTCAAGTTTAAAAGAGAAGATGAAGGGAGAAAAGAAAGAAGAGTTAGTGATTTATTACCTGAACACTTGATTCATTGGATCAACTCCTCTTAGTAGTTACTGTTTCTATAACTTCTTTATTATTGCTCCATTTGTCTACTCAAGAACTAGGTAAACACCACATTTTAGTGAATTAACCTTTTCAAACTCTTGCTGGCTTGTATGACATTTATTTTCCCAGGTCTTCCCCAGAAAATAAAAGTTAGCATACATTAATTGCAACTCCCTTTATTTTGAACAGATATGGAGCCTCTAAATCCTTAATTACTGAGAAGCAAAGTAGGATTTTATTGTTGCACACGATATTAGAAAAACTTCTTTAGAGACTATCTTGAAGCCCAAGCTTTGCCACTACAGCTAGAAAATAAGTAATACTACCTTTCACCAAATATAACGAAAAATAGTAAGAGGCGAACTTCAAAGGTGTATGAACATGTGAAGAGACAAATTCCTATCTGCAGTATTCTAGCTCTGGATTGGAAGGTACATCATTGCCTACCTACTCTAATGGGATCAAGGTCAATGGAAATGTGGCATGAGATTATTAGCTGGCAACAGATTAGGCTTTAGTGTCTACATTTTTGGATGAGCTGATCCAAACCTCCCCACTCCCAACTGAACATATATTTGGATAATATAATATACATAAGAGTATCTATCTATCTTTCTATCTACTTATTAATTTTTCTGATGAGATGATTATTCTTGGGTCTTGGTTCTTTGGAGGGGAAAGGAAGGTGATGAAGAGAATAACACAAGAGCATTTTTCTGTCAGTCTGAAGGTTTGGTTTTATGCCCTCTGGAGAAATGGCTGTTGGAGTTGTATTTCTAAATAAATGTGTAGCATTTCAGGCAACAGGAGCTAACCCCATCCCTGCTCTTACCACACACCAGAAAAGAGTTTGAGAATGACACCCTAAACGTTCTAGATCTGCCACTAACATTTTTGTAGAGAACATCGTTGGTGGAGTTGCCAAAATAGGGTGAATAATTGCCTAAATAGGGTTGCTTAGGCATGAAATTATTAGGTGATTGCCTAAATGACAGAGGGAGACAGGGTTGGGGACAGCCCATGTCAGGGTGAAGAGCCACCTAACTTAAACTTTAATATGAATTGGGCTTATTTGTGCCTATGGGCTGGTAAGGTCTGGGGAAATACGGGTTATGGAAATTATGAGAATAATGTGTCTTACAGAACAAAGAAATTTATGAAGAGATAGGCCATCCTCAGTTTAAAGACTTCTTATTTACAAACTGTTTTCTTTTTACTTTCTTGATTACCTGCACATTTCTCCTTTCCTTCTGCTCTGGCTACTCTTTTGCTTCTGACAGTTTTCCCCAAACTTAGCCCACTTCACTCTTTTCATGTCTTTTTCTTAAAGAAATATGGCAAAATAAAAAGTTAACCACACAAAAAACAAACTTCAAAACAAGAGCACCAGCTTCTGTGGTCCTCACTGACTTGCTTCATTACGTGTTCCAATGGATTTAGCCTCCAATGTGGAGGCTGGTTTTGATGTTCAGTTAAATCCCTTGTATTCCATTCCACTACTTCTTAAGATCCATATTGACAAAGAGAAGGAGAGACACGAAATTTGACTCCTAGTACAATCCAGTCTATCATCTCAGAGAAATCTCTCAAGGGAAAAAAATGTTTCAACTGGTAAAATCCATATTTCAATTTAATTCTAACTAAATTTATTTCAACACTTTAAGAGTAGCCTTTACATGAAACTGTATATACAAAAAGAAACCGCCTGAATGTTAACTGTGTGACTGACATTCAAACATCAAATTAGGATGAATAATTGAAGACTCAGCATGCTTCTTCTGACAGATTGTCAGTGGGCAGTCTGAAAGTCTCTCCTAATCAAAATATTGATGGAATACCATATCT
Source organism: Mesoplodon densirostris (assembly GCF_025265405.1). Taxonomy (NCBI): domain Eukaryota; kingdom Metazoa; phylum Chordata; class Mammalia; order Artiodactyla; family Ziphiidae; genus Mesoplodon; species Mesoplodon densirostris. The sequence continues at coordinate 19,846,463 of NC_082664.1, forward strand.
ATTTATGGGTTTCATGACTTAAGGTGATAGTGAAAACTTACAGTTTTTTAATTTAGCTCACAATATTTAGTCTGTGTAGTCTGGAACAAAAAAGGCTGAGATATAAGTTAATGATAGTCAAATATAATTTCTCTTTTTTGTTTCTTCAAATATAAAGAGCTATTTATAAACCTTTATAAACTTAACACTTCACAAGAAAACCACTAATGACATGATGAACTTCATAATGAGCACTCAGATAATGGCTGAAGATTTTTTAGTTGCTTCGGCTGGAGGTCTTCATAAAAAACATTTAAGAATGATGCTTTAAATTACCTTTTCCTATATGAATCAAATCATCTTCCTCATTCCTTTCTAGTATCACTGATTGTATTATTTTGCAACTGTATAATATATAATATATTAATATATTAATATATTTAAAATATATTTTATATATTTATTTATAATATAAAATATATATTATTTTCAATTTATATATTGTGCTTGAGCACTGCTCTTCAGTAGACCTTTTTGTGATGATGGAAATATTCTATATATGTGCTGTACAATATGGTAGTCACTAGTTACATGTGGCTATGGAACACCTGAAATGTAGCTTGTTTGAGTGAAAAACTGTGTTAATTTCTATTTAATTTTAATTAATTTCCATTTAAATAGCCACATATGCCTAATGGCTACCATATTGGGAATGACAGCTCTATAGACTGAATTTAGATTTTGATTACCTGTACCCTTAGTTGTTATGACTGGTTTTACTGAAATGATAACTTAAGCTTTAACACTGGAATGGAAGATAAGGGCCTCTGGTGTTAGGGTCTGTATCCTCCTATAACATAGTTAATTGAAACAGTTTGTCAAGAAGGGATATCTATGATTTCCCTTTCCCTTTTTCAAATTTGAGTGAAGAAATTAACTGTCCATAGAAAACGTTGAGCCTCCTTACTGAGACAGATTCATAATATGTCCTGAAGATGATTTAAAGGAGTAAGATTGACAGGTGCTGTTTAAGCAGAAAAATAAAGCTCACATAACTCTTTGCCCATTAGTTTGGAATGTGGGATGGTGACATTTATGGAGAGACTCTCTCATTTCAGCTTTAGAGATGATACTATTTCACCAGCTGTTGGAAAAGTTGTCCCTCTCTCCACTCACCTTACAAGCACAACCCACTGGCTGGGCATGATTCACTTCTCCTGGGATGCAGAATGTTTCTAAAAGACTTGATTTATTATTTTTCTTTCTGTCTCTGGAACAGTTGTATTCAAAGAACCAGACACACTGGCTTGGTCTAGAAACTACAGGAGAGCAGAATGATAGGGCATTCTTCTCCACGCTCCACTTAGGGAATGCGTTCATTCCCTTTCTCTTCTCTTCCATGCATACGTCTCCCATATGGCTGTGAAGGAGTTCAACTCAGTATTCATTTTCAAAAACTTTCATCCCCTTATGCTAACAGTTTATTATCTCTTTTACTTTACAACGTCCTGAAATTTTGCCCTGTGATGTTTAGAAGTCAGTCACTGTTCATTGGAATGTTCTTAAGAACTTAATGATTAGAATTTTATGTTTTCTTTCTGTCACTCTGGGCTTAGAGTAAAGTACCCTTATAAATGTTGACTCAGCTATATCCACTTCTTAAAGTGGTATACTTTCTGTGTCCCAAATTTTTTTTTTTTTTTAAGATGTTGGGGGTAGGAGTTTATTAATTAATTAATTGATTTTTGCTATGTTGGGTCTTCGTTTCTGTGCGAGGGCTTTCTCTAGTTGTGGCAAGCGGGGGCCACTCTTGCACGGGCCTCTCACTATTGCGTCCTCCCTTGTTGCGGAGCACAGGCTCCAGACGCGCAGGCTCAGTAGTTGTGGCTCACGGGCCTAGTTGCTCCGTGGCATGTGGGATCCTCCCAGACCAGGGCTCGAACCCGTGTCCCCTGCATTAGCAGGCAGATTCTCAACCACTGCGCCACCAGGGAAGCCCTGTGTCCCAACTTTTTGAAGCAAATACAGGAAACAACACACAAGTGAAACAATTTCTTCCTGTGTCATGGTTTCATAGTCAGTAGCATTTCAGTTAACAAACAGATTCTTCAAACTTTAATGAAGAATGGATTAGTTGGTGGAATGGGGTAAATTTAGGCCTCTATCACTGTTTCTATTCTAGGGCCCTGGCAATACTTCTTGAAATTCATTAAGTAATTTTTTCTAGTGCCCAGGGTTTCACCATACCACATTTTAAGTGAGAGGTATCTAAGTTATTTCAAAGGAAAAGTCTGTCTTTTCGTGATTACATACTGTTACTCATTTCATTGGAGATTCGCAGACATTGCTGCCATCACTCCCTCTCAGCAGAGATTGTTTACAAGGAAATTAGATTGATTTTGATTGAGCAGGAGGTCAGTATACTTTATCTCTCTGATTTCATCTTCCATTGTCCTAAAATGACTTAAACTAGCTCGAGACACATGATGAAAGTTAACATTTATGTAGTGAACAGTAAGATAATTCTGTAGGGAAATTAGCATTTTGCCCATGCAATCTTAAAATGAGTTTAGTTAGATAAATAAAAATAGCCTTGGGCCTCCCTGGTGGCGCAAGTGGTTGAGAGTCCGCCTGCCGATGCAGGGGATACGGGTTCGTGCCCCGGTCTGGGAGGATCCCATATGCCGCGGAGCGGCTGGGCCCGTGAGCCATGGCCGCTGAGCCTGTGCATCCGGAGCCTGCGCGTCCGGAGCCTGTGCTCCGCGACAGGGGAGGCCACAACAGTGAGAGGCCCGCATACCACAAAAAAAAAAAAAAAAAAAAAAAAATAGCCTAAAAATGAGCTTTGAGTTCAATATTCTTTTGTTTCAATTTAGATTTATTTTAACTCTTCTATCTTTATCTATAAAAGACCAAGGAAATTCATATAAATATATAACATTCACATAATTTATTTGTGCATTTGCTTCATGAAGGGAAGACAGTAGTTGAAAACAACAATTCTAAATTCCCCACAGTTGGAATTCTGTGGCAGTCCAGTGGTTAGCACTCTGTGCTTTCACTGTGGGGTGCCCAGGTTCAATCCCTGGTCAGGGAACTCAGATCCTGCAAGCCGCACAGCATGGCAAAAAAATGAATAAACAAATAAATTCCCCACAGTTGATTTTTTGACACCTGTGGGTTGGGTAATCTGATCCAATCAAGGGGATTTCTGTAAGTGAAGTCCTCACAAGCCAAGAAGGAAACAGTTGTCACTTCTGGCTCTCTTTGTCTGATTTTCATTTATTCATTCATGGAACAGATATTTAAAGAGAACACACGCTATAGTACAAGACATTTCACAATATTGTGAAGAGGGATAGACATCTTTGTCTTCATGGTATCCTATTCTAAGAGAAGGAGATATAAATAAACTAATATATTAATAAAATATATCAGTTGAGAATGGTAATATGAAAAAAATTTGAAGCAAGGAAGAGGTTAGGACATACCATGAAGGTAGTGAAGTGGTTACAACTTTAAATATGGTGACCAAGAAATTCTTCTTTTTTTTTTTTTTTCAACATCTTTATTGGAGTATAATTGCTTTGCAGTGGTGTGTTAGTTTCTGATTTATAACAAACTGAATCAGCTATATATATATATATATATATATATATATATATATATATATATATACATATATCCACAGATCTCCTCCCTCTTGGATCTCCCTCCCACCATCCCTATCCCAGCCCTCTAGGTGGTCACAAAGCTGATCGCGCTGTGCTATGTGGCTGCTTCCCACTAGCTATCTATTTTACATTTGGTAGTATATATAAGTCCATGCCACTCTCTCTTTTCGTCCCAGCTTACGCTTCCCCCTCCCCATGTCCTCAAGTCCATTCTCTACGTTTGCGTCTTTATTCCTGTCCTGCCCCTAGGTTCTTCAGAACCATATATATATATATATATATATTTTGATTCCATATATATGTGTTAGCATACGGTATTTGTTTTTCTCTTTCTGACTTCCTTCACTCTGTATGACAGACTCTAGGTCCATCTACCTCACTGCAAAAAACTCAATTTCATTTCTTTTTATGGCTGAGTAATATTCCATTGTATATATGTGCCACATCTTCTTTATCCATTCATCTGTTGATGGACACTTAGGTAGCTTCCATGCCCTGGCTATTGTAAAAAGAGCTGCAATGAATGTTGTGGTACATGACTCTTTTTACATTATGTTTTTCTCAGAGTATATCCCCAGTAGTGGGATTGCTGGGTCATACGGTAGTTCTACTTTTAGTTTTTTAAGGAACCTCCATACTGTTCTTCATAGTGGCTGTATCAATTTACATTCCCACCCACAGTACAAGAGGGTTCCATTTACTCCACACCCTCTCTAGCATTTATTGCTTGTAGATTTTTTGATGATGGCCATTCTGACCAGTGATACCTCATTGTAGTTTTGATTTACATTTCTCTAATGATTAGTGATGTTGAGCATTCTTTCATGTGTTTGTTGGCAATCTGTATATCTTCTTTAGAGAAATGTCTATTTAGGTCTTCTGCCCAATTTTGGGTTGGGTTGTTTATTTTTTTGATATTGAGCTGCATGAGCTGCTTGTAAATTTTGCGGATTAATCCATTCTCAGTTGCTTCATTTGCAAATATTTTCTCCCATTCTGAGGGTTGTCTTTTCATCTTGTTTATGGTTTTCCTTTGCTGTGCAAAAGCTTTTCAGTTTCATTAGGTCCAATTTCTTTATTTTTGTTTTTATTTCCATTTCTCTAGGAGGTGGGTCAAAAAGGATCTTGCTGTGATTTATGTCATAGAGTGTTCTGCCTATGTTTTCCTCTAAGAGTTTTATAGTGTCTGGTCTTACATTTAGGTCTCTAATCCATTTTGAGTTTATTTTTGTGTATGGTGTTAGGAAATGTCCTAATTTCATTATTTTACACGTAGCTGCCCAGTTTTCCCAGCACCACTTAGTGAAGAGGCTGTCTTTTCTCCATTGTATATTCTTGCCTCCTTTATCAAAAATAAGGTGACCATATGTGTGTGGGTTTATCTCTGGGCTCTCTATCCTGTTCCATTAATCTATATTTCTGTTTTTGTGCCAGTACCATACTGTCCTGATAACTGTAGCTTTGTAGTATAGTCTGAAGTCTGGGAGCCTGATTCCTCCAGCTCTGTTTTTTTTTTTTTTTTCTCAATATTGCTTTGGCTATTTGGGGTCTTTTGTGTTTCCATACAAATTGTGAACTTTTTTGTTCTAGTTCTGTGAAAAATGCCATTGGTAGTTTGATAGTGATTGCATTGAATCTGTAGATTGCTTTGGGTAATACAGTCATTTTCACAATGTTGATTCTTCCAATCCAAGAATATGGTATATCTCTCCATCTGTTGGTATCATCTTTAATTTCTTTCATCAATGTCTTATAGTTTTGTGCATACAGGTCTTTTGTCTCTTTAAGTGTGTTTATTCCTAGGTATTTTATTCTTTTTGTTGCAGTGGTAAATGGGGGTGTTTCCTTAATTTCTCTTTCAGATTTTTCATTATTAGTGTATAGGAATGCAAAAGTTTTGTATGTATTAATTTTGTATCCTGACACTTTACCAAATTCATTGATTAGTTTGCTGGTAGAGTCTTTAGGATTCTCTACGTATAGTATCATGTCATCTGCGAACAGTGACAGTTTTACTTATTTTCCAATTTGGGCTCCTTTTATTTCTTTTTCATCTCTGATTTCTGTGGCTAAAACTTCCAAAACTATGTTGAATAATAGTGGTGAGAGTGGGCAACCTTGTCTTGTTTCTGATCTTAGTGGAAATGGTTTCAGATTTTCCCCATTGAGAATGTTGTTGGCTGTGTGTTTGTCATATATGGCCTTTATTATGTTGAGGTGAGTTCCCTCTATGCCTGCATTCTGGAGGATTTTTATCATAAATGGGTGTTGAATTTTGTTGAAACCTTTTTCTCCATCTATTGAGATTATCATATGGTTTTTATCCTTCAGTTTGTTACTATGGTCTATCACATTGATTGATTTGCATATACTAAAGAATCCTTGCATTCATGGTATAAACCCCACTTGATCATGGTATAGGATCCTTTTAATGTGCTTCTGGATTCTGTTTCCCAGTATTTTGTTGAGGATTTTTGTGTCTATGTTCATTAATGATATTGGCCTGTAGTTTTCTTTCTTTGTGACATCTTTGTCTGGTTTTGGTATCAGGGTGATGGTGGCCTTGTTGAATGAGTTTGAGAGTGTTCCTCCCTCTGCTATATTTTGGAAGAATTTGAGAAGGATAGGTGTTAGCTCTTCTCTAAATGTTTGATAGAATTTGCCTGTGAAGCCATCTGGTCGTGGACTTTTATTTGTTGACAGATTTTTAATCACAGTCTCAATTTCAGTGCTTGTGATTGGTCTTTTCATATTTTCTATTACTTCCTGGTTTAGTCTTGGAAGGTTTTGCTTTTCTAAGAATTTGTCCATTTCTTCTAAGTTGTCCATTTTATTGGCATATAGTTGCTTGTAGTAATCTCTCATGATCCTTTGTATTTCTGCAGTGTCACTTGTTACTTCTCCATTTTCATTCCTAATTCTATTGATTTGAGTATTTTCCCTTTTTTTCTTGATGAGTCTGGCTAAAGGCTTATCAATTTTGTTTATCTTCTCAGAGAACCAGGTTTTAGTTTTATTGATCTTTGCTATTATTTCCTTCATTTCTTTTTCATTTATTTCTGATCTGATCTTTATAATTTCTTTCCTTCTGCTAATTTTGGGTTATTTTTGTTCTTCTTTCTCTAATTGCTTTAAGTGTAAGTTAGGTTGTTTAATTGAGATGTTTCTTTTTTCTTGAGGTTGGATTGTATTGCTGTAAACTTCCCTCTTCCAACTGCTTTTGCTGCATCCCGTAGGTTTTGGGTCATCATGTTTTCATTGTCATTTGTTTCTAGGTATTTTTTGATTTACTCTTTGATTTCCTCAGTGATCTCTTGGACATTAAGTAGTGTATTGTTTAGCCTCCATGTGTTTGTATTTTTTACAGTTTTTTCCTGTACTTGATATCTAGTCTTATAATGTTGTGGTCAGAAAAGTTACTTGATATGATTTCAATTTTCTTAAATTTACCAAGGCTAGCTTTGTGGCCCAAGATATGGTCTGTCCTGGAGAATGTTCTGTGAGCACCTGAGAAGAAAGTGTATTCTGTTGTTCTTGGAGGGAATGTGCTATAAATATCAATTAAGTCCATCTTGTTTAATGTATCATTAAATGCTTGTGTTATCTTATTTATTTTCATTTTGGACGATCTGTCCTTTGGTGAAAATGGGTTGTTAAAGTCCCCTACTATGATTGTGTTACTGTCGATTTCCCCTTTTATGGCTGTTAGTTTTTGCCTTATGTATTGAGGTGCTCCTATGTTGGGTACATAAATATTTACACTTGTTATATCTTCTTCTTGGATTGATCCCTTGATCATTATATAGTATCCTTCTTTGTCTCTTGTAATAGTCTTTATTTTAAAGTCTATTTTGTCTGATATGAGAATTGCTACTCTAGCTTTCTCTGGTTTCCACTTACATGGGCTATCTTTTTCCATGCCCTCACTTTCAGTCTGTATGTGTCCCTAGGTCTGAATTGGGTCTCTTATGGACAGCATATATATGGGTCTTCTTTTTGTATCCATTCAGCCAGTCTATGTCTTTTGATTGGAGCATTTAATCCATTTACATTTAAGATAATTATTGATATGTATGTTCCTATTACTGTTTTCTTAATTGTTTTGGTTTGTTTTTGTAGGTCTTTTCCTTCTCTTATGCTTCCTGCCTAGAGAAGTTCCTTTAGCATTTGTTATAAAGGTGGTTTGGTGGTGTTGAGGTCTCTCAGCTTTTGCTTCTCTGTAAAGTTTTTAGTTTTTCCATCAAATCTGAATGTGATTGTTGCTGGGTAAAGTAATCTTGGGTGTAGGATTTCCCCTTCATCACTATAAGTATGTCCTGCACTCCCTTCTGGCTTGCAGAGTTTCTGCTGAAAGATCAGCTGTTAACCTTATGGGATTCCCTTGTGTGTTATTTGTTGTCTTTCTGTTGCTGCTTTTAATATTTTTTCTTTGTATTTAATTTTTGATAGTTTGAATAGTATGTGTCTTGGTGTGTTTCTCCTTGTATTTATCCTGTGTGGGACTCTCTGTGCTTCCTAGACTTGATTAACTATTTCCTTTCCCATATTAGGGAAGTTTTCAACTATAATCTTTTCAAATACTTTCTCAGTCCCTTTTGTTTCTCTTCTGCTTCTGGGACCCCATAATCTGTGTTAGTTATTTCCAATGTTTTATCTTTCAGGTCACTTATCTGTTCTTCTGCCTCAATTATTCTGCTATTGATTCCTTCTAGAGAATATTTAATTGCATTTATTGTGTTGTTCATCATTGTTTATTTGCTCTTTAGTTCTTCTATGTCCTTGTTAAACTCTTCTTGTATTTTCTCCATTCTATTTCCAAGATTTTGGATCATCTTTACTATGATTACTCTGAATTGTTTTTCAGGAAGACTGCCTATTTCCTCTTCATTTGTTTGGTCTGGTGGGTTTTTAACCTTGCTCATTCATCTGCTGTGTGTTTCTCTATCTTCTCATTTTGCTTAACTTACTGTGTTTGGGGTCTCCTTTTCATAGGCTGCAGGTTTGTAGTTCCTGTTGTGTTTGGTGTCTACCTGCAGTGGCTAAGTTTGATTCAGTGGGTTGTGTAGGCTTCCTGGTGGGGGGGACTAGTGCCTGTGTTCAGGTGGATGAGGCTGGATCTTTTCTTTTTGGTGGGCTGGACCACGTCCAGTGGTGTGTTTTGGGGTGTCTGTGACCTTATTATGACTTTAGGCACCCTCTCTGCTGATGGGTGGGGTTATGTTCCTGTTGTGCTAGTTGTTTGTCATAGTGTATCCAGCACTGTAGATTGCTGGTCGTTGAGTGTAGCTGGGCCTTAGCGTTGAGATGGAGATCTCTGGGAGAGCTTTTAACGTTTGCTATTACGTGGAGCCAGGAGGTCTTTGGTGGACCAGTGTCCTGAACTCGGCTCTCCCATCTCAGAAGCACAGGCCTGACACCTGGCTGGAGCACCAAGACCCTGTCAGCCACACAGCTCAGAAGAAAAGGGAGAAAAGAAAGAAAGAAAAATAAATAAATAAAGTTATTAAAATAAAATATAAAAAGTAATAAGTAAAAATTAAAAAGTAATTTAAAAAAAGGAAAGAAGATAGCAACCTAACCAAAAAACAAATCCACCAATGACAACAAGCGCTAAAAACTATACTAAGAAAACAAACAAAAGAACCCCCCCCCAAAAAAATGAACAGACAGAACACTTGGACAAATGGTAAAGCAAAGCTCTACAGACAAAATCACACAAAGAAGCATACACATACACACTCACAAAAAGAGAAAAAGGAAATATATATATATATATATATTTAAAAGAAGAAGAGAGCAACTAAATCGATTAACTAATCTACCAATGCTAATAAACTCTAAATACTAAACTAAGATAAACATAAATCCAGAAAGAAATTAGATGCAGGAAGCAAACCTCAAGTCTACAGTTGCTCCCAAAGTCCACCTCCTCAATTTGGGATGATTCGTTGTCTATTCAGGTATTCCACTGATGCAAGGTACATCAAGTTGATTGTGGGGATTTAATCTGCTGCGCCTGAGGCTGCTGGGAGAGATTTCCCTTTCTCTTCTTTGTTCGCACAGCTCCCGGGGTTCAGCTTTGGATTTGGCCCCGCCTCTGCATGTATGTCGCCTGAGGGCATCTGTTCGCCACCCAGACGGGACAGGGTTAAAATAGCAGCTGTTTATGGGGCTCTGGCTCACTCAGGCTGGGAGGAGGGAGGGATAATGAATGTGGGGTGAGCCTGAGGTGGCAGAGGCCTGCGTGAAGTTGCAACAGCCTCAGGCACACCGTATGTTCTCCCGGGGGAAGTTGTCCCTGGATCATGGGACCCTGGCAGTGGTGGGCTACACAGGCTCCCAGGAGGGGAGGTGTGGATAGTGACCTGTGCTTGCACACAGGCTTCTTGGTGGCTGCAGCAGCAGCATTAGTGTTTCATGCCATCTCTGCTGTCCGTGGTGATAGCCACAGCTCGCACCCATCTCTGGAGCTCGTTTAGGCAGTACTCTGAATCCCCTCTCCTCACGCACCCTGAAACCGTGGTCTCTTGCCTCTTAGGCAGTGTCAGACTCTTTCCCGGACTCCTTCCCGGCTAGACGTGACACACTAGCCCTCTTCAGGCTGTGTTCACGATGCCAACCCCAGTCCTCTCCCTGGAATCTGACCTCCGAAGCCCGAGCCTCAGCTCCCAGCCCCCGCCCACCCCGGCGGGTGAGCAGACAAGCCTCTCGGGCTGGTGAGTGCTGGTCGGCACCAATCCTCTCTGCAGGAATCTCTCCGCTTTGCCCTCTGCACCCCTGTGCTGCACTCTCCTCCATTGCTCTGAAGCTTCCCCCTTGCCACACCCCGTCTCTGCCAGTGAAGGGGCTTCCTAGTGTGTGGAGACTTTTCCTCCTTCACAGCTCCCTCCAAGAGGTGCAGGTCCCGTTCCTATTCTTTTGTCTCTGTTTTTTCTTTTGCCCTACCCAGGTGCGTGGGGAGTTTCTTGTCTTTTGGGGGTCTGAGGTCTTCTGCCCAGCGTTCAGTAGGTGTTCTGTAGGAGTTGTTCCACATGTAGATGTATTTCTGATGTATTTGTGCGGAGGAAGGTGATCTCCATGTCTTACTTCTCTGCCATCTCGAAGGTCTCCCCAGAAATTCTTCTTTGTGAAAGTGACATTTATAGACATAAATGAGGAGAGGATGTGAGTTTTGCAGGTATCTAGAAGGAGAGTATTCCTGGCAAAACATAGTGATCAAAAATGTCCTGAATGGATTACATGCCTGACATGGATACAGCAAAGAGGCCAATGTGGGTGAACTGACTGAGCAAGGCAGATGGTATCGTGTGATGAGTTCAGAGAGATGAACAGGGTAGGAGTGGAGGTTGGGCTATGTAGAGTCTTGCTGATGCTTATAGAGCTTTGGCCTTTACTCTGATCAAGACTGGGAGATGTTGGAGCATTTTGAGCATAATAAATCCATGGTCTGCCTTCTGTTCTTATAAGCTAATTCTGAATGCTCTGTTCCATAGTAGACTGTCAGAGAACTATGGCAGAGACTATTGTAGTAGAATCCTGGCAAAATAGCTGATTGGATCCAGGTCATAGTGGAGAAAAATCGTGATATTTTGTATATATTTTGAAAATAGAGTAATAATAGCTGATGCATTTAAAGTGGGGTGTTAGCCAAGCAACTGATCCAATGTTTTTGTGACCTGTTACCTATGCCATGCTTCTCAGACAGTCAAGTGGAGATAATAGATGGGACTTCAGATATATGATTTTGTAGTCAGAAGAGAATCTCCAGGCTGGAGATTTCAAAGTGGGACTCATCAGCTTATTTAAGTTCATGAGTCTGGATGAGAGCTCTCCCAGCTAGTGAGAATAGATAGACAAGAGAAGAGATCCACGAGTGCTCCCTGGGTCACTTCAGCTTTTAAAAGTTCAGAAAATCAGGGGACATAAGCAGAGGGAACAGGGAGGAAGTGACTGTCACAGGGGAGTCTGTTGGCCTGGAAGCAAAGTGAAGAGTGTTTGAAGAGGAGGGAATGATCAACTGTGTCAAATGCTGCTGATGGATTAAGTACTGAGGATTGAGAACTGACCTGTGGATTTAGCAGCTCGTTAGAGGCCTTGACAACAGCAGTCGTGGTGAAGTCTGGTGCTGAAAGGTTGACTACGATGTTACGGGGAGCAGAGAAAGGAGATGGTAGCTGGAGTGGCGTGTGGGATGGAGAGAGATTTTTTGTTTGTTTTTAACAGAGAAAAAAACTACAATCATTGGACAGAAGTTTTGAATATTTGAAAAGTTTATTACTTGTGCATAAATGGAGGGGTTGTGCTTAGTTAAGAGAATGAGAAGGTATAGCCCATCCATAATCACAGGAGTGAAGGCCAGATACATGCGCTGCAGGTACAAGGAAGTAGGTAGAGGAATGGAAGGAGCAGGTGGAAATTTCCTCTTGGTTGCATTTTCTTTTCTTTTCTTTTCTTTTTTTTTTTTTTTTGAGGTACACGGGCCTCTCGCTGTTGTGGCCTCTCCTGTTGCAGAGCACAGGCTCCAGACATGCAGGCTCAGCAGCCATGGCTCACAGGCCCAGCTGCTCCGCAGCATGTGGGATCCTCCTGGACCGGGGCATGAACCCGTGTCCCCTGCATCGGCAGGTAGACTCTCAACCACTGTGCCACCAGGGAAGCCCTTGGTTGCATTTTTTATCTCAGTAAAGTTGGAAACTAGTTTATCAGATAATGGGGAAAATAGCAGGAGTAACAAGAAATTTGAAAGAAGATAATCACCTGTGATAGTAGTCCAAAATGTTACTTGGATTTACCTTGTAAATGAATTTTGAGAAATACTATTGATTCTTCTCAAGAATTTTAAAATTAATATCTGTAATGTTTCACTATAAACTTAAATATTATAAAAGTTTCTGGCATATTGTAATTGTTGATATTTTTATAAATTAAAGTTTTGCATCATTTTTAACATGCATTAATGGAACCTAAATTAAGTATTTCAAACTCACCATTATCCATTTAAAAATATAATATGAACAAGGTTTTCTCTCTCAGAAATGTTAACATTGTCTCCTTTTCTTCTTGAAATGGAACTTCAGAATTTGAACCTAAGGAGATATATTTATGCTTGAAAATATTTTATTACTCACCCTTTCACGCTCCTCTGTAAGAAAACTAGGTACACAAATAGATTTTTACAAAGTTGAATGTGCTAGAAGACAAGAGTTTAAAAAGTAGTGAAACAACTTTAAAATATTTGCATTCAATCAATAAATGTAATGATATATAATTATTATATATAATATAATTATATATAGTTATATGTGTGCATAACTATCAAACAATGTATTTGTTGGATCCTTCTGGAATCACACACACACCACACACCACGACTGAGTTACATTTTCAGGAGGTTTGTTGAGGGTGAGGTAGGGGTGGGGAAATGGATAATGCCTGCAAAAAGTAAAAGAGGGAAGAAAGATTTGGTGAGAGAGACTCAAACCACAATGTATATCTGACAAAGTTTCGCCAACCCAACAGAGCCTGCCAAGCAAAAATTGCCCATTAGAGAAATCTTCCCTTGAGCAGCACTGACCAAGCCCAGTGATTAAACCTTACTCAATCATTGGTTGTGGGCTGTCCAGGAAGAGCATGACCTTGGCTGGAGAGCTGAAGCATCAGTTCATGAAGGCACTAAAGCTGGAGGTTTTCAGATGGCTGCAAGCTTTGCAGTTCAACAGAAAGTTCCTTCTTGAAGAGAGATCCCAGAAATGATTTTTCCGTCACTGCCACAAACATGCAAACTGTTATCAACAATGTATTCTTAATGAGATGGATGGAGTTTTTGTATCAAAGTTTATATATCTGAATGGATATATATGACTTTATTATTATAAAAGTTTGAGGTTCAGCATCAGTTACGTCTTGTATAATTTAAACCCTAAGAAACCAAGTTCACAAAACAAGGATATTTTTTACTTCCTTTCAAATATATGCCAATTATCAAATAATTTTAAATCATTAAGAATTATTTGTAGTGATCTATCAGCTGACGACTCAACTAGGCCCTCCTTTAATTTTGGTGCAATTCAAGAGTTAGAAAAAAAAAATGCTTGCCATGTTTTCCCCAAATTATTAGTCATTTATTTTCTTAGTACCTAAGAAATACTCTTAAAAAGATTTAACAAAATTTATTAAATGAGAATTAGTTATGCCTGTTACTTTTCATCTATAGATCCCCCTGTTGAAACTCTATAATCAGAAAGGATTATAAAATTCTGAATGTTTTATCATATGAATATTTTTGCTAGTACAATAATTTTTGATACAGTGTTTTTATTTTAAAATGTGTCCTAAACATATTTTCATCAAAAGTTTTCAGCTATAGCTTTACTTCATTCAGTTTACAAAACATATCTGTCAGAGAATCTAATTGGAAAACCAAGTTGTCATTTTGTTTTTTTTTAAATAAATTTATTTAGTTATTTAGTTATTTATTTTTGGCTGCGTTGGGTCTTCGTTGTGGTGTGCGGGCTTCTCATCGCGGGGCTTCACCTGTTGTGGGGCATGGGGTCTAGGCACGTGGACTTCAGTAGTTGTGGCATACGGGCTCAGTAGTTGTGGCTTGCCGGCTCTTGAGCGCAGGCTCAGTAGTTGTGGCTCACGGGCTTTGTTGCTCTGCAGCATGTGGGATCTTCCTGGACCAGGGCTCGAACCCATGTCCCCTGAATTGGTAGGTGGATTCTTAACCACTGTGCCACCAGGGATGTCCCCAAGTTGTCATTTTCCAACCACCTGTCCAACTTAGACTTTTTTTCAGAATATTTTTATTTTATTTTTAAATTCAAACAGTACTATTAATGCATATCTTTGTGACATCTGTCTCACTCTAAATCCTAATTCTATGATAAATAGATATAAGGCATAGCCCTTGCCATAAATTTGTTCCTTTGATGAGCAAGGCACTGTGACCTTCAATTTCTTATAAAACTGTTTGTTTCTAATAGGACACTCCTTCAGGAGTGATTTTTTTTTTCCTTTGACAGTAGCAAGGGCAAGGAAGAGATAAGGTAGTTAAATAAAAATTCCCAGTGCTTCTGCCATATCACTTTACAATATATGTTTTATAATCTGATTTCAAAATACATCAGTGTTAGCCAAAGCACATTGTTTCTAAACACCACATTTTGCCCTTAACAGAATAGTGTAGAAAAGATCAATACATATATCCAACAGGGTGCCTTGATTACAGGAGGTTTCTTGTTCCCAAGGTTTCAAATTCTAAAATCGTCCTTTAGTTTGATGTCCCACAGTTTTTATATATGGGTCAAGGCACCATAGTAAGATTCAGGATGGCTGTGAGATGGCTCTTTTATGAAGTGATAGATGATTACTGTGAAGAGAGAATAGGAAAGAAGAAATTGACTGATGCCTACACTGAAGACATGTTTTTAGATCAGTTTAGAGAAGAGTATGTATGGAAGTTCTGCCTCTGGAAATTGATTTCCTGAGATCTATTCATGTCGTGGAAAAAAACCTTCGTGTATTCCCTGGGATACATATACTCCAAAGGGAAGCCACTGGTCTGGAAGAAAAGGTGAATGAATAATCTAGTGGTTCTCAACTTGAAACGATTTTACCCCTCCTCCCCCTGCCCCCCGCCCCCCTCCAGCCAGGATACATTTCACAACACCTAGAGAGATATTTTGCTTGTTGCAAACCAGGGATGCTGCTAAACAATCTACAATGTGTAGGAGAGCCCCCCCACAAAAAAAATTATCTAGTTCAGAATGTCAACAGTACAGAAACAGAGAAACCTGTTTTAGAGCCTCACTAATGAATTTGATGTGCAAAGACCAGCCTCATCAATAACACGTGGAAGTGAGTTAGAAAATGCAAAATCTGAAGTTCCAGATGATTCATTTTCATAGTAAAATTTGAAAGGCCCTGAACTAGGGAGATGCAGTAGGATTTGTAGCAGCACTGATGGTCCAGTTGGCAACCACTCAAGATGGGAAACTGTTCTTATAATACATTTTTTAAAGTTTCATTTTTCTTCTTTCAAATTTGTAGGAAATGTGACAAAAATATTCTGGGCTTAGCCAAATATAAGATAAACATTGTTCTTATGCATATTTAAACAATGGCAATGAATTAGATCTAAAGCCTTTGTGAAAAAGACAATATTACACTTGAAATCAAGACATCCTTTTTAACAGAAACAGAGTAACCTTTTTGTTGTCTTTTCATGCCCAAAATTGAATTTAAAAATTTTAGGCTACTTAAAAAGACAAAACAAACCTGCTAACACATCTGCCTCACACCCAGTTTACATGTAAACGTTGCTTCCAACACCATTTTGTTTTGAGTGATTTGTTTTCCCACAATTCAACCCAAGTCCTCAAGCCATAATACTTATTTTCTGTTACTTTTCCATTTAGAGTATTTTTCAACTAAGACAAGTGAAGAGGGGCAAAGCATAGAACAGTTATTAAACTAAAATATTGTACATATCAAAAAATAAAATGCTGGTTAGAACTAAATTCATAATACTAACTCATTTTCATCCCCTTTAAAACTATTCCCTGGTGATAAAGGTCATTAACTATTTCAGGTTGATAAAACGGCAATTGAAAAATTTCAATTTCTGTTCACTAAAATGAGCTCTAAATTCTATTAAGCTACTTGTATCTGACTTTTTCAGAAATGTCTAATATTCTTGAGGGGGCTTTACTCCTTAAGAAAATCTGGTATAGCAGAGAATATTATGTTTGAATGAAAACTGTAGTTGGCTGGAGAAAAAAGTTGAGTCAGTTCATACAGAACTGTTCATATAAAATTTCATTATAGAAATTTTTCTTTCTTACTAGTATAACTACCAGCATTTAAGCTTAACTTTTTAAATAGAATTCCATTGGGATAAAGTAAATGTTTAATCCATTTACAAGTCTTCTGATAAAAATATTCTGCAGTGTAGATCTTTTAAAAATTCATTTAAAATCATCTTTAGGGCTTCCCTGGTGGCTCAGTAGTTGGGAGTCTGCCTGCCGATGCAGGGGACATGGGTTCGTGCCCCGGTCCGGGGAGATCCCACATGACGCGGAGTGGCTGGGCCCGTGAGACATGGCCACTGAGCCTGCGCATCCGGAGCCTGTGCTCCACAACGTGAGAGACCACAACAGTAAGAGGAAAATCATCCTTATTATTTAACTCACCATATTGTTATCCATTGCTTTATACCCCAGTGCTGTAACAAACTGTTAACTGCTTTCTCTGACTTTGGCCCCTCCTCCTGCCAATCCTTTGTGTGCCTTTCAACATGCCATTACCCTTCTCAGAACTCATGTGTACTCTTCTTTAAATTGATCCAAGAATATGCCTCAAGTGTAGGTTTATCTCTCTGACTGTCAAAATTCTTTATTGTGTAGCTACAACCTCTTCATCTAGCTTCATTCACATTGACTGTCCCCACCCTGGTTTGGAACACGCCTTCTTCTTTTCTGTCCCTTAAGCATCTTATCAATCCTGAGTCTATAACCTTCCTCTTGTTTCTTTGTTTCCTAGCAAAGAATATCCTGGTTTCTTCCCTCTGCTGGTTCAAATCATACTCATCACTGAAAGGCTGGCTCATAGCCCATATTCTTCTTGAAACCCTCCCTGAAGGATCTACCTCTGGCTTATAATAATATCCAGCTTTTTAAACATTTTTAGCAGTCAATATATTACCAAATGTATGATAGGAAAAAGGGCTTTTATTATTTCTTCACGCTAGTCAATACAGTGCAGCTATGATTAAAAGCATGGACTTCCAGTTATACCTAGTATGAAATAATGTTTTAACTGATCATTCACTAGCTTAGAATAGTGCTTAAGTTAATTCATTTTTATGTGTCTTGGTTTCTTCATTTGTGTGACTTTACCTAACTGGTCAGCTCATTGTGATTACTTACTACATGAAAAGTATTTGTCAGAGTGGTCAGCACGCAATTCAGGTTAAACATGTATCAGCATCCTCACCATCATGATCATCATCATTGTCATCATCTCCCTAATAGGATATAAGCTCATCCATTGCAGAGGTCAACTCTTACACTTGCCCTAGAACTCTATGCACATAATTAGTGTTGAGCATATTGCAGTGTCAGTGAATATTTAACTATTAATTCATTTTATTCTTATTGGCCTCTAGCTTCTACTCCCAAGGCTGTGCCAAAATTGTTCTAATTGTCTCATTTCAGGTAATATTGTGTACTGTAAAATCCCTTATCTTTATTTTTCCCCAAAGACAGTGAACATCCTTATCAGAAAGAATATAAGCTGGACATTTAGCATATGTTCTCATTAGATCAAGTCTTTTGCAGACAGACAGAAGTAGCAAGTTTCACTGTAACCATTATAGAATGAAACTTGCCTACAGCAAACAACCTTCAGAGCACTGTACAACTTCATTCTGGGCATATTTTCATTTTACTTTTTGCATATGTCTATTTTTCTTTCCATGTCTCTAGAATTTCATGTGCTGAGTTTATGTCTGTTTCGTGGAAGGTCATATAATCACCTCTACTAATTTATCACACTTTCTCATCTCTCCCTCCCCACTTCTAAATAATTCCAGCTATTTTCTTAAAGGCAGTTCATCTGTAAAATGAAAAAAAAAAATTCTCCTTCTAAAAATGCCAGATCTGGAGAGCAAGCGGTGGGAATTAGGGAGGTGGTTGGTGGTAGAAAGCTTTGTTACCAGGAAATCTAGACTGAAAAATAGACATACATGCATTCTTCAATGGGTATACTTATGCATCTTACAAGATCTTAGGTCTTAGGATGTGTTAAAATATATATGGAGATTAATAGCCATATTATCTTCTGTTTTGATGAGATCCATGGGAACTACTATACACAATCATTGCAGACATTGGGGACCTATATATTAAAGTCAATGTATTGCATTTTGGAGGGTACAACTGTGATTAAAACCCAAATACTCCCAGCAAAAATTTATATTATCAAGACTATTACTTGAATCATGGCTACACTTTTAACCACTACATTTAGGGGATGTTATAAATCATTAATCAGATGGTGAAAAATAAAAGGCAATTATAAGAAGATTGTTTGAAGTATACAAAAATATTAAGCCAAGAGAGAAGACTGAGCAACATATGTGATAGTTATTTTCAAGTTTTATTAACTGTATCTCAGGATTAGTCCAGAGAACATAAATAGGACCAAAGAAGAAAGGGAGGTAAATTTTAATTATGAAAAAGTCTAATGATTAGAGCTATCTATCCTTTAAAAATAGTCGTTGGCAAGGGAAAGACCTCCTGGGACTGAATAGCAATGACAAAATAGCTCTAAATGTTGAATATTAGGAATGCTGTAGAAGGAAATCTTGAATGTGATGAAAGATTAAGTTACAATTTCTCTAAAGTCACCCTCTAAATTTAGGAAATAATATTCCATGAAAGTTCAGACAAATACAAACAAGTTAATTTCTTTTGCTATTCTCTGATTTTTAATATTAACTTATTTATATTTTGAATAGAGTATATTTTAATTTTCACCATGTCATAAAATATGAAACACTTATTATTCTATAAAAATGTAATAAAAATTGATGGTAAGGTAATCTTATTGTTAGTTAAGATTATCTTACTGCATACTTTTCTTTGGGTTGTCTTGAGTAGTGGTCCTCATACTTTCTTGATTGCACAATAACAAGCAATAACAAAAACAACTACAAAAACAAAAAAACAAAACAAAGCTTGGACTCACAAATTATGAATTGTATTTATTTCTGGTATACGCATACACACACACACATTAGAACTAATATTTTATATATATATATTATAAAATAGTCTTAAATAGAAATTTTCTAAAGATGAGTTAAAGAATGTATAATATACTTTAATAAATGTATCTCCTTTATTAATAGTGTAAATTGTTTTATTTTTAAGGTACTAAATACTTTGGCTCTCACTTAAAATAAATTCTATTTAATAATACTCATTATGATGACCTCATACTATTATTAGGGACATAAAAATGCAGAAAGAGTATATATTTTTATTGTTTACAATAAAGATATAAATCTTTACTTCAAATAGCCATCTAAATCATTTTGAAATTTTTTGGCCATCTTCTTTTTAGATGCATACATGAATTACACATTATAATTAAATTGATGAAGAGCTCATTCTAGAAGAAGTGATGGTTCTGCTATTTTATTGTTCTTTCCTTGTATACACTTTATTGTTACAGTAGTCAATGTACAATTTTTTGCAGAATTATGGTTAAGTTACCTGTCAGTTTTTTCAGAGTTAGCTTAAAGTTAGATATTATAATTTTGTACTGAAGAAGAATAACAGAGTGAGGAAACCACAGTTAACCCCTTTGTGGAACCACATCTTTTTCCTTAAATACTCTGATGTCATAGGTGACACATTTGATGATTTGATAATTGATCAAAGGCTGTGGGGGATGCCAATGATGTTACTGTCAATTTGTGTGTGTGTGTGTCTGTGTGTGTGTGGGGCGTTTGTGTATGAAAGAGGGGTGGGGAGAGAGAAAGTGAAAGAGAGACTATATACATATCAAATATCTGCCCTTCTCACACTGCATCTTCTTTATAAGCCTTGGGATGTGTGTACCTGAATTTTTAAACTATAGGGTTGGAGATTATTCCAATTTTATATTACATTGAATAAAGTAGTAAATTTGATGTCTTGTGTTTTATAAATACATACTATGTATTGACTTGAAAGACAATATATATAATTTCATCTGACAAGTTCTCTATTTAATTTTTTATTTCTAGTGAAATTCAGAAATTCTGTCTTCATGTGAAGCTATTTTATGTGATAATTTCATAACAGTGAGCATAATATGTGCTTTATCATATATTTACAAAAGCAATGGATAAAACATGATAATCATAGGTGCTATTAGTCAGTTCTCTAGGTTTTGTTCAACTAAGGATTTCACAGAAATTCATTGCTTTGATTGATATTTAGTTTGTTCTATGAAATGTATGAAATATCACCATGTTTTAGACTTTAAGGGATCTTCTAGGGCCTATCTTGTCTAACTTATCCCTTTGCAAATGTGGAAACAAATACAGAAACTGATGATATTGTATATTTTTCAGAGCCTCAAAATCTCTCAATGGCTTTGGTCTCAAAAGTAGATTCTTTTTTCTAGGTATGTCTTTTGTTAATAGCAAAATAATTTAACCTGATACCTAAATTCCTTCTGATCACATATTATTCTCTGGATTTGCCCAAGTCTCAAAACTTCACCCTATTGTCAGTGTCATAGCTCCACTGAGCTAAGACTCATGTTTGCATAAGTTGGTTGATGAACTAGTTGGCATAGGAAGGTAATGAATTTTATGTGGTAGAATTACAAAAGCCATCATAGAAGGTGAATTGATCAAAACACACAGTAATTCCCCAGGTGGGAGAGAATTGGTCTGGTCCCCTACACACACACACACACACACACACACACACACACTAAAGAGATAGAACAATTGTTACTGTAGAAAACAGTGAAAATGAATATTCTAACTAGGTTATTTTCATAGAGGGAACAAAGTTTCATCTAACTAAAGTAAAATGATAGGTGAAAATTATTGAACGTTTATGTGGAAGAAAAAAGAAAGCTGGGATTAGAAATCAGGAATCTGTTTCAGCTGGTCTTTATGGAGGACTTGAATGTACTTTGAGGAAAGGAATGAACCAACGCAATTCTAGGAACATCATCAAAATAAATTGTGGATCTTTACTTCAGGGTTCATCAAAAACAACTGATTCAGTCCCACTTGAATGTTTGCTTCTGTTCCCTACTCCAGCTTCATGAACATATTCTTTTCTTTTCAGTATTTTTTATTGTATAACATCTGTTTTCTCACCAGGACTATTTTAATCAGAATTAGAAAAACTGTAATCTCTTAACATATTAACTGCATAAGTTATTCCCTTCTGATCAGGTAAATTTGAAAGAAGTGTCCCATTGATCTAGGTCCATTCCAAATCTAAAAACTTAGCCATTGGAGATCTGGCTAGATCTCAGTCTCCTCTTGTCACCCCACCCCAGCCCCATCCCATGACCGCATAGCCCCATCTTTTCATTTCTTTATTGTTTCTGATTCTTCATAATTTTGGCTCTCATGAAATCTCATGACTATGAACCCACCTCTGCTTGTTATCCTTTTAGTTTCAATTTCCACTACTAGGTTTTTCATTATCTCAGCATTTTCAGGTCAAATTTCTGAGAGAGAATTCAGTCAACTTCATCTTTTCTGAGCCAGAATATGTCACATATCTATGAATTTGGTGCTCTAGGGTCAGCAGTGGTCAAAAGCTAGGACTGGGGTCTCTTGGTTCTTTTGAAGAAGATATATGGATTTATGATTAAATGCTCCATAACAAAAATACTGTCCCTTATGAAATTAATTCAGTGTCATTGGGACTGCTTTAATGAACAAAAGAAAAAAAAATCCTCATTACTTGCTTAAAGGAACATCCTTAAACCTCATCCAGAGGATTTTCTTAATAACTCAGATGCCATACCACTTAGCAAGTCAGTTACCTACATTTTAATGAAAAAAAAATTGTGAGTACTAGGTTAAAGTAAGAACCTTCTTAAAGAAAAACAGTTTCTCTACTTACAATATTTCTGATGACAAATGTGTGGGTTTTCCATACGAAGCAATTCTCCAATACCCTGCAGACACCAACTGGGTGTCCTACAATTTAATTCAATTCTGATACTAACTACGCAAATTTAGTGTAGACCCAACAAGTTAAGGGCTCAGTCCCACAAGACTGCCTCTCATTTCAGATGCCAATCGCAAGTAATGGGTCCCTAGGTTACCTACACTTCTGTATAATTTGGCTACAAGTCAGGGATTCCCATGACCTCCTCCTCAGGTTTGATAATTTATTATAATGACTCATAGAACTCAGGGAAACACCTCACTTAATATTAGTAGTTTATTATAAAGGCTATTATAAAGGACACAAGTGAACAACCAGATAATGAGGTATGTAAGGTGAGGTCTTAGAAGTGCCTTGAGTGCAAGAGCTTCTGTCTTCATGGAGCTTAGGGTGTGCCACCCTCCCAGCATGTGGATGTGTTCAATAATCTGGAAGCTCTCTAAATTCCTTCCTTTAGGATTTTTATGGAGTTTCCAGCATATGCATGATTGGTTAAATCATTGGCCATTGGTGATTAACTACGTCCCCAGTCCTTCCTCCATCCCCAGAGGTTGTGGTATGGGGCTGAAAGTTCCAACCATCTAATCACATCCTTGGTTCCTCTGGCAACCAGCCCCCATCCTGAAGTTATCAAGAGTCACCTCTTTAGCAAAAAATCAGGTATGGTTGAAAGGGGCTTATTATAAATTACAAAAAACACTCCTCTCACCCCTATCACTCAGGATTTTTGGAGCTCTGTGCCAAGAACTGGGGACAAAGACCAAATATATATTTCTTCTTATGTCACAAGATCACAATTCTGTTTCAAGGAGATTCTGCTGTGGCATACATACAGTAATTAGAGCCATTTATTTACCAACCAGACATTTCTCATTCCATGGTGGTCTGCAGGTGGTGCCTTTAGTGTGGTGGTCCACATTATCCCTTTAGTGAGGTTATACTCAAGAGGGTGACAAAGACGGCTGTGAACTGGCAAGAACTGAGACTAACTTACCTAGAGAAACAAAGAAAATGCATTCAATGAGCCATCAAGAAGAAATGGTAACTTTGATGATGTTAACAGGCAATCCAGGACAGTTACGAGTAAGTCAGATGTTAAAAGCTTGTTTAGCCCTAAATAAAGCACTATTTAAGGGGAATTTTTTTTTTTTGCTTTGCTTTTTTTTTTAACCCTTTTATTGGAGTATAATTGCTTTACAATGGTGTGTTAGTTTCTGCTGTATAACAAAGTGAATGAGCTATACATACACATATATCCCCATGTCTCCTCCCTCTTGTGTCTCCCTCCCACCCTCCCTATCCCAACCCTCTAGGTGGGCACAAAGCAACCAGCTCATCTCCCTGTGCTATGTGGCTGCTTCCCACTAGCTATCTGTTTTACATTTGGTAGTGTACATATGTCCATGCCACTCTCTCACTTTGTCCCAGCTTACCCTTCCCACCACTCCCCGTGTCCTCAAGTCCATTCTCTATGTCTGTGTCTTTATTCCTGTCCTGCCCCTAGGTTCTTCAGAACCTTTTTTTTTTCTCTTTTTTTTTAGATTCCATACATATGTGTTAGCATATGGTATTTTTTTTTCTCTTTCTGACTTACTTCACTTTTGATAATACAATTATACCTTCCTTTTACTGGAATTTTACATTTTGCATTTTTACTTTTTTATCCAGATGATATTCATCACTATTTGCCAGATGTATCATAGATACTAATATGCTGTTATTGCTTACACCCTTTCTAATCTTCAGAGCCACCTTGAAATGTTGGACTTATTCCCATTTTACTGAGGAAGAAATTGCAAATCAGATAATTAACTTTCCCACAATGTAGGATCAACAGTGTTTAGGCCCCAATCTACTTCCAAACATAGGTCCTTTCACTATATCATACTGTCCTCTCTTCCCATGTATTTAGAAGGAAAAACAAAGTTAAAATATTTTTGGCCAATTGATACTAGTTGTGTCAGAAAGTATGCATCTCTGATAGACATGGATTGATCATAAGATTATTCCTGCACTTTCCAATTCCCCTTGTAATTAAGAAAATAATATATCGTTTTACTCTCCTACCATTATCAGGTAGTTCCAGCTTAAAAGAGTATGCTTAACATGAATTTGCTGAATAAGACATCTGATTGCATGTCTTCTACACACAAAGACCTTGAAGAAAGTTATTTGGTGGAAAATGCCCTAAATGAATTCAGGAACTTCAATATGAATGAAAGATGCAAACAAGGAAGGAAAGGAAAAATGTGCTCTAAAGACTTTTTTAAGACTGGCTAGGCTTTTCCATTTGTGTACTGTATAAGCTTTTACTAGAATGTTCAAAATTAAACCACATTAAAGTAATCAAAACACTCTTAGAAATGACTTCATAATAATGATTGGGACTTGAAGATACAGCTGGTTTGGGTTAAGTACTGCCTGTTGAAAATTATTTGAAGTAAAGTGAAAAGTAAGAAAAAAAATGTCCTTTATAATTGTTCACATTTTAGAACATTAATAATATAGGGTGTGATCAAGTGGTAAATATGGCACACAAACATATTGCTGTAGTTTTACAATTCAGTGTCCCTTTGAAAACATACATAATGAAAGGCCTGACAATTTGGTATGGCTACTTGTATCAATCAGATACTGCCAGATTTTGCTGTCCATGTACCAGCAAATTTCTCCCTCATTTTGCTCCTAACTTCTCAGGCAACCAAATTATGTACAGTGCTCTTCTCCCCCACCTCCATCTCCACCTCGACCCCTTCATTCAGAGGGTTTTGTTTATCAATTTCCAATTCTTACATGAGGGAAGTTTAGACACATTACTCCAAGTATGGCCTAATTTTGAAGCCAAGCCCTGAGTTGAATTGGCCCCTGACTCTTCTTCCTGGACAGCCTACTCTTAACTACTCTAAAATATGCCAGACTGAAGATGTTAGGAGATTATAATGGAAGTACTATGCAGCGGACCAAGAATTTTAGTTTCACTTTAAATATACAATTAATACCAGTTTAGTTAATGCATTTTATCATAGGTATGTCATGATTTAGAAAATATTTCAAAACAGTAGGGACTCAGAGAAATTATATTCATGATGATAGTGATGATAATATTAATATTAAAAATAACAATAATTATATGTTACAATTTGCAAGCATTCGCAGATTTTCAGGGAAAAGTAGTATTGAAGACATAAATGATTACATCTATGCTATATCATCTTTTTGGATTGATCAAAAAAATGTAATCCTCCAAAAACATTTTTTTTAAGTATTTGCATATTCCCATTCCGTTTATTTGGAAGCCCATGGTTAGTTATCCAAGATACATGTCACACAGATCTGTTCTATCTTCTTGCCTGGATGACCCTTCAAGTATTCCTAATTTCTTGGTAGAAGTGTTCTGTTCTACATTTTTCCCGGCTCATTTTCATCCTGGCCTCTGTCCAGCAACTCTTTCTCTTTCTTGCATTACTTCCACAACCTGAAGCTCTGACTTAGAAACGTCCACTCACTAGTTATGCCTTGTGTTCTGCCTGAGAAAGTCAGATTATTTGTCAAGTGCACTGAATGAAATGCTCAGCCAAATTATCTTTCCTTTCCCTGGTATTGAGACATTGTGGAAAGCTTGCTGAAAACAGAGACTCTGTTTCTTTTTTTCCATCTGTAATTTGCCACATGATCTTCAAAAGTCCCCGAAAGAGAACCAATAACGATTTTTATATATTTCCTCCAAAAGACAGGAATCCTTGTCCAGATTAACATCAAAATATGTGCCCTAACTTAAAGCAAATAGGCATAGTTTCAGCTTAGTTTCCTCCTTGTAATTCCTTTCCTGATGTCCTCTCACCATGCTCCAGAGTGCTAAAAATATGTAACAGGTTGAAATTCCTATCATTTCTTCAGAATTGCATTCTACTCTTTCAACCCTTCAGTTTGTGCTATGAAATTTGCTTAATTCTTAAATGATGTATAGTGTATGACCTCTTTTTCCTCCCTCTCCTCTCCTTTCCTCTCTCTCTCTGACTTTAAGAATTATGTGCAAAATTCTGTTGAGATTTATGTGAAACAACACCCTACTTTCAGAAACGTTTCTCTTATATAAAAAAAAAAACACAAGAAATGCACATTCTTGGCTAATAAACTTTTAAATGCCCTAACAGAAAGTGGAAAATTAAGTCACTTGAAATACTTCTGAATATCTAGCTATTGCAAAACACACAGAGGCAGAGAGAGTTGACCAAATATT
The DNA here is from genome assembly GCF_025265405.1 of Mesoplodon densirostris. NCBI lineage: Eukaryota > Metazoa > Chordata > Mammalia > Artiodactyla > Ziphiidae > Mesoplodon > Mesoplodon densirostris. The sequence goes on from NC_082664.1 coordinate 19,873,054, forward strand.
TCATTTCATCTCTGAAGATTTGATACCCTCCAAATGCGTTTACTCACCTCTGTCGTATTTTTGGTGTGTTTTTCTCATACATTTATAGTTGTGTGAAACCAGGTAGGGGTTATGAATAGTAGGTAGAAGAGACAAAGAGTGATATAGAATCATGCTGGGTGAAAAGGTCTTTATGTTTTGGATCTTAAACAAAGAAAAAGACATTCTAGGGCTTCCCTGGTGGTGCAGTGGTTGAGAGTCCGCCTGCTGATGCAGGGGACAGGGGTTCGTGCCCCGGTCTGGGAAGATCCCACATGCCGCGGAGTGGCTTGGGCCGTGAGCCATGGCCGCTGAGCCTGCACGTCCGGAGCCTGTGCTCTGCAACGGGAGAGGCCACAACACTGAGAGGCCCGCGTACCGAAAAAAAAAAAAAAATTCTATTCTTAGGAGAATAGGTTAGTATGTAAAGTATTAAGAACATCTCGTAATAGCAATAAGGAAAGAGAGGGTTCTTTGTACATCTCTGTTTTAAAACTATTTTAAAGTATAATTTCACACCTAAAATAAAAATCATAAATTCTCTATTATCACTAACACAGTAAAGCAAGAATATTAATTACATTATATACTTTCAATTCCACAAAACAGTAATTCTCTGTACTCTGAAGACATGCCAAGACCACAAGAATTTGAATGCCACAGCACACCTGCAAACCAGGCCAAAAGGAAAGGAAGAGTGTATATGAGTACTGTTAGTTTATTTTCTTAAGTGGCAACATTAAAAAAAAAAAAAGATGCATTAAAAACATATGAACTTATACATTCCAACTATAAGAAGACCAGAATTAAGCTAATATCACATTTCAGTAAATATAGAATAAATCACAGCATTATATGTGTATATTGGGGGTCTCTAAATTATTTGAGGTAAGAAAGATTTAGCTCATGCACTGTGGTATAAAATAAATGATTTTTCTGGATAATTCTGGAAAGGCAGAATATAGTGTAAATGTCACAGCTGTGAGGCTAATAGCAGAGAAAAGAGTTGAAGCTAAATCTTAATGCATCATATGAATGTCTGTGCACACACAGGAAATGGGAGAGGAGAACAGAGGATTGTTTTTCTTTTAAGAACCATTTTCTGGATACATTTTGGCCCTACTTCCTCAGTGAAAGATAACTTCAGGTTGGATAATTTAATAAACTAGGAACAGAAAAAGGTGAGGGATCAAAAGAACCAGCAGCCAGTTAAATCAAAGTGATCCACAGGACCTCCAAAGAATATAAAAATGATAACATATTAAATAATATATAAAATATATTAGCAAACTTCTAAATAGTTTATAAGCAGCTTAACCCATGCAGGCCAGATTATTCCTATGTAAAACAGGGATAATAAATCTAGGATCAATATATGGGAGAAGCACCAAAATACTGTCTGGTACACAGTAGATGCTCAATAATTGAGTGATGTGATGACAATAATAATTACACTTGGTGGCACTGGTTGTAGTAATAATAACATTATTAAATACATTCAAATTTCTGTCTCACTTGTTCTTCCAGAAAGACCTTTGAAATATGTATTTTTTCAGTTTGTATGTAAGACAAAGTGATTTGGACAAGAGTCATACATTTAAAAATTATAAATTAGACTTATAAATCATAGTTATTTATTAATTATAGATACATAAAATTTAGGTCTCCTGACCCCATGTATTATCTCTCCCCCACTTCCTCCTCCCCAGCTGGGATTAGAGGGGCAATTGATTGTATGACCATGAGCCTGACTTTGAGTCCATTGTATCATTGCTGCTTGGAGTGTGATCCCATTCTAGCAGCTTCAGCATCACTGGGAGCATATCAGGAAAGGATAACCTTAGGCTCACCCCAGACCTACTGAATCAGAGTCTACATTTTAACAAGATTTATAGGTAATCCATACACACATTATAGTTTGAGAATCACTGCCTTAAAACATTAATTCTCAAACTTGGCTCTACTCAAGGAACTTAAAAAAAAAAAAAAACTGATGTCCTGGATTTGCCTTGGACTGACTAGATCAGAATTTATAGAGGTGGGTGGGTCAAAGCATCAAGGTTTTGTGTTTTGTTTTGTTTTTGTTTTTTAAGCTCTCCAGCTCCTGGTGATTGTTTTGTGCAGCCTGTGGTCTGTGTAAGTGCGTGGCTTAAAGAAAATGTAAATGTAGAAACGATGCAGAGCACTTAACAGGACAGTTGCCCAGTTAGTCAAGTTCAGTAATTCAAATGGGACAGGAAAGAATAAAACAGAACCTATAATTTCAGTACACAAAGAACAAGGTACAGTCATAAGGCTTTGCATAGCTAAGCCCTACTTCTCTCTTCGTCATTTCCTGGCATTCTCTTTAGGGTATGGTCCAGACATACACACTCCTCAAACTCACCACGCTCCGGCTCAGGTCTTTAGCCACCTTTTGGAGATAAGATTACCTTTCTTTCTTCTCTGAATCCTCACAGATCCCAGCCTCACCCAGCTAACTTCTACTGCTCTGTCTCAGGATAAAAGAGGCCATTCCTGACCACTGCACCTGTTGAAATCAGGTTCCCCAGTCTTCTAGAATGCTTTACTTCCCTTCAGAATGTTTACCAATACTTTAAATATGAATTTATTCATATGACTATTGACCTCTCATTAAACCACAATTCCCAGAAGGGCACAGGCAATCTTGTCTGTGTTCAAAATATAATTATAAGCAAGAGTCTGACAATCAAACTGAAATATCTGGAACAGGATAGAAAGCCCTGAGATAAACCCATGCAGCTATGGTCAACTAATCTATGATAAAGGAGGCAAAGATATACAATGGAGAAAAGACAGTCTCTTCAATAAGTGGTGCTGGGAAAACTGGACAGCTACATGTAAAAGAATGAAATGAGAACACACCCTAACACCATACACAAAAATGAACTCAAAATGGATTAAAGACCTAAATGTAAGACCAGACACTATAAAACTATTAGAGGAAAACATAGGAAGAACACTCCTTGACATAAATCACAGCATGATCTTTTTTTTTTTTTTTTTTGCAGTACGTGGGCCTCTCACTGTTGTGGCCTCTCCCGTTGTGGAGCGCAGGCTCTGGACATGCGGGCTCAGCGGCCATGGCTCACAGGCCTAGCTGCTCCGCGGCATGTGGGATCTTCCCGGACCGAGGCACGAACCCATGCCCCCTGCATCGGCAGGCAGAGTCTCAACCACTGCACCACCAGGGAAGCCCCACAGCATGATCATTTTTAACCCACCTCCTAGAGTAACAAAAATAAAAACAAAAATAAACAAATGGGACCCAATGAAACTTAAAACTTTGGCACAGCAAAGGAAACCATAAACAAGATGAAAATACAACCCTCAGAATGGGAGAAAGTATTTACAAATGATTTAATGGACAAGGGATTAATCTCCAAAATATACAAGCAGCTCATGAAGCTCAATATAAAAAAAAATAAACAACCCAATCCAAAAATGGGCAAAAGACCTAAGGACACATTTCTCCAAAGAAGACATACAGATGGCCAATAGGCACATGAAAAGCTGCTCAAAATCACTAATTATTAGAGAAATGCAAATTAAAACTACAATGAGGTATCACTTCACACTGGTCAGAATGGCCATCATCAAAAAATCTACAAATAATAGATACCAGAGAGGGTGTGGCGAAAAAGGGAACCTCTTGCACTGTTGGGAGGAATGTAAATTGATACAACCACTATGGAGAACAGTATGGAGGTTCCTTAGAAAACTAAAAATAGAACTACCATATGACCCAGAAATCCCACTACTGGGCATATACCCAGAGAAAACCATAGTTCAAAAAGACACATGCACCCCAATGTTCATTGTAGCACTATTTACAATAGCCAGGTCATGGAAACAACCTAAATGCCCACTGACAGATTAATGGATAAAGATGTGGTACACGTATACAATGGAAGGTTACTCAGACAGAGAAAGGAACGAAACTGGGTCCACATTTGTAGAAACGTGGAAGGACCTAGAGACTGTCATACAGAGTGAAGTAAGTCAGAAAGAGAAAAACAAATATCGTATATTAGCGCATATATGTAGAATCTAGAAAAATGGTGCAGATGAACCTGTTTGCAAGGCAGAAATAAGACACAGACATAGAGCACAAACGTATGGACACCAAGCGGGGAAGGTGGGGGTGAGATGAATTGGGAGATTGGGATTGACATATATACACTAATACGTATAAAATAGATAACTAATGGGAACCTGCTACACAGGGAACTCTACTTAGTGCTCTGTGGTGACCTAAATGGGAAGGAAATACAAAAAGGAGGGGGTATATGTATACATATACATATGATTCACTTCACTGTACAGTAGAAACTAACACAACATTGTAAAACAACTATACCCCAATTAGAAAAAATATCTAACTGAAATATTAACATGATTGAACTAAAATATAGGTACAAGAACACTTACTGATGCATTATTGTAATTTAAAAACTAGAAAATTCTCTCAATTCTTATCAATAGAAAAATAAATAAATTATGGTGCTAAACCTAATGGAACCCAAGACAATAATTAAAATGAATGATGTAGACAATACAGATATATATGAAAGGGCATGAAAAATATCTATGATCTATAAATTTTTTTAAAAAAGCATATTGCAGAAAAAAATTATAAAGTATGATTATATTTTATGTTTAAAATATGTATGTTTTACATGAAGGCATGTGTGCATGTGCATGCAAAGATACAGGTACATATGTATGTTTTCCCTTGGGCACACTGTTTAACTTCCTGTTCCTGTATCAGCCAGTGCTCTTTGTACCTTGCGGGCCATTGTGGTTGTTACCTAAAGCATAATACTCTTTTCTTTCCTTTATTGGGTGACTCCTGTGTGACTACCATATCTCAGCTCATTGCTAATGAACCCACACTCCCTTCATTATACATCCCTATACCATGAATACCTCTCTTTTGTAATATGCATCCCAGCTGTAACTTTACAATCATTTTTGTGACTTCTTGGGGGCACGTTTATCTGTTCCACTGGATGGAAACTCTGGAAGGCTGCTGTGAGGTCAATGTGCATATCTTTGTACCTTCAGAGTCTAGCACAATGTCTAACACTGTATAGAATCAAAACTAATTATTTAGCTAATAAGTAGCAAGCCAGAATTTAAACCAAACTCAACTGCATTCTAGAACTTGTGCTCTTAATTCGTAATAAATTACTGATTAAAGTTTCAAAATCATATTTTACTAAAACAGAAATATCAAAGCCAGGAAACACTTCAGTGAGCACTCTCTCTGAACTGTTATTATTATCTCTGAGGAGAAGGGGGAGGGACCATGAGAATTTTCTTATCCATTGATGATCCAGTAACAACCATTGGGGATTCTTTCACTGATAACCTACGTGATTTTATACTGGTTTATAATATCTACCTTGTGATTTTCCAAAGTCAATAGTTTTGATAAATTCTGTTGATTGCTAATGCTTTGTTCCCATGGGAGATTGTATTCTCACCTGTCCAAGGAATTCAAGCATGTTCAGTTCCATAGACAGATAGTAATGACATCAATTAGAAAAAAAAAAAAAAAAGAGACCTCAGTCAAAATTGGAAAATCGTTTTACTTGGAAATGAAGCAAAATTAGATTATAAATCTGTGCATATTTAGGTTGCCTTTAGCATTGACCTTAGGTTTGATCTATAGACAGGTCATGTGCCTGGGTAAGTAATCATATAGAGAAGTAAAGGCAGTCATTCAAGATAGAGGCATTCTAATGTTTCCTAAAGTTGACAGAAATACCATATTTTATTCTTTTCTAAAAGGAAATTTATAACTATACCATCAAGATTTTCACAGACACACTTGCCTCCTGCCCCCTCAAAAAACCTTTTTGGCTTAGGACAAAACCCATTAAGATTTGAATTGTAATATGATTTGAGCAAAAACTCAAAGAATATTATTTTCAAAGTTTATTTTATATTCATATATATGAAATCATACAATATTACATGAATTAGATGAGCATCATATGAGTCATAAGAACATTATATAAATTATAGGGTATATGAGAAATTGCTCACAAGGCCTACAGGGTTTTCTTTTGAATAGTCTCAGTGGTGGTAAAACTTGGTTCCAGAAAATCAGTTCCACCCTTAAAATTTAGTCTATCTGTCAACATGTCTGTGTATTTATCTATCTATGCACACACACACAAACATACACATGCACACACAAACATACACACTGACACATATATACACATATATATGCACACATACTTATCCTCTCTCTATATATAGGTGTGTATTTTTTCATGTATAGATATAGATTTCTTTGAAAAGTCATTATTGTCTAGTGGAAGAAGAATTAGAGTTTGCAACAGAGGACTCACTCTTAGTTCTGGCCCAAACCTGCAAGAACACCCTGGCTAAAGCACTCCATCTTCCTGCTTCCTGCTTTTCTTGCTTATTACTTCATCTGATAATTAAGGGCAGGAAACTGAATGACTCTTTAGTTCTGATATTCCCTAGTTTTACCTTCTTTTTCTTTTCCTCTCACATACAGCACATTTAAAGAACATTTTCCGCCTCAGCTTTGAATTGATCTAAATCTTACAAGGAGGTAGTTTTGTTTATAATTAGCTAAGATTGTTATTTTGTGTATGAGAAAGGAAAGACTGGAGAAATACCCAGCTGTCTTTTGCACATCAAATGTCTCTCATGGCATGACATTTTGATGAGTTAAAGTATAAATGAATCAAAAGTAGACTTTGTACTCCTTAAAATTCACATGGGCTTGCATACTGGGAAGGATGTGTTTTAGTGTGCTATTCTTAAAACATTTGAAAAAATAATATGACATCTGCCAAATATCAAATAGAGCAGTGTGTCTTCAGGGGTGTGTGTGTGTGTTTGCAGACAGGCTTTGTATTTACATGCATGTATATTATAATAAAATCATAAAATAGACTTTTTACCAAAAGTACTGGAAAGTCTATGTCCAAGGAATATTTGATCCTTCAAAATAGTCACCATGGGAGGCTCTAAATTTATTCCAATCAGGTTGTCATCACACAAAACAGTTCAGGAATTTCTTTTTAGAATTGCCTACAGTGTCTTCTTTTGAATATTCTCAGTGGTGGTAAAACTCTGTTACAGAAAATCAATTCCATCCCTAAAGGTTAGTCCAAATACAATTTGAATTGGTGTGAAATTTGGCATAATGCCTCTCTGCTTCGTCCTCACTGAAGAACTTATTCCTGGCAGCCACAGTGGCAGAAGTACCTCATTATAAAGCTTTTTCACTTATAAGATGGCCCCATGGCATGGATCCCAAATGTCATGTTCTGATAGGCCCCATTTGGCACATTGGTAAAAAATTAAATACACTGTATGCTTTAAATCTGAAATGGGAATGCAATGGAATGTGAGAAATATTTCTTTTTGATTTGGAGGGCAAACTCATCAATCAACCATTAGATAAATGGTGCATTTACTTTAGGTCTGTCAATAAACAGATCAATTAACATAACCAGATCCTATCTGTAAGAACACAACTGGATAATACTTTTCCTTGACCCTATTAAGAATTCAGAGTTTTTTTCTCTAGTTGTCTAATCAAAATATCTTCATTTCAAGAAAAATACTAATTGATAATTATAATAAATAAATAAATAAATAAATAAATAAATATATATATATATATATATATATATATATATATATATATATATATATATAATGTCCCAGTTCATGGAACAAAACCCCTAAAGTCCTTGCAATTCCCTAAGTGGTAAGAGCATTAGGAGTATCTTTTGTTCTAATATTTAATCTTTGATGCTAGTTCCTGACACAGGGATCCTAAATCCCTTGGAATTTTCTGGGTGATGGGAATGTCTTTTGCTCTAATGAGTCAACTCTTGGTGGACTTCTGGATAGCTTCAAGATGGGGGCTGGTCACCAGAAAGACCAAGTAATGATTAGACACTCGGAATTTTCAGCCAATAAGGGCAGAAGTGATGGAGGCTGAGTTAATGACGAATCATGCCTACATGATATAACCTCCATAAAAATCCCAATAAACAGAATTTGAAGAGCTTCTGGATTGGTGAACACATCCATGTACTGGGTGGGGGTTGCTTTCAACTTCTCAGGGACCTTGCCCTGTGTATCTCTTCCTGTGGCTGTTCATCTGTAGCCTATATCATATCCCTTATTATATAATAAACTGGTAAATGTAAGTAAGTATTTCCCTGAGTTCTGCGAGATGTTCTAGCACATTATGGAAAACTAGGAAAGGGTTGTGGAACCCCTATTTATAGTTGGTTGTTCAGAAGTAGTGGAGACAACCTGTTATTTGGATTGTCATCCAAAGGGGCAGTCTCCTCAGATGGAACCCTTAATTTGTGGGATATAATGCTAACTCCAGGTAGATAGTGTCAGAATTGCACTGAAATGTAGAAGGCCCAGCTGGTATCCAAGAACTGGCTGGTGTGGGAATAAACCCATGCATCTGGCGTCAGAAGTGCTGTGAGTGTAGTACTCATGTGAGAGTAAAGGGGAACACAGGAGGTTTTCCTCGACAACTTTGAATGAATCCTGTCATATTTAAAATCATTCTCCCTATTTCTTTTTTTTTTTTTTTTTTTTCTTATCAAATTCTATTTTATTTATTTATTTTTTTTTTCATTTTACAAATTTAATCAGTTATACATATACATATGTTCCCATATCCCCTCCCTTTTGCGTCTCCCTCCCACCCTCCCTATCCCACCCCTCCAGGCGGTCACAAAGAACCGAGCTGATCTCCCTGTGCTATGCGGCTGCTTCCCACTAGCTATCTACCTTACGTTTGGTAGTGTATATATGTCCATGCCGCTCTTTCACTTTGTCACAGCTTACCCTTCCCCCTCCCCATATCCTCAAGTCCATTCTCTAGTAGGTCTGTGTCTTTATTCCTGTATTACCCCTAGGTTCTTCATGACATTTTTTTTCTTAAATTCCATATATATGTGTCAGCATACAGTATTTGTCTTTCTCTTTCTGACTTACTTCACTCTGTATGACAGACTCTAGGTCCATCCACCTCATTACAAATAGCTCAATTTCATTTCTCCCTATTTCTAAGTGTGAGATACTCCTTCTCTTAGGTTTCTTAAAAATGGAATCCATCAATTTCTGTTCAATTCAGATTTCCATGGGATTTTCTGTTCCTATTAAAGGCAGTGGCATTATTCCAGTCAACTAGAGGAGAAAAATCAGTAATTTGTGACTCTGTCTCCTTTGTCCTGATGTCTAGTCAGTCCCTAAATGGGCTTGACTTGTCCTGACAGCAGTTTGGAAACTCGTCTTCCCCTCACTATTCCCCTTGTCTAGTATGGACTGGTCATTACCTTTGGTCCAGATTATTACAGTTGCCACCCTAACATGGCTCTCCAATCCCAGAGTATTTGCATTCTTTAAACTAAAACAGTATTTAGGCAGCTTTATTTCTTTATTTTTAACAAAGAGATTTCATCACTTAACTTCCCATTCAAACAAAAACAAAAACAAACAAAGAAAAAATCCCTCAGAACTCTCCATTGCCTTTTTAACTGTAAACACATCCTGACTGATGTACAAAGATACCCATGCCTTCACCAACCCTTCCAATTTTACTTACCATTATTTGCCTTCAAATATTCTGCATTCCACATTAAACTGTCCTCAGATATTCCTGTTCCCATGATTTTTTGTCATGTTATTCCCTCAGCCTGAGAGTACCATGATCTTTGTATTTCATGTTTATATTTTATTAATTTTTTGAAACACAGTTGTGATGTTGTGCTTATTTGGAGGTTCTATCTTCTTCATCTGATTCATACAGCAAATGGGTTTTTCTCCACTTTTTACTCACTAGATTGCTTTTTCCCCTTATGTTTTATATATTTTGTAAAAATCTTTATTACTAGATGGAGAACTCATTGAGGGCAGGAAAATGTCATTATTCATTTTTTGTGACCTTTACTGTGTCTTTCACAGCTCAGGTGCTCAATAAATATCTGTTTCATAAATCTAAGTATATAGATATGACACACACAATGTTTATATCCTTAGAAAGTTTCTCAAGCAGATGGTAGTTGCTATAGGAATTCAGAAACAGTGGGAAGAGAACATTTGATGTTCAGTGCTATCATGTTCATGTCCCTTCCACCCAGAGGGAGTGCAAAGGAAGGAGCTGAGAATCAGAGACTTCTTCAGTTCCTCAAACTGTGCATGGTATCCACATCACCAAGACAAACAGCTTAATATCTCAAGGCATCAGTTTTCTCCTCTAAAAGTGAAGATGTTCTGCTATGTGTACTATCGTTACTATGTCTACTCATAGGGATTTGTAAAAAATGGGATAACATCCAACATCAATTGATAAACTTTAAAACATTATACAAAGAGAAATCTTTAATGAAACTTGCAGTTACTAAATATCCATCTCAGATTTACAGTTTCATAAATGTCAGTCTCCTATTAACAAACTTGTCTGGTGTGATACTGACCAAAGGGGCCAGTATCTCTCCTTTCCCTTTCTTTTTTTTTCCATTTTGCTTGTAATTTATATATCATTGGTAGTATTTTGTGTATCATAAAACTTGAAAAGCCATTATCATTTTCAAAATGCGACTAAGTGGGAAATTCATTTTATTTAGTGCTAGTGTACTGATTTAATATCCATTATTTTTCCCTAATCAGTGTGAGCTGGAAACAGCACATTTCTTCTCCAGATGCCACTGAGTGTCAATCATCACAAGCATGAATTTTATTTGAAGCTACATTTTTAACCAGAATATAATTTGATTTCATATTTGTCCTTGATTTAGCTATCAACAAAATGGAACAAATAGATGGGCAGAAAGAAAAGATGATTATGTTTTAAATGAGAGGTAAAAACAATAAAACAAAATAAATAGCAGTTTTATATTCTGATAATGTCATTTCTTATTAGATGTTTAGGAGACTGTCACCCTCAAAAGACAAACACCGATAGCTTAAATGGAATCTTACCTGAGGGGAAAGCAGGGGAGAACTTTGAAAGGCAATCACTCTATGTGGGAAGATGTAGTTGTGCAAATCTTGACCATCTGTTTTCGGGAAGTGTTACCTTCCACTTGAAGGAAGCTCTTAATTTTTTGTCTGCATTACTTGTATGCAAGCAGCTGTGCTCTATTTCTCTCCCTTCCCCTTCTTCTCTTAGTTTTGGAGTCAGGCCAGAATTTTCCAAATGTTTGAAAGTAAAAAAAATGGCATATAATTTTTTGAATTAAAAAATACTTTACTGATAAGCATACAAAGAGTATTTTGCTTAACCTTCAATAAGAAAGCCCCTGAATTTTTACTGATACTTACATATTCTCAGCTCCAGACTCTTGCTTTCACATCTAAATCTTCTTCCCACCTCTCCTTTTTCAAAGAAATAAATGAAATATAGCAGCTTCCTAAGATGTGATAGACATCTGGAGACCAGAGGACCAAGAGTAGACAAATAAAAGGAGAATAATATAGAGGATAAAACATGTTATTTGAATTCAGGTAACTAACTGTCTAGAGTTTTTGGTAGTTGTTAAAACTCAGGTCCTGTTTTGGATGGCCCACATGCTAAGGAGCAAATTACCAAGAGGAGGCTTGGTCCCAACCACTGGCAGGCATTAAATTTCAAAAGCCCAGTCCTTTGGACCAGAATTTAGAGCATGATTCCTGGATTTGGTGGTGCATTATAATCTGTGGAAGAAATCTAGAACATAGAAGAACTGGGATAACATGAACTTAATTTAGGCCAAGTGTCTGGGGCGGGGAAGGTTGAGGTGGGAATGAGGGAGTCTATGAAAGAAGGGATCCTGGACATCAGGTTTTGCATTAATATCACCAACTCTAAGCTTATAGTAGCTGATGCTGAACTTACTGATGTTTTGAAATGGTGGTAAAGTTCAAGTACCGAATTCAACTAAGAATGTGTGACAGGAGGGGAAATTTTAAAGGAGACCCATGCCTGAATCTTTTATTAAAACTGTGGTATTATTGAACCATTTTTCAGTGAATTAGGGTTTGTATATGTTAGTGATCTAGCCAGCTCTTCATATGCTCATACTGACAAAACAAGTGCTCTTGTCTACTCTTTGTCTGAACAGACAGTTGCCTGTGTAGGTACATTGGTAATTATGAAGAACTGGCATAAACTAAAAACTAAAATTCAGCTTTATCTATCTGAAAGAAAGAGTTGTGATAATAAATTGTTTTTTGATTAACATTGAAATGCCTCCTACATATTTGTTTTGATAATTACTTCACCAGAAGGAACTTTTTACTTAGATTTTTCAGTAAACAAGTAGGGCCTATGTCAAAAATTTTGTTATTTTCCCTAAAAGTAAGTTTTCTCTCAATTCCTTTCTTCTGACTCACACACACACATATGTTAGTTTGCGGTGAGTGCGTGAAATTTTATACAATTTTATTTGCATTTAATGTATAAAGTAGGAATCAATACCTGAAGGCTAAAGTTAAAAATAGGTGTGATATTATTAATCTCATATTATCATTGGGAATTTACATTAAAGCTGGAACAAACGTTAATGAATGCAATATAGAAAATGGGGGGAAAGGTGGGCAACAGTTTTATTCTGTTTTTCATCTCAATGGCATTTAAAAAAATTACTTGTGAAGAATGCATTTGTTTATGACTATGCCTTGGCTGTGCCATATAAATCATTCTCTAATTAATGATCAAAGTAAAGAAAAAATAATTAAAATTGGTTGTTTGGATGAATTGATCCAGTTTATTAAAATAGATCAGTCATTTCCATCAAGATAGTTAATCTGGGAGCCCTTGAATAAATATTTTATGGAGAGTTACCTTTCTTATTCAAATCCGAAGACCATCATATATCATTTGTAGATAAAAGCTGGACTTTTCTGTTGTCTTTTGGGTTGTTTCTCTGTAGCCTGGGTAAATTACATCATTTATAACACATATCTTAGGTAAAATCACTACTTATGTAGCCAGTGAACTAGAATCCAACCTGATATGCAAGAAACATTTTTCCCAGGATACTTAATAATTAACATTCAAAATTGAGCCTGAGACAAAACTATAAGTGGCACTTTTGATTTCTTCAAAGAAGCAGTCTATTTTACCAGGGGTTGTTAGATAACAGGAACTTCATTAGTTTTCTGCTTCCTCTTGTGGTATTCATTTACTGTTAGAAAGTAAAGCATGAAAGACTCTAATAACATTTTGGTATGATTTTTTATTCACATTTTATATTTTTTATTAACCATAACACAAAAGACTGAAGTTCACACTGATGATTTCAAACCACAAATTTCAATACAGAGAGATGTATTTAGTGTGCTCATGTAATTGAACTACCTACCAAGATTCAATAAAAAATGTAAAAGAAATTAACAAAGTCAGTAGAGGAAAAGATTTTTACTTACCTTGCATATTAAAAACAAAATTTCTGAAAATTATTACAAACCTAGATAGTATTTACTGATACAATGACAGGGTGCAATAAACCTATGGTTTTAACACATCAGGACAAGATTCCATAGGTAAACTGATCTTATATTAAGACCATCTTATTTTAATGTGGATTATTTAAAATACTGGAACAAAATAGGTATTTTGGTTCCCTCTCCCATTTCTCTCTTATACCTTCCTCATACAGTTACTCAGAGACAATAAGGGTTGCATGTATGACAGTTGGTCTCTAACTGATAGCTCTGTTAGACTCTTATCTTTTCAGCATTATATATACCTACTGTCAAATATTTGAACTGCATAAACTCCTTGAATGTATACAAGTAGCTTTAAATCTCAACCACAGATTCTATATAGGGTGTCCTGTTCGAATCTCCAATAGTTTAGAATTGCATGAAGTTCAGTTCAAATAGAAAACTAAAATAACTAAAAACTTTTAAGTTTTGGAAATGGCTGTGGATATATTTGGACTTTATCTAAAACAAGTTTTTGGAGCATCATCAGAAGAAAACATGTGTGTTTTGGATACAGTTAGTTACCTTCCACTCTGTCCCGCAACATGTGTTCCTTGGTTCTGCCTCATGGTCATGCAATAGCAATTCTAAATAGTATTCTCTGCCCCCAAACATAAAATATTTTAAAATTTCCTTTCTTGTTATAAAAAAATATTATCTATAATAGAAACATGAGGAACTTCTGTGCCCAGAAGAAAATCTTATGCCAACCTTTTAAGATCATCAACAGCAGGAAAATTGGATTGATGTATGTGAATAAATCAACTTCCAGACCTATGCATGTAGAGTTAATAGCTTTAATTTTGGGAAGGTGGCAATATCACAAAAAAAGAAAAAAATAGTTTATTCAAGTGATAAAATATAGACAAGGAAACTGGCCAAAGGAAAGATAGCAAAAATTACATAGGGAAGACCATAGCAATATGGTCTCAGGAGACTGATATTTACAAAATTGTTTCCTGTCCCTAACTACATAAATTTGTGCATACATGACTACTTATAAATGTACATAACAGGAAATCAAATAAATTTTAATATCCTGACATAGAGTTTCACAGTCCAAATGTGCTTTAGTTTCTTTCTAGGTACCAGATAAAAGAAAAACAATATTCTAGGATTTCTTTTGAATATTGAAGGCTGGGAATGGAGAGGGTAAAAGCGATATTTCTTCCTTTCTTTACACAATATATCATTCCTTTGGTTTCTTTGCTAATAAACTTTTGCTGGCAGTTTGATATGATAGATCATTGTGAGTGGGTTAGGCCGCTTGGGAGAGTTTCTTCCTTATGGACTTTGTTCCTCTACTTACTTGAAAGATGCCAGGAGGAGTGGGTATGCACCAATATGTTCATTTCTTCAGTTGTAGGTGTGGGGTAATGAGAGGCAGAGCTGTGCAGTTCTGTAAGAGGCTTTAGAAAATAGGAAGAACTGACATATCACTAACTAATCTTCAAGATGGACCTTTTGTCTCTATATAATGTCCTGTCCTGGGTAAGTACTGGAAAAACTCAATTATCTGTTAGGATAATTGCATATTAAAGATTTAAATCAGAGCTTAGCATTTTGTAAAGATGTATATCCTGGGAACCAGGGCTTTGAACTATATTCCTCCACTGACTTTTAAAGTAGTGAACAAGAAAGAAATTAAGATATGTCATTTCTTGGCTGAAGTCACTTCATGTGGAAAGTAATCTTTGAAAAGGTAAAACCAATATAATCTTCCCACATGACAATTCAGTCTTTGTGAAAGCAGGTGATAAAATGTCTGTTTCAAAGAATTCAAAATAACTAAAGTATCATTAAAAGGTACAAATTATTTTAACAAGACTGCTAAAAGAATAAATAACTAATATCATTTCCGAAAAAGACTAGGAAATAGAGTGCCTTACGTATGCATTTAGTAATTTGAAATGTTATAGGCATCAAACATTAAGTAAAATATTTCAACATTGTAAAAATAACTATTTAAAAATGATTAAACAACTTCTCTATTATTATTTTAACCCTGCGTATATGTTACTAATACTTATTTGTATCTTAAAGGGTCATTTCATGACACTTAGTGTGACACAAATCTATACCTTTGATTAGAAAAGCAGTATTTTATCTGTCAGTACTACATCTGGTTTTTCTCTCCTGGGAGCTCTCAAATTCATAGTTAAAAACCAAAAAATGAATCTGACCAAATTTGTCTGCTGAGTTCCTCTAGCTCAGTGGTTCTCAAAGTCTTGTCTCTGAAAAAGCAACATCAGCATCACCTAGGAACTCATTAGAAATGCACATTTTCAGTCCCGCCTGAGATCTACTTACTGAATCAGAAATCCTGGGGATGTAGGCCAAGAACAAAGCCTCCAGGCAATTCTGATACACTACTTGAAGTGTGAGAACACTGCTGTGCAGCAGGTTAGCATATCCCCAGGTGCTTAACCTTGGGAACTAAAATGGCTTCTTCACTTTCAGGGGCCAGAACTGCCAACCCCACTCCCTGAATGTCTGCTAGGCACTCCTTTCCATCCTCAACATCCTGTTCAAATTTTATCTGAGTCTCATTGCTTCAGTGCTAATTCTGAAAATTGCAGCCATAGTACTATACATTATACTCTACATAGACCTATACATAGTATCTACATACATTGTATGCTACCATCCTGAAAATTATTTACATTTAAATCTGAGCCCCATGAAGTTATAGAGATTTAGCCCTAAGGGTTCTTCCTTTTTAACACCATGACATGTTTCAGATTGTCTTCTAATTATATTTTTGGGCCAAATTTACACAACTGACTCATTTATGCATACTACCTGTGAGAGGTAATGACACATACTAATATAAGAAAATTTCTCAAATTGAATAATTCAGTAATAAATTAAGAAATGGATAAGTATGTTCTTCGACGCTATTAAACATAAAATTTTGGAGGGAATGGAGGTAGACACAAATATATACTAAAGTAGACACAAATATATACTGGCAGAAAAGCCAAAGTTTTCATGAATTTTTAAGGTAAATGTAAGTATAGAAATATCAGGATGGGGCTGTGGCTTTAGAATTGTCTCCCCCACTGGATGTAATTGAATGAAAAAGTTTTAGAAGCCCTTGTGGGATTTAGGTAAGTTCCCCAAAGCCCCTTTTAATTCAGACCATAGAATTTCATTTTACAGAAGCACTGACTGTGTTGAATGGCTAGCAGGGGCTTAAGAGGAAAGGTGCCATAAAGAATTTAGTACTTAGAAAAGGGGGGTTGAGAGTGAAACTTCAGTGAAATATCTCTTTCAGTGAAGTAAATTAAGATCTATATTCTGTGCTCTTTTACCATGGAGGAAATATCTTTGAGAGAACTCAGAAGATTCCCTCTCCAAAAAAAGGTAGGGAAATAGACATGTATGATTTTTTTCCATTGAAGTTTATTCTGTCAGGTGTAACAAATCAAAGGAGAGAAAGTTAGTTTTTAAAAAAAAAAGAGAGAGAACAAAATAAGGAAAATAAAGCAAACTAATTGTCAAGATCCTTTCTGCCTTAGACCCAGTTGGTTCACTTTTTCCAAAATAGAGACAGTTCTATGGCCAAATACTTGGGTGTCGCTCTTGAGGAGAGTAGTTTGGTGATAAGGTACAGTTTCTCTGAAAAGTGACAGGTGCTCAGAATTTCAGCTGATAACTCTCTCCCTCTTAAACTGTTATAATTTAACCTGAAAGCTAACTGCTGATAAGTAGGCATAATGGGTAGCAATCAGCTAATGAGATATTAACTTGTTTTATTTGTTTTGGAATTAACTGAGTGTGAACAATTAGGGCCATTGGTGTGACTTGTCACACCATCTTTAAAAAAAAGCAAGACTTGCTAGATCTTTAGAAGGATATATGCCCTATTGGATGCTTTTACACTTAGAGACTGAAAGAAGTTTTGGGAACTGCTGTATATAATAGTAAAGGACTGCCCAGAATGCATTTCATTAAAAGCATTGTCTTTATTTTCTTTTGCTACTGTAACAAACCTACCACACACTTAAAAGCTTAAAAATACAAATTTTTTATCATACAGTTATGGTAGGTAGAAGTCAGATGCAGGTTTCACTGGGCTCAAATCAAGATGTGGGTGGGTCTGCATTCCTATCTTGAGGTTTTAGAAGAGAATCTGTTTCCTTGCCTTTTCCACTTTTTAGAGGCTCATGGTCCCTTTCTCCACCTTTAAAGCCAGCAATGTTGCATCTCCCTCTGACCATACATCTGAGGTCACATTTCCCTCTGTCCTTTTCTGCCTCCATTTTAAAGTCCTTTTTGATCACATTGGGTGCATCTGAATAATAATACAGGATAATCTCCCCATCTCAAGGTCCCTCCCCTTAGCCACATCTTCAAAATCTCTTTTGCCATAAAATTCACAGATTTCAGGAATTAAGTCAAGAACATTTGGGGACATCTCTTATTTGATCTACCACACACATTGGTGAAAACCCCAGAATTTTTAACCTGCTTTACCCCTCTGACTACTACTTGCCTAAAGTTGGCTGCTCAAACCTTACTAATATAAAATATTTTGCCTTTTTTTTGAGGAAATACAAGTAGATGGTGTGGTCTTCTAATGTGCGTTACCTTTAAAGTATAAGCAGAGAAATTGGGGGAAGGCAAATTTATTAATTGTTTCAAGCACACATTTTGAGCATCAAGTAGCTGGTTGACATCATTCTAGATGTTGTGTATATGATGATGAATGAGATATGACTCAGTTTAGCTTATGCCCTGGTCCTACCTAGTCTCCCCTTAGGCGAAACAAACACAAGGATGGTAGATTCTCTAATGTATAATATAAAGATAAGTAATCAGGTGCTCTGATTCATAACAAGAGGTAATTTAGACTTCTGTTTGGGGTAGAGTCTCTGAGCAAGTAACATTAAAGCCAGGAAAAGTGCTAGTGGTAGAAGGTATCAAAGGCCCTGCATTGATAGTAAGCTGTCTGTGTTTGGGGAAATGAAAAAAAAAAAAAAAAAACTCAGATTATTGGTATAGCTGGAACACAGACAGAAGGAAAGTGGTGAGAGGAAAGATTGGTAAGTAGTCCCTTTTGCAGAATTTGAATTGCATTGTAATTCAAAGAATAACACTGAAGGATTTTTAAGAAAGAGCTCAGAGCTGATTTATATTCTTAAAAATTACACTGAAAATGGAGAAGAGATAATTAGGAGATAAAGCCTTTAAAGAAATAATTGAATTAATCCAGGTGAGAAGAAAATGGTGATTTAGGTAAAAAAGGATATTGGTAGAGATAGACAGATAAAGATTTCATATTTTGGAAATAGAATAGTGATTTATAACATTGTGCCAAGATTTACCCTCAGATTTCTGATTTTAGCAAGTAACTTGATGGACATTTAAATTACTGAAATTGGGAAACTATTTCCCCATTTATGGGTTCTGGATGATCTTACAGCAATATTTACAATTTTGAGGAGTCACAGACCAAGTAGAAAAATCCAAACACAAAATTTTGCATGCAATTTTTGAGGGTTAACAAATCCCCTAAACACTCTATTTCACCAGCTAGATTAAAAAGCTTAAAGACCTTCAGCAAGTTGAACTCTCCTTCTCTAAAGTAAACTTCTACATATACAAAGAGCTAGTGCCTTTTTTAAGAGATGCACTTTAGTTCTTTTGTGATCTAAAATTAATTTCATTAAAATTAGCTCATCTACTTCTGTCATTCATGATCTGAGACCTACCTTGCATCCCTGGTAAGCACAAGTTTTTATGTATTGGTGCTTTTATCGATTTCTCTTCTTATACTTGGTCTTTTCTTATGGAATTTCTATCCTTTAAAAATATACCTCCATGAGTCCCTTATCCATGAAGCTTTTTCTTAATTTGCCGGTTGACATTAATCATTCCCTTCTTTAGCTCATTAAGGTATTTATGACCCTATATGGTCCTCAGAAAAAAATAAGCTCACTGAATACAGGAACATAGTATAGCATCTTTGAGTCTCTGTTATAACCAGTACAAAATAAGCCTTAATAAATAGTTATTGAATATAATGATTTAATTGAATTGATTTCCTATATTTTCCCATAGATAATAGTACACCTTCCAAAGATATATTTGTTAAATAGAAGATTCACCTAATAGCTTGCACAAAGTGTTCCTCTGTGAATAAAGATACATCACTTAGTTTCAAATATAAATCATTGAAAAATGACTTTTAGTGGAGTCAAATGATCCCTTAGAAGTGTGTGTTGCTGCAGTGATTACTGTGCCCTTGCTTCAGGCATCTGGAATTTAACCAACATTGGTGGAGTCTTGGCAGTTTCTTTGTATATGCAGTATACTTTGGCTTTCCTTTAAAGGCTGATTAACTGTGAACTTCCCTACAAATTATCTTATTAAGTGATCTATAGTAACAGACTGTGAGCTATTAAAACAATTATTTTTGTGGAATTTGTGTGATTTTTCTACTTCTAAAACAAATCAAAACTAATTAAGAAATTTTCAGGGAAAAACTCTCAACTGAGACCATACTGTTTCAGAATATGTTATCATTAGACAAAACCTGAATTAACATTTCTCTTTTCACTCTCCAGCAGAAACAACTTGTATATGTGTAATTTAAATTATTTAGCATGAATCGGATGTTTCATTACAACAAATTAAAGGTTGCTAAGAAACAGAAGTTGTGATCTGTCAATAGGGGACTATTTAAAGCACCTTAAAATAAAATGTTGTCATCAATGAAAGTCATTAGGAACTCTTAGTGACAAACATTCATTATTGGTCTGGGGGATATTTGTGGTACAAATGAGTGTGCTCATTTTATATTGCATTAAAGTGTATATTGCATTAAAATGTATTTCTTAGTTGAATAAATAAGTACAATGAAGAATATAAGTATAATGAAGAAATATAAGTATATCTTTTTAAAAATAACTAACATATTTCATGAATATACATTCATTTATCTTCAATTGGTACAAACATATTATTTTGATTTCTTCAAGTAATATTTAACAATGAATAATAAAGCTACTAGACTCTTAGATAAAAGGTAGGTCTACCCCTCATTGTATAGTTTATGAAGTGCACTCATGTGGTTGTAAGACTCGCCAATTTCCTGTCCCGGAATAAGTGACAGTTCTTTACCTTGAGCACAGATCCTCTGATTCCTAAGCTCAAATTTTTCAATGACATGTAAGAATTAGACTAACTCAACTGCTTTAAAGTACCTCTTTGACTCCCATCTATGTCTCTTTCTAATTCTTATATGCCTTTAAAAAAAATCTGAGCTCATAAGAAAATTTAAGAGGCCCTTTTACTGTGCCTCATCTGGTTCTTTTTCTCCCCCTCTCCCCAGCTAACAGCAAGCTTTTGACTAGGAGTGATGGTCACATTCTCTATCAGTAGTTATCCTCTACCTATCAGTGTCTATCTGTGACTCAAGACCCAACCAATCAGGAGGAGAGCCTGAGGCACACAACTAGCATGGTCATGCCAGGGAGTTCTGTCTTCACTGTGGCTGACTTAAACACAGGGGGAGTTCTTGCAAAGTTAGCATTCCAGAGGGTCACTGGGAGGCTGGAAAAGCAGGCTTGAAGATGGAAGACACTAAGATCTGAGCTCTGAGCTCTGAAGGACTGTGAAGCAGCAGGACAGTCTGTGTGTCGATTCTGGCTTACTGGCTTCTGCAAATAACATTCAAGATATAAAGTCTCAGACAATTGACCCTGTGGGAGGTGTGGAGGAGGAAGATCCAGTTGCTTCTACTAACTCTCACTAGGAAAGCAGGCCAACCAAGGAAAGATAACTTCCCCAAAGGAAATAACGGTGCATTTAGGAGGGAGATGGGGTTCTTGATAGCAAAAGAAATGATGCCTTTTTACTACTGTTTATATAATGAAGCACATGGTATATGATATCAAGTCATAATCCTTAAAACTTAGTTGCCTACCTTTCCTTGTCCTCTCATTGTTATTAGTCTATATTCTAAGAAATGTAGCAATTGTTTTCAGTATTATTTATCTGGCATCTTGCTTATATTATCTATTTTATTGTATCATATTATATTATCTATTATATTGTATGTATATATATATATATACATATTCACATATATATATAAGAAAATATTGGATTAAAAAAAAAACTAATACTGCAAGCAGTTTGTGATTAAGCATCATGTAAGCTGTTTGCCCATAAATACCAAAGAAGTTCAGAGGAGGGGGTTATCAGGACAAAGTGAGGCAATCACATGTATATAGACTATAAATGCCAGAAACACTTAAACTGTATTCCCAACTCTGCCACAAACTATCAATATGACCATCCCTGTAAGTGAAAAGTCAGTTTACCTTTGTAGCCTCAGGTCCTATATCCTTCAAATAGGGATATTAATGTAACTAACTCGTGGAATAATTGTGTAACATGCAACATGCTTATTACAGTGCCTGCATAGAGTAAGTGCTCAAAAGTGTGTACTGGAATTATTAATATTCGTTATTATGAAGTATTATTAGAAGTGGTATGGTTTAGGTAGTGACGTTCAAATTCAGCAGATGTTTCCCAAGGGCTGGCTCTAAAATAGCCCCAAAATAATCCACTGAGAGTACCACTGCGGTGATGGTAATTGTTACTGTGGGAAATTGCAAACAGGAAACCTACAGCTCATTATGATGTGTTGTTTGCATATTACAAGTGCTGAGCTGTATAATCTGGAATAAAGACAATTTGACCTCCGATTTTTTACTCCAATCGCTGCTGCAGCTGTTCAAAATACCTCCTCCATAGCAGCCACACAAAAAAATCTTCTTGTGTTTGTAGTTAAGCTGGAACAGATAACATTACTTCTCAGCCAACAAATTTCATGTTTTGAAAGTTGTTGCCAAATATATTCAGATCCAGTACTTCGAATTAGGAATTGGAAAAGGAGTTTGATAGAGAATAAGAATGGCATCTTCTCCCTGTTCGTTCCCTGGAATGCCACAGATTGACTTAGTGGGATAATTTTATTTTGATAAAAACCAAGAGAAATTTCATAGAAACATTTAAGTACAACTTTCATTGAATTTGGAAAGGGAGTTTCAAAGGAGGATAAAAAATTTCCTTGTGAAGGAGATGATCATTTTGGAAGTGATTATACAATAGATATTTTTTTTCTTAAGAAAAATTCCTTCATCTTGAAATGTTTTCAAAATGTCATGACCTTCACTAGCCCTTTAACTTTATCTGGAACATATCTACAGATGCCAGTCTTTGTGTTAGCCTTTTATGTCTTTTATGAAGCACCTACTGAGTGCAACATGCTTGGGGAACAAAGGTGAGACATATACAAGAAGTAAAAGACAGCCTACATTCTGTTTTTTTCAATGACTTCTAAAAACTGTGGAGTATTTCTTAGAGGTTTTCAGATTAAGAATTAATGAGATTTGTAGACATTTTTCTGCTCATAGCAAAATCAATAATATGGAAATAACATTTTATTTATTCTATAGTTCTGTATATTAAAATAGAGTAATTTTTTTCTATAGTTGATCATGATAATTTAAAAAGAATTTTGTTGTAGTCAGTTGCTTGGTAAATTTCACTGAGGAAGTTTGTTTTAAGTATTATTTTTCTGGAAATTATTCTCAAGGAATTGTCTTATATTGCTTTCACCTTACAAAAAAACACAGCTAATTGAAAACTAAATTGTATTTCTCTTGGAAATAAGTAAAGACTTTTACAGAAAAAACTTGCATGATTAATTTTAGGTTCTTTTTTATTTCATATTAAATTCCATGCTATTATTTACCCTTAAAATTGTAAATTGTTTTCTATTTTTATTGAATATTATTCAGTAAACTAAACAAAGACTGACAGGGACTGTTTCTGATTATAGAAAATGCAAAGAATAAAAGAACATGTGTCCTTTGATTTCTCATAGATCACAGCTTTGTCATAAAAATTATCTAACTTCTGTGTTGGTACTATGGTGGTAATAAGTTTGAATTCTAAAAGAATAATTTGCAATATACATATATTCTAAAAATATTACTTAGATAAAGATCTTTGGAAACACCACAGTTTCTTCAATAATAAGGACACCTGTCAGCACTTCTCAAAGATATGCTGGAAATATATCGAAGGTTTTATAGACACATTTGAAATAACATGACTAAAATATTTTGTAAATTATTTTTTTCTGGGATTTCTTTCTAACACCCAGGATTCTTGTTCATGAATGACATGTTGAGATTCCAATGTCTAAAATGTGTTGTGTTCACATAATGACACCAAACAGACTGAGAGCTAATTGTCAACAAATACCCATTGGTTAGTGTCTACAGTGACGCAAATGAAAGAAAGGCTTAACATGTGAATCATGAAACATTTACATTGTCAAGAGGCAGAAGATTGTTATGTGATTTAATCCCAACCACCGCATCCTTTTGCCTTTGTCCATGTTTCTTCTTCTTTTCTTTTCTTTTTTTTTTTTTTTTTTTTTTTGTGGTACGTGGGCCTCTCACTGCTGTGGCCTCTCCCGTTGTGGACCACAGGCTCTGGACGCACAGGCCCAGTGGCCATGGCTCACGGGCCCAGCCGCTCCACAGCATGTGGCATCTTCCCGGACCGGGGCACAAACCCGTGTCCCCTGCATCGGCAGGTGGACTCTCAACCACTGTGCCACCAGGGAAGCCCGTTCTTTTCTTTTTTTAAAGAACATATTTTTCTCACTGAACTACCAAGGTATATCATACCATCATTTTTTTCTAAAGATTTTAATGTACATTTTTGAAGACTTTAACTTTATAAAAAGTGTTAGCCTTCACCTATGTGGATTTTTAAAATTCAAAGTAATTGTGATGTAACATAATGTATTAAAGAGAGCATGGAGAATAGAGTTACATTTATGCATGAATTTCTGCTTCACTCCTTACCAGATGTGTGGCCTTGGAAACATCTGTTAATCCATTCTAAATCTCTGTTTTCTCCATTCCAACCAATACTTAGAATTGGGAGGATTCACTGATATAAATGCTATAAAGCATCTAGCAGAAAGCATATAATAAACACTAAAGAAATGTTAGCTGATATTCCCATGCCCCATATTATAAGAAGGCAAATCTGGGTAATGGGCTTGTTGCCAACATTTTGCTGGATGAGATACAGTAGTTGTGAACAAAATGGCAATTTGGATGGATCCTATATGAACCCAAGAGGCAATTCAGTAGGGCGATAAGATGATAATATGCAAAAATATAACTTCAATTAACATACAGCACCTCTTCTTTTCCCTCATCAAATTCAGAGAAAAACTGATGTAATGCTCTTTTGCCTTTATATAGGAAAGATTAACTCTTTATTATTCTTTTCTGTTTTTACAGACTAAATTTGGTATATCCTTTTGAGATAACTTCACAGAAATAAAAATGTGACTAGGTAGGAGGAACAGGGAAGAGAAAACACAGAGCATTCTCTGACATAAATTGTACCAATGTTTTCCTAGGTCAGCCTCCTAAGGCAGTGGAAATAAAAACAAAAATAAACAAATGGGACCTAATCAAACTTACAAGCTCTTGCACAGCAAAGGAAACCATAAACAAAACAAAAACACAACCTATGGAATAGGGGAAAATATTTGCAAATGATGTGACTGACAAGGACTTAATTTCCAGAATATACAAACAGCTCATACAAGTCAACAACAACAGCAAAAACAAACAACTCAATTGAAAAATAAGCAGAAGACCTAAATAGACATTTCTCCAAAGAAGACATACAGATGACCAATAGGCACATGAAAAGATGCTCAACATCACTAATTATTAAAGAAATGTAGGGCTTCCCTGGTGGCGCAGTGGTTGAGAGTCTGCCTGCCGATGCAGGGGACACAGGTTCGTGCCCCAGTCCGGGAAGATCCCACATGCCACGGAGCAGCTGGGCCCTTGAGCCATGGCCGCTGAGCCTGTGTGTCCAGAGCCTGTGCTCCACAACTGGAGAGACCACAACAGGGAGAGGCCTGCGTATCGCAAAAAAAAAAAAAAAGAAATGCAAATCAAAACTACAATGAGGTACCACTTCACATCAGTCAGAGTGGCCATCATTAAAATGTCTACAAATAACAAATGCTGGAGAGGGTGTGGAGAAAAGGGAACCCTCTTACACTGTTGGTGGGAATGTAAATTGGTCAGCCCCTGTGGAAAACAGTATGGAGATTCCTCAAAAAATTTAAAAATAGAGTTGCTACATGATCCAGCAATCCCACTCCTGGGCATATACCCAGACAAAACCATAATTCAAAAAGATACACACACCCCTATGTTCATAGCAACACTATTTACAATAGCCCAGACATCAAGACATGGAAACAATGGAAATTTCCATCAACAGATGAATGGATAAAGAAGATGTGATATATATATATATATATATATATATATATATATATATATATATATATATATATATATATATATATATATAGAATATTACTCAGCCATCAAAAAGAATGAAATAATGCCATTTGCAACAACATGGGTGGACCTAGAGATTAGCATCCTAAGCAAAGTAAGTCAGAAAGAGAGAAATACCATATATCACTTATAGGTGGAATCTAAACTATGATACAAATCAACATATCTATGAAGCAAAAAAAGACTCACAGATATAGTGAACAGACTTGTTGCCAAGCAGGAGGGGTGGTAGGAGAGGGAAGGAATGGGGGTTTAGGATTAGCAAAGGCAAACAATTTTATATAGGGTGGATAAACAACAAGGTCATATTGTAAAGCACAGGGAAGTATATTTAATATTCTGTGACAAACCATAATTGAAAAGAATATGAAAAAGTATATATATATGTGTGTGTGTGTGTGTGTGTGTGTGTGTGTGTGTACCTACATATAAATAACTAAGTCACTTTCACTTTGCTGTACAGAAGAAATTAACACAACATTGTAAATCAACTATACTTCAATAAAGTTAAGCGAAGACAAGAAAAAAAAGAAAACACAGAATTTGATTTATTTGGGCCTCCTGACCTTCTACTTTAGGCCCACAAGTGACATTGATAAGAAGTTATTTCCTAAGAGATTTTATTTAGAAAGGAGGCAGTGGCAGTTAATAATCATATGCTGTTTCATTAATTCATGTATTCATACAATAAATATTAAGCACCATTTTTTTCATTATGTCCTGTGCTATGGGGTGGAGATACAGTGATAAATAATGTAGATATTGATTCTTCCCTCCTTACGTCTAAAATATGAAGAGGTAAATAAGATTACTGGTGGCAGAGATAAAAACAGATTTGTGGGAACCAGTGCATGGTGGTCTGGGAGCATAAAAGGGGCATCTCCCTCAGCCAGTAGGGAAGCAGGGCATTCAAGGAAAGTGGTAGGTAAGAAAATACCAACTTACTGAAGGCAAGTGCACTTCAAAGACAGAAAATGACTCTGCAAAGGCTTTGCAGAGATATTTGGGAAATTTCAAGAACTGGCTAGAGTTTTATGTTCTAGAATGAGACGTAGGAGAGATAAACCTAGGAATTAATCAAAGGTAAGCTAATACAAGGCTGCAAAGGCCACGTTGGCACATTTGAAAATGATTCTCAGGGAAATGGCGAGAGAGTAAAAGATCTCCAGCATGCATGTGAAATTATAAAATTTAGCTTTGAAAAAGGGAAACCATTGGACAAGAGAGCTGTTAATTCTTGAAGTATATTTTTTGTGGGGGTTTTTTTTTTGATCAATATATTTAGTTTCTATAATGTAAGTATTTAGAGATAAGCAACACAAATCTCCCACTTTTAGTATTAGGGTTCATAAAGCCTCTGATATCACACAAGTTGGTTAGCATCAAACTTTTCCATAAAAGTCAAGATATTAAGGCCAATATATCTTCACCAACCATCTCTTCACTTAAACTTTTAAAGTTATGTTATTTCCTAACTTTGCTGTCACTGATAAGGCCCCCCTCATGATCTCTCTCTTAGGTGATCCTTAGAGATGAGAGAGTTTCCAAACAATGTTTTGTTTTCCTAAAATTCATTTATTAAGAAATGTAAGAATGCTTTGTTTGTTTGGTTCTATGTCATTTGAAGTCTTAATTTTCCCATTTCATGGTCTCTGATGAAACCTGAAAGACAAGAAATTAATTTTTCACTGATACTCAAAATGTGTCTGTAATCCAAAGGCATCACCATCACCTGGCTGCTTGTTAGAGTTGCATATCTTCAGTGCCCATCACAGACCTACTGAATCAGAATTTCTAGGAGTAAATCCCAGGAGACACTCTTTTAAGAGGTGATTCTTACATGTGCTGATATTTTTGAAGAATAAAAAAAACTTGTAAAAATAAATGATGTTTATTTTT
Organism: Mesoplodon densirostris; assembly: GCF_025265405.1. NCBI lineage: Eukaryota > Metazoa > Chordata > Mammalia > Artiodactyla > Ziphiidae > Mesoplodon > Mesoplodon densirostris. The sequence goes on from NC_082664.1 coordinate 19,900,923, forward strand.
AAAATGATATTAAAAATTGAAATTATTGAGACTCGACACCAAGAGAATAATCTGTAAAAGAAAAAAAATGTTCTATGAAAGCCCATGTTAAGAAGATGAAAAGACAAGCTACAGACTGGCAGCAAATGCCAGACAAAAAGCTAGTATATAGAATATATAAAGAAATCTTTCAACAAATAAAACAAACCCATTTAGAAAATTGGAAAAAAAATTGAACAGAAGTCTTTTATCTAAGAAGATAAACATATGTCAAACAAGTACATGAAAATATATTCAACACCATTACCCATCAAGGAACTACAAATAAAAACCATGATGATTTATCACTACACACCTTCAGAATGGCTAAAATGTTTTAAAAAAATAAAGTGACCTCATCAAATGCTGGCAAAGATGAGTAGAAACTGGTTCTCTCATACATTCCTAATGGGAATGTAAATGGTATAGCCACTCTGGAAAACAGTTTGGCAGTTGTTCATAAAACTAAACATGGAATTACCATAGAACCCCATAATTGTACTCTTGGCTGTTTATTCCAGAGAAATTCAAACTGTGTTTACACAAAACCTATACACAGATGTTCATAGCAGATGAACACAGATGTAATAGTCCCAAACTGGAAACAATACTGATGTCCCTCAACAGGTGACTAGTTAAACAAACTGGTACAAATATACCATGTATGCTACTCAGCAATATGAATGGAGGAAGTATTGATACATATAGTAATTTAAATTCCATTTGTATAACATTTGTGAAATAACAACATTTTATAAATTGAGGATAGATTAGTGGCTGCCATAATTCAGGGACAGTGGAAGGGTGTGCATCAAAGGGAAATGGGTGTGATTATAGAGGGCAACATGAAGGATTCTTGTGCTAGAATTGTTCAGTGTCTAGACTGTGGTGGTGGATACATAAAGCTAAAAACATAAAATTTCAGAGAACCAAATTGTCTAGAAAAAAAACAGGGCTATTAATAGCAACAATGCAGTGGGAACAAGTGTGGTTCACAGAGATCTACTCTGCAAATTCAGAACATTTTGCCAATGAAGAAGGAACCAATGGCCAGCCCAGCCTCTGTTGATCTCCTGCAGATTTCAATAGCTTTCATCACATGGGTATTCACATTTGTAGACACAATCTACCTGAATCTCTTCCCACACCCTCTCTCTACTGCCCCTGCAGGAGCCCAGGAACCCGACCAACAGCCAGCCTAGACCTTAGTGCTAATAATAACATAGACAACTATACACCAACAGATTGGATAACCTAGAAGAAATGGAAAAATTCCTAGAAATATACAAGCAAACAAGACTGAATCATGAAGTAATAGAACATCTGAGAGAACCAATAGTGATTAAGGAGATTGAATCAATAATCAAATACCTCCCAACAAAGAAAAACCCAGGACCAGATGGTTTTACTGGTGAATTCTACCAAATATTTAAAGAAGAATTAATGCCAGTTCTTCTCAAACTCTTCAAAAAAGTTAAAGAGGAAGGAAGACTCCCAAACTCATTTTATGAGGCCAGCATTACCTTGATACCAAAGGCAGATAAATACCAAAAAAAATTATAAACCAATATCTTTGATGAACATGAATGCAGAGTTTTGCAATAAAATATTAGCAAACTGTATTCAACAGCACATTAAAAGGATCATGCACTATGATCATGTGGGATTTATCCCTGTGTTGCAAGGATGTTTCAATATATGCAACTCAATAAGTATAATATACCACATTAACTAAATGAAAGATAAAAATCATGTAATTATTTCAATAGATGCAGAAAAGCATTTGACAAAATACAACATCCTTTCCTGATAAAAATGCTCAACAAGTTAGGTGTAGTGGGAATACACCTCAACATGATAAAGGCTATATATGGCAAACCCACAGCAAACATTATACTCAATAGTGAAATGTTGAAACCTTTTCCTCTAAGACCAGGAAGAAGACAAGAATGCCTACTCTCATTATTCCTATTCAACATAGCTCTGGAATTTCCAGCCAGGGAAATTAGGAAATAAATAAATAAATAAAGTCATCCAAATTGGAAAACAAGAGGTAAAATTGTCTTTGTTTGCAGATGAGATTTTCTACATATAGAAAATCCTAAACACTCTGCCAAAAAACTTTTAGAACTATTAAATTCAGTAAAGTTTCAGGATACAAAATTAACATACACAAATCAGTTACATTTCTATACACTAACAACAAAACATCTGAAGAAAGAAATAAAGCACAACCATTTACAATAGCATCAATAAACAGTAAGTACTTAGGAATAAATTTAATGAAAAATGTGAAAGATATGTCTGTACACTGAGAAGTACAAGACTTTGATGAAAGAAATGGAAGAAGACACAAACAAATGGACATATTTCCCATTTTCATGGGTCAGAAGAATTAGTATTGTTAAAATGTCCATACTACCCAAACCCATCTATACTTAGGAATAAATTTAATGAAAAATGTGAAAGATATGTCTGTACACTGAGAAGTACAAGACTTTGATGAAAGAAATGGAAGAAGACACAAACAAATGGACATATTTCCCATTTTCATGGGTCAGAAGAATTAGTATTGTTAAAATGTCCATACTACCCAAACCCATCTATAGATACAATGAAATGCCTATCAAAATTCCAATGGAATTTTTCACTAAAATTTATATGGAGCCACAAAAGACCCCAAATAAACAAAGCAATCATTAGAAAGGCAAACAAAGCTGGAGGAATCACACGTCCTGATTTCAAAATATACTACAAAGCTGTAGTAATCTAAACAATATGGTACTGCCATAAAAATGGACACATAGACTAATGGAATGGAATCAAGAGCCCAGAAATAAATTCTCACATATATGGTCAATTAATATTTGACCAGGGTGCCAAGAATACTAAATGAACTAAGAGTAGTCTCTTCAATAAATGGTGTTGGGCAAACTGGATAACCACATGCAGAAGAATGAAATTGGACCTCTGTCTTACAGCATTCACAAAAATTGACTCGGGATGAATTAAAGCCTTATGCATAAGACCTAAAACTGTAAAACTCCTGGAAGAAAACATAGAAATCTTCTTGCTACTGGTCTTCACAGATTTTTGGGGTGTGATAGTAAAAGCACAAGCAACAAAAACAAAAATAAGTAAGTGGGACTACATCCAACTGAAAAGTTTCTGCTTAGCAAAAGAAACAAGAAAATGAAAAATAGCCTACAGAATGGGAGAAAATATTTGCAAATCATATATATTCGATAAGGGGTTAATATCCAAAATATTTTAAGAACTTATACATTCAGTAGAAATAAAATAAAGCAACCTGATTAAAAAATGAACAGAGGAACTGAATAGAGAGTTTTCTAAAGTAAACATACAAATGTCCAACAGGTACATGAAAAGGTGCTTGACATAACTAATCAACAGAGAAATACACATCAAAACCACAAGAATATATCATCCCACACCTGTCAGAATGGCTTTTGTCAAAAAGACAACAAATAACAAGTGTTGGTGAGGGTGTGGAAATAAAGGAAACCTTGTGCACCATTTGTGGGAATGTAACTTGGTGCAGCCACTATGGAAAACAGTGTAAAGTTTCCTCAAAAAATTAAAAATAGAAGTATGATACTGAAATCCCATTTCTAGGTATATATCAAAAGGAAATGAAAACAATCTCAGGGAGATAACTTCACTCCCATGTTCATTATAGCATTATTCACAATAGCAAAGAAATGGAAACAACCTATACGTCTGTCAGTGGATAAGTGGATAAAGAAGATGTGGTATATATATGCAATGGAATATTGTTTAGCTCTGAGAAAGAAGGAGACTGTGCCATTTGCAACGGTTTGTAAGAACCTTGAAGTCATTATGCTAAGTGAAATAAGTGAAATACAAATACCGTGCAATATCATTTATACATGGAAACTAAAAAAGCTGAACTTATATACTGTTTCTATAACAGAGAGTAGAGAGGTAGTTACCAGGGTCTGAGGGATGGGGAAACGGAGATTTTGGTGAAAGTATATAAACTTCCAGTTGTAAGATGAATAAGTTCTAGGGATCTAATATACATGATTTTAGGGCTAATAATACTGTATTATATATGTGAAAGTTGCTAGGTTATTGCACCTTGAATAATTGTAATTATGTTACATGATGGCAGTGTTACCTAACCCTATGGTATTAATTAATTTGCAATATATAAATATGTCAAATCAACAGGTTGTACACTTTAAACTTACAAAATGTTATATGTCAATTATATCTCAATAACGCTTGAATAAAAAAAGAAAATCAAAGTAGGTGCTTCAAGTAATAAAGATTCATTGTTTTCTTTGTTAATGACTTATTCAGAAACTGAAGAAAATAGAAGCTAGTTCAAATAATAGAGTAAAATATCCAGAAATGTTTGTCTTCCTTTCTTACACACTTCATGCTTTCTTATTTTTTTCAAAAAAGAATGAGAATAACAGTTTTCTTATTATCCATTAAAACTTGCTAAAGTCAATAAAACCTAAATGTAGATTGATCTAAAATTGATCCTGAATTTTGTAAAGAACATATAAGGTTGAAATCTAAAGGAAATATCTTGCCACAGTTCTAGTAGGAATGGTTGAGAAGTCATGTGAAAAATCCCATAAGTCATTATTTATTCAGGTCCAAATAAACTTATAGTTCATTTTTGTCTTAATTCATCAAAACTAACTCATTCCTTTTGTTTTCTGGCTAATGTTAAGCATAATTTGAATGTCAGTCATCATTTTGTCTTCAGAATGGCTTTGCTTGTTCTACTATTGCATAGAATTCAAGGGTCACAAAAGCCATGGACACTGAAGCATGACTAAAGGCAGAGGAAGGATGTTATGTTTCCACTTAAATTTTCTTTTCTACTGAGTCTAAGAAGGCTCACTCCCTAGAAGATGCTTTGTCTCAGAGAATAAACAGATCAGATGTTTTTCTTGACATCATGTCTATTTCATTCCTTCTGCCTTGCATATGATTAGTCAAGAGGATGGGAGATTAGTGATTGTTATTGTATTTTGTTAATTGGCACACATTACCACATAGGTACTCGGCAGACAGAACAGATGATACACATGACTCAATAAATAAACTGAGAAAGCACTGTACAAGTGCCAAAACATTTCTTGATAGTTGGCATGTTGAATTCATCTTGTGACAAAAATATTTGCTATGAAAATCTTTCATCAACATTGTAAGATGAGACTTTATGATAGATTCCTATAAAAGGGTTATATATAGAGAGAACTGTTTTTTAATGATGAAGATTTATGAATGGAAAAAAGTTCTTGGCATCTTACTCTATCCTCAATGACCCTGTCTTCAGTATATACAGAGAAAGTCAGTCCCACTGAGAGGTTGAGACTGAGTTTAGCTTACTTTTTCCTTAAAAAATTGTGAGGACAGTTTTGTAAATTGCATCCAGTAAAAGAATGAGCTATAATGAGGGGACTATAACAGCTAAAGTTCTCCACAAGATGACTTATTACCTTAAAAGGCCATTTCAATGCTCATAATGTGATACCTTTAATCCATAAGAACTCCAGTTTTATCTTATGTACAGTAGAATCTTTGTTGCAGTGTATGAAAACCCTTGAGAGAAAACTTTCCATAATTCCAGGGCTAATATTTAGGGAAAATAAAACCAAACTATTCTCAGGAAACTACTAGAGCAGATTCCTCATACTCACTTAGATCTGGATGGATTGAAGTTAATGCATGCTACTCATGAAATGTGATAGTCTCTTGGTTCAAGACCAAAGAAAATATGGAGATTGAACTAGAGTTTATCATACTGAAGATAGTGTTTACATTTATCATCATAGGCTTGGCTTCTCCGGCTGCTTTCAGTGTTCTCGTGAACTGAAAAAGAATCTGACTAAACTACCCAAATGTAATTTGCTCTATTCTCCCCTAAAATCCTGGGCATCAATCAAGCCCATAACTGTGACTTAAACAATAGCCATCAGCAAACCCAATTCTGCATACCTTACTTAAGCCTGAAGTACTCTCCCTGCTTAGGGATTATGTGATAATTTCTCCAATAACCATTTGTCCTTGATTGATTGTAGAGTAGTCACAATTTGGGGAGATAAACACCAGCACATCAGAGGTGAACTTTAGGACTCTGTGCTTCAGGATCCAGGCTTAAACCAACTAGGGCATAATATTCTCTGAGTTATAATAAATTCTCAGGACCAAACCGAGGTCAAAGAGACATCAGAAAGAGTTTCCTGGGAGGTTTGTTCCCTCCTTTATGTGAGAGAGCCATATTATGGGATGGTCTCTTTTCCTCTGGTTTCTTTTGCAGAGATTGAGTCCTAGAATTGTTACAGCTATTTTGCTTGAGCAAGAAACCAACACAGACTTAACTAGAAGCCCAGAGGACTGCAGAAAAAAAGATAAAACCTGAAGTCCTCCCTTCCTCTGGACTTCCCAATAAATAAACCAAAACAATACCTTTCCTTTAAAAGACTTTGAATTTGGTTGTCTGTTATTTGCAGCCAAAGTCATTCCAATGTGTATGCCTCTCTGCCCATTCTTCAAAGTTTACTTCAAACCTTGATTTCTTTATATTGATAGTCACTTTCTACTGATAATTTATAGAGTTCTTACAAGATACCAGGTGCTGTTCTGATTATTTCGCCTGGGTGGTGAGAGGTCAACAGCCTAGTGAAATTATTCAATTATATCCTAAAATTTGTAAGATTCTAGAAATATTAAGTAACTTCCCCAAGGTCCTACAAGTAGGAGGGAAAATATGTTTAAACCCAGGTAGTATTGTTCCAGAAGTTTCATTCCCAACTATTACATGATACTGTCTCATTATATGCTAATCTCATATTAGATCCATATAAGCTCTTCTTTTTGAATTGTTTGACATTTATTGTCTATTTTACAGTTAATACCTGCTATTAAATTGCCCTGGGCTATTTTCACCCTATATTTTTTACCTAACCTATTTTTTTTAACATCTTTATTGGAGTATAACTGGTTTACAATGTTGTGTTGGTTTCTGCTGTATAACAAAGTGAATCAGCTATATATATACTTATATCCCCATATCTCCTCCTCTTGCGTCTCCCTCCCACCCTCCCTATCCCACCCCTGTAGGTGGTCACAAAACACCAAGCTGATCTCCCTGTTGCTAGGCAGCTGCTTCCCACTAGCTATCTATTTTACATTTTACCTAACCTATTTTATATTTATATTTATATTTATGTTTCACATGTGATCCTTCCTTTTTGCCCGATTCATTTGGAATAGACTCTGTTTTGCAGTACTCTTATATTCTATAATGTTTTGTAAACACAATGAATTCTGTTTGCATAGCAATATTGATACAATCTCAAAATCATGACAAGTTTGGCTATGCTAAACTTAATCACCATGTTGTAGCATACTTGAACATAGACTAATATTAAGGCAACCCCCTTCTCCACTTCCTCCCCTTTCCATACAAAATTGGACATCATAAGACAGGAATTTCTTCAACATCCTTATCTCACTCTCACCATCATCTGAATTCAACCACCCTAATCATTGCTGTCCTTTCTCATACATTTTGTATAAGACAAATTTTATCATTACTCTGCTTCCCACCCCCTTTTGCCTGCCAGGTGACCTTGGTTCATTGACTCTTACATCTTTTTTCTTATATATTCAACTTTTTCTCTCTTTACTGACTCCTTTAGCTTGTAAACAATGTTTAAATCCTATTTTCTTAAAAACTAAAAGGAACACTCTCTTCCTCACCAAGCCCCCACTTAGCTTCTTCTTTAGAACTCATCTCGTTTCATAGCCAAGTTCCTGGAACATGTCTTCTTTCTCACTTTCTATTCCTAATTCTTCTGCCTCCAACTCAAAGAAAACTAAATGTTTGTTGCTAAAGTGATTAGCCTTAAAAATGAGTGGGCTGTCTGTTTCACTGTTTCCCATTAACTGCTTCCTTTTGGAGTTTTCCTCTCCCTGAGCTTCAACATTCCTATCTTTTCTTGTTGCTTTCCTATTAATCTGCTTCTATATATTACTCATGGGATTCCCTTCCTCTGTTAATACTTTAAATACTGTTATTTCTTATTCTTGTACCTGGAGATTTCATTTATCCCCACTATTTTTTCTACTTTTATTTATTTTTTTTCAGCAGATACATGCTTGATTTTATCTTATAATCTATAGACACTGCATTAGAATATGTAATGAATTCACACACCTTTTCCAAAGGAATACCCGATACAGAAGTAGCAACAAAGTTATAAATGACAATGATCAGATGAAATAATTTAGATGAAGCCTGTCTCTCTTGAAGAGATGGGGACTGTGCAAGCAGTCAGGAAGGAAATACAATGTGCTTTTAACTTTGTATGAAAAATAATGTTCAGTTTCCTGTTGCCGAACATAGTTCTGTTTTTGCCACATAAATCCTCTACTTCAAATTACTGTCCGAATGCTTTACTAAAATTCCGCTTCTGGCCTTTGTTTTGGAATCTGTTACTTTTGTTGCCACCTCCTGATCGCTGTCCTCTGAAGCTTCTATTTCTTTCCCGCTGTCCCCTGAGACCTCGATTGCCTTCCCGCTGTCCCCTGAAGCTTCTGTTTCCTTCCCGCTGTCCCCTGAAGCTTCGATATCCTTCCCGTGGTCCTTCTAGCTCTGGTTGCTCTGTGACCACAGAAAGCTGCCAGCGCCGTAAATCATGCCATTTTTCCTGTACTTCTGTTACTGATGCAGTAGGGATATCAAAGCAAACACCCTGCTTGCCTTTGAGAAAGACCATTCCCTTCACTTTGGAATCAATATCCTCACCCAGTTGCTCTTTAAGTTCTTTCCAAGCATAACTAATATTTGGCATTTCAATTGAGCACTGCAAGATCATGGTCACAGAACCCACATCTGAGTTGATCAAGGAGCGCTGGTTGACTGACATGGCACCTGAAATATGGGCCAGGGCTGCTGCCAGGGCTTCCACAGCTCCCTTCTCCTCGATCAGCTTCTCGGCTGACTGCTTGAAGTGAGCAATCACAGTGGGAGGCACAGAATCCAAAAGCCTGATGGCATCTTTGCTAGAAGCTTTTATTATCTCTGTTGCAGAAGGAACACCTATCCTCTTAAATTTAATTCCCGCTTTTTGCTCCACTTGGACTAACTGATATTCTTCCTTGTGCTGATAAAAGCAGATGCAAATCCCAGTCCTTCCAGCTCTACCTGTTCACCCAGAACGATGAATGTAGGACTCCACATCCTTTGGTGGAGAACTCTGTACAACCAGATCAACCTCGGGGATGTCTAACCCACGTGCAGCGACATTGGTTGCAACCAAAACTCCAAAATCACCATTTCTAAAGCCCTTCAGGGTGATTTCCCTTTGTTTCTGTGGAATGTCTCCGTGTAATGACTGGGCATCCTGCCTTATGGACACATTCTGTGACAACTCCTGGGCTTCTTTCTTGGTTTCACAGAAGATGATAGTGCGCCCTTGATAACCACTGTACACTCGGATCACTTCCCCAATAACTGCTGTCCTTTGAGTCCAGTGGCACTTGATAGCCAACTGCTCTACAGTTATTGCCGTTTTCTGGGTCTTTTTACCAATCAGGTCCACTTGTTCATATGTAGATTTCATGTATTTCTTAGCAACATCATAAACCCAATGAGGGCAAGTTGCAGAAAAAAGCAATGTTTGGGGATTGTCTTCTGAATCTTTCTTGTATGCCACACATAAAATCTCTTCCACTTGATCAGCAAAGCCCATGTCCAACATCTGGTCAACTTCATCCAGGACAACATGCTTAAGTTTGGTGAGATCTAGCTTACCATTCTGCAGGTGGTCTTTGATATGACCTAGTGTCCCAACCAGGATATCAATCCCATTCTGCATGCGTTCAATTTGTCCTCTGTAGGGAGTTCCACCATAAAAACAAGCCACTGCCAGCTTTTTTGTGACGTCACTGAAGTCTCTGCTTACTTGACTTGCCAACTCCCTTGTGGGTGTAAGAACCAGTACCTGAGGGGCACGGCCTCTCTTCCGGTCTTGCAGTTCTCCCTGAAGTTTCTCAACCAAAGGGATAGCAAAGGAGAATGTCTTTCCAGTTCTTGTCCGTGCCTGTGCAATCAAGTCCTTCCCACTATAGACGTGGTGAAACGTCTTTGCTTGTATAGGAAACAGGAAGGTCACCCCACGGGCTTTGAGAAGTTTAATAGTTTCTTCAGATATGGGAAAATTAGAGAAAGCTCCTTCTTTTTGCTCCACAGTTATTTCCTGCTCTAACTCACTGTTACTTTCTTCACTGGCAGCTTCCTTGGAGTCGGAGTCAGGTCCAGAATGAGGGAATCCATTCTTCAGGTTGGGGCTTTTCTCTCCAATTTCTCCATTCATTTCTTTTTCTTTCTTCATCTTCTTGGACTTAGGTGCACCCAAGTCATCCTCAGAAGGCTCCTCATTTTTTATTAGTTTTTTGGTTTTAGGAGAAACAACTGTCCTTTCACAGGGCTCCTTTGATTTTTTCGCACTTTTGGTTTTAGGAGAAATAATGTCATCTTGAGATGGCGCCTCTTTCTTTTTTGCCTTTTTGGATTTAGGAGAACTCATGTCAGCCTCAGAAGGCCCTGCTTTCTTTTTAACCTTTTTAGCTTTGGGAGAAATCGTTTCGTCCTTTTCTTCTGCTGCCTCTTCAGTCTTATTAGATTTTGGCTTCTCTTTTTCACCTTTCTTCTCATTTTGCTTTCACGGCATCTCCACTCTCGCCATGACCGTGTCCGACTCCAAATCCGCGTCACTAAGAAGTTTCCCCGGCATCACTCAGGACAAGCAGAATAGGCCGACCGCTCTCGTCCACCACGTGGAAAGGAAGAGAATGTCCATCTTTCTCTTTAGCCCACCCAGCTTTCATCCTACTTTTATTGTTGATTCAAAGTGGCAGTTTTTCAGACTTTCTGAAGAGCAGAAGTCCTCTCCCTGAATTTTCTCTTGGCTGATTCCTGAAACCCCAACATTAGTGCTACAACATGGAACAAAATATTTTGATTTCTATAGGAGTGAAATATAGCCTCTTTTATTTATCTTTCATAGGAATAATGGTCTTGAACAATGTGGGTTCTGTGTGGTGGATATCAGAAAAGTGGAGAGAGGAGATTATAGAACTAAGTGGTGAGGATGTGAGGGGTAGTTTTCAACTATATGATAATTTTGTTGAGGACTTCAAATATCAAAACAAATCATAAATGTTTCAAACATAGATGTGTCATGCTAAGGAAACTTTGCAATGCCTACTTTTAGGCTACATCCATCTAATGCTAAAACAGGAAAAGGAAAGTAAAAACAATATAATTGTTTGATATAAAATATACTGTAAATATTCTAATACTCTTTTTTCCTTTGGCTTTTTTTTAAGATATCATTGATATAGACACTGTATAAGTTTGAGGTATATAACATAATGCTTTGATACATCATGAAATGATTACCACAATAAGTTTAGTGAACATTCATCATTTAACATTGATACAAAATAAAAGAAAAAAGAAAATAAAAACATTTTTCCTTGCAATGAGAACTCAGGATTTATTCTAACTTTCATATATTACATACAGCAGTATTAATTGTATTACTCACTTTATACATTACATTCCTAGCACTTATTTATCTTATAACTGGAAGTTTGTACCTTTTGACCACCTTCATCCAACCCCTCTCCCCCAACACCCCATAACCACAAAAGTGATTTTTTATGAGTTTGTTTGTTTTCTGAAGTATAATTGACCTACAATACTATGTTAGTTCCTGGTGTACAACATAGTGTTTTGATACTTCTGTACATTACAAAATGATCACCATGATAAATCTAGTTATCATCTGTCACCATACAAAGATATTACATTATTACTGACTATATTTGTCACACTGTACATTTCATCCTGTGACTCATTTATTTTGTAACTGGAAGTCTGTAACTCTTAATTTTCTTAACCTATTTCACTCAGCACCCCCATCCCTCTCCCCTCTGGCAACCACTTGTTCTCTGTGGCTATGTTTCTGTTTTATGTTTGTCCATTTGTCTTGTATTTTGGATTCCACATATACATGAAGTCACACGGTATTTGTCTTTCTCTGTATAACTTATTTAACTTAATATAATACCCTCTAGGTCCATCCCCATTGTTACAAATGGCAAGATTTTACTCTTTTTTATGGCAGAGTAATATACCATTGTTCATATACACCACATCTGCTTTATCCAGTCATTTATTGATGGAAACTTAAGTTACTTCAATATCTTGCTTATTGTGAATAATGCTGCAATGAATATAGAGGTGCATATATCTTTTTGTTTTCATTTGAAAAATACCCAGAAGGGAAATTGCTGGATCCTGTTATAATTCTACTTTTTAATTTTTTGAGGAACCTCAGTACTGTTTTCCATAGTGGCTGCTAAATGCTCTTAATACTTGACAAATGAAAAAAAAATTGAAATGCTAGGTGGGAGTGCTGTCTTATGTTGTAATATGTGCTCTGACTTTGGAATTTGTCTGTTAAAATGATTTTCCCCATGAAGGAAGAATTTTAAAACTTACAAAGAAAGAGGGGATGTGATGGGAGGGAGGGAAATGAAGGAAAGAAAAAAAATTAAAATATATATGGAATTCAGTATGCTGTAATTTCAGACCTCCTTGATGGTCTTAACTTACAGAGCACATAGGAGATGAAAGAAAGAGGGAGAAAAGAAAACTTGATGGTTCTTAATGGATTAACAAATGGTCTCTTAATAAACGCTGCTATAGTGTTTATGGTTCAACAAGGGGAGCCCATATTACCTTTAAGTCGTGCCTTTCCCATGGCCTATATTGTCTAATCTTGTACTACATTTAATCAAGTTTGATGGGCTGCATAACAAAGGAGGAATTCCAGATAGTATTTGCTCTCATTCTTTTATTCCCTGGGTAGATACCGGGAAGAGGCAAAACATGAGTCTGAGGAATGAAGAAGTTTCAGCATAATGCACTGACCTCTAGAGCAAACTCGTTCCACATGAGAGTGTTCATGTTAATAAAAAGGTTAGCATCATTAATTCCATGATCTCTTGTTTTGACAGCCAAGATGAATCGGTCTGTTTTCTTAAACATTCTATCCTCTTTCCTAGATGGAGATCACATCCACAGTTATGGCAGTGAGTCAATTAATACAATTTCTTGAAAGGACATATGTAATAATGACCATCAGACAACTTGAGAAAATATTCAGTGCATTCATAATCACATAAATCTTTACAATGATTTCATAAATGTTTACAAAAATTCCTTCCAAATCTTTTCCTATATCTATACCTACTGTTGAAGTCACTGAGAAAGCTGTTATAATCATTGTAAAATATGCAAAGTAAAGAGAATTACAGTGACAAAGGAGCTATATTCTCTTCATGTTCCAGTCTAAATATAAAAATTCCTTGTGAATTGATTGCAACCTTGGATCAGTTTGTTTTCATGCCAGTGCTTTCCAGATATAGAGAACCAATAAACTTTTACATTGCTTAGCTAACCTACTAGCTCTCTAAAGCTATGATGAGCATCAATAATAATTTTCTAAATGAATTCTTAGAGCCATAGAATTGAAAAAGTCAAGTCCCAAAGATCAGAAATAGATTGTAAAAGGGGAAGGGTTGCTAATGGCCCCTCCTTTTTTGTGTTGTACTTGGCCCAGTGAGTGAGGGGCTTAAAAAAGGAAAGTATGAGTGGAAGTACATAAGCTAATGGTTTCTTGGAAAGATAGACCATGAATAGTCAGATAATGAAAACACAGAAGAGATGAGGGTGTCAAAAAGAGACGGCATGTACTTCTCAATTTAGTACAGGTCAGTCCTTTTTTTTGTTTGTTTCTTTTTGAATTTTATTTTATTTATTTTTTATAAAGCAGGTTCTTATTAGTTATATATTTTATACATATTTGTGTATATATGTCAATCCCAATCTCCTAATTCATCCCATCACCACCACCCTCCTGCCACCTTCCCCCCTTGGTGTCCATATGTTTGTTCTCTACATCTGTGTCTCTATTTCTGCCCTGGAAACTGGTTCATCTGTACCATTTTTCTAGATTCCACATATATATGTTAATATACGATATTTGTTTTTCTCTTTGGCTTACTTCACTCTGTATGACAGTCTCTAGATCCATCCACATCTCTACAAATGACCCAATTTCATTCCTTTTTGTGGCTGAGTAATATTCCATTGTATATATGTACCACTTCTTCTTTATCCATTTGTCTGTCGATGAGCATTTAGGTTGCTTACATGACCTGGCTATTGTAAATAGTGCTACAATGAATATTGGGGTGCATGTGTCTTTTTGAATTATGGTTTTCTCTGGGTATATGCCCAGTAGTGGGATGGCTGGGTCATATGGTAATTCTATTTTTAGTTTTATAAGGAACCTCCATACTATTCTCCATAGTGACTGTATCAATTTATATTCCCACCAACAGTGCAAGAGGGTTCCCTTTTTCTCCACACCCTCTCCAGCATTTGTTGTTTGTAGATTTTCTGATGATGCACATTCTAACTGGTATGAGGTGATACCTCATTGTAGTTTGGATTTGCATTTCTCTAATAATTAGTGATGTTGAGCAGCTTTTCATGAGCCTCTTGGCCATCTGTATGTCTTCTTCAGGGAAATGTCTATTTAGGTCTTCTGCCCATTTTTTGATTGGGTTGTTTGTTTTTTTCATATTGAGCTGCATGAGCTGTTTATATATTTTGGAGATTAATCCTTTGTCAGTTGATTCATTTGCAAATATTTTCTCACATTCTGAGGGTTGTCTTTTCATCATGTTTGTAGTTTCCTTTGCTTTGCAAAAGCTTTGAAGTTTCATTAGGTCCCATTTGTTTATCTTTGTTTTTATTTCCATTACTCTAGGAGGTGGATCAAAAAAGATCTTGCTGTGCTTTATGTCAAAGCATGTTCTTCCTATGTTTTTGTCTAAGAGTTTTATAGTGTCTGGTCTTACATTTAGGTCTTAATCCATTTTGAGTTTATTTTTGTGTATAGTCTTAAGAAGTGTTCTAATTTCATTCTTTTACAAGTAGCTGCCCAGTTTTCCTAGCACCACTTATTGAAGAGACTGTCTTTTCTCCATTGTATATCCTTGCCTCCTTTGTCATAGATTAGTTGACTATAGATACATGGGTTCATCTCTGGGCTTTCTATCCTATTCCATTGATCTATATTTCTGTTTTTGTACCAGTACCATATTGTCTTGATTAGTGTTGCTTTGTAGTATAGTCTGAAGTCAGGGAGTCTGATTCCTCCAACTCCATTTTTTCGCTCAAGACTGCTTTGGCTATTTGGGATCTTTTGTGTCTCCATACACATTTTAAGATTTTTCGTTCTAGTTCTTTAAAAAATGTCACTGGTAATTTGATAGGGATTGCATTGAATCTTTGGGTAGTATAGTCATTTTCACAATATGGATTCTTCCAATCCAAGAACATGGTATATCTCTCCATCTGTTTGTGTCATCTTTGATTTCTTTCCTCAGTGTCTTATAGTTTTCTGAGTACAGGTCTTTTACCTCCTTAGGTAGGTTTATTCCTAGGTATTTTATTCTTTTTGTTGCAATGGTGAATGGGATTGTTTTCTTAATTTCCCTGTCTGATCTTTTGTTGTTAGTGTATAGGAATGTAAGAGATTTCTGTGCATTAATTTTGTATCCTGCAACTTTACCAAATTCATTGATTAGCTCTAGTAGTTTTCTGGTGGCATCTTTAGGATTCTCTATGCATAGTGTCAAGTTATCTGCAAACACTGACAGTTTTACTTCTTGTTTTCAATTTGTATTCCTTTCATTTCTTTTTCTTCTCTGATTACTTTGGCTAGGACTTCCAAAACTATGTGGAATAATAGTGGCAAGAGTGGACATCCTTGTCTTCTTCCTGACATTAGAGGAAATGGTTTCAGTTTTTCACCATTGAGAATGATGTTTGCTGTGGGTGTGTCATCTATGGCCTTGATTATGTTCAGGTAGGTTCCCTCTATGCCCACTCTCTGGAGAGTTTTTATCATAAATGGGTGTTGAATTTTGTCAAAAGCTTTTTCTACATTTATTGAGTTGACCACATGGTTTTTATTCTTCAGTTTGTTAATATAATGTATCCCATTGATTGATTTCTGTGTATTGAAGAGCCCTTGCATCCCCGGGATAAATCCCACTTCATCATGGTGTATTATGCTTTTAATGTGTTGTTGGATTTTGTTTGCTGGTATTGTGTTGAGGATTTTTGCATCTATATTCATCAGTGATATTGGTCTGTAATTTTCTTTCTTTTTTTTTTTTGTAGTATCTTTGTCTCATTTTTGTATCAGGGTTATGGTGGCCTCATAGAATGCGTTTGGGAGTGCTCCTTCCTCTGCAATTTTTTGGAAGAGTTTCAGAAGGATGGCTGTTAGCTCTTCTCTAAATGTTTGATAGAATTCACCTGTGAAGCCATCTGGTCCTGGACTTTTGTTTGTTGGAAGATTTTTAATCACAGTTTCAATTTCATTACTTGTGATTGGTCTGTTCATATTTTATATTTCTTCCTGGTTCAGTCTTGGAAGGTTATACATTTCTAAGAATTTGTCCATTTCTTACAGGTTATCCATTTTATTGGCATAGAGTTGCTTGTAGTAGTCTCTTAGGATGCTTTGTATTTCTATGGTGTCCATTGTAACTTCTCCTTTTTCATTTCTAATTTTATTGATTTGAGTCCTTCTTTTTCTTGATGAGTCTGGCTAAAGGTTTATCAGTTTTGTTTATCTTCTCAAAGAAACAGCTTTTCATTTTATTGATCTTTGCTACTGTCTTCTTTGTTTCTATTTCATTTATTTCTGCTCTGATCTTTATGATTTCTTTCCTTCTACCCATTTTGTGTTTTGTTTGTTCTTCTTTCTCTAGTTCCTTTAGGTGTAAGGTTAGATTGTTTATTTGAAATTTTTCTTGTTTCTTGAGGTAGGCTTTTATTGCTATAAACTTCCCTCTTAGAACTGCTTTTGCTGCATCCCATTAGCATAGGTTTTGGATAGTTGTGTTTTCATTGTAATTTGTCTCTAGGTATTTTTTGATTTCCTCTTTGATTTCTTCAGTGATCTATTTGTTATTTACTAATGTATTGTTTAGCCTTCATGTGTTTGTTATTTTTTCCCTGTAATTGATTTCCAATCTCATAGCGTTGCTTGATATGATTTCAATTTTCTAAAATTTACTGAGGCTTTATTTGTGACCCAAGATGTGATCTATTCTGGAGAATGTTCCATGTGCAGTTGAGAAGAAAGTGTAATCTACTTTTTTTGGATGGAATGTCCTATAAATATCAATTAAATCTATCTGGTCTATTGTGTCATTTAAAGCTTGTGTTTCCTTATTAATTTTCTGTCTGGTGATCTGTCCATTCATGTAAATGAAGTGTTAAAGTCCCCCACTATTATTGTGTTACTGTCTATTTCCTCTTTTATAGCTGTTAGCAGTTGCCTTATGTATTGAGGTACTCCTATTTTGGGTGCATATATATTTATAATTGTTATGGCTTCTTCTTGGATTGATCCCTTGATCATTATATAGTGTCCTTCCTTGTCTCCTGTAACATTCTTTATTTTAAAGTCTATTTTATCTGATATGAGTATTGTTATTCCAGCTATCTTTTGATTTCCATTTGCATTGAATATCTTATTCCATTCCCTCACTTTCAGTCTGTATGTGTCCCTAGATTTGAAGTGGGTCTCTTTTAGACAGCATATATATGGATCTTGTTTTTGTATCCATTCAGTGAGCCTGTGTCTTTTGGTTGGAGCATTTAATCCATTCACATTTAAGGTAATTATTGATATGTATGTTCCTATTACCATTTTCTTAATTGTTTGGGGTTTATTTTTGTAGGTCCTTTTCTTCTCTTGTGTTTCCCACTTAGAGAAGTTCCTTTAGTATTTGTTGTAGAGCTGGTTTGGTGATACTGAATTCTCTTAGTTTTGCTTGTCTGTAAAGCTTTTGATTTCTCCGTCGAATCTGAATGAGATCCTTGCCAGGTAGAGTAATCTTGGTTGTAGGTTTTTCCCTTTCATCACTTTAAATATATCGTGCCACTCCCTTCTGGCTTGTAGAGTTTCTGCTGAGAAATCAGCTGTTAACATTATGGGAGTTCCCTTATATGTTATTTGTCATTTTTCCCTTGTTGCTTTCAATAATTTTTCTCTGTGTTTAATTTTTGTCAGCTTGAATACTTTATGTCTTGGTGTTTTTTCTCCTTGGGTTTATCCTGCCTTGGACTTTCTGTGCTTCCTGGTCTGGGATGGCTATTTCCTTTCCCATGTTAGGGAAATTTTCGACTATAATCTCTTCAAATATTTTCTTTGGTCCTTTCTCTCTCTCTTCTCCTTCCGGGACCCCTATAATGCGAATGTTGTTGTGTTTAATGTTGTCCCAAAGGTCCCTTAGGCTGTCTTAATTTCTTTTCATTCTTTTTTCTTTATCTTGTTCTGCATCAGTGAATTCCAGCATTCTGTCTTCCAGGTCACTTGTCCATTCTTCTGGCTCAGTTATTCTGCTATTGATTCCTTCTAGTGTATTTTTTTCATTTCAGTTATTATATTCTTCATCTCTGTTTGTTTGTTCTTTAATTCTTCCAGGTGTTTGTTCTTTAATTCTTCTAGGTATTTTAAAATATTTCTTGCATCTTCTCGATCTTTGCTTCCATTCTTTTTCTGAGGTCCTGGATCATCTTCACTATCATTATTCTGAATTATTTTCCTGGAAGGTTGCCTATCTCCACTTCATTTAGTTGTTTTTCTTGGGTTTTATCTTGTTTCTTCATCTGGTACAGAGTCCTCTGCCTTTTCATTTTGTCTATCTTTCTGTGAATGTGGTTTTATTGCCACTGCCTGCAGAATTGTAGTTCTTCTTACTTCTGCTATCTGCCCTCTGGTGGATGAGGCTATCTGAGAGGCTTGTGCATGCTTCCTGATGGGAGGGGCTGGTGGTGGGTAGAGCTGGGTGTTGCTGTGGTGGGCAGAGCTCAGTAAAACTTTAATCTGCTTGTCTGCTCATGGGTAGGGATGAATTCCCTCCTGTTGGTTGTTTGGCCTGAGGCATCCCAGCACTGGAGCCTACCTGGCTCTTTGGTGGGGCCAATGGCAGACTCTGGGAGAGCTCACTCCAAGGTGTACTTCCCAGAACTTCCGCTGCCAGAGTACCTGTCCCTGTGGTGAGCCTCAGCCACCCCCCGCATCTGCAGGAGACCCTCCAACACCAGCAGATATGTCTGGCTCAGTCTCCAGACTGAGGGTCTGGAGACCCTATGCGGTCACCCCTCCTTCCTGTGGATCCCAATGTTCACACTACTTTGAGCATGCCCTCCAAGAGTGGAGTCTCTGTTTCCCCAGTCCTGTCAAAGTCCTGCAATCAAATCCTGGTAGCCTTCAAAGTCTGATTCTCTAGCAATTCCTCCTGCCATTGCTGGACCCCCAGGTTGGAAAGGCTGCTGTGGGGCTCAGAACCTTCACTCCAGTAGGTGGACTTCTGTGGTATAAGTGTTCTCCAGTTCGTGAGTCACCCACCCAGCAGTTATGGAATTTGATTTTATTGTGATTGTGCCACTCCTACCATCTAATTGCAGCTTCTCCTTTGTCTCTGGATGTGGGGTATCACCTACCCAGCAATGATGGGATTTGATTTTATTGTGATTGTGCCACTCCTACCATCTAATTGAAGCTTCTCCTTTGTCTTTGGATGTGGGGTATCTTTTTGGTAAGTTCCAGTGTCTTCCTGTCAGTGATTGTTCAGCAGTTATATGTGATTCCGGTGCTCTTGCAAGAGGGAGTGAGCACACGTCCTTCTACTCTGCCATCTTGAACCAATCTCCACAAGGTCAGTCCTTATGCACAGATGTATTTTCTACCATCATAAATTCTACTCACTTGCCAACTTGTGTATCCCAGCCTCAAATTGTCAACCACTGGCCTAATCAAAGCAGACCTGAATTTTTGTCCACTTTTGCTGCAGTTTCTCTTAATTGGCTACTCAAAAGACGTTTCCAACCTCCTTTTCTTTTACCACCTCCACAAAAGGGGCTGGAAAGCCAAATATTTATTTTCCCAGTATATTTTCTGTTATAATAAGTATTTAACCCAGTTCCAGCCTCTGAGAAATAAGCAGAATTCTGCTGATGGTGAGGGTCTAGTTCTCAAAAAAAATTGCTTCCCTTATAAAAAAGCATGTGGTGAATTTTCTGCACTTGTCCATTCTTCTTGCCTTCAGAATAGGTGATTTATCCATAGCTTCTACAAGCTCATATCACCACGAGGCAAGTGGGGAAAGACCAACAGTCTTAGGATGGCAAAGTAGGAAGATAGAAAGATAGCATTCTTAAGTGCTCAAACAAATGCCAGCAAAAAGCTCAGATTAGGTATGTACACAAAATAACTACTATTTAAGCCACTGTAGTCTGGTTTTCTGATTGTTACAGGTCAATACATGTTTGTGTGATTTAAGGTATTTTTCAAAGAAATATTTTTAGTGTTTTGTTAATGATAAGCATATTTGATTTTACTAACATAAAGCTCCACAGGATATGCTTTTATTTTTTGACAGAATTGTCATTCTGATCACATTAAAAAAGCCTAGGATATCTACAAACACATAGGAATCTCATCTTATATAAACAAAACATTTTAACCAACTGGTACTTCGTCAGAAATCTTGGTGGAGTTTTATATTTCGTCTCTATCGTCTCAACATAGCACTTGTTTTATCAACTCTTTAGCCTTATGGTGTGAGTCTATTTGTCCTATTTGCATTCCCTGAAGTGGTAATAAAAGGACATTGCATGATTCATTGATTGTAGTACTAAAACAGGCATGTAGAATTTTTTTAATGTGACTTCATTTTGTCATGCAGTAAATAATTTTAATAATTATATTTTTACGGCTTGGCATTTGATAGGCAACTGTACTTATAGTGTCTGCACACATGGCCAACCCAAATTTTTTCCACTGCTCTTGTGCCAGCTCAATGAAGCACAGCCCAATGCAATGAAAAGAACACAAGTGTGAGACACCTCAGTAGGTGGTATGTATTACCTACTAACTCTGTGGCTTCAGATAATTTTATCAACCTCTGCTTAAGCGCTATCCTTTGTATAACACAGAGATAATCTTGTATATTGCTGTTTCACAATTAAATGAGTTGTAAAAAGAATCCATTATAGAACTTAGCACACATTTCACTCAATGTATGTCAATAACTTTCTATATTTTCCTGATATATTCAATTATTGTTGTTGTTGTGGTTAAATGATCCATGCTTATTGAGGTAAAATGTATAAGTCCATTAGTATTGGTAGAAGCAAAAGAATATACCCCCAGTGTCTCATGTAGTAATCTGTAGAGCACAAAAGGTAAAATACAAATAAATTGTGAGTATATCCTTATTATATAATAACAATGATTGACATGTGGAAAGCTGACCATGTGTTTGACATCTGTTAAGGCTATGAGTGGATTACTAATTTTAAACCTCTCAAAAACCCTGTCATTAAGCTACCATTTTGATCATATCCATTTTGCAAATAAGAAAACTAAAGATTCAGAAAGTGTAAAGAACTTACTCAAAGTCCAATAGCTCATCAGTGTTGGAATTTGGTGAACTTAGTATTTGAATGAAATCTCCATTATTTTAGAGTCTACTCTTCAATTCTGCTTTATACACTGTCTAGAGAGTAGTTGATAATGTATAATTGATTGAATGTCATCAAATGGAAGAATATCTCCCTAGTCTCCAGAAATCCTTAAACATTTTTTAAACTGAAACAACCCATTTTTATATTCTCTTTTTTTTTTTTTTTTTTTTTTGTGGTACATGGGCCTCTCACTATTGTGGCCTCTCCCACTGTGGAGCACAGTCTCCGGACGCACAGGCTCAGTGACCATGGCTCACAGGCCTAGCCGTGCCATGACATGTGGGATCTCCCCAGACCAGGGCATGAACCCATGTCCCCTGCATTGGCAGGCAGACTCTCAACCACTGCACCACCAGGGAAGCCCTATATTCTCTTATTTTTTAGAGGAAGGTGATTATATCAAATAGTGCATCAAATAATGATCTGATTATGATCCATATGGTACATGTTTCAACTCCTTTGTTAAATATTGAAAACACAACTTCTCAGTAGAATAGTGGTTATGAGAGGCCGGGAGGTAAAGAAAAAGGGGAGATGCTGTCAGAGGGTACATATTTTAGTTAGAAGATGAATAAGTTCTAGAGACCTAATGTACAGCATAATTAATTACAATGTACTATATCCTTGAAATATGCTAAGAGAGTAGTTCACAGCTGTTCTTACCACACATACAAAAGATAACTATGTGAAGTGATGGATGTGTTAATTAGCTTGATTGTGGTAACCATTTCATAACGTATATCAAAACATCATGTTGGGGCTTCCTTGGTGGCACAGTGGTTGAGAGTCCGCCTGCTGATGCAGGGGACACGGGTTTGTGCCCCAGTCCGGGAAGATCCCACATGCCGTGGAGTGGCTTGGCCCATGAGCCATGGCCACTGAGCCTGCGTGTCCAGAACCTGTGCTCCACAATGGGAGAGGCCACAACAATGAGAGGCCCAGTACCGTGCAAAAAAAAAAAAAAAAAATTCATGTTGTTCAGCCTAAATACATAAAATTTTATTTTTCAATCACACCTCAGTAAAGCTGAGAAAGAAATAAGTAAACAGAAAACTTTACCCTGAAAGAGAAAAGAAAAAATAACATAGCTTCTCAGAGTTTTGATAAATCTGAAAGTCAAGATTCAGTAGCTTTTATGCTGTGTCAACACGCAGGACCAGATCAAGACACCAAAAGCCAAAATCTAAATTATGTTCTGCTGGCTTCAAATAAATATTTCATTCCCAACACCCAAGGATTTATATATGTGACAAACAAAAATTTTTAAATAAATAGCTTAGTTTCATTTATTCATATCCTGAGGAGATGAACGTAAGCAGATCTAAAATCTTGCTTAACTTTTAATGCATTTTTTAGAAAAGATGTGAATTGTGAATAGGCTGTTGGAAGTGAGCCTTATAAATCACCTGAACTGTTCCACTATTGGTATGTCTTGGAGTCATTATGTATAATTGGTTAATGGTGTATTTATTCTCACATTATTGGATCAGCTCCAGGGATAATCACTGATGAGTTTCAAAACTCCAGGAGGATTTCTGTGCAGAGGTAAATGAATTAAAAAACAAGATAAAACTAATTACTTTTATTTAAATTCAATTTAGGGGTAATCGTTCTGTCTTGGGCATCTTGCAGCAGTTTTCAGAAGTGATAAATTTGCTTTAGTTTGCTAACTTGCATTTCCCTAGAGGTGAGAAATTAAATCATTGGTGATGAAAATCAGAAAGGAAGTCATTCAAACTAAAGTTCATAGTAGAATTTCCCACCTTCATGCTCTCTTCTTTTTAATACCTTATCTTATTTAACATGGTCTTTGGAAACTTGATAAATAGGAAAAAAAAAGAACCATTTTCAGAGACAAAATCAAATGCACATTACTTAAAGGAGTTAGGATTTCCAGAAACTATACAAACACTACACTAGAAAAAAGCTCATGTGTATTTCATTGAGGTTATCTGCCCTGACTGGACACAGAAAATGCTGAGAGTATAGCGCTATAATTTTCATGTAAAGCTACTAGATATGGTTAAGTAATAAAAATTCAAGACCTTTTACCTCAATGTGCTTCACTGGATTAATTATTTTTTAGCTGTCTGATATGATAGCATTAGAGCTCATTTCCTTTGACATGAGGATATGTATACTATTCAAGTGTAAATATCACTGGAATATATTTATAAATTATTGCATTGAACATGTGCTCCATGAGATAAATAGTTCTCCAGACATAATAACTTGAGATAGGGAAAGGGGTGCAATGAGAAATGAATTTCAAAAGTTTTGGTGAGTATATCATTTAAAATGAGATTCAACTACATATTAAGGAAGATCTAAATAAAGGTGGTTTGAACAAGAAGTGAGCTCTACCATAAAAATATTCTCGAGCTAGGTGTTGCAAGATGGTGCAAGTACTTGGTTGTCATCAGGGATCAAGGACTCTTCTATTTTTCTGTTCTAATACCCCACTTTCCCCTAATTTACTTACCTGTTGAAGCAATGAGTGTCACTGATTGAATGTGTAGAGGAGAAGAAAGACAGTAGAGAACCAGTACTACAAATTATCATTGCCATTTTTCAACTCTTGGTGTGGAGTAGAAACAAGGGGAAGCCAAACCACCAGAAATCAGGAAGAACAGCAACAAGAGAGTAAAAGGCGTAGCCTCCCCATGGAACTGAACAGAGATCTGTAGAACCTCAGGCAGCTCTGGGTGCCTAGGGCCTTCTGTGTAAATGGAACTCAAACTCTGACTTCTCTTACTTACCATTTCCCCATCACTTTTTACTCATTCTTTAGCCAACCAAAGGCTAAACAACTTGTTGCTCTTATAGTTTGTGTAAGCCATAACATTTTGATGGCCATTTGGATCATTTATAATTTTACAGAAGCCCATTTTATCATTTGTGTCTAACAGCATGTCATGCATCCAAATCATAGATCAAAAGATGCCATAAAAATTGAGTTGTATAAAATAGATAAAATGAGATGTCATTGCATGAACAATTAATTTAAAGCCCCCTCACCGCTTTTTACATAAGATGCTGTCATGATATTTCGAATTTCTTCTTGAGGACTAAAAAATCTAGTGGACTAGGTACATGGTTTGTGACCTGGATTAAAGATCTTTTGTCCATTTAGCAGTTTGTTGTTATGGGTTCACACACAAAAGAGGCAGTGAATTTATTCTTAGTGCCCACTCTAATAGATGGAATAAAAGAGACCCTATATAAATGTTTGTTGAATAACTATATAAATAAATTAAAGAATACTCGGAGGGTCACTATAAGAGAAAGTTTTAAATTTCATCGTCATTAGTGTATATGATCTAGTTGCTATGTTCCTTCATATGTACTATAAGCTGATTCTTTCACAGAAAATTAGAACAAAACTGCATTCAGCTTTTAAATAACTGCTTTCTTGGAGATCACACCATTGCTGAATAATGAACATCATTTGATTGTTCTTCCCTTCTGTCAAAAAGAGTTAAAGCTAGTGAAATACATTCTTTAAGAAAATGTGTGTACCATATGTGGATGACTTATCATCGTGCCCTCTTTAAAAAGCCCAAGTATGTGAAAATCAGAGATAGCACAGAGGTGCAAGTTCAAGAATGATACAGCTTTTTGAAATCCTATGTAAATTGCTTTCCCCTCTTTACAATTCCGGGAGAGAACAAGAGAGCACATTTTTGCAAACTTGCCAGTCCTTGGGTCTTTTAGCTTGTCTTACTCATGGTCCCACTTGGGGTCTAATGAGCCCAAACTATTATACATGAGCTTATTGTCAGGGACCGTGCATTGGATAGTGGCAGAGAAGTGTCTCAGAAGTGACTGTTGCAGAAATGAGCAGAAGTTAAAAGACTAAGACCACTCCTATCATGATATATAATAAGGTCATTAGCTACTGAAATCACCACTGCCATTCAGGTCAGTGGGAGGGGAAAGAGTTGGTAAAGAACAGTTTTACAGCACCAGGACTATTTTTGCCTATTGAGATTCATATTCTTTTTTTGGGGGGGTGGGGGGCGGGATACGTGGGCCTCTCAATGTTGTGGCCTCTCCCGTTGTGGAGCACAGGCTGCGGACGCGCAGGCTCAGCGGCCATGGCTCACGGGCCCAGCCACTCCACGGCATGTGGGATCTTCCCGGACTGGGGCACGAACCCGTGTCCCCTACATCGGCAGGTGGACACTCAACCACTGCGCCACCAGGGAAGCCCAAGATTCATATTCTTTTAATTTCACCTTGGGGAAAAAAATGACTGGAAGAGATGATAGACTACATTTCATCCTGATCTTATCTTTATAGAGATACTTAAGTTTTAATATAAATAAATATCACAGACCCTAAAAATAGACTCCCACTCAAGTGAGTCTGATTTAGTAGGTCTCTGATGAAGCTCAAAGAGCTGCAGTTGCAATAATACCCCAGGTAATTTTAATATAGATAGGAAAACACTTTGGAAAACACTGATTTGTGGGAATATAAGTATTTCTCATGATCCAAATATAGAAGCTCATTATGTTGTATTTTAATAGAGAAACAAAATGTATTTTCCCTTTAAAATAAATTATTATGGACATTTTCTTAGATATGTAATTATGTACATTACTATGGATGATTTCAGGGATATAAAACATCCTTCACCTCATCCCACATGACCTGGTAAATCCTGTGCAGAAGGGTTTAAATACTAACTTCCTATAATACAGCATTGGATTTACAAAAATGAAGTCTTTAAGTGTATTTGTAATAAAGTTTGTAAGAGGAATGTACATTTAAAATATGATTTCACCCCAGGCAGTATAGAAGCACTACTTTTCTGATTGTTTTTCTTGCTTTGATTCCTAAGGAATGTTTGAATAAATTATTGAATGACTGGCTTTTAAAATACCTACAAAACTTACAAGTCTGAAGTAAAGAACATTATTAAAATGTAGAGCATTTAAATCCTTTATTATATTTGCTCTCCTTATTTAAGGATTTATTATCAGCTTGGAAGAGCTTCAGAAATTTAGTTGCTATTTGCTCTCTATAGGTACCTGTAGAGAAGATTCCTAGAACAGGTTTAGGTTGAAAACCAACATCACTCTCAGGTTTTATCAGAGAGAATTTAATCTCTAGGGCTGGGAACAATCTAGACAAATTACTTCCACAGGAAGATAACACAACCCTTTACTGACTCTCAGATTCTTCACCTGCTGCCACGCCCTGAATTCTCCCTTTTACCTGGACCTCTTCCTCTAAAGCAGCTTCTCTGGCTTCCTGACTCCAGCCAACTTACCCATTTTCTCTTCTAGAAAAATTTTTACTTCTATCTTCCAAAGTGCATTCTCCAGTCTATCATCTGACAGGGTATTTCCATATCTGAAATACATATACTTCTAAAATTCTAGGCAAAATCTAGATTATGGAAAATCTAACCATATTTCAGATAAAAACTAATTCTTATTGTTTAATGTCTTGGGGACAAGGAATAAGATAGGGTTATGATGAGACGTGGCAAATATATGGCAGATTCAATCAGTTTAAGCCAGGAAATTCATCGGGGCATTCCAGTAGTCTCACAAAATCAGAGTCTGGGACTTCTTGTCAAATTAACCCAGGTTTGTGTGCTGGCCCTTCCACACACGATCTTTGACAAGTCATTTTACTTCTCTGGATCATAGTTACCTCATTTGTTAAAATATGGTTAATGATATTTATTTGATGGATTATTATAGCAATTATACTTTGCATGCAAAATCATTATTAAAATGAAACTTAGCTTAATGTATGTTACTTGCATTTCATGGCTCATCTTTAATTTTTAAATTGTTTTTTGGATGAAACTGCTAGCATTGTCTTTATTACATTTTTTGTTAGGTGTTCGGTATTTTGTCACATATATTGGTGCAAAAATCGATTCAATTTATTAATGCAAAATATAGTTATTTTTAAATGAATAAATATACATTTTAGATAAATATATATTTTTTAATGTCAATTTAAATAAATATAATTTTTAACTAGTAGTGCAGGACCAACTTGGATATTCCAAACTGGACTCAAGGTTGAGAAACTACTTATATGATAAGCTGCCATTATGTATTTTTTTCCTTAATTCTTTACTTTTTTTTTCATTCTTGGATGCAGGATGTAAACTGTAGAATGTGAGTGATGGAAGGATATTATTATTAATCACTTCATATGGGCAAAAATACACAATGAAGCAACATATGTATTTGTCTTTCGAAGTGCCATTCCTTTCCTGGAGTTCTGTTTCAGATGGTAACATTCACCACAATGCAATGAGATCACATCAAATTGCACACATGGAGTCACGTTAGAAGCACAGATGAAACAGAAATATTTTGTTTTGTCTACTCATTAGAGGCATGAACAAAATAATTTGTTTACCATCGCAGGATCAGAGTTGATAATCTACTAATAGCTAATACTGCCTTTCTGTGTACTCTGAGTTAAATGTCTCCCTTTGACAGGAAAGTTAATAGAGGGTAATTTTTTTTAATCAAAAAAACAATGCTTTCGACTTTCTGATTGTATGTAGACTCAGAGAGGATGCGCAGTGGGGTCAAAGCTTAAAAGCATTCTTGCATTCTTGTTTTTAAAATACTGCTTGTAATGTGGGGAAACAAAGTTCAAACTGCAAAAACATAAGAGTAAGAAGACCAAGCATTGCTTAATAAATTGGCAGCCATGTCCACATTCAAGGGATTAACATAGCTTCCACAAACTTGGCAGTATATGCACTTAATGTCTGTTTGTTTCTTACACACACACACACGCAACACATCCTTATGCACCAGGCCTGAGAAAAGCATTTCAGAAGATGCTGGTCAAAGTTCTACCTACCTGGAAGGTTCCATACTAGTAGCTGTTTCATGGAGTCTTCAGAACACCTGCTGAATATACTGAGGCATTTTCTCATATGCTCTTGAGAAGCCTTAAGTGGGAAAAACAATTCTTATAACCTGTCCTGTGAAATGTTTGTAGTCCCAATTAGCAACCACTGGAGTGATTTACAGACCTTAGAAATCTTTGCTTGTCAATGCTTTAAATGAAACATATTATCCAAGGTTTGCCCCAGTCTACGCATAGGAGCTGGAGTTTGTGTCATGTTTGATTCATTATCCTTGGTTTACTACAACAAAACACTTAACAGGTGGATAGAAAATAAAACAGCTTGTGTCAGAAGAATCAATTATGTCATCAAGACCTGGGCATTATTTAATTTATATGTGGCCTGTTCTAGCAAAAGCTCTAAAACTAGTTATGGCTCGAAGCAAGGAAGATCAATTTGCAATTCACAAATCACTTATGTTACACTTTTGTTGTAAAAAATGATAATTTGTTGGTTTAAATAAAATCTTTTTTTCCCACAAATATTTTTTTAAACTGAAGTATAGTTGATTAATACTATTGTGTTAGTTTCAGATACAGCAAAGTGATTCAGTTATATATATATATGTTGTTTTTCAGATTGTTTTCCCTTACAGGTTATTACAAAATATTGGGTAGAATTCCTCGTGCTGTAGAATAAGTCCTTGTTGTTTATCTATGTTTTAATTTAATTTAATTTTTTAACATCTTTACTGGAGTATAATTGCTTTACAATGGTGTGTTAGTTTCTGCTGTATAACAAAGTAAATCAGCTATACATATACATATACATATATCCCCATATCTCCCCCCTCTTGCGTCTCCCTCCCACCCTCCCTATCCCATCCCTCTAGGTGGTCACAAAGCACCAAGCTGATCTTCCTGTGCTAAGCAGCTGCTTCCCACTAGCTATCTATTTTCCAATTGGTAGTGTATATATGTCCATGCCACTCTCTCACTTTGTCACAGCTTACCCTTCCCCCCAACCCTGTGTCCTCAAGTCCATTCTCTATGTCTGTGCCTTTATTCCTGTCCTGCCCCTAAGTTCTTCAGAACCATTTTTTTTTAGCTTCCATATATATGTGTTAGCATATGGCATTTGTTTTTCTCTTTCTGACTTACTTCACTCCGTATGACAGACTCTAGGTCCATCCACCTCACTGCAAATAACTCAATTTTGTTTCTTTTTATGGCTGAGTAATATTCCATTGTATACATGTGCCACATCTTCTTTATCCATTCATCTGTCGATGGACACTTAGGTTGCTTCCATGTCCTGGCTATTGTAAATAGAGCTGCAATGAACATTGTGGTACATGACTTTTTTGAATTATGGTTTTCTCAGGGTATATATTGCCCAGTAGTTGGATTGCTGGGTCATATGGTAGTTCTATTTTTAGTTTTTTAAGGACCATCCATACTCTTCTCTATAGTGACTGTTCAAATATGGAACACTTCACAAATTTGCGTGTCATCCTTGCGCAGGGGCCATGCTAATCTTCTATCATTCCAATTTTAGTATATGTGCTGCCGAAGCAAGCACTAAATAAAATATTTTATCTCAAGTATGGATGCTGGTGTTTGAGAGTGTCAGTGCTCTTAGCCACTGACAGAACATACAGAGTATAAAATGTTAAGGTTTTATGAAATGTTCTTGCATTAGCACTATTTTATAAAACTGGATTCTATGATTTAAATAAAAAGGAATGTATGAATTTTATATTATATCCTAAAGAGGGTGCTAAACTGTTAATACACTAGTTAGTCTTCCTTCATGAAACATTAGCCAGTATTGAATGCTCATCTTTGGCTTACTGTGTGCATCCACTTTTTGTCAGAGTCAGAGATACATTTGTGGGAATGCCTTGACATGATTTTAAAGGTAACCTGCCTAGATGGGTTTTTTTTCCAGCCAAAATAATACCTTTACTTTATTATTTTTCCAATTGAAGTAGAGTTGATTTACAACGTTGTGTCAGTCTCTGCTGTACAGCAAAGTGACTCAGTTACACACACACACACACACACACACACACAAACATATATATATATATATATATATATATGTTCTTTTTATATTTTTTTCCATTATGGTTTATTCCAGGAGATTAGATATAGTTCCCCGTGCTATCCAGTAGGACATTGTTTATCCATTCTAGATGTGTTTAATAAGTTAGAAGGCAGTGTAGAGAGCTCAGGATTTGGAGTAGGAGCTCTGTACCCATGCTGCCATTCTTTTTCCACTCTTTACCTTACAAGTGGCTGTGAGAGTTCAAGGAAATAATTTATGTAAAATAGCTCCAATGACATCTGGAACAGAGGATGGCTCAGTATCCATAGATCCGATTCCATTTTTGAAAATAATGGCTGCTGTGTGTGCTCTCACTCTGCTAAGTGAGATTAAAATTTTTCCCTTTTTAATTTTCTCAGAAAATGTTCCCTGATGTTTGTGTATGTGGATACCACAAATGCACATGGGTGGACACACACACATGTGATTCATTTTGGTGAAATTATAAACTCTCTAGAGTTCTGTTTCCTAACCTAATCTGTCCCTAAAGATCCTCCATAGCTCTTTTTTTTTTTTTTTTTTTTTTTTTTTTTTTTTTTTTTCTGTACGCAGGCATCTCACTGTTGTGGCCTCTCCCATTGCAGAGCACAGGCTCCGGACACACAGGCCCAGCGGCCATGGCTTATGGGCCCAGCTGCTCCGTGGCATGTGGGATCCCCCTGGACCGGGGCATAAATCCGTGTCCCCTGCATCAGCAGGTGGACTCCCAACCACTGTGCCACCAGGGAAGCCCTCCTCCATAGCTCTTTGATGGTTATTTTATGTGTTAACTTGACTGGGCTGAGAGATGGCCAGATAGCTGGTAAAACGTTATTTCTGGGTGCATCTGTGAGGATGTTTCTGGAAAAGGATTAGCATTTGAATCATAGACAGTAAAGAGATCCATCTCACCAATGCAAGTGGACATCATCCAATCCAATGAGGGCCTGAATAGAACAAAAATGTGAAGGAAGGGAAAATTTGCTGTCTCTGTTTGAGTTGGGACAACCAGCTTCTCTTGCCCTCAGATATCAGTGTTCCTGGTTTTGGAGCCTTTGGACTCAAACTGGGACTTACAACATTAGACCCCCTGGTTCCTATTAAGCCTTCAGGTTTGAACTAGAAGTACAACACCAGCATACCTGGGCCTCCAGTTTGCAGATGGCAGATCATGGGACTTCTCAGCCTCCATACATAGGTCAATTTCTTATAATCTCTCTCTCCTCCTCCTCCTCTTCTTCTTCTTCTTCTTCTTTTTCTTCTTCTTCTTCTTCTTCTTCTTCTTCTCTCTCTCTCTCTCTCTCTCTCTCTCTCTCTCTATATATATATATATATATATATATATATATATATGGCACATATCATTGTTTCTGGTTTCTGGAGAAACATGACTTACCACAAGCTATAAAAGTCTATTATGATTCTAAAAGAAAATCTTTGTGAATGTGTTTAAAAAAAACAGAGAAAGAAAATTATTTCAGGATAGGTAGTGTGAAAGAGGTAGGATGTGGAGGGCTAAGAGTGGGTAAGTTAAATATGCTTTACAGGAGCTAGTATAGTATCTATCTTGTTAAATTTTCATTAATAATATCTAGAACATATTATGCACTTGAACTTTGTTGAACGCATCCATTCATGCCTAAGTGGATGAATGAATTGGTAGATGGAAAAATATGACAAAATTCAGTTTAAGGAGACAGATCAATTGAAACAAGATTGTGAGAGTAGTGACTGAGAACACGACCTATGATGTTATTAAGGCCTGGGTTCAAATCTTAACTTTCATAATTATCAGCTATGGGATTCTGGACAAGTAACCAACTCCTTGAGTCAAATTTCCTCCTTATAATAATTCTAGGTGGTGGGTATTACTATCTTTCCCCTTGATGAGGACATGAGACAGGTAAAACACTCTATACATGTCTCAAAGTAAGTGGTGTGATGATGACGATGGTGAAGATTATAGCTTAAGAGCAATATAATATGTATGAATTTATATAGTGTCTATTCTTCAGTTATTACCTTCAGCCTATTATAGAAATTCGCCCAACAAACTTATATTTCTCTCACAGATCACTTAAACGAGAGGCAATGTGACCATGTGACAGACTCATTTTGATCTCCAACTTGGTTATAGTAGTTTGCTTGCGAGCTTATGTACTTTAAAGCTTACTACTTATGTAAGTACATTAGTTATCTTTTTCTGCTACTAATACCTCCAAAACGTAATGGCTTAAGACAAAATAATCTTTATTATCTCCTGATTCTGTGTATCCTCTGGGCAATTCTTTTGGTCTGGGCTAAGTCATGCCATCTTTCTGGCCAGAGAATGATTGGGCTTGTTAGTCTAGCATGTTCTCTTTCACAGGTGAGAAGTTGGCATGATGTCACCTTGGACCACAACAGTGACTTGCCTATGTGTCTTTCATTACCCAGCAAGCTATCTTGGGCTCATTTCAATGGTCGTGGTTACAGTTCAAAGAGAGAGCAAATCCCAACGTAGGAGCACTTTCAAGTTCTACTTTGCTATTTTTTCTAATGATTTCTTAGACAAAGCAAGTCACATGGCCAAGTCCAGATTTAGAGAGTAGAAAAATACATAAGCTTCACCATTAGCTTTGAGGAGTTGCAAGATCAAGGGTATTATCCATACAGGTGTTGGAGGAAATTGTAGTCATTGTAACCATTGTAATACTGCAATCTACCACATTCTGTTGAATGTGGTACTCACTATTCACTGCTAAAACTGACCATAATCCCCTTCAAAATTGACTTTTCTATGCCTTCAGCATCCATGAATACAGTGGCTTACTCATGGTAGTTGTTGATTACTTTTAACTGAGAAAGGAAGAATCTAAGCTTCATCTAGTCATTCTTCCTTTATAATTCAGTTTTAATTAAAATACTTAAATTTTATTAACTTTAAGGTACAAAATATGAGTCTTATTTAAGTACATAGAAAGACTGTTGTGTAGAAAAAAGCATTACTTTTATTTTAAAAGGCTTGGCATTTGCTCTCTAACAAGTCATTTAAACTCACTGCCTCTGGTTTCAAAATAAAAATGGGAACTAATTTGATTTTTCTCACCTGTGAGACAACTGAGACAATATATCGAGAATTGCAGCATCGGTTATAATGTGAGACAAAATATCTTAATAATATATAAGCAAACAAGCAATATCTTTGAATTTAATTGTTTTAAAAATGAAACCTTGTTTATCTAGTTTTCTATCTCCATGTGCATTTAAAGGCTTATAATAAAAGCAAGTTACCTAAAAAAAAAAAAGCCAGTTACCTTTTGATTAATTGCATTATAAATATGGAGCCAGTATGTATCAGACACAGTTTAGATACATACTCAATAGTTTTAATAGCATGAATTTTCTTTGAGTCTTCTAATTATTTTGTTCTCTGGGGACTTAAAAGAAACATCAATGTAACATTGATTCTTAACTAGGGTGAATTTCCAACCCCCCCCCCGCCAGGGTACAGTTGACAATGACTAGAAACATTTTTGGTTATTGTAACTTGGAGAGGTTGAGTACCAGCACCAGTGAGTAGAGGTCAGAGAAACTGCTAAACATCCTACAATGCACAGAGTGGTCCCTCTAACTCCCCAACAAAGAGTTACTCAGCCCAATATGTCAGTAGTGCCAAGGCTGAGGAACCCTGCTTAACTGAGTGAAGAATTTACTGTGAGGTCATTATTTTTTAGAGAAAGCAGTTGATGATGAGCATGATGATGGCAGTGTTACAGAGGACGAGATGGAGAGAGGCTTCTTTTCTATTCCTCCTCTCCAGAAGTGGCTACCCTTCCACAAAGGACAGGATGGTAAGGAGCACTCTCAAATCTTTTTACCCATTGAGTGAACCCTGCCCTTCTGGTACTTCCCAGTGCTCACTTATTATCTCAGTGGTCCCCTCCCTGTCCAGCTTTACACTAGCATTTTCTTACTGTTGTTTTCTTGAAGCATTATCTGAGCTACTGACTGGGCCTTTAAAATTGATGAGGTACCATCAGCAATTTCCATTTTTATTAAGGGAGCAGAGGCGAGGGGGAGTTGAGTTCTGGAGTGTGTTTGGGAGGTGTTTGTTTTGACTGTCTGGTGGCTGCATACCAGCCTGAGGGAGTCACAAATGTCACTGCTGTGCGATGGCATAATTTTCCTGCCGCTCCAAAGAGTCTTCTGTGTTAATCTCCTGGCATGTCTGGCGACTTTCAAAATAGAAGTTAAAGGCAATTCCATGGAGCAGTGAAAAAAGATTCAAGGTCCCCATTCGTATTTGTGAGGACAGAGAAAATTGCTATGTGCAGTTGGCCCTTTTCATTCTGAGAACATACAGCAGCTCGGCTTTCACCAGGGCTAATTGATTTTCACAGCTGGTGCAAGAAAGTCTAAGAATGGTATGAAACTTAAAAAGTCCCTTTGTCCAGACACTGAAGCTCATGGGTTCTGCACGGACTTAAAATTTGCACTTCAAGAAGAGATGCTGAAATCTCCCGAAATAACCTTGTGCACCAACCGGAAAAGAGTTACTTGTTCATAGAATGCTTGGTGTGAGTGGGTTATGGCCTGCCATATGGCATCCCTTCAAATTCATTATTTTTCCCTTTACATTAATTATGTTATGTGGCACAAACCTGATTTCACCCCTGGTACCAAATAATTCCCCCATTTAATATGACATATTAGATTATGTTGATGCCTGCCTTTGCCTTATGGATGACAGAAGACACTACCTACTGACTAGAGGTCAGTATCATAAGTGTCTGCATCATAGACTTTTTGTTTTCTGACTGAATTTCTCTACTTTATGGGCTAATTGGTTTATGTACTCCTTATTATGAAAAGATGGAAAGGCAGTGGGAATCTGAGGCAGGGCTTTTATACAGAAGCAACAAAGCAAAGATGTAGTTGCTAGAACTGGGATAAAAGGGGAGGATTTGATCACACGTAATGTCAGTGTCCTAATGGCCTGAGCATCTTAGGCAAGGTAGCACAGTGCAGTAAAAAGCATGGGCATCAGGTCAGATCATTCTGGCTTCCATTCTGAATTTGGCCACTGAGAAGTCAAGGGATCTCAGATGAGTTCCGTTAGTTAGGGTTGTGAGATATAAAATGAATGTAAATGGGCCAGGGATGTCATAGCACTCAGCATGCTTTCTTCTTCCTCTTCCAATTGCCTCCCTGGAAGTTAGGTTCAAAGTGTGAGTCTTGCTGATCAAAGCCTAAGTCTTGCTCATGAAAACCTACTTGATGTTGAGTCTTGAACCATGATGGAGACCTTCTTGTATTTTCGGCAACAACAGAATTGGTCTTATATTTTGGGATGCAACTGAAGGATGTGTATAAAACACAAGAAGTTGTGGAAAATACATCACTAAATCCAGTAAAGACTATTATCTGAAGCAGCAGTCAACAAACATTTGACCAGAGTCCACTTATACAGAGGCAGAGAACCAGTTGCCTTTCTTCAACATATCTTCACCTTCTCTTTGAAAAAAAAAAAATAACTTGATGACATGTAGTTTAAAAGGAAAAAAGTGGGCTTCCCTGGTGGCACAGTGGTTGAGAGTCCGCCTGCTGATGCAGGGGACACGGGTTCGTGCCCTGGTCCGGGAAGGTCCCACATGCCACGGAGAGGCTGGGCCCATGAGCCGTGGCCGCTGAGCCTGCGCGTCCGGAGCCTGTGCTCCGCAATGGGAGAGGCCACAACAGTGAGAGGCCTGCGTACTGCAAAAACATTAAAAGAATAATAAAATAAAAATAAAATAACTTAATGGAGATGAGGAAAGTTGCTAAGCAAATAACTGACAGACGTGGGACTTAGGATAAGAGAGTAGTGAGTGCAAAATCCCGACGGTTAAATCTGCCTTTAACTTTCATTAACTTCCACTGATTTACTCCATAAGCATTCATTGCCCACCTAAGAGATTGCAACTCTGTAAAACTGACCTCAAGAAAAGGAGAAACACTGTACACATAGAGGATAAAATACTTAATTTCAGATAGAACAAGATTAAAATAACTTGGAGAAGGCAGCATGGCACTGAGGAAATTATGTCCATAATATCACTGTTCATTGCTACGTCCACCAGTTCCTAAGACAGTTCTTGGTACTTAGAAGTACTTAATAAATATTTGTGAAATTAAATATTAAATGATCTGTTATGTAAGATCCTTCATGATCTGGCCCCAACCCCAATTTTATTTATTCTGTAAAATGCCCTAGATCTCAAAATATTTTTTTTTAATTTCCTTCTTTATTTCCACTTTAGGCAGTAAATTTAAACTTCTACTTTCTTTTTCTCTTCTGTAAGATAGAGATGATATTAATAATATTATATATCTCGAAGAGTTCTCATAAAATTGAAATAATTTACTACATTTATGGTATTTAAAATTTTCCTGGCCCATAAATAATGCTACATAAGCTTTGACTCCCATTACTCTTTGTTTCTCCTTGTAGAACTTAAAATTATGCAAGTATTTGACTGTGGTATTTCTGTCTCCTCCATAGGTTGTTGTTTACAGTTTGAGGACAGGTTCTAGGTCAGAATTTAGGTCATAATTCAACTATGTATTCAACTTAAGTAGTAGTGATTCAATACAGGAAGAAGGCTTATAGTATACCTGTGTACATCCATCAGAACACCCACTGAAATATCACTTCACTAGAGACTCATCTGTAAAAGTCCAGTTTATCCATTCACTTATTCAGCAAAGGTACAGGCAATGGGAATTGTTTGCTGTATTCATTATTAGAACAGTCTTCATTGTGTTTTTCTACAGTATTGTGAGTCTATATTTGAAACTTTAAAATGTCTTATCCCATCCTCTTGCTATGATTCACCTGGCTAATAAATAATCAGTCCTGGTGAAGAAAGCATAAGAAATTGTGTGGGAAAAGGGTTGAGCATTCAAAGTGTAGAGATTCAGTTGGCCACATTCCATCTTTAAGACAGAGCTTTACAGGGAAGAAGCAGAGGTACCCTCCTATTCTAGTTCTTGTAAAACTATCCCAGCTGTGGAAATCTGAGGGCAGAACAATTCTTTCACAAAAGAGAGGCCTATATTTGGAAAAAACTGTCTTTCCTAACCATACGTAGCAAAACACCAACAATCATAAAACCTACTACTTAGTGTGAAAAACATTGGGTTTATGACTAATCAATCAACACTGATTTATTGAAAACTCACTGCATGTTCAGTCTTATAGATGCTCGATGAGAGAGAAAAACAATGTATTTATTAGTTTTCTTATTTATGGATGCCACATTTCATTTTAAAATGTAATATGAGGCAGCCTGTGAGAGTACTAGTTTTAAATAAATGAAATGAGCATAAAAATAAGACTAAAACAGTAGGTAAGAATAATAAAATTACATGCAATATAATTCTGGACAGATGCTAGTCATGGACTATTAATTTGATTTTCTAGCAGCCAGAACAAAGAATAAACAGCCAGAGAAAAGAAGACTTAGAAATGTCGTGGTAGCCATGCTTTTGAAGACAAAACTTAAAGAAAACCCATGAGGACAAGTGTTTTATTCAATTCTATAATCTCTGTACCAAACACCACATTAATTGAGCACGAGTAGGCATTCCATAAATACATAGAGTTAGCAGGGGGGTTATTTTTAAATTTGACATTAAATTGCATGTATTATACCTTTAAAGAAATAACCTATATAAGAAGATGAAAGAGCATGAAATCAGAACTGTCTCAAAAAATCCACTACATATTGTCAATATTATTGCTTCCTTCAGAAAACTTAATGCACTTAAATGAGATGAGATTGACAAAATAGTATTCACTGAATTTTAGAGGCTTAGATTTCTTATTTATAATATTTTAAAGAAATATTCCACTTCAAAGCCCAGACATAGGGTCTTAACCCATCTTATGAGCAGTATTTTTTTTTTTTGAGGTACACGAGCCTCTCACTGCTGTGGCCTCTCCCGTTGCAGAGCACAGGCACCGGACACGCAGGCTCAGCGGCCATGGCTCACGGGCCCAGCTGCTCCACGGCATGTGGGATCTTCCCAGACCGGGGCACGAACCCGTGTCCCCTGCATCAGCAGGCAGACTCTCAACCACTGCGCCACCAGGGAAGCCCTATGAGCAGTACTTTAAAGTAAATAACTAACTCCTTTTTTTTTTCCTAATAGATAAACTCTGCTCCTCCATTTCTTCTAAGTCGTATCACAATTTAAAGTTTTATGAATGCTAATGAAGAGCGAAGGATAAATCTAATTAAATTTTGTGCCAGTGTAGCTTTCTAATAATTGCTCTTAATTTGAAAATTTTAAAAAAAAAATTCTCTCTTTCTCTCTTTGATGAACCAAGTCGCAGCACAGTAACTTATCTGCCAACACTCAATATTGGTAATAACTGAATTTTCTGGAGCTTACCATTTCACTCTCCTTTCATCCTGGAGATGACTGGATAAATATATCCTGCTGGCTTAATAAGTTGTATTAAAACTCAAAAAGGGATTCTGAAATGGTCCAAATCACACTACCACAACAAAGGTAAGGTTACAAAAACTCAACATCCAAATCCCTTGCCAGTGGACCTCTGATAAGGGGCCTTTCATTCTAGATAGGGTTAAGTGAGAATTGCTGTGTTTTTTAAAACTTTCTCTTTCGGATGACTAGAGGAATGCCACCTGGAACGCATTATAAAGGTTAACATAAAAAGCATCCAGAGACAGGGAAAGAGGCCTTCTGCCTCACCTCCTTTCCTGCTTTCCCTGACCAAACAGCTGAGAATGCTGATCTTCTGAAAAAAAAAAAATCTGATCAAAACCTATTCACTAAAATTGATAAAATGCTCCATTCCCTTAGGATCAAAGAGAAGTCAAGAATAAATTACACCAAAGGGGACCTGGAGAGCCCATTGAAACCCATCAACAGGCAGGCGAGTGACAGACCAGGAAGCAATTGTAGAGCCATCAGCCTAACTGCCTGTGAAATCTACCCTGGACCCATGCTCTGCAACCCGGAGAATATCATCTCTCGATGACAGCACCTGGGACCTGTCAGTCATCCAAGCCCAGAGAATTAAGACTTACATTATAATTGTCTCCACTTCATAGCCTTAGTTGTCAATGAACTGGAAAAGTACTAGACTCAAAAACAATTTGTGTTTTAAAGGACTCCAGGAAATAAAAAATGATGTGATTTCTTATGGTTGTTAAGATAGACATGCAGAACAGGTTGTATTGAAACTTACTAACAATGATATATTTTGTTTTTAATGGTTATTCCTAAAATACTATCCAAATTATGACCCTCAATATTGCTAGGTAACTAGACCATAGGGACATTTCCTATATGCACAAATGGTTTTTACCATCATTTTTCTGATTTAACAACATATTTTGCTTAAATCACAAACCAAAAATTCATTAACTTTTGAATGAATCTTAAAGAACTTACATGATTTATTGATAAAGACACAAGTCCATTAGCAAAACAGTTCATATTGTTTTATTGGTATTACATTTTCCCACTGTAGTTTGTTCATTTCTTTTAAATGCTCTCCGTTTTAGGGTCTTTATTCTAACAGTGATATAATGTTAAACCCTAATGACTAATCTTGAAAAGAGTACAACCTATTATTAAATTAACGGCTTCACCAAACCTTCTTTTAATAAAAATGAACACTATCCCCAGAATATTTAGATGCCTAAATGACTGAGTTTTGTATGTCATAGCACATGGCTGGTTTGCAACCATGGATTTGAAGTTACCCTTTATAGTTGAGTTGACTTTTGGAAACATCTGTGGATGTATTTGATTATTGATGAATCATAGCTTACAATTTCATAGCACTTTATAATTTAGAAAATGTTTTCACATATGCCATACCATTGGATCTTCATAATAACTCTATGAGACAGATACTCATGCTGTTATTTTCTTCATATGTGGCCCGTTCTTTATATGCAAACTGTAGCTCATGGAAATCAGAGATAGTAACTGTTCCTGAATACAGTTACTCCTAGTCAGTGGTAAACCTGGAGCTTGTGTCAGGGCCTTTATATTCTAAAGCCTCTGTTCTTTCTACTCTGTCTTGCAGACCTTACCAAGTAAAGCAGATGTACCACTGTTGTCAAAATGTAGGCAATTGTCTATTTGCCTAATGTGCTTGAATAGCTTCATCATCTAACGCCTACCTATTGCTACTATTTATTAGTTTCATATAGCTATGTAAAATATTTTAAATTGTGATCCGGTCAATCTTAACCATGTTCAAAAGCTGCCGATATCTCAGCCTCATGAGAATTGCACATGATATTTCAAGGTCAATGAAAGTTTTATGGTATCTGTTATTGTTTTTCTCCCCATTCTCTATTTGTTCAGCAGAAAAACAAATACTATTATGTGTCACATTTTTTTCCAGTAGCATGCAGTCTAATCCTGTTAATGACAAGAACTTGCTCGTTAAATCAATTTAACGTACACTTTTGACACAGGTGTAGTTTTTCTTCAAGGATTTGCAATCTTTTTTTCTTTGTGCCTTAGCCAAAATTTGGCATTAGCAGTTTGTCTTTGATTCTTATCTTCCTTTCAGGAATGACCATCTCCTTATACCTATAATAACCTTGCCTTTGCCAAAATTCCAGAACGATTATGCCACTGGTGTTCAAAAAAATACCATCTATTGAATTTCTCCTGGGTTCAGCCAGCTTGGTTCAGCCACAATTCCCTGACTCAAATCATACCCAGACAGACTTAACTGTCCTGTGTTTCACTTCCTCACATTCTGTTGTCCCAACCCTGCTACTCAGGTTATTCTCAACCTGGAACAACTTTTCTGAAGCAATATTTCTATAGCTGCACTTTGCATTCTCTTTCCTCTCAATTCATATTTACCATGTTTTTGTGATTTGTGATATGAAAAGATTTGTTAGTTTGTTATATTACCCAGCAACTTCATATAGAAAAATTTTGGCTGCAAAATTGTATCTCTTCCTCCTAAAAATACTTTTACTTTGCAATTTTTTTGCAAATAGTTTATTTTTATACTTAATCTAACTTCAGAATTTTAAATGCTATACAATACAAAATGACAATAGGAGAGAGTATTTTGTTTGCCTGGACTCAAATATTGAGATTTTCCTGTTTAGAAAGAGTGTGGTCCAGTTGCTTGAATGGAAACACCATGTTTGAAACTATGGATGAAGCCATTGACATTTTCCCCCAGAATGGCTTTCAGTGATTGTTATGGTTCAGTCAGTGACAAAAGCCATTTTATGTATTTCAGCAGAATTCTGTAGTCCCAGGTCAGATGGTTTAAACAGTAAGATTTTAAAATGGAACCTAAGTAGATTTTTTCTTCCAGAGCTAGAGAACTTTGGAAAGTTTATACTAAGGCAAAGTCCATATTGGAAAGGTGTTTCTTCATATAAGGTGTAATTGATGAGAATAAACAGATATTGGATGGGATCTCTGGAGACAGGGAGTATTCCTACCCAATAAAAGAAATATTGCTGATACTGGGTGGCATTTAACCTGTTTTACTTCACCACAATCAGAAGCTCCCTGCTTCATCGTTGAACAATTCCCTGTTGAGCCCAACTGGACCTCCTTCAACATCTCAACCTGTAATCCCACTTCTGTCAAATGGAGTAACAGATAATGAATTGATTCCTTCCTTCACCCAAAACCTCTTTACAGTGAGCAGAAGTATTGGTTCTCAGCCACCTAACCCCATTCCCCTCACCCCATATTATTTTTTCTTTGGTCAATACAGTTTAACAGTCTTCCAAGTAAAAAATGTTCTGGGTGTCCTGAAAACACCCAGGGAATTCAAGTTAAAAATCCATTTTTTAAAAGGAAGAAGGAAGCTGAAGAGAAAGCAATGTGGAACTTTCTAGTAGGTGGCATTAAATATGAGGAGATGTGTTGGAGCATAGTGGAATTTTATTGCTCCTTAAATCACAAGAGCGAAAGATGCTTTCTCAGCCTGCTCATAAAGGCAGTCTCACACAAAATGCTAATTTTCCATGGGTTCTCCCATACTAGGAATGCCAGTAATGCTTGATCAGCTAATTTAGGGCCAAGTGTATTTCAATCAAGAGAATAGTGATGGAATATCGAAAAAAAATGTTTTTTTCTTCCTTCTTTCTCCATAACGTTGTTGGCTTTATCCACAAAGCACATTAAAATTACTCACTGAATCTTGAGAAATAAGCAAATCAGGCATAAGTAATGCTTTTTGGGTGGTAGGAGGAGGGGAGAGAGGAAGGGAAGGCTGAGAACACTGAAACTCTACCCCTCCAGATAATATATGAAGGACTTCCTCTCTTCCGCAGAGCCATGGCTTTCTCTCACGCCCCATTTCCTTGCAGCTAGTAAACCCTAATGAGATAGCAGTGCTTGTGCACTTTTGTGTTATACAGCTGTCCTTTTTCACTTTGACTCCTCCAGTGACTAATTTGTCACTCTCATTACATGCACTCACTCCTTCCCCTCCTCCCCCTTTTCATTTTGTCATTCATTCTCATTCCTGTGATCCCAT
The DNA here is from genome assembly GCF_025265405.1 of Mesoplodon densirostris. Lineage (NCBI taxonomy): Eukaryota > Metazoa > Chordata > Mammalia > Artiodactyla > Ziphiidae > Mesoplodon > Mesoplodon densirostris. Next base: position 19,944,111 of record NC_082664.1, read on the forward strand.
TATTGGTCTCTCTGTCTCTCCTCTCTCCCTCTCTCTCCCTCTCTCTCTCACCCTGGGATAAAGAAAGCAGAACATTTGCACCATTTTCATCACCTGAGAGAGGCTGCTACTTGAGTGACAGAAAATAAAAGGGTAAAGGGGATGTCATAATGCTTCATGGGTTTGAAAAGTCAATCCAACAAGTTAACAGCAGGCGTACAGCATGGAAGCTATTGAATGATAATAGTGGTATTCTAATTGTAGGATTTCCCTTTTTCTACCTCCACCCCAAATTAATTGGTGTGATGGTAACTGTAGTTGGTGAAACTAATGATTTTTTTTAGAGGTGCTCACTTTGAACATCTGTACGCGGATTCAACATGACTGTGCCAGACTCATAGAGACTTCTGGCAGCTTTTCTGGAAGAAAAAACAAAATAAAAAGGCAGTGCTATGTGAACCTTCTCCAATCAAAAGTCAGAAGAGTGACTTCTGGTCTCTTATGTAAAATGCTTGATAAAGAACAGAAAGAAATTTAATATCGGCACATAACTTGCAACCACTTTTTTTTTTTACTTTAAAATTCAAAACAGCAGGAAGTAGACTGCTATCTAAGTTTTAAAACTCATGAGTAGTTTATTAGAAATTTAATCCATTTGTTTATGATTCATTGACACTGCGCTCGTCAAAATACTGTTTGCTCAGGGTGATAGGGGATTGAAGAAGACTTCAAAGATGTTTTTAATTTTTTTTTTACTAGGAATTTAAGGGTTGCCAAGAGTAAAAACAACCTACACTATGCAAATTCTTAGTTTGCTCCCAGCTACAACATTGAAAGTACCTCTCCTCTAAGAATGTCAGACCCGATGCATTTACTCAGGCTTCTTTCTTCCTTGTGCGGTTGATAGGATTGTTTACGTGAACTAGAAAACTTTCCATTCCCTTCCATAACTATGACCCAAAAGGGGTAAAATGCTATTTCATCACTTGAACATTTTGAAGATGGAATTAGGTCTGGCCTTTCTTAGTGGCCAGAATTTATTTTGTTCTCTCTTCAAAGAAAGCATTTGGCAGAAACTAATGTACAGAAAAGACAAAAAAGACAGACATTAAACACTACAAGATGTGAATTGAATGGTTAGAGGGTAATTTGCAGATCTTGCTGACAAGAGATACACGTGATAGTGGGAAACAGCAGAGAGGTTTAGATTAGCTGTGTGATGAAGTGATGCCTGAGAGGGTGAAAGTAGAGGCTTTGCAAACTTTTCCTTTTGTCTTTTCAAGGACACGTTGAAATTGGGGTTCTTGGGCAATGTTTCTCACAGTTTAGGGCTATCCTATTCTGTAATGCAAGAACACCAAATCTTAATAAAACTGAAGGGAATAGTTGTTTTGAATGAGATAGAAATTAGGAATAGGAGAATAAATTCATATTTTAAAAATATCACATTATCATTGTAAAAGTACCAATGACAAATAGACCAGTTTATTTTGTTATTTCTGATACTTTCATAGACAGTGATTTGAAGATCATCTGCCCTTTGAGAATTTGCTTCCTAATCTCAAATCAGCCCCAACTCAGTGGCAGTAGGAATTTCCGTCCCATTAAAGATAATTGGCCCTGGTGGACTAGAATGCTTTAGAATGATGCAGTGTTGAAGCCTTGCTTTTCATATTGTTTTCCCCCAAAGCTGTAGTGATATTTGAAGAACAACAAGAACTGGGATTAGTTTTGTCTAAATCACCATCTTCACTTGCTGACCTATATGGTTAGCCAACTAACATGAAAGATCTGACATCAGATCTTGCTCTCATAAAATCACATTTTACATGATAATTGGCGGATCTTTTTCCTATTTATATCAGCTTTATTGAGATATAACTCACATACCATAAAAGCCTCTCCTTTAAAGTTACATTTCAGTATTTTTAGTGTATTAGCAGAGTTATGCAACAATAACCTTTCGCCCTCAAAATGTCTCTTGCATTTACTGTTTTGGGACTTTTTACATAAATGGAATCATACAATATGTGGTCTTTTATGATTGACTTCTTTTTTTTAGCATAACGTTTTCAAGATTCACTCATGCTGTAGCTTGTATTAGTATTTCATTCCATTCTATTACTAAATAATATTCCACATTTGCTTATCCATTCATTAGTTGATGGACTTTTGGGTTGTTTTCACTCTTTGGCTTTTATGATTAATGCTGCTATAAACATTTATATAAAATATTTGTATGTATATTTGGTTTTATGTCTCTTGAGTAGATATTTAGGAGTACAATTGCTGGGTAATATGGTAACACTATATTTAGTATATTGAGGAACTGCCAAACTATTTTCCATAGAGATTGCATCACTTTATATTTCTATCAGTAATATGAGGGTTCTGATATCTCCACATCCATGCAGCACTTGTTAGTGTCCCACTTTTTAATTATAGCCATCCAAGTGCATGTGAAGTGGTATTTTACTGTGGTTTGAATTTGCATTTCCCTAATGACTAATGGTGTTGAGCATCGCTTTATGTGCTCATTGACATTTGTACATACTCTTTGGAGAAGAGTATTCAAACCCTTTTCTATTTTTAAAAGTTGGATATTTGTCTTTTTATTGTTGTTTTAAGAGTTTTTAAAAATATTTTCTGGACAATAGCCCCTTCTCAGATAGATGATTTGCAAATATTTTCTCTTATCCTGTGAGTTCTTTTCACTTTTTAAAATAGTGTCATTTGGAACACAAAAATTTTTAATTTTGATGAAGGCCAAATTGCCTTTTTTTCTTTTATTTCTATGATTTATGTCACATCAAGGAAACCATTGCCTAAATCAAGATTATGAATTTTTACTCTTATGTTTACTTTTAATAGTTATATACTTTCAACTCTTATATATAGGGTTTTGAACAATTTTGAATTGATTTTTGTCTAGGTAAATGTCCAACTTTATTCTTTTTCCTGTGGATATTCAGTTGTACAGAACTATTTGTTGCTAAGATTATGCTTTAGACATTTTTGTCTGAAATCAGTTGACCAAAAATGAGAAGCGTTACCTCTGTACTCTCGTTCCTATTCCATTGATCTATATCTCTATATTTATGACAGTATCATATTGTCTTTATTGTAGCTTTGTAGTGAGTTTTGAAATTGCTAAGTATGAGTCCTACAACTTTGCTTTTTGTTCTTCTTCTTCCAGATTGTGTCAGCTATTCCGGATTCCTTGCACTTCTATGTAAATTTTAGGATCAACTAAAAAGGCAGCATGGATTTTGAGAGGGGATTATTGTTGAATTTGTAGATCAATTTTTTTTTAGAGTATTGCCATCTTAACAATATTAAATTTTCTAACTCATGAATACATAATGCCTATCTATTTAACTAGGTCACCTTGAGTTTCTTCCAGTGATGTTTTAGAGTTTCCTGTGTATGAACCTTTTACTTCTTTTGTTAAGTTTATTCCTCAGAATTTTATTATTTTTGATACTATTGTAAATGTATTTTTTTCTTAATTTTATTTTCACATTATCATTGCTAATGTAGAGAAATACAATTTACTTTGCATATTAACCTTATATCATGCAAACATGCTGAACAGTTTAGTAGCTATAATAGTTTTTTTTTTTTTGAATTCCTTAAGATTTTTTACATCCAATATTATGCTTATGTGAAGAGGAAAAAATTTATATGTTCTTTATTTTCCATTATGGATGGCTTTCATTTCTGTTTCTTGCCTGATTCTCTTGGGTAAAACTTCCAGTGCAGTTTTGTAAAGTGATGAGAATGGACATCTCTGTCTTGTTCTTGAGCGTGGGAAGACAGCTGTCAATCTTTCACCATTATGATGCAAGCTGTGAGTTTTTCATAGATTGCTTTTATCAGAATGGTTCCTTTCTATTTCTAGATATTTTTAGTGTTTTTTAATCATGAAATGTCATTATTGTTTGTAAGATGATTTTCTGAATCTATTATCATGTGGTTTTGCCATTTATTATATAAACATGGTGTTTTATATTGATTGATTTTATATGCTAAACCAACTTGCATTCCTGGGGTAAATCTCAGTTGGTCACGCTATGATCTTTTTTATATATTGCTGGATTTAGTTTGCTAGTATTTTGTTGAGGAATTTACATCTATAAGAGATATTTGTTTCTTTTTCTGTCTTTGCTTTGATATCAAAATAATATTGGCCCCATGGAATGCAATGGGAAGTGTTTCTTCCTCTTCTAGTTTTTGAAATGGCTTGTGAAGAACTGATGTTAATTTTTCCTTAAATGGTTGTTGTAATTTCCCTTAGAAGCTATTTGAGCCTGGGCTTTTCTTTGAGGGAAACTTATTGAATGTTAATTCAGTCTTTATAGTTGTTATATGTCTATGCTTATTTTAAAATTATTCTTGATTGAGTTGTGGTCCTTTGTGTCTTTTTAAGAATGAATCAATTTCATCTAATTTATCAAAATTTTGGCACATATTTGTTCATGATATTTTCTTATAATCTTCTATATTTCTCTGAAGTCTGTAGTAATGTATCCTCATTCATTCTTAATTTTATTAATTTGTGCAATCTCTCTTTTTTTCATGGTTAGTCAATCTAAAGTTTCATCAACTTTGTTGATCCTGTCAAAGAACAAATTTTTAGTTTTTTTGATTACTTGCTATCATTTTTCTGTTATCTACTTCATTTATTTCCATTATGATCTTTATTATTTTCTTAGTTATACCTTTCTGGGATTAGTATCATAGTCCCAGCTTCTTGAATATTTAAATGAATATTCAAATGAATATCATTCAAATGGATCTCTATAGGGAACTTTTAAAGGACAAACATGAAGATGAATAAAGAATGAATGTGTAGAAATCTCACGGTCAACTCTGTTTGCACCAATTCTTTTTACAATAATGATGGATAGCATGGAAAGTTAACCATACCATAGTCAGCAATTAAATGGAAAGAGCTAAAGATAATGAGTTTTTGGTAGATGGAATACTGTGAAGAGTTTTAAGATGGCAAAAAATTAGGTCTTATAGTGTCTTTTTTTTTTTTTTTGACTAGAAGTATGTACTCTGAAAAGACCTATGTATTTTGGACATCTTACTTAAACTAAGCATCTTGCTTGCTGCTTCCTGATCCCCACTGTTCCCCTCTCAGCATCAGAAATATTCCAGATCCAGATTTTCTCTTAATGGCCTCCCCTCAGTTTGTTTCTAGGTTCTGCTAAAGGGAAGCCCAAGTCAGAGCAATGCCTGTTATAGAAAGAAAAAGAAAAAGAAGCAAATCAATATAACATAGGAAATAAATTCTCTAGAGATTTTAAGGTTCAGAGGAATTTGTCACTGGATCTTTGAATGATGGTCAATGCTAAGAAATGTTCAGGTGTTTGAACATATTTGTAATTTCTATTAAAAAATAACCCCTGAAATTCTCTGAAGATGATTTTCCATTAGGCTATCCAGTGTCCATTAAAAATTTGAGAATAAAATGGTCCTGTAAACAAACTTTGCTTTAACAGGACACATTGGATTTTAAAAACAACAAAACATTTTAAAAAGCAAAGCCAAATAATCATGAATATATTACTGTTTGGCTCAAAAGAGTACCTAGAACAGAGGAGTTATTGATCCATTTTTTTAAAATAAATGAGTATATAAGTGGATGTATATATATGCATGCATCTACATGTATAAATATATAAATTAATTAATACATGAATGACATGAAGTATAAGTGGTCAAATGGTAAGTTGAGTTGAATAATAGTTTGATTCCTTTTTCCCTGGATCATTTATATGGCAATGCTTACAAACATACATAAAAGCCATTTCACATAGATTCTCTAAAAATATGTATCCTATCATATGTGAAAATAGAGCAAGCGATTTTTGAAATGTTATAAAACAAACATCATAAACTATATTGTAATAGGCTCTTGAAATACTATTTTCCTTAACTATAAAATGTTGTATGGTAGTGTTATAAATACCTTGTAATTTAATACCTCTTGAAACTAATCATCAAAATGAGGGTATAAATGGCTCTGAAGAAGAAGCTATGTGGAAATAGGACTGTGGAGCACTGGCTTTATTCTGGCTGGAGAGACAGCCAAAGGGTCATTTTCTTATAGAGATACTAGGAATGGGGATGTGCCATTAGGGGAAGACTTTCTGTAAGTAGAATGAAAGGGCACAGTGATGATATTCCTGATAAATAAATTTGATGAACAGTACTAGATAATAGAGCAATGTAGCTTTGGATGTCAGTGGGTCAAAGAAGGAGTTAATATCAAACCATATCATCTCACACCAGTCAGAATGGCCATGATCAAAAAATCCACAAACAGTAAATGCTGGACAGGGTGTGGAGAGAAGGGAACCCTTCTACACTGTTGGTGGGAATGTAAACTCATACAGCCACTATGGAGAACAGTATGAAGGTTCCTTAAAAAACTAAAAATAGAGCTATGATATGATCCTGCAATCCCACTCCTGGGCATATATCCAGAGAAAAACATAGTCTGAAAGGATACATGCACCCCAGTGTTCATTGCAGCACTGTTTACAATAGCCAAGACATGGAAGCAACCTAAATGTTCTTTGACAAAGGAATGGATAAAGAAGATGTGATAATATATATAATGGAATATTACTCAGCCATTAAAAAAGATGAAATAATGCCATTTACAGCAACATGATTGGACCTAGAGATTATCTTAACTGAGTGAAGTAAGTCAGAGAAAGAGAAATATGATATCACTTGTATGTAGAATCTTAAAAAAATGAAACAAATGAACTTATTTATAAAACAGAAACAGACTCTCAGACTTAGGGAATGAATTTACTGTTACTAGGGTGAAATGGTGGGGGGGAGGGATAGTTGGGGAATTTGGGATTGACATGTACACACTGCTATATTTGGGATGGATGGCCAACAGGGACCTACTGTGTAGCACAGGGAACTCTGCTCAATATTATGTGGCAACCTAGATGGGAGGGGAGTTTGAGAAATAATGAATGGATGTATGTGTGTGGCTGAATCACTTTGCTGTACACCTGAGGCTAGCAAAGCATTGTTAATCAACTATACTCCATTACAAAATAAAAAGCTAATAAATAAATAAAATATTTTTAAAACCCTGTAATTTATTTTATCCTGTAAACATAAGACTTCATTAACTATATGTGAGTTATTAGAACAAGTCCATCACTTATACTAATGGGAAGAGTTCTACTTTCCTGACTATTTGAAGTTTCAACCTGCTTTACTACTGGGCAAACAATCTTTTAAATCATGTACTTTTTTTTTCTTAAAGGATCACAGTTTGAGAGGATCCAGAGGGAATATATGGGAAATCTCAGGCTTGGACTTTCTAAGATGATAGCATTAAAAAAAAAAAAAAAAAAAAAAAAAAAAAAAAAAAAAAACAGCTAAAGTACAAAGCAAAAACAAAATCCAGAAGTTGAGTCTTTAGTTGATAGTAAATTCATTACTGTGGACAGGTTTCATCAGTCACAAAACTCACAAAATGTAGCTTGAAGGATGAGTAGATTTTTTTTTACAATTCCTTTTGTTTGCCTTTTTGCTCTCCCCTTCTATCACCCAATGCCCCCCTTCCTTCTTCTTCCCTTTCCCTCTCTTTTCTTTACTGTTCTCTCTCTCTCTCTCTCTCTCTCTCTCTCTCTCTCTCTCTCTCTCTCTCTCTCTCACTCCCCACCCCTGTTTGCTCTTAAAAAATGTTATTATTTGGTGCAAAAGATACCACTTTTTCTTGGGTGACCATGGTATTTGGTATTTTGATGCCCATTACCATATTTGTGACTTTTCATGCTCTAAACTTCATTTTAAGTCTCCAAATTGAGGAGTATGACAGAGCTGCATCCTATAAGGGGCAGCAAGCTTCAGGACACTGTCATCAACATTTTATTTATTTATTTTTTTGCTGCAAGAAATGTATCTCTATTCTCAAACAATTTAATAAGTTTAGTGAGTGTTCTAGGATAATTTTGTTATTGTCTAATAGAATAAAAACAATTAACAGGTAGAGAATTGTGTTAAAGTTTTCACTGAGAAATAGAACAGAATTTTTTCCTTTCACAAATTACTTACTAGGAATAAAATTCAGAGATGTAATAGAATTGGATACAGCCAATCTCCCATCTCAAACTGGATACGCTTGTACAGAACTAATTGGATTTTAAGCCTCAGTGATAAAGTCAAATGGAAAATTCTGAGGTTTTTGGCATTCTAATCCTAGGTAATCATATACATAGTTACTTGTATATGAATGTGTGTTGAATGCATGAGTGAACTACTTAACTGTTGATGATTCTTCTAAAATAAATGACAATGTACATAGCCAACTCTTTTTTTCATTTTTTGGGAAATTCTTTTACTTACCTATAAACTTAGCAATACATGAAAGCATTATTAGTAGACATTTACCTAGCATCTATGCTTTTGAGTTGGGAGAGAGTTTCAAAATATTACCTATTAAGATTTAGAAGAGCACCATGTAATCTTTAATGGTTTCAAATACCCCACATGCTTCTGTGGGCCAACAGTAGCTTCATAATTATCTAATATTTAGAATGCATCTTTCACTCAACTTGCTAAATAATTCAACTTACTCAATTATTTTCTTTATTATACAATTTTTTCACATCAAAAAGAATAGGGATTAATGCCAAGAAGTTACATACTAAATTTTTTTAAGGCTAAACTTTCAGATAATTTTTTGAAACATATGTTTGAATATAGGTAAGCTTGAAAACTTTACACTAGTTTTGGCTTTGCCCTAGTCAGGTATGAAGGTAAAATGCACACACACACACATACATACACACACAAACTACAAATCGTGTAGGAAAAGACCTATATTATCTGCATTTCACGAGTAGTGAAAAGCACTTAAATTTTTTTTTTTTTTTTTTTTTTTTTCGGTATGCGGGCCTCTCACTGTTGTGGCCTCCCCCGTTGCGGAGCACAGGCTCCGGATGCGCAGGCTCTGGACGCGCAGGCTCAGCGGCCATGGCTCACGGGCCCAGCCGCTCCGTGGCATATGGGATCCTCCCAGACCGGGGCACGAACCCGTATCCCCTGCATCGGCAGGCGGACTCTCAAACACTTGCGCCACCAGGGAGGCCCAGCACTTAAATTTTTAAAAATACTTTTTATTATATGAAACTGAGGGTTCATTCTTAAATGAAACTCTCCTTACAAAGATTTCATTAAAGGATTAAGTAACAAATATTGAAGACTACCCTGCTGCATTCCTGGATTTTAGAAGTTGAGTCATATCATTTAGCGATGTGATCTGGGAAACAGGAAACAAGGGCAGTTTTCACAGCTCCTTGCTTCCTTCTGATGTTTGAGATTTAGAAGTTTAGGACTTATAGATAGCCTTTGCACGTGGCCACATCAGAGAATCTAAGAACGGTGGGAGTGAACTTTGCTAACCGTTATAGTTCCAAATGTCTTTGAAACAGAAAAAATACACTCTAATTCAGGAACAAAGTCTATAGTTGGATACCCAAATTTAACATGGTAGAATTTCAAGTGTGATGAGTTTTAGGTGTAATCTAGCCCAACCTGTTCATGTTCTTTTTGAAGAAACTGATGTCTAGAGTGGATTCATGATTGACCTTTAGCCACAAGTCAAGTAACTAGCAGTACTTGTCAATGTCTGGCTGACCCCCTTTGCCAAGAAATTACACTTTAATAATAAAAAGTGTCCTGGAGGAGAGAAGACCTGAGAGTTATATATTCATCCTTACCAGGCTCTTTCGTTTCACATTATAAGCAATTGATTAAGTGGCCTTAAGTCCATTTGGCCATGAGTGTGATACAATTATAAATAAACGATGGGACAATGGAAGCCAGAAGCTAGATAAGGAGGGCTGGATGGCTTCCAACAATGTCCATTACAGTAGTGAAATGCAGTTACTCTGTGGAGTCTTGAAATTTACCATTACTCTTTCCCCCCAAACAAAGCAAGCAATAAATAAATAATACAAGCAAAACCAAAAAACGATTTTTCTATTTTCAGAGTGTTTTATAAAAAAAAATACTGTGTTTTCCTTTATATTAAAATATAAAATTTCTGCTACAGAAATATGTCATTTTAGCAACCACCCAGTGCCAGTGATACAGAGTAAACCATAGGCAGAGTGTGACACATAGAACACTGTGGTGACTGCCTTCATGCACATGAAAAGGCTGTACACATTCATTGTCATGGTCGATTACCAGCTGTGTTGTTACTCAAAAAGACTTTATTTTCTTATCCAGGGCAAACCAAGGACTTTTGTGGGTTCTTTGGCTCTTGGCCTACATTTTACAGGATTCTAGGGTTGTGTTGAGAATTCAAAATGTGTAAGAGGCTCTCACTCAGGCAGCCAAATCATCAGGTAGAAAAGCTATAACTAGATGATGTTAGTATTTTCTCCAACAGCTGACAGACAGAGCAGCCGAATTTCAAAGAGTTGTTTTCATTAACTTACCTCCCACCCAGTGGAACTCAATTTGGGAAAAAGCCCTCCACTTGCCTAGTATCAAATCTTCTTCCCTGAGGTCTTAGTAAATGGGGCCTGGTAAAAACTACACCAAAGGGATTCCCTCATTGCAGACCAGTTTGTTCCTTTAATGAGGCTGAGCAAATCTTGGTGCTAATTTAGCAAATTCACATATTGCATAGTGGTATTTTTCCAGTATTAATGGCCCCCAAGATATACTGTTTATTCCTCTATAGATCATACTCTCTGCTCCTGTTTTAAGAATTAGTCCTGTTCTTCCCTCAGGTTTGCAAAACCTGTAGTAAATGTGTCGAAGTTGAGCTGGGGAGTGTGTTTAGATGGAGAGGTGTGAGGCACTTCCACATATTAAAGACAAGCAGCATATCCATTGGCCAGGATTCCATCTTCTACTCCCGAGATGGAATCTCTGGCCACATTGGAACAGGGCCTCAGGGCCTCTTCCTGCAGGGTCTCTTTTTCACGACATCTATGTGAAATGAGTTTTCATGTATTACTGACACATTTGGGCCAGAAATGAGAAAATAAGCACTAACACGTTAAACACACATCTGAAAGAGTGAAAAGAGTAGAAAGATATCAGTTCAGGAGAGAAGGGAGGGGTGCCTTATAGCAATATTCAATCTTGATGGAAGTTCATCTGAGCCAGTAGGTTAGGAGATCTAAAACGGTTTCTTAAGGAAAAAAAAATAAGAAAACAAAAGAGGCAGGCTCCTTGGAGAGCGTCAACGTACGGAGAATGGAAAACAAAAAGCATAGTATCTAGATGTGAACAAGAAAAAAGGAAATGACATTATGACTCTCCATTGGATTCAAGGTGATTTTGAGAATGGATCAGCAGTTGAACCTGAAGTATAGATCCAGCACTGAACTACTTTGGGGATGGCATGGAACTGGGTAAAACACAATCAGTGTTCTTGAAAACAAGACAGTCTCCTTTATTTGTTTTTCTTTAATTCTAGCTCATTTTATCATCTATGGTGTTCCATTTGACATTTTATTTAATGTTGGTGTTATCAAATAACTGGGGGAAAGGTCACAAACATCTTAGGTGAAAGAAATTCCTTGAGTCCATATTGGACCTTTGGATTCTGATGTTTCCTCCAAATCCAACAGAGTATATACTCAGATTTTAAAAGTCCTGTTTATATCATCCTAAGAAGAGGTCAGCCCCAAATCAGATTGCATGAGTGCTGAGATGTGGCAACTAAGTCAAATAGTTAAGAAACAAATTTTGTTTATACAAAAAATTGTTTTTCCTTAATTTTTCTTCTTAAGTATCATATAGAGATGCATGGTGATGATGTCAAATTTCACTCATCAATAGCAACATTTTATCCAGTGTGGTGTGGCCCTCTGACCTGACAAAGTGCTCATTGTCCAGGAGTTAGGATGGTGTCATGGAGCTAGAACTTTTAGATATTTTTAGCTTTCCAAAAAGACAATACAAACTCATGCTCATTCCTAATTTGTTGGAAACAATTGCCATTTCTAACCAGTGCATACTTGGTACAGGCAAAATCACATCCCATTTGTCTTTTCCTTTACATCATCTCCCCTTAGTCCCTCTTTTTTCTTTGCTTCTATGTCAAACAGATTTTGTTTTAACTCCTTGTTTTTATTTATTTATTTATTTTGTAACCCATATCTAACTTCATAACCCTTGAGACCCAAGAAGTTAATGTGTAGCATACAGATTTTGTCTATGCTTGTTCTTCCCAATTGTTATTCAAATTGCCAAATAGGATTTGATGGCTAACCACCAGCCCAGAAAACAAGCTGGGCAACAGGCCCATTGCAAACCAGAAGGACCAGTACCAGGATAAAAATTGATCCACAGACTTGCAATTTGTAGCCAAGAAGGGAGTTAAATGATGCCCCCATTAAGAATCAGAAAATCAGTGTTTTGTGTTAGGATAGCCAATTAGAATAGCTCCAAAAGTTTAGAAAAAATGTCCCACCACTACCACTGTGGCAACACTATTAACGAATAAAAAGAACAGAATTGTTTTCTCTTGGTTGTCAAAAAAATTAAAACTTCTCACTTCGTGGCTGGCTGCAATCTAGATCCACCTTTTTCTTTGAAGGACAGTGTTTTATGAAATGCTTTATTGTATGTGCCAAGACCAAAAGCAGATTCTCAGAGGACCCAAAAAAGTTTGAGCCAAATTTCTCCCCAAGACAGAAGAAGGGAGATGGATTGTGAAGAGTAGGAATAATAAACTAACTCTGAAGGCCATTGGATGTTACTATTATAATGAACTAAACTAATGGTATTTGTAAAGATTGTAACAGACTAGTACAATAAATATCATGATATTCTAAATTTTCTTTTCATTTCCTCAAGACTTTTTGTCAAATCAACAAATCCTATTTTAGAATAATCTTTTTTAAAAAGTATTTTCTATTTATTTGAGTGTGCCAATAGTATTAAAACAGTACAACTAAAATTTAGATGATCTCTTTATGTAACAGAAGATATCAATCCAAGAACAAGGGCAACTTACAAATGACATGAACGAGAATAAAGTGGAAATAATGGCAAATGAAATTATGTTGGTTTTGGATTAATGTTTAACAAGAGGAAATTCATTTTATTCCTCAAATACAATTATAATGCTACTAATCCCCGTTTGATGATCAAAAAATGGTCCCAGTATGACTGGAACATAGAGGGCAAAAATAGGATTGCATTATATTGAGATTGAAAGTAGGCATAGATTAAGTGGTGCCACATAAATTAGTCTGACATGTTTAGAATATATCTCAAGGGCAGTGGGAAAACATTGGAACATTTGACATGATATTTACATTTTCAGTAGGTTTATCTTCAACAGTGTGAAGAATGATTGGAAGAAGTCAATGCTGAAGGCGATCATTTCCAAATCAGTTGCTGCTGTCAATGAGTAAAATGATCTTAGCATGAATGAAGGTGGCTTTGAAGATCTGAACAAACTTGCTAAATACTGTTAAAAAAATTCACAGACACGTACATTTCAGATCTAGTTGGCTTTATTTAGTGAATCATGAATAGGGAAATATCCAGTCTAAAAAAAATAGAGAGGAGATTTGAAGAGTTGTACAAAGGGAGAGGGCTTTATTGACCAAAGTGAGGAGGAATGAAGAAGTTATTCTGGGCAAATGCTGATTGGTTAGCAGGGTTACTTTACTTACATGGGGCAAAACGAAGTTTCAGAGCTAGGTTATGATAAACTAAAGCTGTGCAGGCATATTCTGATTGGCTGGCTTTACGTTTTGATTTCTTAACCTTGAGGCATTTACAGGCTTTAGTTTGGGTTTGCTTACATAAGCTGCTAAGGTATAGGAACCACTTGAATCTATTGGCTTCCCTGTTTAATTTAACAACACTTAGAAAAATTGTGAATTACGATATGTCGGATATGTCGATAAGGGAGAAAGAGTGTCCAGAATCACTCTCAGGCTTCTAACTTGTTTAACTGGGTATATTGATAGTGTGATTTCCTGAGACAGAACAGATAAGGCAGATGAGGCAGATAAGGCTTGCTGCATATTAATGAAAACCTGAGCTTTATATGTGTTTTGTTTGAAGTCGATTAAAATAAAAAGGTTAATTAAGCAATTGAACATATAATTCTAGAATTCTGGAGATGGATGTGAAAGGCAGATATGGAAAAACACCATGACAGTAGATGATATCTCCTGGAGAGAAAGTACAGCTTGATAAGAGACACGAACTCAGGACAGAATTTCAAGGATTTCTACCACTTAATATTATACAGACAATGTTTTTGATTATGAAGCAATAGAAAAAGCTCTAGAGTATAAAACAGCATTCCAGGATTATGATCTCATTTGTTTTATCTTTTTTTTTGTTACCAACTTTTGTAGAAACTGGGGCTAATCAGTTAACTTTTCTGGGTCTTAGTTTCATTATTTGTAAAATGAAAATTAAATTATATCAGTGCTTCTGCTCAGTTATTATTATTTTTTTAATCAGACTATAGGACAATTTCTGATCAATTGAATTAAAATCTCTACAAGATAGGCCCCAAAATCTGTAGTTTCAAGAAACACCCTGAGTGGGAACATGTGTGTTTCATAATTTCTATAGATCCTCTTTCATTTAAAGTTCTGTGATTCTATAAGAATATGCAAAAAGCCATGGACAATATTAAATAAAAGAAACAATAAAGATGATAAATTCATTGCAAAAAATGATTTGAATTTAAATATCTTTTGTTCACTTTTTATTCAAATTGAATGCCTCACCTTTAGATTTGCATCAAAACTTGAAACCATATGTCTTAAAGCTGAGTGGCTTTAGTGTCTTAAATGGTTTGCCCCATGTGGGAACTAAATTTATAATTGGTGACTGACTGACTTGCTTAAATCCTTGATTATAGGAATTTCCTCTGTAGCATGTTTACTAGTTGACATTCATGGATTTTCTTTTGCTTTTCTTTGAATGTTTTCTTACTAGGATATATTTATTGCCAAATTATCTGAAATAAATTTAAGTTTTAGCTCCTTACCCTGTTAAGCCAAGAAATCCTTAAGAGCAAACAATGAGTGGAGGTTCAAAAAAATAATAATAATAAAACAAGCCTTCATTATGGTTTTGGGAAGTTAATTAGAGCACAAATTGCAATGGTTCCTATAATGGTCAAATGTTGAATTGTTCCCAGAAGTCAAAGAAACTAATCCTGATGTGAGTTTCCCAGGTTTCTTAGGGTTAAATTGTTAGATGTAGCAAAGTAGTATTCATATGCAGGATAGGACCAGTAGGCTAAGGAAGACCAACTTCAGTAACTTGCAGATTGAAGTATAAAAGCATGGCAGTTTCATCTGGGACAACTCTGGACCAATGATGATTATGTTTGACATATTGAAGTGAGAGCATTTGAGTATTTCTACTCACTTTAGATAAAATAGGTAAGTTTAAGTCTTTAATGATGGTTGAAAAAATTAAACAGTTTTCTCAAGACTCCCAGACTCATACACATTTAGACTTATAGTGTCTCTGGATGGTTGATATTCCTTATCAAGAGCATTGATTTTAATATAAATACTTCTTTACATATTTTTATGCATGTCACTCTCCCATAAATAATTCCATAAATAAATAGTATACAAACTTGAATTTCAGACCTTGTCTTAACTGATTCTTTGAAGCAGCAGCTATCCTTCTGGTGAGAAGCTTGGGATTTTTTTCTTATAATAGTCCATGAGAATTTTTTAATTAATTTATTCAACAAACATACACCGAGGGCCAACTTTATGTCAGGTATAATGTCAGACAGTGAGAATAGCAAGAAAAAGGCAGACACTTTTATAAGTTTATGAAAACTTATGAAGTTTATGAAATTAATGCCAAGATACTTGTATCATGCTGTATTGAAAGTAAATGCTGAGACTTCATGGTCCAGCAATGTTAGAGTCATCATTATTGAACTAACCCATGTGCCATGAATAATGAGAAAACTAGACGAGATTTTCAGGCACTATACAACAAGCAGAATAAGACTATGATCCCCGGAAGAAGGAAAACCAAAGATTGTGATCTCTACAATCACCTTGGCTTTCTGCCTGGAAGCACTTCTCAGTCTATACTAAAGGGAAAGAAATCCCAAGGTGAGTATATCAGGCATACTTACAGAAATGGGAGGTCAGGGAAGCAGAGGTGGCTAGAATTTGCAAACCCGAGTATTACAGAAGATGGAGCTACTCAGAGAAAGAGCTTCAGAAATCTACATAGGAGTCCCCTTGAGTGGCTACATGCACACAAAGATATGTGCAGAGGTGGAAAGAAAAAGTTAAACATTCCCAGAGTTCATACAGAGTTGTGAAAATATTTGATTTCCATCTAGCCAGAGTAGGGAGACCTTGTTTTTGTTTTTAAATTAATTAATTAATTAATTAATTATTAATTTTGCCTGTGTTGGGTGTTTGTTGCTGTGCGTGGGCTTTCTCTAATTGCGGCGAGTGGGGGCTACTCTTTGTTGAGGTGTTCTGGCTTCTCATTGGAAGGGCTTCTCTCATTGCAGAGCAAGGGCTCTAGACACACGGGCTTAAGTAGTTGTGGCACGTGGGCACAGTAGTTGTGGCTCACGGGCTCTAGAGCACAGGCTCAGTTGTGGCACATAGGCTTTGTTGCTCCTCAGCATGTGGGATCTTCCCAGACCTGGGCTCAAACACATGTCCCCTGCATTGGCAGACATATTCTTAAACACTGCAGCACCAGGGAAGCCCAGGGAGACCTTGTTGATCAATTAGAGCTATTCGTAGATGCCCCCAAAATATCACCTTTAAAAAGGGCCTATTTATGGGCCTCCCTGGTGGCGCAAGTGGTTGAGAGTCCGCCTGCCGATGCAGGGGATACGGGTTCGTGCCCCGGTCTGGGAGGATCCCATATGCCGTGGAGCGGCTGGGCCTGTGAGCCATGGCCGCTGAGCCTGCGCGTCCGGAGCCTGCGCGTCCGGAGCCTGTGCTCCGCAACGGGGGAGGCCACAACAGTGAGAGGCCCGCATACCGCAAAAAAAAAAAAAAGGGCCTATTTAGCTCTGGAGTAATGCCACTATAACTAGGCTAAATAATAAATCTTGAAAGCATCACATTGATCTACAAGAAACATAAAGGCCTTATAAAAACAGACTTCAACTCTTTATAAAAGAAGACATCAAAATCCAAACACTGAACAATGTAACATTCACAGTAATCTTCATTCAAAACAATGTGTCACAAATAAAGCAGCAAATGGTAACTGTAACCAGAAGAAAAATCCATCAACTGAAGCAGACCCAGACATGACAAAGATAATGGAATCAGCAGAAACAAACTTTAAAAATCTATTATAAATACGAAGAAGGATTTAAAGGAGGATATGAACATAATAGAAGGATAATAAAAAATATAAAAAACAAAATGGAACTTTTAGAGAAAAAAAACAAATCTGAAAAGAAAAATCTATTGAATGGGATTAATGCCCATTGGATACAGCAGAATAATTAATCAGTGCACTTGAAGGCATAACAATAGAAAAATATCCAAAGTGAAGGATGGATAGAGAAATATTAAAACATAATGAACATCTCAGTGGATCTGTTGTAGAAATTCAAGGGGTCTAACATGGAGATAATTAGAGTCACAGAAGGAGAGAAGAGTGAGGGAGGACCGAGAAAAATATTTGAAGAAATAATGGCTGAAAGTTTTCCAATTTAATGTAAAATATAAACTCATTTGATCAAGAAACTTCAAAAATACCAAATAGGATAGACATATAGAAAACACCCCAAGACATCACAATGAAATTGTTGAAAACCAGTGTTAAAAAGAAAATCTTGAAAGCAGACTAGGGGAAAAGTTACATTACATAAAGAAAAACAGAGTAATTTTCACCAGAAACTATGTATTGTAAGTCAGACATAAATGAAACGTCTTTAAAGTGCTAAAAGTTTTTTGTTACCAGTGATTTTTAGTGTCAAATACAGTTTCCCTTATGATCATTTCTAGCAGTTTTATAATTTCATGTCTTATGTATGTCTTTAATCCATTTGAATTGTTTTTTTTTTTTTTTGTATAGTGTAAGATAAGGGCTCACTTTCTCTCTCTCTCTTTTTTTTTTTTTTGCGGTACGCAGGGCTGTCACTGTTTTGGCCTCTCCCGTTGCGGAGCACAGGCTCCAGACGTGCAGGCTCAGTGGCCATGGCTCATGGGCCCAGCTGCTCCGCGGCATGTGGGATCCTTCTGGACTGGGGCACAAACCCATGTCCCCTGCATTGGCAGGCAGACTCTCAACCACTGTGCCACCAGGGAAGCCCACCAAGACTTTTATCTTCCCATCTGGAAATAGATGGGAATTGATTCTTATAAGTGAATGTATAATTCTCTGGAAGTAAAATAAATTGCATCTTCATTTAGAATGTGGAGACTATTTTTACTTAAATTTGAAATAATTCATAACTTTAACATGAACAAGATTCCTTTCCTATAACATTCCTGAGTGGAATCCAGGGTTGAATATGAGCCCTGGGTGATAATGACTTTATGCTATTTGGAAAGTGCCTAGAGTGGTGGATATAGAAATTTCAGAAACTAAAACAGACAGACAGACAGACAGACACACACACACACACACACACACACACACATACTCCTAGGTTATCTCTGTAGATCAGTTGCAAAAATTATCCCAGTTCTCCACTCTGCTATACATCTGCCTTTTGCAATGTCACTTTGTAACTTCTGCCATTAAAGAAGTCCCTTTTCTTGCTCATTGAAGCTGGGGTGGCCTTGTTTTGTCACAGGGAATGCAGAGTAAGGGATACTGTGCCAATTCTGAGTCTAGTTCCAAAGAGAATGTGAGAATGTGTGCATTTCTTCTCTCTCTCCCCCGCACCTCCCCTTTTCTTCTCCTCTATATGTAGCTGGCCACTATAAGAATCGACATAGATTAGCCTGCTGGAGGTGGACAGACAATGCAGAAAAAAAAACATGTTATTCTAGCCAAAGCCCCTGACCTGTGATAGAACCAGTTAACATCAGCAAAGCCACCCGAGCTACCAACAGCTGTCCACAGGGGCATGAATTAGCACACCTGAGAGCAGAATAACTACCCAGCCATTTTGCAGACTTGTGAACCACACAAATTCCTATTGTTTTAAGTCACTAGGATTTGTGGCTTGTTCCTTGTTTGGCTGTTTATTCCCAGCATTATGGTAACCGAGGAGAGAAAGAGCATCTAAATTAAATGTATTTCAGAGATAAACTGAGACTAGAGTGCAATTCAGTGCTACTTACTTTATACTCAGATCTGTTCATATTAGCCCCAATTCATTTATCCAACTTCTGGGCTTATCCAGATCGTTTTATGAAGCAAACAGAAAGAGTTCTCAATTCTTCTTTCATGTGTTATGTTTATATGATTTTCATTAGACTTGAAATGTATGCAGACACATCATAATTGTAACTGCGCTGAAATATGTGAAAAGGCTTTCTCTGATCATGTTACACAGTAAGATATCTAAGGTGCCAGCAATCTGAGATACCACCTTGACTCATGTCACATTTGAACCAGTTTACACATATTCTCATTTGGGGCCATTTGTATGTTTTCTTTAATTATTTGAATAGATAATTGCAGTATTAATAAGCTCTCACTTCGCATAAGACATTCGTCTTATTAGCCACCCACACACCTCTCTTATGTGCACCCCTCAACTCCTGGTCATTTCTCCCAAGACATTTATTTTATTTTAGTGAAACATCTTTTGGTTGCAAATGAGAAGACTGAAATTATAAATAGTCAATTCAAAAAAAGTAATCTTCTTAAAGAAATTTAGTGGTTCATGAAACAGGTGAGGATATGAGTAGATTTGGCCTCACACACGTATGACTGGATCCCGTGAACTGAATGATATTATTTGTATATAATTCCGTTTCCCCATCTTGACTCCCATTCTGCAGATGAACTGGCCTAATTACACCAGGCTTCTCCTAGTTGTTGACATGGCTACTGGAAGCTCTCACCCAGAGGAAAGAAAGGAGCACCCCTCTCATCTTCAGTAAGGAAAATTCCAAAGCAGGACTCAGATTATCTTGCTTGTTTACATGACTATTCCTGTTTCCACTTCTTGTGATTTAGAGGATATTGTTTTACAGGTGGCTTGGGTCATCTGCTTAAAGCTATGTCAGAAGGATATTGTGATAGGTGACTGCAGAAGAACAGTGTGAACGCAGAGGGGAGAATATTTTGCCAAAAATGTGAGATGTTATTACTAAAAGAAGAAGTCAGTGATGGTAAGACCTAAATGACAGATGTTCACAGAGTCCCACTAGGTTATGTCTCTTTGATAGGACTGTGACAACACAATTTCATTAATTTGTATTAGAGAGGGTTTTCCAGCTGCAAGGCATTTGTTACAATAGGCTGGTAACATTACTGTTATCAGTTGTATAATAATAGTTTTATAAAACTGAAAATAATTCAGCTTAAATTTATTCTGAAAATGGAGAGAAACTTTTAAAATCACCATTTAAGAAACTTAATCCTGTTCTATACACATTTCCTAGTGTATTTTGCTACAATAAGGCATGAAGGGAAATCACATAATGGTGAAAGGCTTTTTATTCCTGATTCTAATCATATCCTAATTTTATGCCTGGTTATGGAAGAGTATATAATTAAAAAATGAAGCAAATGAAATTTTGGTGGAGCATGGGATCCATGCAGAGGTTTAAATAATAAAACATTTAATAAAAGTGATATTATGTTCTATGGTATGATATACAATCAGCTTTTTAAATAGTGATTGCAGTCTTTTTTTGAGATCTGTGGCACACAACAAGACAATAAAAATTCAAGCAGTTTCACAATTCATGAATATTGATGCCATCAAAGCTAGAAATAAAGGATATTTATAGTTATGAGTATTTATCCCACTATTCAGGTAAATAACTTTTCATCAAATTCTATTTTTACATATATATTTTAAAATTTATAATCTAGGCAGTATCATTACTTTTAGCAATATGTATCCATATATTGGATAAAGAATTTACTTGTGAAAACAACACATGAATGCCAGTGATTAAAAAAACATGATTTAGATAAACTCCTTTGATTTATATTTATTCGTTATTCCTTGCTAGTACTCAAGCCATGGATATTTAACATTTTCGTAAATTTACTGAAATAAAGTGATTGCACAGATTTTTATTTTCCTATAAAAAAAGAGTACATCTCCAGGCTCAGGTATTATCAGAGCACTCTGGCAATCACAAGGAAGATCAAACAAGATACTAGGGAACTAAGAAACTATTAAATGTAACAATTTATGCATCCAATCATAAAGTGTGGAAGTAGAATGCACCAGATAGAATAAAAATCATAAGAAATATTTAAAAGAGTGAACTCAAGGAAGAAAAACCAGGAAGATTATTTTAGAAATCAAAGTTCACTGAAAAAATAAAGGAGTGAATGAATGAGTGTTCTGTTATTTGAGCATTAATTGTTTATTAAAGCACTGTGAGGGTGCAAAAATGAATATCTCATTACCTGACTTCAAGACTATTGTTATCTATTATAAGTAGAAATATACAAATAACTATATATAATAAAATTATAGAAGTATTCTTGTAGGCAGGCTATAGCAAATTGAGAGAGAAAAGAAGAAAGAAAATTCTCTGTAATTAAACCTGAAATGATTTCACCATCAGGGGTATGAAGATATTAAAAGGAAATACACCTTAACTTCTGTAAATATTTGTACTAAAATGAGTGTTACTTTTGAAGAACACTCTCAGAAATGAAAGAAATCCCACTCTCTAGAGCCTTTAAACTATTCAAATGCTTTATAAATTAAATGACTTGACCTGAATAGAAAAATGAGTTATAGTTTGTTAGAACATTTGGGGAAGAGAGGTAGGCATACAAACAAGAGTTCTCACTCTCCTCTTATGAAGACATGTGAGTGGAGACTAGCAATCTTGAGACCGCAAGAATAGTTAGCAAACTAACTGGGGTTTAGTAAGGCTGGAGTGGAGGAAAAGAGGAACAGAGCAGAGCAGTGAGTCACATAAAGAACTAAGAGAAAGGCCCAGAGAGGTTGAGGTAGGTCATACATGTCTTCATTTGTATTCTTTCTTTGTACCTTATTCTATAAGCAACATAAGGTTGCCAACGTGTGTTTTAAGCAAGTCAGTGACATGACTTAATGAGCATTTCAGAAAATTATTCTTTCGGAAGTTTGGAGCAGTATTCGTCAAACAGGTTTTTTTTTTTTCTTTCTTATTTTGTGACAAAATTGATCCCATAAAATATTATCAATGTTTTAAAAAAACTATATGAAAAAGAGAGGGCAGTCTTGGTGTCAAATGAATTTGAGAATCTTTTTATTGAATAAAGATGTATGACAATATCACAACTTCAGTTTTGACCCTCTTAAGGGGAATAAAATACCCTGCCTATTGTAGATTAATTTGTTAAAGGAATTTTTCCTTCCAGAAAATCTGTAACCTTAGTTTGGGAAATGCTGTTGTAGAAGCTGGAATGGAATGTACCAGTCTGGAGATGGGCATAACTCTTAGGAAACGTTGAAATATTTGAAGCAAATGTTAATGGGGATTAAAAGGGAAATGATAGCATGGTTAGGTAGACTGAAATAGTTCTGAGGTGGTAGAGTAGACGAAGCCTACTCTTGGATATGATCGGTCAAGGAAATTGTGAAGTCACATTATTCTTTGATTATGTTGTTTATTGGTGTTATTTATTGCTGCATAACAATTTACTCAAAAATATATTGGCTTAAACAGCACACATTTATTTTTTTTTATTTTTTTATTCTTTTTTGCGGTACGCGGGCCTCTCACTGTCGTGGCCTCTCCCATTGCAGAGCACAGGCTCCAGACACGCAGGCTCAGCAGCCATGGCTGACAGGCCCAGCCGCTCCGTGGCATGTGGGATCTTCCCGTACCGGGGCACGAACCCGTGTTCCCTGCATCGGCAGGTGGACTCTCAACCACTGCACCACCAGGGAAGCCCCAGCACACATTTATTATCTCACAGTTACTGTGGTCCAAGAATCCAGGCACAGTGTAGCTAGGTTCACTGCTTTTGGGTCTCTCACAAGTCTGCAGTCAAGGTGACAGCTTAGGCTATCATCTCACCTGAAGGCTTCACCAGGGAAGGATCTACTTTCAAGTTGGTTTACCTGTTTGTTGGCAGAATTCATTTCCTCTTAGGCTGTTGGAATGAGAGCTTAAGTTTCTGCCTGGCTATTGTCCAGAGGTCACTCTCAGTACCTTGCCACATGGACCTCCCCATATGGCAGCATGCTTCATCAGAATGAATGAGCAGAGGGAGTGTAAGCAAAAGAAAGATTGCTAGCAAGAAAGACGTCCCTGGATTTTATAGCCTAATCTTGGAAGTGATACCCAAGCACATTGGCCATTTTCAATTTCTTTAAATCGAGTTACTAGACCCAGCCTGCACTTAACAGGAGGGAATTAGACAAGGACATGAATAATAGAAGACATGAATCACTGTGAACCATTTTAGAACGCTGCCTGCCACATTATCTAATGGCTGATATGAAAAGAAATCTGCAGGGTCTTTTTCCATAGAGAGAGAGATGACAATTAAAGCAAAAATAAGAAAGAACAAAAACACCAAAAAAAATCCACAAACGCTTCTCTACCTTTAAATGAATTAAACTTTATTTCTTTTAAAAGAACTAAATATTGTTGGGCAGCTACCCTTTTAAGCTACATGATGCACTAAAGCATTTTTGTGATTTATGGAGTCCATGAGCTGAATCTGATAAGTATTTGTGCACTCAACTGTGAATATTTTACAATGTGTTTAACACACATACAAGCAGAGATAAACACAGTTAGTAATTAGAAAGTTTGTACCAAGAACAGCTTTTATTTTTACTAAAAGTGTTCTTGAAACAAACTTTTTTACTTTTGCATTGTAACACAACACCATCATTCTCTTTTTTCTATCTCCTTTTAATGTTTTACACATGGTGTGAGAAACCATGTGTTCCTGGTTAAAGACTTATTGTTTGCTAAATTGTTGTGGCCTTTTAAATTCTTCACACCCCTTTATCTTCTCACCCCCACCTCTCAATATTATAAATACCCATATACATGCATTTTTCAACTAATGGGATACTCAGTCCCCTGGGTGATCACACTCAAGGCAGTTTAAAAGAATGTAAACATTAGTATGAAGAATTTGGTCTGTGTTTCAACTTTCTGACTCTAGCTCCAGTCAGCGTAGGTGGGATTAATGATTTAACCCAACCATTTCAGAGTTACCTACCTTAAGTCTGAAAAGAGTGGTGTCTGGAAATCATAATTACTGATCACATTCTGGTCAAAGGTTGAACATTTCTCATTTTACAGAGACATAGAGATCCATTGCCCCAGTGCTTTCCTAGATAAAGTAGACTGGCCTAAATCTAGTCAACATTAAGTAAAAGACAAACTATTTGTGGTGTGTGTGTGTGTGTGTGCGTGCGTGCGCACGTGAGTGAATTTTGTGTGATCTACTTTGGAATGTCAGTATAGCAAATTTCAATGATAATGATCTGGGGGCACAAACAGAACTGAGACTTAAATGTTCACCTTAGACAATTCACTTAACTAATCTGAGCCATGATTTTGTCATCTATACAAGTACAGTAGTGATAATATTTATCTCGAAATTATTGAGAATTTTAAATAATATGCTGTGAAATAGTAGTAACTATTAGAAGATCAAAAAGAAGAGGGCTAGGATAGTCTAAGTGAAGGAAGAGGCTGGTTTACTCTGTATGCTCAGAAAAGGTCTCTGTGAGGTAGCAATATTACAGCTTATAGCTGAATGGGAAAAGAAGCCAGACTGGCAAAGATATGAGAAGGATGATTCCAGGCTGAGAATATCTGGAAAGTGCAAAGGAGCTAAGGCAAGAACAAAATTGTTATGTTTGGCTACAAGAAAAAGACCCATGTGTCTGCACTGTACCAAGTTTATGATGAGGAAAATTGGAAGAGGACAAAAAGCCAGGCCAGGCACCTTATAGGTCATTTAGGAGGTTTAAACTTTATTCTGTGTGTAATTGGAAGCAGTTGAGAGTTTTCAGTAGGGAAGTGATATGGCATAATTTACATTCTAAACAAGAAGATTACTCTGGATGGTCTGCATGAAATAGATTGGACAGGAGGTAAAGATGAATTAAAAAGTTCTGAGAGGGCTTCCCTGGTGGCACAGTGGTTGAGAGTCCGCCTGCCAACACAGGGGACACGGGTTCATGCCCTGGTCCGGGAGGATCCCACATGCCGCAGAGCAGCTGGGCCCGTGAGCTATGGCCACTGAGCCTGTGCGTCCGGAGCCTGTGCTCCGTAATGGGAGAGGCCACGACAGTGAGAGGCCCGTGTACCACACACACACACACACAAAAGTTCTGAGACGATTTAAGTAGTTCAGGCTACAGAAGATGAGGTTTTGGAAGGTAGAAGACAAAGGAGATGGAAAGATATGGAAAGTCAAGAGGGAAAATGGAAGTGTATGGTGTCTCTAAATGCAAGAGAATGTGGTTGAAGAAATAGAAAGTGGGCATCTACATCAAGTGCTGCTGAGAGGAAAAAGAAGATAAGGATAAAGAATTGTTTTTTAGACGTGGTGGCATACAGGTTAATAAGAATCTCAGTTAGTGCAGTTTCAGCATGTTGGATATGGAAATGTGGTTGGATCAAGAGGAAGGGAAACAGGAAGGACAAGTAGTAGAGCAGCAATAATAGTTAATGCTTTAAGAGGTTTTACTGGGAAGTGGATCAGAGACATAATGGAGTTGAAGTATATAGAAAGAGAGTTGTGTTGTCAATTTTTAAAATGATAAATCTTAGAGCATGTTTATATGCCACTGGGAATGAATCAGTAGAAATGGAGAAAATCATGATCTAGGTGAGAGAGGAAATAACAGTAATAAAACTCTGAGAAAAACAGAAGGAATGGAATCCAGAGTCCAATGAAGTTTGGACATTGACCAACTTGTCAAAATGTCATCTTTTGAAACAGAAAGAGAGCCAGAGAATGTGAGATGAGATGCAAGTAAGATTGTAGAGTAGGAGTAAAGTAAAGTAGATTCCTTCCAATTGCTTTGAATTGGTGGGAGGAGGGATGTGCTGTTTTAGATTTTAGGAGAAAGAGGAAGATATAGTTATTACAGTAGGTGCAAAATAAACTTTAGAAGGGGATGGAACAAGATTGTCTATTTGGTATTTGAGGTTCTGAGTTTAAATTGTGATTGGTAAACTTAGTTTTACATTATCTCTAGCCATGTGTTTTTTGCTTGAGTACAGATCCAGCAAGGTAGGTGCTTAGGTAGATTTAGTGTTTTCAGGCAAAAACAACAGAAGCAAAAAGGGTCAAGGGACTTGAGGATATTTTCAAGGAATTTTTATAATGATGTACCATAGAATCTAAGCTGAGTAAAGAAGAAATTAATGACCTTGAGAGGATGACTGGTAGAAAGACTAGGGCAGACCAGTGGAGAAGACGTCTTGATAAGGCAAAAGGACTGTTACAAGAGAGAAGAGTAGGCCACCTGAAGAAGTGGAGATGGCATGAGAAATTTCAATATTAGACTTGAAATTTCAGAAGTAAGATCATGATGACAAAATCGATGACATGACCCTGATAATGGTCAAATTAAGATGAAGTAATAGACCACTGGACATGAGGAGGCCAAGGAAATTTAAGCCCTGAGTGTTGTATGGATTATTCAGGGCATCCAATATATTGAAGTCACCAAGTATGGTGATAAGAGCAAAGATGGAGAAAGTCGAGTATGAGTCAACTGGTGAAATCTCCAGCAAGAAGGTACATCGAGGAGGTCAAAGCATTAGAGCAACAAAGAAGGACAGTGGTTCCTCTTATTGTGTGATATACAATTCAGAAGAGCTAGAGGTTTTGAAGGAGGAAAAGAAAATGTGATATTGAAGTGTGGAAGGGAGGAAGAAGGATATCTATCCCATCTCCAGGCCCTGAGGTATGTAGGGAGTGAGAGGAATAAATTGGTCTCCACTATGAAGAGCTGGGGGCTCTGTTTATCAAGGGAGAGTTTTCTATTAATCCATAAAGGTGAAGAGAACATTTGGAGGAGAGGTTTTGGAAGTAGAAATTTTCAACACTGTACAAGGCAGAAGACAAACTCTGAGTTTAGAGCTGTATCAAAAAGATGCCTTTTTTTAAAAAAATCTCATCTCTGATGGTTTAATTTAAAATAAGGATGCATAGGAACTTACAATATATTACAATAACTGATTTGCTGGGGAGTAAGCTAGTAGGAATATCTAACCTAGTTACTGAATGAAGGCAGGGATTCACTTAAATGCAGAGACACAACCTCAGTAATAATTAGTAGGAACAATTTTACAGAGATTCTTGGATGGAAGAAGCTGCTTAGAGCTTGTGTTCCTCCTTTTTCATTCCTAATATAACCATCCCTTTGTATTAACTGGGGATTGGTTATCCATGGATGTGCAATGCCCTTTTATAAAATGGCATAACAATTGCATATAACCTATGCAAATCCTCCCGTACACTTTAAATCATCTATAGATTGCTTATAATAACTAATACAATGTAACTTCTACATATGTGGTTCCTAGTATGGCAAATTTA
The DNA here is from genome assembly GCF_025265405.1 of Mesoplodon densirostris. Taxonomy (NCBI): domain Eukaryota; kingdom Metazoa; phylum Chordata; class Mammalia; order Artiodactyla; family Ziphiidae; genus Mesoplodon; species Mesoplodon densirostris. The sequence goes on from NC_082664.1 coordinate 19,971,765, forward strand.
TGGAATTTTCTGCAATTTTTAAAAACTACTTTGATCTAAGTTTGGTTGAATTCAAGAAAGCCGAGCCTGTGGATATGGAGGACCGACTGTGTTATTTGTTCATCTGTATTTTTTGAACAATCATGTCAGGTGTTTATTTATTTATCTTTACTTTTTTAGTCTTTGCAAAGATTTATCTTTTGTCTTTTTGGATTTTCTCTGTTGTGTCTCTGGTTTTATATCTCATTGATTTTTCTTTGCTTTATTGTCATTAATTCTGCTTGTTTTGGTAGTTATCATTGTTGTGTAATTACTTATGTATGACACATTGCTCATTAATTAACAGATTTCTTCTTGTTTTAGGCTGAAGTGTATCCCTTCCAAATTCATATGCTTAAGCCCTAACCCACAGTTCTTCAAAATGTGACTATGTTGGGAAATAGGGCCTTTAAAGGGGTGACTAAGTTAAAATGAGACCATTAGGGTGGGCCCTAATCCAATCTGAATGGTATCCTTATAAGGAGACGGTTTTGTACTCACAGAAGAGACACATGCAGGTGAGGACATGACAAGAAGATGGCCATCTGAAAGCCAAGGAAAGAGGCTTCAGGACAAAGCAAGCCTGCTGACACCTTTCTCAAGATGAGAAAGTAAATTTCTTTTGTTTAAGCCACCAGTCTGTGGTACTTTGCTATGGCAGCTCTAGCTACTAATCCACTTCTTTTCTACTGAAAGCATGTAAATACCATACAGTTTTCCTCTAAGTGCCATTTGAATTGTATCACATACTTTCATAGGAAGTGTTTTTATGATATTTCAGTCCCAAATATTTTCAATTTTTCAGTATGATTTCTTCTATGATACATGAATTATTCAGAATAACGTTTATATATTTTCCAACATAAGTTTTTTTTCATGTATTTTGGCTATTGATTTCCAATTCAAGGGCAGTATGGTACAGCAAACATACTCTACATGATTCTAACTCTTTTAACTGTATTGAGAACTTATGACCTCAGATAACACCAACTTTTGTAAACGTTGCATGTATGCTTTGAAAAATATGGATACCCTCTTTCTTGGGCACATGGTTGTCAGTATATCTGTTAAACTGAGCTTCTAATTTAGTTGTTTAAATTTCCTATAATCTTATAAAAATGTAGTCTTTTGTCCTATAAATTATCAATAAAAATCTGTTTAAATATCCCACCCCAATAATGGATTTACCAATTTCTATATTCTAACATTTTGTTTGTGTGTGTGAGGTTATTTATTAGGCTCATTTAAATATGTATTTATTATAACATCTTGCCTACTTGAAATTTTTATCTCCAGTAATGTATTTATCTTAAAGTCCATTTTATTTGAAATCATCATAGCACATCAGCTTTCTTTTCTATAGCATATAGCTGGTTTATGTTTGCCATCTTTTTTGTTGTTGCTGTTTGTTCACATTCGATTTTGCTCCTCTAATTGATGTAAATACATTTTACATCTTGTATGCCAATCCCGAAGTTGGATGACATACTCTTGATTATGAAAGGCATGTTAGTAAAAAAATGGAAAATGAGAGAGGAAAAGCTATTAAATATAACTCCAGCCCTGCACCAGCAATTTTGTTCCCCATCCTCGCCCCCATTGACAATCTGATTTCCTTCTCATGGTAACTTCAGTCTCTTACCCAGCAGGACTGCCCAGAGCTTGCTTGATCAAATAACTTTCTCTTTGTCCAAGAAAAAAAATTTGCCTTAACTTTGTCAGGGAGGATACTGAAATGCTTGTTCTCTGTGTACCAGTGTGCTCTGTTGCATGTATAAACACATCTACAACATTAGCAGCCATCTGCTCAGTAACTGAAACTTTATATAAAGTTATGGCATTGAATTGGTGAGCCATATGATGCCACATAGCTCTGAGTTTTTGACACTCCAGCATCATTTGTTTTCAAGGTGCCATGATTCTGCAGTTGGAACCAAACAAGACTCTTTCTTAAATTAAGAAAACGGATGATATTTGTGCTTTATGAGTTAGAGGAAGAGAGTCACTAAACTATATAATAAAAAAGAACAATGCAGAACAACTCTGGAAATATATTTAGAAAAATTGAAAAAGTCATTGGCTACTTTCCTGAAATGGTGTAGATGGATTTGTCAGTAGAGACCTTCTGTGAATCATCATGACAGGCTGTTCATGGCAGGCTGCATACGGGTACCACTTTTCAGGATGAGCTAGGCAGATAGTAGACTTCTTCATTTCTTTGGAATTTATTTCTCTATTTTTTATGATTTTGCTAAATCCAAAGGTGGATAATTTGTACATTTATTATAAAAATTTTCTGGCAGATAGAGTATTTATTCTTATAAATCAGTACATTAGGACTCTTTTCAACAGAAGAAAATAAAATATCTTGTTCTATTGGGAGATTATATTTTGTTTTGCTTCTATTTACCAAAAAAGGCATGTGTTGGGTACTATAACTCCATTGAAAATCTACCCCATTTTAAAAAATATTTAAAATAAAAATAATTAAGATTTAAAACCATTTTCTGACCGACGTGTCTGTTGATGAGCATCTAAAACCTCTACCTGAATTAGTACATTGGCTGTATATGACATTTCACATTGCAGTCATATGGTCTACTCTTTGTTTCATGTGCTGGAATGATACTGTCAAGCTCTTAATTTAATTCTATAGTTACTTTTGTCATAATATGAATTGGTAAGTAGAAAATAATTTTCATTTACAATTAATAAGTCACAAAGTAAGTGACTTTGTGACTTATTAGTAGTAATAAATTAGAAATTAATACATAAAGATCCACTAATTATATTATTGCAAACATTTATTTGATGAAATAGAAACTTCATGAGTACGGATTTAATTCCTATAACAATATTTCAGTGAGGTAGATCATTTTTAAAATTTTTACAAATTCTGTGTTATGTTACTTTGCTGTATAGCATTCCTTCACTATTTAAGAAAAATACATCTTCAAAGAATTATCAGCAAAAAATAAAAAGTGAATAGAGATGAAAATAAAACACAATTATCTGGATAAGTGAATAAAGTTTTTGAAAGAATGGGTGAAATGCCAGAATACAGGAAATGACTTCAGGGTTACTAATTTGGCCATTATATGGTGGAAGATACTTCACTAACAGGAGAGGATATATCTATACTTTCTACCTACATGTCAGTCATCATGGATGAATTTCAGGAAAAACAGGAAGAGAGACTGTCCTAAAGACTCCATTAAACTAAATATGCTATTTCTGATGCAGATAAAATGACATGAAATTTGAAATTTCAGTATTAAATTATTGGTCATTTTTATTGAAAACTATCCATTTCAATGACAATCTTTTAATTGTCTGAAAGATGGTATATGTAGGAAGTTTTTAGACATATATAATACATTTTTCTTTCATATGTTGAAAAAGTGATCAGATCCTAGTTATTTGTTCTGCCTCCAATTATTTTTGTTAAATTTTATTGAATTGCAAATATCTTACAGGTGGAAAATAGTTGATTAAAGAATTAGAGTGCATGTAAAGATTAACAGTTTTATCACATATTCATTGTAACAGGAATTAAAAATGTGCATTTTCAATAGATTGAAGTATAATAAATTGAAATATGGTTTTTAAAAACACTAACAGCTGCCTTTCTGCATAACAAATTTATATGGAAATGAGAGAAAAATGCTGTTTTTGAACGCATGATCTATATGATTCTGTTTTTGGCGAGGCCATGTCTAGCACTGAGATGATCATTCCAGAAATAATGTGAGTGTGGGAATTTTCTTCAGTTGGCAGAAACCAGAATCAAATTTGATAACATTCCAGCAGAATTTTATACAGAAAACAAACATTGATACCAGAAAATATTTCACATTGTTTTTGGCATTGATATACAAAATCAAATGATCAAAGTAAGAACAGATGCAATGACATAAATCACACTGAATTAAGAAATGCTAAATATTACTGAATTATTATAATCCCTGATATCAGTAAGTTATACAGAGGAGGTAATTATTTTGCACATTTTATGAATAAATATATTGGGGGAAATGTTGTTCATTACTTGATTGGAGAAAACATATACAAATTGTTAGTATGTCATTTAGACAAGTAATACAATGCAAAAATAAATTTAAACGAATGCTCCCCAACTCATTTTATGAGGCTTATAAAATCTTATTATCCAATAAAAGACCCTATGAGAAAGGAAAAATGGTAGGCCAACCACATTAATGAGATCACAGATATCCCAAACAAAATATTGGCTAAAAAAATCCAGAACAAAAAATCTGATACAATGTATTGAAAAGAAGTTACTTTTGTGGGTTTTCTCCATTGTACTTATGACTGTAATATACGACTTATTCAATTTTAAATATTTTTTTGTAGTCAGTGTGAACTCTGTTAAGGTATGTCCGTTCTGTTCACTGATAAGCCCCCATACCCAGACCAGGGCCTTATATATAGTAAGTTGTCAATAACTGTATGTTAAAGGAGTCAACCCCAGAAATTAATGTAAATGAACGTTAGAAAAAAATTTATAAATATAATTCACCAAATTAAGTGATTAAATTACATGACCATGAGTCTCAATATATGCAAATAATCCAGTCATAAAATTCTACACTTATTTTTTTTTAAAAGAAACAAAACAAAAATAGGGAACTTTCTTGACCAGATTAAGGATATCTACAAAAACTCAGACATCATACATAGTGGTGAAATAACAGACTTTTCTCTTAAAATCAGGAATAAGAAAACTATGCTCACTGTTCTTTCTTATTCAAAATTTTCACTCAACATTCAAAATATTGCAGAAAGTATAACTGCCTACACAAAACCCAGTAAAGTTCTACACATAATTTTATTCAGAATTAATAATGGAGTTTATTAAATTTCTATACACCAGCAACAAATAGGAAACCTAATTTCAGAAATTACTTTTAGCAAAATAAATACATGAATACAATAACCTTTCATAAACAGATCTATATGAAAAACATATAAAAATATTATTGGAAGTTATACAAGAGTATATATGTGTATGCATATGTGTTTATGAATGTGTATTTACATATATATAAGTAAATAGAAAACAATACTATGCTTATGGGAAGAAAGAATCAAAATGCAAAAGATGACAATTCTACCAAGTTAATCTATACAGTCCATGAATTTTCAATACATATTACAATGAAATTCTTCACAGAACTTGACCAAGTAGATTCTAACATATATGAAGAGGAGTAAATGGGCCCATAAGAGCCAATACACTCTTTAAAACAAACAAACTGAGAGGACTTGGACAGTTAACTTTCAAAGTATCTTATAAAACCACAATAATATAGTGTTTATTGACCCAGACACAAAGCAGGTTGACAAGTTAAATAGAAAAGAGGTCCAGAAACAGATCCTCACATGTATGGAAATTCATAACGACATCAGTAGCTCTGTAAAACTGGTGTTAGGGGCTTCCCTGATGGCGCAGTGGTTGAGAATCCGCCTGCCGATTCAGGAGACACGGGTTCATGCCCCGGTCTGGGAAGACCCCACATGCCGCGGAGCGGCTGGGCCCGTGAGCCACGGTCACTGAGCCTGTGCATCCAGAGCCTGTGCTCCACAAAGGGAGAGGCCACAACAGTGAGAGGCCTGCGTACGGCATAAAAAAATAAAAATAAACAAACAAAAAAAAAACTGGTGTTAAACACCACATCATAGCGGTTGGCTAAATGGTGCTTGATGGAGGAAATTTCACTGTATGCTATTCCGACAAAAAAAAAAAATTACACAGTAAATGATTACAGCTAAGCTTTATAGAGCATTTGCCATGAGCCAGGAGTTCTGCTAAGCCCCTTATCTTTCCATTTCCAGACTTACCCTTTGATTTAGCTACTATTTTAGCTCCCATTTTAAACCTTCAAACAGTACCCACAATTGGAAAGCTCAGGAGTGTCAGAGCCAGGATCTAAACACTGCTTTCCTCTCCCAAATCCATGCACTCATTTTATATATTTCTCCTTGAGAAACATTAATGATAAAAACCAAACCAAACAAACCAACAATAATTTATTTCAAAATAAATACAAACTACAATGTCAGCATGTTCAGAATTTCAATTAAATACAAACACTAAAGAATCGTAAGTTGAAGTAATATGGGAAACCAATGAGATAAGGGCTATTTCATAAAAATACTATTTTTTAAAAGATCTTGTAAACACCTAAGTTGCATTAAAAAGGAATTTAATAATATCTCATTATATGCCTTCCTTTTATTGATGCCTATAGTGTTGCTTTGAAATAGAGGCCTAATATCAAAAAGCACATATTCTAATAATGTGAAACTTGCAAAGGGAAAACAACAATATGAAAACAACCAAAAAAATCATATTTTATTGCAATGGAAAATTGGCTGAATTTTGACTTTTTATCTTATAAACAAACTTTTCTTAGAGGAACTTTATAAAGCTTGTTTGTGCTGACAGACCTTTAATAGCAAAACCTGGAAAATGTTATCTATTATTAGCTTAAACTATTGTATTTACCTGTTATCCTTATAACACTGCCAGGATAAAGAGTCTGTCAGTGTTTCCATTTCATTTCGGAATCAACCATGACACTTTGCTCTGGGCTAAAGTCTGGCATGTGAGTCTAAAGCCAGTTTTATTTTTCCTTAAATAAATGTTGAAATACTTTTTAACTAAGCCATTTTGGTTAGAATAGAAGATAAATAAATGTAACTGACTCCAGATGCTTTTGGTGCCCACTGAGAAACAACAGAAAGGATATATATTTTCTTAAAAAATAAAACATAAACCTAAAGCAATGACCAACGAGCACATTCACTCCATACAAACCGTGTGTCTTACTTTAAATTTGTGCTTGCTTTTAAATTATTCTAAGACTACATGAAATTCAGCTTTCCCAATGTATTTATAGTAACTCACAAAATTTAGATCCTTTAGGTAACATTTATTTAATTCTAGATTTTAAATAAAATGCATATATCAGTAATTCTTGAATTAGAGTAATGCAGCATTATACATGCAAAAATTTGAAAGACCTTAACGACACCCTTGCCTAATAAATCTGGTAAAGATAACCCCTATCCTCTAAGCTTTCAAATATATCATATAACCATTGCTGTGTGTTGACTCAGCCTTGGAGAAAGACACCCAGCAGGTTGGCAGGATGAAAGCTTTCCTGTTTATTCAACAATGTGCCTCCGTAGGGGGTACAGTGGCAATCAGACTGGCAGGTCTTAACATGGTGCATAAATATTTCCAAATCCACGGAGCATACTTAGAAATATGGAAAAAGTGAGACAGACCACCAGCAGGCGTCAGACTCACCTTGAAAAGTCCTAGACATAACTGAGACAGTCTGCTCAGGGGTCACCCAGCACCTTCCTTTGTATGTTTTGCTGGCACCATTGCAGCCCTCATTACTCTACTTCCTACCTAAGCATATAAGTGTGTCATAGCATTTAGTAGTTGGATATACACAGATGAATTCCCCCACATTTTGTCAGTTTGGGGGTATATGTTTGCCATGAGGTCCAAGTTTGCTAGGAGGAGCTATCTTTAATCGCTTGTTCAGAATTCTGCAGTAGTCATCGACAGAACCAACATGGCATTGGATTCTCAGAATACTGATTCAGGTTCCTAAACACGTTATTTTCAGTTTCAGACACAGATCTTCACTAAGGAGAGAGGGGTAAAGGAGAGTAAATAAAGAGTTAAATGCCAAACTAGACCTATAAAAGCATTGATTTTAAATAATCAATTTAAGGTTTGGTGACATATTAGTGTTGGATAAAATAAGCATATTCTTCCTCCTTCCCTTTCTTCAGCAAGCTCTTCACCTTCTAAACTCAACTTCCCCAGCTGTAGAAGATGAATAACAAGAATTATTTCTTCCATTATAGAATTGTGAACTTCTAGTAAGGTACTGTAGCTTAAATATTCATGGAATTATAAGACCCACACAAGCAAAAGTTTAAAAAAAATAAAACAGAAAGTAGCATTTTTTTAGTTAATATATATTAGGGTAACCTCTAATATTATTGATATTGAATTGATAAAATTATGGTAATGTAGTGGAGCAAGTAGGTGCTATTACTGTCCTACCATGAACTATCTGTGTGATCCTAGAACAGACACAACCTCCATGAATCTCAAATTTCTCATCTGGAAAAGTGGATTTCTCACTTAATCCAGTAGGGATGTTGTGAGAAATAAATGAGATAGTGCTCAGAGAATTTGAAGACTTTATTGGAAATAATGTCATGACTCATTTATTGACTTTAATAACATATTTATCAGTTAGGACTGAATTCAGCAATCTGAAGCTTAACCAAATAGACATTATATTTCCTCACATGATAAGAAATCTAAAGGTATGCTCACCAGAGCTGAGATTGTGGCTCATACTGCCATTGGGGTAGCAGATTTCTTCAGTTTTTCCTTCCCCATCCTCTTGACCTGTGGCTTTCGTTCTCCCTGTCACAAGATGATTGTTCTATTTTCAGGTATTGCATCCACATTTCAGGCAGGGAGAAGATAAACAGCGAATGGCCAAACGCTGCTGCCAACTGAATCTATTAATTCTCATCATTGAAGCAATGGCTTTTTTGATACCCATACGGGATATGCTTGTTTACGTCTCAATGCTACAAATCAGCCAAATGGGTACTCTCAGTTTCTAGGTACTCTGAAAAGGTGGCTATTTCAACAGGGCATGTTACAGTACAGAATAAAAGTATGGTTCTTTCATAAAGAGGTTGTTTATGGAGTAGACATCCATTAGTCAGCCGCATGCTCAAAAATTAGGGTAATGCCTATGTCATTTTGAATTTTCAGCTTTATGTATCTCAGGCTTCCTAAATAAGTTATAGACTCTCCGAAGACAGGCTCCAGCTTTATTACTTCTCTTGAAAGTTTCACAACATGCTACATAGGTTTGTGTATATTATAGAAACAAAATAAATATTATTTTGAACAGTCTGGGTTAAAATGATAGACTGTCTATAAATATAACCCTTGGTGAGTCATCCACCTTCAAAACTATTTCTTTTTCTTTTTGTCTCCCTAACTCCATGAATATCCTCCATAGATTGTTAAACTATTCTCAGGGATATTACTCAAAGACAAGGCATGACACTCAATTTATTGGGGAGATCTGTGTGGAAAGGTTCTGTGACTGAATAATTCTCCAAACAGGACATGGTATTTCAGTGGCACTTCTATAACTATAGGACTTATATGCACCAAAGCGTTCCTTTACAGCTCCCCAAAGTATAATTATTGTGGATTTATTTTTGGCCTTTATGAATGTCTAAGAGAACATAGCTCTATTAAACTTCTTTCCTTCCCACAGAACTTTAGCCCAATGGACTAGAAATATACCTGACCTAGAGTATTATTTATTAAGAATGCCCTCTCTTCTAGATTGTTCCTATGATGGGTGACATTTATGTGATATACAGGTAAAAGGATCATAAAGAAGATATTTATAATGGGCTTTCCAATTGTTAAGAGACTAGGAAGTAGGAAGGTATTGGAGCAAGGCTTATTAATTGAATTGTTTACAAATGAGGTCCTTAAATAGGAATTTGTATAGTGTATGTAGGACATGCTCATATAATTTATGTCTAACGAATGAATATTTTATGTCTAATAATCTCCACTTCCTTTGTCAAGTGACACTCATATAAACAGCTTCTTAGAAAGGGTCAAAGGGTTAAGTCTCTCCTCTTGAATTTTTTAGAAAATAATCTATTTTATGAAATGACTTGGCATTTTCAGTCTTTTGGTATAAACGCTTACATCTAGGGAAATTATTAGAGCTAAGATTTTCAGCATGCTGTTTTTTGGATGAAGCAGAGAACAACTTCCAACTGTTATTGTTCACACACACACACACACACATACACACACACACATGCATGCGCGCGTGCGTGCACGCCCACACGAGAGATTCTGTAATTCAGGCCCTGGAGGTTTTACCTCATCTGTGGCCAATTTTACATCTTAAACATGATTCTTTTAATTCAGGGATTAGCCACCACCCCACCCATTACCACTTCAGGTTTCAAACTCATTTAGCAATGATTTCCACCCTTAGTAAAATGTATTCATGAGGTATACATGACATCTTGGCTTATTATACAGCCAGATTGATTAAGTAGGTTCACAGAATGAGATGACTGAAGGAGAGAACATCATAATTATAGATCATCATTCCTTGATACCCAACCCTAAGGTTACTTTGCAGATTAATTCATTTAGCCTCCTATCATCCCCAAAATAACATGTAACACTTTTTTTCCCAATAATTTAATAAGGTAGTTTCATGCTGGTTTTATGTAATCACATCCAATTCATGCAGATTTCATTTGTATGTCAAATGACTCCAAAATTTACACCTCGATCCATGATATCACATTTGAATTACATTCATAAATGCCCTAAACCATGCTCTTAAGCTCTCCGAATTGTCTCCATCTCTTTGAATTCCTTATAAGGCCTAGCTTGAACCCATTCACTTGTATCCATCTCAATGTTACCTTATATATGAGGCCTCCATCAGCATCTTTTGGACCACTATGATAGTCTCCAAACTGGGCTCCCTACTCTATTCTTCTCCCCTCTAAAATATTTCCTACATGGAAACCAGAATAATCTTTAAAAAACATAAGTTAAAAAGAGCTCAGTAATCTCAGGTGTTTTTTGGAGGAATGGGAGAAAGTGACAAGACAATTCCAAAATTAATACAGAATATAAAAAGCCATCTTTACAAAGAAGAACAGAGCTGGACAATTTACAGACCTGAGTTCAAGACTTATTATAAACCAGGTCAACAGGTAGATTAATGAAACAGAAAAATAGCCCAGAGAGAGAGATTCACTCTTATATAGTCATTTGATTGTTCTGAAATTTTCAAGAGAATTGTCTCCTCCTCTAGCTGTATTTAAAATATTTATTTATTCTCTAGGGTTTCAGGGTTTCATGCTATCTCTAGCTGTGGCTTCCTTTTTATTTATCTCATTTGTAATAGTGACACATTTTATAAATTCTAGGTTAGTCTTTTCTTCCTTCTTCCCTCCCTTCCTTCTTCTCTTCCTTCCTTCCTCCCTTCCTCCCTCCCTCCCTTCCTTCCTTCTTTCCTATCTTCCTTCTTCCATTCTATTTTTCTTTCTTCTTTGTGGATAGCAATAGCTGCCCATAGTTGGTTTCTGTTAGCTCTTTCCTACAACTTCAATACAGAAGAATCTGACCAAATTCCCTCTTACCTAGCAACTTTTATTAGGAAACGGGCCTAGAAACAATCATGCAAGTATTCTGTAAGGTTAAGTCATCTCTAAGTCTATATTATGTGAGTTATTCCACCCACTTTGCACTAGAGGTTCCTTTGAGATAAACCAATCATTTCTAGAGAGACGATTTAGTCAATCTTATAATCCACATTAGAATCTTTCAAATTCCTGACTGAATACAAAACTCTTTATGAGATCACCTCTTAGGCACTATTCTGAAAGGTGAATAGTGAAGGGCTCAATAAATTCTAATTGTCTGTTTAGGCTAAACTTTCCTAAAATATAGGTCAAACATATTTTGTAGAACTCCAGTATCTAAAGTAAATAAGTCATAACATTACAGGAATTTTAAAATAAAACATCAAGCACCAAGATTTTCATGTCAATTGATGTAATAAAGGAAAAATTTAGTACTGATTAGCTACCTTTAGAAATATACTGCAAATCCAGTCTGTGAGAGGAAAAGCACATTAGGGAATATACAAGTTACATGATAAAAAATTAGACATCTGAAAAAGAGTATATCAGAGTTTAACAAGGAAACAGAAATTACTTGAGTATTTAAATCAGGACTGGAATACAGGCAATTGGTTAACCGGGTGATAAAATAGGATGATGAGATGACAGCAGGAAGTTATCACCACCCCTCCACTGGTGGGACAGAGTGAGAAGAAAGCATCACAAGAACTGGAAGTTGAGGCCATGCCCTGGCTTGTCCACTGGGAGCTGGAACTTGGAGGAGATGCAGCCACTGCCAGAAGAGCTACCTGAGAAGGACAGGAAGGGGAGAGAAAGTCTGGTGTTTCCTCCCCTCACTCACCTCCCTCCACCTTTAGGCTCCTGCCTCAGCCTCCCCTTGGCAATTATGGGGGTAGCAGCCTGCAGGGAAGGATGAGGGCACCTGGACTAGAAATTCTTATTCCTTCACAGCGAGGTCATGTTCATGACCTCTCCCCACCCCTACTCCAAAAACAAAAACAAAACAAAACAAAAATGGAGAGCTGTTTTTTTGAGAGATAAGCTTTAGGATGCAAAGTTGTTTTTTTGTTTTATTCTTTCTGTTTTTGTTCATTTTTTAAAAAAATTTTGTGAAAACAGTAGGAATTGTAACAAGCAACAATTGAGAAATTTCTTCAGTCTCTAATTTCTATCTGATTCATGCTCCTGTCAATTTTAGCACTAGTATGATAAACAGATTCAAACCTTTCTGATTGGTTAGATTGGTGTAACATGTCCACCCTTGCCCACCAATTTTAACACTAACAAAACAGGATTGATCTTCCTTTGAAAAAAATTTAAATCTTCTTAAAAACATTTCTGTTTGTACATTTTCCCTAAAACTAAATTCACATTGGTTAAGAGTCTGGTATGATTTAACTCTCTCTTAATTAAAAAAAAGAAAAATTCCAGTTCATAAAAATATGAAGGTTTCTAAATTGGAATTTGCATATGTTAATTAGGGTGCTCAAGAGCAACATTTGGTACTTATGAAATGCTTAAATCTGTGTTGAAAAGAACTTGGAATAACACTTAAATACAGAAGAGACAAATTTTCCAAGCTCTCAAATCACTTATTAAAATTGAAATCATGTACTTGTCATCACATGGAAATCAGTAGAAACACATAAATAAGTTAAGGGTCTAAAATTTAGCTTTAAAGGTTCATTTTTCTCTAAAACTACTAGTTTTAGCTTCAAAAATCAGATATTTAGTAAAAGAATTGAAAATAGAAGAAAATTACTGGTTGGCTCTATCTGGATTTACAGTAATTCTGACAAGTTTGTATTACTGAACTCTATTTCAATGTCACAGAAACGATTTTCCATATCACAGAAAGAGGAATTTATAACTAAGGACACAAACATAATCCTTAGCCACTGCAAAAGTATCATTTGCTGATTTACATGATAAATTGAGACACATTCAGATTCTTTATACTGGAGTCTTAAAGCACCTATAAAAACAACATAATTGGACTAATTGGAAATTTTATATTAAGAAAATATTGTACCTTAGTGATATTCTTATTGCTAAACAACTCACTAGGTTTTGGATAGTAAATGAGTCAGTCTAGAAAAATATCTTGGAGATTTTGCCACTCATGATAGGTAGTTGCTGAATATTCTTATTTTGTCTTCAGGGAGATAAGGAGGTATGTTATCCTTAACTAATTTACCTCTAAAATGACCAATGGGATCCTTATGATTTGTAGCTGAGTTGATTTTACCATTGGTTGTTAAAATTACTTTAAACTGCTGAGAAGTTATTATCATGATATACAATAAGTCCTATGTAATCTATCTGTAGATGATACTGTATAGATTACTTTTACATTCATTTATGCAATGCATTAAAATTTGACTCTTGTAGAATTGGCTTTATTGTCTACACCTCTGCAATTTTATTCAATGAGTCCCAATTTATGAGGATGTTTAGATACATAAGGAATCCAAAATCAAATAAAGCAGGAAAAAATGAAGAAAAAGTAAACATTATTAAGGAAGCAGTCAGGAAAGCAAGAATTGAAACTCTGGGTGGTCTTTTAGGACCCATCAAATATTTTCAGTACAGAAGACCACACAGAGGATGAGAAAAACAAGTATTTTATTATATTTTTAACAATCCTTTCCAACAAAATTTTTCCAGTTGTAAAAATTTAATTTCCTTATGTGTGTGTGTATATCTTAGAACTGTGTCAGGAAGTTACTGGGAATTCTTATCAACAGAAAAAATAAAACCATAAGAAATTATACTCTTTAGAAAATCTGAGGATAGAAATGATAATCTCATCTACATCTATTCTTCCTAGTTTTCTATGTTTTTAGATACCCTAGTTTAGGCAAAAAGCTCATTTTTCCTTTCTTGATCTTTCTCTACATTAAGACACTACACTCGGCTGTCTTATTCACAATATCTGTTCCACTTACCTTTCCATTTCCACTTCTGTGCATTCTTTCCTAAGTCAGTGGAAAGTTAATAAAGTTTATTTTGCCAGTGATCACTAGCTTATTTCCTTTTAACACAATTCAAAAACCATCAGAAATCTGTATTCAAACTTTCAGTAATATAGCCCCAATGTACATTTCTAAATGTTCTTCTGTCATTTTCTTCTGTCATTTTTCTTCTGTCATTTCATCTCCCATATGTGAACACAACTGGTCTCCACTTCCTGCTCTGCTTCCCCACTGGGAAATGTCTTCCTTCCAATATGGCATTGTACTTGTATTAAGCAATTGAACAATATTTTACAGCCTAAATTGTGATTTTTCTCATAATATAGCTAATTTAGTTCTCACAGTAAGTCTGTATACAATAATAATATGGTTGTAATAATATAGTTGTAAATATTTTACATTTTGAACACACACACACACAAACTTGGGCTAAGTACAAATGAGTGGGATGCCAAAGATTTACCTATTGATAACAAAATAAAAAATATATTTAAAATTTTCTGCAGGGACCTGGAAGCTTTGTGGGTCAGAGTCAGATGTATGCATATCTCAGTGCAAACTGTATACAGCAAATCATTCTACTACTGGAAGGACTCAAAGATCATGGTCTTTAATTGATGCCTCCCCCCAAATGTTTAATGTAAGTATGTATATTTTACAGGGCACTTAATAAATGATTATGAAATGAAAATAAATGCAACAAAAAATCTCTAACTAAAATGGTTCAATCCATTGACACTGAAAAACAAACAAATAAACAAAATGTCAAACATTTTAATACATTAACTCATTTTAGAGTATATTTTATTCTAATTTTATCTTCTCACATAATTACAGAACTCAGAAAACTGTGATTGAGGGTTACTTTCTTTCTTTCTGACCACCTGTTTTGGTCTTCATTGCATTATGTGACATACGTGTTTTTCCTTAGGTATTACCCAGTGATCAGAAAGGTTGCTAATGAAATATGGCAGAAGCTGCCTCAGGCCTGCTTCTCGTCTGGAACATGCAACATTGCAGCCTCTTATTTATCCTGATGAATTGACAGTGGAACTCTAGAGACTTAGTTCAATTTCCTGCCTTAGACAGACACTGTGAATATTAACCCCCCGAAATTGTTTCCCTAAAAGATGGTACATATCATGGCTTTCCAGGATAAATGTAGCCATTCTCCCCAACTTTTCGGGTGTTTTTCTTTTTTTAATTTTACAATGAAAACAGTTATATTTTCATCTGTCTTTCTCTTTGCACTCATAAAGGGGCCATGCTTTAAGAACAAAGTGCTACACAGCAGTT
This sequence comes from Mesoplodon densirostris, assembly GCF_025265405.1. Classification (NCBI taxonomy): domain Eukaryota; kingdom Metazoa; phylum Chordata; class Mammalia; order Artiodactyla; family Ziphiidae; genus Mesoplodon; species Mesoplodon densirostris. The sequence goes on from NC_082664.1 coordinate 19,987,334, forward strand.
TTCGTCATCCAGACATGATAGTAGTCCACACAGAGCTTTAGGAGGACCTAGGTTTCAGAATGACTATGGACATATGTTATCATATTCTTTATAAATTATGAACAAAGAAAGTTCCTTGACAGAATAGCTGCGATTACAATTTTAATATGCTGCTTTAGGGTCTCCTATTGACCCCTAAACACATTGAGACTCCGTGTTGATAGCCAATGAAGACACTCACTGAAGCCGGGGGTGGGGGGGGCACATTCAGTACTCCTCACAGGGCACTACAGACAGCTGTTGATGAAATTTGATTCCCAGCTCATCGTTTGTACAGTAGAAACTTTATGCACTGCAGAGGGAGATTATAACACAGCAAAAAATGCATTTTCTTTACAGGTCCCCAGACCTTAATCCAATTGGGTTAGTATGCCATCTTAGAAAATGCCACAGGCCTAAAATGATAAAGAGGATGAGCTGATTGCTTATGAAAGGTTATCCAGAAGCCAGGTTCTTACTTTCACCAGCCCTTTCAAAACGTTCATTATTCCTGTATTGTGTTCCATTATAGAGGAAGAAAAAAAAATTGAAAACTTTTCATGTCCAAATATTCATGGTAATTTGGGCTGAGATGAAACATAAAGACACATTGAACAAGTTAATAATTGAGTGTTATGGGAAAGCTAACAATGTATCCATACTTCAAAATTATATTAACTATTTGGTTAACATTTCTTTAGAGGAGCAACTGAGTCTTGTGTGGGAGATTTATTGAATATAATAGGGCAGAGCTTACTGTATTGTGTCAGGTTCAGTTCTTGCCCTCAAATTATCTGATTGTTACCAGGAACTATCATTTCTAGGCCTTATCTGGCATAAACTTTGGAAATCTTATCTCTCTTTCAAGTGATTTATCAGTATTTTCTTCCTAAATGCATAAAGTTCCCCTCCTATGACTCCTGGTAAATACAATTTTCTCATTTTTATTTATTATTTTTCCAGTGATCTTTTTATACCAGAGTGATAGAAGTGATATTTCTTTTATATAGTGGGACCTGGGAAGGAAATTGATACCACCATCACAACCTCCACCACTGCCACCAAAACCACCACAGTTACATTACCACTGGGATACCGCCATCTTTGCCATCACCATCACCATCAAAATCACTGACATTCTAGCACCATATACACCTATAAAACAAGTTACACACAAAATTGTTTATATGGGTGCAGTGCTTTTCAAACTTAAATGAACATATGATCAATGGACGATCTTATCAATATACAAGTTTTGATTTATTAGGTCTTGAGTGTGGCCTGTGCTTCTGCATTTTTAAAGAGCTTCTAGAAAATGCTGCAACTGCTGCTTTATGACCAGCCATCGAGACAGAAGCTTTTGCTTGATCCTATAATTATAAGAGATAATTATGAGACCTGGATCGGATCTTTACCTATGAAAAGCTTACAACCACATTAGAAATCTCTTTTAAACACACCCAGTACGTATAAATCTGAATTTACATACAAGATAAATTTTGGGTAACTAATGCTACAAAAGGATTACCTATGATATCCCATTAAAGAACAACTCAATTAATGTTTTAAATTTAAGCCTCATAAAAATGGGATTAGCATACGACCACTCATTGGCACAGCTTTTTATTTAAGGTGGTATACTTAAATAAAACAAACAAATGTCCCAATAAAGACAACTATGTATAAAAGAAAGTTAGCATAAGAATAAAAAAAATATTAAATAGATATAGGAGTGTATCATAAGACAAATATACTAAAGAAATGGGTAGAAAGTAAGCACATATGGTTTGCAAAGATCTTAGGAAGACTCACTTGAGATTTCCACTGGTCTATTGCTGGTTCTATGGCCTTTGAATTTCAAATTCCTAATCATTTTTTATCTTCTCTTTGAAGCAGATGGTTTTTACCTAGAAGTTAGTCTAGGAGAGAGCAGAAAATAGAATTGAGGTTTTGCTTCTGCATCTATAAGATGCAGCTTTATTCTATACTATTTTATTTTCTCCTACTCTTTCGACATGCAGAATTCAGGAATATCCCTCACTGGATTTACAGGTCAAAGGTTTTATATATTCCATTGATACAATTGTGATATGGACAATAGACAGATGTTAATTCTCTCTGCCCAGAGTAGGACATCTTATTCTGATTTGCCTGCTAAGGTCTGTATTCATTTTTACCTCCATGTCGTGGCGGTCTGTAATTTTCTTTTACCTCATTCATTTCATTTATGCACCTACTTTGAAAGCTCATGTATGCAAATATAGAGGTATATTATTTCTCTTCCTGTTTCTAGCTATTATTTCCAAATAGACATCTTTCAGATTTAGTGGCTAAGTCTTTAGATTTCTGTTTCACATATTCTTCTGTATTTGCAGCATGAACCTGAATTACAATTTCTGAATGGTGTGTAACCTTCACTTCCTAGCTGCAGACAGAACAAATTTGCCTGTTTCTCAAAGGGATAATCAGAGTTTACCCTGCTCCTGGGACAAAAGCAAATCAAGCCAGCTTATTTAGTTCTGTTTTAAGTACCAGTGAGCTGGTTTAGATGAGAGAAGAATGCTGCAAGGTCCGTATCTAATTCTTCTAACAGATGTGTTCAATCCTAGTACGTTTCAGCACATTGAGATGTAAAAATAGGGACTGAGTTTTTCTTTTTTTAAGTAAATTGTGCCTTTTATTCCATGAATAACTATTCGAACACAATTGTACATTTCAAGTGGTTTGTGTGTTTTTAATAAAGAAAGAACACAAAGATAGCATCATTCAAATGGAAATTATTTTTTCATTTAATCTTATCTAATGTGATGGTGAAAATCTTACAGCAAAAGAATACTTGTCAAAGCTAATAAGCAAGGTTGCAAGAATGTTTGCATCTTCCCTGGCATCTTCATAAATATGACAGCTGCCTCAATTATTAAGTGAGAGGGTACTCTGGCATCGTAATTATTGCTGTGCCTGAGGTAGAAGATTAATAAAAAGTGAGTTTAACATAATTGCACAGCAATAATAAGGTGGGCCCTTTGTATTCTGTTGATATACACTGTTATCTGATTAGGAGAATTATGACCCTCATATTCAAGTTAAATAAGTGAAAAAATCTACCCCTGAGATTAGGGTGTTATTTTGATTAAATTGTTGTGTATGAACATAGATAGGTTTATATTTGTAATCAGTTTCTGTATCTTGAATATAAGAAAAGTTCTCCATCCCTTTGGATGGTTTATATAATTCTTATGTAATTTTTATGACCTTGCTAATTATAAAAGCACTGAGTTTCAGGTGCTCCTTAAGTAACAAGAAGAAAGATTTAAACACATAGGGCACATTCTAAAACATAGCAAGCAAACAATAAGACCATTATTTCAGTTCTGTTCTGAACGGCACATTTATCTATGCTACTACAACCAGATGCTGCATGGCATTTCTGTGGTAAAGATTATGTCAGGATTTGGGAATGGAAAAGTCACAAATCCAAATGAACAAAAATCGCACTTTTATTTACATATTTTGCTTTGTAGCTGAAACTAAAAAACTGCTGGCTTTCCTTTCCCTAGCTCTAATTGATAAGATGTTCAAATCCAAGTGTTAACATATTTTTGCTATGTACTAGTCATTACTATTTATCATACCTATGTTCTCAAATTTATCTGGATTTATTTATTTACTTTTTCTAGTCTTGCAGATAGTAGCAGAACTGGGTTTTCCAGCCCAGACTCAACTGCTTGGAACTTATACTTCTACCTTTCTTTTTGGCACTGTTTAGATTTTTAAATGGAGTTAGTCTAGGCTCCAATGGCAATTAATCTCTGCAGGACTCATCATTCCCCCACCTCCCAAGCACATCAAGTAGATGTAAAGTACTTTAAGTTATAAGAGAAGAAAATATCCTTCAAATCCAATTAAACACCTATATGTACTAAAATGATATAGAATGTAAAAGTGGATAAGAGTTAGTGCTCAAATTCCCACTGGAGTATACTTGTATAAAATCAAGTTCTTTCTGAGTGCAGTGGGGAAATGTTTAAATAACTAGTGCTATATTCTTAGGAGTTGGATGAGTTTGACAGAAGCTATTGGAGGGAGGGTAGGTTCTGTAGGCATCTGTAAAATGATTAGCTTATGATTATCAATTGAGGGTGGTGAACATTCCAAATAGATTGCAAAGTGTGATAGTTAAGGTCTCTAATATACATTTTTTTTTCTTTGTGGTACGCGGGCCTCCCACTGTTGTGGCCTCTCCCGTTGCGAGGCACAGGCTCCGGACGCGCAGGCCCAGTGGCCATGGCTCACAGGCCCAGCCGCTCTGCGGCATGTGGCATCATCCTGGACCGGGGCACGAACCTGTGTCCCCTGCAGCGGCAGGCAGACTCTCAACCACTGCGCCACCAGGAAAGCCCTATACTTCTTTATAGTAGGAGCTTGGTTATACTTAAATTAATATTAATCATTATGTAGTTTTAACATTTGCTTGAGTCTCTATTGATATCTATACTATATATGTATGTATATCTTTCTCTGCATCTATATATTCTAAGTGTTGTGTACTTCTTCCCTTTCCTTCTGGATTACATATAGCCCCTAATAAATATAAACAAAATACTAGTGTTGGCAACTGTATTTACAGACAAAACCTAGTAACCCCAATATCTTTAATAAAAGCAAAGTCTTTGTAATGTCTGAATAAGAAAAGGTGAAATGTATACAGTTGAAAATTTTAAAAAAACACTTTGTAGTTGATAATAATAATCTTTGTACTACACTGTTCTAAATTTTAAAATATAAAATGTAGAAAATATTTCTTGCTCACAAATCAACCTGAAGTGTATGTTCTTGATCGAGAGGCAGATTTTAACTCCCCAGTGATTTGGAAGCCCAGGTCCTTTGTATTTTGTGGCTCCACGACCTTCTCATCCTAGTGTGCCTCCAGCCAGCAGAAGCATAAGAGAGGCTGGAAAGTTAGTCTAACAATGTATCCAAGATGAAGAGGGATAGTATCTTTGGTGATCAGATAGCATGGTTTTATTCTTCTGAAATTAACCCATTTCAATAAACACCAATGAATGACCTATTTATCATCAATATTATACACCCTTTGTTTTTCTGAACAAATTCATGGCTTTTCTTGATTTGAAATTTGCCTGCTTTTCTTTTTTTTTTATTATTTTGTATTTACCTGTTTTGAAAATACACTTTGCTTCTTTTCCAGTCCTATTTTCCATAGCTCTGTATGATACGCCTTATCCTCCTTTCAACCACTGTTTTGTCCCTGCAAAACATTTATTATTATTATAAGCATTTACCAATAGCTTTTATAATATTACATATTCATTTGTGGACTTTGTCCACCATGTTTATTACGTTATAACCAGGGCACATATAGGCACTTGATTATTTATTTAAAGGATACCTGGCTACATTATATTTTTATTCCTTCTTTCAACAAATTTTTTGAGTAATTGCTTTGGAGCAGGTATTACCTTAAACCTTAAAGATAAAAAAGGTAAAAAAATAACAGCTAAGTCAAATGGGAGGAACAGATGAGTACACATGCAGTTTGGGATGCAACGTGATAATAAATGGATTCTTAGAGGAGGAACAGAATGTTTCTAAAATTCATAGGAGGAGCTCCTTACCGATTAAAAGGAAGCCAATATGGAGTCTCTGTTGGAAGCTCAATCTAAAGAGACCTGAAGGATAAGGAGGAAGGAGCGTGTTGGAAACGGGCCACTCCAGGCAGAGGAAACAGCATTTACAGAGACATGGAGATGAGATAAAAACTAGTTTATTCAAGACATTGAAAGAAATCCAGTATAACTGGGACATAGATAGTGAGTGAGAGAGATGGAGAGATGAGTCTATGAGATAACTATGAAGTGCCTCATAAAACATGCAAGCAAGTCTGACCTTTATTTGAGGGCAAAAGGGAAACATTAGAAGGTGTAGAGAGTGTCTTGATGCTGTGTAACCCAGTGCTCAGTGTGTAGGTGGAGTGGTAATACTGCCAGAGTGACGGGTACACTGCAACGTCTGTAACAGTCAAGGACTCTCATGGGGTGTTCAGTGCTCTTCTCAATCGTTCAACAGATGTAGTGAAAAGCTTCCAGTGTTCCCTATGCAGATGTTTTCCAGATCATGGGAACAGGATGACTTTAGATGAAATTAAAGACCATTAAATATACAACAAACAGAAAGGAATATTGTTCAGATTGAGTTTAGCCTACCTCTTCCAATTTCCTTCATTAGAGGTCACAGAATCATATCTGATGCCTGGATAATTTAAAGGGATGAGTAGACTATTGCATTAATCACTAATAATGTTTGTATACTTGTCCTTAGATAAGAGTGATAATTTATCCTACTCCAGTGGAAGAAACCAATTGTAACTGAAACTAAGAACTTCCTCCCCTCAATTCATGACACAACTTTTGTTAAAGGATAGCAAATAATCTAGGCCATAGAAAATCTACTCATCTCCAGCCTCCATTCTCAATTAAAAATAATATTCTAGTCAATATATGTTTCTATTTCTAACCTTATTCCCCAGAAAATGTGCTCATTTTCTTCTTACATGTGTGAGCTGCAAAAATAAATTTTCTAACATGTGCTTCTCTGAGTGCCTTTTCTGCCCTTCATCCTTCCTGGATCTTATTTATTCATTCAAATAACATTGATTGAAGTTGTACTAGATGTCAGGCAAAGAATGAAGCAGTGAGGAGTGCCAAATTAATGCCATGATTCTAAACAGAAAAAAAGGTTTAAAAACCATTGTATACTGTTTTCCCTTTCCAAAGATTTATAAGGCACGCTACTTTATTAATACCTCTGAGAAAATTTACAGGAAAGAAATGTGTTTAACTTTGTCTAATGCAGCATCCCCCGTGCTTTACTAAATCACAGAATCATTTCTTATGTGACACCTATTTAACACCTGTGGAATGCTGTTACTTGGAAGCACAGTTTGGGGAAAAAACAGCCTGGTGGGCTAGTATACCAATCTTCATCTCTCCTAAAATAATTGATCAGTACCTTGAGAATGGAGATCAGAGATCTCTATACACTGTTCTTTCCCATTTGAAAGGGAAAGAATCCAAACAGGCTTAACTTTTATTTAGTCCTGCCTCCTCTTTCATGAGATAGAACAACCTCTGGGAAATGGCCACTCTAAGAAATTAGTACAATTAAATCTTTTTTTCTTATTTATTTTCTCTTAATTTTTTGTTTCATGATCACTGCCCAGTTGCATGCCCTACAAGGCTAAGAGGGTACAAAACTAATTACTGGCATTTATTGAGTGCTTAACTTGTGCAAGATCTTGTGATGAGAGCTGTGCATGTATTATCTCTTTCAATTCTCACAATAAACTCATAAAGTAGGTACCTGAATCCCTATTTTTGGAGTCTGGTACCAGACTCAGTGGTATTGAGGAGATAAAGACTTAATTGGAGTTAGAGTTAGTCAGGTCACACACCTTAATCCTTAAATTCTATTTTCTAGTAGCAGTTTGTGCTATAGACAGTAGATCTACCATCATGATTTGCAAGTGTTTCTAGCCCATAAGGTACCCCCACATGCTATATTTTCACAGAAACTCACTGAGGGAAGGCAGTGCAGATATAGTATCTTTTTTTCAGATGAGTAAATTGAACTGAGAAAACAGACCACACCACAATTAAAAATGGTGCCCCTAGTCTCCAAAAAGTAACATGAACAAAATGCCTGACAGTCATCATAGATCCCAAGACCTGGAAGGGAACACAGAAATCATCTGTTCCAATGCTCTTCTTTCATAGAGAAGCTCTTCATACAAAAAGCAACTAAGGTTCTATACTTCACTTCCACAGAATCTATTTCTTTTAACTGTATATAGTTTTATCTAGTTAGCAAGCCCATTACATATAAATTTATAAAGCAAACATTTAAAAGCTCAAGGTTGTTACTTTGGGAATTGTGTACATAGAAATGAGAAAATGTTAATGTGGCAGAATGCAGTGAGATTGATAATTATTGACCTCTATTAGCTGTTATTACAATCACTCACATTTTATTTTCCTATATATTTTACATTTAGCTTTAGCATTTGATAACGAATGAACACATTTTTGGATTATTAAAGCAACCTTGTGGGCACTTCTTATGTGAAAAACTGTGAAAAGAATATGTTTGAAACTTTCATCAGTGCCCAAAAATTGAAAAAAAATAAATAAATGAGACTTTGGACTACAAGTTAATAGAACCAACAGGAAAAAATTCTTGGAATTGTCAATGGATTTAGAGAATCAAAATGTTTCTAGATTGAAGACCAGTGGCCTCGTGAGGATCATTGGATGAAAGTTAAAATTTGACTAGAACTCTGTGTGAAAGGTTAAAGAAAAAAAAAAAACTTGAGGCTGTTCAGACAGATACAATGGGATCTGAAAACTCAATTTTTTTGTTTAATTGTTTGGAAATGTCAACTGTTTTTTTTTGTTTTGTTTTGTTTTGTTTTTAGTTTGCTTGCTTTCTCCGTTGCTGCTTTAGGGGTCATCTGTTTATAGTGGCGTGGAGGGCATTTTTCCCCAGAATGAAATGTGAGCATCTCCTTTCTTTTCCTGGGAAGAAATACCAGACTGAGTTATTTGTAAAGTCAGAGTCCCCTTTTCCTTGTGGAAAGGAGAGCACTAATTTATATTACTATTGGCTCTGTGTGGTTTTGTTTGGTTTTGTTGTTATGAGTGAACAGGCTCTTCCTGATATGCCTCTTATGTGTATTGTGATAGGAATAATAATAAAAATAATAATAGTAGCTCAGCAGAGAGGAGTAGTGGGGATGTGAGACCTACATTGGGTGAGATTGGGGAAGCAAGAGAAGAGTAGGGGTTTGAGCTGGGAGAATTTTTTAAGTGTGTGAATGCCTGGCAGTCACTGTGATTGAGCCAATCAAAGAACCACTGCAACAAAAACAGGATTATGTTTGAACGTGCAGAGTACCTGACAGATCTCTGCTTGGTTTTCTTGAAAATGACACTTGCTGCTCATGCCATCACAACTCAGTCTTCCTATGAGTGGGAACTTCATTCCTGATCCAGCCAGCAGCATACCAACTAATTTCCTGGTTACCCACCTAACTACCCTACAAAACTCTTTCCACAGTGTCTTCCAACCCAGAATAACTGTGAGACCAGACAGAAATTTCTGGACACCCAGCAATGTGATGGGGTGAGTTCCAGTGGTTGGGGTGAAGATGAGTGCTCCAGAGCACTCTCTGCTGGGACAGTATGGAAGGGACCCCTCTGTTTCATAGCCAAGTATGTTGAGTCTCCTTTTGAAAACAATATGAACTTATTTCGTTTCTCATCCTTGAAAAAAAGAAAGTGTGTTTGGTTGAAAATGAAATAACACAGCTGTCAAAATTACAGGTTCTTCCTCCCTTTGATGTATAGAATTATGGAAAACCCTGGAGGATTATGGGGAGACTTGAGCTGAGAGGGTAGAATAAATCATAGTTTTGCTTGAAGAAGTTTCCTTGCATGACTGAGAGTATTATGCCCTGAAGGATTTGTAGAAAGCCATGGCACCCTCCTAGTGGAAAAAATGCTTAAGACCCAGCTGACAAAGGCAAAGCGTTAAAATCTACCCCGACAGGGTTTAAGAGAGGGATAGCTTTAGCCTTTAAAAACTGACTTAGTGGCTGATGGCTGTTTCTGAAACAAAGGTAAGAAATTCTTTAGAAACATCCCTAATATTCTTTGAAATCAATTTGAATGGAAATTCCATTTATTGTGATTTTTAATTCATTAAATTTTGAAAATTCTGATATTTCCTCTTACTAATTATTTAACTCACCTCCCTTGGATTTATTTTATCTTCATTTTTGAAATAAATTTCTATTTTTGTATAATTCTTTAATATAGTTTTTCTAAGACAAACCTCTAATTAATTGAGAGCTGATTCCTTTCTTTTTTGGAATTTGGAGATTTCAAGGTATGGATCTGAAACATATAATTTACCCAGAGGATTGTGTTCTGAAAGTTTCTTTATTAATCCAAAGTAATCAGCAGTATTATTGATAATACATGTTATTTTGGAATATTGTTTATGTGTGAAGAAATAAGATTTTATTGAGGGAGTTAATATATTTCAGTGTTATAATATTGAGAACATAAATATAGACCATATTCACAAATTGAGAGAGAGAATTTGCTTTATAAACTGCTGAGCACATCTTTTATACACGTCTTCCTTTTGACATGATCAAAGGGAAATTGCTATCATACGCTGGATACTGTTTTTTTTTTTTTTTCTCCTCTCCTTTTTTAGGCGCAAACTGTAATCTTGAAGTGCACATGAGACTATGTGTGCACAACTTCAAAAGGTGTATTGATCAAGTAATTAAATTAAATTTGATGTTTGACATTATGTACAAGAATCATTTCTTGACTGACAGGATATTCCGTTTTCAACTCATTACTGAGAGAAAATGAAAAAGGACTTTTACACATTGAAAACTCGCTGTATTTGCAGAACATTTGCAAAAAGATAGAAGTTAGAATGGAAGTTAGGTTTTCCCTTGTAAATTGTTTAATGATAACACTAATGATGATGATGATATCTTCCATTTATTGAGCATCTTTATTTGTCTTATCTCATGTAATTAACTTGTAGTTAAAGAAACTGGGCCTAATAAGTAAACAAAATGGGAATAAAGGACTATATAGACAATAATATTTTTTGTTAAAAAAAAAAAACTTCCTACAAAATAATTAAATAAGTATTAGGCCAAATTTGCAAATTTCCAAGTCTTCAAACTACAGCAGAAGGAGAAAGAGGGAAGAGAGTAAAGTACAAGCAGATATTAGATTGGTAATTAGCTTTGATCCTTTTGTAAGCAGACAGACTAGGAGGCAAGACCGCTTTCAAATGGTTTCAAAGGGGCAGACATATGGTACAAACTTTCCTTAGGAGCAGGGACTTCCTGGAGCTGGAGTGAGTGTTAAAAAAGTGTCACAGAGTGGAGAAATGGAGCAGTCAATTGCCTGGCCTATGTTGGGCAGTGTCTTCAAAATCATAAATACAGGGAAGCCCTGGTGGTGGTACCACTGGGAGTTGTGAAAGGTACCAGATAAACCAGAGAGGCCAAGACAGGAGAAATAGGAGAGCATCTTCAGGTGGCAGTATTGGCAGAAGGCCTGCCTTGGAGGACGGATCAGGTACATGGAAATAATACAGGTAGACAGCAATGTAACATGAAACTGAAGATGTGCAGAAAGGATATGGCACTTCCTGAAAGACAGATGGCTTCCTCTCCTTTGGTCTAGAGTTTTCACAGTTCTGCTGATGTGAACTGAGGCAGAGAAATTCTGTCTTAATATATTTTTGTGTGCCCCTGTTGTAACCCAGACTGGTCACATAAGAATACCTTTTATATTAGAATTAGTACATTATTCATTTATTGGGTATTGTTAATGGGCTCCTATTTTTACATTCCATTTTTTCAACAGATATTTATTGAGAAATGATTATATGCTAAATGCTGATTTAGATTTTGGAGATAGAGATAAAGGAAAGAGAGAGCTTTCCTGCTACCTTGAAGCTTACCTTTTAGTGAGGAGGTGATAGAAAGTATGCAAATGAATGTGCCAAGTATTGTGCAAAGATTTATAATTGGTTTTTGTAGCAGAGGGGTACCAGTTAACGTCTGAAGACTGTGATTTAAATGATGATAGTAAGTTACCAAGAGATTCTGAGGACATACCATTTCAGTCAGAAAATGCAAAGCCCACTATAAAGACTTGAAGGTAAGAGTGAGCTTGATTTATTTGAAAATCTAAAATAAAGCCAGTGTGTTAGAGCATAATGAACAGAGCAAAAAGTGGCAGGGAATGAACTCTGAGACATACACTTCATGAGATGAAGTAAGAATTTGGAGGTTTTTTTTTTTTTTTAAATGAAGTTGTTATGAACTGAATACTTGTGTCCTCTCAAAGTTCATATGTTGAAATCTAACCCCTAATATGATGATATTTGGAGATGGGGACTTAGGGAGGTAATTAAGTTGTGAGGGTGGAACTTTCATGAATGAGATTGGTGCCCTTATATGGAGAGGACAGAGAGCTACCTCGCTCTTTTCTACTGTGTGAGGAATCAGCAAGAAGATAGCCTTCTGCAACCAAGAAACAAACTCTTACCAGACACAGAATTGGCCGACACCTTCATCTTAGACTTCCGAACCTCCAGATAAGCCACCAGGTTTATGGTATTTTGTTATAGCAGCCTGAGCTAACTAAGATTACAGTGGTAAAACACTAGAGTATTTTTTCATAGGAGGCCAACTGGTTTGCTCTTTTAAAAGAACACTCTGGAAAATGAATGCAGAATAAATTATAAGGAATAGGGACAAGAGTAGAAGCAAATAAATCAGTTAAGAGACCACTGTAGTCCTTAAGGGTGTGGAAGTGTGTGACGGTGGTGATGATGGAGAGAAATGAATGAATATAGGATGTGATTTGGAGACAGGAACGAGAGGACTTGCTGGGATGGGTTGGATGTAGAGGGTGAGGGAAGAGAAAAAAAGATTTGTACCTTGTGCAGTTTGGTTAGTTGATGTGGCAGTTTAGAGAAAAGTAGAAGTGCGACATCCAGAGAATACAGTTGGAGTGAATCTATCAAAAGTTATGTTTCAGTGATTTTAAAGTTGAGGCACTGTTTGGAAATACAAGTAGAAAAGTACAATGGGCAGTTGGATATTCAAATCTGGTGTTTCAGGGAAAGCTTAAGTTTAGATATATAAAAAATAAAACATCATCAGAGTAAATGCAGCCTTTAAAATCCTCACTGCATCGACATCTCTGAGCATGTAGCATATACCTTGCACCTAGTAGGAACTCAATAAGCATTTCTTAAGTGTATTTTCATAGGAAGGTATAATGCTAAATGTAGGGGAGAGAAAAGAATAAGAAATAGTTTGAGTAATTTGAGAGATGGCCTGTTAGTTTCCTATGGCCACTGTGACAAAATACCACAAACTAGATGGCTTTCAAGAACAGAAATGTATTCTTTCATAGTTTCAGAGGCCACAAGTCTGAAGTCAGTATCACTGGGCTGAAACCAGTGTGGGAGGGGACATGCTCTCTCTGGAGAATCTAGGGGAGAATCCTTTCCTTGCCTCTTCCAGTTTCTGATAGCTGCTGTCATTCCTTGGCTTGTAGATGCATCATTCCAATCTTTAAGATCAGTATCTTCAAGTATCTGCTCTGCATACACATCACCTCCTCCTTTATATCTATTTAAAATCTCCTTCTGTCTCCCTTTTATAAGGATCGATATGAATGCAGTTAGAGCTCACCTGGATAATCTCGGATAATTTCTTCACCTCAAAATCCTTAATTTAATTACTTCTGCAAAGACCTCCCCTCCCCCCCCTTTTTTTTGGCCTTATAAGGTAAGAGTCACAGGTTACAGGGATTAGGAGGTGGATGTTTGTGGGGGGGACATTTTTCAGTCTACTACAGATGGTAATGAATTTGATAAATTTATAAAAGTTACATTATAAGTGTATGTAATTACAGCAAAAATAGACACTGTGTAAAGTATCATAGGAGCATGAAAATAAAACAAATTAATTTGGGGAATGTCCAAGGAGAAATACTTCAGTGCCCTGGCTCTTGCAGGACAAGTAGAAATTTGTAAAGTTGAAGGTAGAGAGAAGAAACCCCAGGCATAGAGAACTGTATGAATATAGGTGTGGAGCTGCAAGTGTATGGTGTAAGCAAAGGAAAAATCAATGAACATGCTTCAATACCAACTCCTAAGCAAAAAGTGTTTATTGAGTCCATACTGTTATTCAGCCTTTGGAGAATACAAACTAATTTAAGATATTATATTTGTAGAAGTCTGTAGCCTTAGATCATCTTTGGGGAAATAAAATGTGCATACACAGGACAAATAGAGAACAATATAAATCAATATGCAATTATATGCTAACCTTTGTAATATTTACCAGGTCTTCAGGGGTAGAAAGAATCACCAGGAAATAAGTTTATTTATGGGGATGGGGTATGAATCGTGAAAGAGGGGTAGAATTTGATTATGTAGAGAAGGTAGAATGTGCAAGGTGTGTTAAGCAGAAGAAAGAACATGAGTTAAAGCAGAATTGAGAGCTGCATGTATTGTGGTCTGTGCGTGGGTTGGAAGAAGAATTTTCAGACACAAAGCATTTTAGAAGAGAATGAGTTTATGGAGAACAAAGAGTGAGGGGCCCTGCAAATACAGTGGGTCGACTTCCTGATAGACCAGGGAGAGCCGACCCCCTTTGTGGACTAGTAGCCAACTTTTATAGCCTCAAGACAAAGAAAATTCCTGCTGTCAGGATGGCATTAGGTAATTGGTCAGAATGCTACAGGGTGAATATTTTACCTAATATGGAGCCACGGGCTGTCCAGTTTAGGTCAGGAGAGACCATGACAATAGTTACTATAGGGACTTGGTTAATTCCAGAGAGTTTTGTCCTGTGCCCTCGGTATAGGGCTCCACAGCATGAGTATGAGAATATGAGACCAGCAGCATGATTGGAGTCCCTTGAAGCATCACAAGAAATGAGAGTGGATAAACTAAGATGTTGTCCTTCTATTGAAGGGTTTAAGGGCACAGAGAAGATGACTCCTTGAAACCCTGCTCAAGTAGTAGGGACCATATTGACACTTGCATTTTTGCCATACAGTTTGGACTGTGTAATTATTGTCACGTATAAACAAACAATGATTGAAACAGTGAACAAGTTTTGGCATCCCATCAAATTGTGAACTCTCTGGGAAAATAATACGTGGTTTATACTTTCTAGTTTTTCCCCAGTTCAGGGACAGGAGGTATTGTACTGATAGAAAGCCATGAGTGGAAAAGAGAAGAGAGACATTGATACAGAGATGGAGAAGGAGATAGAAAGAAATTGTGTTGTTGACTAGCCTCCAGCATTACACAAACGAACACAGTGTGTGAAACCTGGAAGGGGAGTCATTTAAGTGATTGCTCTGGATCTCTGCCCAGTCATCTTGATAAGCTTCATGTAAACTAGCAATGCACTGAGAGAGACAGACTGAGGAGGAGTTAGCATAGTGAGGGCTGATTTACACTCAAAACACACACACACAAAGACAGACACAGACACACACACACACTCCCTTGGCCTCTCTCATCTGGAGCATAAGTGTAATGTTTTCAGCCTGTCTACCTTAGTTGAGTTGATAAGATAATATTTACAAATTGCTCTGGGAGCCATGGAAGTTGAACCACTAATAAAAAGTATTTTCTTAACATGACATTGGATTTGAAAGCTTTGGAAAGTGCCTACGTAGTACACTTGCGGGATTGCTGTAAGCAAGTGATACAGAAAGACAGGGCTGTCTTTCTGTCTCCCTCCATACAGTCTTCTTGTTGATTTTAAAAATATTTCAGCATTGATTACAAAACAAGCAATGTGCAGGGATCTGGTATTTAATTTTGTACTGCTTTCAATTATGGATGGAAGCATTTTATGACCCATGTGCTTTCATTCATTCATCTGTTAAATGGACACAATTTTTACTGCCTGATGTTCTGAACACATTTTTTGCAAGAGCATACTATGCTTCAGAACCTGTATTATACTCTGGGAATAAGCAACTCAAAAGTCTGCTTTTGAGGCCACAAGAGAATGTGAAAACTTGCAAAAACTAGAAATATTTGTGTATCATATGTCATGTAACAAAAATAAAGTGTAATAAAATAGCCAATCAGGACATTATTGGGAATTTCTAATTACTTAGTTCTTCTCAGGGAGTCAGGACAGGCTTCATCAAGGAGATATGAGTAACTACTGATGAAAAAAAGAGGAAATGGAATAAGTAGATTTCAGATTAAAGAATAAGGCTCAGATTCACAGAGTAATAAGACATATTTGGAAATCTCTATGTCTTCCATATAGTAGGTGGGCAGGATCCAAGGTGAAAGGGCCACAGTAGATGAAGGGACTTGTAGGGAATTGAACCTTGTGTACTTTGCTTAATAGAAACTGTTGAAGCACTTTAAGCAGTGGAGAGTGATGTGGTCAGATTTACATTTAAAGGTAAGTTGCTAAACAAAATGAACAATCCCCAACAAGATAAGATGCTCTAAAAATATCAGTTAGTGACAATGTTAAAATATTTCTGGAAGGCATATACTGTGGTATGGTCATTAGAACCCATAAGTCTCTACCATTGTTTTAATACTGATGCTTCAGCATTCAAGTGTCAAAAGTTGACGGATTTGAGATTCTTCCTTCTTTTCTATTTTCCTATTTTGGAGGTTTTGTCCCACTGGGTCTCTCCATTCATTGTGATCTTGTGTGGCTGTGCTATTACTCTTGATATGGGAACTCAGGAGCCAGCAGTCTTGGGTGGGCAGGTCAGGATTCTGTGGAGCACGAGAATAGTACTTAAAGGAGGATAAACCAAGGGAAAGTAATAACTATAATATAACATGTCCAACAAGGGGGCTTGACCTTTCAGAATCCTGTGAGCTACAGCAGACGCTCCACTTGCTGCCTTGAATAGTAAAGAGATAAGTCTCCCCTACCAGCCTAAATATCCTTTCTTAGAGAGCCCCATTGAGGAAGAAAATGAGCGATTTATGTCTGCTGAGTTAATGCAGGGCACACAGTTGTTTGGAAGTCCAGGACTGGATGTCAAGGAGGAGACAGAGAATGTATAATCCTCAGGGGATCTAACATGTATTCAGAAGTGCAAGACTGGTTAGCACATAAGATATTAAGACCGAAATACTCTGGGAAAGAAGGAATGACATGGGGGGTCTCTCTGAACAGAGCTAAGGACAAACTTTAAGAATAATCAGACAGCTTCTGTGACACCCCTTCCCAAGTAAACTTCCTTATGCTCAGAAGGCCTCCTCCAATGCCTTTAGAGCCCTCATCTCAAACTGCAGTTAGCCTTTTCATTTATGTGGTTCAAATCTGTTTCTCCTACTAAGCGAGTAAAAACCAGTGGTAGTTCCTGGTTTCTATTATAGCCACTGAGCCTAACACAGCATCAGGTAGACAGTCAGTACTAAGTAAATTAATAATGTTATCATTTATGCAGGACCTGTTGTATGGTATTGAAGTAATTGTCAAATTTTAACATGCATACAATCACCTGGGAACTTTGCTTTAAGGTGGGTTTTAATTCGGCGGTTTTGGGGTGTTATTGATGTTGGGCACACTTTGAGAAACAAGGAGTTAAACATTTATGTCAGAATACCTGAGGTCCTGAAAGTTTAGTAACTTGTCCAGTTTACCCAGCAGGTTAAGGAACACCCTGCATTCTAACCCAGACCAGGCTGACTCCTTAGTTCTCAAGCATGCTCTCTGCTTTCCTAAACTCTGGCCATTCCTAAATACGGTCACACCAGCTACCCTGTCTCCCTTCCAAAACTGTGCCTCTCTTTCTGGCTCCTGAAAATACAGCAATGAAACATGTGGTTGTCTTGCCCCTGATTCATGAGTACTGCAAGGTATCCAGGGTATCTTGCACAGGTGGTTGCTGCCTTCTTAGGGTTACAACACAGTAGAAAGACTTTCATTTCTCTAGACCTAAACTAAATAAACTAAATAGCTCTACCAGTCATAAATTATAGTTGGTCTTTTCTGAACACAAAATGGGTCCTCACACACTGATAAAATGTAGAGTCTCTGTCTTTGCCCATCTCAGCTTAAGTGACCTTAGCAACAGCACTGGAAGTGGGATTGAAGACAAATTGTCAGACCTGAGACAAGTGTTCAAAAATGAGGGTGAAAAAATGCCCAGGGCTAATTACCTTCAAATATCTATCTTTGATTACTGGATGCCAATTATGCTCTGATCTCTGAAAGATGATAAAAAAAAAAACACACACTGGAAGAAAATATAACAATTGAATCTCATCAGAAGTCTCTTTACTCTGAAGCAGTTTGTGTAACTGTAGGTTGATGTGTGTGTATGTGTGCCTCATCTTAGAACATGGCTGTGATAATGAACAATATCACTTTTTGCTTCTACTGGGTGCATTTTACAAGAAAGAATAGGCAGGGTTTCATTTTTCCCAGCTGTAAAGATGAAAAAAATTTAAATTAAAAAAAAAACCTTTCAGCTGATTTCTTGCATAATTGTTATCTTGTTTTGCTAATACTGTGGCTGAATTATAACTTGCTGAGACCTTGGGGATTTGCATGCTGGTTTATCCTCTGAATTTGCATTGACACATGGTTTTCAATGAAGTGCGTAACTAAATCCTGTGGCCAAGAGCCTGGCTGGCAGTATTTGCATTGAAAATCAGTAAGAGATTAGGAGAAGAATGACTCCTGTGCAGCCTCCCTAAATAGATTCAATGATGAAAATTTTGGGTCTCTCAAAATGCTGTTCACTTCCATTAAGTGGCTGGGGCTCCTGAGACCTTAACTGTACTTCATCAAAAGACCAAAACAAGCGGATACATGGGGAAAATGTACAGACAGCTACCACCATATGACACATATTTGTGATATGATCATTTGCCAGAATCTTTAAAATGGATTTTTGGGGAGAAAATGTGGGGATATTCTTTCTGAATGAACTTGAATTTTCTGATACCAAAAAATACACCCAGAACATCATTTTGTTTTCTGGACCAGGGGTCAATGTATAAGGCCAGTGAAGAACTTAGCATCTTCAGTGATGTTATCCAACTGGCTTACAAAATATTTTAAAGGCAGCCAGTGAGACATTCTTTAAATTAAAAGTAAGTGAACTTCTTTATATGCTGGACTGTTTTCTTTCTACACATTGCTTATATATTGAGATTTGTACCTACTGTGCTTCGGCTCCTAGGGATTATGCCTAGTGATGAAGAAGGACACAGAATTTTGACTTCAAACCAAGTTGTTTTATAAACTCTGATAGTGATAGGAATTTCTTTTACTTGGCACCATGGTCTCTTCCCTTTTTAAATCTGAAAAGCATGTGAGAGTGCACTCAGAGACAGCCACTGAAGGAAACTAAGTCCCTGAGATGTTGAGGGACATTCCCAAAGCAACACATTAGTCACTAGTGTGCTTATGCAAATCAACATTCTGCCAGAAAGAGGGGAGGTGGACATGGAAAAGAGATGATCATTTTACAAAAAATAAATTATATAAAAATGATGCCATGACATTCTTACATTTTGTCTCCTCCTGTTGAGTCTCTATGTTGTTGTGAGAACTGGGCTAGGAGCCCAGGGTTCCAGAAAATCACCCTCTTATTGTGATGGGGCTTAAGTTCAGATTCCTTTTGAGAAGAAACAGAAAGAAAGGGGTGGTTTTTGCTCTCATTTGGAGAAGGAGGCTTACACTGGTTTGTGGACCAGGTATGAAAGCACACCCTTGTTATCCAAACATGATGCCTAGTTTTGATGTTCCAGGTAATGAAGCAGTAATAATTGCTAGGCCTGCAGGGTAAAGCCTACTGTGGCTATTCAAGGAAATTCCTGTCAGGAAGAGGAAAAGCCATAACCATTAACGTTTATATTAATTTGTAATAGAAACAGTTTAGAGAGCTAAGAATGTCCCAACAAATTTAGACAAATAATGTTTGCATAAGTAAGAAAATGAGAACTTTTGCAAGACATTATATCACTATAACACAAAGCATGTTCTGTTATGGAGTTACGATAAAAAAATTATGAAGGATACAATACAATAACCATATAAAATTACCATTGCATCTCAGTAAGTCACAGAAATGGAAAAGAAGAATGCTTCAGTGACTTAAGAAGGCTGAGTGTGAGATTCGGAAAACTCTTCTACATCAAGGTCAATGGCTATAAATACAAATAAATTGCTTATTCACGTTTCCTCCTCCAATTTCCTGGTTCCTATTTGGTTTTCTGGGCAAGCAAAATAAGTTAAACAAACAAACAAACAAAAAATGCTATTTTTCAAACAGATGGAAGAACATTTTCCTTTCTTTACGATTAACGTAACTCATCATTTCATATTTTTGTTCTCTTATTAGTAGCAGTGAATTCACATTCAAAGATCAAATTGGTAGTATAAACTTGTAGTTCTCAGAGCATAGTCCTCAGACAAGCAGCTTCAGCATCACCTGGGGACTTATAGAAGAGACATGTGATCGGTTCCATTGCAGACTAACTGAGTCAGAAATTGCAGGGGTGGAGCCCAGCAGTCTGCTTTATAAAGTCTTCCAGGTGATTCTGGTGCTTTCTAAAGTTTAAAACCATTGTTGTAAACCTTAAGGTCCCTGAAGTTTTTATGACTTATTCAACTTGTCTTAGCATGGAAGTTCTCAATTTAATTTTTTTAAAACAGTTTTCTTTTATGCTTTAAAGCAGATGAGAGTCCATGTTCTAAAGTGATATTATGAGTCATTTCTTCATAAAGAAGAATAAGCATATCATTTAATAGTTAAATGTTATGTATTTTGCTATGAGTTAAATAATCCCCAGGCTAGCCTCCTTGTTATTCTCCATAAAGATTTGAAAAATGTTTGTCCTGATTTTGAAAGAACTGGACATTTTTCATGAACACTTTCATTATATGAAGAATATATTCAATAAAAATAAATTTAATAAAATAAAAATTGTTTTAAGAGCTCTTCCCTAAAATTTCAATTTATTTACAATATATCAGCCCATTATATTTCTCTTTATAAAAAAAATATTAGTTGCCTAGCAGCAATGGTACACTGTTGGTAACTTTAAGAAATGTCATAAAGTATCAAAAACTCTTAAGTTTCAGTATGAAAATATTCAGAAAAAACTAATGCTTTTTACTTTTTTAATGGCACTAGTATTTCTCTGCATGTTTTATTCTTTCATTATGAAATACATATGCATGATATACACATATTTATCTATATTTTGCAATACACTCAATTCTGAGCATGAATAAAAATGATTTTAACTAAATTTTGATATAAACCCGATTCAAACAAAAATAGTTCATATGGCATGAAAGAGTGTCTGAGTTAGTGTGTATAGAATAAATCTCTTCCAAACATCACCTATGATTTTTGAAGTGTGTAGGTTGAAATAATGATTTTACCCCTTCTATTTTAGCTTTTGGCTGCCTCAGTGAGATCCTATGTGAGAACCAGTCCTGAAGGCATTATGAGAAAGGAAGCATTCAGTATTATTTCAATACCTCATGCCATCAGGACATTCAGGTATTTTCAATAAATTATCTTTTGCTATCAAATCCCCTATGCTGTTTTGAAAACCTAACAGGTTAAAATGGTTTGGATTTGCTTTGGTTCAGTTTCCTCTGTGTTCAATCAACACAACCATTTATTGAGTTCCAAACTGTGTAGTCAGGGACCCATGCTGGATATAGATACAGCAATATAGCCATCTAGCTAGGACTGCAGAAAAGGAAAGTTTTTTCCTTGGAATAAATAAATACATATTTTGCTATATGTGCATATGTGTATATATAATATATAATACTATAAGCATATTATTATACATAAAAATCATGTATATGCACATATATATGTTTTTTTTTAAATTAAATTGCTTTTACTTTCCAAGAGCTTATGAAGGACTTTTCTGTTAACTGCCAAAGCAGATGGGTTTCATTAAACTGCCCAGACCATTCTTTCTCTAATCATCTGCCTGGTCCAATCTGAGGGGGAAAGGGTAGACATATGAGGAATCTATTCTTCTTTAACCCTCTCTGCAAGGCATCTGCTAAGACCTCATTCATCACCGTGAAAGCTGTGAATGGATAGCTACGCAATACCCCAAGGTCTCGTTGGGAGTGGCGGTGTAATGCCTAACCTCTCCTCTGGTAAAGCAAAAGCAACATGTACTTTTGTCAAACTGTCAGCAAACACTTCCCTCTTGATACAGTTTGCTCAACCCAAACTTCTGCAATGTCAACTGGCCGCAAATGTTTCATTTTGAAGAAAACCCCCAACCAGTGCCTTGATGTGGTTCTCACAAATGAGTACTTTTGCCTCTGTGGTGGCTGAAAGTGTGTGGGATTTGTTTGCCTCTGGAGGGATCCAAACTATGTAGGAAAGAAAATGGCTTTCAAATTTGATTGTCAAATTATACGATTAGGCTGTGTGGGCTACATAGCTATTTAATGAAATCAGCCCAATATATCTCCTTATCAACCATATTTAAAATGATAGGAGATCATTTAGTCATTCATAACACCACAGAACTACTGCTCCTCTGGCAGGCTTCAGGAGTAATGGATGATTGCAATATAAGCAGCAGACACCAACCCCTCACCCCAACCCCACTCCTCAGCTGGGACTGAATGCTAATGTGGTGTTAACTATGGTGGCCCACACTTACTTTCAGTCATGAGTGCCATAACTTTTCAATCAAATGAAATTAAGGCCGGCATCATCAGACACTTGTTAATTACAGTACAAAATATCTCAATCACTTTGTTTTTAGAGGTGGCATGAAAATTATGAAAGGCAGATAATGGCACTCGTTATGCAGGGTGTGAAGTCGTCCATTAAGCCGTGGAAACTTCTTCCATGTAACGGTATTCATCCTAACTTGCCTCAGAATTCCAGTTCCTAGTTGTCCAAGGGCTAAGGCACTTGAGAAATCAACATGATACCTGGTAAAATCTCAATTTTTCCTTAGTTTTCAGGGAGTGTCTAATCACAGAGTAGCTTTCTATCTATTCATTTTAATTTTTTTTTTTAGTGCAACTACCACTCCATCTCTAAGTTGTTCCATAATTACTAAGTATCACAGAAAGTATTTTCCTTTATAGTGAATTCAGTTCACCTACCTAACGCCAATGTGAGTTTTGATGTCCTCAGGGATGATTTTCTGTTTGTAAATATTTTGATTTAAATATTCAATATCAAATTTATTGATATTATATATCCTAAAACTTAGTTGTTTGTTCTGCTTTGTTTTCAATCTCTGTTAGTAAGTATGGCAAGTGATAACAATCACTTTTAAGGAGCCTTAATACAGCTTTCTTCCATTTACAAAATTATTAAATATACTTCTCAAACATTTTAAACTGTATATATAGAACAATTATAGTTTCTTTTTTTAAGTACTTTTATTATCCAAGGGACAATAAACTGTCCCAAATACTTAAGTAAATATTGTAAATTAAATAAATACAATCTATATGGTAATATCTTAAATAATTCTTTAGTGTGTATAAACTTTACTAGACCTCAATATAAAGTTGCAAAACTAGACTAACACATTTTAAAAAGGAACTGCGAGTATTTAGACTGATTGGCTAAATTCTCAAATTGTCAAATATGTACAGCATATTCTGAAATCAGAATATTGACATCCAAGTTAAATTCTCTTAAATATTTCTCTGCTTAATTTAATCTTCTTCAGGTTAATAAATACAACTCAGTTAGGTATACTAATTCATCCCCAAATCCTTGGCTTTTCCTGTTCTGGTGACTGTGATTGAATATGACCAGAAATGTAAATTGGGATTTGAATGGCACACCTTGAACATTTTAGTTTGATAGGACTCTACAATTCTTTAAAATAATAAAAAGAAGTCTGACTGAATTTTTGACCTTTCTAATAGTTCAAGGGTACTGTCAATATTATTTACCCTGAAGTTGTGAAAAGACCTAAATGTGATGGTTATTTACATCATTGTGAGAGCAAAATTTCACATATGTTGAGTCTGTTTTGAGGACTATTCAGCTTCTTCCCTTTGACTTACCTGTTTTTAGCTATTTTCTTTTTTTTTTCTTTTTTTTTCCTATTTTTTTAATTAGTTTCTGCTTTATAACAAAGTGAATCAGTCATACATATACATCTGTTCCCACATCCCCTCCCTCATGCATCTCCCTCCCTCCCACCCTCCCCATCCCTCCCCTCCAGGCAGTCACAAAGCACCGAGCTGATCTCCCTGTGCTCTGCGGCTGCTTCCCACTATCTATCTACCCTACGTTTGGTAGTGTATATATGTCCATGCCTCTCTTTCGCTTTGTCACAGCTTACCCTTCCCCCTCCCCATATCCTCAAGTCCATTCTCAAGTAGGTCTGTGTCTTTATTCCCGTTTTACCCCTAGGTTCTTCATGACATTTTTTTTCTTATATTCCATATATATGTGTTAGCATACGGTATTTGTCTTTCTCTTTCTGACTTACTTCACTCTGTATGACAGACTCTAGGTCTATCCACCTCATTACAAATAGCTCAGTTTCGTTTCTTTTTATGGCTGAGTAATATTCCATTGTATATATGTGCCACATCTTCTTTATCCATTCATCTGATGATGGACACTTAGGTTGTTTCCAGCTCCGGGCTATTGTGAATAGAGCTGCAATGAACATTTTGGTACATGTCTCTTTTTGAATTATGGTTTTCTCAGGGTATATGCCTAGTAGTGGGATTGCTGGATCATATGGTAGTTCTATTTTTAGTTTTTTAAGGAACCTCCATACTGTTCTCCATAGTGGCTGTACCAATTCACATTCCCACCAGCAGTGCAAGAGTGTTCCCTTTTCTCCACACCCTCTCCAGCATTTATTGTTTCTAGATTTCTTGATGATGGCCATTCTGACTGGTGTGAGATGATATCTCATTGTAGTTTTGATTTGCATTTCTCTAATGATTAATGATGTTGAGCATTCTTTCATGTGTTTGTTGGCAGTCTGTATATCTTCTTTGGAGAAATGCCTATTTAAGTCTTCTGCCCATTTTTGGATTGGGTTGTTTGTTTTTTTGCTGTTGAGCTGCATGAGCTGTTTATAAATTTTGGAGATTAATCCTTTGTCAGTTGCTTCATTTGCAAATATTTTCTCCCATTCTGAGGGTTGTCTTTTCGTCTTGTTTATGGTTTCCTTTGCTGTGCAAAAGCTTTGAAGTTTCATTAGGTCCCATGTGTTTATCTTTGTTTTTATTTCCATTTCTCTAGGAGGTGGGTCCAAAAGGATCTTGCTGTGATTTATGTCATAGAGTGTTCTACCTATGTTTTCCTCTAAGAGTTTGATAGTTTCTGGCCTTACATTTAAGTCTTTAATCCATTTTGAGCTTATTCTTGTGTATGGTGTTAGGGAATGATCTAATCTCATACTTTTACATGTACCTGTCCAGTTTTCCCAGCACCACTTATTGAAGAGGCTGTCCTTTCTCCACTGTACATTCCTGCCTCCTTTATCAAAGATAAGTTGGCCATATGTGCGTGGGTTTATCTCTGGGCTTTCTATCCTGATCCACTGATCTATCTTTCTGTTTTTATGCCAGTACCACACTGTCTTAATTACTGTAGCTTTGTAGTATAGTCTGAAGTCAGGGAGCCTGATTCCTCCAGCTCCTTTTTTCATTCTCAAGATTGCTTTGGCTATTCGGGGTCTTTTGTTTTTCCAAACAAATTTTGAAATTTTTTGTTCTAGTTCTTTGAAAAATGCCAGTGGTAGTTTGATAGGGATTGCATTGAATCTGTAGATTGCTTTGGGTAGTAGAGTCATTTTCACAATATTGATTCTTCCAATCCAGGAGCATGGTATATCTCTCCATCTGTTTGTATCATCTTTAATTTCTTTCATCAGTGTCTTATAATTTTCTGCATACAGGTCTTTTGTCTCCTTAGGTAGGTTTATTCCTAGATATTTTATTCTTTTTGTTGCAATGCTAAATGGGAGTGTTTTCTTGATTTCATTTTCAGATTTTTCATCATTAGTGTACAGGAATGCCAGAGATTTCTGTACATTAATTTTGTAACCTGCTACTTTACCAAATTCATTGATTAGCTCTAGTAGTTTTTCGGTAGCATCTTTAGGATTCTCTATGTATAGTATCATGTCATCTGCAAACAATGACAGCTTTACTTCTTCTTTTCCGATTTGGATTCCTTTTAGTTCCTTTTCTTCTCTGATTGCTGTGGCTAAAACTTCCAAAACTAGGTTGAATAAGAGTGGTGAGAGTGGGCAGCCTTGTCTTGTTCCTGATCTTAGTGGAAATGGTTTCAGTTTCTCACCATTGAGGACAAGGTTGGCTGTGGGTTTGTCATATATGGCCTTTATTATGTTGAGGAAAGATCCCACTATGCCTACTTTCTGCGGGGTTTTTATCATAAATGGGTGTTGAATTTTGTCGAAAGCTTTCTCTGCATCTATTGAGATGATCATATGGTTTTCCTCCTTCAACTTGTTAATATGGTGTATCACATTGATTGATTTGCGTATATTGAAGAATCCTTGCATTCCTGGAATAAACCCCACTTGATCATGGTGTATGATCCTTTTAATGTGCTGTTGGATTCTGTTTGCTAGTATTTTGTTGAGGATTTTTGCATCTATGTTCATCAGTGATATTGGCCTGTAGTTTTCTTTCTTTGTGACATCCTTGCCTGGTTTTGGTATCAAGGTGATGGTGGCCTCGTAGAATGAGTTTGGGAGTGTTCCTTCCTCTGAAATTGTTTGGAAGAGTTTGAGAAGGATGGGTGTTAGCTCTTCTCTAAATGTTTGATAGAATTCGCCTGTGAAGCCATCTGGTCCTGGGCTTTTGTTTGATGGAAGATTTTTAATCACAGTTTCAATTTCAGTGCTTGTGATTGGTCTATTCATATTTTCTATTTCTTCCTGAGTCAGTCTTGGCAGGTTGTGCATTTCTAAGAATTTGTCCATTTCTTCCAGGTTGTCCATTTTATTGGCATAGAGTTGCTTGTAGTAATCTCTCATGATCTTTTGTATTTCTGCAGTGTCAGTTGTTACTTCTCCTTTTTCATTTCTAATTCTATTGATTTGAGTCTTCTCCCTTCTTTTCTTGATGAGTCTGGCTAATGGTTTGTCAATTTTGTTTATCTTCTCAAAGAACCAGCTTTTAGTTTGGTTGATCTTTGCTATCGTTTCCTTCATTTCTTTTTCATTTATTTCTGATCTGATCTTTATGATTTCTTTCCTTCTGCTAGCTTTGGGGGTTTTTTGTTCTTCTTTCTCTAATTGCTTTAGGTGCACGGTCAGGTTGTTTACTCGAAATGTTGCCTGTTTCTTAAGGTGGGATTGTATTGCTATAAACTTCCCCCTTAGAACTGCTTTTGCTGCATCCCATAGGTTTTGGGTTGTCGTGTCTCCATTGTCATTTGTTTCTAGGTATTTTTTAATTTCCTCTTTGATTTCTTCAGTGATCACTTCGTTATTGAGTAGTGTATTGTTTAGCCTCCATGTGTTTGTATTTTTTACAGATCTTTTCCTGTAATTGATGTCTAGTCTCATAGCATTGTGGTCAGAAAAGATACTTGATACAATTTCAATTTTCTTAAATTTACCAAGGCTTGATTTGTGACCCAAGATATGATCTATCCTGGAGAATGTTCCATGAGCACTTGAGAAAAATGTGTATTCTGTTGTTTTTGGATGAAATGTCCTATAAATATCAACTAAGTCCATCTTGTTTAATGTATCATTTAAAGCTTGTGTTTCCTTATTTATTTTCATTTTGGACGATCTGTCCATTGGTGAAAGTGGGGTGTTAAAGTCCCCTACTATGATTGTGTTACTGTCGATTTCCCCTTTTATGGCTGTTAGTATTTGCCTTATGTATTGAGGTGCTCCTATGTTGGGTGCATAAATATTTACAATTGTTATATCTTCTTCTTGGATCGATCCCTTGATCATTATGTAGTGTCCTTCTTTGTCTCTTCTAATAGTCTTTATTTTAAAGTCTATTTTGTCTGATATAAGAATTGCTACTCCAGCTTTCTTTTGATTTCCATTTGCATGGAATAACTTTTTCCATCCCCTTACTTTCAATCTGTATGTGTCTCTAGGTCTGAAGTGGGTCTCTTGTAGACAGCATATATATGGGTCTTGTTTTTGTATCCATTCAGCCACTCTGTGTCTTTTGGTGGGAGCATTTAGTCCATTTACATTTAAGGTAATTATTGATATGTATGTTCATATTCCCATTTCCTTAATTGCTTTGGGTTCGTTATTGTAGGTATATTCCTTCTGTTGTGTTTCTTGCCTAGAGAAGTTCCTTTAGCATTTGTTGTAAAGCTGGTTTGGTGGTGCTGAACTCTCTCAGCTTTTGCTTGTCTGTAAAGGTTTTATTTCTCCATCAAATCTGAATGAGATCCTTGCTGGGTAGAGTAGTCTTGGCTGCAGGTTTCTCTCCTTCATCACTTTAATTATGTCCTGCCACTCCCTTCTGGCTTGTAGAGTTTCTGCTGAGAGATCAGCTGTTAACCTGATGGGGATTCCCTTGTGTGTTATTTATTGTTTTTCCCTTGCTGCTTTTAATATGATTTCTTTGTGTTTAATTTTTGACAGTTTGATTAATATGTGTCTTGGTGTATTTCTCCTTGGATTTATTCTGTATGGGACTCTCTGTGCCTCCTGGACTTGATTAACTATTTCCTTTCCCATATTGGGGAAGTTTTCAACTATAATCTCTTCAAATATTTTCTCAGTCCCTTTCTTTTTCTCTTCTTCTTCTGGAACCCTTATAATTCGAATGTTGGTGCGTTTAATGTTGTCCCAGAGGTCTCTGAGACTGTCCTCTGTTCTTTTCATTCTTTTTTCTTTATTTTGCTCTGCATCAGTTATTTCCACTATTTTATCTTCCACCTCACTTATCCGTTCTTCTGCCTCAGTTATTCTGCTATTGATCCCATCTAGAGTATTTTTTATTTCATGTATTGTGTTTTTAATCGATGCTTGATTCATCTTTAGTTCTTCTAGGTCCTTGTTAACTGTTTCTTGCATTTTGTCTATTCTATTTCCAAGATTTTGGATCATCTTTACCATCATTATTCTGAATTCTTTTTCAGGTAGACTGCCTATTACCTCTTCATTTGTTAGGTCTGGTAGGTTTTTATCTTGCTCCTTCACCTGCTGTGTGTTTTTCTGTCTTCTCATTTTGCTTATGTTACTGTGTTTGGGGTCTCCTTTTTGCAGGCTGCAGATTCGTAGTTCCCGTTGTTTTTCGTGTCTGACCCCAGTGGCTAAGGTTGTTTCAGTAGGTTGTGTAGGCTTCCTGGTGGGGGGGACTAATGCCTGTGTTCTGGTGGTTGAGGCTCGATCTTGTCTTTCTGGTGGACAGGTCCACGTCTGGTGGTGTGTTTTGGGGTGCCTATGGCCTTATTATGTTTTTAGGTAGCTTCTCTGCTAATGGGTGGGGTTGTGTTCCTGCCTTGCTAGTTGCTTGGCATAGGGTGACCAGCACTGTAGCTTGCTGGTCGTTGACTGAAGCTGGGTTCTGGTGTTGGGATGGAGATCTCTGGGAGATTTTCGCTGCTTGATATTATGTGGAGCTGGGAGGTCTCTTGTGGACCCGTGTCCTGAAGTTGGCTCTCCCACTTCAGAGGCACAGCACTGGCTCCTGGCTGCAGCACCAAGAGCCTTTCATCCACCCAGCTCAGAATAACAGGGAGAAAAAGCAGAAAGAAAGAATTAGTAGAAGAAAGAAAGAGGGAAAGAAAGGAAGAAGGGAAGAAAGGAAGGAAGGAAGGAAGGAAGAAAGAAAGGAGGGAGGGAGTGAGGAAGGATGGAAAGAAAGAAGGAAAGAAAGGAGGGAGGGAGGGAGCAATGAAAGCAAAAGGAAGAGTGAATGGAAGAAGGGAGGGAGGGAGGGAGGAAGGAAAGAAAGAAAGAAAGACAGGAGGGAGGGAGGGAGGAAGGAAAGAAAAAGAAAGTGGAAAGAGGAAGGGTGGGAGGGAGGGAGGAAAGAAAAAGAAAAAAGGAAAGGAAGAGCGGAGGGAGGGAGGGAGGAAGGGAAGGTAGGAAAAAAAGAAAGAGCAGGTAAAGTAAAATAGAATAAAGTATGAAATATAGTAGCGTTATTAAAATTAGAAAGTAATTATTAAAAAAAAAAAAAAACGGACCGATAGAACCCTGGGACATATGGTGGAAGCAAAGCTATACATAGAGAATCTTACACAGAAGATTACACATACACATTCACAAAAAGAGAGCAGGGGGAAAAATCAAAAATCTTGCTCTCCAAGCCCACCTCCTCAATTTGGGATAATTCGTTGTAAAAAGAGGAAAAGGGCAAGAAGTCTGAAATCTTGCTCTCTAAGTCCACCTCCTTACTTTGGAATAATTCGTTGTAAAAAGAGGAAAAGGGGGGAAAGTCTTAAATCTTGTCCTCAAAGTCCACTTCCTCAATTTGGGATGATTCGCTGTCCATTCATGCACTCCACAGACACAGGGCACATCAAATGGACCGTGGAGCTTTAATCCGCTGCCTCCGAGGCTGCACAGAGAGATTTCCCTGACTCTGCTCTCACAGCTCCTGGGTCTCAGCCTTGGACCTGGCCCCGCCTCTGTGCGTAGGTCGCCGGAGGGCGTCCGTTCTTCGCTCAGACAGGACGGGTTTAAAGGAGCCGCTGATTCGGGGGCTCTGGCTCACTCATGCAGAGGGGAGGGAGGGGCGCGCAGTGTGGGGCGGGCCTGCAGCGGCAGAGGCTGGCGTGACGTTGCAGCAGCCCGTGGCGCTCCGTGCGCTTTCCCGGGAAAGCCGTCCCCGAGTCTCGGGACCCCGGCAGTGGCGGGGTGCACAGGTCCCCCGGAAGGCGGGGCGGACAGTGACCCGCGCTCGCACACAGGCCCCGCGGCTGCGGCGGCGGCGGGCGGCGGCGGCAGGCGGCGGCGGTGGCGGGCCGCGGGGGCGGCGGCAGCAGCGGGCCGCGGCGTCGGCGGCGGCGGGCCGCGGCGGCGTCGGCGTCGGCGGCGGGCCGCGGCGGCGGCGGGCCGCGGCGGCGGCGGGCGGCGTCGGGCGGTGGGCGGCGGCGGACCGCGGCGGCGGCGGGCGGCGGCGGGCGGTGGGCGGCGGCGGCGGCGGCGGCCCACGCCCGTCTCCGAGGTCCACGCCTTACCCGCGGCTCGTGCCTGTCTCCGGCGCTTCCCTAAGCAGCCCTTTTAATGCCCTCTCCTCGCACACCAGGAAACAAAAGTGAAAGTGAAAAAAGACTTTTGCCTCTTCAGCACCTCCAGACCCTTTCCCCGGACTCCCTCCGGGCTAGCCGTGGTGCACTAACTCCTTCAGGCTCTCTTCCTGCCGCCAGCCCCAGTCCTCTCCCTGCGCTCCGACTGAAAGCCGATACCCAAGCCTCAGCTCCCAGCCCCGCCCGCCACGGCGGCCGAGCAGACAAGCCACTCGAGCTGGTGTGTGCCTGAGGGCACCGATCCTCTGTGCCGGAATCTCTCCGCTTTGCCCTCCACACCCCTGTTGCTGTGCTCTCCTCCGCTACTCCGAAGCTTTCCCCCTCCGCCACCTGCAGTCTCCGCCCGCGAAGGGGCTTGTAGTGTGTAGAAACCTTCCCTCCTTCATGGCTCCCTCCCACTGGTGCAGGTCCCGTCCCTATCCTATTGTCTCTGTTTATTCTTTTTTTCTTTTGCCCTACCCAGGTATGTGGGGAGTTTCTTGCCTTTTAGGGGGTCTGAGGTCTTCTGTCAGCGTTCAGTAGGTGTTCTGTAGGAGTTGTTCCACGTGTAGATGAATTTCTGATGTATCTGTGGGGAGGAAGGTGATCTCCGCGTCTTACTCTTCCGCCATCTTCCTCCGGTGCCCAGCTATTTTCTTTCTTCAAGAAATCCATAAGGCATAATGTCACATTCAAGCCATTTACAACCTCACACCATTTTTTGGTCATTATTTCTCAGTGCAAATGTCCTGATTTTGTTAAACGGCTGGCTTTTCTTGCTGACCATCTCCACACAATAAAACTACTTCCCTAAGTAGAATCAGTGAAATACTACTTATGCTTTAAAGCCAAAATAAAATCCCACCGGGTCTGTGAGATCTTTCTCCATTACTTCACCCAGACATGATCACAGATACCATGGCCTTAGAATCTCTAGCAATTGTTCCTAAGCCATGCTGGTCAGAACTCAGCTCATCCCTCCTCCTGGGTGATGAAGGGAAATGAGCACCAGGGAGGTGGAGCTCTAAATCTTGCTCACCTGCTTCAACCAGAGTGGAAACCCTTTGTTTATTTATGTATTTTTCCTTATTCATATGAAGCTTACATCACTTAAGAATACCACAGCTTTTAAAAAATAATAAATGAATCCAAAATAAAACAAATCAAAACTAACATTTCCTCTCCCTGCTAGATTATAAATGCCAAGAAAGTGATCATTTTTCCACCATCCCTTTGATTCCCCAACACTACTTTGTCTATAACTTGGTGAATGAATAAATGCTATTATATGGGCTGACATTATGCTAGGTATAACAAAAGTTAAACTAAATTTTAATGGAAAGAAAATCAGGCTAAAATTTAAGTTAACTAGTTTAAGCCTATACCTCGCTTGCTGTGCTAGATATAGGTATGGGATAACCCTCCTGATTATTAAGTTCCAGTTAAACCGAATAATAATTACTGTAATACCAAAGGCAAACACTCATACAGAAAGGCAGGTAATAATTATGGTTAAGAATTTGGGCTTTGAAGCTAGACTGCTCAAGTTCAAATCCTGGCTACAATTTATACTTTCATACTCGGACCAGTTACTTAACGTTAAGCCTCGGTGTTTCTATATGTAAGTTTGAAATATCTTATGGAATTGTTGTGAATGCATTAACTTATGTATCGTGCACAACAGTACCAACAAGATTATTTAAGGAAATGCTCTGAAAAACATAAAGCACTAGATAGTGAAGATATAACTCAAATTATCTCAATTTTTATAATTTCTAGCCCCAAGAAATTTCTAGCACCAAGGAGGACTTAGTGCAGTTTTTTTAGCTACTCAGAACTTCAGAATTCTTAGAAAAGTACCATGATTACCATATGTTCTATGAAGTTTTGCATTAAAACAAGATATGGCGAAAATTATGATGATTATTAATAGCAACAAAAACTACTTTAGCAGCATCTTTTCTGGCCACTAAACCAGAATTAATATATGCCTACTATTTGCATTGCTGGGCCATCTAATAAAAGTTAATATTACAGCATATGTTCTTTATTCATTGTCCTTGTCTACTTGAGAAAGCTTCCTAAGCACAGGACTTCATTTTGGTTGAAACGCCTGTCCTGGTTTGATGTCCGATTCCCAGGCACCATTCAATTCTGGGCAAACCAGCACAGTTGGTCACCTTAAGTCTTCTTCCTCTATTCCCTAAAATGTTTAGCATCATTTCTTGCATATAAACAGTGCTCAATTAACATCTACTGAATGGAAATAAATTCAGTTGGTTGCTATCAAAATCCATCTATCAGTTCAGGCATATTCTTTGACCGTAGACCCAAGGGAAATGTCTTTGTCTTATGTGATTGAAAAGTTACCAGATGAATTGATGTAGGCCCAGGAAAGTCAAAGAAGATTAAAAGAGAAAGTAAATCCAGTAGTGCAGTAAAAGTAAACTACCCAGAAAATTTTAACATACAGTAATTAAATTTTTTATTCATCTGTTGGAAAGTATGGAAGAGGTTGATATTAACTAGCCAAAGTAGTAATATATTAAGTGTCTCTAATCGGCATTAACTTTTATTTTAATAAGATAGTAATTGTATGTTTAATAAATACTAACAGCTTATTAAAATGTAGTGATGGGCCATTATGATAAGGGTTTATAAGATATCTTTCTTTTTATTGATTCAAAATGTTTTAATAAATGATACTTGTTGAAACCCATATACAGTTAAAGAGGAACATTAAATATCTCTGCTTTAAGGAAAGCATGGGTAATGCCCTCTAATAATTATTAGTGTTAATGCACACTGAAGGAGTCTGCTTGGTTATTCATCTTTTGAAATTCCCATCAACACTCCTTGATCTTGGCAGTCCCTTGAGAGCTAATGCAAGCCTGATACATTCATGCTTTGCACTCCCAGCTTCAGTGATAGTGCATCAAAGGGGTAGAAGTTCATAAGTCATACTTTCTGCTCCAGTCCCTGTTAGAAATATCAACAGAGCATGCTTTCTGAAGAGTTTTAAACACTTCCAACCCCTGTTGGAAACAGGAAGGGTAAAGGTAAAAACACAAAATATTAAAAAAAA
Organism: Mesoplodon densirostris; assembly: GCF_025265405.1. Taxonomy (NCBI): domain Eukaryota; kingdom Metazoa; phylum Chordata; class Mammalia; order Artiodactyla; family Ziphiidae; genus Mesoplodon; species Mesoplodon densirostris. The sequence goes on from NC_082664.1 coordinate 20,021,273, forward strand.
AAGTAAAGGAAACAATATTGAACTTCAAAAAAAAAAAAGAAAGAAAGAAAGAAATGCTTGCTTTGCATTTGGACTAAGTTTAGCTTTTTTTTTTTTTTCTTTTTTTGCTTACTAATTCACCCACCCCATGATCCTTGCGAGGGCAGAAAGTCAAACAGCCTTGTCCTGTGCACCTCTGTACTCTGGGTGACTTTTCTAAGCTCAGAGCTCCCACTGACTTCAAAGAGGGGAAAGGCCATGGAAGAAATCCACAGGGTGCTGGGAGGAAAAGAGCCAAGGACAAAGCTGCAGTTAAGTCAACTGAAGTGTAGCATTGTTTCTTTATCATCATCTGATGGGTTCAATTAAATTCTATCTTCGATATTATATAGCACATATTTTTTCTCTAGGTGAAATGGAAACATCTGTATGTTCTTGTAAAACTAAGCCCCCAGAAAAAACAAACAGAGAAACAAACAAAATTCTAAACGGTTTTATGTGTATAAATGTCAAGCCAGGCAAACATCAGGAACATTGTCCCTTCCCTGCTTCATGGGTTCATATTATACAGAAGCTGTCCTGGCAGTAGTCATAACTTTGGGGGTGACTGAGTCTAATGAGAAGCCTATAAGGTGTTCACAACCACTTGATCAACAATTAATACACATGGAGGTCTGACTGGGTGAAAAAGAGGAGGAGGTCACAGAAATGGAGAGGTAAGATAGAGTTTTATGAAGCTGTTGCTAGAGACCACTATTAGGTAATAGTTTTGTCACATGAACGTTTTTTCATGTGTAAATTTCACATAACAATAATCCTATTGGTCCTCCTCTCCCACCTCCAAGTACTTCATTCTTGACCTGTATTTTGAGATGGACAAGACCAAATGCATGCATTTTGCAAGTGCTTCATTTGAAATAAATTACTCAAAAGGTATATCGTATTTATATACTCACTTTTTTATGTTCAAATCCTTCTTTGTTAATTGTTACTGTTCTTAACTTACTGTTTTATGTCTTGGGCCTTATATCAACTTCTTTTTTTCCTCTGTAATTTGACCATTTTAAAGGCCTGCTGTCAAACACCATTTCACAGTCTAATTTCTAACATTTCCATTAAACTTTCTACATCTCCTGTGAAATTCTTTCCTTGGACATCACATTCATGTTATCCTTCTTCCAAAAACCTAATAAATAATGAGCCTTGCAACTATGTGACTAATTTCTTCCAGGACTTGTCACTACCAAATGCTCACACCAAATGTTATACTGTTAGTACATGAGAAGCTCTACATTCAGAAAGTTCACTCTCTGTTTTATCCCTCAAATAGCCAAAAACGGATACCTATTTTCATCACCAGAGTGAAAACCTAGTTGTCATGGTTTGGTCTCTGTTGGTAGTAACAGAGCTCCCTTGAGAAGCCTGTCTTCTTGATAAAGCATATCAATAAATAATAACTGAGGGACTTACCATAGTAGAATAAGTTTAAAATCATGACTTTGCTCCTGTGCCTTCTCCTGTATCCTGATGACAAAACCCAGGCTCCCATGAACTACAGTATGTTGTGTATTCTCGCCCAGGAGTCACCAGTGGGAACCACAACAGATCAAATTTGGCCACATCCGTTCATTTACTCTTGTCAATGGCTGACTTTTGCCTACAGCTGCTTAACTGAGTAGTTTCAATAGAGACCATATAATGGTCCACAAATGCCAAGATATTTACTCTCTGGTTTGAGAAAAATATTACCACCTATTGTCCAGCAGAAAACAATGATAGTTCCTAAGATAGAGTTTCTGTCCTGGTTTCTAATTTCCTTCCCTTTCCCAGTAAAATGTGGTAGCCGACCCAGAAGAAATCTCAAGATCCCCTTCAACTTTCACTTTAACTTGGAACAAGGGTTCTTGATCTGTAGTTCATGAGTGAGATTCATCTCTGAGTCAGGTGTGTGTCTCTGTGTGTGTGTATGTGCATGTGCACGCATGCACATTTTCTGGAGCAGTATATGTTCAGTGGCTAAGAATATAGTTCAGATTCATATGATTCTGATGTTTGAATGCAAGCTTTAATAGTTTGGCTGTGGGACTTTATGCAGATTACTAAGACTTTTCTAAATCTTAATTTTCTCAGCTGAAAAAAATAGAACTATTAACACCTACCTGAAAAGACTGCATGAGCATGAAAATAAATATGAAATCGCCTCTCATCTTCTTAAAGCACATATCAAGTGCTCACTACCACTCCTAGACCTCAGATGGAACGTCTATTGAATACTCAATGCCAAAACAAGCCTACTTGCTACTCTCGTCCCTGAATTAAACTTGAGAAAATTTAGTCCTCTTAATGATTCCAAATAAAATCTTCTTAACATAGTGAAGAATGAAATGACTATAGCCATGCTTTCATAGATAGGAGAAAAATGAGGTGTCATGGAACAAGCTTAATGAAACACAGCTTCGAAGAGCATGTATTACTGCAAGTCTCCAGCTTATTGCTAAGAGTAGCCACAATTAAAACCTGGATATTCCTGAGACAGAGCTTTTTAAAATTTGCATTTTACTTTCATGCTGATATCACAATTTTGCTCTGAGGAAAAATGCACAAAACAGAACCGTCCATTGGCTTAAAGCTGATTCAAAGAAAAGCAATCAAGTAAAGTTTTTAGAAATCTGATGAATTTTATTGAGGATTATGAAGCTTAAATACATATTTAATAATTGAAGACTTAAAAAATAAGTTGATGAAATAGTGATTTTTTTTAACCCAGTGACTAAAACAGAAATGATAAATTTAGTTTTAGAAAACAGATATGCCTTTTTAACATCCTTTCCAATCTGAAGTGGTACCAGCAGTGTTGAGAATGACAGTACCTATGGTAGGACTGTTTGAATTTCAGAAAGCCTTTGGTTAAATTCTGCACAATTGGCTCCTGCTTAAGACAGAGCTTGCAAGAATCCAGGAGGAGACATGGGAGTAGATAAAGAATGAGTGAAAGAAACAAAAAACAGACACTCCTGGTAAGAGGAACCATGTCCACTCTGGGGGGAAGCATTAAGAGAGTTCCACATGGAGCAGGGCTTAGATCTTGGCTGCCTTTTATCTGAGTAACTGGTTCAGACAGTGGGATCAGATTTAAGTGGTTACATTTGCAGATGGTGATTGGAGGACAGTGAACATGAGAAATTCGGAAGGCACGGATGTACTTTATTATCGCACAGAAGACCAACACATGGCATTTAATAGTTATAAACACATTAGGCTCAGAATACATTTACGTAAAAAATACAGGGGAAAGGGGCAAGAGTTAGAGCCTTAAAATATAGACATGTATGGCACAGGATAAAATAAAAATCCATTCACAGAAGCTTGGATTTGAAAGTTTTCCTACTTAATACTTCAGAGTCTAAAATATGAGCACTAAGCGGGTTAAACTATTTACATTAAAATGATACCACTTTGGGGAGAACTATATATACTTGGGGAATTAAAATAGATTTGGGGATCTTTTACAATTTGGATGCAAGTTCAAATTTCAGGTCATTTCACAGTGAGCAAAGAAGACATCACAAACTAGGATAAATTAACAATGTAGTCCCAACTTTGTGACTATGCCTCTACAAGTCAGTTGGCAAAAATAAAAATAAAAGAGAAAGGATATGCTTGATATGTTGATATGATTTCTCCCATAAACATGGTAAATTTAAATATGGTGGTATAACGTGGACTTGATAAATTTAAAAAGATGCTCGACTGACTGAATGTATGCTGGCAGAGGACTAAAATGTACTTTGTCTCTACTTTATCAATTTAGAAATAAAATAACAAAAATTGCTCATTCTTCAGGAACAGTTGCACATGCAAGTGTCATCACTGTAACTTCAACTTAAAGAAACCAAGTTAGTTATTACCATTACCAGCTTTCAAAATGAATAGCAACATGCAGGCAAGAGGAAATGAATTATTTCCTTAAAATACAGTCACATTATATGAACAATCAGATGATTCACATTGACTTTAAAAAGAAAACACATATATTGTAGTATACAATGCTATTCATATTCTTGTTTAATTGATTGCAAAAAATACTCTAGGGTGATGACAAAATCCCTGCTTGTCACTGCGATTAATCATCTAAGAGTAAAGAACAAACTGCAAGAAAACAAACAAGCATTTTAAAATTGAAAACTCGAGACAAGTAATTTAATTTTTAAGCCAGTCAGCTGTTGCTCATATAAATAAACCAGAACTGATCAGAGAAAAGGAAATTCGAGATTAAAGATTTGGAATTATTTTAACAAGCATTAGTACACATCAGAAAAGATCCTGTGTATTCTGACTGAGAGTTAATGATCTTTTCTGCTTAATTCTGAGCAAACAAGATTACAGGAAATAATCACATCCCATAGATTCTCTAGTTGGATAAATAAGGCCAAGCATTCATAACAAATAAGTTGTATCTTTTGTGTGGGCTCTCAGGAGTGTGCTGGGAAGATTTTGAGGCCATTTCTAGACTCCTGAAAAAATTCCTTATACAATTATCACTGTTTCTTGGAGGAAATGCTAGTAGGCTGTTTGAAAGCACAACCTTGCAATTTTGAATTTTTTTCTTTTGTTATGATTCATTAGAAAGGATCAGGGTATGCTGCTACTTCTCTGTAGAAGTACTGACTTGTATTCATTCAAAAAATTAACTGTTGTAACACCCTGAATAGTCGAATATATTCTCAGCCTACCTTTCACTGGAAAACTAGAACGTATATTATCAAATTTTCATGTTAAGATAGTTTTTCCTTTTTTTTTCTTTTTTCTATTTTCTTTCCAGAAAAACAAATATTGACCTGTATCTGATATTCACTATAATGTGTATTTGATATGTGACACAATGTTAAAACGGTATAATAATAATATTTAGCTTAATGATGATTTACTCTTTCTCAAGTACTATGGGAATGTTTGATATCATTTAACTTATTTATATACAAGTCCTAAGAGATGAGGTTTATTATCACTGTTTATAGATAAGGAAATGGAATCTTAGTGAAGTTATGTAGCTTGCCCAAGGTAATGTCAGACCTAGGAATTAAACCTAACTAGGTTTGCTTTAGAGTCTGAATTAAGAAAGATTATAAAAATTAGATATTTATGAATTTTTAAATATTTATTGAGTGCCTATTGTGTTCTCAGCATTATTATAGGTCCTGGGATAAATATCAATGAACAGAAGAATTACTAGAGCATGCAACATATTTTTCAACTTAAAGTAATACAGTGTCTGCAAGTCTGAGCAGATAGACTACAATGGACAGCCAAAATCACTTACCTAGGAGAATGGGAATGGCTAACAGATGGTTGGTTGTTGTTATACATACTTTTCTGAAATAAGGCCAAAGTATACCAAATGATCAGACACTAGTTATAGTTTTTTTCCACTTACCTTTTTGCATGATACCTCAAATATTAAAACAAATATATTATATGATGACTTCTATGCCACCACAATTATGTGTTTGACATGCATTATATATACTTCTTGCAACAGCTTCCCAGAGGGGTTGCATGATCTCCAACTTGAAGTGCAAGAAATTTATGCACTCTGATGATGCCCGATATGACAGAGCAGTTTATGGAGGCCTTCAGGGTCAAATCCAACTCTTTCTGGCTCCAAATAATGCCTACATTACACCATGATCAACCTAACACACAAATATTTGGAGCATACCTCCTATAAGATCAGGGAATCCTCAACTAGACTGCTGTGGGTAAGAGATCTCACAAGCCTAGTGTTTATGGATGCTTACGGGATCTTTCCTCTTTCCCTATACCCTGCAGAACAGATTTTACAATGGACAGTCTAAATAAGGGAGAAACCCAGATGTTAAGCATTATTTTGTACGTCTTTCAGATAATGAAAGAGGGGTGATCCCTGAAAAAGAAAGCAGTTTTTATTTCAGCTTTTATAATGTTTACTTAATTTAATAAAATAATAAAATCACTATGCATGTATAAAATCTATAAACGGGACAGGATATTTTATCCCATATTGCCTTTAAAGTCCTGTTAGTTTGCATTTATTCCTACTTCAGTTGGTCGTTTTGCATTCAAAATCTCCTACTCACCCAAAACCTCCTACTCATTACCCAGAGCATGGGTAATGCTCTGATGTATTAAAATAGCACTTGGTGACCTTCCCTGGTGGCGCAGTGGTTGAGAGTCCGCCTGCTGATGCAGGGGACATGGATTCGTGCCCTGGTCCAGGAGGATCCCACGTGCCGCAGAGCGGCTAGGCCCAAGAACCATGTCCGCTGGGCCTGCGCATCTGGAGCCTGTGCTCCCCAGTGGGAGAGGCCACAGCAGTAAGAAGCCCGTGTACTGAAAAAAAAAATAGCACTTGGTATATTACTGCAAGATCTAAGAGTGCCTGAATATCTACCCAATCCTTGCTTCCTTCTTTAAAATTCCTCTTGTGGTTTCTACAGTGATAAAATGAAGATCATTTGTAAAAACTTCCAGAGACCATCAGTTTTCAAGAGACTTATATATTTGCTTTCACCAGATATACATTCTTTGTATTATTATTATTATTATTTTCCATAAAGAAGATTGAATCAGCCGTACTGACTGAATCTAGAATGGAAATGGTCCTGTCAGTTCTTTTTCCTCCTCTAGCTCTTCTCCATCAGAAGTTCCAGTTGCTCCACTTTGACATCACACCTTTTCAAAGTGTCCAATAGAACTCGCACTTTGCTGAAAATATGAGAAAGGAGAGGGGGAAATAAGATTGCTTTTTTGTTTGTTTGTTGGGTTTTTTCCTGATTCAGTTAAATAAATTTTGGCCTTGTCCTTCTATCTACAGAAATCATGCAGGTAAAGAAATAATATGCATAGATTATTTCACAGAATCCTAATAGCAACCCTATGAGCAAACTTGAGCAAAATTCACATCCAGTCAGTGGCAGAGCAAAATTCAACCCAGGGTCTCTCTGGTTCCAAACCTCCTACCCTGACTCCCCTGCTCCTCAGATGCTATCAGGTGATAGAATTTTATCACCGCATGTCTTGATCTTTCTCCTCAGCTAAGTGCAGATCCTGGGATGGGAAGGAGTCTTGTACAGGCACTCAGATTAAAAATGATTGTCTATATTTTTTTGATGCCCAAATAATGCATCCGTATTGTTTACAAATGACTGTAGGGAAGGACAGAGATAGAAGAGTGTACAACAAGGAGTGTGTTTCCAACAAGCACAGTTGCCCAAGTCCTATGATCTGGCTCACATTAGACATTTATTAATCTGTTGATTTGTTTACCAGAAAATACTAGGATATCACTTGTTGGAAGATCTTAGTTGGTCAAATGGTTTAAACTAGTGTTTACTGTAGATCTGTGTGTTTGGATCTTAGAATCTCAAAATTGAAATCCATATTAGATTTGTTCTGTTCCAATTCTTTCATGTTAATGTTGGAAGGCTTGTGACTAGAAGATGCACATTGCAGATCAATGGTAAAATATTCCCACCTAAAAACAGAAGACAGGTGTTTTCACTCTGATTAGAATATCCTTTTCATTTACCAGATGATCCTTCTCTGTACTTGCCACACTGACTTGCACAAGTACACACACACACACATACACACACATTACACTTCTCTTCATACTTCCTTCATACATATCATTACAATACTTCCTGCCATGACAAGTTTGAAGATTTAAATAAATGATGGTTTTTAAATGGTTTAGAAAGATCAAGGGAGTTTTAAGAGTTCAGTGCAGGAAAGAAACCACAGTAAAGAGCTAAAAGCCCTGCCAGAGAAAAGAAACATATTCCTTGAGAATTTCAAGAGGGCCTCCCCTCCCACTTAGGGTCCTACTTTTGACTCAGCTTTGATACAGAGGCAGGCCTGTATCTGTCAGCCTAGAGCTTTACATATTTAAGCTGTGGATGCCTGGTGTCTACTCAAAGGAGCCTAATGACCCACTTTTCTCATATTGGTTATTATTTATCACTTAGAAATAGAATAGAATTAATAGAATAGAATAGAATTAATAGAACAGAATTAGAATAGAATTAGAATAGAATAGAATAGAATAGAATAGAGTTAGAATAGAATAGAATAGGGGCTTCCCTGGTGGCGCAGTTGTTGGGAGTCCGCCTGCCGATGTGGTGGACGTGGGTTCGTGCCCCGGTCCAGGAGGATCCTGCATGCTGTGGAGCAGCTGGGCCTGCGAGCCATGGCCACTGAGCCTGTGCGTCCGGAGCCTGTGCTCCACAGTGGGAGAGGCCACAACAGTGAGAGGCCCGCATACCGCAACAACAACAACAAAAAAGAATAGAATAGAATAGAGCAAGATGACTCAGTTGGTATGAGGACAGTGAGCTTGTGGAAAACAAAGAGGAGCACTTGATGAACACCAGAAATTAGAAAGTGTGTTTACACCAACTCACTGACAAAATCTCCCACTTGTCTTAGAATGTCACGCCTTGGTTTGGTGTTTTGTGTCTGGCAATCCATGGTGTCTTATGGTAGATGTCCTTCTTGTCTTAATTCAAAGTATTGATAATTGTAATCTTAAAATCATGAAGTCTGAGTGAATTCTTACTTATCTGAATTTTATTTGGTCACAATTTTTACTTTCTGGAGGAAGATTCATGTTCCAAGAAAACAAGTACATTTTTCAAATTTTGGTGGGAACATGAGTGAATTATAGGATTTTAGGAAATTGTCATATAATTAATTATAATTTCTAGACTTATATGTCAGTTTCTATATAAAGAAATGAGACCTGCTTTTCAGAATGATGATATTTTTATATTTATAGAAGTCTCAAGTTTTTAAAAATTTTTTTAATGCTGGATTAAGGCAGAAATATGTGTATATACATGCACATGACTGTATATATATATTTGCATATATACAGTTTTTCAGCAACAAAGTGTGAAACAAAAAGAGATTTGAGGAAGATATTGCTTACCCAATATAGTATACAGATCTTTCTCCATTTACTTTAGGTTACATCCCTACAAACCCATCATAAGTTGAAAATATGTTTTGAAAGTGCATTTAATACACCTAACCTACCAAACATCATAGCTTAGCCCACCTTAAACATTCTTAGAACACTTACACATTAACTTACAGCTGGACAAAATCATCTAACACAAAGCCTATTTTATAATAAAGTGTTGACTATCTCATCTAATTTATTGAATACTGTACTGAAAGTGAAAAATAGAATGGTTGTGTGTGTACAGAATGGTTATAAATGTGTCAGTTGTTTACCATTGTGATCACATGGCTGACCAGGAACTCTAGCTCAATGCCACTGCGCAGCGTCATTGGACTGCATATTGATAGTGCAGCAGAAGATCAAAATTCAGGATTTGAAGTAAGGTTTCTACTGAATGCATATGGCTTTCACACCCTCATAAAGTTGAAAAATTGTAAGTCAAACCGTCTTAAGTTGGGTCCATCTGTATTAACCAATATTTTATTGGAGAACATTCAAACCATACCCCTGAACTACTTGATTTAATAGTTGTATTTTGATACTCTCCTTTAAAATCATAGATATGGATTTGGAATTGTGTTCATGAGGAATTTAATTTCAACATCTATCTACCCAACTACCTACCTACCTATCTACTTAACTGTCTTTGCCTCTATTGGTCCACTTCATCTAACTACCATGAAGGGGAATGTCTTCAAATCTTCACCACACAAATACAGAGAAAACAATGCTTTGTTTTGAATCAAGAATCAGAGGATTCCCTGATGAGATCTGATTATCTTGTTTGCATTGAGAGTACCATCTTTACCTCAAAGCTTCCACATCATTTGAATATATGCCTTGCATATTATTTGTAAAATTAAAATTTTAATAAGGCCCTAAAGCAGAAGAGCAAGCATCAGACTGTAATTCTCCCAGCTGAGTTACTTCTCCATATGGCAGTGGTTTCACATAGCACTAAAAGTCAGATAGGAAAGGAACTGCTTTCAGAATAAAAAATGGAAATCAGGGTGTGTGTATGTGTGGGGAGAGGGTGGTTGTGAGAGTATATATCTGTTTCTGTTTGAAAAAATACCAATATATATTACCTCTTATTTACCAGGTGTATTGTTAGGTACTTAACAAAAAATGTTTCAAAGAAGTCTTACTGTGATATAACTCTAAGAATCTTTATTTTAAATGTTAGATACTGAATTTCTCCTAAGTTATCCAGTTTCCAAAGGAATAGTAAGAATTTGAATTTGTGTCATTGTACGCACTTCTCTTTATAGCATTTGTTGTAAAAGGTACATTTTTCACTGAGAAAACTTAAAAAAAAGTCACAAAATACAATAGACCACACATAAATTTTAACTATTCAGAAGGAAAAAGGCATAGTAATTTTCCAAATAAATTATACAGATACATATGTATATATAATATATAAATTATATATATATATATACAAATATATATATGCCAGTATTCACATTGTTGTAATTTTCTTTTCTGTTATGTGATATTCTTCTCCTTTGATTTTGTCTCCTCAGTTCTCTAATGGAGCTAGTGGAATCTCTTCCCATCATACGTTTTATATTTCTTTATACTCTTTAACATGTTTACACACTTTCAATTCTTACTCATGTTGATCAACTTGAGATGAAAAGGAGAAAATTGTTCAAACAGGTACCAGCAAATTAAGATAAGCACAGTTTATATTATTCCCTCACTTGTGCACAAGTGTCTCTCTCTGGATTAAAATTAACCGAGAAGGAAGGCAAATTGGATATGTTGATCTATCCCTGTCAGAGCTGACAAATGGAAAACCTGTCGGCGAGGAGGTTTCATTCACAGCAGGAGTGCAATATCTTCTCTCTGAATTAAATAGCGTGATGTGAATTTTATATATCCAGATTCTTTTCTGAGCCACAGACCAGGAGTACCATCATTCCCTAAACATTTTCTAGTCAAGAGTTTCAGAAACTCGGTTTCATCACACCTTGGAGATAACACAAACATTTACACATAATGAAAGTATATTTACTACTCACTAAATAATTAAAGAGACTAGTAATGGAAGAGGTCAAGATCACAGAGACAACACAAGGTAAACCACTCACTGTTTCAGGAGATAATGTCCTCTCTTTAATGCATTTTCCTCACTCTATACTCCTATCATTCTCTGTTCCTATTGCCAATTTACCATTTATAAGATAAAATTAAAGCTAGTTTTGTCATTCTCCACCAGTAAACTATGAACTCACTGAGAGTTATGACCAAGTATTGGTTGTTACTATTTCATATATAGTTTTTCTTTTATTACACATCTGTGTGTCCTAGAATGAGTTTGAGTATCATATACAGTTGACCCTTGAACAACATGAAGGATTAGGGGTGCTCACCCCACACACAGTTGAAAATCCACATATAACTTTTGACACCTCCAAAACTTAACTACTAATAGCTTACTGTTGACTGGAAGCCTTATTGATAATGTAAACAGTCAATTAACTCATATTTTTATGTTGTATGTATTATATACTGAATTCTTTTTTTTTTTTTTTTTGACTGTGCTGTGCAGCATGTGGGGTCTTAGTTTCCCAACCAGGGATTGAACCCACACCCCCTGCAGTGGAAGCATGGAATCTTAACCACTGGTCTGCCAGAGAAGTCCCCTATATACTGTATTCTTACAATAAAGTAAACTAGAGAAAATAAAATGTTATTAAGACAATCATAAGGAAGAGAAAATATGTTTTCAGTACATATATGTATTTATTGAAAAAAATCAATACAACATAACCAAGCTGATGGCAGCTTTGACTCTGCAACACTGGATGCCAGAACACAGTGGGAAAAGCCTATGGTGTTTTAGGCAAAATGACTCATTGTTAGAGTCAAGTACCTGTTTGAACTACAAGATTCAACACAAAAGTCTCAAGGAAAGCAATGAAGCTTCAAATTTCCAAACTTGAAATATATCCAGAAATAAGACAGTTATGTATTTAATTCTCCTGGACTCACATCAGCCTTTTTTCTTCTTTTTCTGTACCAGTCAGTTTCTATTTCATAGTCATAGTTTTTGTTATTCAACAACTTTGGAGTGACTGTCACTTGGCTTTGTCATGGTTCTGACACTAGACCCTGCTTTTTTGTGACCTTTCATGGTAGCTAACTCCAATAGCTGCCCATGGTCTTTGTCTCAAGTGTTATGGATAAAATGTGATTGGTCACTAGACAGCTGATAGTTAATATTCCCCTTGGTCCAATCATCTAAGGCAAGGTAAAAAGCAGAATTACATGATCCCTTAATTTTTTCTCCCTAGAATTGGGAGGTAGGTAGCTTAAGAAATATATACTGGTACATAAATATTATGGTGAACTTATTTTACATTCCATGGAACTATAACAGAAGTATTTTCTCAGTAATAAAAAGCTTCAGGAAATATATCATCTTCAAAATCCCTTTAAAATGTTTAATCCCTACTCTAGGTTGCTAAGTGAGAACTACAAATAATAACACAAAAGTGGTAAAAAAAAGTGAAATAAAAGGACTATTTGTGGACATTTAAATCAGTTAAGCACTGAGATAAGTAAAAAAAATAGGAATAACAATCACATTGGAAATGCCAATGATAATTCTTTATAAGAAGATATATAGGGCTTCCCTGGTGGCACAGTGGTTGAGAGTCCTCCTGCCAATGCAAGGGACATGGGTTTGTGTCCCAGCCCAGGAGGATCCCACAGGCCGTGGAGCAGCTGGGCCCGTGAGTCATGGCTGCTGAGTCTGTGTGAACAGAGCCTGTGCTCTGCAACGGGAGAGGCCACAGCAGTGAGAGGCCCATGTACCACAAAAAAAAAAAAAAAAAAAAAAGAAAAAGGAAGATATATAATACAGTTTTTACTGAGCCCAAGCTTGTACTGTTCACCACAGGACAAGTCAATAAATCAAGAGATGTGGTGTTGGGGCAAGGAATAGAGACTTTATTCAGAGAACCAGCAGACCCAGAAGATCGTGGACTCGTGTCCCAAAGAACCATATCTAAATTAGAATCCAGGCTTCTTTTATACTAAAAGGGGAGGGGATAACGTCCTGGTTCCAGTCAGACTCCGGAGGGGATGTGTTAATTTCTTTCTTCCTGAAGCACTCACAGGTGGGCCTTGTCAGGACATTTCTTGTGAGCTAAACAAATGTAATTTAGCTTAACACTCATAATGTGGGAGGCAGGGTTCCCAGAGATGGGCCACCATGTATAATCTAAGCTTGTAGGCAATGTCCCTTTAGTGATTAACTTGTAACAACAACAATAGAATACAAAGGTTAAAGTAAAAGAAACAGATCCAATATGGAGTCAGATTTGTTCTTCCCTATTACACAACAATTAATAAAATTAACAAAATAATATACAAGGACTCACACCATCAGTTTTAATAATAATGATAAGAAGGGATTTTTGCTTACCGCTTCTTCTGGTGAGAGCACAGTTTGCTTCCTGAGGGATTATCCCCCTCAAAATCTATCTATTCATCTTCTCCCAGAGCTTCTGTCTCTTGGAAGTACAGAGAAGCCAGATTAATACACTGAAACTCAATGCTTAATCTTTATGTTTTCTAAGTCTGTTAGTTAATAGACCTTTTTCTCTTGGATTCAAAACTGATAGGTTAAAGGTCTGGAATTTGGTAAGATCACCATGTAGTGATACTACCTGGAAATTAAGTTATCATTTGAAGTTAGCAATGAAAAGGCATTGACTCCTGGTGATGTAATTTGAGCACCTGGATTAGCCATACCAGACCTTAAATTCTGACTTTTAACACCAACTTGATTTGCATTTCTTTCAGTTGCAGCAATATCAATTCTAAATATTATAAGCATGTTTCTCAAAACTTTGAACAAATTCTTAAAGATGTAATGTTTCCTATTTTTCCTCTTATTAATTCTGCCTAAATAGGACATTCTTGTTCTCATTATTTAGCTTAGTTTAATTCCCTTAAATCTCTTTAAATGGATTGTAGGATTCTTTCCTGATGGGTTTTTGTTTGAAATGGTAAATTTTCCAAAGGTACTGTTTTAAGAAACCTTATAGATGAAGTTGCTGGGATTTTTGTAACAGTGATGGAGTCATGGGTTGAGATGAAGTCATGGCACTTTAATGCCAATAGTCTAACAGGAAACATGCTAGAGAGATGAAGTCCCCACGAGAATGACGTGTGTGAGGTTGCCTCCCTTTGTCATCCATCCTTTCCTGAGGCAAACAAAAGATAACATGCCCCCTCTTTCCTTTCCAGTCACTCAAAGGTATTTGTCAATGTCCAAATACACTGACAGCAGTTTGTCCATCAATGCTGCCAGCAAATGGACAGGAAGATTTCTATCCTGCATTTATCTAGAAGGACGCTCAGATAAATGACACATTTGCTCCAGTCTGCCCAGGGGGAAAGCCTGACAACACCACATAATGAAGACTCAGTTTCTCCAGATACTTCAAAACCTCAAAAGCACATGGAATCACCTCCTGCCCTCACCCCACTCCAGCCCTTATCCACACCTATAAACTTATTTTGACAGATGGGTTATTTACACAGGGAGGTGGGAGGAAAAAGGAAGGTCAGAAACTTGCTTTCAGCCTTTACTGCTCCTATTCTTGTTTATAAAACTGAATTTGGATTCTTTCTGAGTCAACTTAAAATTTAACTTCAAAGAGAACATAATACAGAGGTCAGGGTGTAGAAAGAAAGAAAGTGAAAATATAAATGATGCATAGAGCAAGGTGATATAGGGATGAGCAAACATATCTGTTATGACAAAATGGATAAGGGCTGGCATCCACTATTAATGTGCAACCTCTGTTTGGATGGAAAATCAAAAGTCAACTATATGTTACTTACAAAAACAAAACAAAATACACCTAACAAAATGTCACAGAAAATAAAAGGGATGCTCAAAGTCATATTAGACAAAAACATACAAGCTGGGGAAGGAAAGGGGTGGTAAGAGTCATAATTCCACACAAAGTAGAAATCAAGGCAGAAAGCACTAAACAAACAAAAAAAAGAGCTTATTTTCTACTCTTATAAGGTATAATCTGCAGTTAAATATAACTATTTGTAAGCCTTTATGAGTCAAATACAGCATCAAATGGCTATGACTTAATTTTAAGGAAAAAAAAAAGAAATAAAATGAAAAATATAGAGAAATAATAATAAGAGACACAAGTATGTAACTCTTATGACACAAAACGTTGGTTAAAAGTGTACATAGCAAGCTGTTTTTCAAAATAAAGAAATATATGGATTTATTTAAAAGAAAAATACACATACATAATATTTCCTTGTACTGTTTTTTTATATCATTTAAATATGTAGAGACACAAAACTAGATAAAAAAATTTCTTATGTTTTTACCAAACTATAAAAGTACAAATTAAATAGAAACCAAATTTTGAAAATTAATAAAATTCAAATTACAACCACATTCGGATTTCATAGTAACAACATGTTGTATGTTTCAAATTTCAATGAACTGTGAAAACAGTCAGCTTTAAAGTGCCACTTTACAACTCTCCAGGTAATCTTAGCAGGTTACTTAACCTCCATGTGTGTCAGATTTTTGTCTGTGAAATGGACATAATTACAGCACCTACCTCAGAAGACTGCTGTAGATGTACTTCTAACAGAAACAGGCACTTAGTAAGTAGTATGTATGCTCAATTTAAAATATCTTATTTTTTAAATTTTCTTGCATTCATGATGAGCTAATTATTTTATTTATATTTAGCCAAATACCATACTTGTACATAAAATAAAATATTTTTCTACAAGGCCTTTGCTTATTTACTGGTATGCTTTCAGCTAAAGAACTTTTACCAATTTGTGAGTACAGTTGAACAATAAATCATAAAATTTCAAAGAAATGATTCCCTCACTGAAGAATTTAGAGATATTCCTAGCCATGGGGTATGTGTATGTATGTATATATATATATATATATATATATATATATATATATATATATATATATATATAAATCCTTTTGTACTTCTATGGAAATGTTTGAGAAACAGAAGTTTAATAGTGATGTTAGAGAATCTACAGCAAAAATTATTTTCCAATTGATTTCACTTTTTACTAGACTAGACCTTAATAAAAATGAAAAATATTAAGGTTCATTTATTTACATAGCTCTCATGCATGGTTTGTCAATTTTATGTAGGTACTGTAGTAGGAGCTATTGAAAACAAAAATAAACTGATCCTAAAATAAGGTTTCTGACCTTAACTGATCAAAGGGAGAGATACCCTTTAGAAAAAAGACAAAACATAAAAGGTAGGAAAAATGTGAAAGCTGGCATTCCATGCTTTAGAGTACAAAAATCTGGTTAATGTTATAGAGCTAAGCTTTATGAGAGGTAGAACTGTGATGATTGAAAATACGGTAATATAATGTAAGCTGACCAATATTTATTAATTTAAAAATGTCATTCAGCTAATTTTTACTGTTTTATATTCAAAACTAAAAGGAATATATTATTTTATTCAACCTAAAGAAGGAGGTCATCAGTAAAATACTCTGCATGTATTTGAAAAGGCAGGCAAATTTTATAGTCAATAATTACATTAGTATCTATGAAAACAAAGAGAATTATATGGACCATCAGATCTCATCCATCATGGCACCAGATGATGGCCTTTGGGAGTCATGACAAAGATTTTTCCTGAGTAAGCATCCTCTGCAGATCCTTAGCAGTAGAAAGGCCACCAGTATTTCTGATTGACTCTTACTGAACATAAGTATCTCCCTGTCTTCTCACAGGCCATGGGAAAGCACATGTGGCTATGTAAGAAGCAGCACAAGGCACTAGTGATATAGGCTGCGAAAGAAGATGTAGAGGATGAGTGGCTCACAGGGGGAGGGTTCCACCACATCACTGCAGTCCATAATTTACTGCTACTCATGCTGAACCAAAAATGGAAGCACAGTGTGGTTCTTTTATGGCCACATAGTGCTCAAACAATGGCACAGGATGGACCAGAACTTGTTTTGCACAATATAAATCACCTCCTGCTGTTGTTTCTCTGCCTCTTCCTCTTGCCATTTTATTTGCAGCCACACTTCAGAGCAATGATTTCACATACTTGGTTGTAGACTTTCTTAACCATATACGGCAATCAGGGCAAAATATTATGTTTTCATTTATTTTTCTAAATCTCAATGGAAAGCACATCTTTTCCCAAATGTGTTCTTGAAATATTTACTTTGTGAAAATAAAAATAGTCATTTGGGGAAGCAGATTCAGATGTTGTGCCAACCATAAACTCCACCTTGTGTTTTGTCACAATTAGATTTTTTTTTGCTCTCTTTAAGAATGTTTTACATGAAATGACTATTTTCACTAAAATGCTATTTTGATATTATATTGCTTTATACACTAAACTGAAGGGAAATAAAGGCAAATAGAAGTATAATTATTCTTAAAAACAAAATTAAAATGTGATGATGTAAATTCTGACAGGAACTCTAGGAGTCAAGATTAAAAATGAAGGAGGGGGCTTCCCTGGTGGCACAGTGGTTGAGAGTCCGCCTGCCAATGCAGGGGACATGGATTCATGTCCCAGTCTGGGAGGATCCCACGTGCCGCGGAGCAGCTGGGCCCATGAGCCATGCCCACTGGGCCTGCGCGTCCAGAGCCTGTGCTCCGTAACGGGAGAGGCCACAGCAGTGAGAGGCCCGTGTACTGCAAGAAAAAAAAAAAAAAATGAAGGACTGTTTCCCTGGTGGCACAGTGGTTGAGAGTCCGCCTGCCGATGCAGGGGACACGGGTTCATGCCCCGATCCGGGAAGATCCCACATGCCGTGGAGCGGCTCGGCCCATGAGCCATGGCCGCTGAGCCTGTGTGTCTGGAGCCTGTGTTCCGCAATGAGAGAGGCCATGACAGTGAGAGGCCCACGTACCAAATTAAAAAAAAAAAAAAGAAGGAGTGATTTTACTGCTAATGGTTGTCTAAGAAGGAAGATTTGGAATTATGATATGTAGTAATTTAGACAATATCTAAATAATTGAAAGGAAACAATCAATAAATCATTAATGTATATTCTGTAATCACATTAAATCTTTATTTGCTACCATTCAAATTTATAAGATGTTTTAATTTATATTTATCATTAAACCAATACCATGAGATGATTGTGCCTCTCTCCTCACATTTCACAACTGAGAAAAACTAAATTCCTGGAATTTCATTGATTATCCTATGTTCACACAGTTCATAAATCATAGATCTGAGACACAACTACTGTATCGTGTACTTTCTAAACCAGGATTCCTTCAACTACATCACAGTGATCTCACTTTTACTCTTCATCTTCTTCATTTTTGCTTAATATCTGCTTAGGAAGAAAAATGAGTTGCTTCCAACTTCAATTAAAGTGTGTGTGTGCATGTGTGTGTGTTTCCTTATCAACCTTCTTCGGTATCTATGAGCCTTATTAGTCGGTTATTATTCTTTTCAAAATCCAACTTTTGGCTTTAATAATTTTCTATTGTGCTTTTTTTCTTACATTCCTTAAGGTCTGCTTTTTATAATTTTCTTCTGTTTTGGGTTGGGTTGTATCCCTCCTAATGATATGTTCATGTCCCAATCGTTGGTACTGGTGAATGTGGCTTGATTTAGATATAGTATCTTTGCAGATGTAATTAAGATATAAATTAAGATGACACCATACTAGAGTAGGATGGTCCTTTAACTTGATATGACAAGTGTTCTTATAAGAAGAGAAGAGACACAGACACAAGGAAAGACACCGATGTGACAACAGAAGTAGAGATTGGAATTATGCAGCTCCAAGGCAAAGAATCCCAAGGGTTGCTTGCAACTGCTGGGCACTAGCGGAGTGTATGGAACAGATTTTCCCTCTGAGCCCCCAAGAAGGAGCCAATCCTGTCGATATTTTGATTTGAGACTTCTGGCCTTCTGAACAATGGGAGAATAAATTCTGTTATTTTAAGTCACCCAATTTGTGGTAATTTGTTATGTAGCCCTAGAAAACTAATATATCCACTTTCCACTCTCTTTAGGTTTAATTTGCTGCTCTCCTTCTCACTTCTTGAGATGGATCCTTAGATCATTGGTTTATAGGTTTTCTTTTTAAATATGCCTTTAAGTTATACATTTCTTGGTAAACACTGCAGTAGTTGTATAACACAGGTGTTGATATGTTTCATTTTCATAGTTCCTTGGTTTAATATTTGCTAATTTCCTTTTCCTCAATGATTATGTAGATGTATATTGTATAATTTCAAAATATGTGGCTGTTTTTTATTTAGCTTGTTTTATTGAATCCTAGTTCAATTCCTTTGTCAGAGAAGATACTCTAAATTATTTTTAAATTTTAAAAATTTCTTAAGAATTGTTTTATGGTTCATCATAAGTTCAATGTTAGCATACTCTAGAAACACTTGAAAGAAAGCATAATCTGTCAATTTGGAGTATAATAGTCTTAGTTTAGTCTTAAAGTATAATGGTCTTAAAGTTTATTAATCAGATTATTCATATCTTCTTTACTTTTACTGTTTTCTCTTAGTTTTGTCAATTCATACAATATGTTTTTTGAAACTATGTTATTAGGTGCATGCATATAGGTAAATTGACCCTTTAATCAATATGTAATTTCTTACTTTTTCTTTGGCAATTACCTTGCTTTAAAACCTATTTTTTTCTGATACTAGTATAGCTATATGGTATTTTTTGTTCTTTTACTTTCAACATTTCTGTATAATTATATTTAAACAATGGATATGTTAGTAAATGGTATTGTTTAGTTCGGGTTTTTTTTTTGTTGTTTTCTTCTTTTTTCTTAATCCAGGGTAACAAACTTTGTTTTTATTTTATGTGTCTATGATTGATGATTATTCCATTTCTATGTATATCTTATTCAAAACTTCATTAATTTAAAACATAAAATCTTTTCAAAATGTGTAAACCTCAAGTGCCTTTAGGTATTATTGGTAATTTGGGGGGCAATGAGTAATATGGCAGATATTTTTATTTACTAAATATTTACAGGATTGAAATGAATTTTCTATTTATGATTTCCCTCTAAAGAGTAAACATATTCTATATCTTAGGTAACACTATAGGAGAACTGGGGACCTGTACCAATGATATCAGCCTACTCATCTATAAGGTGAGTAAGTAAAGAATGTAAGGTGAGTGGTAAAGAATAGTGTGTTTGATCTTGTTGCTTCCTTCAAATGTGCTGTTGGATCCTGCTTATTTAACTCATTTAATGTGTTGTGCTCCCAGCAGGCTTGGTGCTGCAGAATATCATTTTATTCTTCAACCTGTTTAACTTCAGATGAGATGCAAAAATACTCTCATGTGGTAATAGAAATAAATCAGAAGGTAGAAGTTAAGTAATTGATATAATATTTTAAGAGTTCTATTGGAATTAAAGGATGTATTATGATTAAGGAAAGCAGGAAGAGAGTATACGTTAACATGTATGGATTCATTTGGAATCACAAAAGCCCAGTTTGATTGAATATAGCTCTCTTGGCCAACTATTCAGTCCTTTAATTTTAAAAAGACATCTTAGTACTTTGTTAAAACAAATGTACAGCGTGATATCAGTTTAATATTCTCTTCTAGGTGATGATAGTGTTCATACTAAGAAAAAAAATTATTTAGCAGTTACCTACTTTATAGGAATGAACTCTTCTAGGCACTTTACATGCATTACTCCTTTAATATTCACAGCAATATTGTAGGCTTTCTGTAATTATCCCTATTTTATAGATGTAGAGAAAGCTTATAGAGGTTAAATAAATGTCAAAGCTCCAGAATTGGGAAATAGGGAAGCCATAATTTAAAATCTGATTTTTTTTTGTTTAGTTGTTGTTCAAAGTCTTTGTCCTTTTCTCAAAACCTGGCAGCCACTCAACAGGTCTTATATAAAATAACCAATGTTCTACTGAGACCCTGATAAATTCAAGAATTGTAAGACTCAGTTTTATTAAAGAAAAGAATGGGAATGAGGTAGAGTGGAATAGGGCACAGTAGTTCTTGGAAGTAGTAAAAAATGTGACACTGAGATAAAGAAAGAATAATACTGTATACAAAAAATGCTGCTTGATTCTCAATTCTGCTTGTGGGTGAAATCTACCTAAGACTTAGGAGGGGGAAGCAGGAGGACTCTACTTTTATGAAAGGTAAGTGTTAAAAAATCAGTTGAAAAACCAATGCACCTATTAAGAGAGGTAGTTAGCATTTCAAATTATATGAACATCAGGTATTTATTTATTTACTTTTCACCAGCTATTTAGTAAACACTTATTATATGCAGGCATTCAATTAAGTAAGTAGTGGAAATACAGAAAAAATCTATCGACAAGGAGATTGCCAAAGACCTTATGAAAAAAGTAATAATGCATAAGACATTTGAAAGGTAAGTGAGAGTTAACCTGATATAGGACAGGGGAGGGGATGATGGATAAGTGTTCTGGGTGAAGGGCAGGGACTTTGCTACATACCCAAGGGGAGAGCCGTCAATCTAATCCCAATTTTCCAGAGAATCAGTTTCACCAAAATGTTTAACAAGCAAAAAATTCAAGAATGAAAAAAATTTTAAAAAGTGCTTCTCTAAGTCAAATTTAAATTATTTTCTTTTTTCCCTGAATTTCTGCACTATTGTATATGCAATCTTATCCCCTTCCAAAGAATTTTTTTTGATTCTTTTAAATGGAAACTGTTCTTAAAAAGCTTTTATGTGTAATGTGAGAAGTTTTAGAACATTCATCCACATTTAGCTTTTGCTGAAAGCGGGGGGAGGAAATTGTTTATAATAAAAACATAAAAGACATTTTATAATTATGTGTAAGCTAAAATAATATGGTTTTGGGGGGCAGAATAAATAATCAGTGAGAAGCACTAGCAAAACTGATCCATTCAATGTTTATTGTCCATGGTGAATCAATTAGAAATGACCACAGCAACTACAGTGAGCAAAATATAAAAGTGTCTTTCATTAGCTGGTTTATTTCTAATTCACATGAGAATATTTTGAAGCAAAACTGTACAAGTAGTAGTATGCTTTTTAAATACAATTTGCCTGGTATTGCCCATTTCATTTCATCGTTATTTTTTCCTACATTAAAGCTAATTAGTAAAAACATGGTTTTAACCCCAACTTTGGAAATATTGATAGCCTATATAAACTTTGAATGGGCCAGGATTAAAAGTACCAAATAAAGAACCTGTAACCTGAACTTGTAACCTGTTACAAGAGGTTCGTTTTTATTTTCTTTGTGTATATGTGCATGTGTGTGAGTGAATGTCTAAGTGACCATTTTAATGTTTTGTGACTTTAAAGTGTCCATTTACATTTCAGATAAAGGTATAAAAAATACAAGAGGTCTCCTAAATATTTTATTTCAATAAAGAAAGTTCAAATATGTTAAGAAATATATGTCTAGAAAAGAACATACTAATCCATTGGGGTTTGGTTTTAAATCATATGAGCATAAATTACCATAGTGAACTACTAATTATACATTATGGAACTTTTTACTTTCAAACTCCTCACTCTTACCTTCTTTGCTCAAGTAGAAGCACTTGATGTTTAGTGATGGAGTAAACATTTAACAGGTGCCAACTTAGTGTCAGCTGCTCCTAACTGACATCAGGGACCATATTTTAGTCATCTGTGTAATGGCAGAGCTTAAGGGTTTTCATATAATAGAAACTCTAAGAACATGTGAATGGGTTTGCTGGATCAGCTGTGAAGTACCTTCTCATATTCGTGCCTTCACAGAAGATACAGATTCATTAGGGCCAGGAAAGGTCCACGAAAAGTTGTAAAAGTGCAGGGAAAGGAAGTAAGGCTATAAAACATCATGTTTCAACTCCAGCATCTCTATCCCTAGCCCCGTCCAACTCAATTGCCCACCAGGGAGAAAGGGAGGGATATGATGTCTCAACTGTGAAAATCAGTGACCTAGGTCTAAAGGTGAGTCACTGATATGACACACTCACAGAGCAGCAGCAAAAGCTACTGGATTCTCGTGGAATAAATATTCAGCTAATGAGGAGTCACACCTATTCGCCACTGGGCTTAACCAGCAAGGACACTCAGTAAGATCTTAAAGGCACGTCAGAGAAAAGAGAAGAAGGGCAGGACAAAAAAACCAACCAACCAACCAACCAACCAACCAACCGACCAACCAACCAGGGAAACACCAACAAGCTACAGAGGAGATAAAAAGAGCAAACAATGTTAGAGAAATGTATTATCTCTAATCTCTAGAAGGGAAGGAAAAAAAATAAAAAAACCTTCAGCAGTGAACATTACAAACAAATAGCACCTACCCTGGTCCATAGGAAACTGTTAGATTATAATCTAAGGGTCATCATTTGGTGTAAACAAAGTGCTATGGGAGCACCAGGGAACTGGATAAACCTGAATGCCGAGTCAGAGCAGTTTCCTCAAGGGGGTCATGACAGAGATGAATCTTAGAGTATTGATAAGATGTAGCCTGGTGGAGAGGGAAGAGATGCAGTTCCCGGAAGAGGAACATGAGCAAGGCTACATACATGTGGGGCTTCACGGAAGCCTAGAATGTGATGTCAAAAAATAAGTGAGAGGGAGGGATGATGAAAGGTATGGATGGTAAGGTTTTCTAGAATCTTCTTCACAATGTTAAGGAGTAGTGATCCTCCCCCTACATTCCTCTCTCCAACTCCTACAAACACTGGACTCATTGTTCCTCTCTAGAAGTTGTATTGATTTTACATTCTATACATTTCTTAGATTTGTTTCTTCTTGATTCTCAGGCCATTGCTTTTGTCAAAGCACATTAGGCTATGTTAGGTCCTGCCACCATATATCCTATAGCACCTTTCTCTCCCTTGAGCCATATCCATCAAACCTTATTAGAATCACTGGTCAGTTTCACCAAGCCCTCTTCTGGTCCATCCTCGGTCTGTCTCGCTTATCATAGTATCCCTATTGACAAGATAGATGATGAATAAATTTTGCTTGAATGAAGTTAAAACTTACCTAAACCATTGCAATAATCTAACTACTCCCCCTTGACTTCAAATTTCTCCCCGTTTCTTACACTTGCCATGCTGCAACAATGTGCATAAAAGAAAGATTCTTGCCTTACAAATAAATAAGCTATTTTTGTATAGAAATTTGAGAGTTTATTCATAAATATTTACTTAAAGAAGACTTCTGAGCAGACTCCCACATAAAAAAATGTACTGAAATGGGTGCTAAGTTTTTAGGTCCTTTTCATGAACATACATTTCTTATTTCTATGTTTCTCCTTAGTAAGAAACTTTTGAAATATGCCCCCAAATATTTGAATTGAGTCTATTCACAAGTGCACTTTTATTTTCTTTTTATAAAACTTACGATTATATGAGTTGAGAAAATGACATCCAGGTGTTGACTGCCCTCTTTTTTTTTTTTTTTTTTTTTTTTTTGCGGTACGCGGGCCTCCCACTGTTGTGGCCTCTCCCGTTGTGGATCACAGGCTCCGGATGTGCAGGCACAGCGGCCATGGCTCACGGGCCCAGCTGCTCCACGGCATGTGGCATCCTCCCTGACCAGGGTACGAACCCGTGTCCCCTACATCGTCAGGCAGACTCTTAACCACTGCGCCACCAGGGAAGCCCTGCCCTCTTAAATGAACTTAATTGTCAAATATTTCTAGTGAGAATTTTTTCCTCTTCCTCTGCTTTAAGATAAAAATAGAAGTATTATTCCTTCTGCCTCTGAAAAAGACAGATGTCAACAAATAGATTCCCTGATGAAAACAAAAGGATTTATTTCTCCTCTAACATATTTATCCAAGGGTAAGTCCTTGAAACGAGGATGACTCAGGAGATCATAGGCTGAGTACATTTTTAATTCTAATCCTAACCATGTCACTGACTTAAATATGGGTCTTATTTCTCATGTGTCTTAATCTCCCTGGCTGTGAAAGGAGAATAATAATTTCTCCCATGCACCTAGTGCTTTGAAAATCCAATAAAGCATCACAGAAGATGCTGTACAAAATGTACAAAATGTCATGAAGGAAAAACAGTCTACAAAACAAATAAGGTGGAGGGGTTTTTGATATGGATTTCATTGATGTAATGAAAGAAGTACCAAATATTAGTCATTGTGTGCCATGTGAGATGACTTGCTAAGTGGAGGGTTTGAGAAGTAAATAAACCATCATATCTCCACTTCCCTCTAAAAGGAGCTCCTTGCTTAGTTGAGGCAGTAGGTGTACAGACAGATTACCCCCTTCATTTGATGAACATTTGTAGAGTATGTGTTATATGCCAGACATTGTTTTAACCAGTGAGAATGCAACAGTGAGGTAGAATGGATATGAGGGATCACTTCTCTGATTGAATTCTAATGGGTGAAACAAACAACAATCAAGATAAGTGTATATATAT
Source organism: Mesoplodon densirostris (assembly GCF_025265405.1). Lineage (NCBI taxonomy): Eukaryota > Metazoa > Chordata > Mammalia > Artiodactyla > Ziphiidae > Mesoplodon > Mesoplodon densirostris. The sequence goes on from NC_082664.1 coordinate 20,046,689, forward strand.
AAAATTAGTCCTAGGAGGAAAAAAATAAGCACATGGAAAGAAGATATGTATGCTGGGGGTATGGGAATTTTAGACAAGCTGTTTAGGCGAAGCCTTATTTCAGTCCTTTTTAAACAAATACCTGAAGGAAGTGAGAGAACTAGTGATATAGGTCTCTGAGAGAAAGCGAGTTTAAGGCAGCAGTGCCCATGCTGAGACATCCACGTTAACAGCAAGCTCTGCTTACTTCCTAGGTGGTGTCCTCTCCAGTTGCCTATTTCTGGCACAGAGGATCCAAGGTTATGCTTATGCCAAGTGCCTTACAAGTTTTCTCAGGAATAATTCAATCCAATATGATCCTAATCTCCCTTCACTGTAGAAGTTCAGAACTAGGGCCTGGAGGAGGGTTGCGGGTTGCCATTCTGCAGCTTCCCTTCCTTGTGGGGTCCCATTCAACATGCCTTCACCAGTTATAAAACAAAAATTCCCATGTATATCATAATAAATGTCATAGGCTGGGATCATGATCAGGTGGAGGGAATTTGGTGGGATTTTTAATGTCTTAATGATATCAGTTGACCCTAGAGATCCTTCAAAGCCAAGGTGGCTGTGGTTAAGAGATGACTAGACTGCCTTCCAGGAAGAGACTACAGTGTAAATGTATTTTGGAATGAAGAAGTAGACATTTTCAAAGAAATGTTTCATCGAGGACCAGAATATATGGAATGTAGAATGAAATCGCTAGAGAGGAAGCCATAAAGGGAGTTTGGGATCATATCATGGAGAAATTTAAGGGATTTGGTTTCTTCCTATAGGTAATAAATGGTTGTAAGCATTTTACATTTTAGAAGAATTCTGCTTCTGCAGAATGTTGGGTGGAAGAAACAGGAGAAATTGAAGCCAAAGGTAGCAGATGGAAGACTATTACAAAGGTTTAGGTAAGAGTGACATTCATTGAATCAGTGTTTATTTGTCACCCGTTCTGTGTGAGGGACTGTGCTTGTCAACAGAAATGTCATACTGAGCCAAACAGAACCAGTGTAGGCCCTCAGAAGGCTTGATGAGACTATCAGTGTTCTCAGTAAAATAGGATGTTTAAGGTTCAAGGAACAGAATGATACTATGAGGACATATGGTGACACAATATAACATAATCTAAGAATAGCTGGACCAAGAGTACTGACCTGAGAATTGAGAGGAAATAACTGAGAAGAAGTCATTTCAAGAGATGTTTAGAATGTAGAATAAATACAACTTTTAGAGAAGAGAGAGAAATGATGGAAATAAGTCAACCAGTTCTGCTACATTTCTCCTCATTTAATTACAGGATGCTCCTATTCTCAATTCTTAGATACTTTAGATCACAAGGAGATATCTGCTAAAATTAACAAGCTCTGTTCTAGGAGCTTAGATACAAGTGTGTTCAGACTTCTTTTCTTACACTTTCCTCACTAGAACCAAGTTCTACACATACACTTAAAACTTGGGATGCATTTATATCAACAAAAAGTATATTGTGAACACGTACTATTCTAAGAATGGGCACACAGTGAACCAAATAAATATAAATTTGTGTTCTCATGGAAATTACATTTTAGTAGGCAGAGATGGACAATAAGAATTAATTTGTATACTTTATGATTATAAATATTATGGGGAAAAGAGTGGAGGGTAGTGGAAAATCAGGAACATGAGGGATTATATTCTAAACATGGAGAAATTGGTGTTAGAGCAAGAACTTGAAGGAAGCAAAGGAGTGCTTCACCTGGATGTCTGAGGGAGAGCTGTCCAGATGGACAGAAGAGTCTGTTGTGCCCCATTTCCTTGGTTCAGAGCATGGTGAGGAGACCAGTAAGCCTGGAGCTGCATGACTGAGGGAGGACCTGTAGAAGATAAAGGCTGAAGGGTTATGGAGGAGAATTGATCATATAGAATCTTATAAGCCTAGGACAGACTTTGGGTTTAACTTAGAATTTAGGAGCCATTTGAAAATATTTGAAAAGAAATGGCATGATGGGTTTCAGCTTGCTACAGTTGCTCTGTTGAGTATAGACTACAGGGTCAAGTGAGGAAGCAAGCAGGTTAATTAGGGAGAACTGTATTTATCAAAGTGTTTTACTTTCTTAGACTTGCACATGCCTGGGACTTGGAAATATTAGCAGTATAGACTTTTCAAGCGAATTGCAGTTTTTTATTAACATCAAATCTATGAAGCCTAGGATACATGCCACAATGGATATGGAGAAGCCAATACCTCCTAAGAAGCTAGGCATCCAAGCTGGGAGGAAGTGAGAGAGTGTCATGGACATAAATACACTACCAAATGTAAAATAGATAGCTAGTGGGAAACAGCCACATAGCATGGGAAGATCAGGTCGGTGCTTTGTGACCACCTAGGGGTTGGGATAGGGAGGGTGGGAGGAAAGCACAAGAGGGAGGGGATATGGGGATTTATGTATATGTATAGCTGATTCACTTTGTGATACAGCAGAAACTAACACACCATTGTAAGGCAGTTATACTCCAATAAAGATGTTAAAAAAAAAAAAAAGAAGTAGGCATCCAGGAAAATAAGTCGGACTACACAAGTCAACTAGAAATCACTAAAACTGTATACATGTAAAAAAAGTTACTTCCAAGTTGCCTAGGTACTTCTACATTTCCTTCCAAATCTATATTTTATGCAATCATGAGAGGAAATGCAATAATAAAATGGAATCAAGTGATCTGAATTTTATCCAGTGTTTATTACTTAATTAATTAGAGATCACCTAAACCAAATTTTTTTTTATTCTACAGAGAAAGATTTTTCACCTTGAAGATTTTATAATTCTAGAATATAAGAAAAATTTAGGGAAAAACTATGAAACATAATAGTGGAGATTGGTTAAACTTATTACATTACCAGAAAAATGCAGGTTGATTTCAGTATTACAATTTGTTATGCATTTTGGGAATGGAACTTGCACTTGCTACTCAAAGAGAAATAATATAAAGCATAGTTCACAGGCATAACACATAATGGATGATCAAAAAATAGTTTTCTCTTTACCTCCCCTATTATAGAACCTTAAAGTTAATGATCATATCAAAATGTGATAACCAGACTTAAGAAATGACAAGTTTCCCCTTTCTTCCATTACTCTGTATTGTTCTGTTCACATGTCATCTTTAATATTTTTTCTGAAAATATTTTTTGAATTGTTATGTGTATTAAGATTAGTTCTAAATGCAAATGATAAGAAATCTTCAAAGAATGTTGCCTAAACAAAAATAGAAGTTTACATTTCTTTCTGTTGGAGAAATCCAACACTGTTGCAGTACTAATGAAATCAGAGGCCCAGGCTTATTCCTTCCTGTTTCTTTGTCATGTGTAGCTTCCAGTCCCATGGTCACCCCCATAGTCCAAGATGGCTGCCAACGCTCCAGCCATTTCATCTGATTTCCATCCAACAGGAAGTATGATAGGATAAAGACTCAGAGACAAAGGGTATACATCTGTGTTTTTTTTGTCATAAAAAAGGTTCTCACATGACACATTCATTTATATCCTTTGGCAAGAACTTAATCAGATAACACCATCCAGCTGCAAAGGAAGCAAGGAAATGGTCTAATTTCTCAGAAGCATTGTACTTAGCTAAAAATTAGACATTTTATTAATACGTAGAAGGAAAGAGTGGGTATTGAAGAACAACCAATAATCTCTACCAAAATAAGTAATCCTTACTTTAATTTGATCTCTCTTTGATTATAGCCACTGATCATCTGACAGGTTGAATAGCCAATATATAACTGGAAAAATCCCATAAATACATATTTGAAATTCATAAGGAAGCTCGCTGAGCTGTGTAGGCTCCTTGTGAATCATTTTGCTATATGTCGGAAGCTGGGTTGTTCTTGGAGGAAGAAGAAACCACATGACAGAACATAATGCACCAGACCAAGTCCATATCAGGACGCAGAAGGGAATCTGTGACTGGGCATGTTAATTGGTGAGCTGCAAGGAAGGTCTGGAAAAACAATTATGTCTAGAGAAAGCAGCACTCAAACCATTCCATTGAAAATATTCAAGAGAATAAATTTTCAAAGTTATTGGTGCCTTTAATACACAGAGAAAACTCAAACCCATAACTTGGCCAGAGTCCTACCACTGGTCTGGCTTACTTCTAATTAAACTGAATTTTTGTTTCCATTAGGATCTCTTTATGTAAATGGAAAAGTATGACAGAGGGAGGATTTTTAAATTCTTGTTGTCATAATAAGTATGTGTATTTGAAGGAAAAGAGAAAGAGATGAGTCAGTTTATTTTTATGAGTTTTTATGGGGAGCAGGAATATTTTGGAAAACTTAAAAGAAATTCAAGGATGCTCCATTCTATCTCTGCTTCAGGAAAACTAAGCCCTTGGTCATAGTAATGATCTAGGGTTTTGGCCTGGGCTGGGTGGGAGGTTAAAGGTGAAATATCTGGCTGGCCTGAACTAATGCTTAGAGGGATTAGGATAGAAGCATGTAGGGCTATGGGGTTGTGGGAGAGAGAAATCAAGAGGACAGAGTTAATGAAATTTAAGTATAGAGAAGATGGTTATACAACCATCCTCCAATTTTACTGCAGCAAGAATTAACTGGGGTGTTACATAAAGTACAGATTCCTGTGACCTCTACCTACCTCCTCACCAGGGATTTGCAATCAGCACCCTTAACCAATACCCATGGGAAAAATTATTAAATGGGTTCCCTGAAAACTATCTAGGGGGAAGTTTATACAAGAAAAATGAAGATGCAGTTCTGGGGGAATTACTTAAAGCACACCATTGTGTGTTGTGTGTGTGTTTATGTCTGTATGTATGTTTATGAGTGTATGTTTATGTGTGTCTGTGTGTATGTTCTTAGAAAAACAGCATGATATATACCATTCTTTCTCTAGTAAAACCTTGCAGAAAGTGGAGCAGACTTAATTTTTAATAGTATATTTAATATGCTGACTTTTTAAATTTATTTATTTGTCTATTTTTGCTGCATTGGGTCTTCATTGCTGCACGCAGGCTTTCTGTAGTTGCGGCGAGTGGGGGCTACTCTTCATTGTGGTGTGCGGGCTTCTTGTTGCAGAGCGTGGGCTCTAGGGTGCGCAGGCTTCAGTAGTTGTGGCACTCAGGCTCAGTAGTTTTGTCCCACGGGCCTAGTTGCTCCGCGGCATGTGGGATCCTCTCGGACCAGGGCTCAAACTCGTGTCCCCTGCATCAGGAGGCGGACTCTCAACCACTGCACCACCAGGGAAGTCCAATATGTTGCCTTTTTAAAATGAGAATTTAATATCATGCCTTCCAATGCTCCAGCAAAAACAAAACAGAGAATCTACAAATTTAATAAACACTATGTCCTAGGTACTATTCTTATAGCTTATTTTATCCCCATACACACCCTAAAATGTGGTTATTAATATTATTCATAAGCTACATATTTTTAAATATATAAATAAATAAGGTACAAAGAAGTCAGGTGACATGCCCAAGTCACACCTTTAGTAAATGACAGTTTGGCTCCCAGGATTTCTACCACTAGACTATCCTACCTGCCCTCACAGTGTTTCTTGACACTAGAATCTGGAAGAACCCACGCCGATGCTAATGCTGATATTGTTAGATGTTGTAGAAATTAATTAGTTTACTAATTAATCATGGGTTTGAACTAATACTAGCCACTTTGCAGACATACAGATGAATGTCAAGGTCCTTGGTGAGGAAAAATGAGTAAATCAATGGTTAAAATTCACTCAGTGCTCAGTTCTATAGGCTAAGTCAGGGTGTGGTGTGATGGTGAGATGGAGAAGGCTCGCTCACCTCACCTTGGGAGGACTGGGAGTAATTTGGAGAGGAGAGGATATTCCTGAGAAAACTCCCATGGCAGTTCATAAGGCTGAGCATCAGCTAGTCAGGCATAGATAGGATGGAGAAACCATGGGATAGTGTGTGCAAATAAGTGGGGGAATGAAAGAGCACAGGGCTGGCACCAAGTTTGGAGGGGCTGCACCCAGGGTAGAGGCAAAGATGTGAAACCACAAATATCTTTGCTATTCATGTTAAGGCGGAGCATCATATGGATAAAGTCAAGGATAATATTTGTGAGCTCTCAGCAAAAACCAAGTAAAGGATGATAAAGATTTGAGTGGTGGTGGAGAAAGGGTTAATAGGAGAATAGCCTAAACAGGGTCTCCCAAAATGTTTCAGTAAAATGGTTCTTTGATTAAGCTAATTTAAAAATGGTGACTATTCTGTATTTTAATTCTTTAAAGGTTTCCTCAAAACCTGACATTACAAAAGGTGCTTGATTTGTGTGATGTAGCATTCTCCAAATGTAGCAAACCCAGAATGTTTTCATTTTCTCCTCTTCCTTCTCCTTTTCTTCCTCCTTTTTGGGGTAGCACCTATTAACATACCACAAAACTTATACTCAACGCAGTACAACTAGGTGAAAATCTAGCCATGAGGTATATTAGGACATTAAAATCTTTGGGACTCAATGACTCTTCATGTTGGGGAGAGTTGGTGGACAACAGCGATGCCGTTTATGGAAACTGATAATACAAGAAGTAATTGTGGATGTCAAGGGGCATAGGGGAGATTCAATTTTTAAGTTACTGAATTTAAGAGGCTTAAGCAGCATCTAACTGGACACACCTGTGTCTACTATGTGTTCAGAATATTTTATTTCAATTTCAATAACTAAGTTAATAAAATCTAACTGTCTATGTTTCTACACATATGCATGTGTACATATGTATTTAGCTGAGGTACATACTATATACATTATAAGAATGAGAGATTATTGAGCATGCATCTATAAAGGGTCAGCTCCTTCAATAAGTCATTTCTTGTCTTGATACAGTTTATGTGTACACACACACACACACACACAATCTTGATAAAAATAATGATTTTCAAATTGTAAACTTGAATAAATTAAAACTCTTAATATCCTCAACAAGTTAAATTTTGGAAAATTCATGTAATAAACTTGTTTCTCCACAATAAAACATTGAGGAGGCATTTTTCAGTGGTAAAAATTTAAAAAAATACTATTTATTCCCATTCATAGCACTCAGAAAGAGCACAGTAGTTTGTCAGAGTGATGTCAACCATGAAAAATTCCAATTCTGAATAGTCATCTTTTGAGAAAGATAAAAGTAATGGAAATATTGGCTCAAAATTGAAATGCCCCTAAATTCTGTAACATTAGTGAGATATATATCATAGAAAACAGGGTTTCACCCGCGTAATCCCAAGTGAGCAGGTCAAATTGCTCATGCAGACTAAATGTAACTTTAGAGCTTTTCTTGGAGCAAAAATTACACATATTTATTTGGGAACCTACCTAACTTGGCAATATAACTCAGTCTAGAATCACATACATTTTAAAGTATAAAAGATAAGGAAGAATAAGAAAAACAGTGATCATGCACTTGGAATAAACTCATTTAGTAACCAAGGATAGAGAAACTCTTAAAGATTTTAGATTTATTGAAATTTCATGCATTTGATTCTCTTTAAAAGCCCTCATGTTCCCTCCTTTCTGCCTGTTCTTGGTTCCTCCAGGCTTAGTACATATGCTCAGTTTAGAGGAAGAACTGAATAGGAAAGAAACCCTTTAAAGATGATTAGCACAAAAATGAAGCTTTCTCACAGAGATATTCAGAAGAATTGAAAAGACAAAGTTTAAACAAGGCCTCTTTGGAGAGAAAATGGGCAGTTACGTAAAACACTTTTTATATTTGGATAAAGTTCTGAAATATTTGCCTTTATTTTCCATTAATGGGGAAGCTCTACTTACTATAAAACCTAAAAGCATTAAGTTAAGTGCTATTTTATTGGTTATTAAAGCAGTACTAGCTACTTTATCAAATTTTATATGTCTAAGTATAATTGAATTTGTAAAATAGTAGCTTTTATTTGTAGAATTTTAATAAAAATGCCTATTTTTGAAAAATCCATAGACCTAATCATAGATACAGTTAAGTACCAGAAAGCACACTATATCCACTGACACAGGCATAGCTTCTAATCACAGCTTTGTCACTCACTTGCATCTGCCATAGGGCCAAACAGTGAATTACCCTGGTGTGCTTTTTCCATCTACAAAACTGGGAGTGGGGGTCAGCAGAGGTCTTCCTGCTTGACTGTACATGGGAAATATCTAGGGAGGTTTAGAAAAATGCAGATTTCCAGAAAATTCCTTCCTGATTTAGGTGAGTTTGGAAATCTGTTTTTTAAAATAATTACTCCATATTGTTTAACCAATAACCAAATTTAAAGAACACTGGATTCACAAGACGTCACATTTTTACTTTCAAAATTCCATAGTGAATATTCAAAGTATTAACATTTTGAAAAAAGGAGGGAATAAAGAAGGAATTCTTTTTTAACTTACGTATTTGATACTTTCTACAAAATGAACTGGTTTTGGGTTAGAATTCATCCTCAAATTTTTACTGCTAGTTACAGAGGTTAAAGCTTATAATTGTTTTGAGGATGAACGGTCCTGCCCATCACCTGTTCTGGAAGTACAGTGCCGCCAAAGGGGAGCACATACAAACGTCTTGCATCCAATTACGTGAGCGAGTAATTCCACCTCTGCGAATTTAAACTAAGAAAACTATCAGGATAAAACATGATGAAGAGATATAATATTGGAAAGGTTTTTTTAAATGAGAATTAAATGAAACATACAAAACATGATTTTAATCATTGTTTCTCAAATAACCTGGATAGCTTGGTTAAGAATAAAGATTCTCAAGACTCTTTTCTTGGAGATTCTAATGCAGTACGTCTAGGGTAGGGCTATCACCGTATATTTTTAAACAGTCCTCCAGGTGATTTTTATGATATGGTAAATTTGAGGATCATTACATTTAGTAAAATGACATTAAGAAATAAAATGCCATATAACGATTAGAACAATGGTGTGTATATTTATATTCTCATGAAAATTATAAGGATATATACTAGGTTTTTAAAAATGTTAAATTACACAAGTATAGTGAGAACCTGTTTTTGTTAAATAAGGTATCATTCTATTGGAAAGGTCCAGAAGAATTTAGTAATGTTATCTCTGACAGGGATGAGGGAGATTTTTGCATTTCTTTCCTTTCTATTTATCTCCTTAAATTCATTTTTCAACAATTAACATTCATTGCTGATGTCATTTTTTAAAATTAAAAGAGAGAAAGAAACCAAAGTGCTGGGCTGGCTTCTTGAATTGCTATACGTTTCGGAGGTAAGGCATTAACTTTAAGGTTTATTAAATACAGGGTAATGAGACAGAGGTGCCTGGCACTTCACCAGCTTCCCCAGAGTTGGCTGAAGGCAGTCCCTGCCCTGATTCTTCCACTTGATACTTGTGTGTTCTCCTGGAAGGTCAGCTCTGGCTGTATCTGAAAATGCTTTTCCAGAAGCAGTTGGAAAGAAGGATCCCACTCCATCGAAATAATAAGTTCCAGCTCAGTTTCCACTAAATGACTACTTTTAGTAAAGATTTTTATCTTAAGTAAATTTAATTCTTGTACAGCAGTAAATATTTAAAAATATATTTACTTCGCCCTTTGCCATTTAAGCTTATTTCTGTTTGTTTGGATCTGAGTGGAGACAGAACAGCTGAACCTCAATCCTACACAAAATGACCCTTATTACACAGGTTCGACAGAATTGGGCTTATAGTCAGTTTCAACTGAACAATTTCTTTCCTCTAGAAAGAATAGAAAGAAGCTTATTTGCATTAAAAAGCAAGGCTTTGATGGATTTTATTTTCTACAGCCCACTTTTTTTAAACATACGTAGTTATGCCCAAGAAAATGTAAAGATGAATGAAACCCTTCTGAAGTGCATCTGTTGTAAAACAAAATATTTTGGCAAGTTGCTTTTAGGGTTCAGAGATTAACTACATACACTTTTGTGAAATGCTTTGAAGATAAAAAGCATTTTCTAAAAACTTAGTATTATTATTCTAATTATTATTATTCTTTTAAGCATTCATTACAAAAAAAAACACTATACATATTAACCAGCTTAGTAGCAAACATTGATTTTCTTCTTTTTTTAACACAAAAAAGCAGGTGATTCAGTCTTAAAGCATGTTCTTGCTCTCTACATGGAATTTTTCAGTTGCTTAGAATTTTACATAATTTGTAGGCATTACATTACATTAAAGCTTGAGAACTATTATGAGTCCAGCTTCTGTTGTAAATTTAAAGTTTGTGACTCATCAAATCTGTTGAAATATCTCAGCTCATATTCTTTGGAAGTTTAATACTTTTGAACCTGAATGTTCAGGTACATGGGAGTCAATATTCATTTGAAAAAGTTCATCCTTTTGTTTTTTTGACTATGTAGACAAAGCCGAAACAAAAGTTTATTCCATGATAGATTAATTTGTAGATGCATAGAACTCAAAGGTCAAAGGACACTATATTCACTGGAAATAAGTAGGGTTGATACAAATCAACTCTTTTCTTCCTCCCTTGAGGTCAAGGGAGAAAGCACACAGCTTTCTTCAAGCACATTTCTTTTTACCTTTTCAACTGAGATCATACCTACATAGTGATTTTCAGGGGTCAAACAAGTAGAAAAATGGAAACTGTGTATAGCAACTGAAATTAACATGGCTGGCATGATCATTGGTCCTGAATTCACCAAATGAGTACAGTAAATACAAAGATTAATCATGGCCATGAGTCAATGCCGGGGGGCGGTTAGCAAGTTAAATCTGTACCAGGATTTTCAATAGAATTATGCAGTAACACGGACTACAGTAGTCTCACCAAAGAACTAGGCTAGGCTTTTTTAAGTTCACAATGATGTCACCTTCCAGGTATGATTAGATACAACAAATTATTTTGCTCAAGATACCACTCTTCCCCCTGCAAAAAGAAAGTCCATTCCAAAAAAGTAATCGAAATCAAACAACTTAAAGATATTCCTGTGACCCTGCCTATAAAGTTGTGATACTGGAGCATTATGTTTCTCTCTACCAGTACTCTCATCTCAAGAATCTTATGAATTACCTCTGCTAGGACACGTCTCTGCACATCTCATGTGACAGGGATAGGTTCCACTGCATTAATAAATGGATCAAAGTGTTATTGGTAGTCAAGCAAAGAATTAAAAGGAAAAAAGGAGCTGTTTACATAATGCAGCATCTGATATGCTCAAGCTAGGAAAGAATGGCCACTAGTGAGATGCCAGGGGAAAGAAACCAGGGCCTACTGGGCCATTCCTAGACACAGTAATTCTACATACTTTTTTTTCAATGTTCATTGAATACATGCTTGCTGTTGCCAGCCATGTGCTTGCAGAGTGCCAAGAATTGAAAGATTTAATGTTCAATTTCCAGTCAGGACAGTGCAGGAGACACACACATACATATGTGTGAGTATATACATACACACACACACACACACACACACTCACAGCATGAAAGATTATCATAAAATATGACAAGTTTTACAATTGAGGCATAGGTATGGTCTAACTGCTCTCCAGGAGATTGGGGAAGGCTTCAGGGGAATTAATATTTTGAATAGGTTTTAAATGCTGGATAAGAGATTTTTGGGTTCTGTTTTAAAATTTTCATTTCAAACCTTTTTTATGCATAAAGGAGAGAGCACAGGCTACTTGATGAATTTAGAGAAAATGTAGCCACCTATGTAAATACAATCATGATCAGAATATTAAACATTACCAACACCCCATGACTCTTAAGAATTCTCTTTCAAAACTTTCCCTTTCCCCCAAAAGATAACCCCTATTCTTACTTCAACAACTGTCAGGTAAAGAGTAAAAGAATATAGGCAGAGAAAATGCCTTATTCCAATATCAGGAGCTAAAAATGAAGAGACATATTTGGAACAATGGGTACATAATGTATATGTATGGGTGGAATAATCTATGGACTTGAGAAGTTTGGGAAAAGTCTGAAAGCAGTGTTTAGCATTTTATTATTTTCAATTTATCGTACAGTGAAATTGGCTTATTTTTTTGGTATGGTTCTATGAAGTTTAATACATGTGTAGATTCATATAATCATCTCAAACTTAGGATCCAGAATCGTTTCATTACCTCCCTAAACTTTCCTCATGCTATCACTTTATAATCAGATCTTCTCCCTACCTCCAAACCCTATGAACCAATGATGAGCTCCTCATTACTTATACCTTGATCTTTTCAAGAATGACATAGGAGAGGAATAATGCAGTATGTAATATTTGAGCATAATGCATCTGAGGTTCATCCAAGCTATTGTGTGTATCAGCAGTTCATTCTTTTTTATAGCTGACTGCTATTTCACCTTATGAATATACACAGTTTGTTGATCCATTCACTTCTTGAAGAATAATTGGATTGTTTCCAATTTGGGGGCATTATGAATAGAGCTGATATAAGCACTCTTGTACAGGTTTTCATGTGAACATAAATTTTCATTCCTCTAGGATAAATACTTGAGGGTGGAATTGTTGGGTCATGAGGTGTTTAACCTTATAGAAACTGTCAAAGTCTTTTGTGCAGTGATTTTGTCAGGTTTGCTTTATATGTTTAGAAGTTCTGCTGTGAGGTGCATACACATTTATTGTTTATAATTATTGTGTCTTTCAGTGAACTGACTCCTTTATAATGATGCAATAATCCCTCTCTGTTACTAGTAATAGCCCTTGCTCTGAAGTTTAATTTGTTTGACATTAATGTAGGCACTAAAGACTTTCATCAGGATCAGCATGGCATTTCTTTTCTATCCTTTTATTTTTTATTCTATTATAATCAATATAATTATATCAGAAGTGAGTTTCTTGTATACAAAATATAATGGAGCCATTTTAATCCTTTCTGTCACCCTCTGCCTTTTAATTGGTTTGTTTAGATCATTAACATTTAATGTACTTTTTTGTATGTTTGGATTGAAGGCTGCCATTCTATTATTTGTTTTCTGTTTGTACTCTGTGTTTTCATTCTCATGCCTTTTAGAGGGTTAAACTTTTTAGTATTTTGTTTTAACTTTTATTACTTTTTTTTTTACTGCATCTCTTTGAATAGTTTTACTTTTGTGGTTACTGTAGAGATTATAATATGAAAAAAATCATACTTTTCACATTCTACTTAGATATTCTAAGTAGATCTCTGTTAACCATTTTAAGTGGAATGTAAAAATTTTATATTGTCTGTTTTTTTTATTACCTTCTCCCCTTTATTTTACAGTGGTCTTATATATTATATGTATGTACTTTATAAATTCCAAGAGTAAATATTTTAACTTTTGCTTGCAACTGTCAATTACATCTTAAGGAACTCAAGAGAAGAAGAATAGTCTATTAGATTTACCCAGATATTTACCACTTCTGCTGCTCTTCCATCTTTTCTGAGGCAGGTTTCATTCTAGAATCACTACCCTACTGATTGAAGAACTTCCTTTATCAGTTCTTTTAGAGCAGGTCTTGTGGCAATGAATTCTCTTATTTCCTTTATTTCACCTTCATTTCTGAAGAATATTTTTGCAGAATATTGAATTCTATGTTGATTGTTCTTTGATTTCACTTTAGCACTTTATACATGTCATGCCATTTCCTTCTGACTCATGGTTTTCTAAGATAAATCCATTGAAATTCAAATCATTTTTCCCCTATAGATAGTGCTTTTTTTTTTTCTGGTTGTTCTCAAGGTTCTGTCCTTTGTCTTTAGTTTTCAGTGGTTCAATTATTATGTGATGAGAAGATTTCCTTATAACACTTATTAACCATTACACACACTTTACCACTTGATTACTTACTGTCTTGAATTTTTCTGCAGTTGTTTCCTGAAATTTTGTCTTTTTAGTCATATTTCAAATATTTGAGGACAGAGACCAGAACTTTTTCTTCTTTATTTCCTACAGCACACAGTAGTTACACAACAGAATTCTCTTCATTGGAATTAGATTAATAGACTGTTTCTTGGACAAGATACAGTAACAGAATGCAGTGTATCAGAATGTATCTTGGCCAAGACAGGAGGGAGGATATACCTTTAACTGAAGCCAGGGTGGGCTGGAGAAAATACCAACATTAAGTCAGGCAGCCAAGTGTTGATGGCAGAGAGAGATGACAAAGCTTATGTGTGAACCAAGCTGAAATAGATGTAAAACGTTCCCTTTAGAATAGAGCTTTTCTCTGGCTATTAAAGGATAATTAGTCTTTGCTACAAAGATCAAAGGAACTCAAGACTGTGGCTATAGATACTAAACAGACAACACACTGACCACTTATGTTTCAACTTGTAGAGAATATCAGAACAAATCTATCTCTCTTTAGTTATTCTCAGTCATTATAGGTACCATTAACAGGATCATCTTGGAACAAGAAAGAAAAAAAAGGAATATGCATTTGCACATATAGAAACTAAAGCTCTATGATCCAGCTTTCAAAATTCTGCTTCTTTAAATGCCATTGAAGCACAAGTATGCATCAGTTTTCCATGATTTCTAGTATTCTGAATTTACCCATCTTAGCCTTTTGATATTGTACTATTATCTTTTTATATGTCTGTGTCATAAGGTCAAGAACCACATCTCATTTTATCTTTTTAACCTTAGCATATAGTACAGTGATTGGTACTAATTCATTAATGTATATTCAACAAATATTTATTGAGCAACATAAAAAAATATTCTAGAGGATTCATTGAGAATTCAATAGTTAGCAACGTGCACAATGAGATTTGGTTGAAATGAACTATATTTTAGAATATATCTATACATAAAGAAAAACAATGTGAAAATATAAGTAATAATAAGATAAATCAGAGTACTTATCAAATAGCTATGAAATATCCTGTACTGATTACTGAAAAACATAAAAATAATTATATTAAAAGAATTACATCCTTATCACTGATATTTAAAAAAAGGAGTAATAGTGACTTAAGCAAGTAATTGCAGAATAAACTTTACAGAACTTCCCTGGTGGTGCAGTGGTTAAGAATCCACCTGCCAATGCAGCGGACACAGGTTCAAACCCTGGTCCGGGAAGATCCCACATGCCTTGGAGCAACTAAGCCCATGTGCCACAACAATTGAGCCTGCACTTTAGAGCTTGCGAGCCACAGCTACTGAGCCTGTGCACCTAGAGCCCATGCTCCACAACAAGAGCAGCCACTGCAATGAAGGGTAGCCCTTGCTCACTGCAACTAGAGAAAGCCTGCACACAGCAATGAAGATCCAATGCAGTCAGAAATTAATTAATTAATTAATTAATTAATTAATTTTAACAAAAGAATAAACTTTACCTACCACTGAGAATCACCTACTGTTAAAGACAGTAATCATAGTGTTTGGAAGTATGGACTCTAGAGTCAGACCGTATGGGTCCAATTTCTAACTCTGTCACATACTAGCAGAGTGACTTTAAATGGTGCCATGCTGAAAGAAAAACACTCACATTATTTTTCTCTCTACACCTTGTCTGTACTCTTAATACTTCTGGCCACCAACTATGTAGGGGTTTTCCCATGACAAGCAATTCTCTAAGTCTCTGTGTATGACAACTAAGTGTCCTACAATTTGACTTAATTCTGACACTACTTACCTGGAGATTCCACAGGTTAAGCATTCAGTCCCACAAGACATCCACGCTTCCACCCCAGCCACAGATACCAATCACAAGTACTAGGTCCTTTGGTCACCCACAGCTTCTCTCTGACTTGGATACAAATTGGAGGTTCCCACAATCCTCTTATCAGGTTCTATAATTTGTTAGAATAACTCACAGAACTCAGGATGGCTCACCAAACTCAGGAATATAGTTTATTTATTTTAATCATCTTTTTATTATAAAAAGATATGACTTACATCTTTGACATAAATTGTGGCAATGTTTTTTTTTGGGGGGGGATCTGTCTCCTAAAGCAAGGGAAATAAAAAGCAAAAATAATCAAATGGGGCCTAATTAAACATAAAAACTTTTGCACAGTGAAGGAAATCATTGATAAAATAAAAAGACAACCTACTGAATGGGAGAAAATATTTTCAAATGATATGGCTAATGAGTTAATATCCAAAATATATAAACAACTTATACAACTCAATATCAAAAAAGAAAACCAATCCAATTAAAAATAAAAAAAAGGGGAGGGGTGGGCAGAAGACCTGAATAGACATTTTTTTTCAAAGAGGACATACAGATAGCCAACAGGCACATGAAAAGATGTGCAACACTGCTAATCATCAGAGAAACACAAATTAAAACCGCAATGAGATATCACCTCACACCCATCACGATGTCTATCATCAAAAAGAACACAAGTAACAAATGTTGGTGATGATGTGGAGAAAAGGGAACCCTAGTTCACTGTTGGTGAGAATGTAAATTGGTGCAGCCACTGTGGAAAGCAGCATGGAGGTTTCTCAGAAAACTAAAAAATAGAACTACCATATGACCCAGTAGTTCTACTTCTAGGTTTATATCTAAAAAAAAGCACAAACCTAAAAAGATACACACACCCCAATGTTCATATCAGCATTATTTACAATTGCCAAGATATGGAAGCAACCTAACTGTCCATCAATAGATGAATGGATAAAGAAGATGTGGTATAAATATACAATGGAATACTACTCAGGCACACACACAAAAAAAATTGAAAATTTGCCATTTGAAACAACATGAATGGATTTGGAGGGTATTATGCTAAATTAAATGAGTCAGGCAGAGAAAGACAAGTACTCATGATATCACTTATATGTGGAATCTAAAAAATACAACAAACTAGTGAATATAACAAAAAAGAAACAGGCTCACAGATATAGAAAACAAACTAGTGGTTACCATTAGGAAGAGGGAAGGGAAGGGGTGAGGGAAGTAGGTGTAGAAGATTAAGATGTACAAACTATTATGCATAAAATAAATAAGATTGAAGGATATATTGTGCAACACAGGGAATATAGCTAATATTTTCATAATAACTGTAAGCAGAATATAACCTTTAAAAATTGTCATTACTATGTTGTATACTTGTAAATTATATAATATTGTTCATCAACTATACTTCAGTAAAAAAAAAAATCCAAAATATCTTTAAAAAATAAATATGTTGAGGAAGAAAATATCATACAGCTCAGGAAATGCCAGATGGAAGAAATGCATAAGGCAAGGTATGGGGGAAAGGGCACAGCACTTCCATGTCCTCTCCAGATAGGCCACCCTCCCAGCACTTCCACATGTTCACCAACATAGAAGCGTTTTGAACCCTGTCATTTAGTATTTTTATGGTGGCTTAATATTTAGGTATGGCTGACTAAACCATTGGCCATTGGTGATTAATTCAAAGTCCAAGTTATCTCCTCTCCTGGAGGTTGGAGCGGCGGGTGCTTCAAGTTTCAACCCTGTAATCACTAGTTAGTTCCCCTGGCGGCCAGCCCAGGTCCTGAAGCTATTCAGGAGTCCACAGCCACTAATAATCTCATTAGCATACAAAAAGACACAGTGCTTCAGAGAAACCAAAGGTTTTAGGAGCTGTGTGCCAGGAAATGAGGACAGAGACTAAATATTATCAAGAACCAGGGCCAAGACCAAATATATATTTCTTATTATGTCACACATACACTCTATGTGCTTTAAACTTTCCATCTGTAAAACAAAGATGGTGATAATGGGACCGAATTCATAAGCTTGTGGTGATGTAGTGAGTGTTCAAATGGTCATTTACATGGTGTGTAAAATAACTCCTGGCATACCATAAACTCTCTAAGAATTAGCTAGCTTTTAATTCTTAATCTGCATTTCTGAGTAAGTGAAAGAAAGAGATAAAAGATGGAAAAGATTACAAATCCTCTGTTTATTTGAAAAATGTCTGAATAGAAAGAATTCAGGCTTTAATGAAGGGAAATATAAATTTGAGATTTTATAAAGAATTTCCTGACTGAAGGAACAGGGAATAGTGATTTGGTGCATATTAGAATTAACTAATTTATTTTATTTTATTTTTTAAAATAAATTTATTTATTTATTTTTTGGCTGTGTTGGGTCTTCATTTCTGTGTGAGGGCTTTCTCCAGTTGTGGCGAGCGGGGCCCACTCTTCATCGCTGTGTGCGGGCCTCTCACTGTCGCGACCTCTCCTGTTGCGGAGCACAGGCTCCAGATGCGCAGGCTCAGTAGTTGTGGCTCACGGGCTTTGTTGCTCTGCAGCATGTGGGATCTTCCCAGACCAGGGCTCACACGCGTGTCCCCTGCATTGGCAGACAGATTCTTAACCATTGCACCACCAGGGAAGCCCCTAGAATTAACTAATTTATATAGAGACAAAGGAAGTCCCCAGTAAAAGAATGTGAAGGTGCAAATGATTGGGTTTTATTAGTACTCAGACACTTCCTATGACTTGAAGCTTAATTGATAAGGGGGAAATTTCAAGAGGGAATTATAGGACCCTCTGAAAATAATTCTTTCTTTTGTGAAAAGAAGCCAATACAAGTTGGAATCAAACACAGAGCTTGAGGATCAGAGTAGAATAATGGCTCTTAGTTCTGTGTGCTCATTTTTATTTGAACCAAACTTAATCTAGCTACTGAAAATAGTGTGCACAATGTAGGGAGAAAAAATAAGTTGCACATGCAAGCTACGAGTTTTAAACCTCAATATGTAGCTACTTGCTATTTAAAAGCTTTATATAAGGAGAACTGTTTCCCTACTTATTTAAAGGGGGGTTGGGAGAGCGAGGGTGGGCAGCGGCCACCAATGGGCCATCCATCCATTAAATGGAGCAGAAAGGGATCAGCTAGGAGAAAACTATGCCATGGAAGCAGCCAGAGGGAACTGTAAGTGGAGGCTACAAAGCTGGGAGTCTAGCAATGCAGGTGGCAGCTTGAGTGCAACTGTTGCCGAATGGCCCCGAGGTGACTAGTGGAAGCCATGAGGAAGGTGGCCAAGTGAGTACAGTATGGGGTAATGATTTAAAGGCAGTTCTGGCAGAAGGATCAAAGTGAAGGGAGCATGCCTTGGAGCAACCTAATGTCAAAAATGGTGACGCTAAGAGATTATGAAACATCAGCCTAGAAGGGGGCTAAGGTAATTTTGTAACCACTTGCAAGAGAAGGTAATATGCTTGCTGGTGAATATACTCTGATACCCCTGAGAGCATCTCCACTTCCTACAAAAGGGAAGGCATCTGAAAGTGTGGGTGTGGGTGTGTGTGTGAGTGTGCATGCGGAACTGAGGTTCTACCTTTGCAACTGTCAAAAGTTGGGCATAATATTAATATTTCATTAATTATACCCATAATCTGGAAAGTAAATAACAGGCGAATTTGTCTTTTAGTTAGTAGATGTCTAGAAAGATGCAGATGGGGAGTCAAGAGAATGGTATAATGCACATTTACTGAATTTCCAGCTCAGCATTGGAATATCCTTCTGATTTGGGGAACCATCCTATAGACACTGATGGAAATGGTGGTGATGGACATATATATTCTTTCTGTGCACTCCTGGTGACTAAAGAGTCATGTTGTCCAAATACAAATATTCAGATGCTTTGCCTGAGCCTCAAATCTTGACTCTTGGTTGGAGAATTTTTCTCCTGCTGCATGTCATATGGAGAGGAGCAGCAATGCTCATACCTGGATGCTGCCCTGAAGTCCTCCAGGATGACAGCACAAAAAACAATTCCCAAACAGAGGATTCCTGAGACTAGGACTTTGACATAGTTCACTGTCTTTGGACCCTCCAAAGCTCTTTTCTGTAGTTTTTGTTTTGATTCTGGAGCTATTAACTTATCCAAAAACTTCTTTTAACTTAAGTCCATCAAAGTTTTTTTCTTTTGTTTACAACAAAGAATCCAAAGAAGTAGAAATGGGTAGACCTTATTCATCAGGCATTTGAGCAGTTATAACCAGAACAAAAGCTTGTATCTTATTTCTTTGTCTTTACTGATGGTCTCAAAGGAAAAGTCTAGTGGTATCCTCTTCACATGAAGCTGAAAGCACAGTCTAGTGCAAGAGTCAGTCAGCTTTCCTGTTCAGGGCAAGGTAGTAAATATTTGAGGATATATGTGGATCTGTGTTGCAGCTAGCGGATTCTGCCCTTGTAGTGTGAAAGCAGCCATAGACCACGCATAAATGAATAAACAGTATTTACAAAAACACACAGCAAGCCAAATTTGGCCTGAATTTTTCTGACTCCATGTCTAGTAGAATGAACACGGATCTTGGAAGTGGATAGAGCTGGAGCATCCTGAAAAAGTCACTAACTCTTTTGAGACTCAGTTTCCTCATTCAGAGCTAGGAAAAAAAAAATGGCAACTCATGGAGTTCCGCTGAGGATTAAATTTCAAGAGAACACACATTTTAAAATCACCTTGCTGTTTGGTTTGGTTTACACACATTGTTTCATGAAATGTAAGTATATCACATGTTACACTAAATAGTTATAAATATAATATTTTCTGAAAAGTCAACATTAATTTGTGCACAGCACATGTTCACACACACTCTCTCAAGCATTCATATAACTTCCCAAAGAAGAGTTCTTATCTAGAACTGATCTCCAAATAATAGTCTTTATCCTAACTTTGAGTAGGGCTATTATTTTTTGTTGCTCCACCCGTAAGAAGTCTTCACAGCCTGAAAATACTCCCAGAGATAATATTTCATAATGTTGGCAGGGCAATTGGCTGGAAGTTCTAGCTATTCCAATACCGAGTCTCTTTGATATATATTTTAATTCCAGGCATGAGGTGCTAACTATTAATTTGCAACACATATGTGATAAGGGGGAAATTTTTAAAATATGTTCACAGAATGGGCTGTGCAAAGAGATACTAATTAAAAGACTGTGGCAGTTTTACCTCAGGAATCCAACGGATTTTCTGATTGGCTATCATGGTGCCTACTTCATGCAAAGTGCAGAACTGAGAAAAATGCAGGCAATGGGTCTGTGCTACTAAATTTATTGGAAAAAATTTCCTGCTCAGAACCGTCACTTGCAATATCAAATCATCAATTACATGTTCAATCCACAGTAAACAATGTCTGCTAATTACATAACACTGTGTTAAATTCAGTCCAAATGGTAGGATGAACATATGAGATTGATTTTCAGAACTGTATGAGCTGGTTATTTACAGTTGAGAAGTGAAGACAGAATATGGTGCAGAAATTGATACGTTAACTTAAGGACTTCTTTTCTTCTCCAATTCTGTGAAATTGCTCATGTTATCCTAATCTTAAAAGATCTATATTGTCCTTAACCAGAAATCTTATCACATAAGGGATCCAAGGAGGGCTGAAACAGAGAATAGTGAATAACTTAGCCTCAGTAGCAATCTCTTGTTACAGTGTAATTGCTGCCTCCTCAAGTTTCAGTAAATGTGTTTACTAGATTCCTCCTGGTAAGAAAGCTTCCCACTCAGTTGCTTCTATTTTTATTCTAAAATATCAAATCGAAATTTCTAGATTTTCAAATCTTTTCTAGTTTTTTTTTTTAATTCCAATCTTGGAGTCCCACCCTGTATCTTTTTTTCTGTAAGCTCAGTCTTTGTTTTCCTCCTGATTTTTAAAAGAAAATTCTGTTAGCCTTCTAACACCCTCCTCCTCATGACCAGGGTGTTAGCCTACCTAGAGGACAGTGACGTGAAAGAATATTCAATATTTATTTAGCACGAGTGCTGGTGAATGTTATATGTCAACTTGGAAGGTATTTTTGCATGAGATTAGAAATTAAATCAGTGAACTCTGAGTAAACAGATTGCCCTCTGTAATGTGGGTGGGTCTCACCTAATCAGTTAAAGCTCTGAATAGAACAAAAAGATAGGTTTTCCCAAGTGAGCAGAGATTCTCCAGCAGACTGCCTTGTGACTTTCTCTGCAGTACTGGTTCTCTGGGCTCTCCAGTCTGCCACAGTGCAACAGGGTCACAGGTGGGCTGCACATGGGCTACCAGGCTGCTGCCCAGCAGAAGAGGGAGGTGTTGCTGGTTCCTGCACCTGCCACGTGTTGCTGGTATGGCTGACAATTCTCTGACCCACCTTGAGCTGACCTCGCAAAGCCAACGTCAGCTCCAACCTCACTGACGTTGGCTGCCCCACAGCAGAATCCAAACCCCAGACAGTCCTGGCCTGGGAGGAGCCTGAAGACATAGGACACACTTTATTGCTCTGAGAACTCTTAAGAGATTGAGTAAAGGAGTGATGTGACCCTGAGGCTAGGAAGGAAGTCAAAGGTTGTGGGAAAATGCCACTGGCTACAAGGCAAGGCACCAGGAAGGAGTCAGCCAAAAGGAACAGCTTCCTAGGATCTGCCCTACAAGTGTGGCTGGAGCCTGCTTATCAGGCCTGTTCCCAAAGGGCAGCAGATATGCACTTACCAGCCTCCATATCGCTTGAGCCAATTTCTTATAATAAATATCCTTTTATACATGTTCACATCTTATTAGATCTGTGTCACTGGCGAATCCTGACCAATACTATACATACGTTACATATAGATTTTCTTCTATGTAGTCTACTTCATTTAATTTGTATAACAAACATGTACAATAAACACCATTTTCATGCTTGTTTTTTTTATTTTTAATTTCTGTAGATGGGTAAGCTGAGGCTCATATTGGCTAAATATTTGGGGAATATGCTAATAAGCTTTGGAGATAGGTTTGGAAAACAGTCATTCTTACTCCATATTTATTAATCCTGTGAGGCAGTTATTATTTTCCCCATTTTACAAAGCAGAAAGTTAAGATGAAAAGAGATAAGTAATATGTCCATAACCAGTAACTAGAAAACCATTGCCTCTCTGATTTCAGATTTCCTATTAATTATTGAAACTGATTACTTTTTGCAAAATTAAAAATTCAGAATCTGAGTAAAGTACAGCAACTTTTATATGATATTATGTAAAATATATTAGGTTCAGTGCTAGTAACATTATAATATATAAAATTTAATTCTGATAGTAACATAAAAATACAAATAAAATTATTTCTATTACTAAAAGTTTTCAGCTAGGCTTTATTGCTCTTGACAGGTAAACTTCAGAAGCATTTGCATTCCATCAGGACATCAGTATCGTGCCCATTCATAATCTTTGTTGAGATACATTGTGAGCTAGGTTTATATTAGAAAAGAAGCCAATAACTATCAGGAAAGTCTTCCAAATGTCTCGATTGTTAGACTTCTGACATTGAGGTGAAGGCAAATTTTTCAGAATACATTTTTCTTATGGCTTCCTAATGTTCTTAGTGGAAAGGTTTTCCTGTCTTTGGGGTTGATTTGATTTGTGTTTGGAAATGTCATTACCTAACGTTGTGAGAAGGACTGCTCAGGGATAGTAGGTTTCCAGCAATCTTCAGAATGAGGTACTCAAGCTGGGGTCCAGAGACAAAATACTAGCATGTTTCTGACCTGGGATTGGTTGGTGAAATGTGTTGGGTGACTGTTACAGGTTAAATTGTGTCCCCTCAAAAAGACATGTTGAATATTACAAAAAAGAAAGAAAGAATGCCATTTGCAGCAACATGGATGTATCTAGAGATGATCATACTAAGCGAAGTGAGTCAGAAAGAGAAAGACAAATACCATATGATATCACTTATATGTGGAATCTAAAATATGACACAGATGAACATATCTACAAAACAGAAAAAGACTCATAGACATAGAGAACAGACTTGTGGTTGCCAAGAGGGGAAGGGGGGGTAAGGGAAAAATTGGGAGACTGGGATTAGCAGATGCAAACTAGTTTATATAGGTATATATAGGATGGATAGACAGCAAGGTCCTACTGTATAGCACAGGGAACTTTATTCAATATCCTGTGACAAACCATAATAGAAAAGAATATGAAAAAGAATATATTACGTATGCATGTGTATGTATAACTGAATCACTTTGCTGTACAAAAGAAGTTAACACAACATTGAAAATCAACTATACTTCAATAAAAGTTAAAAAAGAAAAGACGTGTTGAAGTTCTACCACTTAGTACCTAAGACTATATGTTTGTTTGGAAATAGCTTCTTTAAAGAGGTTCCAATCCAATATGGCTGGTGTCCTTATAAAATGGGAAAATCTAGACACAGAGTCAGACACACACAGAGGTTAGACAATGTGAAGACATGAGGAGTGTGCCATGTGGAGATGGAGGATTGGAGTGATGCATCTACAAGACTAAGAATGCCAAAGATGGCCAGCAAACCACCAGAAGCTAGGAAGAGGCAAGGAAGGATTCTCCTACAGGTTTCAGAGGAAACATGACTCAAGTGACACCTTAATTTTGGACTTATAGCTGTCAGAACTGTGAGACAATATATATTTTCTGTTTTAAGTCACCTAGTTTATTGTATTTTGTTATAGCAGCCCTAATAAACTAATAGAGTGGGTAGATATTTATTTCTCAGGAGAGAAGGTAATACCATTAGATTCTCCAAGAGATACTTGATCTCTCTCTCTCTCTCTCTCTCTCTCTCTCTCTCTATATATATATATATATATATATATATATATATATATATATATATATATATATATATATCCATGATTGTTGAGCAGTTTGGAGAACGACCTGTGCATATTTTTGAATCATAACATTTTTATTTTATGAAGTCTTTCTGAATATTCACTCCAAATATCTGAGTCTATCTGAAATAATTAAGTTGTTTGTTTTTACAAATTACAAATAATTTATACTAGAATAAGCACTTTTCACAAGTTATAGGAAGCAACAGGCCTTTTAAGAGGATGGCAAATATTTAACAATTAAACCAGGTGTTTTATTTAGATTATAAAGTCAACTCATGTCCATATTAGAAAATTGTTAAATATAGAAATTTAGAAAGAAAAGTTAAAAACCACTCTTTACAAGTTTACATCTTGGATTATTATATTTTTTGGTGTAGGGCTACTTGTTTTATTCAACTGAATTACCCTGCTGGGGTTGATTTGCTGCAGAAAAGTGGTGAGACAAGAAAAGCCACGCTGTGTTGGGGACTCTGTGCTAGGAGCATTCCAGTCACTTTCCCTGTGAAAGGATGGCTTAAACATGGTCAGCACGGCTCTCAAGGAGTTGTGTGGATAAGTGAAGGGAAGGCATTTTAGATGTGCTGGGTGTAAGGGAGATGAGGAGAAAGAGAGGAAATATAAGAAAGCATTTATGCATTTCTTTTTCTTTTTTCATGGCAAGGATGGTGGGATCATTTGTGCTACTTCTTTTTTTTTTTTTTTTTTTTTATTAGTTTCTGCTTTATAACAAAGTGAATCAGTCATACATATACATCTGTTCCCACATCCCCTCCCTCATGCATCTCCCTCCCTCGCACCCTCCCCATCCCTCCCCTCCAGGCAGTCACAAAGCACCGAGCTGATCTCCCTGTGCTCTGCGGCTGCTTCCCACTATCTATCTACCCTACGTTTGGTAGTGTGTATATGTCCATGCCTCTCTTTCGCTTTGTCACAGCTTACCCTTCCCCCTCCCCATATCCTCAAGTCCATTCTCAAGTAGGTCTGTGTCTTTATTCCCGTTTTACCCCTAGGTTCTTCATGACATTATTTTTTCTTATATTCCATATATATGTGTCAGCATACGGTATTTGTCTTTCTCTTTCTGACTTACTTCACTCTGTATGACAGACTCTAGGTCTATCCACCTCATTACAAATAGCTCAGTTTCGTTTCTTTTTATGGCTGAGTAATATTCCATTGTATATATGTGCCACATCTTCTTTATCCATTCATCCGATGATGGACACTTAGGTTGTTTCCAGCTCCGGGCTATTGTGAATAGAGCTGCAATGAACATTTTGGTACATGTCTCTTTTTGAATTATGGTTTTCTCAGGGTATATGCCTAGTAGTGGGATTGCTGGATCATATGGTAGTTCTATTTTTAGTTTTTTAAGGAACCTCCATACTGTTCTCCATAGTGGCTGTACCAATTCACATTCCCACCAGCAGTGCAAGAGTGTTCCCTTTTCTCCACACCCTCTCCAGCATTTATTGTTTCTAGATTTCTTGATGATGGCCATTCTGACTGGTGTGAGATGATATCTCATTGTAGTTTTGATTTGCATTTCTCTAATGATTAATGATGTTGAGCATTCTTTCATGTGTTTGTTGGCAGTCTGTATATCTTCTTTGGAGAAATGCCTATTTAAGTCTTCTGCCCATTTTTGGATTGGGTTGTTTGTTTTTTTGCTATTGAGCTGCATGAGCTGTTTATAAATTTTGGAGATTAATCCTTTGTCCGTTGCTTCATTTGCAAATATTTTCTCCCATTCTGAGGGGTGTCTTTTGGTCTTGTTTATGGTTTCCTTTGCTGTGCAAAAGCTTTGAAGTTTCATTAGGTCCCATGTGTTTATCTTTGTTTTTATTTCCATTTCTCTAGGAGGTGGGTCCAAAAGGATCTTGCTGTGATTTATGTCATAGAGTGTTCTACCTATGTTTTCCTCTAAGAGTTTGATAGTTTCTGGCCTTACATTTAAGTCTTTAATCCATTTTGAGCTTATTCTTGTGTATGGTGTTAGGGAATGATCTAATCTCATACTTTTACATGTACCTGTCCAGTTTTCCCAGCACCACTTATTGAAGAGGCTGTCCTTTCTCCACTGTACATTCCTGCCTCCTTTATCAAAGATAAGTTGGCCATATGTGCGTGGGTTTATCTCTGGGCTTTCTATCCTGATCCACTGATCTATCTTTCTGTTTTTATGCCAGTACCACACTGTCTTAATTACTGTAGCTTTGTAGTATAGTCTGAAGTCAGGGAGCCTGATTCCTCCGGCTCCTTTTTTCGTTCTCAAGATTGCTTTGGCTATTCGGGGTCTTTTGTTTTTCCAAATTTTGAAATTTTTTGTTCTAGTTCTGTGAAAAATGCCAGTGGTAGTTTGATAGGGATTGCATTGAATCTGTAGATTGCTTTGGGTAGTAGAGTCATTTTCACAATATTGATTCTTCCAATCCAGGAGCATGGTATATCTCTCCATCTGTTTGTATCATCTTTAATTTCTTTCATCAGTGTCTTATAATTTTCTGCATACAGGTCTTTTGTCTCCTTAGGTAGGTTTATTCCTAGATATTTTATTCTTTTTGTTGCAATGGTAAATGGGAGTGTTTTCTTGATTTCATTTTCAGATTTTTCATCATTAGTGTACAGGAATGCCAGAGATTTCTGTACATTAATTTTGTAACCTGCTACTTTACCAAATTCATTGATTAGCTCTAGTAGTTTTTCGGTAGCATCTTTAGGATTCTCTATGTATAGTATCATGTCATCTGCAAACAATGACAGCTTTACTTCTTCTTTTCCGATTTGGATTCCTTTTAGTTCCTTTTCTTCTCTGATTGCTGTGGCTAAAACTTCCAAAACTAGGTTGAATAAGAGTGGTGAGAATGGGCAGCCTTGTCTTGTTCCTGATCTTAGTGGAAATGGTTCCAGTTTCTCACCATTGAGGACAATGTTGGCTGTGGGTTTGTCATATATGGCCTTTATTATGTTGAGGAAAGATCCCTCTATGCCTACTTTCTGCAGGGTTTTTATCATAAATGGGTGTTGAATTTTGTCGAAAGCTTTCTCTGCATCTATTGAGATGATCATATGGTTTTTCTCCTTCAACTTGTTAATATGGTGTATCACATTGATTGATTTGCGTATATTGAAGAATCCTTGCATTCCTGGAATAAACCCCACTTGATCATGGTGTATGATCCTTTTAATGTGCTGTTGGATTCTGTTTGCTAGTATTTTGTTGAGGATTTTTGCATCTATGTTCATCAGTGATATTGGCCTGTAGTTTTCTTTCTTTGTGACATCCTTGCCTGGTTTTGGTATCAAGGTGATGGTGGCCTCGTAGAATGAGTTTGGGAGTGTTCCTTCCTCTGAAATTATTTGGAAGAGTTTGAGAAGGATGGGTGTTAGCTCTTCTCTAAATGTTTGATAGAATTCGCCTGTGAAGCCATCTGGTCCTGGGCTTTTGTTTGATGGAAGATTTTTAATCACAGTTTCAATTTCAGTGCTTGTGATTGGTCTATTCATATTTTCTCTTTCTTCCTGAGTCAGTCTTGGCAGGTTGTGCATTTCTAAGAATTTGTCCATTTCTTCCAGGTTGTCCATTTTATTGGCATAGAGTTGCTTGTAGTAATCTCTCATGATCTTTTGTATTTCTGCAGTGTCAGTTGTTACTTCTCCTTTTTCATTTCTAATTCTATTGATTTGAGTCTTCTCCCTTCTTTTCTTGATGAGTCTGGCTAATGGTTTGTCAATTTTGTTTATCTTCTCAAAGAACCAGCTTTTAGTTTGGTTGATCTTTGCTATCGTTTCCTTCATTTCTTTTTCATTTATTTCTGATCTGATCTTTATGATTTCTTTCCTTCTGCTAGCTTTGGGGGTTTTTTGTTCTTCTTTCTCTAATTGCTTTAGGTGCAGGGTCAGGTTGTTTGCTCTAAATGTTTCCTGTTTCTTAAGGTGGGATTGTATTGCTATAAACTTCCCCCTTAGAACTGCTTTTGCTGCATCCCATAGGTTTTGGGTTGTCGTGTCTCCATTGTCATTTGTTTCTAGGTATTTTTTAATTTCCTCTCTGATTTCTTCAGTGATCACTTCGTTATTGAGTAGTGTATTGTTTAGCCTCCATATGTTTGTATATTTTACAGATCTTTTCCTGTAATTGATGTCTAGTCTCATAGCATTGTGGTCGGAAAAGATACTTGATACAATTTCAATTTTCTTAAATTTACCAAGGCTTGATTTGTGACCCAAGATATGATCTATCCTGGAGAATGTTCCATGAGCACTTGAGAAAAATGTGTATTCTGTTGTTTTTGGATGAAATGTCCTATAAATATCAACTAAGTCCATCTTGTTTAATGTATCATTTAAAGCTTGTGTTTCCTTATTTATTTTCATTTTGGACGATCTGTCCATTGGTGAAAGTGGGGTGTTAAAGTCCCCTACTATGATTGTGTTACTGTCGATTTCCCCTTTTATGGCTGTTAGTATTTGCCTTATGTATTGAGGTGCTCCTATGTTGGGTGCATAAATATTTACAATTGTTATATCTTCTTCTTGGATCGATCCCTTGATCATTATGTAGTGTCCTTCTTTGTCTCTTCTAATAGTCTTTAATTTAAAGTCTATTTTGTCTGATATAAGAATTGCTACTCCAGCTTTCTTTTGATTTCCATTTGCATGGAATATCTTTTTCCATCCCCTTACTTTCAATCTGTATGTGTCTTTAGGTCTGAAGTGGGTCTCTTGTAGACAGCATATATATGGGTCTTGTTTTTGCATCCATTCAGCCACTCTGTGTCTTTTGGTGGGAGCATTTAGTCCATTTACATTTAAGGTAATTATTGATATGTATGTTCCTATTCCCATTTCCTTAATTGCTTTGGGTTCGTTATTGTAGGTATATTCCTTCTGTTGTGTTTCTTGTCTAGAGAAGTTCCTTTAGCATTTGTTGTAAAGCTGGTTTGGTGGTGCTGAACTCTCTCAGCTTTTGCTTGTCTGTAAAGGTTTTAATTTCTCCATCAAATCTGAATGAGATCCTTGCTGGGTAGAGTAATCTTGGCTGCAGGTTTCTCTCCTTCATCACTTTAATTATGTCCTGCCACTCCCTTCTGGCTTGTAGAGTTTCTGCTGAGAGATCAGCTGTTAACCTGATGGGGATTCCCTTGTGTGTTATTTTTTGTTTTTGCCTTGCTGCTTTTAATATGATTTCTTTGTGTTTAATTTTTGACAGTTTGATTAATATGTGTCTTGGTGTATTTCTCCTTGGATTTATTCTGTATGGGACTCTCTGTGCCTCCTGGACTTGATTAACTATTTCCTTTCCCATATTGGGGAAGTTTTCAACTATAATCTCTTCAAATATTTTCTCAGTCCCTTTCTTTTTCTCTTCTTCTTCTGGAACCCTTATAATTCGAATGTTGGTGCGTTTAATGTTGTCCCAGAGGTCTCTGAGACTGTCCTCTGTTCTTTTCATTCTTTTTTCTTTATTTTGCTCTGCATCAGTTATTTCCACTATTTTATCTTCCACCTCACTTATCCGTTCTTCTGCCTCAGTTATTCTGCTATTGATCCCATCTAGAGTATTTTTTATTTCATGTATTGTGTTTTTAATTGATGCTTGATTCATCTTTAGTTCTTCTAGGTCCTTGTTAACTGTTTCTTGCATTTTGTCTATTCTATTTCCAAGATTTTGGATCATCTTTACCATCATTATTCTGAATTCTTTTTCAGGTAGACTGCCTATTACCTCTTCATTTGTTAGGTCTGGTAGGTTTTTATCTTGCTCCTTCACCTGCTGTGTGTTTTTCTGTCTTCTCATTTTGCTTATGTTACTGTGTTTGGGGTCTCCTTTTTGCAGGCTGCAGATTCGTAGTTCCCGTTGTTTTTCGTGTCTGACCCCAGTGGCTAAGGTTATTTCAGTAGGTTGTATAGGCTTCCTGGTGGGGGGGACTAATGCCTGGGTTCTGGTGGTTGAGGCTCGATCTTGTCTTTCTGGTGGACAGGTCCACGTCTGGTGGTGTGTTTTGGGGTGCCTATGGCCTTATTATGTTTTTAGGTAGCTTCTCTGCTAATGGGTGGGGTTGTGTTCCTGCCTTGCTAGTTGCTTGGCATAGAGTGACCAGCACTGTAGCTTGCTGGTCATTGACTGAAGCTGGGTGCTGGTGTTGGGATGGAGATCTCTGGGAGATTTTCGCTGCTTGATATTATGTGGAGCTGGGAGGTCTCTTGTGGACCCGTGTC
Source organism: Mesoplodon densirostris (assembly GCF_025265405.1). Lineage (NCBI taxonomy): Eukaryota > Metazoa > Chordata > Mammalia > Artiodactyla > Ziphiidae > Mesoplodon > Mesoplodon densirostris. The sequence continues at coordinate 20,077,398 of NC_082664.1, forward strand.
CTGAAGTTGGCTCTCCCACTTCAGAGGCACAGCACTGGCTCCTGGCTGCAGCACCAAGAGCCTTTCATCCACCCAGCTCAGAATAACAGGGAGAAAAAGCAGAAAGAAAGAATTAGTAGAAGAAAGAAAGAGAGAGGGAAAGAAAGGAAGAAGGGAAGAAAGGAAGGAAGGAAGGAAGAAAGAAAGAAAGGAGGGAGGGAGTGAGGAAGGATGGAAAGAAAGAAGGAAAGAAAGGAGGGAGGGAGGGAGCAATGAAAGCAAAAGGAAGAGTGAATGGAAGAAGGGAGGGAGGGAGGGAGGAAGGAAAGAAAAAGAAAGTGGAAAGAAGAAGGGTGGGAGGGAGGGAGGAAAGAAAAAGAAAGAAGGAAAGGAAGAGCGGAGGGAGGGAGGGAGGAAGGGAAGGTAGGAAAAAAAGAAAGAGCAGGTAAAGTAAAATAGAATAAAGTATGAAATATAGTAGCGTTATTAAAATTAGAAAGTAATTATTGAAAGAAAGAAAAAAAAAAAACGGACCGATTGAACCCTGGGACATATGGTGGAAGCAAAGCTATACAGAGAGAATCTTACACAGAAGATTACACATACACATTCACAAAAAGAGAGCAGGGGGAAAAAATCAAAAATCTTGCTCTCCAAGCCCACCTCCTCAATTTGGGATAATTCGTTGTAAAAAGAGGAAAAGGGGGGAAAGTCTTAATTCTTGTCCTCAAAGTCCACTTCCTCAATTTGGGATGATTCGCTGTCCATTCATGCACTCCACAGACGCAGGGCACATCAAATGGACCGTGGAGCTTTAATCCGCTGCCTCCGAGGCTGCACAGAGAGATTTCCCTGCCTCTGCTCTCACAGCTCCCGGGTCTCAGCCTTGGACCTGGCCCCGCCTCTGTGCGTAGGTCGCCGGAGGGCGTCCGTTCTTCGCTCAGACAGGACGGGTTTAAAGGAGCCGCTGATTCGGGGGCTCTGGCTCACTCATGCAGAGGGGAGGGAGGGGCGCGCAGTGTGGGGTGGGCCTGCGGCGGCAGAGGCCGGCGTGACGTTGCAGCAGCCCGTGGTGCTCCGTGCGCTTTCCCGGGAAAGCCGTCCCGGGGTCTCGGGACCCAGGCAGTGGCGGGGTGCACAGGTCCCCCGGAAGGCGGGGCGGACAGTGACCCGCGCTCGCACACAGGCCCCGCGGCTGCGGCGGCGGCGGGCGGCGGCAGGCGGCGGCGGTGGCGGGCCGCGGGGGCGGCGGCGGCGGCGGGCGGCGGCGGCGGCGGCGGCGGCGGCGCGCCGCGGCGGTGGTGGCGGCGGCGGCGGCGGGCCGCGGCGGCGGCGGCGGCGGCGGCGGCGAGCCGCGGTGGCGGCGGGCCGCAGCGGCGGCGGGCGGCGTCGGGCGGGCCGCGGCGGCGGGCGGTGGGCGGTGGCGGCGGCGGCGGCGGCCCACGCCCGTCTCCGAGGTCCACGCCTTACCCGCGGCTCGCGCCTGTCTCCGGCGCTTCCCTAAGCAGCCCTTTTAATGCCCTCTCCTCGCACACCAGGAAACGAAAGTGAAAGTGAAAAAAGACTCTTGCCTCTTCAGCAACTCCAGACCCTTTCCCCGGACTCCCTCCGGGCTAGCCGTGGTGCACTAACCCCTTCAGGCTCTCTTCCTGCCGCCAGCCCCAGTCCTCTCCCTGCGCTCCGACTGAAAGCCGATACCCAAGCCTCAGCTCCCAGCCCCGCCCGCCACGGCGGCCGAGCAGACAAGCCTCTCGGGCTGGTGTGTGCCTGAGGGCACCGATCCTCTGTGCCGGAATCTCTCCGCTTTGCCCTCCACACCCCTGTTGCTGTGCTCTCCTCCGCTACTCCGAAGCTTTCCCCCTCCGCCACCTGCAGTCTCCGCCCGCGAAGGGGCTTGCAGTGTGTAGAAACCTTCCCTCCTTCACGGCTCCCTCCCACTGGTGCAGGTCCGGTCCCTATCCTATTGTCTCTGTTTATTCTTTTTTTCTTTTGCCCTACCCAGGTATGTGGGGAGTTTCTTGCCTTTTAGGGGGTCTGAGGTCTTCTGTCAGCGTTCAGTAGGTGTTCTGTAGGAGTTGATCCACGTGTAGATGAATTTCTGATGTATCTGTGGGGAGGAAGGTGATCTCCGCGTCTTACTCTTCCGCCATCTTCCTCCCTGTCGCCCTGTGCTACTTCTTAAGGAAACTATAGTAAAGACCATTTTACACACATGCTTCCTCTCATTTCTGCTTGTTTACTTAATATAAGTCCCTAAACAGGGATCCACTGAATCAAAGATGTGAACATCCTTATGTGTGTGATATTTTTTTCAAGCTGATTTCCAGAAAGATTTTTCCAAATTACACACCAGCAGTGTGTGAAAATGCTGTTCTCAGAGTGCCTTAATCAGCACTGAGAATTATTTTTTCTTTAATATGTTCCAGTTTAAGAGAGGAAAATATAATTTCTTTACTTGTATTCACATTTTTAATCATTAGTATGGCAGAATCTTTTATTATTGTTAGCCATTTTTGTTTATTTTTATGTTTATTCATCTTCTTTTCCCATTTTTCTCTCTTGATCTACCTCTTTTCTCTGTGTCACATTTTTTGAAAGTACAAAATAAAACATGCTCATGCAACAAACCCTATAGAAATGAATAAAGATAATACTACCTCCCGCCCCCCAATCCCACTCCTTGAAGTAACATTTGAATATTTGTTCTCTTGCTCACATCTCCTATAATCACATCAACATATACAGGTATATGAACAGGTCTACATTTTGTTGTTATTTTGATTATCGATTTGACTACATGTATTACTCTGTAGCTGACTTTTCACACTTAATATTTTAGATAGAACCTTTTTCTAGGTCAGTTACTCTGAATCTACTTTCCTCCCTCCCTCTTTACCTTCCTCTCTGTTTTCCTTTTTCTTTCCTCCTTCCTTCCTTCCTTCCTTCCTTCCTTCCTCTCTTTCTTTCTCTGTTCTTTCTTCCTTTCCTTTCCTTTCATTTTTTATAACTAAATGGAACTGTAATTCAAGATGCCATGCACACGCATGAAAAAGTTGTAACACAAAAACCCAGAAATGCAGTTCAGGAACACCACAAAGAAGGGAATTTTGTGGAAACATTTGGTAGAGAGTAATTTCAAAGTCATTTTCCTTCTTCACATGGACTTTTTCATGGCATGTACGCATAGAGGGAAGAAGGTAGACCTCTCAGGATACCAGAGTGGCAGAATGTGGAGGCAGCCCAGTCAAGATTCTGCCGACTACATTCCTGAGCAAAAGCTGCAGAGGATAATGGCTCAGTGGCCCGTCAGGAAAAGACAAGTTCACCAAGGTGGCAAACAGGAAGACTCTCTACTGTTCTGAAGGAGAGTACATCTCCAATCTCTCAGAGGGGTGGACCACAAGAAGAGGACCATGGCAGAGCTTGGGTTTCTATCAACATCAATGTGACTTCCTTTCCAAGAATTCTGAGCTTCTGTACCATCACCTCATATGCCTCTTACCCTTCACCCCATGGCTACACTCTGGTTTCAGAAATCCACCGCAGCCCTCTTTTGACCTATAAAGCATGACAGCAACACAGCATTAATTCCACACAGAGAGAAAATTAGGCTTTCTTGGAAACTGAGATATTCCTTATTTTCCATCAATTTTTATTAGTTACTCAGACACTGACCAACATTTTCTGTTCTAGCCTGTTTAGGTAATTTTGGGTGGTTGTCCTTCTCTCCAACATAATATTGCATATGGGATGGACATTATGTGGACAGCTCAGTTATTTGTCTAAAAATAGAATCTGACACTTATTCCAACCAGGAAATTTGAATATGAACCCCTACTTTTGATACTTATTTAAATTTTGCCCCTGCTTCTTAATTAATTGAGGAATATTATTTGATTCTGGGACACTATGAAGGTGAAGTTTATCTGGGTCATCTTTTTATAAAATAAAGTTATACCCTCTTTACCCCTTTCTTTCATTTTAATAGCTGTGTATTATTGCATGAAGTGAATATACTAAAATGTTCAACTCATATCCCTCTTCACTGGTAGTCCAATTATTTCTAGTTCATTTCTTCATTTATTTGTTTGGTTTTGATCATAATAAAAAATGCTGGAAAAAAAACTCACAGCCACAAATACATATAACACTCATACTTACATACAGGAAACTATATACAGTTGGCCCTTGAACAATGTTAGGGTTAGGGGAGCTGACCCTCCGTACAGTTGAAAATCATCATGTAACTTATAGTTGGCCCCATGATTTCTCCTTATCCCACGTTCTGCATCCACGGATTCAACTGTGCAGTACTGTAGTATTTACTATTCAAAAAAATTTGCATATAAGTGAACCCATGCAGTTCAAGTCCATGTTGTTCAAAGCTTAACTGTATATGTGTTTGTGCTCATTGCTTATAGATCTGTAGCAGGAATTCTCTCAAAGGTCAATTCTAAATAAATGACTGGAACTCACATTATCCAAAATCCAATGAGTTGAGGTAGTAATAGAAAGTCACAGAGGGTATATCAATTTCTGCATACAAAAACAATGGACTTTACAAATTTGCAGAAATTTGGGCATTTTGTATATTCACTGAAATCCATTGCTGGTGTTCCTCAGGAAAACTTTGAAAAGGCTAAATTATGCAAAGAAAACTTTGCGGATTTTGATCTTTTTGCTCTGATCTTTGTATCTGATATAAAGAAGACTTATTTATCTTTTGAGATATGTAAGGTCTAAAAAACAAGTGGCAGGGAATAGGACAGAAGGAATTTTCTTTTAGTTTGGAGAAGTCTGGAGTTTTGGTCTTAGAACATTGAGATACTGCAAAGCAAATAAATGAAGAGTGTGTTTAAAGTCAATTCCATCTCCAGTTATTTACCATTTAAATTACAGTGGTAGGAAAGCTTCCAAATTAGAAAAAACGCACTTCTGATCAGAGGATAAAGGAAGGGCAGTGTATTAAATGTTGATTTTAAATTAGGTCAACGTAGCTATAGTCTAACTAGTTTGGACTTGAACAAATTTAAACATTGAAAGTGGGCACTGAAAGAAAATATTGTTGGTGTTGCAGAGTAGATCTCAATGGAAGGAGGCCGCCTTCAAGGTAGAGCTGAATCAATCACTGTCGAGTTCCTCAAATCTTCCATTCTTAACCAGAAGTGGGCTTTGCTATCACCTGGGGATCTTGTGCAAATACATGTTGGCCAAATATCTGATTCAGCAGGTATGAGGTAGTACTCAGCATGTATATTTTGAAAAAGCTTTTCAAAATATTGTTGTGAGCAATTCTGAATTAAGAACCACAGTCTAAAATATGTTTCTAGAAATAAGTTCTCTGGATATTCTGAGACAGAATCATCTGAGGGACATATTAAAAATATGCATTTCCAAATTTTGATTCAATACAACTGGAATGAGGCTTGAGATTCTGGACTTTTCACAGAACCCCTCAAGTTGTTGTGTGAAGTGATGTTTGTGAAACCCTGCACATGTATCATCCAAGAACAACATTAAAGGAACTTGGTTTCATTTTTCTGACCAATTGCAAATGAGTTGAGATGTAGCCATAAAGGCACCACCAAGTATGAACAATGGTTGTAAAATTTTAGAACCTGACATATTCAAAGCTAATAACAGATACATCTTTAAAGAGGAAGGCTGCTTGAACATAACCAGGTGTCGGTACTGGTTTTCTAGCAAGTGGTCCAGCCTCCTGATGTCTACATCATATCAGCATTGTCAGTGGGTATCTTTGTTAAGGTGAATTTTGTTGCAAGTAAAATCAAAGCTAATGAATACTAATTTAAGGAATTAATTTAAACAGTTTAAGTGAGGAAATTCGTCATAAGACAAGTTTCTCTTTTGGAATCCAGAAGCAAGAAGTAAAGCCAAACTTGAAGAAATAATTGAAGCAGGATTGGAAAGCCCACATGATTTCTAATGTCTGCTCCTTTCTGCTCTCTGCTTTATTTTTATCTTTCTGCAGTCCAGTCTCTTCTCCTCCAAACGTATGGTAGAAGGTGCCACCCAATGGCCTTCAAGTTTACAATGTCTCCAAGGTCTGGCTACTCTTGCAGCTGCCTCTTTTTCCCAAGGTCAAATCTCTTGGAGAGAGAAGCCTATAGGACTAGTTTGAGTAAAAATTTCACTTTTGGTCCAATCAAATATGTAGGAAGAGTAGATTAGAACTATGGCTGCTGGGGCCACTCTTGGCAGTTCCCAAAGTTTAGGGGTTGGGTTTGATTTCTAACCTAAGGATTTGGAGACAACTAAAAATAATGATGATAGGACTAAAATCAGTTTGGGCAAACTGAATACAAGTATACACATGCACACACAGAGGCACAATTACAATTTATATAGCACAGGTGTGGCCTTGTTCTTTCAAAAATGTCTGTCCCTAAGGGATTTGCAAACCCTCTTTGCCATGTGCCTAGAAGTCTGTATAGGATTTCTGTTCCATGCTGTGACTATCCCATGCTGTGATTTTGATTACTTCCCTGACCTAAAACCAAATGCCTTTTAAATACCCCAAGGGTGGAGATACGGTCTTGCTTAACAAGTACAACTACCATAATGCCCAGCACATAGTATGGACTTAAAAGCAATTTGTTGAATAACATGGTTACAGGGTCTCTGAAATTTTATCTAAAACTCTTCATGTCTGCTTAAGTTTTTACCACAAGAAATTCTCTGTAACTGCCAGCATTGATACTATCAGTACCTCTTCTGGACATCTGATTGGCAGTAGGTTGAATTAATCTGTGCTATGCTTGGTTTCCCAATGATCTTTGAAGCTTGCCTACCTTTCCTTGTCACTCACTCTAACAATAGCTTCTGGGAGCCCCCTTGGAGGGTTCTGGCATATTCCCATGGACAGTCCTGAAGATTCCACTTAATTTTCAGAACTCTTCTTTCACTGTTAAGGATTTCTGTTCTCATTAACCATCTGTCCCATAATCACATTTCTCAGCTGTCCCAGTCTTCTGAAACAGTGATACTTAAACTTTATAACTGACCTGAGGAATCTTTTGAAGACACAGATTCAAATTCAGAAGCTCTAGAGAGACGCCTGGCAGTCTGACTTTCTAACAACCTCCTAGCTAATGCTGTTGCTGCTAGTCCATGGACTCCACTTTGAGTAGCAAGGTTCTAAAGACCCTCTCTACAATTTAGCTGTCTTTCGTCAGATTAAAAAAATTTCACAGTCTATCAATTTTCTGTGGGAACAGCCAAAAAAGCCTATTTTGCTGGTCTGTGTCAATCCAAGTTACTGAATTCTCTTGTCTCAGTCCCTTTGATTTACCAGTGAATCACAAACTTTCTAATCTTAATACACTGTGTTGGGGTATTTGTTTATACTACCCATTCCCACCATTTTTTTTTCCTTAATTGGTGGGAAGAAATAGCTACTTCCAAAATATATTCCTAGGAAAGCTCTGCCCTTTAATAAAATAATTTTATCTTACTTTAAGATTCAAAAATTTAAAATATGACTGCAACTTCTACACAGTTTTTTTTTTTTCTTTTTCCCATGAAGATATTTTCTGACATCTTCTCTTAGTTACTTGGGACTGAAAGGGATTTTGTGCGTGTAGTTGTCTGTAGAGTGCAGTCTGCCTCTGACTGGCAAAGGAACATCACAGTGATGAAATTCTTCTCATTCCAACCACCTCATGACTTTTACAGCTGCACAAAAAGGTGACACATGACATTAGCACAAAGAATGTGGTTCTCAGCTGCAGTGTTGTGCACACTACATGCCTAAGAGAGGTGAGAGGTGTGCTCTGATTAATTTGTTAGTAATAGTAGTAAAAGAGCAAACTTTGCAAATAGTTGATTTTTAAATCTGTTACAGTGGATTCTAGTTTAGGATATTGACTATACAATGATGTCATGCTAATTCATTTTCTCATTTGCTTTCTTTTGAGAATTTGGAAAGAGTGAATTTTGTCTTGGATACTGGGATCATGCACATATGATTATCATCTGTCTATCTTTCTACTGCAGAAGATTCAGTATAACTTATTTCACAAGTGCTGAGCAGGTTTATTTTCTCCACTAAAATTTTCAGTTATTTAGGTTCTGTTTGGAAAAATCCAGCCCATGTCTGCTTATGTAACCCAAAAGGAAAAATAGTTTATTTTTCTCCACAAATATACCCTCTAACTTTTGGGGTACCATTAAAGGGAAAGTTTCCTATAATTGGAGCATGCTCTATCTAAATAATCATGATCTTTCCCCAGCATGCTTCCTTTTCTACTCAATCAGATCAACATCTGACCTTGTGTTTTATGTCAGGCTCTGCTCATAATCCAGTTCATTTCAAGGACACTTCTCCTTCCTTTTTTTTTTTTCTTTTTTTCACTACATTAAAACACATTGATCTCATCCATCAGTAAACTCATAACATCCTTTTAACCAACATTACTTAGCAGATGCTCATTTTTCTCTACTAGTCCTGTGTTTGTTAATATTATTTTTCCAAATAGATTATAGGTATATATTACTGAGAATATAATCAGGTAATAGATTTGTTTTTTACTGTGCTAGGCCCAAAACAAAGCCATGCTAAAAACTCCATAGAGTATACTTTATTTTATGAATATCAAAACAACTGAAATCCCATCTTTGAAACTAAATAAGCAGAACAAATAGTTTAGTTTCAACTCAGAGAGGGTGAGCTAATTAGAAATGAAATTAATGTGTATGTGGCCTTGTTCATGGTCTCAATTTAGCTTAGTTCAATTCTTACATCTTCTCTTGTTTGTTCATTGTCTTTGGTAGGGAATGATATCATTCAAATCTACTGATTTTAAGAATTTCTAAAGTCATTTCTGAGACTCAAGGCAAAGCAAAGAATTCTTTGATGCAAAAATATGACTGCAACTTCTACCTTTTTTTTTCCTTTTCCCATGAAGCTTATAGAGAAGATAAAATCGGGGTTTTTTGGACAGAAAACTAAAGGGCTTTTATCCCTTCATCCCTTTTCACAGATCTTAAATAATTCATAAAGAAGAAAATGGAAAATGAACCTTCTCAATATGTGGAAGAGTATGTACACTTTCAATTAGTGAACTGAAACTCTCAACTGACCCTCAAGAAATGGTTTCATGGTGTTACAACTCCTGAAATCTTTTTCAAAGGAAAAATGAGTGGGTCAAGCAAAAAAAGGGGAGAAGCACAGTTGCTATTGAATTAAAAATGTCATACACATAACTTGTAGATTGTCAACTACTGCACCAGAAAAGGTTTTCTGGTTTGTGTTTCATTTTGCCCTTCTCCTTCTCTTCCCCCACAACCAACCCCCCACCTTTTTTCTCCTCCTTCTCCCCCCCCCATGTTTTTTTGGTTTACTTTTATTCCTGGGGTGAAGCAGTGACAATGAAACTCTGACTGAATGTGACTGTTGGCGAGTGGAAAAAAACCAGGTTTCACCCTGTCTCTATACTGTAGTCGAGTCCAGCTCACCACTGCATTGTTGAATTAACTTTCAGCCATGTTCTTAGCACATACCAAACCATCATCAGAGCAAAGTAGATTTGGAATGTCGTTTATGCAATCAACATTAAGCAGGATATATGTATCTTTTAACGTAAGATTTAAATGTAAGTAGGGTGTATCTTTTGAGTTGGACTTGAAGGAAACCAGGCTGTCCAGAAGAAATGCTGCTGTGGAACATTGACTCAACTGTTTGGAAATGTTCAAGCAATCAAAACATGAACTTTTAACAAAGTCCAAGTGTCCCCATTCAGAGTTTGTTTTCTAGATGACATAATATTTCACTTAACTTGAAGTGTGAGTGTCTGTAAAAAGCTATTTTTTACTCTTAAAGCACTCTTTAAGTTCTCAAAAATTCTCTTAGTGGATAGAAATGGCTAGCAGAAGAGATGGTCTCTCAGGAGCAGCAGGGATTTAGTATGTTTCTTTTACAAAAAGATCCTTTGCTTCTGATATATCTACCAAAGATACACAAATATCTTACTTTGTGACTAGGTTTTCTGTAAGATGAATTCTAGATGGCTATTAGTTTTTTTTTTCTATGATATTCCTTCTACAAATTCATGTACGAACAGAAAGTTGAACATTGCAGGAATGAAAGCTTCATTTTATATTAATTTTATGGCATAGATAACATGAATAGAAAGTGTGGATATGTGTGTGTGCATTTAATTGATCTGAAATTAAAGGCTCCCATATCTGTGTCCTACTGGGATTTGTAATAGATTAATCCCTCTACAAATGCTGGATCTCTTTTTGCCCAGTTATGTCTGGATTCCAATTCCTCATATGTGGATTTACCCAGCTGTGACTTTTCAGAAAATCTAAGAATTTTGGTTCTAACTGTAAGAACCATCCTTACTGCAAGTATTTTAGAAAAGAAGGAAAATGGAAAGTAGGGAGTGGTACAAACAGAAAATGGAAGTAAATTTTGAGGCAAGTTCAGGGTGAAGTCTTTTTCAAGGTAACCCTGGGGAGAATTCAAAGTTGAATGTGGTCTAAAAGCAAACTTCCATGTTTGTACGAAGAAAATAGGGAAGTTTTATAAGGTCCTGGAGATCACAGTGGACTCTAAAATACTCGAGTCAGTTCCCAAGTCAGTAAACCAAAGGCACTGAACTTTTACTGGGAGGTAGGTGAGGAAAGTCAGTACCAAACATTCTTAGGTCAGTCTCTGTCTAAGTTGCTTCATATTTATTATCCCTTTCAACTTTTTCATTAGTTTTATGAAATAGGCATTATCTCAGTTTTACAGATAAAAAAATTGGCATTAATAAAAATTAAATGAAAGTTTTTAAGAATTTATTTGTATTCTTAGACATGACAACCAGCAAGCAAAAAAAAAAAAAAAATCAAATGGCATACAGGGCATACATGTTCTTCAGTCTTGAGAATAGGAGAATGTTAAATGCACACACACACATACACACATCAGTTCACAAATTCCTTTTGCTTTAGAATCAGTCTGTTCCTTGAGTCACTGCTTACCAAGTTGTTGACCAACAGATAACAACTGGATATAATTCTCCCTTTCTTATTGTATTAAAGACCATGTTTGTGTCCTAGGGAATAAAACAAATTAATTACTTTAATATCTGTAACTGGAAAACAGCTCCTAAATAATTAAATAGTAAGATATTCACTTTTATCTTTTAAAGGTTTTTTATAAGCAGCTTTGTTTACTACATTTCCTTAAACTATAGTGAAGGATGTAGAAAGGTAGGGAGATAAATGTACTCCTGACATACATATTCCCTGTTACCTATCAGCACACAGCTGTAGAAAGGGAGGTATAAGTCAAAATGACAGATACAGTAAGTAACACATATAGTTCTTCTTCTGCTTATGCTATTCTAAGTATTTTACATATATTAACTTGTTAAATTCTCATAACAGCCCTATAAGGTAGGTACTCTTAGTACACTAATTTGTGAGATTAGAAATTAAGGCACAATGATGTTGAACATTTTGCCAAAGTCCATAGAGCTGGTAAGTAGCAGAGTTACTGTTTTAAACCCAGACAATCCGACATCAGAATGTGTGTTTCTAACTATTATGTTATGACATGTAGCTTCTCTATAAATAGTAATCCTTGCTTCCATCAAATCCTCAATATTCATGAATTTAATATTAAAATACTATTTGTTTTATTTTATTTAGATGAAAAAGAGAAGTAGAGAATTCTTAACAGATGAGAAAGAGTAAAGTACTATACCTTGTAATAATATACTCTGGAAGAAGAAAATATATTTCCTACCTTTCATTGCATTACATTTTGCTACCTCTCAAAAAGACCAAAATCATCTTTAATCTGTTATTTTACATCACCAAGATATGTTTAATAATTTATATGGATTCAGCAAAGTAATGATGAACTCATCTGTAAGCCTTTCTTGAGAACATTTCATTTTGAAGTTATAATTCTGTATATGGGTATAAAGGGAAGTTAGAACATAAAATACAATGGTTTAACAAAAAAAGTTCAAAACTGTAAAAACATTAAGAAAAATGAGATGCTTTTTTACTCTAAAAAGTCAAGGTAATATATCTGCCTGAGATTAAAAATAAGCAAACAAACAAGAAAATAAAAAAATAAGAAGACTCTCTTAGGACCAGAGTAAAGTACATAGTAAATAAATCCGGTGGAGACCAGGAGAGTTCTCCGGGCTATGATGAGTGAGTAGAAAATCAGTGAGAGTATCTTACATTTCATGATTTATTCAAAGCCTTAAAAATAGATGGTCAAAATTCAACAGATGAAACCATTTTTAGCTGATTGATAGAAGATATGTCATGAGATCAAGAAAATTTGAGTCATGCAAGGATCATGGCTCTCATCAAACCAGCCAGTCACAACCATCCAACCATGCAATTTGAATTAGTATCTAATCGATCATATGTCAATATAATACTGTTCCCTGATAAAATTGCTAGTTACTAAGAAGTCTTCTTGAGACTAGCATTATTTGTCATCATTATATTTGCATGATTTTACTCCATAGCAAACATTCTATTGTTTGACTTATTGAATAGCTATATCTCTATTTATCTCACTCATTAATAGGAAACTCTGCTAGCAAAACATCTTATCCATTTAGTCTTGTTCCAGAAGACATAAGCCAGACCCATTTCAACTGGAAAGGGCTTTCACTGAAACCAAGGGACAATATTTTATAGACCCAACAATCCTAGTAGAATCTAATGGCTTTCTATCTTGTATATTTTAGAAGCTAAATGAAATGTCTTTGAAATTGAATAGGCCAGATTCAGAACTAAAGTGAACCAACCATCTTTGTTCACCTGGGACTATGAGTGTGTTTCCAGTGCTGAAACAGAAAATGCCAGGCAAATTGGGATGGATGGTCCCCTATGAACAGTAGGCTCAAGTCGGTCCACCAGACCTGTGACTCATCAAAGCACTCATGGTATCTGTCCTTATCATGAGTCCTTGGCCTAAAGCATGGATCCCTCTGTAGCAAAAAGCTACAATTCCCTTCCAATTATATCAGCATTGTTCAGGCATTAACTTCTATCACTGTATGGAATTAGCCAGGGAATAAAGGACTCATGGACTTGATCGGGTAGAAGTAGGAATAACAGAAAGAGGGTGATGTATGTGGTCAATGTTTGGCTAATAAGCAACATCAACTAATGTGCTTTTTCACTACTGCTGCTCCTTGGGATCATCTTTTAGAATGTGAGAACTGACCACAAGATATAAGAATCAGAGCCCATATTATCACAAGCCTCTAACATTGTTAAGAGCTCATCTTCATGATTAACAGAATTTTAAGTGTCCAAGGATCAAGACTTGAATGAAAGTCAGGACCATGAGCTGATGTGTTGCATGGTATAAGCGTGGTTCTGTGACCCCACTGGGATAGGATCATGCCCAGGAACTGTTTCTCAAATGAGTAGCTGCATAAACTCTTGAATGACAATAAATGGCAAATTAAGACTCTGGTTTCTCCTTCAAGGTAGACGATAATGTTACTTCACTTTATGAAATCCAATAAATCCAAATCAATGATATGCTAGTGTTTGCTGTTCATATCAGTTATCTTAGGATAATATGAAGACTAGTACCCATATTATGAAAGTCATCACCTTAGATTCTCCAAAGAACTAGACACCCTCGTAAACAACAGATGGGTCCATTCCTCCAAATGGCCATTGCTCGTTGGAGTAACCACAATAAAGTGCTTTATATTTTTTTCAAGGTCAATGCTTACACCCCAAAGAAAGTGGAAATAGCGTAAAATATTCCCATAGTAGCTTAGGAAAAGCTGATTCTTGTAAGGTCCCACAGCCAAGCTCAATAAAAATTACTCTATTACTCCATCTGCCTTTAACAGCAGAAAACATTTCTTCCATAAGATGGTTGTAAAGTGTGCATTTTTCAGGTGGGGATTCTGAGAGTCTAGGAAATGAGGTTACATTCAATGTTACTTGTTTCTTTGAAGTGAATAGAAGTCAGGTCACTTGAATACATAAATGCTGTCATTTATTACATAGTATATATTTATCCTTTGGTCTTGTCTGCAACCAACTTATAGTAACCTGGATTCCAGATCCAGATTTATTATTATTAATACACTTTTATGTAAAAGTACTGACTATAAAATTAAGTGGGTCATTACCAGGAATATATGACAGGCTTTTGCTAAATTCAAAAAGAACACATGGCAATATACTTCCTGCTAGACAGCTGTCCCCATAAAAAATCTGCTCTCACAAGAAGCATCCTTGTTGACCAGCTGAATGACCCACTTGTGTCTGGGCAGAAATCCATTCATTCTGGGGCTGATACATTGCTAGCAAAAAGAAAAGAAAAAAAAATGCTCTTTTACCCATACTTTACAAATAATTCAAAAATAAATATGAAAATTGGACTTCATTAAGTTTACATTTGACATCCTTAATCATAGATACAACAATAACACAAACAGCAAGTTATGAACATTCCCTTGAACATTTTATATAATAGCTTCTATTTTTCTAGTTTTTTTCTTCGTGAAACTGGCATGGGGAAAGCTTTGCTTTTGCTGGTTTCTTTGTGAAAATAGCAAAACTATGTGGAATCTTTTTCTATTATTGTAGATTAGCTCTCTTTCTTACAGAATATAAGATTCCTTGACTCTCAAGGTAAATTAACCTTAAATAGAACTGATGACAAATAAATGGATAAAAAGAGGAAATAACCTCTTTTTCTGTGAAAACAGGAAATGCACACTTCAGAAAAAGACAGACAAGGCTAAATGAATCACTGTCAGAATCCGTACTCTCCTGGAACAACTGTGCAGCTTGCCCTCGAAAATCGAGTGATGTGTTTCTAATTCAGAGGGTGATAACAGTCCTGCTCGATAAAGTCGCTTAATATCAGAGTAAAATGTGAAAAAAATAACTATATTATTTTTTCAAAATATAATCCATTAGCCTATTGTCCTTCATAGATTTTATTTTGCCCATCAGGTCCTTTTCCTAAGCATACATGTGACTTCAGTTCCAAAGGCCTTGATGAGGAAAACCAAATATCATGATGTCATTTAATAAAAAGATAGTGAATAATACTGACCTACCTTCAAATAACAATTCCATTGGTTATTTGGAATTGACACTTTATATGTCATGTATCCCTCTTGCTTCGTCTTCATCTAACATAAAATTAGTTTTGCTACTTCACAGGGTTGATAATGACATTTAACCAAAACGTGTATCTTGTGCCTAGCATAGTGCCTGGTTCAATCAATATTTGTTCCATTTAGGCAGCTTACAGTTCAAAAATATAGAAAATCTCTTTTCAGTCTTGATTTATAGAATCTGTCTGGATATATAGTCATACTGCATTTGATTTCTCCTTGCCTTATTACCTTCACAGATACTGCATTTTTTGCAAATTGAAGGTTTGCAGCAACCCCAAATCAAGCATGTTGATCAGCACCGTTTGCTCGCTTCATGTCTCTGTATCACATTTTGGTAATTCTTGCACTATTTCAAACTTTTTCATCATTGTTATATTTGTTATGGAGAGCTGTGATTGGTGATCTTGGATTTTATTACCACGACTCACTGAAGGCTCAGATGATAGTTAATATTTTTTAACAATGAATTATTTTTTAATTAAGGTATGTATTTTTTAAGACATAATGCTATTGCAAACTCAAAAGATTGCAGTATAGTGTAAATGTAAATTTTATATGCCCTGAGAAAACAAAAAATTTGTGTAACTGGCTTTATTTTGACAGTCGTTTTATGGCCTTTGCCTCGAACAGAACAGCAATATTTCCGAGGTGTGCCTGTACCAACTTCTTAAGCATGCTTTCTCTGATTACCCAAGCAAGTTAATATTTCTTTTTTATAAATACCTATATACTTATATCCAATTAGACTCAAAATACATTTACCATAGCCTGTCTTATATTACAGTTTTGGAAGTATCCTCCTCACCAGACCTCTATGTTAGAGGGCAAATATAACGGTTTACATTTTTGCATCAACCTTCATAAGATTGTTTTGTCTTTAGTTGTAATGTTTGTTGAGTGAATAGCAGATTACCGTCAACTGTTGGCTCTTAGTTTTGGCACAAGGTTTAGGGAGGAATAGATGCAGAGGTTTTCCATGTTGTTTTATACCCACAAATAATGTATTAATGATGCCTTATGAAATATAAACCATTAAAAAAAGCTAAAACTCAATGTAACAAAACACGTACATACTTAAATAAGGATTGTAGGGGATGCTAGAACACTGTTTAAATCGAGGGGTGGCAAGGAAAAGGTTAAAGAGTGACCCAAACAGAATGCCAAAGGAAAAGAGTTCAAGGGGAAAAAAAGATAAATGAATGCCTTTGAGGTGAAGGAAGCGTTGAAGGATGAGGTTTTATCTTTTCCCCCCTTTTTTAAGAATACAGCCAGGAGCAATCATCAACATATTTTTTTTCCATGTGAAAAGGAGGCAAGATGAAGCAGAGACTGTCCAGGTCTAACTGAAGATGACTTCTTTTACTGTTCACTTGGGCCGCATCTCAGGAGGGCGCCACCTTTTTATTTGGGGCTCAGCTTTGTATCTTATAGCAAAGCTGTCTGAGCAAGTGACTTAGCAAGTAGTTTTTGGAAAAACTGCTGTAATGAAGTAACTTTCTTCCTCTCATGTGAAGTTTTTGAGTTCTCCATGAAAAACTCAATATTTTTAAATAAGTAAATATAACTAACAGTGAGAATCACAAATGTTAGCTGCTTTCCTGGGCATGCATCCTAACTGAAGCATGTCCTTTCAGAGGTATTAGGAGCTTGAAGTTTCTGTAGACCTTGTCCCTTGAGCTTTTGCAGGGCATTGCTGCTTTTGATTACCAGCAAGAGTGGAACGTGCAGTAAATCACGTTGTCTCCTTAAACCAACTTTTATTTGTGGCTCTTTAACCATCCTATTAGATTTAGAGACTGTGCCATGTAAATAAAGGGGCAGAGGGGGACATACAGAGCCCACAGCGTCTGACTGGCCATAAAGGGAGGAGCCCCTGGTTCCTCCACTGTGAGACATGTACAAGGTAGCCCTATGTATGTTGATTAACATTCTGCCTTTCCGTTGGGAGAATTTGCAAAGGCAGCCAGAGAAACCAGAAAGCAACTACGTGATTCTCATAAATTTTTCTCTTAATTCTTTCTCCCTCACTCACTCCTCTCCTTCTAACTCCCTCTGGCTTTCTGTGTGCTTTATTTGAATCAGGTAACTTAAATATTTCTCCAGATTTTATGAAAGGTAACACGTGACTTCATTTAGTTGACTTTGCCAACTATTATAACAGCCTTGAATTTAAGCCTCTTTACTTAAAGTTGATCTTTAGATATATTGTCCTTTTCTGTTTATATCTAGATATACTTTTGCAATAACAATGCTATTACTCTGAAAATGTTCCTATGTATTAGTCACATCGCCTCCCTGACAGACTCAGGTGTCTGACCCAAATGTTAGTTACAGGTGTTTCCCAGGCATGGAAGGTACCTGTCATTCTGTTTTTCATCTCTAACACAGTTTTAGGGGAAGGCAGTCATATTTTCAATGTTAAAACTCTTCTGTATTCCTCTGTGTAATGTCAGGACCCCTGAGTAAATATACAGATCTATAGTTTTCTTCTTTCAACCCAATAAGATATTTGGTAGTTATTGAATGGACCTGTATAATGTTATTTAAGTTTATATATATATATATGGTTAATTTCTCTAAAAATTTAAATTCCTAAAATATAAATATGAAAAACAGCCCATCCTCACTTTTAAAATTGATATGGGTATATGAGATTCTATATAGGAGAGATTTCAGATAAAATAAAATTGTATATAAATATATATATAAGCCTACATGAAATGGATAATATTCTAGAAAAATATCTATGGAAGAAATGGATAAAGTTATCACGGAATGGTACAGCCATAAAAGTATGATGATTATAGGTGGGTTCACAGGGAATTTTACCAAACTTTCAACAACTAGATAATTTAAGGTAGCTCCAGAGTCATAAGGAAGGAAAGAAAATTCCCAATTTTTAAAATAAAGTAAGGATAGCTTTGAAACCAAAGCCAGATCAAAATAACACATTAAAAAGAAAACTAAAGACCAGACTTACTTATGAATATCAATGCAACATAATAAATAATTTGTAGAATGTGAATCTAATAGTACAATAAAATAATGTATAATGCCAAAGTTGTTTTTTTCAGTGTCAATTCAAATATATTTCAGTATTAGTAAATTTATAATATAATTCACATCAATTGTTGTGCAGAGAAAAATATAATTATCTTCATAGACAATAAATAGGACTTTGACAAAATTCAACACCAACTCATGAGAAAACATTTCAGAAAATATTAAATTATTAAATGGAGTTTTGCAATAGTTTTACACTATTGAAGTACAAATTAAACTCTTTATTCCTGTTTTCCTGTTTTGTAGTGCCATATCGATCTTGTCTTTCCATAAAATGAACTCAATTACTATTTGTTTTACATGCTGAAAAGTGACTACATAAATAAATTAATACACACACACACATATATGTATACACACATTTGATACTAATTATATAAATGTAAATATGTTCAGAAAAATTTCTGGGAAATACCACAAAATAGTGACAGTTACTAATGAGTGGGGACACTTTTTGAAAAGTTTTTCATGTTTTTTTGTATTAGTCTCAAGTCTATAATGATCACATATTACACTTATAACAGCTTTGATGTTAGATTTTAAGGTGATTTTGAATACAAAGTAATCCCTCATTTTCATTATTGAAGTACAAAAGAGAAGATTTTTTTGTCAACTTGATTATGTTCATCTTCATATTCAAGAATGAAGATGAAATAGTTACATGTGCACTTATATTAACTCTATACTTCAGTAACATATATAAAACCACATATTATATAATTAGATTTTTTTCTATTGTTTCAGATCATGGAAAACTTTTTGCAACTTCTTAATGTGAATCCTGGACCTTGGTGTCTTCATCAACACTAGAACCACTTTCTGACTTCATCATCACTGTAGGTCCAAGCACACACTCTTTCATTTTATTCTATTTTAGAAATACACCACTTCTAAAACTGTGTATGGTGTTGCTATGAGAATGTTCATATACAAATTCTCATTTTCAGTGTATTCTGACTTTTCCCCCATTCATGCTGTGGTGGTACACTTTTGATCTGCACAATGTAAACCCTATTATACTACTTTGTAAAGCCTGTAAAAAAGGTATGATCAAATTGACATTTCATATGGAAGTAACTCCCATGAGAATTGTTACTAAATATGAAAGCAGCTCTGAATCATCCACCTCCCTATTTATATTTGTATGCATGTATATATAATATAGATGTAGGAATTGTTCAGATGAATCATATAACTTATCAAACTAATGATAAGTTGTATACTTTCTGTTAATGTTTTTTCTCCAAATGATACTTTGTTGTCTAACAGAAAGCAATTAAGAAAGAACTGTGCTCTAAGACTATAGTATAAGATGGTTCCCTTATACTTTAAGGGTACTTTTAAGAAAAAGAAGATGCCTTGTCTTATATTTTAGCATTTAGAAATATAAATATTATTTTTAATCTATCATGTGCATATGTTTTATTACTTGAGAACATTCAAGTTTGCTGTTGAGGACAAAGAAAACAGATGGGGCTGATGAAACTCATAAGATGAGTTAGAACAGTCAAAGCATTGTTGAGTAGTGCATATGTATGAACATAGAAAGGGATGAAAGGACAAAATGACACCTAATATTCATGGAATACTAAAGACTCTTAATGTACATGAGGCTCTAAATGTAAGAGACACTGAATGTTCACCAGGCATTAAATATACATGAGATGTCTAAGGTATTGAATGTTTATGATACACCAAGTATACATGAGGCACAGGTGACACACCATAATCAGGAAGTCTTAATTAAGCTTTCCGTTGGTGACACCCCTTCTGGCACCAAGTGTCCTCTCCCCAAGAAGCACATAAAATCCAGAGAAGCTCAGACAGCTAATTGGTGAGCTACAGCTGTGACCAGGCCAACTGGGGCTTTAAACCCTCAGATAGAACTCCTGTATGTCAATGGCCCAAAGCATCCTCCACACTCACTCTGAGAGAAAAAGGATGTCTGAACAGTGTTTATCCCAGGATTCGTATGACCCTGCTGCTCTGTTTGTACAGTATTTTATGTGTGCTAGCTTACCCCATCCATTTTCTTGATATTCTCACAGCATTGGGTTTAATAAACCATCCAGTGCAAGCATTTTAATTCAGTCTGTTGAATGTTTCTGTCCATATTTCTAGGATCACTTGCCTGATAGTATATTGGACACTACCCTTGGATCAAGGTAATTTCCTCCATGATAAAATTAATTTCTTCTCCTACTCAGTCTTCACTATCATCATTAAAAAAATAAAGAAAGGAAAGAAAAAGCACTTGTAAAGAGAAAGATCAAAGATAAGGTTTCACTGCAATATTTCTTCACACTTGAAAGTAGAGTTTGCTCTGCCAAATTTTTTTCCATTGAAATATAGTTGTTAGAATTAAGAAAAATCAAGCTATCTGGGATCTGTACTATGTGTGTGTGTTTCTGAGGGTGAGGCCTGGAGAGAAGTAAGATCCTTAGGTAACCACCTTATAAAAATATCCATTCAAATAAAACTAACTCCAAGAGACAATTGAACGTTTTGAGATGGGAACTTGAAGACTGAGCGAGATTGTGATCATCTTAAAACCCGAAGAAACAAGACCTCTCATATTTGAGGGGCCTGTCAGTAGAATTTAAATTTACAATTAGAGAATTCTTTTTTGACTTTTATTTGGGCTTTGTGAGAAGACTAATTGAATCCCCTTGGGAAATTTTATTCAGTGAGCATCTCCACCTCAGTGACACCACTACATCAAAGGTATTAGAATTTGCACTCTGATTGGATTGAACAGGAACCTCTGTTGTCTGTACGCTGAGTTGGTGAACTCGGAGTATTAACCTTTCAGGCACCACAAGAATGTAAAATTCTACTTCTGTTTCTTCTAAAAATATAAATAGACTTAATGTATTCACCCAACCTAACCTGACAACATGTCAGTACACAGAATTTTTAAAAAACCTTTATAGATTGATGTCTTCTTATAGCCTTTGGATTTCAATGAATTCCCTGAATGTTTTATGGAAAACCTCACAACCTTCTGTTAGAAGAAATTAGATATCTGCAGATTTCCAAATCTGAATACTCCTGTAAGTTCACCAGAGAACATCTTATAAGTTCTCCACATCCTTATTTCCATTCCAACTGACTTTGTCTTAATTCCATACACATTATCCCTAATGTACATTTAAAAAAATTAAACATTTTTGTTTTATGCTTTACCTGTGCTTATCCATTTTTAGATTTCATAACTTAAGTAGTCATATGAATAAAATATTCATTTTTCAAAAGCAGAAAAACATAAAATGTAAACAAATTTACCACCCATATGTATTAAAAATAGTTATTTGTGTCTGTTTTTAGACTTTTGTTCTGGTAGTGTGCATGTGCTTTATTTATAGTATTTATTTTATTTTTGAATTTTACATATATATCATCTTATAAACTGCTTTTTCCATTTAATATATCATTAATATATTTTTATATTAACATTTTCATCAACATCAATTTTAGATTATAAATGTAATTCCATCTTTGTATTATATATATATATATATATATATATTTCAATAATTTATGTAAATAATATCTCAAATCAGAACTTTGCAAAATTCTAGGACTATCTATTTGAATCATAGTTTATGTGAATTGATGCATTCTGTAAGGCTGTACTTGCTGGCCCTGGCTCAAATCCATTGTAAACAATTCCAGGTTTATATATTAAATAACAATATAATGAACATCTTTAAGGATAAGGTCTTTGTACACAATCATAATAATTTGCTTAGAATGAATTCCTATATTTAGTGTTACTCATACTAGGAAGAAAATATTGAGCCATTTGATATATATAAAATTTTTTTTCATAAAGGACAAATTCATCTTACCTAATAAATGTATGTGATATGCCCTTTTCTTTGAACCTTGATGGATATATTATATTGTCATTAAAATAAATTTTTATCAACTTGAAAGGTATGTTACACCTTTATACTGTTTCAATTTACATTATTTGTTTATTCTGTAGTTTGACTTTTTTCATGTGGTTATTTGTAATTTTTATGGCTTATTTGATGAATTTTTCATTGATAAACTTTGGTCATTTGTCTTTCAGAGCACTTTTAAAAGTTTTCATTGTTCTTATTGATTTCTAAAAGGTTTTTATTCTGAAATGTGTCTACTGTATATGTTAAAACAGTTTTTTCAAATTTCTAACTTGCCAGGAATACCCTGGTGGTCCAATGGTTAGGACTCCACGCTTTCACTGCCGTGGGCCTGGTTTCAGTCCCTGGTCTCAGGGAACTAATATCCCACAAGCCACATGGAGCAGTCAAAAAATAAAAATAAACATAAATAATAGATAAAAATAAGAACAATTTTCTAACTTGCATTTTAGTTTTCAAATTTTTTATATAGTTTAGTTTACACACTCTTCAATCTGTGTATCTCTCCTTTTACACACACATCAGCGTGTATACTCAGTGTCATTATTTTGTGTCAAAGTGTACTTTAAACCACCCTTTATAAATTTCTCTTAACCCTTAATGGGTTCCTACGATCCAGCCTCAGTCAAGTTTGCGAGTCTCATTCTTGTCCAATGAATCTGGTTTCAATGGACATGGTAAGGGATTTTGTGACTCCAGAATTTATTTATCCTCACACTCATCTTTCTGCCTAACATGTAATGATACCTCAAATATGGCTGTATAAATTCTACTCTTCTTTCAAGATCCTCAACAGTATCCCTTATGTGATATCTCTTACTAAGAATCCAATTCATAATTAATTCATCACTAACATTTGCTTTTCATTTTGTGGTTCCCTTAATTATGGGAGAAATCCCACTAAGTCTTTCACATGTGTGTCTAACTTTTACTTCACCTATTCATTGTTTATTTGTCTTACTGTTTGTATAAAACTATTATTTAGGGTTTTTAAAATTAGTTTATAAACTGTGAGGTTAGGAATTCTATCTTCATATATTTCTATGCCCCACAGTTCAAAAACTAATACATTTGCTAAGTGTATTCACAATTTTAAGAAAAATATAATAATAAATTAATTAAGTACTTTTAACCCCAAAAAATGATTATCAGAGAATTCAAATCATGAATAGAGTTACTGAATAATGGTTAAACTTTTGATGAACTCTTCAAGAACAGATAAAATTACTTAGTTCATATGTTATTCTTTTGTTATTTCTATATTATGCTAAATAATTTTATCTCTTTAGATTTAGGTTTCTACATTTATTTAGTGATAATGTACAATACTATAGTCATATTTCCAAGGGGAACTCCCACTAAATCATTTTAATAATTACAGTGATGTTAGCTGACCTTTACAGTGTGCTTCCTTACCACATACAAAGAACTTTTTTGAAGCTATTTTCTTTTGGTCATTAAAATGATCATCTAAGATAAATATCATTTCCCCTGTTTTTTTAGATTAGAAAATGGAAGCTCAGAAGAATCTAAGTAACTTACTTTGCAGAGCCAAGTACTTTGCAGGAGCCTAATTCCAATGTCCACATATTTTTCCACATATGAGTGTGCCTTCCTTGGTTTACCCGCATTTAAATTGCTTAGCAGTTCCGCCTTATAGTAGTTCCCACTTATCTAAGGTTTCCCTTTCCTTGGTTTCAGTTATGCACCAGTCAGTCAAATGAAGTCTGAAAATATTAAATGGAAAATTTCGGAAATAAATAATTTGTAAATTTTAAGTTGTGCACTGTTCTGAGTAGCTTGATGAAATCTCACACTGACCTGCTCTGTTCCAACCAGGACATGGATCATCTCTTTCTCCAAGTGTCCCGCCCCTTAGCCACTGAGTAGCTATCTTGATTTTCAGATTGACTCTTGTGGTACCTCAGTGCTTGTGTTCAAATAATCTTTATTTTATTTAATAATGACCCAAAATCACTAGAGTACTGTTGCTGGCAATTCAGATACGCCAAAGAGAAGCTGTAAAGTACTTCCTTTAAGTGAAAAGATGGAAGTTCTCCACTTAAGGAAAAACTATTGTATCCTGAAGTTTCTAAGATCTATGGTAAGAACTAATCTTCCAGCTATGAAATTGTGAAGAAAGAAAAAGAAATTCATGGTAGTTTCACTGCCACACCTCAAACTGAAAAAGTTATGGCCATGCTGCCTGATAAGTGCTTAGTGAAGGCATTATATTTATACAGTAGGATATTTTGAGAAAGAGAGCACATTCATATAACTTCTATTACAATATGGTGTTACGATTGTTCTGTTTTATTATTAATTGTTTACTGTGCCTAATTTATAAATTAAACTTTATCATAGGTGCGTATGTATAGGATAAAACAGTATACACCTGGTTTGGTGCTATGAATTCAGGCATCCACTGGGGGTCTTGGAAAGTATCCCCTGCAGGTGAAAGGGGACAACTGTATTTGCATAAAATATTTTAAACAAAACTTTCCATTTATTTGAATATTTCTCAAAGGCCTTCACTGAAACCCTATTCTAGAAGTGATCTTAAACAACTAAAGTGAACTAGAGCTGTATAAAGGACTTATGAATTCAGGTCCATCCACAAAGACAGCTTAGAAGCATCAGAGACAAATATCATGATAATGAGCTCTCTGGCTGAGAATGGCTCTTATTTTCTTTTCTGATGGAGTTTCAGTTCACTTTGCCCTGAATAGACACAGTCTTAGAGAGTGACAAAGTATTAGTGTCACTTGGGCTTGAAGTCACTCTCATTGGTGTTTCAGTGATTAGAGGAATATAAGTGAAACCTTCCAACAGCCATACCCCTGAAACGACCTGCTTTTGATAGCTCTGAATATTTTACTTTCCCAATTAGAAATCCATTAAACTGAGACAGGTAAGTGCAGGCAGAGTGAAAATGATATGGAACTAACAAGAAAATAAGAAGGATCCTGAGGCTGGTTTGAATTCCATTTGAAGCTGCTGAATTTGTTGTTGTTTGTGTTAGAATTCATCTGATACACTAGAAAGAATGACATTTATTATTTGGCACTCTTATTTTTCAATTAATATATTAGTGGTTGTACTCTACAGTTTCTGGATGCAATTTGTCATTGCTTCTCTGTTGCCTACTGTCAAGGCAAGCAGTTCTCAGAACTGACTGGTCAACAGAAATACCTGTGATGGTTATTAAAGTAATGCAGATATCCAACCTTTTTCACTAAATCTGGAGAAAAGATAAAGTAGGTCTTTGGCACCAACACTGAAATGTATATATTATATACATAATATATATGTTATATACATGTCTACTTAATTCTAGGCATTATCTTCTACCCCTCATGAATAATTAAAACTGAGGAGAGAAAAAACCTGTAAGAAGTTTATAAATAGGTAGACAGCTAGACAGCTAGATAGATAGATATGTGTGTATATTCATACATATATAGACATATATATATATATAATACTTTTTCCAAGATATATATAGAGATATACATTTAAAATCTTTTCAAATATATATATATTTATATGTGTGTGTATATATATGTATCTTTTCATCATCATTCCACATTATAGGATTATATACCAAAATAACTCTATTTCTGATATAAAAATATCAATTGATTTATGGACAAGCAAGGAAGACAAATGGGTGTTGTTCTTTACAAAAATACATGATGAATTTTATAATCAAGACATAAGTCAAATGATGATGCATCACACAGGAGGTAGGTGAGTGATTCTATATGTTTGACCACTGTAGCCTGAAGAGTTCTCCTGTATCATAGATTTCTGGAAGAACAGCCTCCACATGTTGTGAGGCAAGTTAACTTCTCAGCACTCAGCTTCTCCTATATTATGCTTCATAAACATTTAAAAATTTCCCATGGAGGGCTTTTCTATACAGACATTGAAGAGCTCAACTTTTGATAGATCTGTCAAGATTATGTCCTTGTATCAACAATGACATTTTTGGTTTCAATAAAAACAACACAAACAAACAACAACAAACATAATAAGACCTGCAAGAATAGGAGCCTCCTTGGAATGGCTAAGTCACCAGGGAGATGATGTCAAGGCCCTCTTTCCCCCATTTATGGTACTTCCATTCATGGCTGGAAAACGGCTGCAGGAGCTCAGAAGCTTCCAGCACAATAACCAAGGAAGGAAGATACAAGAGAGAGAAGGCAAAGAAGAAGAAAGTAGAGATGTTTGCTTCTTCTCACACTGCACGCACTCTCCCTCTCTCTCTCTCCTCCCTCCTTTTCCTTATAAAAGAAGGAAATCTTCCCAACTACCTTCAGCAGCCTATCCCCAGTTTCATCTGCACCAGTGGGTCAGAGGTCATCCACTCACAATCACTGGAAATGGAGAATTGGATGCCAGATTCATCAAGGTGGATCTTCTACAGTTGGCAGAGGGGAGAAAAGGTGAGGTGAGTAGATATCTTCCTTGAGTATACTGCTAGTTTAACTTAATATCAGATTGCTCTTGTAAAAGATGGGCAGAATTACTTTTGGATAGGCAAGCAAGAGTTTGGATTAATAAATTCCAAACCAAAATAGTTGGATTTCAATTGATCTTTGTAAAATAAGGGAAAAGTGAATTGGTAACCCAAAACACCAGATTTTAAAAAATTAAGGCTTTCTTTGAGCTATACGATTGATTTTTGTATCTGATACTATCTTTACATTTGTAATTCTAGGTTGACAAAACTTCCTTTCCTAATAATATGTCAGGAGATAGGAAGGAGACATGGCTTTATAACCTGCTGAAAAGAAAAGGGGACAAGTCAGAGTTGTATATGTTACTAACATTTCTACTCTGTGGCAACTCTAAAGTGATCAGCCATCTGCTTTACAGTCTAAAGTTTGTAGATGTATCAGTACTTCAAACAAACAAACAAACCAAAAGAACCCTCAGGTAATATAGGATACCCTGCCTGCCAACATCATGTAAACTAGAAATTTTAATGAAAGAATAGCTTCAAAATGATATCCTGCTTTAATATTTACATATATGTGAAGAAGATATCCCCAGGGAATTTTTTTTTCTTAATTTCTGTATTGTTAAATTCCCTGCATGTAAAGTCTGCTTAAATTCCATTAATTTGACAGCTTGAGCTAACACTTCAGAATCTTTTGACTAATTCTATATATGCATGAACCTGTACACTGAAATTAATGGGAGTTCTCAAAGTGGATCAGGCAGGAGCAAGACCTTTTAAATCTTGAGCACCATGACAGTGAGGGCTAAAGAAGATTTCTGGAGACTATTGAAAAAGAGAGAAGACAGAAGGGGTGGGTGGCCCAACTGTGATTTATTAGTAGTAATAAACTTGGCCAAGAGGCCAGCAGGCTCTAGAATTAATCTTACCCAAGACATCACAGTGACAGTTCTCTCAGAGCTGGTTTTAAGCAAAGCCAAATACTTCCTGAAGAGCCAAGGAGAGGTATGTTTCATACATGGCAACAGAAAAGTAGGTCAGTAGATCAAATGGCAAATTTTGAAGAGTGAGGCAATGCTAGGGAAGGAGAGGTGTGGTTTGAGAACAAAGAACTGTTTCTGTGCCTTGTGAATAATTAGCGGTGTAATATTTGTATGATGAATATCACATAAGAGGACATATCAATGGTATATCATCAGAAATTTTTATGTGTTTGTAGGACACTTGCTCTGTGCCTGCCACGGTTTTGGAGATATAAGTATAGACTTTGCACACTTTCCAGTGCTATAGGCCTATATTCAGCCTCAGGTTTAAAACCGTCATGAAAAAGACAGAAGAGATGCTCGCTTTTATGTGAATAAAAACGGATACATGTTGGTACTAAGGATGGCAATTTGTTCTCTGTCAGCACTTCACTGGCGACTTAAAGTTCCTTTATGTTGATCTTGGCAAGGAGTGAGCCAACAAAAGCTAGAACAATAGACTAAAATGTGTAATGCAATATCCTTCATTGTGTTACTATATTTGCTTTTACCTTGAAGTAGCCAAAAGTGCTGTAAAGGCTGGGACGGTTAAGCACTTGATAAGCTGTCTAACCTAATGCCCAAACAGTTGTTGAAAAGCTAGAAAAAATTATGTATTCAGCTAATTTCCGCCTAAGGACAAACTGATATTTAGCTAATCTTTACTATAAGATTACTTCCAGAGTAGAATTAAATCTATTACAAAAAAACTGGGAGTATATTATACACATACTTCCCAAACTTATTTAAAACAAAAATATAATTGATTTCGAATTGTATAGGCATTAGTTTAATTCCATATATTGAACAAAGCTTCCCTAGAGAATATAAAAAACAATTTATTAATAAATTAGGGCTTTATTAAGTTGAAAAGCCCACAATTTAATCATTTCTATTTTGAAAATCGTTACTTAGATGCATGCTTACAATATAAGGTTATTTCATGAACATAATTAAATATCTTAATCCCTTTAAAAGGAAAATTATCGACTAAAATGATTAGAACATTCAATATTTAAAATGCAAGTATAGTTGAGCATGTGTTTTTTCTGCCTTTGAAAAAATTATCTCTTTTGACATGTTTTCTTTGGCAAAGAGTTTATGAAAATTAAATTGATGTTGTGCTAAGGTTCTTTATATTGTGAATAGATTTTAAAATAAAGGGAGGTTATATAAAAATAAAGGCCCTGTGTATTCCTTTTATTTTATTTGGACAAATTATTTTTAATTAATTACAAATTGAGCACTTAGGTACTTTAAGAATTAAAAGTCCCCACTGATTTCTATGAAGTATGAATTTATCCAGACTGTTAGCTATGTCAATAGTAAAATGCTAAAAAAATAATGTTGAATCAAAGTCATGATTTAATAAGTATGAAAATCAAGAAAATGTAAAATGTTAAAATTTATAAGAGCAAGATTTCCTAGCTCAAGTTTACTTACAAAAGGCACTAAGTTCAAAGTTACCCTTTTTTCTTTTCTGGAAGTTATCATAATTAACTAAAACGTCACAAGTAACATTTTTGGCAGTGGTTTAAGCCTATTTTTCACATATTCATCGCACATAATGAGCTAAGGGATTTTTCTCAAATGTTGCGATTAACATTCACCTTTTCATGAACCTTATGCTTAGAAAAATATAAAAGAAGCAAGATTTCAGGAAATGACAAAAACATAACAATAGGTATTTAAAGTCCCTAGCTGTGGGGATCTTAATTGTATCAACAATGTGATTGATCATCAGTGAGCATTATTCCCCAGGGATGCTCACACTGCCTAATGGACTATAAGAAGGCTTTCAAAGAGCCAAACGTACTTAACAGCTTGGAGAAACTCTTGCTGGGAATCATTGCTTAATAGATGTAGCTTTCTCTTTTGCTAGGAACTTGATTTTTCAACCCAACTTTCTACAGATAATGGCTTCAGAATATGTAGTCCGGTCTTATTGCAGAGGGTCAAGAATAGTGACTGTAGAATGCCATTGTCAAGTGCCACTGTGTGTGAAATCTACCATTCATGCATATGCATAACTGAATCACTTTGCTGTACACCTGAAACTAACACAACATTAATCAAATATACTCCAATAAAAAATAAAATTTAAAAAATAATCTACCATTCAGTAAATGTATTTACTTTAGACTAAGCCTTATCCTTTCTAGGCATTTGCAGAAAAGAGATAAATATTAACTCACCTAGCAGTTCAGTGTGAATCTGTTCAGAACCTTTTTTTTCATTAAACAAAAGGGCCTGGGAAACCCTGGTGTGACTAAGGAGGGAAGAAGAGCAAGTGTTTGGGAGAAGAGGGTTAAAATGCATTGATAATTGAGAGGAGTTGCTCTGCAGGTGCTCTCTCCACATTGCACAGTTTTGCAAACAGCTGATTCATAATGGAAAAACCAGATAGTGCACACCTGTATCATGACCTTGTATGAAAGGCCGTGCACAGTAGTATATTCATCAGGATAATGTTGCTGAGCTGATGAAATAGTGTGACATAATAAAAAAGACCTAAATGTTGATTGTTTTTGGTTCTAACATTTTTGGAATGCAATCTGGCTCTATTTACAAGAATTAAAAATACATGTGACAGATGAATAGATAAAGAAGATGTGGCACATATATACAGTGGAATACTACTCAGCCATAAAAATAAATGAAATTGAGTTATTTGTAGTGAGGTGGATGGACCTAGAGTCTGTCATACAGAGTGAAGTAAGTCAGAAAGAGAAAAACAAATACCATATGCTAACACATATATGGAATCTAAAAAAGAAAAAAAAAAGGATCTGAAGAACCTAGGGGAAGGACAGGAATAAAGATGTAGACATAGAGAATGGACTTGAGGACATGGAGAGTGGGAAGGGTAAGCTGGGACGAAGTGAGAGAGTGGCATGGACATATATACACTACCAAATGTAAAATAAATAGCTAGTGGGAAGCAGCCACATAGCACAGGGAGATCAGCTCAGGGCTTTGTGATCACCTAGAGTGCTGGGATACGGAGGGTGGGAGGGAGACGCAAGAGGGAGGAGTTATGGGGATATATGTATATGTATAGCTGATTCACTTTGTTATAAAGCAGAAAGTAACACACCATTGTAAAACAATTATACTCCAATAAAGATGTTTAAAAAAAATGCATGGGAACAAATAAGTTTTGTTATAGTGCATGATGTAGTTTTTAAACAAAAAATCTCTAATTTCTTCCTTACTCTGGTAGTATTTTTGTTTTGTTTTGTTTTTGTTTGTCTTTTTTTTTTACATGTTCTTTTTGTGTATTTTCTCCCTTTCTCTGTTCCTATATAGGCAGATAATCGACTTCTCTTTCTTGTCTTAAAGAAAGGTGTACAGTTGAGTACAAATCACAAGTTTGCTAAAGCAGTCTTATCTTCCCAACCTGTGTTATTTTTAATGCTTAAACTCACTGAAAAGATAGTGTAACATTTCTTAGAAGTAGAATAAAGAAATATAAAGAGAGGGAAAGGGACTAAAAGAGATTCAACCAAGCTGGAGCCAGACAGCATTGAAGGTCTTATGAGTGTTGGAGACCCATCCTCTACTCCCTGGCATTTCTTCACAAAGATGACAAGCCTGAAAGCAAAGGTATTCCATAGGTAGCTGACATCTTCTGGTGAATCCAACTGCTGCACTGCTAATGCCTGTTTGATATCCACCTAAATCTACAAGGGAGTTCCTCTGACTTGGGAGTTGACTATAAAACAAAATAAATTGGGTCTGCTGACACTAAGTACAGGTGGCTCCTGAAGTATTCCAGCTCTCTTTAAGGTTGTTCCTGAAAGACAATGGGAAGATTCTTCCAGCTGGCAGAACATCAAGCAGAATGTCCATTTGTTCTGCATGGAGAGAGAAACTGAGGCATGGATTTATGTAGGTACATGATCAGTGGCTGAAGTTTGGTTGGATGTTTAGGATAAGGAACAATATAATAGAAGGCTTGAATGGGCTCAGAATATGACTTTCAGAATTGTGTTTCACTTGAATGGTCAACACACACATGCATACGCATGCAGACCCTCACTGCAGAGAGAACTTTCCATAAATCCAGAGATAAAATGAACCTCTATGGATTTAAGTTCATTTCCTCCAGCAACTCAAGTGCTTGTTGAAAAGTTTCATAAACAAAATATCTCTAGTGGCAGCAATGGAAGTTATGTATGGACTCAAAAGTGTGGACTTTCCATTCGCTATGATTGACTTGGTAGGTTCCACTGCTTTGCGCGAAAAAACATTGGCAATAACTAATTCTGAGACCCTACTTCTGTACGTTGTGGTACAACGTCTGGAGATGATCAACAAGCCACCTGGTGGCAAATTAGTTTAAGTGGAACACTGGAAGGGAGAGTAATTTTCATCACCAGGTTTTCTTTTTCCCTTTGTGCCTTGCTTCTGTGAGCACCACTGTTTGTAGGGTTGTGGAATACTTTATACCATTGCACACAATATTACTACAGATCAAGGAACTCAATTTAGCAAACTATGTTATTCAAAGGACCAAGGAGTATTATCATAAAATGCATTGTATTTTAATATCATGTATAAATTTCACAGGATTTTTTAATATTCCAACTTTATTGAGGTGTAAGTGACAAAAAATTTGTAAGATATATAAAGTATACCTTGTGGTTATATGATATGTGTATACATTGTACTCCAGATACCATATCCAGAACGGTGTTAAGCTATAGCACTGATAATATTCATCCCTGCCATGTTTCCCTGTCTACTCTCTAGGGGGTAATTTTTGATTTCTCAGTTTCAGCAGGGCCTCCACAGTATATATCAGAATAATAGACAATAATGCTATGGAACAAATAATAGTAGAGATGTCCATCTTTAAAAAAAACAACTTTAAAGAGCTTTCATTCTATGAAAGATATCAATGCCACATTAGTCATATATGTTACAAATATTTTCCACATTTATTTACCTTCTACATTAGTTTGTGGAACACTTTTTTCTTCCATTCATCAGATCTACCATTTTTCTCCATTTTGCCTTCTAACTTTGAAGCTCTGTTTATCAACTTTCTTTACCATGAAATTACAGAAACATTTGCTTATATTTTCTCGTAGTGCCTTTCTAAACCATCACATTTTAGAATTTATTTCATTACCTGATGATGCATGAAGCAGAGAGCTTAATTCCTCTACCGCGCCCCCTTCAGCTTCATTGAGGGAAATAAATCTGAGAAGATTGAGAGGGTAAGAATAACGTGGAATTATTTATTTTAAGTTAGTGAAATGGCAGCATAAATAAAAGCCACATAGGAAAGACCCTCCACATCAAAAAGCTGGCTCTCCAATTGGTTGCATGAAAGCACCCTATCCCCTCAATGTCTACCACAAGAAATATACAGATTCACATTTTCTGTGCTATATGAGACACAGAGTCCTTTCTCTTTTGCTGAATTTGAATTGTAGGTGAAAGAGTATACACAAGTGCAGCTACTTATATGGATAAAGAAATAACTAAAATGTAGATGCAAGCACCAGAAATTATTTTCTCTGGATTTACCCAGGACAGTGAGCTCATGGTGTGTGTGTGTGTGTGTGTGTGTGTGTGTGCGTGTGTGTGTGTGTATGACATTACTCAGCCTGGATGTGAAAACCTCAGTCAATACCCTGTTTTTTTGGTCGTTTTTGTGAATCTTACCGGAACACCATACTTCTGAACATATGATAAGGTAACACTGTAAACACTTTCTTGTTTAGATTTCTGACTTACTTTTTTCTTTTCTTGTCTTTAACATTTGAGAGACAGGAAATATATATATATATATATATATATATATATATATATATATATATGTGTGTGTGTGTGTGTGTGTGTATATATATATATACACACATATATATACATGCGTGTGTATGTGTGTGTGTATATATATATATATATATATATATATATATATATATATATATATATTTAAAGCCTCAATAAATGTCTGTCCCCCAAAAAAGCCTTTAATCTCAACTACTAGAAATTTTTTTCCACAAAGAAAGACAGGTAAGTAGTTTGTATCCTACCTGTAACCTCCATCAGTAAACACTGTAATACCAAATTCTTTACATCTTAATAATTGCCAGGCTAGATTAACAAGCTGCTAATGTTTTGATTTACAAATTGGAGGCCGATTTGGTTTGCCTGGTCTTCAAGAAGATTGAGCTGTCTCCTCTATTCCCTGAAAGTAAGTAAATGACTGTTTATTCATTCCCTTGATTAGAAGGCTGCCCTCCAGCAAGATAAAAGAGATTCCATAATAAATATGAGACTCCCATGTTTTGTTTTACTTTCTGGATTCAGTACTAAACATTAAAATGAACTGGAGATTGATTTTTGTTCGGGGACCAGTGCCAGATAAAACAAGGAGTGAACAAGCAGACTAGGTTTTAGACACGAGCTCCTTTATAAAGAGAAGAGGATTTGAATGTTAATGTAACAGCAACTGGGTTATTCCAGGTGTGTGTGATGGTGTGTGTGTGTGTTCTGCCTTCTCAGCAAGACTTTTTAAATTCATTCTCTCTGATATTCTGTTGGTAGCTGTTGTTGTCAAAGATCAAAGCTAAATGCATCTTACCCACTTCTTTAGTCACTGAAACAAAAATTTCAGTTGAATTTTCTTTTATTGAGACCAGCTCTACAGCAGTGCTGTGGGGATTAAAACACACACACGCACACACACACACATACACACAGAAGGTAAAACCAAAGAAATTTCCATAGATACACTAGTTATGGGCATACACACACTTTTTTCCCCCCTTTTTCTCTCCCCAGTCCCATCTTACGGAGGTCTGTAGGACTCCCTTTGCTTCATAACTTTGCCATTTGTCCTCAAGTCACAAATCAATTTCTTCCAATTCATCTCCTCTTCTCTTGCCTTGGGGACCATCTTGTGTCTCCTTTGACTTGCAATAGAGCTGTTCTACTTTCTGAGTTGCTGACAAATTGGCCAATAATGGCAGTAATGGATGCAGCAGTCTCTTGCCTCCCTTTAAGCAATTTACATGTCAGGGTTAAAGTATCTCCTCCTGAATCCTGGGCTCAGAGGAGTACCCAACTGCAGCTGCTAATGGAGCTGCTAGTCCCAGTATCTAAAGTCGATGGATCAATAATAAAATTAGCTCAGTTGCTAAGTGTATCTGCTGCACTTTGATCCAGAGAGACAAGAAAGTAATGGGATAAGTGAGGGAGGGGGAATGAGAAAGGTGATAATGTAACTGAGAATTGATATTTGTGTGCATGTTCACCTCTGTGTCTGACCAGAAGACTGACAGCTGGATGCACTGTGACATGAAAAGCTGATGCTGTAAGTTTTAGGATATATTCAATATGAAAACCAGAAGTGAAGTGAATGTTCAGTGTTGCAAGGTGGATTTGCTGGGTTTTGTCTCTTCGCTTGTTAATTCAGTCAGTCTTGCAAAGAAGTTTGGTTTGTTTTTAGCAGAGGGGAGACTGATGTTTACATCTTTCCCTCACTTGCAGGAATCAGTCTCCTGACCTCCAAACCCTATTGCTTTCATCATATTTTCTCTTGACTTATAGGAAAATGGTCTGATATTTTACTCAGATTTCTGGAGACACACTAACCATGGTGTAGTTCTGGTATAAGATGACTAGAGAGAGAGGAAAATGCTCAAAGTAGGAATTCAGTTATTCATTTAAACATTCATTTGTTCCTAACATAAGAGAAAACAGAGATAAAGTGGTGGGGCCTGGTAGACATTAAGAGATTGATTTCATTTGTCTTTCGTTTCCACTTGATAAAGTGGACAGTGTCCACATTGTTGTAGAACAGTGCCAAAATGTATACATCTCAAGTTATTCAATTAATTTTATGAGTCTTCATATTTCATGTCTTATTACTTTATGGCAGACTTTTATGACCCACTCCTCTGAAGGCCAGGATTCATTCACTTCTTTACTCATTCCATACATAGTTATGGAATATCTACTGTGTTCTTAATGCTATGAACAGGACTAAGGCTACAAAAGGCAGATACGCCTGTCCAAACGGAGGTAAGTTGGAACCAGTGTGACAATACTTGGGAGCATTTCTAATTATTTAGAACAATTCCAGGACTCAGAAGTCCACAGATGAATGAAACTCACATTTGTTTGCCATGATGACAAACAGTAGTGCATATATACCAATACATAAAGGAGTAATTACTTACAAATACATGTTGTGACCCACAATCACAAGGTATACTAAGAACAACATTTAACTCAGATTATCCTATTTTTTGTGCATGCCTAAATCCAGTTTGTATGTTTATTTTTCTTAAGTTTGCCTTCCTCCTTTCCTTTCTGATTTCCTTGTCTTGTGAAAACACACATATTGATCAACCAAAATGATTCTATTTTACTAATTCTTTGCAAATTATCACTTTAATTCTTTTACATAAACTGTTAGATTTATCATTCATGTCTCCTAATTAATACATTATAATTTATTAGTATATTATTCCTGAAGGTTTATGAGGCTTTTTGCTATATGATAAAAGTAAGGGTTTTTGCCTAACTTTTCATTATTGTTTGAATCTCCTGTTACTCTTCATTCAAGCAGTTGGTCAATCTAGTGGAGGCATTCTACATATGATTATTTTCTAAAAATCTCCAAGTTTCCCTAGTGCTAGAAATATTACAGCTCCCAGGAAGTCATCCTCTTTTTAAAATGTTAGCCAAAATACCTTCTTCTGTAAACCTCTCCTTAGGTTTCCATGTCACATTTTTTCAGATTTTTTGTTTTGCTTATTTTTTTTTTTTTACAAATTAAAAAAACAAACACCATCCTATTGGATATTTTTCCTTACCTCTTTCTTTTCTTTTTTTTTTTTTTTTCTTTCTTTTTTTCTGTAGGATGTGATATGTCTTTCGGCATGCAGTGAAATACTGGAAAGTTTTGAGGAAATGAGATTTACATACCTTTTCTCAGACTTTGTCCCTGTAAGGAAAATCATCTCTGTGATGAATCTCCTCTATGAATTGGTAAGTTACAACGCTCCGGGAAAAAACACATTATACATGTGGGGCACTGTTAATCAGGCATGATTCACACTGATTAATGGAAATTTTCCAAGGCCATTAAAGATCTTTTGTTAACAAATGTACTATAGAAACTTTTTAAAAGGCCTGTTTCTCAGTAGTCTTAAGTGATATTTCTTGTTTATCTCCTCAGAACTTGTTTTGCCATGAAGTAGAAACTTAGAATATGTCTGTAGATTTGATTTGTTTTATTTTTTAAGCTTCTTGCCTAGTTAAATGTAGAAAATCAAATCTTGAAAGAGAAAAAAAATTAGAGTGAAGGTAGAAGAAGAGGAAAAAAAGAGAGGATCCTAGAAAAGCAAGGTGTTTCAACTGAGTTTAAATTGTAGCACAGCATTTAGAGAACAGTGAGGTGGTGGCTGTCTCTGTGTGACTCATAGACTGAGATTCTGTTAAAAAAAGGGGGGTGGCTTTCAATTTTCAGCTAAAGGGAAGAGGACGTGTCTGATGCACTGGCCCCTAGGAAGAGACATCAGAGTCTTATTCCCAGAGAAAAGAGTTAGTGACAACCCATAATGTGGTTCTGCTGATGAGGTAATGACAGCAGGGGAAGCCAGGAGGGGTCTTGTCAGAGAAATGTGAGGGCATGAGCAGATTCCTATCTCATCACTGAGAAGCCTGGAGATGTCCCTCACAGCAGAGCTGGGTGCTTAGATCAGCTGGTGTCATTGTGAGCAACTAAAAAGACGTTCTAATTTGACAACTGATTTAATGTGAACCATTTGTTTCCAGAGGCTGGAAGTCCTAGGAATATAGGTATGTATGAGAAAATAAGAAATCTGTGTATGGCCAAGTGCTAAATTCAATGGGGCAGATATCATTATTGCTTTAATAACGACCAGCTGGCATTTTGACACTGTTATTTGGGTGGATGCCAAATAAACTTGTCACCGTCTCTTCCCATTGTCTCTCAACAACATGGGTTTGAGGTTTCCCTTTCATATGAGGGTCAAGACCTATGATGTGAATGAATCTTCATCTATGTTATTCTTGGAACAACAGGATCCCAACACTTATGTTAAAGGTAACATTGTAGAAAATAATTTGATATATTGTGTATCCCAACTAATAGTCCACAGTTATGATCTGTGGGTGATTATTTACTGTTGTTATTGTTGCTGTTTTCTAAAGGAATATAAACCTTCAATCATTACAACCATGGCAGCTGCAAAACAAAATATTTCCGCAGTTAAAAAATCCAGAAGATATACTTTTCTACATAATCGTGGACCTGCAATTCTCATATAACACTAAATTATAAAAAAATATAAATTATAAAACTTACTCCAGAAGTAAGGATCTTTATCATTCTTAATAAAGCTGCTGTTCACTTAGTCCTTTGCTACCCTTAATTAATAATCAAGAGAGTGGGCCCATTTGTGAGAAACCATGTAATACTTTCATCTAGGAAAACAAAACAGAACCACAAGTGTTTCAATGCCCGTGCATAGACTGCCTGTCCCTTTCTGTAGCACATTTCCTACTTTGTAGCTTTGCTTTTCCAAAGGCAAACCTCGTTTGGAAAGCTGGTGACCCATTCACTTTTATATATTGGTATATAAGTCCCCAAAGAATTGTTCCATTTAACTGTTATTGCAGATTGTATTTTACAGTTGTGCAAGGTTGTGGTAAAAGAGGGTGTTTTGGCTCTTTGACTTGAGTGTGTTATCTGAAGTATGTTATTTTACTGATTCACAAATGCCTCACAAGCTGAGAGTTTTACTATCCATGTCACCAATAAACCATATTCCTTATCGGACCTCATTATAGGTTCAAGTACTGGACCAGAGATCTGGCTAAAACTGAGGCAGGAGAAATATCTATTAAGTGACTTTATTTTTTGTAACCTTGAGTTATATGTTATATGTATACCTACCTCCCTTTTATTTGACAAGCTCCTGTAGATTGTTCAAACAACAAACTCAGTTTTTGTGAAGTTAAAAATACAAGGATTTAACTCTTTCCCTTATAGGTTTGGAAGAGAGAAGTCAAAATGTGAAAATAAACTACTTGCCTTATATATCTCTCATACCAAATTGATCTGACAATGAAGAGATGATCATGGCATATATTATTTAATACATACTTCCTCTGTATTTTTAAAGTTCTTGTTAGTTTACATAGGGCTTTGAAATATACTATGACAGTTGGTCAATATAACAATTCTGTGAGATATAAAGAGGGCCTAAATCTTTATATTCATTTTACACTTGATAGAAAAAGATTCAGAGAGAAATCCTGTAGATATAAGATTAGTACATCATGGGGCTCAAGGTCAAATATCGGCCTTCTCACACATCAGGAATTTTTCACGTTCCTAAACTGTGGATTTAGGAATCTTGGCAACCGTGGTTTCTGTCCTTTGTGAGGTCACATGCTTTACACTTAAGAAGAAGTTTTTAGATAAACTTGACAAAGTCTCAAGGTAAACTTTATACTTCCTGCAGCTCTATTTTATGAAATTTCATTGAGAGTTGAATTCACTTCTTTGGAAGGAGGAGAAATTTTTCAATAATGCTTGTGTATATTACAAATGAAATGCAAAATTGTAAAGGAACTTAAGGTGAACTTGCTAGTGACCACACTGAGTCTGTTTCACCTTAAAGCTGATTGGCACAAAAGACTAGATTATATTGCTATATTGCAGTGCATTGTGTATACTGTATATGGTACATGATAACTCTTTTCTATCACTACCCAGAATTCCCTGTCACCAAAAGTACTGGCACAACTTAAGTGCACAAATTTATTAAAATTATATGATAAATGGAATTTAAAAATAAAAAAGAAGACATCTAGGAACAGTGCCAGGACAGAATTGTTCATATTCATGATTATGAGTATCATAATAACAAGATATTCTCAATCCAATGTTGAAAACTTAGAGAACTTATACTCTTGGTCTCCCACAGGGTTGCTCTATTTCCAAGTCTCATGGATTCATGCTCTCTTTTGTTCCTACAAATCTCCCCATAGTTTAGGAACTTGTCCATATCTCATCACTGACAGTTTTCTGCACAATCCAAGCACTGTTCTTTCAATCCAGCTGCATTCAGCTACATATTTCTCTGATAAATATTTTTATCTTATGATTCTCCAATAATTGACCTTCATTACCATTATTAACAGATGAATTGTTTCCCTATTTTTTTCATGTCATGATACACAGAGAAAATGATACTTATACACATGGTGGGGTAAATGGAGGACATTGAATGCCTCTACGTGGTACATGGGGCTTGATGAAGAAATGCATTCTTTTATTTTACATAAGTAAAAGAAACACAAAATAAAAGGAATATGAAAAATGTTAAATTTTTAATTTTTAGAAAATTTCCAATAGGATATATTCAAAACTTTAAAATAGAAATTTGGGTTGGCTTCCATGAACTATTTTTTTTCAAATTTTAACCTGAAGATTGGTCAACATTTTCACTTGTTACTCCAGTTTTTTTTGAATATTTTATTCAACAGGAAATGTTACTCACATATGTTAGTGGTAGCAAATGATAAAAGATAATTTATAATTTTTTATGCCAATTGAAGGAAATTTATCGGTAAGTATTAACAAGCTTTCAGAGTAGTCAGTCTCTAAATTGTACTCCAAATATATATTCAGTTTTTAAATATATCACTCTTTCTTTTATGCTATTAACAAATAAAATGTTGAAATTTCTTAAGGAAATGAAAATGGATTTGAAATTCAAACATTCTCATATCATGAATTTCAAAACATTGATAAAATGTTTTCTATTAATTTTAACAATAATTCTGTATAGTTCAAGATAAAAGACTAATTAAATAATATCAGTGAGCATCAGTAACCATACTCTCCTGAAGTAAGTTTTTGCTTAAAGACATAAGCTATATCAATACATGGCAGTATTTTTCATGTAGTTTTTGCAATAAAAATATATTTATTCAAGGTGTTCAAAAATTTCACTTCAATTAGCTGCTTCGGCAAACCAATAATTATTCTTCAACAATCTGCAAAATGTTAATTATCCACACTAATTATATACAAATTTTAAAAATTCTTAGCTCATAAACTTTAGGCAATTTTTTTTTTTACTCAGCAAAAGCAGTTCATATGTAAAAAAGGAAGTGATATTCTTATTCTAATTCTTTGCATAATGCTGGAGAAATATAGTGACCTGAACTCTATTAGAATCACAATCTTTTAATACCATTTAATACAGATTAGAATCTACAGACAGGCCATGATGCATAAGGTCTTCTCTGTGAATTAAACAATGTATTATTTAAACCCCAGACTTCTCAGAATAAATGTTAATGAATGAAATCACATAATTTCTCTCTCAAGGAAAGACACTTTTGTGAGTAAATGGATGTTATTAACAATCAGGCAAGAGGGACCTTCAAGATGCCAGAGGAGTAAGACACGGAAATCACCTTCCTCCCCACAAATACATCAAAAATACATCTACATGTGGAACAACACCTACAGAATACCTACTGAAAGCTGGCAGAAGACCTCGGACTTCCCAAAAGGCAAGAAACTCCACACCTACCTGGGTAGGGCAAAAGAAAAAAGAATAAACGGAGACAAAAGGATAGGGATGGGACCTGCACCAGTGGGAGGGAGCCATGAAGGAGGAAAGGTTTCCACATATTAGGAGCCCCTTCGCGGGCAGAGACTGTGGGTGGCGGAGGGGGGAAGCTTCGGAGCCGCGAAGGAGAACACAGCAACAGGGGTGCGGAGGGCAAAGTGGAGAGATTCCCGCACAGAGGATCAGTGTCGACCAGCACTTACCAGCCCGAGAGGCTTGTCTGCTCATCTACTGGTACAGGCAGGGGCTGGGAGCTGAGGCTCAGACTTCGGAGGTCAGACCCCAGGGAGAGGACTGGGGTGGGCTGCATGAACATAGCATGAAAGGGGCTAGTGCACCACAGCTAATAGAGAGGGAGTCCGGGAAAAGTCTGGAACTGCCTAAGTGGCAAAAGACCATTGTTTCGGGGTGCGCAAGGAAAGGGGATTCAGAGCACCACCAAAACGAGGTCCAGAGATGGGCCTGAGCCACGGCTATCAGTGCAGACACCAGAGACGGACATGAGACACTAAGGTTGCTGCTGCAACCACCAAGAAGCCTGTGTGCAAGCACAGGTCACTATCCACACCTCCCCTCCAGGGAACCTATGCAGCCTGCCACTGCCAGGGTCCCGTGATCCAGGGACAACTAACCCGGGAGAACACATGGTGTGCCTCAGGCTGTTCCAACATCATGCTGGCCTCTAACACTGCAGGCTGACCCCGCATTCCATACCCCTGCCTACCCCTGGCCTGAAAGAGCCAGAGCCCCCTAATCAGCTGCTCCTTTAACCATGTCCTGTATGAGGGAAGAACAGACTCCCTCAGGTGACCAACACGCAGAGGTGGGACCAAATCCAAAGCTGAACCCCAGGAACTGTGCGAACAAAGAAAAGGAAATTTCTTCCAGCAGCCTCAGGAACAGCTGATTAAATCTCCACAACCAACTTGATGTACCCTGCATCTCCAGAATACCTGAATAGACAATGTATCATCCTAAAACTGAGGCAGTGGACATTGGGAGAAACTGTAGACTCGGCGTTTGCTTTCTGCATCTAATTTGTTTCTAGTTCTATGTTTATCTTAGTTTAGTATATAGACCAGCAATGGAAAAGCAGCAAATGATATAAGGGATCCCCATGAATTTAACAGGTGATTTTTCAGCAGAAACTCTGCAAGCCAGAAGGGAGTGGTAGGACATATTTAAAGTGATGAAAGGGAAAAGCCTACAACCAAAATTACTCTACCCAGCAAGGATCTCATTTAGATTCAACAGAGAAATTAAAACCTTTACAGACAAGCAAAAGTTAAAAGAATTCAGCACCACCAAACCACCTTTACAACAAATGCTAAAGGAACTTCTCTAGACAGGAAACACAAGAGCAGGAAAAGACGTACAAAAACAAACACAAAATAATTAATAAATTGGTAATAACAACATACATATTGATAAGTACCTTAAATGTAAATGGATTAAATGCCCCAACCAAAAGACAAAGACTGGTTGAATAGATACAAAAATAAGACCTGTTCATATGCTGTCTACAAGAGACCCACTTCAGACCTAGGGACACATACAGACTGAAAGTGAGGGGATAGAAAAAGATATTCCATGCAAATGGAAATCAAAAGAAAGTTGGAGTAGCAATACTCATATCAGACAAGTAATATGTATGCACCCAACATAGAAACACCTCAATACATAAGGCAAATGCTAACAGTCATAAAAGGGGAAATTGACAGTAACATAATAATAGTAGGGGAATTTAACACCCCACTTTCACCAATGGACAGATCTTCCAAAATGAAAATAAATAAGGAAACACAAGCTTTAAATGATACATTAAACAAGATGGACTTAATTGATATTTATAGGACATTCACTCCAAGAACAAAAGAATACACTTTCTTCTCAAGTGTTCATGGAACATTCACCAGAATAGACCATATCTTGGGTCACAAATCAAGCCTTGATAAATTTAAGAAAATTGAAATCATATCAAGTAACTTTTCCGACTACACCACTATAAGACTAGACATCAATTACAGGAAAAAACTGTAAAAAATACAAACACATGGAGGATAACAATACCCTACAAAATAACCAAGATGTCGCTGAAGAAATCAAAGAGGAAAAAAATTAATACCTAGAAACAAATGACGATGAAAACATGAAAACCCAAAACCTATGGGATG
This sequence comes from Mesoplodon densirostris, assembly GCF_025265405.1. Lineage (NCBI taxonomy): Eukaryota > Metazoa > Chordata > Mammalia > Artiodactyla > Ziphiidae > Mesoplodon > Mesoplodon densirostris. Next base: position 20,120,801 of record NC_082664.1, read on the forward strand.
CAGCAAAGCAGTTGTAAGAGACAAGTTTATAGCAATACAATCCTACCTCAAGAAACAAGAAACATCTCAAATAACCTAACTTTACACCTAAAGCAATTAGAGAAAGAAGAACAAAATAAACCCAAAGTTAGCAGAAGGAAAGAAATCATAAAGATTAGATCAGAAATCAATGAAAAAGAAACGAAGGAAATGATAACAAAGATCAATATAACTAAAAGCTGGTTCTTTCAGAAGATAAACAAAATTGAGAAACCATTAGCCAAACTCATCAAGAAAAATGGGACAAGACTCACATCAACAGAATTAGAAATGAAAAAGGGGAAGTAACAACTGACAATTTAGAAATACAAAGGGTCATGAGAGATTACTACAAGCAACTATATGCCAATGAAATGGACAACCTGCAAGAAATGGACCAGATAGAAAAACACAGCCTTCCTTAACTGAACCAGGAAGAAATAGAAAAATATAAACAGACCAGTCACAAGCACTGAAATTGAAACTGTGATTAAAAATCTTCCAACAGGGGCTTCCCTAGTGGCACAGTGGTTGAGAATCTGCCTGCCAATGAAAGGGACACGGGTTCATGCCCTGGTCTGGGAAGATCCCACATGCTGCAGAGCGGCTGGGACATGAGCCATGGCCTCTGAGCCTGAATGTCCAGAGGCTGAGCACCACAACAGGAGAGGCTACAGCAGTGAGAGGCCCATGTACCAAAAAAAAAAAAAAATTCTTCCAACAAACAAAAGCCCAGGACCAGATGGCTTCACAGACGAATTCTATCAAACATTTACAGAAGAGCTAACACCTACCCTTCTCAAACTCTTCCAAAATATAGCAGAGGGAAGAACCCTCCCAAACTTATTCTATGAGGCCATCATCATCATGTTACCAAAACCAGACAAATATATCACACACACAAAAAAAACTACAGGCCAATTTCACTGATAAACATAGATGCAAAAATCGTCAACAAAATCCTACCAAACAGAATTCAACATCACATTAAAAGGATCATACACCATGACCAAGTTGGACTTTTCCCAGGAATGCAAGGATTCTTCAATATATGCAAATCAATCAATGAGATACACCATAATAACAAATTGAAGAACAAAACCCATATGGTCATATCAATAGATGCAGAAAAAGCTTTCAGCAAAATTCAACATCCATTTATCATAAAATCTCTCCAGAAGGTAGGCATAGAGGGAACCTACCTCAACATAATAATGGCCATATATGACAGACACACAGCCAACATCGTTCTCAATGGTGAAAAACTGAGGCCATTTCCTCTAAGATCAGGAGGAGACCAAGGATGACCACTCTCACCACTATTATTCAACATCATTTTGGAAGTTTTAACCACAGCCATCAGAGAAGAAAAAGAAATAAAAGGAATCCAAATTGGAAAGGAAAAAGTAAAACTTTCACTGTTTACAGGTGACATGATACTATACATTGAGAATTCTAAAGATGCTACCAGAAAACTGCTAGAGCTAATCAATGAATTTGGTAAAGTAGCAGAATACAAAATTAATACACAGAAATCTCTTGCATTCCTATACACTAACAACAAAAAATCTTAAAGAGAAATTAAGGAAACACTCCTATTTACCACTGCAACAAATAGAATAAAATACCTAGGAATAAATCTATCTAAGGAGGCAAAAGACCTGCATGCAGAAAAGTATAAGACACTGATGATAGTAATTAAAGCTGATACAAACAGATGGAGAGATATACCATGTTCTTGGATTGGAAGAATCAACACTGTGAAAATGACTATGCTTCCGAAAGCAATCTACAGATTCAATGCAGTCCCTATCAAATTACCAATGGCATTTTTCACAGAACTAAAACAAAAAATTTTACAATTTGTATGGAAACACAAAAGACCCCAAATAGTCAAAGCAATCTTGAGAAAGAAAAATGGAGCCGGAGGAATCAGGCCCCCAAACTTCAGACTATACTACAAAGCTACAGTGATCAAAATAGTATGCTACTGACACAAAAACAGAAATATAGTTCAAAGGAGCAAGATAGAAAGCCTGGAGATAAACCCATGCACATATGTCACCTTATCATTGAAAAAGGAGGCAAGAATATACAATGGAGAAAAAACAGCCTCTTTAATAAGTGGTGCTGGGAAAACTGGACAGCTAGATGCAAAAGAATGAAATTAGACACTCCTTAACACCATACACAAAAATAAACTCAAAACGGATTAAAGACCTAAATGTAAGGCCAGACACTGTAAAACTCTTAGAGGAAAACATAGGTAGAACACTCTATGTCATAAATCACAGCAAGATCCTTTTTGACCTACCTCCTAGAGGAATTGAAATAAAAACAGAAATAAACAAATGAGACCTAATGAAACTTAAAAGCTTTTGCACAACAAAAGAAACCATAAACAAGATGAAAAGACAACCCTCAGAATGGGAGAAAATATTTGCAAATGAACCAATTGACAAAGGATTAGTCTACAAAATATGCAAGCAGCTCGTGCAGCTTAATACCAAAAAAACAAACAACCCAATTCAACAATGGGCAGAAACGTAATATAAATTTTTCTGAGGAAGATATACAGATTACCAACAAACACTTGAAAGGAATCTCAACATCACTTATCATTAGAGAAATGCAAATCAAAACTACAATGAGGTATCACCTCTCAGTGGTCAGAATGGCCATCATCAAAAAATCTACAAACAATAAATGATGGAGAGGGTGTGGAGAAAAGGGAACCCTCTTGCACTGTTGGTGAGAATGTAAATTGGTACAGCCACTATGGAGAACAGTATGGAAGTTCCTTAAAAAACTAAAAAAATATAACTACCGTATGACACAGTGATCCCACTACTGGGCATATACCTTGAGAAAACCATAATTCAAAATGAGTCATGTTCCACAATGTTCATTGCAGCACTATTTACCATAGCCAGTACATGGAAGCAACATCTGTGTCCATCGACAGATGAATGGATAAAGAAGATGTGTCACATATATACAATGGAATACTACTCAGTCGTAAGAAGAAATGAAATTGAGTTATTTGTAGTGAAATGGATGGACCTAGAGTCTGTCATACAGAATAAAGTAAGTCAGAAAGAGAAAAACAAATACCGTATGCTTACACATATATGTGGAATCAAAAAATTAAAAAAATGGTTCTGACGAACCTAGGGGCAGGACAGGAATAAAGACACAGACGTAGAGAATGGACTTGAGGACATGGGGAAGGGGAAGCAGAAGCTGGGTCGAAGTGAGAGAGTATCAGTGACATATACACTACCAAATGTAAATTAGATAGCTAGGGGGAAGCAGCTGCATAGCACAAGGAGATCAGGTCACTGTTTTGTGACTGCCTACAGGGGTGGGATAGGGAGGGTGGGAGGGAGACACAAGAGGGAGGATATATGTATACATATAGCTGATTCAATTTCTTATACAGCAGAAACTAACACTATGTTGTAAAGCAATTATACTCCAATAAAGATGTTTAAAAAAAATCAATCAGGTAATGGCAAGAAGTATAAACAAAAAATATCCTTGGTCATCTAAATATTAATTTATTAATATAACCAATATTTAAGAATATGGCTAATATTACTAATATTAATTTACTTAATCATCATAAAAGCCTATGGTGTAGAACATGCTGCCCTCTCTATTTTAAAAATTAGCGTACTGTGGTAGAATATTCAAATAGTTTGCTGTGGATCAAACAACCAATAAAAGGCATATCCAAGGTCTTCTTTAGGCAATGCTGAGGTTTGGGTACACTGATAAGGATTTTGGTCATGGCACTTGACTTTGTATTCCTGCGTCTGCATATAAAGCACACAGTTATGATTCTTCTCATATAGTCACATTTTTTAACCATTTATTTCCCCTTGAATATTTGTCCTAAATAGTTTGTTTTGATATTTCCATGAATAAAAGTAAAAGTTCTTCCAAGTATTTCTCTTCATTATCTCTAACCAGTACAATATATATTTTCTTCATCTTCTGAATTCGTATGGTCTTTATGTCATTGGACACATCAGGCATGAGTTATTCAAAATAGTATCTTTTCTATTTCTTTGCTTCATTCATCCCAAACACTAGCTTGGGACATTAGATTATGCAAGGTAGTAAAATAAGCCACTCTGTAACTTGTGAAGCATTTTGGATTTCTCACCATGTGATCTTGTGACTAACTACTTTACAATGATCGCATACTGCTGGAACTAATCTCAGGAGGGTAATTTGTTTCTTATTTTATACTTGCAGACACTTAAAACAATGACAAACTCTTTTCTGCCCCACAGTGATACTTTGTTTAGCACAGTGTCAAAGTAGTTAACTTAGCAATACTGTTTATTTTTAAAATATAATGCAAAAGTAAAAAGTTTAAGCAGAGGTAGAGAATTATAGGTAAACATGAAAGAAAACAATCTTCATTATATTACCTAATCAATAATAAACTTTTGATACTTTTTTTTGAGATTGTTCTATCTTATAAGTTATATAGCTTTACAATTTCAATCAAATACTTGACTATCTTGGTAATAAAATTAGGATTTATGATATTATTTAATATATATAAACAATATTATATATGTATTACAGTAGACACTTATCTGTATATATTACATGTACGTAGTGTATGTGATATATTACATATATGTTATATATATTACATATATGTAATATATGTGTATGTAATATATAACATATATATATTATATATATTACAGGAGACACTTCTACTATGAACTTAGGCAGAGTCACTTCTGTAGCAAAACATGTTATATTTCTGCATTCTGCTTCAGAGCTTTCTCCAAAACAGAATCATCTAATTCAAGCCTAAGTACAGCTGGAAAGCACAGGACAAGTAACAACATCCTGTGGTCACCTGCAACCAGTGGGTGTTGGGAGCAGATGGAGAGATTCTCCAGTCATTCTCTTCCATGGTCACTCTTTTCCAGACTTATTTGTCTGGAAGATACTGGAGGAGTCACATCCTTGTAGCTCAGAACAACAGGACTTCATACTGGCTTGTCTCTTTCCCTATCTTACTCTCTACTCTCCCTCATTCCTGACTCTTCTAATACCCTCCCTAATAAACTATATGGACTGCAGTACTTGTCTCAAACACTGATTTTTTTAACATCTTTATTGGAGTATAATTGCTTTACAATGGTGAGTTAGTTTCTGCTGTATAACAAAGTGAATCAGCTATATATATACATATATCCCCATATCTCCTCCCTCTTGCGTCTCCCTCCCATCTTCCCTATCCCACCTCTCTAGGTGGTCACAAAGCACCGAGCTGATCTCCCTGTGCTATGTGGCTGCTTCCCACTAGCTATCTATTTTACATTTGGCAAACACTGATTTTTAAGGGTATCAAAACAAGGCAATATACAGCAGATCATTTTAAGAAATTTTAAGTTAATTAGCATCAACAATGTTAAAGCATTAAGCTTGGGGTAAACAAAATATTATTAAAATAATAATTATTTTCAATTAATTTTCTGGAAAATGTACAAAATAAAAATATGATTTATATACATATATGATCAAAATGTTTTAATAGTCCATTTCTGAATTTTTAAATATATGAGTTCTCATCATTGAAATATTTGCATTTTCCAGTCATTATTTCTTTTAAAATAACTTATTTTTCACCAAGAATCAGCATTTAGCTACATTTTAACATCAAATCTCAAAAATAGTTAATAGTTCATAGAGAAAGATGACAGAGAGAGAGAGAAAGAGTGAGGGAGGGGGCAGGATGGAGGGAGGAAAGAAACAAAAATCATTTAGAAAATAATGACTATCTTTTTGTGTGTGTGTGTGTTCCAATTAAATTTTGTTTTTATCTTCCATTTTTATTTGTAATATTGTATGTTTGAGGTGTGCAACATAGTGATTCAATACTTTATAGATTATGCTTCATTTAAAGTTATTATAAAATAATTGCTGTATTTCCCTGTGCCATAAAATGTACCTTTGTTGCCTATTCATTTTATACATAGTAGCTTGTATCTCTTAATCCCCTAACCCCATCTTTCCCCTCCCCACTTCCCTCTCCCCATTGATAAGATAACCACTAGTTTGTACTCTGTGTCTGTGAGTCTGTTTCTGTTTTATGATATACATTCGTTTTATTTTTAGATTCCATATGTAACTGATAACATCCAGTATTTGTCTTTCTCTGACTTATTTCACTAAGCATAATACCCTCTAGGTCCATTCATGTTGTACAAACAGCAGAATTTCATTCTTTTAATGTAATATACCATATTTATATATGCCACATCTTTTTTATCCATTCATCTGTCAATGGACACTTAGATTCCTTCCATATCTTGGCTATTGTAAGTAATGTTGTTATGAACAATGGGGTGCATGTAACTTTCCAAATTATTGTTTTTATTTTTTTTTAGATATATACCCATGCGTGGAATTGCTGGGTCATATATGGTAGCTCTGTTTTTAGTTATCTGAAGAACCTCCATACTGTTTTCCATAATGACTACACCAATTTACATCCTCACCAACAGTCTAAAAGAGTTCCATTTTCTCCACATTTTCACCAATATTTGATACTTATAAACTTTTTAATGAGAGCCATTCTGACAAGTGTGAGATGATATCTCATTATGGTTTTGATTTGCATTTCTCTGATGATTAGCAATATTGAGCATCTTTTCATTTGCCTGCTGGCAATCTGTATGTCTTCTTTCAAAAAATGTCCTCTTCTGCACATTTTTTAATCTGGTTGTTTTTTTCACATTGAGTTGTATGTGCTATTTTTATATTTTGGATATTAACTCCTGATTGGTCATTATCATTTGCAAATATTTCCTCCCATTCAGTGGGTTGTGTTTTTGTTTTGATGGTTTCCTTTGCTGTCCAAAACTTTTAATTTTAATTAGTTTCATTTGTTAAATTTTGTTTTTATTCCTTTTGCCTAAAGATACAGATCCAAAACAATCTTTGCTACAATTTGTGTCAGAGAGTGCTCTACTTATGTTTTCTTCTAAGATTATTATGGTTTCAGGTCTTACATTTAAGTCTTTAATCCGTTTTGAGTTTATTTTTGTATATGATGTGAGAAAATGTTCTAATTTCATTCTTTTACATGTAGCTGTCCAGTTTTTCCAGCACTACTTATTGAAGATACTGCCTGAGTCTTGCTACTTTGCCATCTTGATATCCTCAAATAATGACTACCTTGAAGCATCCCTGTAATTCACTCACATATTATAGCTGTACTACAGGTTTGGGAATATTCTAATCAAAAGAAAAACACTATGAACTCCCCGTCTCTCTACTGCCATGAATACACCTCATTTCTCAACCTGGCCCCAAACATCTTTTCTGATTATTTTTATGTGTTAGGCCTTCCTTTTCAATCAAACTTATAATTTTGAAATTTCATATCTATCTGCCCACCAATCTTCCTTCTTCCTTTTTTCCCTCCTTCTTTATTTATTTAATTTCAGATCTCCTGATACGTTTACTTTCTTGTGGTAAAAATTTTCCTCTTCTTCCTGCCTACCATTTCAGACCTACAATGTATTTCAAATCTCAACTTAAAATGATCTTCAAAATACTTTATCCCACCAAAGTTGTAAACTAACTTAAAATTGCTTTGTATAGTGTATCACCATGGAATTTTAAAATTAGATACTTGAATTTGAGCCTTTATTGTATCTGAAACACTGTGCTACATGCATTATATAAATGCTATTTTTTGTTTTCCTATCAAACACTGCAGGGAAGTAATATTATATTTATCTTTCAAAATATTATGTATCCTCTTTTAGTTTACACAGCTAGTAAGTGATAGACTAACATTTGCTTCCACATTTTATAACATTAATACCTATCTGTACTCATATTGGAGAGTGGGGTGGGAGAAAGTCAGTGGTAACTCTGAAACTTATATTGGCATAATTTAAAGCATAGAAAAGATTATAGGTAATACATATGCAAATTTTGATGGAAAAATTAAAATAAAAATTATAAAAAGTATATTTAAATAGGAGAATATTTCTAATTCTGTATTATCTCTGTGTTCATTCTTTCCCAAATCCCTCTGTCTAAACAAACTGCAATACTGTTTAGTTCTGCTTGAATTGAGCTTCATACAAGTGGAGTTAGATTATAGTTAGTCTTCTATGATGTTCTTTTTCTATTCAATGCTATGTTTTAAAGATCTATACATGTTTTTACACATAGCTGTAAGTTATTTTCACTGCTTTAAAATATTCCATTTAGTGAATGTACTATAATTTTTAATCAACATTATTTTTGGTGGTCATTTGTTTTTCTCCATTTTTTTTTCAGTTATAACAATGCTTCTAAGAATATTTTCCATGTGCTCTAGTACATACAAATGATTTTCTCCAGTGCATATGAATGAAGGAGAGTATAATTGCTGCATATATGTATATTCAAATTTACCATCTAATTCCTGTTTTTCAGTACTACTATAAAAATTAAAGTCTGAAAATACCAAATGTTTTGATATATTGCAGTATACTATCAAAACATTTGGTATTTTCAGACTTTAATTTTTGCTAACCTGGAGGCTTTGAAATGGGATATCATAAAGTGATAGCTAATAAACTGACAAGCTTTTTACATGCTTATTGACATTTGGTATTTCTACTGTTAAGTATCTGCTCTATTTTTCTCACTTTTCTATTGGGTTTTTGTGTTTTTTTATTATAGATAGTAGAAAATGTTTTTTGTTCTGAATCCTAATCTTTTTTATGTTTAGTCTGTAAGTACTCTAAATATGTGATTTTTTTAAAATTTGCTTGGTAGAGTATATTTGACAAACTCAAGGTCTTAATTTTAAATAGTAAAATTAATCAGTATTTCCTTAAGTTAAATTTATTCCCTACCTCAAATTCATGTCTTTTTAATGTTTTCTTCTAAAATTTTAAACTTTGCTTGTCATACTAATGTCTGAAATTTCTGTGTATGATGTGAATGGTGGATCTAATTACATTTTTTATATACTTATTTGATTTGTCCACCAATTTTTAGCAAATAATTCATTTTTAATTGGATAATAATTGATATACAATATTATAATAGTTTCAGGGGTACAGCATAGTGATTCAACATTTTTATACATTACAAAATGATCACCATGATAAGTCTAGTTTGATTACTATACAAAGTTATTACAATAATAATTCATTCTTTTTCTGTGATCTACAATGCTACTTGTTTCATACCTCGTTTCAATATGTATGTGGGTTCTGTTTCTAGGCTTTCTACTCCTTTTATTTTTTTAATTAATTAATTAATTTATTTATTTTTGCTGTGTTGGGTCTTCGTTTCTGTGCGAGGGCTTTCTCTGGTTGTGGCAAGCGGGGGCCACTCTTCATCGCGGTGCGCGGGCCTCTCACTATCGCGGCCTCTGTTGTTGCGGAGCACAGGCTCCAGACGCGCAGGCTCAGTAATTGTGGCTCATGGGCCCAGTTGCTCGGTGGCATGTGGGATCTTCCCAGACCAGGGCTCGAACCTGTGTCCCCTGCATTGGCAGGCAGATTCTCAACCACTGTGCCACCAGGGAAGCCCTCTACTCCTTTTATTGATCAAGTTATTTATCCCTGAGTCAATACCATGCATTTTAAAGTACTATAGCTTTTTTATACACCTTGGGGTATAGTAAAGCTAAGCCTCTCACATTTTTCTTATTATTCAATAAATATTTACTATTCTTGGGTTTTTGCTCTTCCATATACAATTTAGAATTGGCCTACTGAACTTGTTGGTATCTAAGTTGAAGCTACATTAATTCCATAGACCAACAAGCCAGGATTGTCATCTTTATCATATTGCATTTTTTATCCATAAAAATTATATATGTGTGTCTGTATTAATTTAGACCTTCTTTAATATATTTAAATACATTTTTATAATTTTATATAGTACTGAAGTGTTATGTTAGATTTATTCTTAAATACATTTTGATGCTTTGGCAAATTATGATGTTTTTAATTAAATCTTTTAAAAATTGTGAGGTGATTTTTAATTCCTTCAGTTCTTTGCACAAATATTAATGCAATTGAATTTTTGTTTTTGGATTATGATTTTCTATCTAACTACCTTGCTAAATTCTGTCATTACTTCTAGCAATTTGTTTTTAGATTTGGGGAATGTTTCAATGTAGAAAAATCGTATGGTTTGTGGATACAATGTCTATATTTGGGATAGAACACTAAACTATCTATTTATTCCATAAAGAATGTTTGCAATTACTGATACGTTTTTTAGTATTAAGTATTTTAAGTATTTTTATTATTTTCTAAGCTAGGTAGTAAGCTCCTTGAAGTAAATAATTGAAGTCAGTTTCAATTATTTTTATATCATTTTCTAATGCTACCTAAAAAAGCATGCTTTATATATATAGTAGAAGTAAAACATAATCATATAAATGTAACAGTTTTCTATTACCAACAAGGTAAAGTCCAGGAACTTTACCATAGAACTTATTTTTTTTTTGGCTGTGCCACATCTTGTGGGATCTTAAGTTTCCTGCTCAGGAATCGAACCCAGGCTCTCAGCAGTGAACATCGCAGAGTCCTGACCACTGGACTGCCAGTGAACTTAAATTCTTTGTTACCTTAGAACTTAAATCTCTTGATTATTTGACTCCAGTCTACTTTTCTGATAATTATATTTCCTAAATAATGATATTTCAAGAAAATATAACTCTTCACAATTGCACAATATGCCCTTTAAAATGATTAGCTGTACATCTTTCTCGTCAGGCTGTTGAGGTCTATCTGAAGGAAAAACAAAGAAAACAACAGAATGTAGGTACTGGAACATATTGATGAAAAGCTGGTGATGTCTCTATTCCCTTCCCTTGCTGACGTGACAAGTCAATTATATTCATATATGTTTAAATAACCTGTATTTTTATGCATTTGCAATAATCCCAAAATAATAAAACTGGTGTGGAGGAGGGCAATACCAGGAAATCTTCAGTCTAAATGTCCATATTAAAGTCAGTCACATTTTCCATTTATTTATTTATCTGTTTGTTTTTTTATTTGACTAGAAAGCAGACAAAGTAAGTGAAGGATCTAGTGTATGACCACCAGTCCCAAGATGTATTCATAATATTAAGAGGATAGTTTCATGAATAAAATAAATCTATGAAAGAAATCCAGAAGCCACATAATGTAAGTATTCTAGTAGTCAGTCTAGTTATTTTAATCTCATTGTTTTTTTTTTCTATATGGAAAGGAGTAATAGAATAAAAACATTTCAAAAATTACTGAGTTTCAATATTTTTTTTTCATTTCTGACTTACTGTTATTGCTCTTTTTCTATTATTACATTTGATTTCAAATTAGATTGCTTTATGGGGCTCAACATTTTAAAACTTCTGATTTCAAGATTGAATATATTACTTTCATCATTTCACTCCCTTATTATTTACTTTCCTGGAAATCATAAAAATTACATTTCTAATCATTAAAACAATATGAGCCCACTTAAAGTAATTGTCTCTAATATCAAAATCAGGATTCATATTGATGATTGGTGTATATAGCTACAACTATCATCTGGAGATTTGTTTTTTAATTAATATAGTTAAGGAATTGAAATAATCAGATAATTGTAGTAAGTTCAATATCTACTGAGCTCAATATCTACAATTTAAAAGCAGTAACAACATGACCATCTTTTCCTGATGCTATAAATTTAGCAAATTTTATAACACTTTTTCTGTACACATAGCTTCTGACAATTTGTAGATCTTTATTTTGATTTTTTTCCTCTATTTATGATTGAGGCTTCATTTCCTTAAGGGATACTTATCTAATAAGCTAATTTTGTGAATATGAAAAGATACAATTATGTCTTATATACCTTTGAAGATAAACTACTTTGATATGATATGGTATAAATCATGATTGAGATTAAAGGACCAATTAAAGGTTAATTCTTTAATACTGACATAACACTAAAAAGAAATGTTTTATTGAGTGTGAAATGAGATACTTTTATTGATTCATCATAATACAACCTTCCTGAGATAATCCAACAGTTCTGAGAACATGTATTATTTTCTTAAAAATGTCTTCCTCATTGTAATTATTATATTACATTTCAATTTTTAATTTGAGAGTGAAAAGAATATATGCAGAAAGGAGGCATAGAAGTGTTTACTATTAAGATTACTGGGAATCTAATAAGAATAAACCTTTTAAATAAACTTTTATCACACTTAAAAATCTAGTCTGTATTCTAGAATCCAAGCTTGTCATTTTTTTCCCACTCTGCCAAGTAAAGCATTCCGTCTATAAACTAGGTCAAAAATTAATGTTTCAAAATGTTTTGAACAAAGTTGGGAACTTAAAATATATTAATAGTAAATAAAAATCACATATGAAAAATAGCATTTGAAGGTTCAAATGAGCAGGATAAAACCCATTATGAAAAGCCAGAAGACATGTCTACAACCTTCCAAATTACAAATATACAAATTTTAAACTACAAACATCCAAACTCGAATCCTATTTTATTTCTTAAAATTCATCTTACTTGTGTAAAGATCATGGAGGAAGCAAGGAATGTAAAGATAGGAGGGAGAAGAAAGGCTTATTCAGGAATAGTTTCCATAATGCAGGAAACTCCTTGTCATTAAAGGAAGAGCTATAAAAAAGGAAGACTCATCAATGTATAATTTCATCAGGCAACATTAAGACAGGGGGAGTGACATGTGGCCCTTTGTCACATGTTCCAAGGAACTAGCTATTTAGAGTGCTAGGCACGTTTACAAGGATTTCTCCTTTACACAGGTATATTCTTTGCCCTCTTACCTAGTTATAAAAATGTTAGAGGTCAATGTGCCAGGTGTATAGCAGTAGTGATTATGCAGAAAGACACCCTCAGAAAAAGATACAGATTAAAATATTAGGAAACTACCAAGTAAATGAGGGGGAGACAGGAGGAGAAAAAAAATAGAAATGACAAATCTAAAACTTTAAATTTTAGTAACATATATATTTGTTTTAATTTTCTTTCTCAGCAACCTCCAGCCTATCCAGTTCATGCAAGTGGAAATGAACACACACACAGATATATTCACACATTTTAAAAATAATCCTCAGAGGATTATTTAGTGGTGATTAATAGATTGACATCTTGAGAAAGAAGAAAAAAAAAGTGTTATAAGGGTAAAAAGTTCAAGCTCTTAGAGAATTCCAAGATCCAGGTTCCTATTACATATTTTATTATTATATGTTTTTCCTTTTTGTGACTGTATTCAGGCCCCTCATAACCTCAACAGTTGCAAAGAAAAAGAAAAAGATATGAGTTACAGTCTGACAGGAACACCTCCCCAATCTCATATATATATATATATATATATATATATATATATAGATATTATATATATATATATATTATATATATATATATATTTTATATATATATATATGTATATAATATATATATATATATATATACCAAAAATTCAACAATGCTTCATAAAAATATCAGCTCTCAGATTAAAACAATAACTTTTATATTCAAAAATAACAAATTTACTTCAGTGTGTCTGCTCTTAAAAATAGTCTTAACTCACATGAGAAAAATCATGGAAACATTCCAAGCCTTGTAATTACTATCCTTGTGGTTTTCTTTTCCCTCTGATCTAGAATGGAAATTTGGCAAAGTTCTTACTGAAGACACTGACACCAAGAAAAACAAACCTGTTGTCACAAATACTTCCTGTTTGCAAGAAGCTGTATTTCTTCACATATGATATCATGAGTTCTGTATTTATATTTACATTTTGTAGTGACATTTAAGTTTTCAACTTTTAGCACCTTATCCTTTTTTAGTAATTTCAACTTTTTTTTTTAACTGGGCAATTGGGATTTCTGAATACCATAACCATTACTATTGTCACTTTGAGTAGGAATCCGGATTAAAAATATTACAATCCTCTTGTCCAAAGATTTGAAATGCTTTTGGCGGTCAGCTAAAAGATACTTATAATTTCATAGGATTATATTAAGTACTTATGTTAGCATAGACAGTAAGGCACATTCTTCTGTTGCTAGAAACTGGTCCATTAAAATGTTCCCACATTTATCACAGAAGGAACTCTCTCGGGTCAGTTGAAGGAAATGAGGAAGCCTTAAAGGATGAATTTTATCATATATTTCCTAGCATTCACAGTTGAAGCCAACATTCCACAGTGAATTCTTTCATTCAGTTTTCTACTTCTGTTTTCAGAAGAAACTTAAGATGAGAAACACAAATACACACACATATACGAATGAAAAGTAATCATGTAAAAGTATTATCTGAGGGTCCTCTAAAGGAGAATTTTGGATGAAATTTTAAAAAAAATTATTATTGTATCTAAAACAGATATATGCCAGCAAATACGTATTACATTTCAAGGAAGCAAGTACATTTAGATGAGTGGCTATTATCTCTTATAAGAAAGACCCAAATATTAAGTAGAGGGGAAACATTTACTGAAATCAGACATTGAGTCCAGTAATAGGAAACATCTACTTGTAAGTAAATGTCATGTTATAATGATTTTAGGAAGGAATTGTGCAAAAATAATAAAATTACAAAGATGTTTAAGTTTTGTTTATATGACTATATGGCATCAGAGCCAAGTTATTCATATATCAAAATTCCTAAACAAAAGAAAATTAAGATGGTGTTAAAAGTTATGTTACTGAAGCTGACTATTGACTAGGGATAAATTTTAGATTCTTCTTCCACATAGGTCATTACAGAGTAGAGTTCCTTGTGCTATATAGTAAGTTCTTATTAGTTATCTATTTTATATATACTAGTGTGTATATGCCAACTCCAATCTCCCAATGTGCCCCCCCACCTCCTTTCCCCCTTGATAACCATAAGTTGTAAGATTTAAGTGAAGCCTGTGCATTTTTGCCACACCAGTGGGTAAAGACATATGGACTAACAGCCACCTTTTATGTAACTAGGTACGGGGTTGCTTAAGGGTATCGAAGGTTCGCCCAGGCAAATAGACCAAAAATGTTGCCAGAAAGGCTGTGTGTGTGAAGGTTCCCTCTAACCCACAGCCATTTAGTGTTTCTTCCTAAAGTGAGATGTGGCCTTGGGTTAGAGGAAATAATAGGCTGCTGAGATTATTAGTCTCTTTACATTAAAGGCCACGTCATCTTTTTTTCCTGCACCTACAATTATGCTTGACACATTCAGATAATAACTTAAGTAACAAAAAAATCAATAATTTAACTTATTAATTAGTATAATTAGTTAATATGCCTATGCAAAAACACCTTATAGATTATATATGGATTTTCTGGCTAATAATAATAGGTGACATAATTTGTTCTTAATACTCTCTGAAACTTGTATTTCTATAACATTGATTATATTTCTGACCAAAATGAAAATGAGTTTAAAAAAAATTTTTTTAAAGAAGATGTTGGGGGTAGGAGTTTATTAATTAATTTATTTTATTTTGTTGTTGTGTTGGGTCTTCATTTCTGTGCAAGGGCTTTCTCTAGTGGCAAGCGGGGGCCACTCTTCATCACGGTGTGCGGGCCTCTCACTATCGCGGCCTCTCTTGTTGCGGAGCACAGGCTCCAGACACTCAGGCTCAGTAGTTGTTGCTCATGGACCTAGTTGCTCCGAGGCATGTGGGATCCTCCCAGACCAGGGCTCGAACCTGTGTCCCTGGCATTAGCAGGCAGATTCTCAACCACTGTGCCACCAGGGAAGCCCCTATTTAAAGATTTGTAACAAAATGTTAACTAGGAAGAAAAGGAGAAACTAGTGAAATAAAGCAGATATAAAAGAGTAAGTCAACAGAACCAAAACTTGGTTCTTTTCTAAGAATAATATTGGAAAACTAATGATAATTATCAAAAAAAAAAAAGAGAGAGGGAAAGTGAGCAAAAGAATCATTTCAATGAAGAAGTCCTATCTTTATTTAAAAAGTAGATGAATATTTTTCTGATTTCCCAATTTTTCTTTAAACAGTTTTTGTGACTTAGATAAGATTGTTCATTTTAACTAATAAAATTTTTGACACAAAGATGTTCCTAATATCATCTTATCTTTTTAAAGTCTGCGTATCATATGGTAATGGAGCAGAGAAAAAATTTGACCAAAGGAACAAAACAGAGAGTGATGAAACAAAATAAAAAATGTGGAAATTTGACATAATGGATAGTTTATATTGAATATCAATTGTTTTACCCCCTTTATATAGGTGAGATGCTTATAAATGTTTTTATGCCTTTTAGCATTTCCTCCATACATTATTTTATTGTTGGTGGGACTCAGATGAAACATCCATTTAACATCCTAATTCAATAGCAAACACTATGATGTCAAGGGGAATGCATGATAAATGGCTTTATATGTGCAGGTGGAGTATATAATATATAATATTTACTGCACATGTTTGATACCTGTCAGCATCATTCTACATCCTGCATCTGTATTTTCTAACTCTCAGAGCAATGGCTTCTATGATCTGTATGATTATCACTACTTTATACAGGAAGAACTAAAGATCAAAGTAGTTAAGTATTTTGATTAATTTGCTTAACCTTAACAAGAATAAGAGCTAGAACTGGGATCTTAATACAGACATTCAGAGAACAAAGACAGCTGTGCTAGGGAGAACTTTTGACAATCAACAGCTTTTAAAATGTTTATCTTCATAATTGTCAAACTGTATCTCTAGAAAATTCTAAGCAACCAATGCTAACTTCATTCAATACTATATGAACAAACATTCATTTATCATACTCAAGTTTTATATGTCCAAGTATAGAATAGTGAAATAGATGTTGATACATGTAGTTATTAGCTGTCATTAAAATAAAATTTACAAAATCTTATTATCATAGTATTACATCTACATTACAATTCTAGTGGAAATAATCAGCACACAGAAATGAAAATATAACATTGTGTCAGCTATGCTACAAATGCACAGCTGAGGGGTTGGAAAGGAAGTGTTAACAGCATTTTTGTCTTGTTGGAGGCATACAAGGATGAGGATGATTATTCCTTTTATTTCTCTGTATTCTCTGTGTATTTTGCAAGAGTCATGTATTCCTATGTTATTAAAAAAACAACTAAGTATGCTATTTCTAAATATTGGTTTTAAAATCAAGCAACATTTTTAGTTTCAGTGTTCTAGCAGAGAGTGCAACAGGGAGGAAAAGCCTTTTCTGAGCCTGTGAACTTGCTCAGCAGTTGACCAGTTTCAGCCTTGGGTAAGCAAGTTACTCATCCTCATTTTAGGACAGAGAGAACAGATTCAGAGAAGACAACTGGCACATAAGGATGTTCTACAGATCAAATTAGATAATGGACAAGAATGGGCTTTAAAAACCCAAAAGTCCCATGGAGATAAGGTGCCAGTACATTCTGGTAAAGTGTGAAACATGCAGTTGGATAAAATACTTGTGATCTAATGACCCAAAAAAATCAATAGTATGTTATTTTAAGCACTATCCTTGAAATATTTCCTACTCAGAGAACAACTTCAGGAAGGAAAGTTAAGTTTCCTGTCCTTGACTTTCCCTTGTCGAATAACATGTGTAACACTCTTTATTTCTTTGAAGAATGATGTGAGATCCATGCATTAAAAAGGGTTCAGTTCAGAATACCATTACCATCACAGAATGACATATTCCAGCACACAAGATTTTAGGAAATGACATATCTAAATTATATAGAGGTCAAAACTCTAGCTCCAAACATGTATGGTTTTCTGTCTTCATTTGGGCCAAATTCCTTGGAGGCAGTATTTAATATGATTCTATTACAAATCCAGAGTATATTGGGTTGCGTGTTAAAAGTAAACCTGAAAACTTTTATTCAATTTAAATTGATAAGTGCTAGTAATTTGATGGTTAAACGAGTGCAGGAAAACACTCCGTGACAAAACTTAAGTCCAGGCAGAGGCACAGCTCAGAAGCAAAGGCAGGAGACCCAACTGTCCTGCATAGCCCGGAGATGGATATAACCTAATTGTCCATCATTGGATGAATGGATAAAGCAGATGTGGCACATATATACAATGGAATATTACTTAGCCATAAAAAGAAACAAAATTGAGATATTTGTAATGAGGTGGATAGACCTAGAGTCTGTCATACAGAGTGAAGTAGGTCAGAAAGAGAAAGACAAATACCGTATGCTAACACATATAAATGGAATTTAAGAAAAAAAAAATGTCATGAAGAACCTAAGGGTAAAACAGGAATAAAGACACAGACCTACTTGAGAATGGACTTGAGGATATGGGGAGGGGGAAGGGTAAGCTGTGACAAAGCGAGAGAGAGGCATGGACATATATACACTACCAAATGTAAGGTAGATAGCTAGTGGGAAGCAGCCACATAGCACAGGGAGATCAGCTCGGTGCTCTGTGACCACCTGGAGGGGAGGGATAGGGAAGGTTGGAGGGAGGGAGACGCAAGAGGGAAGGGATATGGGAACAGAGGTATATGTATAACTGATTCACTTTGTTATAAAGCAGAAACTAACACACCATTGTGAAGCAAGTATACTCCAATAAAGTTGAAAAAAAAATTTTAAATAAAAAAATAAATAATAAATCCGACTCCAATCTACCTCTTGAAAAAAAAAAGTGGTATTTAATTAACAAAAAGCAACTTCAATTGGTTATGGCTGATTAAATCTTTTGATTCTTTCTTACCTATAATCTTCTATTGTGATCAGGCCCCAAGTCCAGGAAATTAGGAATATTTCTTTGAAAGACCCAATTCCTATTAATTTAAATGCCTTTTTTTTTCCTTAATAAAAGCTGACCACAAAGGCAAGGTCAGCCCTATTTCATGTCTGATATGTTGTGATTCACCTTCCTATATCAAACTATAACCACAATTTGTATTCACAGTGGCAATTATGACTTATATTACATGGGGTTTATTTTGTTCATGGTTTTTACCCAGTTTGTCTATGTGACCATTAACATAAAATATGAATAACTTGAGATAGGTATATTAGAAATCAGTTGTTAGATCAGTATTCTGAAAGATCAAGATATATTCTACAAGAGAACAGAATTTTTATGTCCCTTGAATACCATAAAACTCTATTCTTTTCTTTTTAGTGAATGTGTACATTTTATTGCTTTTACTGGTAAGGAAAAAAAAAAAAAAAAAGACAGATGGCACAGAAATGGAACCTAGGAAAATTGCTTACAGTGAAACCAATTTTAATACCCTTGCTAATAAAGTTCTCTCTATACATATGGGCCTGATCTTTCCAGGAAAAAGGGTGTAATTCTTTATTTTGTCCAGGGAGTTTAACTCTTTCAAAACCCTGGAGCACTATACACTGTATTAAATTATACTAAATAGCTTGGAGGAATTAACATCCTTTCCAAGTCAAGTCTTTTATTTCTTTCTGCTGGATAACATCAGGCCATTGATCATATTAGAAAGTCTAACCAGCTCCCACAAGGCACTTTCCCTTATATCAGAGCTAGCCAGGTGTGATAGTTTCCTTTCTTGAACTCCAATAAACTTTACAAGACCTATTCAATATGACTCAGCTAAATCACGTAATGATAAATTTATAACCAGTGGTGTTAAATGATCTAGTTGGTTGTCTCTGTCACTTGCTAACTAAATATTAAATATAAAGCCAGCTAACCCAACATTGTTACTTGAAATTTATCATCACAAAACAAGAGAAAAACTTCATGACATACCATATTTCCCTTAATTATATCTTTCTTCAACTGCTTATAAAATGGGGGAGCTGGTCAAGCTTTTTATCCACCTCAGGGGGTCAAGAGAATAGGAAACCTGTCACTAATTCCTTTCACTTCACAGGCAAAACTCCTTCACTCAATTAACCAAGACCAAGTGACCCTCCAGTGAGTCTGCAGAATGCAGAGAACTCACAAACCCTGCTTCCATCTTGGCAGAAGGGGAGTCCAGCCTGCACCTGATTAGCAAGCTTTGCTGCAAAAAGTTAGTAAATCGATGTAATTTTCCCCGTGAAACCTGGGAAAGAGCATGGATGCTGAGTATAAACAATGACTGCCTTGGTCAAGCAAAGTCCGGAGCATTCAGTGCATTAGCAGACCTATCATTTATAGAAACCAATTTATCAAGATAGACAAATGGCAGCTACTCATGCAAATCAGCAACCATCAACCCCTAAGCTGTATTCTGACCCAAGTTGTTTTTAACATATCCTGAGGATACATTTAAGGTGATGACTATTGTATTGAATGTTCAAGACTAAACACAAATATATTCAGATAAAATTAATGGTGGAAAAACAGCAGCATAGGGAGAAGAGATCAAATTTCTGATTCAGAAATTAGGAATGACTCTCCCAAGTATCAAACTATGAGAAAGGTGCCATCTATAGGTAGTGGTTATCTGGGAGGATGCTGGAGACCTAAAGACCTGGATTCAAAACCCTGGCTGAACCCTGATAAGTTGTATAAATTTGCATAAGTTACCTAATCTCTCTCAGCCTCAGTTTCTCATCTGGAAAACTGGAAAATTAATAATGATAATAATAGTAATAATACCTACTTTATATGGTTGTGGGGAAGATTAAACAATATATTGCAGTCAGGGTTTAGAAGACTGGCAGGCACATAGTATGCACTCAGTAACTGTGTGCTCTTATGACTCTTAAGGACATTTAGTTAGTGAAAGCAGCAAAATAATCAAACGAAAAGTAGACTCTTTCACAGAATGCAAGTTTATTAAATGAGAAGTTAGGTCTTTGACTAAAATTTGATACCAACTGGCTGAGATACAGGAAATTAAAAGGGAATGGCTTAGAGCTGTGACTTTCAAAATGCACTTAACTGGATCCCAGAGCAGTTTTTGGAGGTGTCTTTGGGTCCATGCTGGGCAAGGGAAAGAGGCAGAGTGGAAGTTGAGCAGGCAAAGTTTCCTGCTCCCACTTCAATCAGGGAACAGGTTTGCTTTGATGTATTTTATATATTAGACTTAATCATACAATTTTATTCAAAAATTATAAAGGTAAAATTTTTTTAAAGTGCATGCTTAGTGTAACTTGAAGGCAGCTGCTGCTGAGAAGCTGGTTATAACAGAAATAGGTGCCTTTCCCTTGGGTTATCTATCTATCCATTCCACCTTAGGTAAACGTTGAAAATTCTCCCATCAAGCATGCTAATATTATCTACTTATTAATCAGCACTCATTTGCTAACTCATTATTTGTGAGTCACAGGACTTTTAATCCACTGAATTTCTCTAGTTTTTTATTAAGGACTACACCTTAATACTATGGGGTTGCAAAAACCCTAATGGACAGCAAGTTCCAGAAGAAGCAGTGGTAAAGGGTATCTGCTCTTTGTGCTGGCGAGGCCTGGAGGAAGCTTAAACCAAATCCAACATGGCAGCCATTGACCATTCTTTTCCATCCAAAGAGCCTGCCATTCCTTAAGAAAGCATGTGTCTATGAGGTTGCTGAAATTTTCTTTCAATGTACTGTTTCACAGGAAGTCTTTAAGATTTCATCAGTGGAGTAAACCCACATAATACCACATAAGCCTCATTTTTCTTTACAAAAATCCCTCTTTCTATTTTAGCATCATCTGCACGTTGTCTCTGTGACTGTGACATCCCTTTCTAAGATCTGTAGTGGCTCTGGTCTGATTGATTCCTGCTCTGTTACCTGAGGAGTTCAACAGTCTGGCAATTGCAGGGCACACATATTTGACTTAGGTTTACAGTGAAGATCTTAAGTTGGATCTGGATATTTTAGGTTCGAAACCATGAACCATACCCTCTGGAATGTAACGTGAGCAAATATAAATTATGGACCCCCACGTGGCTTTGTCTCAGCTTGAAATAGTCCAAGTAGTACAATCCAGCAAGAAAAAAAAAATCCTGTCTCCACCTACAACTCACAAAGAACTTTAAAAGGGATATAAGTTATAACCCACAGCAACATCAATGAAAATTTCTTTTCTTCTTTTCCCAGTTCTCTCTCACCTGTTTCTTTGAGTATCTCATTTGCCAGTTGCCCCCCTGCTTCCCACCCTTGACAAATTCCACTCTCTACTCCAAACATTGAAGAGTTAAATGACATTTCCTTTCCAGTGATAGCACCGAGTTGAACATCTTTCCTTTCTTCATATACCTGACAAATTAGCAATGGCCCATAATAATTTATATCATGAGGTTATCTAGTGTTCTAACAGACAGGTATTTCTTATTGACATGTTTAGATTTTGTGTATAAATAGCTGAAATTTATAATCAAATGTTTAGGGGAGAAATCAATATGTTGGAAGAAATTTAATCAAATTGATTGAAGCATTTGTCATCTGTATATTTCTTACATTGAATCTTAAAGCAGCCCCATTCTGAGACTTTCTGTATTGATTTTCAAGGGTAGTATACCACACTCTATTTCCTGTTCCAAAAAATAAATACACAGTTGTATGCCATTTTACAGCTTTGGACTTATAACCCAGTTTATTGCTAAAATTTTAGAGTTTATTAAATATTTTTTGCCGATTCAGGTATATAAAAAAGTATTCTGTTTCTAGACTGGATTTTTCCCCATAAGAAGTTGTTTTAATGTTTTTCATTAACAAGCAAGTAAGTATATTTAAGTATAACTTTTCAAATGATTTTTCCACTAATACATCAAGGGAAAAAATGAAATTAATAAAAAAGCACTTTTGAAATGGTCCATGTCATACATGTAAGTTTCCTCAATAAAATTTTAAAAGGATTTTCTTTAATATCCACTAGTATAATAAGCACATAGTAGAAAAAAGCAAACCCTTGATGAACACTTGTGGATGTGGAATTAGGTATCTGAGGATACAATAATGAGTGAGGATGACACATATGTGGAGTCTGGTTCTAGCTTTCCCTGTTACTCAGTTTAGTTACTTTGTAAAAAAAAAAATGTGGGTGGACATTTTGAGGTAAATTCTCTAGATTTTGGATAATTACTTTATAAAACTGGGATAAAGCTTGCCATTCCGAATAAATAGGATTACTGTCAGGCTCATAGAAATTATTTAAAATATAGAGATAAAAGCTACCACTTGAGTGTTACTCTATGTCAGATGTTTAGAGTAATTGTACCTGTGTTTAATTATATACACATATATCCACCGTAAGTAGTGAATGCATATTTTAAAATCTAAAATAACTCATTTGGATATAAGCTTTCATTGGAATTATGCCCCGTCATTTCTTTATACCTGTGCTGTCTAAAATGGCAGCCACTAGTCACATTGGACTATTGAGCATTTGAAATGTGCTTAGTATGACTAAAGGATCTGAATTTTTATTCTGATTTTAATTAAGTTAAACATAAAAATAATACTTCAGAAAATGAGAAACTTTTAAGCATGTCTATAATGGATATGTGAATCTAATTTTTCAACTGTAAATTTTATAAAATCTAAGTTCAGATCTATATTTTAGATGAAAATTTGGCATACAAATTGAGAAGTGCTGTGAATATAAAATATTCACTGGGTTTTTAAAAGTTGGTATGACATATAGAATATAAAATGTGAATAATTTTATATTGGTTACAAGTTGAAATAATATTTTGGATATACTTGGTTAAATGAAATATTTCATTAAAATTAATTTCACTTTTTAAAACTTTTTTTAATGTGGCTACTAGAAAATTTATAATCACCTACATGACTTGCATTATATTTCTTGTGGATAAAGTTGTTATATATTAATGAATGAAATCAATTTGAAATGAACATAAAATTCAGGCTTTAAGTCCAGAAGGAGACAGCATGGAGCCTGGGGATACCTATAAAACAAGGAAATGTGAATTATTAGTCTTTGTGTTTCTTATTAGAAAGTCTATTCAGATTGCAAGTGATTTCTTGATGTTACAAACCTTGATAATACAATTTAGGTGGTATAGAATGTTTTTATTTTATTAATCTTAAATTCATAACTAAATTTTAAAATGAAATGGATTAGAATTCCCTCAACCTCCACAAAATAACATTTGTGTGGCCTAGTCATAATAGTAAAAATGATTTCTTAACAACATAATGATTTATATTGTTTCCACTTTAAAATATATGCATCCTAAGCATCATCTTAAATGAAAATTGACTATTTAGATGATATTCACCAATATGGCTATTTCATTAATTTATTCAACAAATATTCATTTACAGGTATAGCCCTTGGTTTGGGGATATAATAGTAAACAAGAAAGATTTAGGCTCCATGTCCTAAGGGAACTTAAATAGACCAAAAATAAATAAAAATTACCTAACTACATATAATTTAATACATTTAAATAAAATATTATGTCCTTTTAAGCAAAGACATAATGGGATTCAGCAGCAGTTTTTTATTAAATAATGGGGGTTAGAAACCCCATTGAATAACACCAAGGATAAAGTAAGAGGCAGCTCTTTCTAAAAGTTTGACTACAAAGGATTTCTGGGAAAAAATGAAATACCACAGAAAGATTTGGGTATTTTTATGAAACTTTCTAGAAAAGGTCTTTAAAAACAATGGGAATAACCAGTAGAATGTAAGGGAACAATGATGCAGGAAAGTGAGGGGATAACCAAAGCAGCTGAGTTTCTTAAAATCTGGAGGGCACTGTATCTATAGCACAAGAACAGACATGCATTTCTATAGAAGGGGGACACTTCATGTATTATATCGGAAAAGAAGAAGAGAGTTGGACTTGAATGTGAATAGCAAAAAAGAGAAAGGAGTTCCCATCCAATGAATATGATTTCCACATATAAAGCAAGATCATCTGCCAAGGTTTTGAGTGCTTAAGCAAGTATGAATTTATTACCTTGAAGGCATGAAAAAATGAGCTCACAAGAGAGATCCAAAAGAATTACTGGGCATTACTAAGCATAAATTTGAGGTTTATGCTCAAGAATTTATGTAAAATAAGTCTGTTTTGTTTATGTGATTATTTATTTCATGCCAAATATGGTGGCTTTAGTTCTGGTGTGGAGAAAATAAGAATTAAGATTCATAAAGAATTAAGATATTGCCAGTGGAGAAGGCAATGAATATATACATGATTATAATGATGGAAAATGGCAACTAGGTTGAAAAATGTTATAAGTGAAGCCAAGAGTGAAAAATCAATAATGGGGGTCGGGAAGCATGGATTGGAGCTGTCAATATGCCACATAATTTTGGCGATGGAAGTAAATGAGCAACATAATCCAAAGTACAGAAAATGCTGGTTGCAAAATGGAATATCTGAAATTAAGAATGCAAATATTTCTTGCTTTCTGATATATTAAAGGGCATAAACAAGGGAATTTGGGGCTAAAATTGATTGGTTTTTGGAGAAGAAGATGCCAAGACTTGATAGGTAGGTTTTGAATGCATTATTCATGAGGGTATTGGTGTCCCTGAAAATGACCAAAGGATATTCAGTGGAAAAGCAGGTGGGAGCAAAAAACAAATCTACAGGGCCTCCCTGGTGGCGCAAGTGGTTGAGAGTCCGCCTGCCGATGCAGGGGATATGGGTTCGTGCCCCGGTCTGGGAGGATCCCATATGCCACGGAGCGGCTGGGCCCGTGAGCCATGGCCGCTGAGCCTGCGTGTCCGGAGCCTGCGCATCCGGAGCCTGTGCTCCGCAATGGGGGAGGCCACAACAGTGAGAGGCCCGCATACCGCAAAAAAAAAAACAAAAAAACAAAAACAAATCTACAGTGAAAGGGCATGATTAATACATAGTAAATGACATCATTTAAGAGAGGACAGGGAGGACAGTGTATATTTATGGAGTAAATTCAAATAAACATTGTATTGGACAAAGAGGAAAGAAAAGTAATGATTTAAAACCAAAATTGTTATCAACCTTACCTTTTGAAAAAATAAAAAGTTGAGGACCGAGTCAAGATGGCATACTAGGAGTATGCAGAATTCAGATCTCCTCACAACTAGCACACCTAGTGCTCAGGCACCGGTGAGGGATGATGGACACCTAAGGGGATGGGAGGAACACCCAGCAACCGAGTAGGGCGGGGGTAGTGAAGGGGGAGGAGAAGGGGAGGTGGGATGGGACTGGTGTCCCTGAGGGTAGCTGGGGGAGGGGAAGGGATCTCACGCCTGAAGGGGGAAATTGGGGAACCGTTGGGAGTGCAGAGGATCAAATTGGGAGCCTGGCCAGGTTTCCCCTACTCACTTGGGCCCCCAGGAAGGTGCTGAGATCCCAGTCCTG
The DNA here is from genome assembly GCF_025265405.1 of Mesoplodon densirostris. Classification (NCBI taxonomy): domain Eukaryota; kingdom Metazoa; phylum Chordata; class Mammalia; order Artiodactyla; family Ziphiidae; genus Mesoplodon; species Mesoplodon densirostris. The sequence goes on from NC_082664.1 coordinate 20,147,055, forward strand.
ATCCTCTGCCCACGGCCCCTCCAGCCACATGGGTCCTGAGGGAGTGGGAGGGAAGGAAGGGGGAGCAAAAGTAAAGGTCAGACCACCAGGATGAGAGTGGCTGGGGGAGGGAAGGAGTTCTTACACCCACCGTGACCCACCCACAGTTAGGGGTCCAGCAGTGATGGGTGAAACTCTGGGGAGATGGTGGTGGAGGGATGCAAAAGAATGACAGGCAACACAGCCAGTGCTTTCCCTGTTCACTTAGGCACAGGGGAGCCTCTTGGACTCCTGAGCCTAACCCCCTGCCCTGGGAGCCTCACTCCTGCTTTGCAGAACCCAAGCCCCGCCCCTACAACCCCACCCAGGGCCCAACCTCTACTCTCAGAGACCCTCTCCAATGTCCTGGGCCTAAACCCCACCCACACACCCTCCCTCAGGACGCTACCTCCAGACTGCAGAACTCCACACTCCAGAGGCCCTCCTTTCACATGCTGCCTTTCCCCTTCCATGCAGGTCCTAAGCAGAAGCCCTGCCCCACACTCAAACATCATGCCCCCCACCCACCTAGGTCCCAACTTACCCTAAACCCCACCTATGCCTAACTTCCACCCCTGACTAAATTCTACCCCCATAGCCAAGGCTTATTTATTCTTCTTCTTCTTTTAGATTGGGGTTCTGTTTTACCTTGTTGATTAATTGTTGTTGATGCTTTTATATTTTTATCTTTCCTAAAAAAAGTTTATTTTTCTAATTTTATTCTATTTTTTATACTTTTTTATTGTTCTCTCTTTTAAGCTTGTTCCCCCACCCTTTTTTTCTCATTCTTTTTTCTGTTGTCATTTTATTTTACCTTCTTTCAATTGTTTCAATTATAATTTTATTTTTCCTAATTTTTTATCTTTCTAATTTTATTTTGTGTTTTATTCTTTGATATTGTACTGTTCCTTTTTTTCTTTCTTTATTCTTTTTCTTTTTTTTTAACCATGCCACAAAGCTTGCAGGATATTGGTGCCCAGGATGGAGGTTGGGCCTGAGCTCTTGTGGTGGGAGCTCTGAGTCCAAACTGTTGGACTAACAGAGAACCTCAGACCACAGGAAATACCAGTTGGAGTGAGACCTCCCAGAGGTCCTCAGCACCAAGACCCGGCTCTATCCAACTGCCTGAAAACACCAGTGCTGAACGTCTCAAGCCAAACAACCAGTAAGACAGGAATACAGCACCACCCATCAAAAAATAAAAAAGAAAAAGTCAAAAAAGTATGTTACAGACAAAGGAAGAAGGTAAAAGCCTAAAAGACAAAATAAATGAAGATGAAATAGGCAACCTACCTGAAAAAGAATTCAGAGGAATGATAGTAAAGATGACCAAAAATCTCAGAAACAGAATGGAGAAAATACAAGAAACATTTAACAAGGATCTAGAAGAACTAAAGAGCAAACAGACAGTGATGAACAACACAACTACTGAAATTAAAATTACTCTAGAAGGAATCAACAGCAGAATAACTGAGGCAGAAGTACGGATAAGTGACCTGGAAGATAAAATAGTGGAAATAACTACAGCAGAGCAGAATAAAGAAAAAAGAATGAAAAGAATTGAAGACAGTCTCGGAGACCTCTGGGATAACAATAAATGCACCAACATTCGCATTACAGGGGTTCCAGAAGAAGAGAAAAAGAAAGGGTTTGAAAAAGTATTTGAAGAGATTATAGTTGAAAACTTCCCTAACATGGGAAAGGAAATAGTCAATCAAGTCCAGGAAGAACAGAGAGTACCATACAGGACAAACCCAAAGAGAAACAGGCCAAGACACATATTAATCAAACTATCAAAAATTGAATACAAAGAAAAAAAATTCAAAGCACCAAGGGAACCATAAGGTAAACAGCTGATCTTTCAGCAGAAACTCTGCAAGTCAGAAGGGAGTGACAGGATATATGTAAAGTGATGAAAGTGAAAAACCTACAACCAAGACTACTCTACCCAGCAAGGATTTCATTCATGTTCAACAGAGAAATTAAAACGTTTAAAGACAAGCAAAAGTTAAGAGACTTCAGCACCACCAAACCAGCTTTACAACAAATGCTAAAGGAATTTCTCTAGGCAGGACACACAAGAGAAGGAAAAGACCTACAATAACAAACCCAAAACAATTAAGAAAATGTTAATAGGAACATACATATTGATTACTAACTTAAATGTAAATGGATTAAATACTCCAACCCAAAAAAATAGAATGGCTGAATGGATACAAAAACAAGACCCACATATATTTGGTCTACAAGAGACCCACTTCAGACCTACGGACACATATAGACTGAAAATGAGGGGATGGATAAAGATATTCCATGCAAATGGAAATCAAAAGAAAGCTGGAATATCAATTCTCATATCGGACAAAATAGACTTTAAAATAAAGAATGTTACAAGAGACAAAGAAGGACACTACATAATGATCAAGGGATCAATCCAAGGACAAGATAAAACAATTATAAATATATATGCACGCAACATAGGAGCACCTCAATACATAAGGCAAATGCTAAGAGCCATAAAAGGGGAAATCAATAGTAACACAATCATAATAGGGGATTTTAAGGGATTTCAACACCCCACTTTCACCAATGGACAGATCTTCCAAAATGAAAATAAATAAGGAAAGAGAAGCTTTAAATGACATATTAAACAAGGTGGACTTAATTGATATTTATAGGTCATTCCATCCAAAAACAACAGAATACATTTTCTTCTCAAGTGCTCATGGAACATTTTCCAGGATAGACCATATCTTGGGTCACAAATCAAGCCTTGGTAAATTTAAGAAAATTGAAATCATATCAAGTATCTTTTCCAATCACAATGCTATGGGTCTAGATATAAATTATAGGAAAAAATCTAAAAAAAATACAAACACATGGAGGCTAAACAATACCCTACTTAATAACCAAGATGTCACTGAAGAAATCAAGGAGGAAATCAAAACATATCTAGAAATATATAACAATAAAAACACAACAATCCAAAACCTATGGGAAGCAGCAAAAGCAGTTCTAAGAGGGAAGTTTATAGCAATATAATCATATATATATATATATATATATATAATCTATAATATATTATATTATATGTTCTAGCAATATAATCCTATATATAGATTATATTATATAATCCTAATATAATCCTACCTCAAGAAACAAGAAAAATCTCAAATGAACAACTTAACCTTACACCTAAAGAAATTGGAGAAAGAAGAACAAAAATACCCCAAAGTTACAAGGAAAGAAATCATAAAAATCAGATCAGAAATCAATGAAAAAGAAATGAAGGGAAAAATAGCAAAGATCAATAAAAAATAAAGGCTGGATCTTTGAGAAGATAAACAAAATTGAAAAACACTTTGCCAAACTCATAAAGAAAAAAAGAGAGAAGACTCAAATCAACAGAATTAGAAATGAAAAAGGAGAAGTAACAACTGACACTGCAGTTGTTCTCAGATACAAATTATCATGAGAGATTACTACAAACAAATATATGCCAATAAAATGGACAACCTGGAAGAAATGGACCAGTTGTTAGAAAAGCACAACCTTCCATAGCTGAACCCGGAAGAAATAGAAATATAAACAGACCAGTCACAAGCACTGAAATTGAAACTGTGATTAAAAATCTTCCAACAAACAAAATCCTGGAACCAGATGGCTTCACAGGTGAATTCTATCAAACATTTAGTGAAGAGCTAACACCTATCCTTCTCAAACTCTTCCAAAATATAGCAGAGGGAGGAACACTCCCAAACTCATTCTATGAGGCTAGCATCACCCTGATAGCAAAACCAGACAAAGATGTCACAAAAAAGAAAACTACAGGCCAATATCTCTGATGAACAAAAATGCAAAAATCTTCAACAAAATACTAGCAAACAGAACCCAACAGCACATTAAAAGGATCATATACAATGATCCATTGGGGTGTACCCCAGGAATGCAAGGATTCTTCAATATACACAAATCAATCAATGTGATATACCACATTAAAGTGAAGGATAAAAAACATGTGATAATCTCAATAGATGCAAAAAAGCTTTTGACAAAATTCAACACCCACTTATGATGAAAGCTCTCTTGAACGTAGGCATAGAGGAAATCTACCTCAACATAATAAAGGCCATATATGACAAAACTACAGCAAACATCCTTCTCAGTGGTGAAAGCTGAAACAATTTCTTCTAAGATCAGGAACAAGACAAGGTTGCCCACTCTCACCATTATTACCCAACATAGTTTTGGAAGTTTTAGCCACAGAAATCAGAGAATAAAAAGAAATAAAAGTAGAATCCAATTCAGAAAAGAATATGTAAATGTGTCACTATTTGCAGATAACATGATACTATATATTGAGAATCCTAAAGATGCTACAAGAAAACTACCAGAGCTAATCAATGAATTTTGTAGAGTAGCAGGATACAAAATTAATCCACAGAAATCTCTTGCATTCCTATACACTAACAACAAAAATTCGGAAAGATAAATTAAGGAAACAATCCCATTTAAAACTGCAACAAAAATAATAAAATTCCTAGGAATAAACCTACCTAAGAAGACAAAAGACCTGAATGCAGAAAACTGTACGAGACTGATGAAAGAAATTAAAGGTGACACAAACAGATGGAGAGATATACCATGTTCTTGGATTGGAAGGATCAACATTGTGAAAATGACTATGCTCTCCAAAGCAATCTACAGATTCAATGCAATCCCTATCCAACTGTCAATGGCATTTTTTCACAGAACTAGAACCAAAAATTTTCACAATTTGTATGGAAACACTAAAGACCCAGAATAGCCAAAGCAATCTTGAGAAAGAGAAATGGAGATGGAGGAATCAGGCTCCCTGACTTTGGACTATACTACAAAGCTACAGTAATCAAGACAGTATGGTACTGGCAAAAAAAAAAAAAAGAAATATAGATCAATGGAACAGGATAGAAAGCCCAGAGATGAACCCACACACATATGGTCACCTTATCTTTGATAAAGGAGGCAAGAGTATACAATGGAGAAAAGACAGCCTCTTCAATAAGTGGGGCTGGGAAAACTGGGCAGCTACATGTAAAAGATGAAATTAGAACACTTCCTAACACCATACACAAAACTAAACTCAAAATGGATTAAAGACCTAAATGTAAAGCCAGACACTATAAAACTCTTAGAGAAAAACATAGGAAGAACACACTTTGACATAAATCACAGCAAGATCTTTTTTGACCCACCTTATAGAGAAATAGAAATAAAAACAAAAATAAACAAATCGACCTAATGAAACAAAAGCTTTTGCACAGCAAGAGAAACCATAAATAAAAGAAAATGACACCCCTCAGAATGGGAGAAAATATTTGCAAACAAAGCAACTGACAAAGGATTAATCTCCAAAATATACAAGCAGCTCATGCAGCTCAATATCATAAAAACAAACAACCCAATCCATAAATGGTCAGAAGACCTAAATAGACATTTCTCCAAAGAAGATATACAGATTGCCAACAAACACATGAAAGAATGCTCAACATCACTAATCATTAGAGAAATGCAAATCAAAACTACAATGAGGTATCACCTCACACCAGTCAGAATGGCCATCACCAAAAAATCTACAAACAATAATTGTTGGAGAAGGTGTGGAGAAAAGTGAACCCTCTTGCACTGTTGGTGGGAATGTAAATTGATAAAGGCACTATGCAGAACAGTACAGAGGTTCCTTAAAAAACTAAAAATAGAACTACCATTGGACCCAGCAATCCCAGTACTGGGAAGATACCCTGAGAAAACCATAATTCAAAAAGTCATGTACCACAATATTCATTGCAGCTCTATTAACAATAGCCAGGACATTGAAGCAACTTAAGTGCCCATTGACAGATGAATGGATAAAGAAGATGTGGCACATATATATAATGGAATATTACTCAGCCATAAAAAAAGGAAATTGAGCTATTTGTAGTGAGGTGGATGGACCCAGAGACTGTCATACAGAGTGAAGTCAGAAAGAGAAAAACAAATACTGTATGCTAACACATATATATGGAATCTAAAAAAAAAAAAAAAGTTTCTGATCAACCTAGACACAGGATATGAATAAAGACACACACTTAGAGAATGGACTTGAGGACTCGGGGAGGGGGAAGGACAAACTGGGACGAAGTGAAAGGGTATCATTCGCATATATACACTACCAAATATAAAACAGATAGCTAGTGGGAAGCAGCCTCATAGTACAGGGAAATTAGCTTGGTGCTTTGTGTCTACCAGAGGGATGGGATAAGGAGGGTTGGTGGGAGATACAAGAGGGAGGGGATATGGGGATATATTTATGCCTATAACTTTGTTACACAAAAGCAACTAACACAACATTGTAAAGCAATTATACTCCCATAAAGGTGTTAAAAAAATAAATGTAGTCTCTATTTAAGAGAGAATGAGGTTCCAGTTAGGGCAAGCTTCCAGCAGAAATTATGCTGGGAAGGTGCTGGAGACACAGGAGTGTCCTGAGTACAAACAAGGAGATCATGTATTGAAAGGGTGTGTATGAGGAAAAGGCAACCCCTAATGGTTTAGTTTGGGGAATAAATAGAGCAGGACTGTAAAGCAGGAGACTTAGGACTGTAGAGCAGGAGAGGGCTAATTCCTTATTCTCCGAGTTAAGGATAGGAAAACTGAACTAGTATACAAACTTCAGATACCTTCTTTGGCATCATATATAGAAGCCTGAAAGGTGAATGGTTTCTGAAGCTTCTACCTTGCAGATATGCTTATGAAACTACAGCTTTTGGGGATGCTTAAAATGATTTTCTTAATGTTTTTAACCTAAGATATAGTGATATATTTAACAGACTTAAGCAACATGAGACTCTTTTGTGTTGTTTTTCTATATACATATATGTTTTGAATTGCAATTCCATAGCACAGTGTGATTAACTATAGTCATCATATTATACTTTAGATCCTCAGACATTATTTTTTAACTAAAAGTTTGTACTGTTTTATCAACCTCTCCCCGATTTCTCACATTCCTAGGCCCTGACAACTTTTTCTTTTTTAGTACACATACAAGTGATACTACATAGTATTTTGTCTTTTTTCAGTCTGGCTTATTTCACTTGCATAATGCCCTTAATGTGCATCTGTGTTGTTGCAAATGGCAGAATATCCTTCTCACTTATGGCTAAAAGTATTCACAAATGTGTAAATATTTTATCTCTATCTATCTATCTATCTATCTATCCTTCCATCCATCCTCTTTATCCATTTTTTTTTTGTTGATGGACCCTTAGGTTGTTCTCATATCTTGGCTATTGTTAATAATTCTGCAGTGAACATGAGACTGTAGCTGCCTCTTCAACATCATATTTTCATTTCTTTGGATATATACCTGGAAGTGAGATTGCCAGATCATTTGGTAGTTCTCTTCAATTTTTTCTGTAACTTTCATACTATTTTTCCATGGTGGCTGCACCAATTTACATTCCCATCAACAGTGCAAAAGTGTTCCTTTTTTCCACATCTTTGCCAGCACCTGTCATCTCTTTTCATAATAGCCACACTAACAGATGTGAGATGATATTTCACTTAGTTTTGATTTACATTTCCCTGACGATTAGTGATATTGAACACCATTTCATAAAAGTACTGGCCATTTGTAGGTCTTCTTTGGAAAAATGTGTCTTCAATTTCTCTGCATATTCTTTAAACCAGGTTTTTTGTGTGTGAGTCCTTTAAATATTTTAGATATTAACCCCTTATCAGTTATATGATTTGCACATATTTCTCCCACTTTGCCTTTTAGTTTGTGGATGGTTTCCTTTGCTGTGCATAAGCTTTTTGGTTTCATGTAGTCCCACTTGTTTATTTTTGCTTTTGTTGTCTTTGAATTTGCTGTCAAATCCAAAAAGTCATTACCAAGACTGATGTCAACAGGTTACCCCTATGTTTTCTTCTAGGAATTTTGCAGTATCCGTTCTTAGCTTTAATTATTTAATTCATTTTGAGTTGACTTTTGTGTATGGTGTAAAATAGGAGTCCAGTTTCATTCTTTTGTGTGTGGATATCAGTTTTCCCAACACCATTATTATTCATTATTATATATTCCTGGTGCCTTTGTTGAAAATTAATTCACCATGTATGAGTGGCTTTATCCTCGCATCTCCATTATCTTCCATTTTACTGTCTGTTTTTATGCCAATACCATACTGTTTTGATTACTATAGCTTTGTTATATAGTTTGAAATCAGGAAGTGTGATACCTATGGCTATGTTCTCTCTCAAGATTGCTTTGGCTATTTGGGGTATTTTGTGTTTTCATACAAATATTATGACTGTTTTCCTGTGTCTCTGCCAAATGTCATTAGAATTTTGGTAGGGATTGTATTGAATCTGTAGATTCCTTTGGGTAATATGGAACCTTTAACAATATTAATTCTTTTAATCCATGAGCATTGAATATCTTTCCATTTAGTTTCTTCTTCAATTTCTTTCACTACTGTCATAGTTTTCAGTGTACAGATCTTTTACCTCCCTGATTAAATTTATTCCTAGGTATTTTATTTTATTTTTTAATGCGATCATAAATGGAATTGTTTCTTAATTTCTCTTTCTGATAGTTTGTTGTTAGTGTATAGAAATGAAACATATTTCTGTATATTAATTTTCTATCCCACAACTTTACTGAATTAATTTACTAGTTCTAATAATATTTTGGTGGTGTCTTTAGGATTTTCTATATAAAGTATTGTGCTATCTGCCATGACAGTTTTACTTCTTTCTTTCCATTTCAGATTCATTTTATATATTTTTCTGGTCCGACTGTAACTAGGACTTCCAGTACTGTGTTGAATAAAAGTGGTGAGAATGAGCATCTTTCTCTTGTTCCTGATCTTAGAGGAAACAATTTTAGATTTTAACCATTGAGTATGAAGTTGCTGAGAGCTTGTCATATATGGTCTTTACTATGTTTATTATGATGTAAGTTCCCACTATACTATTTGTTGAGACTTTTTATCATGAATGAAGTTTGAATTTTGTCAAATGCCTTCTTTACACGTATTAAGATGATCATATGATTTTTACCCTTTATTTTGTTAATGTGTTGTATTACATTGACTGATTTGCAAATTTTGAACCATTGTTTCATTCCTGGAATAAATTCTAATTGATCATGGTGTATAATTCTTTTAATATATTGTTGGATTTTGTTTGTTAATACTGTGTGGAGGATTTTGCCTGTGTTCATCAGGGATATTGGCCTGTAATTTTCTTTTCTTGTAGTGTCCTTATCTGGTATGGTATCACTGTAATGCTGGCCTTGTAAGATGAGTTTGGGAGTATTCCCACTTCTTCTATATTTTGGAAGAGTTGGGAAGAATTGGTATTCATTCTTTAAATATTTTGTAGAATTCACACCATATCACACCAGAATCCATCTAGCCCTGGGCTTTTCTCTGTTGGGAAGTTTTTGATTACTGAATTAATATTCTCACTAGTAATTGGTCTGTTCAGATTCTATATTTCTGCATGATTTGGTCATAGTGGTTTGTATATTTCTATCAATATATCTATTTATTCTAGGTTGTCCAATTAGTTGGTGTACAATTGTTCATAATAGTCTCTTATGATCCTTTTTATTATTGTGGAATTAGTTATAATGTTTCTTCTTTCATTATATTTCTAGTTATTTGAGTCCCCTGTCTTTCTCTCTCTTTCTTTTTTTTTTAGTAAGTCTAGCTAAAAGTTTGTCTATTTTGTTTACCTTTTCAAATAATCAGCTCTTAGTTTCATTTATTTTTTTTAATGTCTTTTTAGTCTTTTTATTTTTTTTCCAGTCTGGTTTTCGTTATTTCCTTCATTCTACTATCTTTGGGCTTAATTTGTTTTGCTTTTTCTAGTTCCTTTAGGTGGTAAGTTAGACTGCTTATTTGAGATCATTCCTGTATTTAATGTAGGTGTTTATTACTATAAACTTCCCTCTTAGAACTGCTTTTACTGGATCCCATAAATTTTGGTGTGTTGTATTTCCATTTCCATTTGTCTCAAGGTATTTTTTGATATCTTCTTTGACTCATTGGTTGTTTGGTAGCATGTTGTTTAATTTTCACATGTTTGTGAATTTTCCAATTTCTTCTTGTAATTGATTTCTTGTTTCATACTGTTGTTATTGGAAGAGATGCTTGGTATGACTTCAGTCTTCTTAAACTTATTAATACTTACTTTGTTGCCTAATATATGATCTATCCTGGAGATTGTTCCATTTGCACTTGAGAAGTTTATATATTCTACTGCTGTTTAATGAAGTGTTCTCTGAATGTCTGTTGAGTCCATCTGGTGTAATGTGTAGGTTATGTCTAATGTTTCTATATTAATTTTATGTCAGGATTATCTATCTATTTTTGCAAGTGGAATATTTAAGTCCACTACTATTATTGTATTGCTGTCAACTTCTCCCTTCAGGTCTCTTATTATTTGCTTTATATATATATATATAGGTGCTTCTATGTTAGATACATAAATATTATAACAAATGTTATATCCTCTTGTTGGATTGACCCCTTATTGTTATGTAATGACCTCCTTTGTCTCTTATTACACTCTTTGCCTTAGGATCCATTTTGTCTGACATAAGTATGTTTACCCCTGCTTTCTTTTGGTTTCAATTTGTGTGGAATATCTTTTCCCATCCCATCCCTTTCAGTCTGTTTGTGTTCTTAAAGTTGAAGTGAGTCTTTTGTAGGTAACATTCAGTTGGGTCTTGTTGTTTTTAATCCAGTCAGCCACAATATGTCTTTTGATTGGAGAATTTAGTCCATTCACACTTAGAGTAATTATTGATAGATATGGACTTACTATTGCCATTTTGTTAATTATTTTCCATCTGCTTTATAATTCCTTTGTTCATTTCTTCTTCTCTTGTTCTGTTTCTTTGTGATTTTGAAATTCTGTAGAGGTATGCTTAGATTCCTTTATCTTCATATTTTATGTATCTACTATAGGTTTTTGCTTTGTGTTTAACAGGAGGCTTACACAAAATATTTTATATTTATAACTGTCTATTGTAAGCTGATAACAACTTAACCTTGAATATGTACTAATGTTCTACAGTTTTACTCTCTGTCCTTCACATATTGTTTTTGATGTATCAACTTAAATCTTTTTATCTTGTGTATCCATTAAAAAATTACTCTAGTTATAGTTAAAGACTTGTGTATGTATATATATATATATATATATATATATATATATATATATATATATGACTTATGTATATATACAAATTAATTATATAATTAATTCTGAGTATAGACATTTATTTGTTGTATATTATTATTACCTATTTCATATAGAATTAATTTAATACAATAAAATGGATATAAATACCTAACTTTTTAAATTTGAATATATGTTTTATAAGGTAATAAATCTTTTTTTAATATTCAGCTTTATGAGTATGCTATACAAATCCAAAATAATGAGGAAATCTGTAATGTCCAAACTCATGTAATAGATGTTTAAAGCTTTGACATAATCTCAGCTTTCAAACTAATTTATAATGCATATGGAATGCAAATTCTTGGCACAATATCTAGACCATTCAAATTATGTTTTCATAGTAGCCTACTCTTTGGAGATAGTTATAGTATCAATAGGAAAGAGTTAAATAGGTTCTTCTCCAAAATTTCTTATTTTACACTTTTGTATGATATATTACCAGATTTTGAATGATAATCTAAATTCATTTTCTTTGTCAGACTTTATTTATTTTTTATTTTTTAAGATTTTTTTGATGTTGATCATTTTTTTAAAAAGTCTTTATTGAATTTGTTACAATATTGCTTATGTTTTGTTTTTTTGGCCCTGAGGCAAATGAGATCTTAGCTCACTGACCAGGGATTGAACCTGCACCCCCTGCATTGGAAGGCAAAGACTTAATCACTGGACCATAAGGGAAGTCCCCTAATTTATTTATTTTTATGTTAAGTAGTTTAAGCTACATTATAAAAATTTAGGAGTCTCATTTTTACTCTCATCATGTTAACTCATTTGAAGTTAATTACATCATTTAGTAGAAACTTAGTATGTCACTCTAGTATTTTTACTTATGTAAAACTCATGTACTTCAAAGTATAGAGATAATTTGGTTTTTTTTTTATATATTATATGGTTGTGGAAATTGAATCACATAGTATTAAATCACATCTAAAATATAGCAGAGCTGGGACCACTCTTTAGGATTCTGGGTTAAAATAATTATTTTCTCTCTATCACACAAAGCCACCTCCTTGTATATTTTATTTTGAAAACTACTTATTCTTTTTTTTTCTCTTTTATATGTTATTCATATACCTATTCTAAGAAATGTGACTTCAAAAGGATCATATGCAAAACATCTGTATCTGGCCTGCTTTCCATAGGATAAATTCAATAGCTTTAAACTTTTAAAGTTTCCAGGCCAAAAAAAAAAATTAGGATAAATGACAGACTTAAAATAAGAAATCTGTGTGATCCACCATGATTCTGGTGAGGTCATGAGGGAAAAATAGATGCCATGTTTGGCCACACTAAAGTGAATGGATCTTGTGCCAACTCGAGATGCTTATACATTCCCCTTAAAATGTTGTGGTTAACTTCTCCAAAGAATGTGAAAGTTGATTTAAATACTTTTCCAGAAACTTAACTGTTTATTCCAGCCTTCCCCAAGAAGCTTTGATATGTAAATCAATTTGGAAACAAAGATATTTTTGTCTCTTATGTCTCCATCCTCTATGTGTGTTAAATGACAACATAGGAAAATTTCCCTTGCTCTAAGAGATAGGTCTAATGTAGATTTTGTGAAGGTCAGTTTGAGATGAAGAGATTTACTTCAATCCAAGCAACATGAAACATATTTGCATTATGCTGGACATATGAAATAGCAGGATCTGGGAGCAGGCATACATTGGTTTAAATCCCTGTCTGACAATGTGGCCCAAGTCAAGTCAATGTGCCTTTTGGAAACTTGGTTTTATATGAAATGGGGATGATCACATTTACCTTCTGGGGTTTTGAGGCATTAGAGGTCATGCATATGAAACATCTAACCCAGTTCTGACTTAGAGTGAACACTCAACCAATGGGTGATTTAGTTACTTTGGCATTCCTAAACATTTTTATATGGGTCAGGTTAGAGTTTTCTACTATATACACTAAAGAGTAAGGCATTATCCCTGAATAAGCCAAAAAGTAAAAAAGCTTAGAGCGCAGGAAATAAATACATAGTTTTAATATACTGTGGTTGGTTTTATGTGTTTGTTTGAAAACTGGCACCTAATTCGCCAGTTATACTTTTCTTTCCCTTTATTCCAGTGTGGATGACATTTAGCCAGTACACACCAGGATGGCACAATTGCTTTATGTAGCTGATGTACATTCTGATTGGTCCATGCCTCTGTCTTATAGACTGTTAGATATTTCAAACATCACCTCTACCTTCATGCCATCTTGTGGATGTATTAAGACAAAAGACACGAGGATTATCTGACAGATGCTGAAATTATGCAGATTGTGTTCTTGTTCTAAGTACCTTTTCCTTGCTTTGATTACAAATCTCATTCACATCTCTTGATAGGTGTATGAACTGTGAGTATTCTCAGAATTTGACCTTATATAAAATAGACAGAGATAGATAGTATCAGACCTTTACCCAACAACAACAAGAGCAACAAAAAAAGTTTTCTCCTAACGTGAAGGGGAAGACATCTTGATCAGGCTGAACTTAATCTTAGCAGCTTTTCTCCCATTCTGCCTTGCAAAACACTTACCATATGACCAACAGCTGTGCTATTTTTTAAACAAACATATTTCACTAAAAACGTCAGCACTGGTGTTTTAAAACAAACAAATTAAAAGATTGACAAAGTAAGAGGGAAATACTGTGGATTTTTAAAACAACATCTTTCACCAATTCTAGCCAGCCTTTAATTTGCAGAGATGTCAGTAACAATTGGTTTTGTGTGCTGATTACTTAGTGTTTATCAACAAAATAGAAAATGTTATGACTACTTATACTTTTCATTCCTAATCCAACACTGTAGCTGTCCTATTGACTAATGATAGTCAATTTTTTTGGAAAATAATTCTCTAAGATACCAAAACAAACCCATGGCATATCATTTACTCCAGAAGTACAGCCAGTTCTCCTATCATGATACGTGTGTTACTAAGAATCACTGTGCTGTGCAAAATCACATAACAAAACGCAGTAGCCTTATGAGAAAAATAGAGTCGGGGTGCAGCACTCAAACACATCATCAATAAAACATTAAAAAATTAGGAACTTAATAAAAATTGATAGCTAACACATGCTAAATTGTTAAGAAAGACATAATTAGTATAATAAATATGGCACCTTACTTTCTGAAAGACCTGAAGCTTGCTTATGGAAGTGCGCTTGGAAAGGGATAAAGCTCATGAGTTATTGTGAAGAGAAAGAAGGGTTAATGTGAAATCAGATGGGAAATCCATAAATGTTTGAGGTGTGTGCAATTTGTGTGTTCCATTGTGCTGGGTTTAGCTGGGTGCCATTTTCTGTGTTCACATAGTGTTTCTTATGAATTAAATTGTACATAAGCATAGGTAAAATTTCTGTTATGCTCAAATTGTTCCCTAATAAAACAATGCTGTTAGAATAAAATCTGTCTTCAAAACAATCATTACAGCAGAACTGCTGTATAATCATTTGATAAATCCAATTTCTGAAAAGGGAACAACTTAAATATTTCTACATTGAATAACGTTTCCGATGTCCTGAAAAAGTCCCTGCACTGGCCTGTAGAGCTTTCATTAAGCACCCAGGCTATGAATCGGATTTAAATTTGATCCTAACTTTATTTACTTGATTTTGAACAAACATTCTTAACCTCTTCATTTCATTTTCCTAAACTGTGAAATAAAGATGAAAATTTCTATCTCATAGTTTTACTGTGATGATTAAAAGATAAAATGTATGCAAGCTCCTTAGACAATGACTTACATAGAAAACAGTCAATAAATGATAATTTCTTTGAATGTTTTAATCAGGTAATATATTATTATGTTACTCATATTCTGAGTTTATTGCTACTTGTATTGTTATATAATAATGAAATAGTATGGCATCTTCTACATGTAGATAAATACATCTCTGGCAAGTTTAGGTAGTTAACTGTATAACTAACATTGTCATCACTGTTATTTTCTTCTTTTTTCCTTCTTTCTTATTTTTTATGTATTTAATGAGTTTGTGTTCCTTTCAAGTAAACTGCTGGGAGACAGTAATGCTTATGTGAAAACTGACAGCCCTGAATATAGGTCTTCTTCTTTCCTAGGGGAGATAAATAGATGTCAAGAAGTCATTATAATGATTATATTATGGATGAAAAGAGAAGTAATGGAAGTATGTTTATTGCATTAATGTGACACAAAGCAAAGAATAAGTAACTCTGACTGGAACTGTCAAAAAAGTTTCCAAGAAGTATGCCATTACTAAGCATATTTCTGAAGGATACACAGAAAACAGGAGAAGGGAATGACAATGACAGACAGAATGATCAGCACTTTAAAGCAGAGCATGTTGGAGGAAGGAGTGGATGTTCCCAGCTGCTGTAGAGCAGTGGGTGAGACTGGAGTCCAGGCAGAGCCAGCTCCTGAAGGACTTGAGCCTAGGAGCTGGTGGAGGGGCACAAGGCTTTTAATGTCACAATTGATTCTTTGGTGATTGGACTCCCTCACATTGGAAATGACGTTTTATGCTTGGCCAGGTTATGTGGGAAAGGATTGTGGGGAGTGTTTCCTGTTTATTTTTTTTCAGTGAAAACCTTGACAATGAGAGGAATCATAAGCCTCTCAGGGACTAGGATACTAAATGTCATCCTTAGAGAAAGTGAAGTGTGTTGGTAATATAGTGAATCATGGAGGAATTTCCAAAGAACTTTAAGAGGAAGTGAAACTCAGCATCAGGGACAAGATCCATGTGCTTTAGTCATCTTGTCCTAATTGGTAATACAAAAGTTTTGTTAAGCTCCATATTTTGAGATAGCTTATTTAAGGATCCTTTTGTTAGGTTTAGTATCCTTAACATTGTTTGTTACTCAAACACTTGATTATTTCCATTTATGACCAACCTTAGATTGAACTGATCCTTTAATTTTTTGTGTGTGTCCCCACCTGTCTGTCTCTTCTCTTTTCTTTCCTTCTAAGCCTTTCTTCTCTGGATATATGTAAATATTTAGAGGCTTCATCAATATTGCAAAATAATAAAAGAAAACTTTTACTTGACCCTGTTGCCTATCTTATGCCATGTAATTGCTCATTCCTTCCGCAGCCATTAGCAATTTTCATGATTAATCTACACTCACTGCTGCTATCTCCTATCATCCATGCCCCTTTAAAACCCCTGCTATCCAAATTCCAGGCCCGTCATTCTTCTGAAACAGATCTTTCAGAGACCTTAAATGGCTTTATTCTTGCTAATTCCAATGACCTTTCCCCCCCTTCATATTCTAAATCTCTGGTGACTATACCTTTTCCTTGACATCTTAACACTACTCTATATTGGATTCCATTCTTCCCATCTAACCATTGTCTTGGTTTTAAACAGTATCTCTTCTTGAGAAACTCTTCTTCATATATAAAAATTTATCCACTTTATAGGTCCAAGTATTTCCAGTATAATTTTAAATCCCCAAACTGGGATTATTAGATGAAATTTTGATTTGCAGGGATATCCAACATATTGTTTGGTAAATTGTGTTACAATGGTAAGGTTTTAGTGCAGTATTTATTAATTGGAGAAAACAGAAATAGCTTATTTTGTCATAAATATCAGATACTAAATATCAAATACTTTATAGAGTTTTTAGAAGCATTAAATAATTTGAGTTAATGTCTCCAAAGTGCTTAAATCAATACTTGACACATTCTTGGTACATACATTTTCAAGTGTTAACAAATGATTTTTCTGAATCAAGTGTTTGTGAAACTTACAATGAAACAGAATCTAGCCCTTATTCATTTTTAATTAAACATTTTACTTAACTCATACAATTTTGGTGCTGGGAAATATAATCTAAATAAAAGGCAGGGCTGGAGGAAAGCACCTAACCATGGACTTAAACATGTGTGGTCAACTTTTTCTGTGACTAACTAGTTTACCACATTTTGAATCAACTGCTTTCTCCTGAATGGTTAATTGTTGCTTGTATCTTATTGAACAAACTTTGTAAATAGTTTGCATCTGGAGTATATATTATTTAGAGCAATTAGAAACCATCAATTTAGTTTTTGTAGAATGGACTTTACTTTTTTAATATTGAGCTTAGTAATGGCAACACTAGATTTAAACTTATTACATAGAGAGTTGTATCATTATTTTTAGGATATTACAGCAAAGTGGAGCCAGGGATCTTTATATACCTACTGCTAGATTGTGAATCCAATTTTTATTTACTTGCTTTTAGAATGATTGTCTTAAATCTTTATTTTTCATCAAAGTTTTATGCTTAGTTATCATCACTTTGGGTTATTTCTATGTGGTATGTTTTAAACACTACAGTACATATGTTCGTCTCTACCTTGATTCAATTACCTTGTAATATTGTGTTTGACTCTGAGAATCATACAATTAGAGTGGTGTAGAAGTACTGAAAAACCAGCTTCTCCACTAAACGAAAGATCTAGATAATGAGGATGAGAAACAAAACATTCCTCAAATAAAAATGAAGAAAACAGAAACACTTTTTTTTTTTTCATTTTGGGCAAGAAAAGAAGATAAACATATAATAGCTATTTCCTCGTGCTTGAAGAACAATAGTTTCAAGGTAACTTTCAAAAGTCTAAGCTGTGATTACTCTGGAACATTCCTTTAAATGTATCATTACACTTTTCATAAGATCTTCAAATTGAGATTGCAATTGCTAATATAGCAGACACCTGAATGATTTAAGTTCCCTGAAATATGATCCCATGATAGTATCCAAACCAAGCGTAAACAACCCCTGAGATAACTGAACTTTTAGTTTCACATCTTGCATATATTCTCTTTCATCTGGCCTCAACAAATCTGATGTGGAAATCAGTATCTTACATTGGTTTTCTTCAAAACACCATCACACAAACAATTTCTGTAAGTAGCAGACTTGACTGGATAATTGGAGACTTAGAGCCTTTTTGCATCATATAAACTGAATATTAGCATCCTTATTTTTTAAAAGTTCCTCAAGAACATTGTGAATTTCCAAGAACCACAATTCTCTTCAATCATAAGGCTCTTGCCATATCACTTATTCCCTTTTTTTTCTCTCACAGAGCTTTTATTGTAACTGTATCACCTCACTACATTATTCAAGGTGATTTATTTCTCTGCTCATTACTAACTCTAGGGTGAATATATACTCAAATCTCATTAATATATAGTACCTGGATATAAGCCATCTACTCTTGGTCTACGTTTTCCCAACACAGCCTTTCAAATATCATGCCTAATCTCTTCCTCTCTCAAAACTCTGTGTAATTGGAAAGAAATGACATAAATATTTCATATGATATTATAAATGATGGCCACCTTCTCAATTCTTCTTAACTAACCACTTATACATCTGTGGAGATAGGTCTATATCACCAATATCTTAAAATATTTCATATATATCCTTTTGTATATGTGTGGCCCCCCTTGTCTGGGGTGAATCGATACTGTATCTATCCAAATTCTATTCACATTTCAAGCATGACCAAGTTCCATATTCTCCATGAAATCGTTCAAATCCTTCCAACCAATATTAATCTATATTTTTCCCTGAAGATTTACAGCCTATTCTCTTATTTTTTTGAAAATTTATTCCCTACCTGTTAATACTATTTCCCCAAGTCGTCTTTGAGTACAGATACTAAATGCTGTGTTCAAGTACGTGTATGTGAGTATTCCCAAAATATTGATGGCACTGTGATTGCAAAATATTTATTTCTGAGACTGCCTGGCTTGAATAGGTGTGTGTCCCCTTGCCATTTCTTTAACTAGTTTAATTTTCAGAAGTCAGCTGCCGAAGGCATTTTAAAACTTCTAATGAAAATTGAAGTCTAGGTTTAACTGTCAAAATAAAGGCTATAGATCCCAAGAAACACAATAGTTTGATTTCAGTTCTACCTAAACCTAGTGATTTTTGGAAATCCAGAAGATCAGCCTTTCTAATATTACATTTTCCATTTGTAATTAACAGGCATGATGCATGGAAAACTTTTAACAACACACTTTCATCTTCATCTTATACACAGAAGTATCAGCATGATTTATAAGAATGAATTATGGGACTGATTGCTACGATTAATGTTTTCTTTCTTATGTCCATGAAGTTCAGAACATTTTGATTTGATTAACTCTGCATGCCCAAGATTCAGATAAGTTTTTCTCTGCCTGAATCACATCTTAATAATTCTATTGTCATTATTCTATAAAAAGTCAGTTCTATGAACCCTGCTATAGTTAGTACCAGGAAAGTAACAGAATTAGGGTGGCATTCAGGCTTTGATCTGGATTAGATTACCTTTTTTAAAAAGAAAAGTCTGTCTATAGATGAGATAAAAACATAAATGAAGCAGAGAAAACACAGCATTTTGAAAAACAGAATAAGGAAATTATTCTACCTTTGAAAATGATTAGAGATATGGTCTTGGATAAATCATTTTATCTCCTGGAGCTTAATTGTCTTCTTTTAACAAAATAGGGGAAAATTGATATATCTTCCATGGTCTGAATTTGAAAATAATACTGTAATGCTCCTGTTCTCCCATATTTTATTTTCCCATGCTTTTAATTGTTATAATTTTTCCTATTAATATTTAAATTACTGGGAATTTAGAACATACCTAGAATTGTGGTAAACGGGGTTTTAAAAGAAGCTGTATTACACTGATAAAGCTATGAGTTTGTCTCCTCTATGATACTGTTTCCATACAGTGATACAAAATATATGTGCAAAACTGAACCTGAGTCTCAGAATCAGAGAGTAACCAAAGAGGAGTTCCTAAGTAAGTTGAGCTTTTAAACAATATTCTTGGAAACTATAAAATTCAGTGTTATTTAAGATATCTTTAATGATTCTTTATTTCTTGCTGTGTTGTGAGTCTCAGATGAAGGTGAACTCTAAGAATATGACCCTATAAATGAAAGTTTTCTCCTGGGAAACCAAGACAAGTTAACTGTCATGCTAATTTTTTTCCTGCATATATCCATTTAAACATCTTTTAACTTTAGCTGCAAGATGCAGTTTTGGTATTAAAAAAAAAATCTCAACTTATTTCAAAGAAGCCTTTTAAGTCCTCATCTTCTGTTCTCTTGACTGAAAGAATCTGGTTCAATATTTAAAATAGCACTGTTAAGATTGTGTAAAATTTATATGAGTTCTACTCTTTCAAACATTTCAGGATACTTTTCAGATTGTAGTGAGGAAGAAGAGAAGGACTAGAGAATAACTTCTCAGAACAATTAATTATTCTCTGGAGAACATCTATTGCATTGCCTTTAGATAAAACATTAGAATTAGGGAGACTTCAGAATAATTAACATTGATGAAGTATGGAGCACTTCAAATTAGATGACCCTAGAAACTGAAGTTCTTCTAGATATTAATGAAAATATTCCCTATATTTTAAATAAATGTCATTCTATAATTTCTTCTAATTGTCCTCCCCCTCACCACCCCACCAAGGCTAAAACTCTTTACATGCAGGTAAATGTACTCAGAAGTTGAGAATGTTCTTTCTTATTTTGAAACTTTGAAACTTTTGAATAAAATCATCAAGCTATATCATTTCATCCTTCTAATCAAACATCTGATCTTCTAAGCAAGAAATTACAAAAAATAGCAACAACAAAGTGAAATTTTGTTAGAAATAGTATATAGAATCAGTATATAGACAGAGTCATTGACAGTCTCTTTCTGACTCAAATGCAGTTCACTGTTGTTAGGTCAGTCAATCATTTACTTATTCATTTATTCATCATTGAGTATTCTAAGGTCAAGGATTTTTCTTAGGAAATATATAGGAATACAATATGACCAAAAACATTCTCTGTTCTTGAGAAACTTACATTCTACTGGGGAAGAGAAGTGTTCCACAAAATAAATTACAAAATAATATGGTAAATGATGACTTATTTATAAAGATTCATGAGAATGAGAATATGAAGACATGATACTGCCTGAAAAGAAAACATTTGCTGATGGACTGGCAATTGAGAATGCCCAAGAAGTTTTCTGGAGAGAAACTTGCTACTGTTACCATTTTAGAGAGTAGGACTCTGAAACTATGTTTTTCTTAGCATGGGTTGGAGAAATTGTGCAAGAATATCTCCCAGTGAAAGTTTTTGAATTGTCTTTTTCTAGATAAACAAGAACTTCATATAATTGGAGTACTTCCTTGCAATTATACAGTTTGAGAAGAATCAAAGCAATAGAAAAGTGACAAGCTATGTGAGAAACCATAATAAAGGAATTAATTCTGCAAAGAAAAATTGAGCACTTGTGAAATTTGTGTTAAAACATTTAGTTCTTTAAACCTAGTCCTTGAAATACCACTTAAATTTGCTTTAAAATAAAAAGTAACAATCAAAAAATATAATAATGATTGCATAAATAGTTAAAGACATATTTCAAAAATTATGATTGACTTAATTAAAAATATAAAATGCATACAATGAAAATTTGGAGTAGAAATAAAACATACAGTGCTTTTAGCCCAAAACTTAAAGATTATATGTAGAAAACTTAAACCCATAGTAGTGAAGATATTTGGCCAAACATAAGAATCAAGGACATAAGTGGAATGCCTTAAAATTGTGCTATTGGACTTCCGGGTAAGATGGCGGAAGAGTAAGACACGGAGATCACCTTCCTCCCCACGGATACACCAGAAATACAGCTACACGTGAAACAACTCCTACAGAACACCTACTGAACGCTGGCAGAAGACTCCAGACCTCCCAAAAGGCAAGAAACTCCCCACATACCTGGGTAGGGCAAAGTGGAGAGATCCCCACACAGAGGATCAATGCCGAGCGGCACTCACCAGCCCGAGAGGCTTGTCTGCTCGCCCGCCGGGGCGTGCAGCGCTGGAAGCTGAGGCTCGGGCTTCGGTCAGAGCGCAGGGAGAGGACTGGGGCTGGCGGCGAGAACTCAGCCTGAAGGGGGCTAATGTGCCACAGCCTAGCCGGGAGGGAGTCTGGGAAAACTCTGGAGCTGCCGAAGAGGCAAGAGACTTTTTCTTCCCTCTTGGTTTCCTGGTGCGCGAGGAGAGGGGATAAAGAGCGCTGCTTAAAGGGGCTCCACAGACGGGCGCGAGTCGCGACTGAAAGCGAGGAGCCCAGTGACGGGCGTGGGATGCTGGGGCTGCTGCTGCTGCCGCCAAGAAGCCTGTGTGCGAGCGCAGGTCACTGCCCACACCGCCCTTCCGGGAGCCAGTGCAGCCCACCACTGCCGGGGTCCCAGGATCCAGGGGAGGCTTCCCTGGGAGAACGCACGGCGCGCCTCGGGCTGGTGCAAAGTCACGCCGACCTCTGCCGCTGCAGGCTCGCCCCGCACTCCGTGCCCCTCCCTCCCGCCCAGCCTGAGTGAGCCAGAGTCCCCGAAGAGGCTGCTCCTTTAATCCTGTCCTGTCTGAGCGAAGAACAGACGCCCTCCGGCAACCTACACGCAGAGGTGGGGCCAAATCCAAAGCTGAGACCCAGGAGCTGTGGGAACAAAGAAGAGAAAGGGAAACCTCTCCCAGCAGCCTCAGAAGCAGCGGATCAAAGCTCCACAATCAACTTGACGTACCCTGCATCTGTGGAATAAATGAATAGACAACACATCATCCCAAATTGAGGAGCCAGGAGTCAGTGCTGTGCCTCTGAGGTGGGAGAGCCAACTTCAGGACACTGGTCCACAAGAGACCTCCCAGCTCCACATAATATCAAACGGCAAAAATCTTCCAGAGATCTCCATCTCAACACCAGCACCAAGCTTCAATCAAAGACCAGCAAGCTAGAGTGCTGGACACCCTAAGCCAAACAACTAGCAAGACAGGAACACAATGCCACCCATTAGCAGAGAGGTGGCTTAAAATCATAAAAAGTCCGCAGATACCCCAAAACACACCACCAGACGTGGACCTGCCCACCAGAAAGACAAGATCCAGCCTCATCCACCAGAACACAGGCACTAGTCCCCTCCACCAGGAAGCCTACACAACCCACTAAACCAACCTTAGCCACTGGGGACAGACACCAAAAACAACGGGATCTACGAACCTGCAGCCTGCAAAAAGGAGACCCCAAACACAGTAACATGAGCAAAATGAGAAGACAGAAAAACACACAGCAGGAGAAGGAGCAAGATAAAAGCCCACCAGACCTAACAAATGAAGAGGTAATAGGCAGTCTACCTAAAAAAGAATTCAGAATAATGATGGTAAAGATGATCCAAGATTCTATTTCCCAGATCCAAAATCTTGGAAATAGAATAGACAAAATGCAAGAAACAGTTAACAAGGACCTAGGAGAACTAAAGATGAATCAGGCATCGATTAAAAACACAATACATGAAATAAAAAATACTCTAGATGGGATCAATAGCAGAATAACTGAGGCAGAAGAACGGATAAGTGACGTGGAAGATAAAATAGTGGAAATAACTGCTGCAGAGCAAAATAAAGAAAAAAGAATGAAAAGAACAGAGGACAGACTCAGAGACCTCTGGGACAACATTAAACACAACAACATTCGAATTATAGGGGTTCCAGAAGAAGAAGAGAAAAAGAAAGGGACTGAGAAAATATTTGAAGAGATTATAGTTGAAAACTTCCCTAATATGGGAAAGGAAATAGTTAATCAAGTCCAGGAGGCACAGAGAGTCCCATACAGAATAAATCCAAGGAGAAATACGCCAAGACACATATTAATCAAACTGTCAAAAATTAAACACAAAGAAATCATATTAAAAGCAGCAAGGCAAAAACAAAAAATAACACACAAGGGAATCCCCATCAGGTTAACAGCTGATCTCTCAGCAGAAACTCTATAAGCCAGAAGGGAGTGGCAGGACATACTTAAAGTGATGAAGGACAGAAACCTGCAACCAAGATTACTCTACCCAGCAAGGATCTCATTCAGATTTGATGGAGAAATTAAAACCTTTACAGACAAGCAAAAGCTGAGAGAGTTCAGCACCACCAAACCAGCTTTACAACAAATGCTAAAGGAACTTCTCTAGGCAAGAAACACAACAGAAGGGAAAGACCTACAATAACGAACCCAAAACAATTAAGAAAATGGGAATAGGAACATACATATCGATAATTACCTTAAATGTAAAAGGACTAAATGCTCCCACCAAAAGATACAGACTGGCTGAATGGATACAAAAACAAGACCCATATATATGCTACCCACTTCAGACCTAGAGACACATACAGACTGAAAGTAAGGGGATGGAAAAAGTTATTCCATGCAAATGGAAACCAAAAGAAAGCTGGAGTAGCAATTCTCATATCAGACAAAATAGACTTTAAAATAAAGACTACTAGAAGAGACAAAGAAGGACACTACATAATGATCAAGGGATCGATCCAAGAAGAAGATATAACAATTGTACATATTTATGCCCCAAACATAGGAGCACCTCAATACATAAGGCAAATACTAACAGCCATAAAAGGAGAAATCGACAGTAACACACTCATAGTAGGGGACTTTAACACCCCACTTTCACCCATGAACAGAGCATCCAAAATGAAAATAAATAAGGAAACACAAGCTTTAAATGATACATTAAACAAGATGGACTTAATTGATATTTATAGGACATTCCATCCAAAAACAACAGAATACACATTTTTCTCAAGTGCTCATGGAACATTCTCCAGGATAGATCATATCTTGGGTCACATATCAAGCCTTGGTAAATTTAAGAAAATTGAAATTGTATCAAGTATCTTTTCCGACCACAATGCTATGAGAAGAGACATCAATTACAGGAAAAGAGCTGTAAAAAATACAAACACATGGAGGCTAAACAATACACTACTTAATAACGAAGTGATCACTGAAGAAATCAAAGAGGAAATTTAAAAATACCTAGAAACAAATGACAATGGAGACACGACGACCCAAAACCTATGGGATGCAGCAAAAGCAGTTCTAAGAGGGAAGTTTATAGCAATATAGTCCCACCTTAAGAAACAGGAAACATCTCGAATAAACAACCTAACCTTGCACCTAAAGCAATTAGAGAAAGAAGAACAAAAACATCCCAAAGTTAGCAGAAGGAAAGAAATCATAAAAATCAGATCAGAAATAAATGAAAAAGAAATGAAAGAAACGATAGAAAAGATCAATAAAACTAAAAGCTGGTTCTTTGAGAAGATAAACAAAATTGATAAACCATTAGCCAGACACATCAAGATAAAAAGGGAGAAGACTCAAATCAATAGAGTTAGAAATGAAAAAGGAGAAGTAACAACTGACACTGCAGAAATACAAAAGATCATGAGAGATTACTATAAGTAACTCTATGCCAATAAAATGGACAACCTGGAAGAAATGGACAAATTCTTAGAAATGCACAACCTGCCAAGACTGAATCAGGAAGAAATAGAAAATATGAACAGACCAATCGCAAGCACTGAAATTGAAACTGTGATAAAAAGTCTTCCAACAAACAAAAGCCCAGGACCAGATGGCTTCACAGGCGAATTCTATCAAGCATTTAGAGAAGACCTAACACCTATCCTTCTGAAACTCTTCCAAAATATAGCAGAGGGAGGAACACTCCCAAACTCATTCTACGAGGCCACCATCACCTTGATACCAAAACCAGACAAGGATGTCACAAAGAAAGAAAACTACAGGCCAATATCACTGATGAACATAGATGCAAAAATCCTCAACAAAATACTAGCAAACAGAATCCAACAGCACGTTAAAAGGATCATACACCATGATCAAGTGGGGTTTATTCCAGGAATGCAAGGATTCTTCAATATACGCAAATCAATCAACGTGATACACCATATTAACAAATTGAAGGAGAAAAACCATATGATCATCTCAATAGGTACAGAGAAAGCTTTTGACAAGATTCAACACCCATTTATGATAAGAACCCTGCAGAAAGTAGGCATAGAGGGAACTTTCCTCAACATAATAAAGGCCATATATGACAAACCCACAGCCAGCATCGTCCTCAATGGTGAAAAACTGAAACCATTTCCACTAAAATCAGGAACAAGACAAGGTTGCCCACTCTCACCACTCTTATTCAACCTAGTTTTGGAAGTTTTAGCCACAGCAATCAGAGAAGAAAAGGAAATAAAAGGAATCCAAATTGGAAAAGAAGAAGTAAAGCTGTCACTGTTTGCAGATGACATGATACTATACATAGAGAATCCTAAAGATGCTACCAGAAAACTACTAGAGTTAATCAATGAATTTGGTAAAGTTGCAGGATACAAAATTAATGCACAGAAATCTCTGGCATTCCTATATACTAATGATGAAAAATCTGAAAGTGAAATAGCTATCTAATTATCTTTATGTATACAACAACACCCATTGGAAGTGTTTTATATGTTTTATAAGCATATGAAATATGTATATATATGGAAGCATACTTTATATAACATTTATATTTTATTTACAATTTTCTTTCTTATATGCATATACATATATGTCTGTGCATATGTCCATATATATACATATATATATATATATATATATATATATATATATATACACATACGTATATACACATTTCTCAATAATTGTGGCTTTATATTTCATTGGTAGCCTTAGTTACCAAAACATCAAATATTCACTGCTAGTATAATATTATTAAAAAACTCACAAATCATATTACACTAAAATTATGCTTTAAAAAGTATCCAATTATTAACTAAGACACACATGTAAGATTTATTTGATTTGTGGCATGATATTTGTAGGACTGTGTGATAAATAGAACAACCACAAAATTAAGGCAGAAATGGGTTGATTTGTAGCTCTGTACAATTATGGATTAAAATAAAGGTATATGAAAAAATAAGCATATCACAGCCCTACTTATTTATATAGTAATATAACGAGATATACAGAAAGATGTCAGTAAAACAGTGTCTACTATAGCATAATTTATAAGACTAGAAAAATTAAAAACAACCTAAATATCTAAACTTAAAGCATTAGTAGAATCTATGACCCTGCATCTAAATATTTTATATATTCTCACTTCTAAGGTCAGTGATCATCAAAGGACATATTAACAATGTAGTAATAAGTAAAATAATATATAATATATAAATATTATATTTAAAATAGATAACATATGCATATGTTTATTTCCAATGCTTTTTCAAGAATTTATATATAATGTATAAATTGTGTTAAGGGTGATTTGTACTTTCTTAATTTTTTCTGTTTTGTATAATATTTAGTAATAAACACATATTACTTATCTAATTTTTTAAGAAGTAATTCATTGTTTTAAATTAGTTTTATTCATGTATCTTAGTGAATATTTTCATGGAATTGTCTAATAAACAAAAAAACATACTTTAAGGAAATAAGGTGGTGGTTAATATGTCATGTTGTAAATATACTTCTTAAACTTCTCTGAAAAATCTGTATTAAATTAATAGTTTGATGTAATATTTATGAGAATCTCTTAAGGACTTCTGAGCAATGTGTTCCAAAATTTTAAACAAACATAATTCCGAATGGATTTGCATTTTGTAAAGCTTCATAGATATTTAATCATGTATATTAACTTGGCATCAACTCTATGTAGTTTTATCTTACACATAACAGAGTCAAGAGCATTTTCAGCTAGACTTATTTACCTTAAGGGCTGATGGCGGCTTGTTGTTCACCAAACTATTTCTCTTTTTTTCCCTAGTTTCAGAGTTATGCTACTTTATTCACTATCTTTCCAGTTAACTGAGGTCATGTGAATGAGTTCTTACCAATTGAATATGACTGAATGTGATACACACGACTTTTAGACCTGGATTTTGAAAGCTTCCATGCAATTCTCCATTTTCTCCTTCCTGTAGGCTAGTTGCAGATAACCCCAATGTCTGGAGGTCAGCAGAACCCCAATATGGGAAAAACTAGGGTCTCTGAATTATCGTATTTTAGAATGCTCAATGGAGAATCACAATAAACTATTCTTTAAATGAGAATGAAATAACGTATTATGTCAAGTCATAGGAACTTTGGGATTGTTTGTTACAACAGTTAGTCTCTCCTGATTAATACAGAAATTTGTACTTTCAATTGGGATACCATATAACAAAAAACAAAAATATGTGGTAGTGGTTTAGCTGGTAGATGGCAACCAGCAAAGAAACAGAAAACTGCCTGTAAAGATGTTGTGTAGACAGTATGGTTACTGAGTCTATAGCTCTAGGGTAAGTCATTGGATAGAATCAGGCTGATGCTGTGTTTTGATTATTATTGGCTTTCCAGTTAAAGTATGATAAGAAAGAGATACTCCCAGGTGAGAATTACCTGACTTTTAACAAGAGAATGAAAAAAATGGGAAAGTCTAGAGATCAAGAACCTTAAAGCTTAGCAAAGAACAATTCCTTCTGAGGGCCAAATAGTAAGATGCTAGACTAAAATAGATCATGAGCTTCAAAAACCAGGAAGATTTTGGTTTTTTTTAAAGTTAAATATCAAACACCTGATTATGAGCGTTAACTTCCCTTCCCACCTAACTTTAATTTTCCAAAGAGCCTCAAGATAGTCAGCATAAGCTTGATTAAAAAAATTAGGTTTAAGAATTATGTCTAGAGAAGAACTTTGGGTGAGGTTATTGGAATAAGAATTGCTTGGATCAGAGGCATCTTAAGTCTTTGAAGGAATTATATTTCAAAAAAAACCCCATCAATCCAGACCCTCTGCTCTTCTAAAAATCATCTGATTGCTCAAGCAATAAAACAATCTTTAAGTTCCAAAACCAGAGGTAAGAAGTAGACTTGATAAACATTATATTTCTCAAGGAGGCTTTATCCCCCAATACCCATTTTAAATATGGCTATGGATGGTGTAACCATATATTTTATTACACAAACTGATGCTTTGAAAAATAGAAGGAGGTGCTAGCGTGAAAAATAGAGTCAAAAGACATATACTAGGATGCTCTGAGCAAACAATAGTTATGGAGAAAAATGGAAAGTGAAGAATATACCAGCGGGAAGATCCAGGGACTACTGAAGACCAGAGACAATGGATCATCTCTCAGAGAGTAGAATCTGGTCTAATCAATGAGTTTTCCACATCTCCTGGGTAGAGGACTTTCATAATGATTGTCCAGGGACTTCAGAAATGATTTCATTGTCTGCTGTTTTCTCCCAATCTTTCATTTTCTAAATGAGAAAATTCACTGAGTTATCCCCTCTCTTTTCTAATATTGTATATTGGGTGTTGGGGAGTGGTGGATAATGTCTCATTTATTTCATATATTATATCATGAGGAGCTAATAAAGACTATGTATTCCCTGTAGATCATGGACTTTGAACTGGATGCAACAACTAAGTGGCTCTTTAAGTTGGCACCCGGGGGAGAAGATGTGTTTATTTTATGGTGTGAGGATGAGTAAAATAGATATTTTGTTTCCTAAAGTGCAGACCATAGTAGAAAGAAGTTGTCTAATTTTTCAATATGCTTCACTTTTCCACTGGGTTCAAGGTAGCCTGCATGTCCTTTTCTCCCTTCTGTTATATATGGAGGCTTAATTGAGTCTTGGTTAATGGAGTAGGTATGGGAATGATGTTCATCACCTCCAGGGCTGGCCCCTAAATGCTCTTACACTGATTATCCACATTATCTTTTCCTCCTATGTCCAGCTAGATGCAGAGGTCTAGGAGAAAATAATAAGGCCTAAAGGTATAATGAAGTCACAGATGGAAGGAGCCACTGTCCTCAAATCACCATCAAAGACCTGTACTGATGTGTTACATAGTGAGAAATGAGCCTCTATTGTGTGAAGCCTCAGAAATTTGGGAGTTGTTTCTAAGAACATTTAGGTGAGCCAACCAAATACATTGGCTTAGTGACTGTAACAATCCACAGTGACACTCAGTTTCAAGTTAGTCACCTATAGGATGAAGACAAATAATAATTACCTATAAGTGACTTAATTCATATGAAAAATATGTCAAACTGTTAAAGTTGAAATTAAAAATATTACACAGAAAACAAGCAATAAAATGAGAGAGTGGGAGGAATATTCCCAATGAACCATAGTGGTAAATGCAAAAGTCATAGAAAATAGGGACTCATAATCTAGTATTTAAGGTTGGTCCAGATCTTGTCTGGAAAGTAGGCAAATGGATTGACACCTGAGTCTGATGATTGATTTCCTCGGCTCTGTAGTGAGTTATTCTTCTAACAAAATTGAGTGGTTTTATTTTTATTTCCATGATGTACTGGGTTGTTTGTGGTTCCCCACAATTTTCCTGCTGGATTAGGGAAGACTAAGGTTGAATAAAAGGGAAAGCCTTATGCTTGGCCAAGTGAAAGCTCATTTGTGAGAATATGAGTTGAATTAAAGGGAAATGAGAGAGTGGAGAGTGGGAAATGGCTGCATCTCTCTAACTGTCTGACAAATGAACAGAGGTGACACAAATTAACGTGGGAAATGCAGGAAGAGGTGTAGATGTTTGTATAGCTCCCTTGACTATTGAATGGAGCCCTCTCCAATTTCTGGCTTCAATAACTGTAAGTTGATTGCATATCATAGTTCCTGATGTCTGGTGGGAAAATAGTAGGCACCCAGTAAACTAGAGGAAAGAGAGAAAGGAAGAAAAAAAGTTTGTTACTCCCAGCTTATGGTTTGATGATAAGGTCCCAATCTTCTTTTTCACGTTTACAAAAAGGACAGGACTAACATCTGTATCCTCAACTAGATTATAGCTACATTTTAATAGATAGGATTTTAGTCTTCAGAGTTTGTTTCTATCCCGCCTAACACATAGTATAGTCTCAATAAAAAAGTGTTCATTGACTATTCTTTTTAAAAAGGCAGCTTTATAGATCTGAAGATCCTCAGTAGTCTATTCAAATTTCTTTTTAAAAAATCACCTTTAAGAGACTGTTATCAGAAGTTAGCTCTAGGGAAAAATGTGAGAGGGAGTGAAGGCAATGATGGGAGGTAAGTGTGTGTGCACTGAAACGAGGATGCTGGTTACCAAGATGCCACATTGGAGGAAAGTTCCACCTTAACTCTGTCTAATCCTTACCATCTTCTCCATCTATCTTATTTGGTTGCACTTCCCTTCATCACAGATCACACGATTGTGTACCACAGTTACTCTTAAGCTTTCCATCTTATTAAACCTTTTTTTCCCCTATAGCTCACTCCCATAATTAGTGTATCTAGCTGTTTCTCCAAAATTCTTTTATTGGCTCATTCTTTCATTGATTTGTTCATTAACATTTTCTGGATCCTCCGCTGCCTGCTTCACCTTATGTGACCAATTCTGGAACTTATCAGACTAAATTTATATATTTGGCTACCTTTTTCCCCTGCTGCCCATATTTTCAGAACCTGTGTAGTGGTTTACCCAGTCCCAGCCATTCCGACCTGATCTATGA
This sequence comes from Mesoplodon densirostris, assembly GCF_025265405.1. Classification (NCBI taxonomy): domain Eukaryota; kingdom Metazoa; phylum Chordata; class Mammalia; order Artiodactyla; family Ziphiidae; genus Mesoplodon; species Mesoplodon densirostris. The sequence continues at coordinate 20,178,719 of NC_082664.1, forward strand.
ATATACAAATACTAATGTGACATGCTTTACCTGAAAGGAAAATAATTCCTTGTTTGTGATTGCTGGTTTTGTTAAAGAAGTAGTTTAGAGACATGAGAGAGACCCTTCCCAAACATCTGAAGTGATTCATGATTAAATGGAGAGAAGATTTTCTTCTTGACACAAGGAGTCCATCAGAAGTAGAAGAACTTTGTCCTCCCAGAATGATATAACAATCATTAAGTAAATACTCTTTCCACTATGGCATTGTGTAAATGCTTTGTGTGAATTTTAGTCATTCCTCACAATAACCCATGAGGAGACACTATTATCCCCATTTTACAGATGACAAACACTGAGGAGAGAAGTTAAGCAGCTAATAAGTGGTAGAAATGAGCTCAGACTCAGGTCTGTTGGACTCTAAAGCCTCATACTGTGCTCTTTCCTGACTATAAAACAACTAATATATTTATATTGCTTTATAGTTTTCCAGGTACTTTTCGACCTATTCATCAACTTAATCCACATAGAAATTCTGTCATGAAACCACTATTGTTCCCGTCATGAAACCACTACAGTTACCCCATTTATAGGTGAGGGAATTGAAGGTATATTGTGTGATCTACCCATGGTATCATTGTCCTGGATCAGAGACTGGGACTTATTATTATGTCCTCATTTCTCTGCCTCTCAGTCCTAACTACACAGAGAATTTCTAATCAAATCATGTACATGTGGCACATGTATATCTTCCCAGCAGCCTTATTCAAATAAAAAATTCTTCATCACTACATAAGTAGTGAATGTAAACAACAAGCTAACGATATCTGAACTGAGAACAAACATCAGGGCAGCTATATATTCTGGCTAAATAAAAGCAACACAGGGAATTACCAGAGGTCCTTCCCAGAACTTCAAAGGAAATATGCTATCCTTATTAAGAGCTCTGAATGCAGATTTATCTGAAACTGAATGCGTGCTATGGGCATTTTCTATGCAACACTTGATGACATCATTGGCCACTAGTCAAACTAAGACATAAAAGAAAAAACATAGAAATTTCAGGTATCAAATTAGCCACTGTGGGGCATCTCTACATAGTCCCTTGGATGCAGTAAAGGAAATATATGGAATGTGACAAAGAAAATTAATTAAAATGTGCCATAAACACCTCCAAGTTCAAACAAATTGTGGCCCCTAACACATACCAATTCTATACCTGCAGGCGAGACTTCATGAAATCCAGACAAGCTAAAACATGCTTTTATACTTTAATGAGGAAAAGTGGTTGTTATTCTTCTTAGCTATTCAGAAATCTGTTCTGACCACCTTGTGCTTGAGAATCTAACAGGGACAATTTATTGAGTTCTTATAACATTTTCTTCAGCAAAAGCAGGAGATTGCTTGGTTCAATTCAATTAGGAAGTTTTCAATAAGAGATTAAGTTATTAAAAAATAACATTTTACCAATTGTCCAAAGATAACTCACCTAAGCTTTAGGGTTATTTGTAAGAGAGGTTATTTATTTACAGATTTCAAAAGTCTGGGTTTTCTATTTTTTTCAATCTCCTTCTATTAATGCTATTTTAATCATTTTTCTTCATAATATTTGCATATCCATCTCTCAGAAATGGCTAGAGGATCCTTCTTTGATTTTCTTTTGAATACTCAAATGCACTTTCTGTGGGGCTTCTCCCATTAGGTAAAAATCTTCCACTTCTTCATCACTTCTCTCTATTTTTTTCTTTGTAATATGCTGTGACAAAGTGCATGGCAGAACTCCATGACTACCCTATGTTTTTCATAATCTTTTATCTAACCTGCTTGGGGACCTGTCTGCCCTCTGATTCTAAACTTCCTATGTAGACTCAATCGACAGCCTTCCATCTAAGGTTTCTTCATTTCTGTTGGGGGAGAAAATATCACTGAGCTGTCACTTTCAAGACTGTTTCTGTATATGAGTGAAGTCAAATTTATATCGATCAAAGTGACATGTTTGCAGAGCTAAATAAATGGAAACATCCATATAATTTATGGCTTGTTATGTTTGGTGAAAACAGACATTTTAATTAAGTTTGAGGTTGAAGTTTTAAAAACTTCTGCCTGAATTTTGTCACTCACAACAAATACAGCCTTGGACGAAGGAAGAGATAAATAGCAGAATGGACCCTACACATATACATGGACTAAGGATGCAGGTATTGACACTGTTTATGGGGGATGGGGCCATGGGATAAAATAACAAGAAAGTCCCATCAATTCATAAAAGACATCTGTAGAAACCCTGACTGTGAAGAAAGTCTTTTTTCCCTCCCCTGGGCCAAAACTCATAGACTTTTGAAGGCACAGGTATAATAGTAATGGGAAATGAGGAGTAATTCCCATAAATATATAGCTTTACCAAAGCACCTGCCCATGGAGTAATTTGTCCCTGAGTCCTTTGGAATGACCTCATCTGATGTATTGTTACAGAGTAGAATCAGGAGCTGGGGTGGAAAAGTGGAAGGAATCCAGAACCCGTGGTTCTCAAGTGCCCTGTCACCCACTGGCTGTGCACAGCTCAACCTGGGTGGCATGCATCAGAGGCTGAAGCAGCAGAGAGCTCTCGGGGACTATTTTGATAGCAACTTGTGTCTTCTTGGTGTAATACACTGAAAGCCTGGAGCTAAGATCTAATTTTAAATGTGACTTTTAAACTTCAGAAAAATCTCCTGAGATGTGAGCATTCTGCTCTTTGAGAAGTGTGGACATAAAAATTAGTTATGGTTTATAGATTTGTTATAGATATGAATACAATAAACACAACCTTTTCTTGAAATCCTGGTTGTGTTAGTTCCCTAGGGCTGCCATAATGAACTTCCAGAGACTTGAACATTGGTGGCTTGAAATTTATTTTCTCATGGTTCTGAAATCTAGACGTCTGAGATTAAGAAGTTGGTAGGGTTGGTTTCTTCTGAGACCTCTGTCTTGGGGTTGTAGATGGCCACCATCTCCCCATTTCCACATAGTCTATACAAGTGCACTACTAGTGTTTCTCTGTGTCCACATTTCCTCTTCTTATAAGGGCACAAGTCAGACTAGATTAAAGCCCATTGTAATAGCCTCATTTTAATTTAAACATGGCTTTCAAGGCCCCATTTTCAATTACAGTCATATTCAGCACTACTAGGGGTTAGGACATCAACACATGAATTTTAGGGGTTCAGAATTCAGCCCAGAACACATGGTACACTAGAAATTAAAGTTCACAAAGAGATGAATAATGGAAAAATAAAATAAAAGCCATTTTCCACATAAAGTTTCACGCCTTGAAAATGGTTAACAAAAGGAAAGTTTTGAATATATTCAAAACATAGTAGGTGAGTTCTTTGAATAAAAGGGTATGCAAATGCAGAGATGCATTATGTTAGCTATCTGGAAAGTTTGGAAGCACTTCTACAACTTGACGTCTGAGAAAACAATCATATCAATCCTCATTAGTGCTCAGTGTCACCATTAATAATGTCTCATGCTTTCATACAATATTTTCCAGTTTCAAAGCATATTTTCACTCACTGTTAATTTTAGCCTTGAAATAGCCAAGAGAATGCTGGTGTTGATATGCAGGACTTTCTGTTTGAGTTGAGAGAACCAGAGTGTCAGAGAGATTGAGTTGATGGAGCTCTCTCTTTAGAAAATATCTTTTTCCTCTTCTGTTCTTGTCAGCATTTTACTGTGATACTCTTTCCATTGGCAGCAAGGACTCTCACTCTATATGTTGATTTTTGTGAGATGGACATAATTTTTCCATAAGCCAGAAAAATATTGACACTTAGTATGTTTGAGGCTATACTACATGTAATACTCTACATTTCTGAATATAAAATTATAGTCCTAATATCTGAAAATTTCCATAACTAGTTTTTGTAGCATGATTTGGGAACTCCGTTCTATTCTTGATACTAGTGTGGTACCAAGATTTCTAATTCCACCTGTTACTTGAGTCTAAATCATACAGTAGGAGACACACAGAGAAGTACACTGTACTGGTTCTACCTTCCAGGTAGAAAAAGGCATCTTTGACTTTTCTTTTTCAAGCACATGTGGCAGCTAGCATAGAGGTAAGATATACATTTCTATTAAGTCATACAACATATATCCTTCAAAATTGACTAATTTTTTCTAAAGAAGAGCCTCTAAAAAAAAAAAAAAAGACTGATTTGTGCTCGTTTCTCCGTGGTGAGAGATACCCTACTTCTCTACCATAGAGGTCCTTCAGTTTAATTCTGATCTGTATAGCAGGTATTGATGTGATATTTGAGTATCAATGTACATGAGAACATGTTACCTGGCAGTATTCCTATTTGAGAATTCCCCAGCATAAAGAAGAAGGAGCACCCATAATATCTATAATGAGATTTCTTTTCTTTCTTTCTTTTTTTTACATTTTCAGTAACATATCTCAATCTTTTCCATCTGTGACTCTTCCTAGTAACTTTTCACTAGGAATTACCTAAGAAATAAAGTGTATCTAAAAATCAAAGGAGACTGAGACCCTCAAAGTACTGATTACAAACTTGAGAGTTTTGGGGCAGCACTCAAAGATATGGTTAAAAAAAATTCTCTGGATTAGTGATGAATTATGGTCATGATGAAAGCCAATACCCCAAGAAACACTGGAAATAACTGGGTCAAAAAGATTGTCTTACAAAACACTTTTTTTGGGAGGGGCAGTGGATCTGAGAGGTTCATGTGAATCTGGGATAATATAAACATTCTTAGAATTTTCTGCAAGATCATTGTTTAAAATTGTATTCTTTTTTGCTAATACTAGTTTTGTCCCATTAGTGATCATCACCAAAGTGATAATTGTCTCTTTAGTGAATGATAATTGCCAACTAGATTAGCAAAATAGCAGTGTTCTATGAGTCATAATTTATAGAAAATTTGTTTATTTTCAAACTGACAAACTAATATATGTTTACTTAAAATACTCATTATATGGCCATCCAGAAAGTAAATATAGAAATTGGTCTTCATTTCTCTTCAATCTTTCTCTCAAGGAGCAACTATTAAAAATGTGAAAAATGTACATGTTAATATATGTAACCTGCATAATATCTTATTATCTGTCACCCTGTCTTGACATGACAAGGTTGTGGTATTAGCTTACTAAGCAATACAAAATTAAAAGTAATTTAACATCTTTGCTTTAGTGTTACATGAAAACAGCAAGTATCATTTATTAGGTAAATCAAAATGTCTTAAAATTTCTCTATTTGTTTTCTCCAGGCTCATTCTCCATATGGCTGATTTGATGTCTCACCCATGTTTACACTAATGACTGTTTCACTCCAGACCAAGCTGGAGTGCTTGAATCTCTCAGTTTCCCTCTTTAACTCAGCTGTTTGTAAGTGGAGTAGCAGTTTCTCAGTTTCCTTTCAATTTTTCTGTTGTTTTGTTACTATAATTCTGTACAAGAAAGGGGTCAGTAAGCTGACCAAGCATGGATGAATCTTTCTTCCTTGAGGGGTGGTATAAATACCCCAGATTGAATAATTTTTTTTTTTTTTAGTTTGCCACCTTTTCTTCTGTGTACATGTATAGAGAGATGTACATGATTTATCATGGATACCTTTAAGCTACAGTTCTAACTTTAGGCATTTACATTTTATTTACACCAAATAGCATCATGAGGAAATGAGGTTCTTGGATTTAGAAATAAGTAATAACTAATAATTCAATTTACTGAGGAACAATTATCTCCCTTATATGCTACAAGAATGTTTCTGAAAGAAACTAAAATCACCTTAAATTTTCAGTAACCCTTGGGTCAGAAACGAAAGCATTTACATAAAGAAACAAGATCTTTAAATGAGAAAAGCTTTGGGTATATCTCTCAGCTGATGAAACAAGGTTCTGATGAATAAACAGAAAATAGAAGTTGGAATTAAGCCAGACATGGGGTTTGTGGAGAACAAAAGTCAAAGCAGTTTTGCTAGCAATGGAAGGTTGGGAAACAAACCAATTTCTTTGTAGTGCAACTGCTGTGTTGTCTGGTTTGTTTAATTTTTGAAGTTGACACATCACACATTGTTGAGTTGACATGCTGAATGAACTTGAGTGTAGGGTAGAAACTACTAACAAGCCAAGGGCTCTGCCCTCACTTATGAGTCATCAGTGGTTAAAAAATAACTGTGGATCAGTTTGTCTGGAAGAATTTCCAAACTTGTCTGGATATTAAGGATATGTTGTGAATAGTGCCATGTCGTCTGAGAAACTTGAAATAATGTTATTTTAAAGCAATATGCCAAGAATTGAGATAATGCAGACATATATTCATATTTGGACAAAGTGACATCTTAATGAGACTAAAGCAGTATGTTTCAGACTATTGAAAGGTTTGAGGTCTCATCACGCATAGCAGTCATTAAGAGCAGTTTAACTTCAACCTCAGAATGAGATCACATAAAGTCATGTAACACGTCTCTTAAAGAATCATGGAAGGAAATAGGGCTGTGTCCCTCAGTGCAATATTTCAGTTCACTGGAATATGATTTAGATAAGGTATAATTTAGTTAAATCTGGGCTGATGGGAGGAAGGAAGGAAGAAAGGAAGGAAGAGAGGGATGGAGGGAGTGAGGTAAAAAGGAAGGGAGAGAGGGAGGGGAAAGAAAGAAAAAAAAAAGGGAAGAGATGGAAAGGAGAGAGAAATTTCCAAATAAACTTAAACGAAGCCTAATGAAATGGATTGCTTAGTGTTGTAGTCAGAAACAATAAATGCCCTTCACCATAAGGTGAATGGGACCCAACTTAATGAAAATAAATTGGCTGAATTAACAAGAAAGTTTTATTATATATTTGCAATACTTTTTTCTTTTTTTTTTTTTTTTTGTGGTATGCGGGCCTCTCACTGTTGTGGCCTCTCCCGTTGCGGAGCACAGGCTCCGGATGTGCAGGCTCAGTGGCCATGGCTCACGGGCCCAGTTGCTCCATGGCATGTGGGATCTTCCCAGACCGGGGCACGAACCCACGTCCCCCGCATTGGCAGGCGGACTCTCAACCACTGAGCCACCAAGGAAGCCCTATTTGCAATAATTTAAGGAAGAAATTTACTCTTTTTTTCTCATTTGCAATTATCATTACTTTAGAGATCTTTCTGCTGCTGGATCATATGGTCCATTTTTGGTATTCAACTGTTATAAAAAAGAGGAATGTGAGTCTTAAAAGGGCTCTTCAAGATCATCAAGTTTAACTGTGAAGGACAAAGTAGCCACTTAATTGAATCCTGATGGGAATTACTTCAGGGAATGTCTAAACAGAGGTAGTCAAGAAACCAACTCCAGGGCTTCTCTGGTGACACAGTGGTTGGGAGTCCGCCTGCCAATGCAGGGGACATGGGTTCGTGCCCTGGCCCGGGAAGATCCCACATGCCACACAGCAGCTGGGCACGTGAGCCATGGCTGCTGAGCCTGTGCATCCGGAGCCTGTGCTCCACAATGGGAGGGGCCACAACAGTGAGAGGCTCACATACCACAAAAAAAAAAAAAAAAAAAAGAAACCAACTCCAAAAACCTTACGGAGCTGTTTTTACAGAGACAGAGAAAGCAAAAGAAGGTCATTTACTAAGGAATAGGGTTGACTGTCCTAACTTGATTAACCAGTCTTGGAGCCTAGATTTTAAGGATGCAGTTAAAATCACTAACAATTGTTTTGTACACTAGTTTCATGTTTGGGAACTATTAACGCTGGTTTCATGTTTGGAAACCATCAATTAAGTATAGATTAGGAAAGATTACAATTAGAATTTACAGAACTATTAGCATCAAATGGATTATGGTTATCACTAACAATTTTTTACACAATTTTCTCATGTGATATATAAGCTTATCTTAACTCTACCTCAAACTGAATTTATTAAGATAATTTCCTGTATGCTTTTCTGTAACATGTAATTTATCTAACCCTGTGGGTCACTGCTAATAAACAATATAGATTACCAGTAGTTTACTAAGCCATCAATGATGTTAATTTAAAATGCTAAAACCCTGGCCATAACTAATAAAGAACTCAATTGCAAATCACACTGTGTTTTACACCTCCTTCCTAGTGAATTTAGTTCTGGTGTCATATTTCCCAGTATTTTAAATATTTCTGTCCATGACGTCAGTGATAACCTTTGTCAACTCCTCCCCACCAGCACTCCATTTCCCAAAAGCCCCAGATGTTCAATTTGGAGGTGATGTGATTATGGGAAATTTTTCACCATCCCTGTCTTCTAAGGTGGAGTGAATGATGTCAGCTAAGCCAGGCAGTGCTCCCAACCTTCTAGCTACCACGCTAAAGTCAGGTGAGTCCAAGAGCTCTAAGCCAGACCAATCACGTTGAATCTCTTCTTTACTGGACAGGAATGAGGAAGCAGTACCTCTAGGAAACCCTGCACCTGTCAAAAATTTGGGCTAGGATCCAGCCTGAAGACAATGTGACACTGCAGAAGGCAAATGAGAGTGAAAGAACTGGGTTATTTGATGATATAATTGCTCTGATACTTTCACTTTCAATTGTCAAGGAATTGTATGAATCAGGTTATCTTATTTATGCTGACGGTTAATGTCCAGCCATGAAAGGCATAATACTATTATTTGTTGGTAGGTTACTTCTCAACTCACCATAGAGTTTCTGGCACACATCAAGAAGGTTTTTTAATAGAAAATGAGGGCTAGCGGCTATGGAAAAAATAAGTATAAGGACAATTTATCACTGTGGAAATCTACAGAGTAAGGAGGTTGGTTTGACTGAAGCTAAATGTTTGCATTGAGGGATATTAAGACACAGTGTGGGACAGGTCTAAAACGTTCTTTATAAACATGTTGATTTCTTGTTTATTCATCTTGAAGTTTTTCTTTTCTTTTGTCCTCTTTTCTTTTCTTCTTTTCTTTTTTAGATTGAAGACCATACTGTTGTATAAAGGTAAAAAATTGTACATTGTACTAGTGTCTTCTTTGTCCTTTCAACTAAAGTATATGGTTCAAGAGGACATAAATGTCTTTAGGCGTTTGTATTGCTAGAAGTTAGCTCAGTAACTGACATTTAATAAATACCTAGTTTAACTGAATAATTTTAAAAGTTGTAATTTAGTGCTGTATTACATAGGATAATAAAGAAAATATATTTTATGAAATTTGTATCATGGTTATTTTTTAGTAATGTGATGGCTGAAGATCACATTTCTTCCTTTCTATTTTAAGTGATGCTTTCCCATCATTATCTTGTTCCAATGCAGTTGTTCATTTGTATGGGGACTTCAGTGACTAATTCATGGTGGTTAATTTTATGTGTCAACCTGACTAAGTCATGGGGTGCCCAGGTATTTGATTTAACATTATTCTGGGTGTGTCTTTGAGGGGGTTTCTGGATAAAATTAATATTTAGCATGACAGACTGAGTAAAGCAGTTTGCCCTTCTTAATGTGAACGGGTCTCATATATTCCAATGAAGACCTGAATAGAACAAAAAGTCTGAGTAAGAGGACATTCTCTGTCTCTGTCTGTCTGTCTGTCTGTCTCTCTCCCTGACTGCTTTCAAGCTGGGACATTGATCTTCTTCTGCCTTTGAATATGGATACAGACTGGGACTTACGTTACTGACTCGACAAATTCTCAAGCCTTTGGACCAGAGCCAGAACTATGACATCGGCTTTCTGGGTATCCAGCTTTCTGACTGCAGATTTGGGACTTCTCAGCCTGCATAACCAGGTGGGCCAGTTCTTTAGAGTAACTTTCTTTGTTATAAGCAGTACCTTCTGGTTCTGTTTTGCTGGAGAACCCAGACTAATACAGAAAATAGATAGATAGATAGATAGATAGATAGATAAAATTAATGGGGATATATAGAAAGGATGCAATAAAAGAAAATGCTAATATTGAAGAATTGAGGTGATGAAAGAATGAATTAATTCAACAAGGAATACATAGATACATATGAGGGCTATGAACACAGTTATTTCTGTTTTATTTTTTAAAATCTACCTTTTCTGCTAAATTTATCAGTATATATTTTATTAATTTATTCATATATTTACTCATTAAGTTATTCAGCAATCACTTATCTTTGACTTTCCAATGCCCATCAAGTTAAAGGCACTCAATTAATAAAAGACCCTCTAAAGTCATTAACTACAGTCAAAGAAAACACAAATGTAAATAATGAAAGACTCCATGCTAGGGTTAGACTTAGTATACTCTGGGAGAAAAGTGGGGTGGCTAAATCAGACCAGTGAAACAGGCTAAACTACTTTTTAAATAAATTTGTTTATTTATTTATTTATTTTTGGCTGTGTTGGGTTTTCGTTGTCATGTGCTGGCTTCTCATTGCCATGGCTTCCCCTGTTGCGGAGCATGGGCTCCATGTGCATGGGCTTCAGCAGCCATGGCGTGAGGCTCAGCAGCCGTAGCTCATGAGCTCTAGAGCACAGACTCAGCAGCTGTGGTGCACAGGCTTAGTTGCTCCACAGCATATGGGATCCTCCCAGACCAAGACTCAAACCCGCATCCCCTGCATTGGCAGGTGGACCTTTAACCACTATGCCACCAGGGAAGCCAGAAACAGGCTAAACTTCTGAGAAGAGATGAGCACTACAATAGTACTCATGAGTTTTCTGCAAATTTATACAGTATTTTCTTTGGTCTTCCCAACTGTCTGTGGGGGAAGACAGAGTACATGGCATCTCTTTGGAAATAGTAGTGGTTTTTCTTCTATTTCTAACTCTCAGGCTACTCTCAAGCCAGAGTTTGCTGCACTTCTTTTGTAATAACTAAGCAAATGTGAAGGGTGCACCACCATGATAAAAGTTGTTTTATCCCTGAAATTCAGAAGACACTAACCTCTTGCTTGCAATCTGTACCAATCTGTATAATTATGATCTTTACTCCCAGGCTATTGAATCCTACCTCTTTGGGGTGGAAATGTCTGCACTATTTACTGAGGCTTTAAGCAGGGTTATGTTGGTCTAGCAGTTAAATAGTTATGTTAGGAATAAAAAAGTCTTTAATAGTTTATTGGAAAGTCAATGGCATAATGTATAAGATGCCTCTTTAACAGTATTCTAAAAGTGTCAAAATTGCATGCAGTTTTCCGCATATAAAAATGGCATAATATCCTACAGGCATCAGCCATTTATTTCCACTTACTCTGCTCATTAGTAAAATATTTCAATACATAGTCTTCTATATATTAATCTGGCATGTTCTAATGAATAGTCAAGCTAAACAAGCAACTAGGTAGGTTCTGAAAAAATATATTAAACACTAAGAACTTATTACAGTTTACCTGCAGTGCTTATATTTGTTGTGGTCACTTACTATTGCAGCCAATTCACTGTGTTGACTGTTGTATTGTCCATTGTCCAATGTAAATTATTTGTGTAAGATCCAGATGTCCCTGGTAGATGAATTCTCTTTGCCTTAAACTCTCAACCAAATTAGTAAAGATTGCCTAAAGGAAATTCACAGCCCCTTAAGAATAAGATCATTTATTTATTTTTTTAATAGTGGTTGATTTTTGGAACTTCCTTGATGGTGCAATGGTTAAGAATCCACCTGCCAGTGCAGGGGACATAAGTTTGATCCCTGGTCTGGGAAGATTTCACATGCTGAAGAGCAACTAAGCCCATGAGCCACAACTACTGAGGCCCGTGTGCCTAGAGCCTGTGCTCCTCAACAAGAGAAGCCACCACAATGAGAAGCCCATGCACCACAATGAAGAGTATCCCTGACTCGCTCCAACTAGAGAAAGCCCATGGGCAGAAATGAAGACCCAGTGCAGCCATAAATAAATAAATAAATAAATAAATTTATTGAAAAAAAAAATCATCAAGAAGAAAACTACAATTATTTAAAAAAAAATAGTAGTTGAATTTCAGTGGACGTACTTTTGGGGAATCCATGCTGCTATGATGGTGGACATATTCCATGCTGTTTCCCAAATATACTCTGGCACATAAAACTTCACAGCAGGGTGCTCTGACTTATAACATTTTTCCACGATTAGAAAAAGTCTCTTTTTAAAGAAATGAGCTTATAATTGTAAAGCAGTATGTATTTTTGACATTTTCCATATTTAAAATGTATATATTTTTCTTTTAGTAGATATATTTATCCTTATGTTTTGAGTTACTTAAAATAACTCTTTTTAAAATTTATTTTATTTTATTTAAATTTTTGGCTGCATTGGGTCTTCACTGCTGCTTGGGCTTTCTCTAGTTGTGGTGAGAAGGGGCTATTCTTCGTTGAGGTGTGTGGGTGTCTCATTACGGTGACTTCTCTTGTTGTGGCTCATGGGCTCTAGAGTGCAGGCTCAGTAGTTGTGGCGCATGGGCTTAGTTGCTCCGAGACATGTGGGATCCTCCCAGACCAGGGCTTGAACCCATGTCCCCTGCATTGGCAGGCGGATTCTTAACCATTACACCACCAGGGAAGCCCCAAAATAACTCTTAAATAATATAAATATGTATATTATAAATATACATAATATATTTATATAATATATGATAAATATATATAATATAATATGTGGTAAATATATATATTATATATGGTGTGTGTGCATGTGAGTGTGTGTATAGCTATATGTATGTGTATGTGTGTATAGCTATATATGGTTCCAGATGTACAATATATATTTATTTTATACATAGAGCTATATTATTACATCCTTATAAATCAATATAAGTGTATACACACATTGTGAGGTTTATATCATCAGGTCATCAGTGAAATTCCTTCATGTAGCAGAAGTGTGTGTGTGTGTGTGTGTGTGTGTGTGACTATGTGTAATTATAGATATAATTTCTACAGAACCCACAAGAATTTGGAAAAGAAGAGAAGTGAACCTATGCATGTATATGTGGTATGCATCTGACCTATTCTTTAAACAGTGTCATGGAGCCTCTTTTAAAAGTTTTATCATAAGAATAATAAAGAAATAGAATCATTACATCTACAAGTTAGTAAATTGTCATCTATGCCTTCAGTGACCTACAATTTATCTCAACTCCATAATAAATTTTATTTAGAACAGTGAACAGCAGTCTGTGTTATTAAAAGAGCAACCTGCTCTGAGGTATCAAGGTATTCCTCTGCTTTTAAAAACACAAAGTCATTCAATAATAATAACTTTTCTTACAAGGCCAAATTATAACTAAATGTTTTATCTGGGTTCATGTTGTAAAGTTATCTGATTAATTATTTTGAATTACTTAGTAAGCCAGACACCTTGGAGGGTAAGTATTTGCTTCTCTCTCTTTACTGTTTGTTTTCAATTACAGTCAAAGGAATTTTAAGAAACAAAGATACATGAATAATTCTGCCTATGTTTACTGATTTCCTCTTAGAAATCAGAAATCCATAAATATTATCATTTTATTTGGGTTGGGAATAACAACCTCTTCATTTCCACTGATCTGCTAGTATTTGAAATATAAAATTATTCACATTATAATTTTAAAAAGAACTTTCAAAATTACTTTGTTATTTAATCCTATTAATCAGTCTTACCCTTTATTCTCATTAGCCAGTTCAAGAATTTCTTGAGAGTGGTGAAAATTTCCATCACATAGCTCAACTATTGATGTGATTTCTGTCTGTAAATTTCCAAGAGTACCATGTTCCCATCTGTCCATATTAAATATTTGTAAATCTTGTTTTCCATTATACTTCTAGCAATTTCAAGGTAAGGCTTCTAGACAGCTCCCATTTCCCTGAGAAATTTGTAGCAATAAGAAGAGAGATCCACAGGCTCACACCACCTCATCTCCTCCCTTCCCTGCTTCTAGGTTAATATGTGCCCATTACCCAGAATAAACTGCCCGTGCTCCTGGCTGAGGGCACCCCTTCATGGGAGCATTGGATCCCTCTTAATCTTGCCTATTCAAGAAAATCATTCCAGCAATTCTTTTTCTCTTTTTCTATCATCAGTATTCCATAAAATATCACATCTTTTCCATCAACATAGAAAAATACTGCTATTCCTTCAATATTAAAAAGAGCAAAGCATAATTAAACTAAATAAAGCAGATAGCAATAATAATAATAATACCGATACTTCTTGTGACCTCACTGATCTTCTAGGTTCCATGTGATTTCTTTCCTTCCTTTATCTCACATTGTCTATTTTCATTTTCTCTAATTTCTTCCCTTCCTATTCATTGAACCCAATCCAATTCATATGTTTTTCCCTCACCTCTCTACTCCACTCCCCTTCACTTCACTTTTAGTTTATTTTTAATCCTTACATTGCCCTCCCAAAACTCATGTCCACCCATAACCCCAGAATATGATTTTATTTAGAAATAGAGTCTTTGAAGATATAATTAGTTAAGATGAGGTCATACTGGACTTGAGTGAACCCTAATCTAATGACTGATATCCTTATAAAAAGAGAAAACAGGGACATTCAGAAGACTCACAGAGGGGAAGACCATGTGGCTATGGAGGCAGCGATTGGGGTTATGTTGTGATAAGCAGAAAAGTGCCAACGATAGTCAATAAACACCAGAAGCTGAAAGAGGGAAGGGAAGATCCCACTCGAAGACCTTCAGAGGGAGCATGGTCCTGCATACACCTTGATTTCAAACTCTAGATTCTAGAATGGTGAGAACATAAATTTCTGTTGTTTTAAATTATCCAGTTTGTGATAATTCGTTGAGGTAGTTTCAGTAAGTTGATATAGCGTTAGTTTATTGAACATTAAGTGAATTTTACTTGGTGTTCACTCTCCCCTACTGCAGACTTTTAAATTCAGTTGGCTACCATGACACCACACTCATCTGGGTTTTCTCCTGCTTTTCTGGATGCTCTTTATCAGTTTCCTGGTCTTTCTTCATCTCTCTGACCTAAGGGCTTAATCCTTGCATGTTTTCCCTTTTCTAAAAATAACATACTCCTTTGGTGATCTCATCTAGTTTCATGGCTTTAAATACCATGTAAATGCTGATGATTCTTATATTTCCAGTCCATACCGTCCACATAAATTCTCTATGCAGCTTCCTTCTTAATGTCCCCACCGTTATACCTAATAAGTATCTCAAATATAACATGTCCAAAACCAATAAATCAATAAGTAACATTATGTTGTTTTCTGTACTAATTAATAAGAAACATTTATAATATCTCTCTAACTAATAAATCACAAAAATTAATAATCTGACTATAGCTTGAATTAAATGTCTTGGTATTGTGTTTTCCTCATTGGAGTTTTGGTTTTGGAACATGAAACATGGACAATAAAAATTATAGTTCATCTCTGTTGCTTCAGTAATTGACTTTGACACTTGAATCAATAGATGAGTCATATTATGGTACAAGAAATGTTTTAACAAAGGAAATGGTTTTATTCATTTAGTAGAGGGAATTTAAAATATAATTCATGAATTATCCTAACAAACTCATTTAGTTCCTTGTGTATGCCTATATGCATATGTATTACATTTATATAAGTAAATGTTTTTTGTTTTTGATATTTTTGTAAAAGAACATAATGTCAATTTTAAGGCAAATCAGAAACTATAGAATATCCTATATATTAAACTTCAAAATTTATCAATAATGCATAAATATACAAATACAAGCTGTATTACTCAACATATCCTTTACAGAAAGGTAAAGAATAAAACATTTTGAAACTGGTTATTAGAAAGGCTTCACATATTCAGACAAACTTCTGAGGATAGTCATAGCTCTACCTTTGCTCTCCCAAGCAATACCAGGCAATCTCAGGTGAGTCTTGTTGAGGAAAGAAACTTTATAAGGGATATAGCTAATAAATAATATTACTAACTGTCAAAAGAGATACTGAGAAACATGGGTACATATATGTATGTCAGTAAAACGTGGTAGAGTAAATATTATTTGTTTAATGGATTGGGAATTGCAGGAAATGCAATACAGATAGACCTTCATCCTGAAACTGCAGCATATTGGCATGAAAGATTGGGGATAGAAGTAGACATAACAGTTAACCTGGATATGAGAATACTCATGGTGAGCATCAGGCAGTTAGATAGTAGTTAGCAAATGTCTTCAACATACATGAATGAAAAAGGGAAGTAGGATAGTTAAAAACTAAACAAAGCAAATCCCTCATGGTAAGAGGCTTATGAGTGAGTGAGTGAATGAGTTCAAGTAAGGCACATATAGGTATCCCAGAAATAAAGTTGGGTGACATGTTTGAATAGAAGTAGAAGTCTTATATTTGTCAAAATGGAAAAGAAGTGATGACACTGCGTTTTAAATTTCCAACCTTGATGTATCCCCTTAACTCCTGACTTGTACATTCAACTGCATATTTGACTTCTCTACTTGAATGTCTAATTGACATCTCAAACTCAGCACATCCAAATTACAACTCTGGATCTCTGCCTATCTCTAATCCTGCACATTTTTTTAATCATTCCACCTCAGTTAATGCTCCAAAATGCATCCAGTTGCAAAGAACAGAAACCCAAGTTATGAACTGTGCTTCTTTCTCCATTACAGATCAGACGTTATTCCCTGGTATTCACTGGAGAATAATATAGACCTCTCACTATGCTCGACACCTCCTTGATTCCTTTAATTTTTTACTGCCCCTTTCTCAGTCAGTTCAGGGTGCTATAACAAAATACTGTTGACTGGTGGTTTGTAAACAACAGAAATTTATTTCTCATAGCTCTGGAGACTGGAAAGTCCAAGATCAAGGTGCCAGTAGATTTGGTCTCTGGTGAGAGACAGCTTCTTGGTTCATAAATTACCATCATCTTGTATGTCCAAGACACACAATGGCAGAATGGGTGAGGGAGTTCTCTGGGTTCGTTTATAATGGCACTAATCCCATGCACAAGGGCTCCACCCTCATTACCTAATCAGCTTCCAAATGTCCCTCCTTCAGATACAATCATACTTGGGTTTGAGTTTCAACATATGAATTTTGAGAAGATGCAAGTATTCAGGCTGTAGCAGTACCTAATCCAATCATAAGCAAGCCATGTTCACTTTATATTTTATTCAAAATTGAATTATTACTCCCTCCTTCCTCTATGACCATGCAAACCACTATTATTTCTTCTGGAGTACAGCTCTGGACTCTAATTAGTCTATCCCTTTCAAATATTATTTTTCAACAGTCTATAGGAACCAGAATAATCCTTTATAAATATAAATCATATTATGTTATTTCTGTCTCATAATCTCCAATGCTCTTGTATTGCATTTATTGCAAAATGAAAACTCTGTCCTGGGCCTGCAAGGTCTTAGGGATCTAGCCTCCCTTGCATTCCTCTATGACTTCCTTTCATACCACCCTACTAACTGCTCCTTGTTCTGAAGCTCCCTTACTCTTCTTCCTTTTTCTCAAACAAGCCAGGCTTCTTCCCACTAGAGCTTTTGTCTTAATTGTTATTTATATCCTACTCTAAATCTTCTTGAATTGTTTATTATAATTTAATTGAGGGTTTAGTTTTAAGTTAACCTCACAGAGGTCTTCCACTACCATCTGGTTTTAGTCATGTTAAAATTAATTCACATTAAAAGACTATGTGTTATGATATTCATTTACTTAAAAGTGTCAGGTTGCATAGTTTTATCATACATATGCATCAATTACCTTGAGCTTTGAATATAAGGGCATCTACTGCCATAATCAAGAATTCATATCCCTTGGATGATTTAATTCTGCTTTTATGGCAAGAAGCACATACTCCCGGGAGAACCACTATAAGTTTTTCCAGTTGTCACATTGAGAAATTGTATCTTATTGGTAAAATTAGTGACCTTTTAACCAGAATGACAAATGTTTAGGGTGGGGTCTCATTAATGAAGTTAGAGGGATTAACAAAGTGGGGTTGACTTAAATTCCTTATATAAGTTCAACACTTGCATAACTATGGTATTAATATCCAGAAAGTTGTGTAAAATGTACCCTTGGGGGATGGGCCCCATTAATTAACCACTATTAGTGCATCCCACCTCTGAATTTGGCAGCATTCTGTTTGATTTTGGTCCTAAGGGGAGCACCTCTGTAATGAAACTTTGTAAAATTTATAAAATGACATTCATGAACTCTTTTGTAACTGCTTTGCTAATAAAGTTGAACTAATAAATGTCAGTATAGCAGCAACCATTTTTCTGAAATATGTTATAAACTTGTTGGTAGAATAGCTAACTGCTGCCCTCCTCAAACAGACTACTTTTCTTACCTGCTAAAAAAAATAAATCTAAGTGTTGTCCTTTACCACATACTAGTCTTTTCTCCAAGCCTCCCACCCAGTGGTAATCAGGGGACCATATGATTTAAAGGTCCAAAATTATTTAAATGTAATCCTTTCTAATCATTTCAATTGTTCCTTCAGGAAATGTTTAGCTGGCCTTGGGGGAAAAATTAGTTGTTCAGTAAACTACTTTTTTTCTCATTTATTTTCCCAAGAGGACATTTTAATATACTATGTAAGGAGAAATTATAATATATCCTTGTGTCAAACAAGCAATTTGTCCTTAGTTAGAAATCCTCTGGATTCTATGTCATGCCTCTTTTCCACCAGGGACTTTTTAAAAATTTTTATTTTATATTGGAGTGTATTTGATTAACAATGTTGAGTTAGTTGCAGGTGTACAGCAAAGTAATTCAGTTATATATATACATGTATCTATTCTTTTTCAAATTATTTTCCCATTTAAGTTACTACAGAATATTGAGCAGAGTTCCCTGTGCTAACAATAAATGCTGGAGAAGTTGTGAAGAAAAGGGAATCCTCCTACACTGTTGGTGGGAATGTAAATTGGTACAGCCACTGTGGAGAATAGTATGGAGGTTCCTTAAGAAACTAAAAACAGAGCCCCCGGGGTCTTCTTGCCTTGCTGTCATTTGTAGCTGAGTTTTCCTGCAAGTGTAACTCATGTTCTAATCAGGGTCCACTCATCCTCTCTGGATGACAGAGCTTTTTGCTGGCTGCAGATTCTTGAGTGACGGCCAATTTTTCCATAGAGTCCTTGACCCACCATTTCTGGCTTTGAAGATGGGGTGTTGGGGGCACTAACCAAGGAGTATAAGTGGCCTTTAGAAGTCGAGAATGATCTACAGACAATAACCAGCAAGTATATGAGCATCTCACTCTTACAACCATATAGACTGAAAATTCTGTCAACAAACTAAATAAACCTGGAAGCAGATTCAGCCTTACTCTCTCCAGGATGGAGTGCAGCTCTGCTATCACTTTTTTTTTTTTTTTTTTTTTTTTGCGGTACGTGGGTCTCTCACTTTTGTGGCCTCTCCCGTTGCGGACCACAGGCTCTGGATGCACAGGCTCAGCGGCCATGGCTCACGGGCCCAGCCTCTCCATGGCATGTGGGATCTTCCTGGATCGGGGCACAAACCCATGTCCCCTGCATTGGCAGGTGGACTCTCAACCACTGCACCACCAGGGAAGCCCTCTGCTCTCACTTTGATTTAAGCCTTGTGAGACCCTAAGCAGAGCACCCAACCCAGTCTGTCTAGACTACAGACCTATAGAAACTCGGAGATAGCAAACTGATGTTAAATTAAGTCACAGATTTTGTGATAATCTATTATATCAGCAATATAAAATTAATAAAATTAGCTCAGCTTTAATGATGAGTAATGATTTTCTATGCTACAAAGGAAGTCTCATAATTGAATATTCTAAGCTTTATTGTTGACATTCTAAAGACAAAGATGGAAGAATTTGGAATACTCTTTCTAATAATTATATCTGAGCTTGCAAGGGTACTGTATTACTATAAGTTCTAGGATCTTCTGTCTACTGTCCATGTACAATAACCAAGCTTCATGGTTACTCCACAGAGATTCTTCACTGATAAATTATTCAAAAGAAGATAACAATCGCCAGTAAAACTTTCCTTCAACTAAAATTAATTTTACTTTTTGCTGGGAGATCCAGGTTTTACAAATCCATAGACAAGAGGGCTCTTGCAGGTAACTTTTCCTTCCCTCTCATCTTTTTATGCTGAATATCTCCAATGTGTAATGTCCCTTTTTCTAAAATTAAATAGTAGCTTTTATAGAAAATTTTCTGTTTTGCTTATCTTAATTTAAGGATTTAATCTGTCCATGGTATAAGTGTTGACAACACACAACATCTTACCCATCTCAATTAGTCCACTCCTTCTTCCAATCATGGATGATCTACTTTTGAAAATATAAAACAAATGTGTTTTTCATTAAAATATCTGATAGAGCATTATCTGAATATCTTTCTTTTTTTCCATATCTATATCTATCTATCTAGTCTATCATTTTTATAGGTACCTGGGCTTTACCTTATATCTCAGTTTATTCACCATGAAAATATTTTAATTTGATTATTTGTGCAATTGTTTGTACAATATTAAAATTTTGCAAGCTCTAAAAGAGCAGATTGAATGCAATTGATTTCTTTATACACTACTATTAAAGTTCAGAATGAGTAATATGAAAGTGAAAAAGCAGGGTCTAGGAAAGTGGGATGAAAAAGGAAGTGTACATTGAACATAATAGGGTTACTTTATAAGTATTTTTGAAACTTCAAACATTAAAGACTTACTTTATCAGTATCTGCACATATGACCTTCATTTAAAGTACCATCTTAACAAATATATATATATATATATATATATATATATATATATAACATGCTTCTTCTGTATCAAACAGTTTATAAGAATTTTCCATGCATTATAATATTTTATCCTCAAAATTATACTGTCAATTGGGTATTTTATAACTGTTTTGGAGAGTTTAAAAAATGGTTCATTAAGACAAATGACCAAAATTAATTCAAATACTGTTGAAGGACCTGGAATTGAAGCCAAGTCTTTGGAAATGTGGTAACATGAGGTATTTGTTTTTTCTACTATATTGCAGTAAAATATCTCTCAAACATTTCTACTTCTTTAGCTTCTCATTACATTCACTTGATTCAAGTTCTTACCACCCAGATATCCACACTGATTCTATCCTGAACACTTGCTCTTATTATCCTTACACTGTTATTGATTCTATAATTAAGTTAATGTTTTAGAAATACTGATTTCATTCATTCATTTTTTATTCAAAAAAAGAAAGAAAGAAGAAATAGAGAGACAAACAAGCAAAAAAGACCTCTGGCTCAGAGTAAAGTCCAGATTTCAGAGATCAAATTTATATGAACATTTAAGGCACTATCTATATAACATGAGAATAAATGCTATGATAAATAAAAGCATTAAGAAAAGTCCTCTTCTTTTAAACTGTGGACAATTTATCTGGACAGGTGCTGAGATGTATATAGTTAAAACACTACAGAATGGTCTAGTAGTGCCAACATATAGGCATGAAAAATTTCAATATAGAGAACTAATTTTGGGTGTTTGGGAATGGTTGGAAAGGCTATAATCTGAAATGGTTCCAAAGATTATAATGTAAATAATTTGGCTTAAACCAGGTTCTAAAATATTGAGATACATGAGTGGAAAAAGTGCAGCATATTTGAGGGGTAACAAAACACAGATGAGAATGAAAGTGGGGCTTTGACACTACTTTGAGTCCCTCCCAGTGTCACCTATAATTCCAGGAATAATTTTGAGCTAAATTAAGGACAATTTTGATGTTTGACATCAGAACTTAACATTTTATTAAAGTCATGGAAAACCATTGAAAATTTGTGAGCAAAGAATCACCATGAAAATTCAGGGTTGACATTAAAGTATTGGATGAATTATGTAGAAAGAGATTGAAGTAAGAAGAATAACTAAGAAGTTGGAAAGAAGAAGTGGAGAGTAAAAGCTTAGGAAATACAATAAAATATGAACATTTAAAAAGCATCCTCCTACATGTGAATTATAGTTATACTTAACAGTGTTTAGGAGTTTAAGAATGTCACTTCCTCTTTCTCTGGTTCAATATTTAATACTTACCTGACATAGAATTTTGATGGGAAGAGAAGGAAAAGATAAGAGGACAGAGTAGTACCAGCATTTAATTTCAAACTTCTTCCCTAGATATCTGGGTAGAAGGGAATAGAGAGAAAAATTTATATAGTCATCACTGCATTTAGTAGAAAGGTCTATATGAAACCAATACTCTGAAACTGTGTTGTCTACTACCAATGTAGACTTAATTCTTTTTGCCCTTCTGACAATTTTTCTGATTAGATGGTAAATATCAAGTGAATCCTTTCTCATACACATACTGATTAGATAAAGGAAATGAAATAATGGTTATGGATGAACATTGTCAAATATTTAAAATACCAAAGATGGGGTCCCCTAGTGGCGTAGTGGTTAAGAATCCGCCTGCAGCACAACAAAGGAAACCATAAACAAGATGAAAAGACAACTCTCAGAATGGGAGAAAATATTTGCAAATGAAGCAACTGACAAAGGATTAATCTCCAAAATTTACAAGCAGCACATGCAGCTCAATATCAAAAAAACAGACAACCTAATCCAAAAATGGGCAGAAGACCTAAATAGACATTTCTCCAAAGAAGATATACAGATTGCCAAAAACACATGAAGAATGCTCAACATCATTAATCATCAGAGAAATGCAAATCAAAGCTACAATGAGATACCATCTCACACTGGTCAGAATGGCCATCATGAAAAAATCTACAAACAATAAATGCTGGAGAGGGTGTGGAGAAAAAGGAACCCTCTTGCACTGTTAGTGGGAAAATAAATTGATAGAACCACTATGGTGAACAGTATGGAGGTTCCTTTAAAAACTAAAAATAGAGCTACCATACGACCCAGCAATCCCACTACTGGGCATATACCCTGAGAAAACCATAATTCAAAAAGAGTCATGTACCAAAATGTTCATTGCAGCTCTATTTACAATAGCCAGGACATGGAAGCAACCTAAGTGTCCATCAACAGATTAATGGATAAAGAATATGTGGCACATATATACAATGGAATATTACTCAGCCATAAAAAGAAATGAAATTGAGTTATTTGTAGTGAGGTTGATGGACTCAGAGTCTGTCATACAGAGTGAAGTAAGTCAGAAAGAGAAAAACAAATACCATATACTAAAACATATATATATATATATATATATGGAAACTAAGAAAAAAAAAGGTCATGAAGAACCTAGGGGTAAGACAGGAATAAAGACACAGAACTGCTAGAGAATGGACTTGAGGATACAGGGAGGAGGAAGGGTAAACTGGGACAAAGAGAGTGGCATGGACATATATACACTACCAAATGTAAAATAGATAGCCAGTGGGAAGCAGCCGCATAGCGCAGGGAGATCAGCTCCGTGCTTTGTGACCATCTAGAGGGGTGGGATAGGGAGGGTTGGAGGGAGGGAGCCACAAGAGGGAAGAGATATGGGGACATATGTATATGTATAAATGATTCACTTTGTTATAAAGCAGAAACTAACACACCATTGTGAAGCTATTTTACTCCAATAAAGATGCTAAAAAAGAAAAAGAAAGAATCTGCCTGCCAATCAGACACGGGTTTGATCCCTTGTCTGGGAAGATCCCACATGTCGTGCCACAACTACTGAGCCTGTGCTCTAGAGCCCGTGAGCCACAACTACAGCGAGCCAAAACTACTGAAGCTTAGATGCTTGGATCTCGTGCTCCTCAACAAGAGAAACCACCAGAATGCGAAGCCCGTGCACAGCAATGAAGACCCAATGCAGCCAAAAATAAATAAATAAATAAATAAAGGAATTAAAAAAATATACCAAAGGAAACCTTAATGTATTATAATTTTCTGGATGTATATTTAGATTTATATAAATGGTCCACCTTTCTTATATCATTAACCAAGACATTAATCATTAATTCAATCAATCAATTGGCTTTAGATGTAAATGACAAAGCAGTAAATAAAGCAAGATCCCTGCCTACTTGAAAAGTTATGTAAATATGTTACATATAGTATTAAGGTATTTTATTGATTCACATACAAAAAAAAATATGCAAGCATAAGAGGCTGATCTGTGAAAAGTATCTTCCTTATGGAGCAAAAAAGATCTGAGCTCCTGGTCAGCATGGACTATATCAAAGGAGCCGTGCTTCCATTTTAGTTTGAAAACCTTTTCCTTTCATTCCAACTTAAGATCCTGTATCATCAAGGGTGCCCATCCTGAACCACCCTGCTTCACTTCGTCATCCCATTTCTCTGTGTATAGGAAGCCCTATGGTGACATGGCAAAAACAATAGGTACTATTTCTGGTTCTCAGGGTTCTACTCACCAGCTTTGTGATTTAATTTTTATTTTTTTGGTCATGCCACATGGCATGGGAGATCTTAATTCCCCAACCAGGGATTGAACCTGTGCCCCCTGCGCTGGAAGCGCTGAGTCTTAACCACTGGACTACCAAGGAGGTCCCCACCAGCTCTGTGATTTTAAACTAGTCACATAAGTTTAAAACTTTTATTATCTACCCTGAAGGGAAAAAAGTAAGAATTAAATGGGGAAACATTTAATTGAAACACCGGGATACGTAAAACCAACAGGCATTGTTTCGAGTCTAAATACTGCTTGAACATTTTTACAAAAATTATGTTTAAAAATTATTAAGAAAGAGAAAATTTTATATGAAAACAAAAAAGTGACATTATGGAATAGAAAAGAATGCAGAATTAACTTTTAAAGAAGCTGAAAGTAAAGAATTCAAAAAAATTTCAGCTTGGAGCTAGCTTTTCTTAAAGAGTGACAGAGCACCTCCCATTCATGTGATTGATAAGGAACAAGATTACCCTTCTCTGCCTCTATTGGTGTTCAGGTAGAAGAAACCTTTAGAAGCACTGAAAGAACAATTAGAATAGTGCTGTGGGCACAGTGTGTCCCCAATCATATTTATTATAATTGCCATCATTGTTCATGCTACAATAGGAGTGTAGTGTATTTTTTTTAATTGGAGGAAGTATATCTACCATATGGTTCCAATAGGGTAAGACACATTGGCTAGTACATCTTGGGCATTCAGCATATGTTTTTGTGATTGAGTTCTATGCCATACAACCAAGAAATGGTTATGAATCTTCTTAAAGTCTTGCCGGCTAAGATGCATTATAAATGCTTGAAAGACATTGTTTCATCTTTGCCTTCCACACCCAAAACCAAAATAGTCTAGATTTTCCTTGCTTTGAATTAACAGCCAAAGTGATTTCACTCAGTAAAATCCTGGAGTAAACTCAGCTAAAAATCCAGATATGTTCACATTCATACTCACACACATAACAAAGAGCTTAGAAAAGCTTCACTTTGCCTATGTGCATCACTATTATGTAACAGGAAGTGTTGCAACAGGAAGTCAAAAAAACTTATGGAATAGGTCTGCTTGCTAACTCATCAATTTGAATGAAATTTTGGAGAAAAAAAAGAACTTGTGTGTTTCTGTCACTGTGTAGAATAGGTTTAGTAATATTTATCTCAGATGCTATTTTATTTTGAATTGTATCAAAGAAGGACAAACAAAAAGTAGTTTTTCAAATAAGGAAAAAATTTTCCCCCTAGATCTTTGTTTATGTCCTTTACCCAAATGTTGCATAGTAATTGAAACCAATTGACATTCTCCTCCAAAAAGGCTAATGGACTTTTAAATATAGGGAATGAAGAACTGGAGTTTTGCTGCCTGGGTCCTCTGGGTGGAATTTGTAGACTCTAAGATCATGGAATAGAGGGTTCCCTGAATTGAGATTTTGGCATTGTTATATTTATTGGGGGTTCAGTGACATCCTTTCCCCGGATCAGGTTACCCCCACAGGTCTAGACCCTCTAATTGTGTGTCCCCCAAACTTAGAACCTTTGCAAACACATATTTTCCAGACAACTAGTAGAGAGAATGAGAGATTAATGCAGAATTAGAGTTGCTATGAAAATGCCCTAACGTGGGTAACAGAGCACTTATTAGCTGAGAATTGGCATCAAGTTCCACCTGAAAATGTTCCCATGTTGTAAGCCTTTGTTAGCTTCTGTTCACTTCTTGGGGAGGGCTAATATTTAGATATTAATCTCTAGCAGAATCAAAACAGGAACTATAGTAAAGAATTTACCTAAAGTATGTGTCAAATCTTTATAAACGAGTTCCAAAATACTAAGCACGCAGGACTGTGCTATCCCTTTGCCATTTGCATCCTCTATGTCTTCCGTCATGTTCTCAGGAAGACAGTGCTGTTTTATGTTCCTATCTTTTTATATACTCTTTCCTATCTGTTCTGGTCATGAACATGATGTTTATCTTTCTCTTGTTATTCTAAGACTCTAGGTTCAACCTCTTTCTGGAAAGAATATATGTAAAAACAACTGTTTAAAATCAATGAGCTTTAAGTGAAAACAAGTTACTTTATCTTGTAAAATGTTAATTCCCCAGCCATCTGTCATATTGACACTCCTTATTTTTACTGTGACTCTAGCTCTATCATTTAAATAAATGGTCCTTGTTTTCTTAGCCCTTTGCATTAATACTGATTAATTTAAGACTAAGAGAAATAAACTTATGCTTCTTGTAGAATTATGGAGCTGAGATTTGACCCCACATCTCTTTGATTAACTACTATTGTATATTAACTCTCAAATACCTTTTAAGTATCTCCATTTGGATATCACACAAGCACTTAATTTTTTTTTCAAAAATACATTTTTTCTTCCTTTTCCCGTCATACCCCCAAACTTGTTGCACCATCTTCATCCCCAATCACAGGGGATGGTTTCACCATTCAGTGCCCAGAGGAGATCTGGAGTTCCTCCTAGTTTCCTCTATACATTTCTTACACTTGTCTCACACTTGCCATTACTATGTTTTGAGTACATTCATGCTCACCAGCCAAATGCTACTAGGAATACAGCAATAGTCAAGGTATTACAGTGGTTCCGTTACTCACTGTAACAAAAAAGGCCACACACCATGGGACCAATGGGATGTCTTCATAAGAGAGTTAGAATGGGCTTGCACTAGGGTATGGGCTTCTGTTAAGTGACTTGGGAATGCTTCAAGGAAGTAGGAGTTTTTCCTGGATTGAGTAATGTTAGAAAGCAGAGGTTAACTGGCAACATGCTCTTTTTTTTCCTTAACCAAAGTGACATTGGTTTATAACATTATATAAGTTTTATGTGTACACATTATATTTCAACTTCTGTATACACTACAGCGTGCTCACCACCAAAAATTTAGCTTCTGTCTGTCACCATACAATTGATCCCCTTTATGCATTAGGTCCGCACCCACTTCCCCTCTAGTAACAAGTACTCTGTTCTCTGTATCTATGTGTCTGTTTTTGTTTGATTTGCTCATTTATTTTATTTTTGTGTGTTTTTTTATATGCTATATATGAGTGAAATCATACAGTATGTCTCTTTCTCTGTCTGACTTATTTCACTGAGATGTATTTGGTATTTTAATAGGAAATGGAAGGAATAAAAAAGAACTAAAGATGCACTTGGTTTTTAAAAAATGTGGCACTCCCTCGGGTTAGTGAGGGGAATGGTGTCTGAGCATTTTTGTGGTTTGTACAATCTACTTATTTTTGTCTGTGTTCAGATATGCTGATGGAGGTTTCTTGCTTTGGTCCCAGTCCATCACAGTCACAAATAGGATATAATGACAATGGACTAGGCTGTTGGTGCTGGTTATCATGATCCATCTCTCCCTTATGGACACTTTATGCCTCCAGATGCATACCACTCTCTGAGGTTGACTGAATACCTGGTGTTGTATGTCTACCCATCATTTACAAGAAGTTCCCCTCTCACAGAAGACATGTCTTCTGTATTTGTAATTCTCTTCAATCTTATCTTTAAAATCTTAGCTGAGTACCTTCCTCTGAAAAGCATCCTCTAATGAACCTCCTTCTAAATGATATCCTCACCTCTTAATTCCTCCAAACAACATTGAAAGTATAAATTCTATTAGAGTATGGAATGTATTTATCATACTTACCACTGTCTCCAGCACCTAGCCCAAATAGAGAGTTATTAAAACATATATGCTGAGAGAAAACATGAACAAGGATTTACTGTGTGTTTGTCCCTGTGTGGAGATAAGTGTAAGAAATGAGGAAGAAATGAACAACTCTAGCCTCACCTTCAAGTAGCATGTATCAAATGGAAAATATTGAATGTTATTAATTCAAAATTAGTTAGGTAAATTTAATTAAACTAAATGGACCTCAGCATTGTAGAAATGTTTTTTTGGTTTGTCTGTTTTTTTTTAAATTAATTTATTTATTTTTGGCTGTCTTGGGTCTTGTTTATGTGTGAGGACTTTCTCCAGTCGCGGCGAGCAGGGGCCACTCTTCATCGCGGTGTGCGGGCCTCTCACCATCATGGCCCCTCCCATTGCAGAGCACAGGCTCCAGACACGCGGGCTCAGCAGTTGTGGCTCACGGACCCAGTCGCTCCGCGGCACGTGGGATCCTCCCAGACCAGGGCTCGAACCCGTGTCCCCGCATTGGCAGGCAGATTCCCAACCACTGCGCCACCAGGGAATCCCCTGTAGAAATGTTTTGATTGTTTATTTGTTTGTCTTGGGGAGAGGAGGAAGGCTGAAAACATAGGTTAAGAGGAAGGTCATGTAAGTCCAGAAATCCGTTAGTTTTGTTCTACTTCTGCAAAAATAAATTTTTTATTCAAGCGTTATTTGACGGACCATCACTGTCATTTTTCTTCTTAGTAGCCAAGAGAATTGCCATTGTAGGGAAGTGTACATGTTAAGTTCAGGGCTACACGAGAGAATATTTTCTTTGTAATTTAAGATGTAGGGAATCCCTCTGCAGCACCTAGCACACTTAGAAGGGAAATATAAATGGCAATTAATATGTAACCAGATAGAGGTCCCTTGACAGAACAGCAACGTGAAGCTTGACAGCCCCACGTTCTTGTGCTAGTAGAGGCAGGTATGGTTAGTCTGTCCCTCATGTGAGCAATTATAAAGCCTGACAAATACAAGGACCACTTTCAGTTTTAAATAATCAACATCCATAACAGGCCTTTGATCTTTTTCTCATGATACATGAGATAAATTCAGTGTCCTTGGCTAAGAATTTTAAAAGAACAACTTTGCAAATGGTACTAACTGTGGTAAACATTTAAATATAGATTTTCCTGTTATCAGCAGATTTCAGTTCACTTTTTTCTTAGAGCATCAGTGTGAAGTACACAGAGCAAATATCATCATCCCCAGTTGACAGATGAGAAAATACACAGCTAATCTGTTTTGTACCCACAGAAGACATCACTAATAGACCACAGAACTCCTTTCTTCAGAGTTGACATGATGCTACGAAATCCTTCTCAACAAAGTGCTCTGAGAAACTATTCAGGTGTTGTCATCAAGGATGGATTTATATGCCCAAGAAGATATATGAAATAGTAATTTTATGGTGTCTAAAACTTCCAAGGTCATAAAGTTTTAAAATACTAGAACATGTTAAAAGTAATCTAGTATACACTATTCTTGGGCCCCATTCCACTGTGACAGTATTCTCTGTTATGGATTATATCCTGCTTTTTAAAATACTCCTTGTCTTTTTTTCTGGAAAAATTCTTCAGAGAAATAAAAGAGGAGAAAGAGAGAGAGAGAGAGAGAGAGAGAGAGAGAGAGAGGAAGAGGGAGAGAAGGAGAGAGAAATCATTCATCTAATATTAACAGTGAAAAATATTTTTAATGAATGTGGTTGATTGGATAGTTTTATCTATACTTGAGATTTCTAAGAACACTTCTTAAGCTTATTGGCCATTGGTCATCCATTAAATACTGACCATAGAGGGAAATAAATTTTCACTATCAAATAATGTCTCTATTTGTATTACATATACATATATGTACATTAATGAATATTGATTGAGTTCATAAATAAATCTATATCAATGTGTAAAATACAAAGGGACAGTATTTAAGATTCAAAGTTAAAAATTACAGTTATATGGATTACTGATTTTTATTTATTTTATATAACAAATATATATATTATACTTACTATGCTTTAAGCCCAGTTTTCCTACCTATTTTGAAAAATATAGATGTTTGTAATATCCACTCTACTCCTATAGCCCCTTCATGGGTTGAAATCAGTTTGGCTATGTCTTTCCAAATGCAGGGCTCCAGGGCAATGATGAACACCTTTTTATTTGAGAACATCATTACTTATGTCTCATATAGGTAGGTATTCTCTCTGGTATATGCTCATCTTATTTAGAGCTGTTAGCTTTAAGCCAACTTGATTCTTCTTGGTATTATAGATGTATATATGTTCTAAAAACAACACATTTACAAATGTTTATAGATTGTAACTGTAGCAGTTCTCAGTCCTGCTCTCTGTCTCCAGAAAAGCTGATGAGTTAGTAACTTAAAGTGAAGCTAAGTAAAGATGCTCCAGTGCTCCTTTGGGATTTAATTATCCAGACTTGTCCTAAACACTACATAAGCAAAATTTCAACTTTTAAATCATATCAGCAAGAAAGAACATTGCAAATTAGCTAGGCTTAGAGGAGGTAAGAAAAGCAGTAAGATCTAGAGCAATGCTTGTCAAACTGAGGTCAGTAGTTCCAGTGGTCAGAAATTCCCCTCCATAAGTATTTGCCTTTAATTTAGGTTAGGGATTTTTTTGGGTGTAAATGCAGTGTATTAATTTGCTAGGGTTGAGATAACAAATATCACAGACTGGGTAGTTTAAACAACAGAAATATATTTTGTCACAATTCTGGAGTCTAGAGCCAAGATCAAGATGTTGGCAGATGTGATTTCTTCTTAGGTCTCATGCCTTGGCCACCTTCTTGTTGTGTCCTCACGTGGTCTTTCCTCAGTGTGGGCACATGTCTGATGTCTCTCTCTATGTGTCCTAACATCTCAGAAGAACACCAATCGGGTTGAACTAGGGACCATCTTGAGGACCTTTTTAACTTAATTACCTATTTAGAAGCCCTATCTCCAAGTACAGTCACATTCTGAGGTACTGGGAGTTAAGGCTTCAACACATGAGTTTTGTGGAGGCTGAATTCAACCACTAAATATGTATACATACACATGTATTTATAGGTATGTCCATATAACTAAGTTATTGATAGGCATCCTGTTGTAAGATATGGCCCATTGTATCATCTCTCTGTACATCCAGACAGAAGGTCTTATCTTAATATAAATATTGCCTACAGTGCTTAGCCTCAGAAAGATATTAAGACAGGAATACCTTGGAGACATTGAAAGTTCAGTTCCAAACCACCATAATACAGTGCATATCTCAATAAAGGGAGTCGCACAAATGTTTCTTGGTTTTGCAGTGCATATAAAATTTATGTTCACATTCTACTGTAGTATACTAAATGTACAATATAATTTTGTCTAAAAAACCAATGTACATACCATAATTTAAAAATACTTTATTGCTAAAAAATGCTAAACATCTTCTGAGCTTTCAGCAAATTGGAATCATTTTTCTGGTGAGAGTCTTGCCTTGATGTTGATGACTGCCGACTGATCAGGGGGTGGTTGCTGAAGGTTGGGGTGGCCGTGGTGATTTCTTAAAATAAAACAACAGGGAGATTTGCCATATCGACTGGCTCTTCCTTTCACAATTCTGTTAGATAACATTTTACCAAGAGTAGAACTTCTTTTGAAATTGGAGTCAATCCTCTCAAACTCCTGCTTTATCAACTAAGTTTATGTAATATTCTAAATCCTTTGTTTTTATTTCAACCATATTCACAGCATCTTTACCAGGAGTAGATTCCATCTCAAGAAACCACTTTCTTTCCTCATTTATAAACAACTCCTCACCTATAAGCAACTCCTCATCCATTAAAGTTTTATCATGAGATTGTAACAATTCAGTCACATCGTCAGGGTCCACTTCTAATTCTAGTTCTCTTCCTATGTCTACCATGTCTGCAATCACTTCCTCCACTGAAGTCTTGAACCCCTTGAAGTCATCCATGAGCGTTGGAATCAATTTATTCCAAACTGCTGTTAATATTGATATTTTGACCACTTCCTATGAATCGTGAATGTCCTTAATGGCATCTAAAGTATTGAATCCTTTCCAGAAGATTTTCAATTGACTTTGCCTAGATCCATCAGAGGAATCACTATCTATGGCAGCTATAACCTTAAAAATGTATTTCTTAAATAATAAGACTTGAAAGTCAAAATGACTCCTTGATCCATGGGCTGCAGGATGGATATTGTGTTAGGAGGCATGAAAAACTACATTCATCTCATTGTACATCTCCATCAGAGTGACCAAGTGCATTGTCAATGAGAAGTAATATTTTGAAAGAAATCTTTTGAGCAGTAGGTCTCAACAGTGAGCTTAAAATATTCAGTAACTATGTTGTAAACAGACATGTTGTCATCTAAGCTTTCTTCTTCCTTTTACAGAGTATATTTTGCATAATTCTTAGGGGTCCTAGGATTTTGGGAATGGTAAATGAGCATTGGCTTCAACTTAAAGTCACCAGCTGCATTAACTCCTAACAAGAGAGTCAGCCTGTCCTTTGAAGCCAGGCATTGACTTCTCCTCTCCAGCTATGAAAGTCCAAGAAGGCATCTTCTTCCAATAGAAGGCTGCTTCATCTACATTGAAAATCTGTTTAGTATAGCCATCTTCATTGATTATCCTAGCTAGATCTTCCAGATAACTTGCTGTAGCTTCTATATCAGCACTTGCTGCTTCACCTTACTCTTTTATGTTATTGAGATAGTTTATTTCCTTAAACCTCATAAACCAACCTCTGCTAGATTCAAACTTTTCTTCTGCAGCTTCCTCACCTCTCTCAGCCTTCCTAGAATTGAAGAGAGTTAGGGCCTTGCTCTGGATTAGGCTTTGGATTAAGGCAATGTCGTACCTGGTGTGATCATCTATCCAGAACGCTGAAACTTTCTCCACATGAACAATAAGATGGTTGTGATTTCTTACCATTTGTGTGTTCACTAGAGTAGCACTTTTAATTTTCTTCAAGAATTTTTCCTTTGCCCTCACAACTTGGCTAACGGACACAAGAGGCCTAAATTTCAGCCTATTTTGACTTTCGACATGCTTTCCTCACTAAGTTCAATCATTTCTAGCTTTTGATTTAAAGTGAAAGACATGTGACTCTTCCTTTCACTTGAACACTTAGAGGCCATTGCAGGGAATATTAACTGGCATAATTTTAATATTATTGTGTCTCAGGGAGTAGGGATGATGGAGGAGAGGGAGAGAGATGGAGGAAAGGCTGGTTGCTAGAGCAGTCAGAACACACAGGTTTAACATTTAAGTTTGCTGTCTTATATGGGAATGGTTACTGATGCCCCAAAGCAATTACCATAATAACATCAAAGATCACAGATCACAGATCACCAAAAAAAATATAATAATAATCAAAATTTTGAAATATTGTGATAATTACCCAAATGTGACACAGAGACATAAAATAAGCAAATGCTGTTGGAAAAATGGTGCAATGCAGGGTTGTCCCAAACCTTCATGTAGTACAAAAATGCAATATCTGAGAAGTGCATTAAACTGAAGCTCCATACAATGAGGCACCCCTATAGCAAAGAAGAAGCAAGGTTTAAGACATACAGACCAAGAAGCTAGTCTATGGAAAAGCATTTCAATTTTCAGTTTACAAACTTGAATGTTAAAAATTTAGTTCTTCTTAGCATCTTGACAAAAGGGAATAACTCTGCTATCAGCAGAATTGATAGTGCAAAGTATACAATTATCAGTGTAAAAAAATACAGTTTCCTTTTTTTATAGAAATCATGTAAAATTCATTAGAGTTTCTCTGATGCAGTACTAAAAACAGAGAATCGACCCATGTGTGAAGTCACACATTTTACATATTTCAACAAATCAGATCCCATCTTTGAGTAGTGACTCATCTTGAGCTGTTAAAATCTGGTAGTTCCAGGTGAAACAGCATACAAAATTTCTAGCAATGTTGCAAAATGACCTGAAGAAACAGGAGTTCCAGGGACAAAAGCTCTTACACATTGTCATCAATGTGTCAATGAACGTAGTATAAGAGTAATTCTATTGCCAAATTATGTAGATGAAAACAATGCAGTGGCAATTTTAGCACATTTGAATTGTTATTAGGTGTGCTTTGATTTTAAGTTCATTTTTTATGTTCTTTAATCTTCAAAGACTTAATGTTGAACAATGTTGCACTATTTTCTCAATTTTTATATTCAAGATATTTGTCAGTCTTTTTAAGATATCTAAATGGTTGTGACTTATTCTAATAGTCATAAATTTTATATTTAATTTTGTATTAAAATTTCCAATTTTTAAAGGGCTTCCTAAAGTGTGGAAGCTTCAGGCTCCACAAAATTTTGACCTGTCCCAAATTTTGTGGAGTTGTGCTAAATTATTGCAGACAAATGGAAATGAATTTAGAGAGACCTAAACAAACACCTAAATGATTCCATTGCATCAGTTGAAACCCACATGCACCAATGCATGCTTTATGAATAAAGATTTTCAAAGAGTTTGTATAGATGGACGTGTCTGTAGAACTGAGTTCTTCTGGTACATGGTATTAAAGATAAGTAAAACTGACCTACTGCATTCTATTGATGAGAGCTGGTTTAGTATCAAAACAAAAATGTATGTTAAACTAAGATCCCTATTTAAAGTTTTAGTGTTGTTTGTATTTAATTTATAATTTAATTTTATCATAATATTAGAACCATAAAATAAAGATGGAACCTGATTTTATCAAGTACATAATTAAGCTGCATTATTATAAACATTATTATAAATTCAATTTTAAGCCTAATTTGAGGTATTTGCTAGGATTTTGTTCTTTATTCATATATGAGTAATAAAACAAAAACTACCCATGCAACTTACAGGGTATTAAACTGAACAAATTGGAAAACTATCATGGCTTTGGTCCTGCAACTAGTTAGCATTAAGACCTCAAACAATTTTGTTATGACATAATTGTCTCATCATTTGAGGAGCTTAAATTAGATGTTCTCTAAAGATCTCTTTTAGTTATGAATTTCTCTGAGTCTATAATCAATGAACTGCAAATCTAATGATCTTAACTGCTCTGCCAGAAGTGGTTCTGTGTCTTGGCTTCTTTTCCTAATGCTATCTTGACAAACATCTAAGAAGTGTAGGTTCCGTGATGTGCTCCACTAATCCATAGAAGAAATGCAGAAAATGCTAAAACATCTATTTTCAAAGTATGTTGTGTTTCAATTTTTCTTCATAGGTCACAGAAAATTCATTTAATTTGTCTCATTAAATATTTTCTTTTTTAAAGTTTAGCATGCATTTTTTGTCTGATGACTCCCATGTTAATTATTAAAGGACTAATGTATGTATAATTTTGCCTCAATGAATCTCATCATGCAGAGCTACTCTAATATTTTAGAGAAAATTTATGTTAGCTTTCTATTATGTTATTCAGCTTTGTGTAACATGTGGTTAGACATAATTTCTACTATCTTATTTAATACAAAAATAACTTATATAAATATATCAGAATTCTCTAGTTTAATCAAATACACATCAGGACAATGTTTTGTTATGTTAATAAATATAAAAAATAGATAATAGTCCTTGGCTGTTCAGTCTGCTGAATTATGTGAATTATCAAGATGGGTAATCCTTAGAGGATCTAAAATCTAAATATGATGACAGGCAGTAAAATAGACTTATTTAAGTGACTATCCATGAATGTCATTTCCAAGGAAAAACTCCTAAATATAAGAATCTTTAAAATAAATCCTCAAGAGGATGTCCTGAAAATTTTATAATATTTCCATTAAAAAAAAAAAGACCGATTCCTACAAACAAATCTAAATCCAACTTTAAAATGCTCTGTGATTTGCTTAGTGAAATTTGATACTGATCACATACTAGAGAATATCTAAAGATTATTTCAATTAATGGTAATTTAAAATCTAGTGTTTTTTTAAAGTCACATCACAAAATAAAAAGACAATTTTTTAAAGGGGATATTAAGGGAGAATAGTGGGTAAAACCCAATGCAATGCTACAAGCCCTGTTAAAGTGCAGCAATATTCAAAATAATATAATACTTGCACAAAATGAAAGCACATATCAATGAAAAACTATAAATAGATCCAATGACATATAAAGGTTCACTATGTATAAAAAAGTGAGCTTTAAAATTAGGGGAGTCAGAAAAGATTATGTGATAAATGATGTCAAGATAATGGAATAACAATTCCGATTTTAAAAAATTATGAAGGAAGAAATTTAATCCTTTTATTGTACCATTCTACTAGGTAAATTTCAAGTGGATTAAAGAGTTTTACATTAAAAACAAAGTGTAGGGGAAAACAAGACTGGCCAAAACAGAATAGAAACCATCAAAACTGGGGAGAAATTTAACTTTCTCTGCTTTTCAATGATGGCAATATCCCCAAAGAAAATTTGAAGATATTTAATATATACATATTCAAAAATTTTATATACTTAATACTTTAAAAATGCCAAATCTCTATTCTGTGTAAAGACTTTATTCAATCTATAATAGCAATCCACTAATAAATACACAGACAGAGTACACAAAATAATGTCACACCTAATTTAAAAACTCATAAGATATAAGCAACCAAAACAACACTGTAGATTTATTAAATAAATGTATTATTGAAAAATGAAAAGACATTATTATGAGTTGGTGAAACCAATGTGCTCATCCATCACCCTTGGCATGATAACCACAAAGAAGGCTCTGAATAAGCAATATGCTAGTGTAAACCAAGACCCTTAATAATGGTCATATCTTGTGATTAAGGAATTCTACCCCTGGACTTTATACTAAGCAGACAAAATATATGATATGTGGATGTTTGTTGCAGGATTATCTAATATAGCCTCAATAGGATGAAATGATTTCTCTAGGATATGTAAAATAAGTCACATGGGCACAATAAAAATTTATTCAGCTACTAAAATAAAACAAAAAAATATTGATCTGATAATTAAAATAATCTATTTCATACTAAATGTATGATTATGTAAACAGGCACAAATGTTTTAGATAACATGCATTAATACATATTGTTTTGACTTGGGGTGGTAAGATGGATGATTTGCAGTTATATTTTTAAATTAGTACTATTGCTTTAAAAATATTCCCTTTAAAATAGGATTTTCACTCCTATTCATTATTTTTTGCACATGAAATTGAAATGAATTCAGATACTGTTTACCTTGTTAAGGTAAGAAGGTTAAATTTATTTTCAGTCTTAGAGCAGAGGACTTTCATTCTCTTTTCCTCTGTCTTGGCTTTGCTCCCTTTGGTGTGTGTGTGTGTGTGTGTGTGTGTGTGTGTGTGTGTGTGTGTGTGGTTCTTTGCCATTCAGCCAGCTAATCCTCAGAGAAATATGCATTGTTTCTGAGGCCAGGAGAGCCTCAAGGAAGCAATGTGAGCAGTGCACTTTCAACCGCTCTGCTTCCTGCTGCTCCAGCCTCACTGTAAATGATATAAAATGGAATTATCTTCTTCCTATCTTGACAGACACCAGGTTGAAAGAGCACCATTTCATAGCCAGACAATAGATCCTCCTCTTTGTTCTATTTAACCTAGATCACTGAATGACAACCTCAGGAGACTGGCGTGAGCTCAGCTTGATCCTCCACTGGAGGCCTTTGTCAAAATCTCAAATACCAGGTGTTTAGTGGTGATTGTTGGTGATATATTTTTGTTTTGTTTTGCTGTGTTTATACTTTTACTGACAAAGCATTATGCTGTAGCATAATGGGGTAGCATAAGGGGTTACAATAAATTATTGGAATGTGTTTGAATCTCATATTTAGATGACAACACCTCCCACCCCCACTCCCAACATACACATTCTGGAGAAACTGGAACTGCTCCATAGGAGGCTGACAAGGAGACTCCATGGGCTCTGGTCAAGGATGCCTATTTCAATTCATTTCATTTCACTTCATTTCTCTCCTCTCTTCCAATACGTTTTCTGCCAAACTCTGAGACAGGCTTTCGTGATATGTTGATGATCACAGAGAAAATTCTGCTTTCGATTTGCTCACTGTCTAGAGGGGGAGACAGACAGATAAACAGAGTGCTACAAAACTGTCCTATTCTGGGTTCAGGCAGGGTCTGTGGAGCAGAGAGAAAAGAAGTCTTATGTTTTGAGGCTTCAGGGGATGGAGGCTGTCTGGAGAAACTTCAGAGAAGAACTTCAGAGAAGAACTTCAGAGAACTATTCAAGGAAGAAAAAGAAGGAATAACAGGAATGTTGAAAATTTAGCATGGGTGGTATCTGCCGATAATTTTGAAAGCATGGCCAGATTACAGGTAAACTAGAGGTGGAGGCTGTTGTGTGAAGTTGTGTGTGTGTGTGTGTGTGTGTGTACGCGCACATGGCTTTTTTGCCATTCAGCCAGCTAATCAGGCAACTGGTAGTTCCAGCATGGAACATAATGTCTGACATGCATATACAATTATTGTACAGTAGCTAATTGATTGAATAAGTGAATGGAAGCCCCTTCTTAATCTGATATAAAATTAAAAGACAAGCCATGTTGAATAATAGTGGCGAGAGTGGGCACACTTGTCTTGTTTCTGATTTTAGGGAAATGCTTTCAGATTGTAACCATTGAGAATAATGTTTGCTGTGGGTTTGTCATATACAGTCTTTATTATGTTGAGGTAGGTTCTCTCTATGCCACTTTCTGGAGAGCTTTTATTATAAATGGGTGTTGAATTTTGTCAAAGCTTTTTTTGCATCTATTGAGATGATCATATGGTTTTCATTCTTCAATTTGTTAATAGGGTGTATCACATTGATTGATTTGCACATATTGAAGAATCCTTGCATCCCTGGGATAAATCCTACTTGATCATGGTGTATGATCCTTTTAATGTGCTGTTGGATTCTGTTTGCTAGTATTTTGTTGAGGATTTTGTGTCTATGTTCATCAGTGATGTTGGCCTATAATTTTCTTTTTTTTTTTGAGATAGCTTTGTCTGGTTTTGGTATAAGGATGATGGTGGCCTCATAGAATGAGTTTGGGAGTGTTCCTCCCTCTGCAATTTTTTGGAAGAGTTTGAGAAGTTAGGTGTTAGCTTTTCTCTAAATGTTTGATAGAATTCACCTGTGAAGCCATCTGGTTCTGGATTTTTGTTGGAAGAGTTTTAATCACAGTTTCAATTCCATTACTTGTGATTGGTCTATTCATATTTTCTGTTTCTTCCTGGTTCAGTCTTGGAAGGTTGTACCTTTCTAAGAACTTGCCCATTTCTTCCAGGTTGTCCATTTTATTGTCATATAGTTGCTTATAGTAGTCTTTTATGATTCTTTGTATTTCTGCAGTGTCAGTTGGAACTTCTCCCTTTTCATTTCTAATTTTATTGATTTGAGTCCTCTCCCTCTTTTTCTTGATGAGTCCAGCTAAAGGATTATCAATTTTGTTTGTCTTCTCAAAGAACCAGCTTTTAGTTTTATTGATCTTTGCTGTTTTTTTTTAATTTCTATGTCACTTATTTCTGCTTTGATCTTTATGATTTCTTTCCTTCTACTAACTTTGGGTTTTGTTTGTTCTTCTTTCTCTAATTGCTTTAGGTATAAGGTTAGTTTTTTTATTTGAGATTTTTCTTGTTTCTTGAGGAATCTGAAAAAAAATGGTATAAACGATCTTATTTACAAAGAAGAAATATAGACACAGACGTAGAGAACAAACCTATGGGTACCAAGGGGGAAGGTGGGGGAGGATGAATTGGGAGGTTGGGATTGACGTATATATACTATTGATACTACATATAAAGTAGATAACTAATGAGAACCTACTGGATAGCACAGGGAACTCTACTCAGTGCTCTGTGGTGACCTAAATGGGAAGGAAATCCAAAAAATAGGAGATATATGTATACATATAGCTGATTCCATTGCTGTAAAGTAGAAACTAACACATGTTGTAAAACACTTATACTCCAGTAAAATAAAAAATAAAAAGAGATTCCAACAAAGTAGGCTTTCAAACAAACAAACAAAATAAGAACCAAGCTATGAAAGTTTCACTCATAATTTCCATTTCCTCAGGCTATCAAGGAAAGTGAAAACTTTGCAGTTTTAACACTGGGTGCAGAGCAGAGTCTAGTGCTTTCATAATGAGGAGGAGGTGCTACCATCACTCACCTGAGAAAAGGTGTGACCTGTCTCCTTTCCTTCCTGGTAGCAAGGCTGGAGCTGCTATTGAACACACAACTAGGCTTCCTGTTTTAAATGCCAGGGAACACTATATTCTTTATTTTCATAAGAATTTTAGAAACCAAAAGATATGTTTTTTAATAAA
The DNA here is from genome assembly GCF_025265405.1 of Mesoplodon densirostris. NCBI lineage: Eukaryota > Metazoa > Chordata > Mammalia > Artiodactyla > Ziphiidae > Mesoplodon > Mesoplodon densirostris. The sequence goes on from NC_082664.1 coordinate 20,218,961, forward strand.
TAAATGTTCTAGATCAGGAAGCCAGTGTATATATAGGTTTTAGCAGGTGGGTTATAAAATGTCCACTTAATGCCAATCATGTATAGTAGTAGCTTTTTAAATTATAAATGCAGTCATTGGAAAGGCAAACACAGAGTGTAAGATGTAACAGTAAGCTACTGAATTAAATCCAAGTGGAAAAGCACCAAGCAACAGGATTTTATAAATATGTGTAATATCCACAAAGTACAATCACACTGAAATAAATTTGACTTCTTGAAAGAGTAATATTATTCCTAAAAGAGTGAAGTTTCACCACATAATTTTTAATCCATAGTTTAAATAAGCCATAGTTGAAATTAGGAATGATAGAAAAAATTCAATGCATTTGATTTCTGAGATCTGGAGTACATGTATATCAGGAGATTAACATATATATTATATACACATATAATGCTATATTATATATGTATTTACCTAAACTTCAGATCTGATATAAACTTTAGGAGGAATGTTTATCTTGATAGAAATGGTCGATATTAATTCTAAGAAATATAACTTGAACATGTGTCTTAAGTATCATGTCAGACAAGTATACTTTATAATATTTATAACATAAATATACTAGAATCATAATGTCATTATAAATAATTGTACTTCTATATTTTAATTTTGTTAATCAGACGCTATAAATTAAGTTCAATAGAGTTATGTGCACTTCATAAATTATTATTTGAGCAACTAATTTGCTTTAAGGAACTCAAACAAAGCTTAAATAACCTACTTTATCAATGGGAATTACAATATTTTAGCCTAGGGTTTTATGAACTTGGTCTCAAGAAATAAAAACCATCCTGAACTAACATTTCTCTGTTTCTATTATTAGCCACCATTGTGCAAACTCAACTGTCTGGACCACTATCAAGCTTTAAGAAGTAATCTAATCATTGTACTTTTTATCACTTTAAAACATAGTCCAGGAGAGAGATAAAACTGCGAATGGGAGAATAAATTTTTTTGTCAAGTTTGAAGTTCAGAGAATCTCATAGACACTGAAATCCAAAGCTTGTATAAGTTTAGAAACAGGAAATTAAACTTTAGCCAAAATCAATGCTAATACTTGGCAGCTTTAACAATGTTAACATATTCAATAAATTTCATCAAAGGTAACTAGACTTTCAGCATCACAGTTAATTTCCAGTTAGTAACTAGTGTTTTGAAATAATATCTCTCTTGGTTTACCAAATGTTATCTCTCTGGTCCTATTAGAAATGTGTGCTTATTCCTTATTTCTTGTTTAATGGTGAACACATCTAATCTGCTCAAATATTTGAAGAGAGAAGAGGAATTCCTAGAAACCATGTGTATTTATAATTGTTAAGAAACGTAAAGATTTAATCTAAATAAAGTCTTTCTGAGTCTATTTTAAGGACATTAAATGCATTAACAATAAAAAAGATGGAGAAATTGAATCAACAATACACATTTAGGGTCTAACACATGTTCAGCAGCATAGGGGTTATAAAACAATGCTATTTTTTTGGTTAAATTAGCTATTCCCTTAAGACCCAAGGGGCAGAACAGCTCTTTTAACCCACTGCTTCATTCGTGATGAAACTAGTTCAGCATGGAAATTAAATGTCTGTCTTGAAATATTCACAGATTACCATGATATCACTGATCTTGACCATTTAGCTGGAATGGGAACTTAATTTTACATTTCAAGTAAGAATTCCTATAGTTTGTTTTTTATAAAATCCAGAAAAGTGGATCTTTTTCTATTTGAAAAAAAAAAAAAAAACATCAAGCAAAGTCTATTTTAATTGGACATTTCACATGAAAAGCTCAAGCACAGATTATTTCAGTCTCCCTTTTCTTTCCAAATGTTAGAATATTGCTCAGAAGATGTCTTCATGTTCCTGCCCTTATCCACAGTCCACTGATAACTGACAAGCAAAAATTCCCACCATAAATTATCATGTGTCATGTTCATAGTTGTGGTGACCCAACCTGAGAAAGAACACTTTACTTTCCTTCCTCAAAGAGAAGAAGGAAGAGGATGAATCAAGATAAGGCATTCAGCCCTTCTTACAGTAAGTCTAATATATTATATGCCAATTTTTTTTCTTATTTGTACTTTGTTTGAGACAAATTAATTAAGCCTGGTTAAGAGGACTTGAAATTCTTGAAAGATGGAAAGATTTTACTGCCAAGGTTAAGAGAAATTGGGTAAGATGGGATTTACACATCTTTGGGATTGCTTTTAGAAAAGCTATAAATTCCCATTAGATCATCTACCCAGGTGGAGCAAGCCTTTGCTTTAATCATCCCAGTGAACCTTCTGTTCACCTGCTGAATGGGTCACTTCTGGGTTTTATATTTTAGAGTTTGACAAAATATCAACAGGGAAGAAAATAAAGAGTTGACTTCTAGTCTCTCTTTTTGCTATCTAAAGGAAGCAGCCATGTTCTCTGATATGGTATTTATCTACCATAACTCTAATAGAAATTTAAATATCCTCTCTCTCCAGAGTTTAATAAATGTACTTCTGCCCAGAATGTTTTCCAGTATACACACATGTGTATAATTAAAGAACAGAATATTAAAACAAAACAAAACAAAACAGAATTTATGAGGTAATCTTAATCTTTGACCAAAAGCAAAATGGTTTCTAATTTCTTAGTTTCATTCAATTATAAGTAATTGAGATATTTAGCCCCTTCTTGTTTCCAGAGGGACAATATTCCACAGCTGTCATGAGGTTCACTTAGGTTATAATTTCTGATCTTTAGTCTAAATGTGCTTTTTTTAGGTTTCTTTGTGGTGCAGTGTTAAACTTTCTTAACAAATATATCCATTGTTTCTCTTTCTCTGTGATGTAATTCACCATCTTACACAGTTGCAGTAGTTAGGCTTGTTTTTTCAAGATAGTTTCCCTTTAGGATTATTTTCTTTAGTCCCTAAAATATCTACTCTTTAATTATGTTAATCTGAACTCATAAATCAAGTCTGTCAGGTCTTTTCATGTTTTTATTGCCCCTTTCCAAATTCCACTTAAATCTGTATCTGAGTGCCCCAAATAGGGATTGAGCCAAAATTTCAAGATATTTTGATTTCATAAACAGTGCAATATTCAATGACCTACTGGAAATAAAAGGAAATGAATTTAGTTATTATTTGTTTTCAGAGCAGAATTGATTTAAAATATATGAGTGCAATTGATGAAACTAAAATAATATATCAATAAGATTAATAATAATAACAATATAATAAAATGGTAGAATTAAACATATGATGCTTTTAAACTTTATAAAGACCTGGTTTTGTCTCATGGGTTAAATACCATTTTGTCATTGCACATATTCTATTCAACAATATCTTTAAAGACCCTGGTATATACAAGTTCTTTACTTAAGGAGGAATGGCAACTTAAGAGGGAGAGGGTGGGAATTAATAATTATGAATTTCATACTATAAGCCACACAGTATTCTCTCTTAGGAGTTATATGCCTTATATGAATACAGTCCTGGAAGGCAGCTATCATAGATGTTTACCAGTTGGGTAAACATGCTTCAGGAATAGTTCATAGTTTGCTCATCTAACTTAATTACCATCAGAGCTAAGCTTTTGTTAAAACATAAACTAAGGCATATTGAAATTTTTAAGAGTTTATTTGAATAAAACTCAATTTGAATCTGGCAGCATCCAATCTAACAGATAGAAAGGAGCTCCGAGTAACTGTACAAAATGAAAGATGTTTAATAACAACAGGGAGTGGGAACAAGGAACTTATTCTGGGCAAAAAAGTGTGTTGTTTATTGCAAGGCTACTTTTCCTTAAAGGATGACAGGTGACTATCAGACAGATTACCTGACTTGTGCTGAGCAAGTGATTCCTGACTGGTTTAAGATTCCATTTCTGAGAGAGACAAAACTGTAATTTAGTCTCCAATTGGTGACATGGGTCTTGGCATAAGAGACTCCATTTTGGGGCCTGCTGCCTTGTTTTTTAACATAACACAACGAAAATTAAATTAAAGAGATGCAAATATTATTCAGCAATTATTCAGCAAATAACAAGTGGAAGTATAAATGTTTTTTTTTTTTTAGAGAACAGCATTATTTTCTAGAAAGTTAATGTCTCTGTCCCAAGTAATAAACAATGAATATATATCATTTTTCCCATAATATTTATTTATTTAACTTTATTTAGAACCAAAATAAATTGGCATAAATACCTCAACATTTTGGTGTTTAATAACATCCCAGGTCTCTAACCTCTAGGTGCTCGTAGCTAATTCCAGCTGTGAACACCAAAAATGTCTCCAGATGTTGCCAGATATCCTCGAGGGAACAAAATTGCACCAATTAGGTACCTGCTCTAAATGGAATGGAAGGAGGTACTGGTTGAATAATTTCCCACCCAAATTCTTATATACCAGGAACCTGTGAATGTGGACCTTATTTGGAAATAAGGCTTTTGCAGAGTAATCAAGTTAAGCTGAGATTATACTTAATTTAGGGCATTAGAGTTGGCCTTAAATCTAATGACTGATGTCTTTATAGGAGGAATGAGAGAGACTTCTGTAGGAGGAGATGCAGTGAAGAAGGCCGAGTGAATGTGGAGGCAAAGATTGAACAATGCAGTTACAATGCAAGGAGTGCTAAGGATTACCAGCAACCCCCAGAAGCAAGGAGAGAGGCAATGAAGGATTCTTTCCCAGTGTACTCAGAGAGAACACAGCCCTGCTGACAACTTATCTCCAACTTTAGCTTCCATAACTGTGCAATAATAAATTTCTGTTGTTTTAAGTCACCTAGTTTGTGGTACTTTGTTTTGGCAGCCCTAGGAAATGAATCAGAGGGCTATCGTTGGATGATTATAAACAGGGAGACATCATCTGACATCAGTTTTAACTTGATCACCCTGGATGCAGTAATGATGATAGACATTTTTGGGGTCTGTAGGCGGGGGGATATGGAATAAGGAATCCAATTAGAAGCCCAGTGAAACATTTAACAACAGACATGATGGCAGATTGGACCAGAGAGATAATAATGGAAGTGGTGAGGAGTTGGATCTTCCATATGTTTTTAATGTAAATTAACAGGATCTTCTGATGGATTAGATATGGAGTATGAAAGAAAGAGAGCAGTTAAGTAAAGCTCCAACTTTAGACTGAGGACCCAGGAGACAGAAAAGAGGGTGAGTGGAGTGTGTAGAGTTGAGATCAGCAGTTTTGTTTTGGAAGTGTTAAATGTGAGATGTTCATGAGATACCCAAGTTGAGAAATTGAGTAGGTAGTTTGATATATGAGTCAGGAGTTCAGTGAGAGATTCATGCTGGAGATAAATTTAGAAGTCATTGGTATATAAAAGGTATTTAAAGTAATAAGATTGGCTCAGAAAACTAAAGGAGTGTGTAGAGATAGATAAAGGAAGGTTTACTTCTGTGTTAAGAGGCCAGTAATAAAAGAAGGAATCAGCAAATGATGGTGAAAAAGAACAACCAGTGAGATGCTATCAAATCAAGAGGGAGTTGATTTCTGGAAACCAGTTTTCTTTTGTTTATTTCTATTATATGAAACTTCTAATATAAATGTTTTTAATGAGAAAAGTATTAGAAGTTTTAAAATAAATTGTACTTTAGGAAGATTTCAATTGTTATTTTTAACTTTATTTGGAGCAGGTCAAAATGCATTTGATGGCTACTTGGTAAAAAAAAAAAAAAAACCTGAAAATGCCAGGACCTTGAATATGTATTTTGTTGGACTATGAATGGAAAGTTTCCTCTCAATTCAGTTGTTAGTTTAGTTGTGTGTCTGATATCTTTCTCAGCCTAGAAAGGATATCTCTGCATGATAAAAATAATACTAAATGATGATAACAAAGACTTCCTATGGCTAGATTTTCCCATTTAGGGTAAGCACAGACTTTGGCTATCCATCAAAAAAAAAAAAAAAAAAAAAAAAAAGAGAAAGAAAGAAAAGAAAAAGAATAAACAGTGAAGCATTTTGGTGGATATTTTAGATCTTTATATTCTGGGGATACTAGACCTAGATATTTGAGTACATTTTTATGTAGAGATTGTAGAGAAAAAGCAAGCTCCATTTGATTCCAAATTATGCTATAGGATCAGTCAGGTCCCAAAAGGAAACAGATGAACCATGGGAATAGGATAAAACAAAGAGGGTTTATTTACAATGTGGTTAATTTATAAAGGTGTAGTTATCAGGAAATCAGAAGGAATCGTGTAGTAATGCAGAGTTTATATAAACAACGTGATACCACGCCTAGGTCTAAAGGGATGAGAGAGGGATTGGTTAGCAGAACCTAAAAGGAGATAATTGTATCGTCAACACTTTTGAGAAGAGTAGTCACCATTGGTAGAGGAACATGGCCAGCTCGATGTAAACTCACAAGTAGGGATCTCAGGGGCTAAATATTCTGTCTTCACTTTCTTACTTTCTTCTATCACATGTTAGAGCATAAAGGACCTTTTAATATAATCCCAGCAAGTTAGTCTTCCAAGGAAGAGACCATAGTAGAGAAGGAAGGAAAGTGATTAGAAAGGGGCAAAATGAAGCTATCTGGCACAGGATACTAACTTTCAGTTAGTCTGTTTCATACCTCTGCTGAAAAAATAATTCATATTAGGTGTAGAGGCTTTCTACTGCCACCGAAAGTCAGGCTGTAATTAAGTTAATAAACTTCTCTGACCACTTAAAAATTGTAGTAATTGAGAACAAATTTAACTAGCATCATATAAGAGCTAGTGTTCTTTATCTATCTAAGACATATATAACATTACAAGTTTCTCTCATGTGAGTGAGATGAAACTACCAATGCTTAATAATGAAGTGATCTTATTAATATTTATGCTAATTCACTTTAAAAGAGAAGTGCCTCTAGAATGTTTATTTTTGAAAGGCAAATATTTCTTCTTTACAAATGCAAAGATGACAGCTGAATTCTGGGAGCACACAAATAATTGTAGGGAAATAGCAGTGGCACATGTAATGGGTAGATGTGACATTTCTGAGAAACATCACTTACATTGAAATTTCACTGTTGTACCTCCAGCTCAAGGTTCAATAACCCAAGAGCAACCAGTGCTGGAGCTGCTATTTTTATACGACTCTCACACTACCAACCACCTCCATCCATTTAAGTTTCACTGTCAGGAAAACAGAAAAGTCAACATTCACTTTTAAGGATCATGGCATTTTATTAATATTCCTTGGAGCATTCAAAATCCATGGCATTTTAAAAAGTACTCTCATAGTTTTTCAGACTAGTCACTTTCAGTGCTTCAGACGTCCAGAACTTTCCATTTAAAAGACCTATGTGAACAATGATGGCCATATTGGTAATCCTTCTTTCTGAGGTTCATCTCCACGAGTGTGGAATCCATTATTCATGCTGATGACACTGTAATAACATGTTGCATGATTTTATACTGAGTGAGCAATCCAGCAGCCTAGACTAAGAGAAAGGAATTAAAATTAAATGTTAATGCCTTTTTTTTATAGTAAGTTGGCTCTTTTAAAACAGATGTACAGAAAGGTGGCCTCTAAGGTCTGCTATATTTATTAGGTATGGAGACATCAGAAAGTACCCCCTCCCAATGTCAAGGTGGTACCCTTCTTCCAAGGAAGAGGAGTTGCATGGCATCTGCATGGTAGCTGGCCTTCCCCATTGGAGCTGCCAGACTGCTTGAGTTCTAATGATTTACACTTTAGATGCAATTTCATCTTGGATATGAAATCAACTTTTAACAGTGTGGTAAAAATATGATAGTAAAATAAAAATGGAGCTCCATTAATGAACAATGCACATTTCTAAGCAAATATAAGGTTAATCACTTCTGTGAAAAGTCTCCAAACTGGTTTCAAGTGAAAGTGTGTGCTTCTATTATTTTTATTAAGAACCAAAGAAATGAATTACCTCTTAGAAATAACCTAGTGGTATAAAGCAGTAATTAATTTCTTTTCACAAGCTGCTCTTATATGAATCAGGAAATGATATCCCTTCTGGTCCATTCAGATTGTTGGCTTCTTTTGATACTAAAATATCCATACTTTAAGGTTAAAAAGTAGTAAAGGTGGTATTTGCATATCAACAACTAATCTACCAGAAATTGATGGAGCCATAAGATCTCATAATATCCAATATACATATTTGGTACAATAAAGGGGAGAAACCCTAAATTGTAATGTTGATTCTCCAAATTTAGTGCCTTTTTTGGAAAAAAAAATCAACTGTAATATTTGTAAGAGCCTGACAAAATTAGATTGCCACATATGTGAAAAAATAGTTGCATGTAACAATTTTATTGACTTATATGTACAATATATTTGTTGGTGGGCATAGTCCCTTGATTTGTTTGTGCTTTGGATGTTTGCTAAGTTAATGAGTTGTTTCCATATGAACTAAAAAACTATGTAAAAGATATTGGTTTGCCAGCGAATCAATATTAAGAGAAATATATTAGTCATGGTTACATTTCTACATTGGTTTAATACATTATCTTGGAACATACTTTGTGTGTGCAGGAATCATGTTTATTTCTTTATTAACTTCATGCTTAAATAAGTGTAATTGTTAGGAACCTTCCATTTCAAAGTCCAGAGACTTGAAATTGAGTTGACTTAGGAGGTTAAATTACTATCATCATCAGAATATAAACATGATAAATATAAACTTGTGAGAAATCTTATAACATCTATTCAGATGTCTGTAAATTTTATTTCAACACTCAGCATTTGCACAGATTTCAGAAGGCAAAAGAGAGAGTTCATCGTTTATTAAAACAAATTTCAGGAAGTAAAAATTATTAACATATGAACAAAAACCAATACAAAAATATATTCAGATCTAATATACCTAGCAGCAGCATGTAGTAATGAGATGAAGAAAGCCATCTTGTATCTAGGAAGCAAAGACTTGGTTTCCAGTCTTATTACCAACACACTCATGAGTTCTGTCTTCTTTATTGTCATTTACTTAAAGCCATTTCACCTCATTCTCAGTATTAAGATGATCATTGCTACCTGTCTATACATAGAGCCACTGAAAGGATCAACACTTGCAGAGGAGGTCTGTAAAACTCATGTTCCATATGAAAATTAAATGTTGGTTAGGGTACACAGTTCTGACACAAGATTGAATGGGTTCATGTCCAGATCTGTAAATAGGTGTTTCATTATTTTTAATTTTTATATAGCCTATTGATGTATAATTCACAAACCCTAAAATTCACCATTTTAAAAGGTGCAATTCAGGTGTTTCTTTTAGTATATCCACAGAGTTCTGCAACTATCATGATTATCTAATTTGAGAATATTTCATAATCCTAAAAGAAATCCTGTGTCCATTAACAGCTACTCTCCATCCCTCCCCACCCAAAGACCCTAGAACAAGAATGTGTTATCTATCTCCATGGGTTTTCCTAATGTAGTCATTTCATAACCATACAATATGTGGTCTTTTGTGATTGGCTTTTGTCATTTAACAGAATGTTTTCAAAGTTCATTCATGTTGTAGCATGTTTCAGTAAGTCATTCCTTCTTCATTTCCAAATAATACCCAACTATATGGATATACTAAATTCTGGTTATCTATTTACATTGGATAGATATTTGAACTGCTTCCAGTTCTTGGCTACTATGAATAATACTGCTATAGATATTCATATGTACATGTTTTTGCATGAACATATGCTTTATTTCTATTGATAATATACATAGGAGTGGAATTGCTGGGTCATATGGAAACTCCATGTATATAATTTTTAAGGAACTGCCAAAATGTTCCAAAGTTTCTGTACCATTTTAAAATTCCACCATCAATGTATGAGGGTTCAAATTTCTCCACATTCTCCACAACACATGTTATTGTCTTTCTCATTTATTTTAGCCATTCTAGTGAGTGTGAAGTGATCTTGGTTTTCATTTCCCTAGCGACTAATAGTATTGAGCATATTTTTATGTTCTTATAGACCAGTTCTATATCTCCTTTGGAGAGAGGGCTATTCAAATCCTTTGTCCAGTTTTTTTTTTTTTATTTATTTTTTTGCGGTATGCGGGCCTCTCACTGTTGTGGCCTCCCCCGTTGCGGAGCACAGGCTCCGGACGCGCAGGCTCCGGACGCACAGGCTCAGCGGCCATGGCTCACGGGCCCAGCCGCTCCGCGGCACATGGGATCCTCCCAGACCGGGGCACGAACACGTATCCCCTGCATTGGCAGGCGGACTCCCAACCACTTGCGCCACCAGGGAGGCCCCTTTTTCCAGTTTTTAATTAGGTTATTTGTCATTTTGTTGTGTAGTTGTAAGAGTTCTTTATATTCTGGATATAAGTCCCTTGTCAGATTTATGATTTGAAAATATTTTCACCTATTTTCTGGGTTGTATTTTCACTTTGTTGATGGTATGCTTTGGAGCACAAAAGAGTTTAATTTTGAAGAAGTCCAACTTATTTAATTTTTTCTTGGTTTTGTTGTATAATAGTTAAGAAATCAATGCCTAATCCAAGGTCACAAAAATTATTTCTATTTTTTCTAAGAGTTTTAGGCCTATAATCCATTTTGAGCTAATTTTTGTATCTGAAATGTGGTAAGGGTCCAACTTTATTTTTATGTAGATATCCACTTGTCCCAGCACCATTTTTTGAGAACACTATGCTTACCTCATTGGAATGTCATGGTACCTTTGTCTAAAATCAAGTTACTTTAATTTTTTCCATGATTTCTTTCTGGACTCTCAGTTCTATTCCTTGGATCTATATGTCTGTACTGGCAACGGTACCACTCTCTTATTTACTGTATCTTTGAGTAAGCTATGGAATTGGGAAATGTGAATGTTCCAACTTTGTTCTTCTTTTTCAAGATTTTTTGGCTAATCTTCATCCTTTCATTTCCATGTATACTTTAGTATCGGTTTGTTAAAAAGGACAACTGGGATTTTGATTTTTGTTTTATTTTTGTATAGTCAGTGCTTTTCAATGATGCTTGCTCACAGTAAGCATTCTCAATGTAATAATTAAATAAATTAATGTACAAGTACACCAACTTCTGATCTAGTATAAGCCCAAATTATAAATAATATTCCTAAAAACAGTATAATAGTTTTTGAGGATAAAATAATGCACCCTTCTCAAGAATTCTTTCTTTGATTTTATTTATTTGGTTTTATTTTTTATGTCTGTTTGCCAATGTTACTTGGACTTCTGTGCACACAAAGAAAGCATGATGGTTTCTATATGTGAGATTCTCAAAATATCTCATTTACTGTGACTTTATAAAAGAATGTATTCAAATGATTTAAAGACAATTTATTGGGTGTGTTTGGAGATTTCTCATGGAGATGAGGACAGAGATGTGGTAGCACCTCATAATAGACTGAACTGCACACTAGAAAGCCATCTGAATCCATATTCCTACTCTGTCCATCTCTCTAAATCTATGGTTTCTTTACTCTCCTTCTCCTGGTCCAAGTAAGCTTCATTTTTTTCTCTCTCTCTATGAAGAAGAGCTTTTTCTACTTTGGAGTGAAGAGGGCCACATGACTTTCCATGACTTCTTGGTTCAACTTCTTAACAGAAATTAATGAGAACCTCTGTATCCAAATTCCAAATTTTTGTGCAAAAAACAAAAGTGGTCCAATTTTGATTGGCCACTTCAGTCATCCTCCCCTTAGCCATTCAGTTGTGACCAGAGATCTCCAAGTTTACATATCATAAACATAGTTGCCATGTTCAGGGAATGAGATATATGTGGCTTGAATTGCACCCCAAGAGAAATTGCAATGTCTATACCTGTGAATGTATGAAAGGGAAAGGAGAAAGAAAAAAAAACTAAGAAATATTAAAATAAAGACTTAGTAAAAAAAAAATGATGGTTGAGAATGTGGATATTTAAGCAGGGAAAACAGTATATATATATATATATAAAAAATTGGAGGTTATCATTTGTTCTCCCAAACTTATGGAGAAAGGTATCTACTGAGCAAGTTTTAAGTTGAAGGTCCTGAATTTAGTAATTTCAGAATTCAAATGTAAGTTCTTGTACTTATTTCTTGTGTGCCACATTTGATGTTAATTTCTGTATCAGTTTCATTATTTGTAATATTGGCACAATATTAATATCAAGTGCTAGTTGATAAAGACTGAATGAGAATGTGTAAATAGCATCTATAAGCTTATTATAAATAGTATTATATTATAAAGACAATATTAAAATAATCATAATTATTTTAGGATCAGAGCTTTTGCCCTCTCATATGTTTGGATGTTTAGAGAAATAGTGCTGGATTGAGCTAGTCTGATGTTTGGGGCCTCAGGATTTAGGTTGCAGTTCTTACAATAAGTAGCTCTGTGGTTTTGGCAAGTCGTGCTGTCTTCCCTCAAGTTGACCCATTTGGAAAGAGTAGCTTGATTTAAATTCCTTGAACTGTCTCTGGTGTGAGTCCATCTTATTGACATAAACATGAGAGTCCTTGATGATGAAAGTCATAACAGCAAAACACAGTTGGTCTGCTCATGACACCATCAAATATAAATTTGCTTCTTTAAAGTAGAGAGAGGATATGGTGCATTTATGGGAGAGAACCCATCTTTTAACAGAACACATTCTGTAAGTAAATTAAATAATTCTTGTAGCAAAAAGGCAGCCTCAAGCAACTGCAAACAGGAGAACCAAGCACTGTTTTCAAATGACATCATATATACTCTGACCTACTTTCACTTTAAGTGATTTTCAGTGTATGCAAGCAAAGTGTGCAGCTTATTTATTATAAAGCTAAAAGTCCATAAAAGTCCTTCAAATGTTTCAATAAATGTATGAAAAGCTATTTTTCACAAGGAAAGTGAACTAGAAATTTATTTTTCTTATAGCTTGAAATATGCTTAAATCAAATTTGATTCCATGATCTTCTTACACTCTACAGATACTGTAGTTTTTCTTGACACTTTGATTATTTTATAGAAATATATTCATTTGACTGGATAAATAACTAGAGTTGGGGAGAAGTAAGTCTAATTTTAAAAGGAATATAAATTTGGAGGTATCACCCCACTCTCCCTAAATTCAAATGAAGTTAATTTTTAAGGCACATGTAGTCTGTCATGTTCAGAAGATATATTATAATTAATAAAATATTCATTATACTGGGAAGCCAATTAGTTTCCTCTAAGGACATGCCATTGGGTTTATCTGAAGTAACAGAAATGCTCAGAGTTAATTGAGTTTGTCTTATGCTAACAAGAAATTGTGTCATAGTACAGAAAGATTTTAGAATACTAAAAGGTCAATCTGGGGCTTCCCAGGTGGCGCAGTGGTTGAGAGTCTGCCTGCCGATTCAGGGGATACGGGCTCGTGCCACAGTCCGGGAAGATCCCACATGCTGTGGAGCGGCTGGGCCCGTGAGCCATGGCCACTGAGCCTGCACGTCCGGAGCCTGTGCTCCACAATGGGAGAGGCCACAACAGTGAGAGGCCCGTGTACCACAAAAAAAAAAAAAAAAAAAAGAAAGAAATTAAAATAAATAAAAATAAAATAATATAAAGGTCAATCTGTACTGTGAAAAAAATATCTGCACATAAATGTTTTATGAGGGATTGCCATAGAATAACATATGAAAAAAAAACATAATCTGTGCTTAGTCTTCTAATTGGATTTTTTTAAAGTTCTGCATTTTAATTAGGATGGTTTCAGCTGTAGATAACAGAGAAATGGATATAAGCTTTACAAGTACAGGATAATTTAGTGATACATATATTGGAAGTTCAGAGGTGGCTCAAACCTAGCTTTTGGCTTAATCTAGTGGCCTTTGATCCTCTCTGTGATTGCAAAATTGAAGCAGCATGTTCTGGCTCCTCTACTGCATACTTGGTCATTCAAGGGAAGAGAGTGTTTCTTTTTAGATGGTCTTCTTGTAAGGGCAAAAAAAAAAAAATGTCTTTCCCAAAGTTCCATAATAAAAAATTTCTGTCTTTGCTTGAATTAGGTCATATTACTATTTTTGAACAAGACCCTGCAATAAAATTTTAAAAAATCAAGAGGGGATTATTTTAGACATTAATTCCTGAAGAAAATCATTATGGCATAGCATTATGGGGGAGAAGTACCTTCAAAGTATTCTGACCCCTAGAGAGGTCAGGGTCAATATCTCCATAGCACAAGGTCTAAATATTTATATGTGAATGGGAGTGCTGTATGCCTGAATAAAATTAGGGAAAGTTTAGGAATGGGAGAGTAGGAATTTTATTGGGGAGAACACCAACAATGTCTACCATAAACAAATGGTGTGGAAAGATTTGATAAGACAGAAGCACACCAAACTCTAAATGCTTTGCTCTGTATAACAACAATAAAGATAAAAATATATTTTACCAAAAAATTCCAAACATCAAATTCCATATCTTCTGTATGACACTTAACCACTGTATATAAAGAAGAGTCCATCTGATGGCTCTAGAACAATTGACCTTTTCAAATAATCAAACTACAACTTGTCCCTACCTTATATGACCCTGTATAGGTATAAACTAAGAGGTAAAGTTACTCTTCTAGTCAAGCCCTTACCCTTACTTCCTTTCACACATATCATGTTTTTTATACTCTTGCATCTTTATCGAAACTTGAGCATCTCAGGTTTCCAAGTCTCACTCATTGTGCTAAGCTTTTCCTTTCAATGTGGGCTATAATGTGACCAGCCTTATTTGCCATACTTTCATGATGTTGTTGTATGGAGGACTGGATAGGGAGACTTAAATTTCATTCGGTTTGTCTTCTTTCCTTTGAACAGAAATTCACCTATGACATCTTAAAGAAGAAGCAGCATAAGTCAATGCCTACCACTCACTGATAGAGAGGTTTCTCACACCTTTGTGCTCTGCCATGGACCTTGGCAATTAATTATCCAATTCAACCATTGTATTTTACTGCAGAGGACCAGAGATGTTAAGTGTCTTCCTCAAGGTGACAGTCCTTGTTAACAAGCACTCTTGAACCTTTAGTATTTTTTGTTTTTTACACCTGGAAAATACTTTCAAAGTTAGGTAAGAAAATGAACTGGAAATCTGGTCTCTCCGACACCAGAGCTTAACTCTGTGACTTAAGTGTTTGATCTGGGTCTGGTTAATTAAGCACATTAAGGTTCAGTTAATACATCTGTAAAATTGAGATTATAGTAATGCCTATCTAATAGAGTATGGTGAAGATTTATTGATAGCATTTTCATGAGGCTAATTTTCATGATTCTGTGGCAGTTCCATCAGTTAAAACACACACACACGCACCTTTAATTAATACCATTGTATCATTCTCCACTCTCCTAGCCACAGCAATATTTCCAGGGAATTATTGCAAAAACTTCAGGTAAAATCATTTGAGAGAGAAAATTCTAGTGTTATACTAATTGAACATGTTCTGCCCCAAATCTTCAAATCCATTGCTTTTAATTTTTTCTTAGATTTATGTTTTTTTCTTTTGTTTTTTTTAGATGTATATTTTCAAGTCTTCCTCATCCAGCTGCATTACAGCCTTAAGGACAAAATTGATCAGGTGGGAAGTACACTAAGATAGCTAACGTAGTCACTATTTTGGTAAGTGAAATGAAAAACCAAAAATAGAACTGCTGTACACGCTCTGGTAGAGGAATAATATGTGGAAAGTAGCAAATATAATCAAGCCCAAATAGAAGATAATCCCAAAGTCTTTCTAGGTCTCTATGATGCAATACAAAACAATTCCATATGGTTAAGATTATATTTTTCTTTTGTTCATTTCTTTTGGGCATAAATTACACAGTTACTTTTCTTATTTTGTTGTCTTTATCTTGAGATGGGACATTTTGTTCTTATTTCAGCCCTCACTTCTAAACCATTTAACTAGGAACAACTGAAGTGTTTAGGCCAGTTATGTTTCTCCCAGATCCCAATTCATTTTCAGGAAATACATAAATGGCTGCTGTTAATACATTGACATAAGAATATAAAGAAATTGTAGTTGTCTCTCTATACCTGTTGCTTCCTAGTTCATGTAAATCTTACTGAAATTAAAAAAAAAATCCTGCTGCTTGTCACTCTCGCAGGAAGTTTATGATGTTGGGACACTGGTCTCACAGACGTATGAGCAGCATGTCATTAATTGTAGGTGCTTTGATTTCACTTGCTTAATAACTGGAATTTGCCTGTTCTGGGTATGGGATACCAGGCCTCTGTTATCTTGACATGATGTGATAATGATGTGGACCTTGACCTGCCTTTACTCTTTGACCCTTAACCTGGTCTTATGGTTCTCAAGGGTCTATTCCTCCCACAGCCCTGTCCTTTTCCCCTGATGTTAAATTTAATCTTTTCCCACTTCACGTTACCAAGACTGTTTACCTCTGCATAAAGTGACATGCTTTATGCTTTGTGGCAATCTTGCCATTATTTTGCTAATCAACAAATGACAGGCCAGAAAATGGGCAATGACTCCTCTTTTGTGGGGGAAAGTAAGCAGTTGCTTTTTCTATCTTCTTTATCACTCCCTTGCTCAAACTAGCTCCCATTCAGTGTCTCTGGCTAGCACATTGATATAATGTGACAACATTTGAAAATGTCCACTTAAAGACTAGGGTGGTCAGCCATAGGCATTGAAGCAAATAAAAAAGGAGTGTAGTAATTCCTCTACAAATTACCAGCTTTATGCCAATCAAATTAAACATTCCAGTATGGCATGTCTATGAGTTTACTAATAAAGTACAAGAATTTATTAGGATAGTTTGGCTTTATGAATAACATTTTGAAGAGAAGAAGACTGGCCAGGTCAAAATTATGGAGATAGGCAAGTGACCTATTTCCCATCTCCTCTTTATTTACCCTCTGAAAGGACCCCTTTCTTCCTGTCTCACCCACTTACTCTCTTGTTTTTCAGTACTTTACTATCAAAGTGTGGATGACTCTAAAGTTATTAACTTTTAATATTAGTTGTAACATTTCCAGTATTAATTGTTATAGATTGGTTAACTGATTTAAATTTATTATTAATTACATTTAGTTTTATATCCCATATTCCAATTGGAATGATGGCTGGTATTATTAGAGCTGCCTGGGAGTTTCATTAATTTTTTCCTCCAAGAATTGCCGAGTAGAAGAGCAAGTGCCAACCTGCTAACAAGTTCTGGAAGAAGTCCTGGGAAGCTCTAGCCTCTTGTCCTATATCCCTACCCAAAGCCCTTTATTGGATCAAAGAAACTGAAAACCTAGTCATAACTTCCCTGATGGGCATCAATAAGGTATATTGTAATTATGTAAGTTAAGCATGAGAGTTGGAAGATTATTAATATTATTTGAAAAGTAAATGTAAGGTTAATTATCATAAATGCCAGTCACATATCACTAATCCCTAGTTATTATGCAGATGAATATATGTCAAAATGAGAACATTATGTTAAATGTGTGTGTGTGGAGAGAGAGAATGAGAGGGAGAGACTTTTACTTATACCATTAAACTCTATTTGTTAATTTTGAGTCTTACAGAATCATTAGGAACTCACACTTTTCAAAAACAAAGAACAGAGGAAACAGTTGGATTATTTTCCTAGTAATAAGGACAATGTGTAATGATTAAAAGTTTACTTAAGAGACTTCTCTGGGAGCAGAGTGGTTAAGAATCCACCTGCCAATGCAGGTGACACGGGTTTGATCCTGAGTCTGGGAAGATCCCACAGGCCTCAGAGCAACTAAGCCCATGAGCCACAACTACTGAGCCTGCCCTCTAGAGCTCATGAACTACAACTGCTGAGCCCACATGCTGCAACTACTGAAGCCCGTGTCTAGAGCCTGTGCACCACAAAGAAGAGTAGCCCCTGCTTGCTGCAACTAGAGAAAACCCATGCACAGCAATGAAGACCCAATGTGGCCACCCCAAAAAGAAATTTACTTTAGAGTGTTTGATAAAAGCTCTGATATGAAAATAACAGAAGCCCAAAAATCTATATGTATATATTTCTTAATTTACAGTACATCATATTAAACAAGAAACATTCTGTTTTTGAGTGATGGTGTTTTTAAATGATACATAAAGAGAAATTTAAAATAACTTCATCCTGATGGAGAATCAACAAAAATATGCTTTGCAGCCTCTGGAAAATAATTTACTCAGTGAATTCAGAGAGAAAATAGTTTCCTGAATTCTAATATCTAGAAAGAATCTCTCAATGTCTCTCTTTCCCTAAAAACTTAACATTACATTCATCTATATTAAATAAGCTTTTTAAAATATATGCATATATATATATGTTTAAAACTTTTGCAAAATAATACTTCATACTATTTGCCATCATCTCAATGCTCTCATTATACAATTAAATACTAAACATGTTATGACAGATTGCAATATACTATTAATTCAGATGTTAAGAATACACTAAGGATTTGAAACTCTACAATTTTAATTCTTATTTATTTGTGGTTTACTTTGATCTTTTGTAAATATCAAAGTCCTCTAAGATTATGGCAAATAACGACTGTACTTGCCAACTACCTTCTCTATTGTAAAACTTCCTTGGTTGTGACATCCATACAAGCCCACACTTTACACACAATTCTTTCCAATGCCAGTCTCATTACCAAAACAGGTAACTAAATTTATCATTTTTATGCTAGCATAAATTCTACATATTGCTGAATCAAATGCAGTACTGCAGTGTCCCTTGATATTAATTTCTACCTACATATTTTAGAGGGATACAAGGCTTGGCTTGATGACGATGGAGTATGAAACCAGAAGAAGCAGGACCTGTGCTTCTAGATTGGCTACTACTCACCTAATGCATTTTCAACATCTTCAGAGGCATACAGCATCTTCCTCAATATCTGAAGTAGTATTTTTATAATTACACTTTGAATCATTGTTAAAGGATGATTTGAATCATATGAATTCCATTGTTTCTTGATTAAAACAGAGAGACAATGTTCAGATGTATTATTCCTTCTGTTAAACCACAGGTCATGAACCTACAGCAAAGACCTACACTGAGTATGCAATTCAAGCAACTTCAGTGCACAGTGTGGAATAATAAATAGCACATTTACTTCAAAATCCATTGTTCTATTGTGAGATCTGTGTAAAGTACAGAAACACAACAAGAGTTAGATTTTTTGCAAATTCTGCCTTGTGCTGCAACATCTCAAGATTGTTCAGTAGAAGTCATCTGCCTGCAGAACAAGCATGATTTCAGTTTTGATTTCCCTGGTGGTAATTATCTGGATATTCCTTTTGGCTACTAACATTACAAAGACAACCCATCAATCCTTAAATTTATCTTCTATAGAAAATAGCTAGCTATGATTAGAACAACTCAGTTCTGTTTATGTCTTAGAAAGGAAGAAAATCCATGAATAATTATGCCAGTATGGAATAATAAATGGCTATAAAACTAGGAGTGCCAAGACAAGAAGAAGCAAGAGGATGAAATTCAAGAGAAGACAAAATGAGGAACGCTTGGGGTGGGATTAAGGTTTCTGGTCCACAGTAAATGGTGCACACATACCTTTTTTTTTGACATAGAATGGCTGTAAATCAGAAACCGGGAAGGGTAGTTTCTCCTGGAAGATAATTCTACTGCAGCAATTAAAAGATCAGAAATAAGGAGAAATCTCAAAGAACCACGAATTGAAGAGGGAGAGCTGGGTGAGTAGGAAACAGCTGTATTAAGGCAGACCCGGGAAACCTTGAAACTTCCTGAACGAGGAAATTATCTCTACCCATCAGGATTGTTCGTGATGCTTAGGGCAGAATTACTTTTCAGTTGGGAGTAGTCTTGAACTTGGAAGAGGAAACAAGTAAATTGTAGCTTCTTACTGACTGAATGTGCAACAATTATAAAAGGAAATAAGAACTGAGGCATGAAATAATGCCTAAATATTTGTGGTTAAAATTTTAATAAAGTTATATTGACACCTTTTTTACCATATTTATTAACTATTTTGTTATTCATTAATTCCCCCATTAAAGTTTTTACTGATTATAGAACTGGGTCAAAGTTTTGCTATGTATGTATAGTATCTGAATTACCTTAGTAATGCACTTTTTATTACAAACAGTATTCTACTAACTTAAGTTTTAGTTCCACTTTTGTCAATTGTAGGATTCTCAGATGTATTTTCCTCTTGTGTAAAATGGGAAAAATAGTACCGATGACAGGGTTAAGTGGGAATTATTTGAGATAATTTACACAAAGAGCTTAAGTACTTTCCACATTCCAGGCACTGTGCTGTATAATGAAGACACATGATGGTCCTACCTTTGAGTGGTTTATATTCCACATCTGATAAATGTTTTTCTGTTTGATTTTCAAATCAGTGAAGTTTTCCAGGGCACTGCCTTGGCTTTATACACCTTCTCCCCCAGGAACTAGCTCAATGAACAGTGAATAGCAAGTATTCAACAAAATAAATTTGAGTTGCTCTATATCCTTGTGATGTAAATATGTCAGCTGTGTAATTCCTATTGCAGTCACACCCCAAAAGTCCAAAAATGTTATTAATAATACTTGAGGGTCACACAGCTAGATTATGGTGAAGACTGACCATCAACTCCATCTTTTGGATTCCTAACAATGGATTCGCCCCACCCACACACAACTTACTCATTGTTGATATTATAGGAAGAGAGTTAAGCAAAAAGAGAGGATTGAGAAATCTGGGCTTTGAAAGGGAAAAGCATATCATCTTTGCATTGATGATGGATTGTCATAGACAATTCCTGAAGATAAGCAACTCCCACAAAGAGGTACATGGCTCAGTTGGTAAAAGTCTATGAAAATCCAGACTCTGTCTCCTTCTCCATGAAATACCCGCTAGACCTTCAGTTTACAGTTCCCATGTGTGGGAACTCATGGGAAGTGCTTTATGTAAAATTAAAAAACAAATGAGTAATTCACCACTGAATCCTAACTGCTAAATGTAGGTGTGTAAACTATATTTTTAGGAATCTAATACTCAGGCTATAAATACTATCTTGTTCGTAGAGAGTATGCAGAAATATTCCTTTAAAATTATTTATCCTTTCAAAACAAAACACAGGTTGTTATGTTCATATTCCATGTGGTACATACTGCTGGGGGATGGTTTTAGGATTAGAAGGGTTGTAAATTATTTTAAATTGAATTATATTTTTATTTAGTTAGTGCAGAAGAAAATCAAGAAGAAAAGTGATTATCTTTTATTTTCTCATACAACTTTATCTGAGAATTGAAGACACTTTAGATTTGAGTTCAACATCCTACTCTGCAGAAACGACCATTGTAATAGTCTTGATAGGTATTCATTCAGCTTCGGCTTTAACTCTGAAAAAGAGTATCTCCTTAGCAGGCTTATGCTGTTTGAAGAAGTCTGAATGGACTCTTCTTCAACATATTGAGAGTTAATTCAATTTACTGTAATTTCGAAATGGTGGGTATGGCTCTGCACAAAGAATAGCATGGAATATCTGATTCCTCCTTTTTCCATGTGGACCTCTCATATTTGGAGAATATTGGTGGGTCTCATCAAAACTTTTTCACAGTAAAGTTGTTGTAGTTATTTGAGTTATACCTCATCTGGTATGCTTTTCAGACATGTGTATATCCTATTCTTTCTACCCAGGTATTAAATATTCTTAAAATATATCATCTGTAATTGAACACAATATTTCAGATGTATTTTAACCACGTACAGACCATCATGCCAAGTTATCTTTTTATTTCAGGAAACAATTCTTTTTTAAGATTAATTCAGCTCTTTTCACAGCCATACCAGCATGTTTCCTCTTTTTGTGCACATAACAGAAAAAGATGTTAGTAAAGATTTAGATGCCCTCATTCTATAGTGGGGGGCTCAGTCTTTCAAATTGATTTGTGGAACTTTTCATTTATTTCTATTACTTTGCATTTCTTTTGCTGGGACTGATTATTCCAATAATTTGAGATCTGATGAACATGTATGTATCAGTTCAGAAGATATGCTCCACTGCTGTCTGCTACCTGGATTCAAATCCTGGTTCAGACACTTATTAGCTGTGTATTTGTGAGCAAAGCAACCAGTGTCAAAAAATTTACTCATCTGTAAAATAGGAATAATAACAGTAACTGCTTATAAATTAGATGAAGTTTCTCAAAAGATTAGCTCAGTGCCTGACCCATGAAAATTTTGAAAAAAATACCTTAGCTATTATCATTGTCATTATTAAAGATACTAGCTATCACAGCAAGTGTAATAAAGTATGGAAATTTGTAGCTGTTATATATACACTTTTTCTAATATCTTTATTGGAGTACAATTTCTTTACAACTGTGTGTTAGTCTCTGTTTTATAAAAAAGTGAATCAGCTATACACATACATATATCCCCATATCTCCTCCCTCTTGCATCTCCCTCCCACTTTCCCTATCCCACCCCTCGAGGTGGTCACAAAGCACAGAGCTGATCTCCCTGTGTTATGCACCTGCTTCCCACTAGCCATCTATTTTATATTTGTTAGTATACATAAGTACATGCCACTCTCTCACTTCATCCCAGCTATCCCAGCTTACCCTTCCTCCTCTCTGTGTCCTCAAGTCCATTCTCTATGTCTGCATCTTTATTTCTGTCCTGCCCCTAGGTTCTTCAGAACCATTTTTTTTTTTAGATTCCATATATGTGTTAGCATATGGTATTTGTTTTTCTCTTTCTGACTTACTTCACTCTGTATGACAGTCTCTAGGTCCATCCACCTCACTACAAATAACTCAATTTTGTTTCTTTTTATGGCTGAGTAATATTCCATTGTATATATGTGCCACATCTTCTTTATCCATTCATCTGTTGATGGACACTTAGGTTGTTTCATGTCCTGGCTATTGTAAATAGAGCTACAATGAACATTGTGGTACATGACTCTTTTTGAATTATGGTTTTGTCAGGGCATACGCCCAGTAGTGGGATTGCTGGGTCATATGGTAGTGCTAGTTTTAGATTTTTAAGGAACCTCCATAGTGGCTGTATCAATTTACATTCCCACCAACACTGCAAGAGGGTTCCCTTTACTCCACACCCTCTCCAGCATTTATTGTTTGTAGATTTTTTGATTATGGTCATTCTGACTGGTGTGAGGTGATACCTCATTGTAGTTTTGATTTGCATTTCTCTAATGATTAGTGATGTTGAGCGTCCTTTCATCTGTTTGTTGTCAATCTGTATATCTTCTATAGAGAAATGTCTATTTAGGTCTTCTGCACATTTTTGGATTGAGTTGCTTGATTTTTGATATTGAACTGCATGAGCTGCTTGTAGAGTTTGGAGGTTAATCCTTTGTCAGTTGCTTCATTTGCAAATATTTTCTCCCATTCTGAGGGTTGTCTTATTGTCATGTTTATGGTTTCCTTTGCTGTGCAAAAGATTTTAAGTTTCATTTGGTCCCATTTGTTTATTTTTGTTTTTTCTTTCCATTTCTCTAGGATGTGGGTCAAAAAGCGTCTTTCTGTAATTTATGTCATAGAGTGTTCTGCTTATGTTTTCCTCTAAGAGTTTTATAGGGTCTGGCCTTACATGTAGGTCTTTAATTCATTTTGAGTTTATTTTTGTGTATAGTGTTAAGTGGTGTTCTAATTTCATTCTTTTCAATGTAGCTGTCCAGTTTTCCCAGCACCACTTATTGAAGAGGCTGTCTTTTCTCCATTGTATATCCTTGCCTCTTTTATCAAACATAAGGTAAACATAGGTGTGTGGATTTATATCTGGGCTTTCTATCCTGTTCCATTGATCTATATATTTGTTTTTGTGTCAGTACCATATTGTCTTGACTACTGTAGCTTTGTAGTAGAGTCTGAAGTCTGGGAGCCTGATTCCTCCAGCTCCGTTTTTCATTCTCAAGATTGTTTTCGCTATTTGGGTCTTTTGTGTTTCCATAAAAATTGTGAAATTTTTTATTCTAGTTCTATGAAAAATGCCATTGGTAGTCTGATAGGGATTGCAGTGAATCTTTAGATTGCTTTGAGTAGTATAGTCATTTTCACATTGCTGATTCTTCCAATAAAAGAACATGCTATATCTCTCTATCTACTGGTATCATCTTTGATTTCTTTCATCTGTGTCTTATAGTTTTCTGCATACAGGTCTTTTGTCTCCTTAGGTAGGTTTATTCCTAGGTATTTTATTTTTGTTGTAATGGTAAATGGGATTGTTTCCTTAATTTCTCTTTCAGATTTTTCATCATTAGTGTATAGGAATGCAAGAGATTTCTGTGCATTAATTTTGTACCCTGATACTTTACCAAATTCATTGATTAGCTCTAGTAGTTTTCTGGTAGCATCTTTAAGATTCTCTATTTATAATATCATGTCATCTGCAAACAGTGACAGCTTTACTTCTTCTTTTCCAATTTGGATTCCTTTTATTTCTTTTTCTTCTCTGATTGCTATGGCTAAATCTTCCAAAACTATGTTGAATAATAGTGGTGAGAGTGGACAAGCTTGTCTTGTTCCAAATCTTAGTGGAAATGGTTTCAGTTTTTCACCATTGAGAACAATGTAGCTGTTGGTTTGTCATATATGGCCTTTACTATGTTGAGGTAAGTTCCCTCTATTCCTAATCTCTGGAGGGTTTTTATCATAAATGGGTGTTGAATTTTGTCAAAAGCTTTCTCTGCATCTATTGAGATGATCATATGGTTTTTCAGCTTCAATTTGTTAACATGTCTTATCACATTGATTGGTTTGCATATATTGAATAATCCTTGCATTCCTTGGATAAACCCCAATAGATCGTGGTGTATGACCCTTTTAATGTGCTGTTGGATTCTGTTTACTAGTATTTTGTTGAGGATTTTTGCATCTATGTTCCTCAGTGATACTGGCCTGTAGTTTTCTATCTTTGTGACATCTTTTTCTGGTTTTGGTATCAGGGTGATGGTGGCCTCATAGAATGTGCTTGTGAGTGTTTCTCGCTCTGCTATATTTTGGAAGAATTTGAGAAGGATAGGTATTAGCTCTCCTCTAAATGTTTGATAGAATTTGCCTGTGACACCATCAGGTCCTGGGTTTTTGTTTGTTGGAAGATTTTTAATCACAGTCTCACTTTCAGTGCTTGTGAGTCATGTATTTATTTTTTCTATTTCTTCCTGGTTCAGTGTAGGAAGATTGTGCTTTTCTAAGTATTTGTCCATTTCTTCCAGGTTGTCCATGTTATTGGCATATAGTTTCTTGTAGTAATCTCTCATGATCCTTTGTATTTCTGTAGTGTCAATTGTTACTTCTCCTTTTTAATTTCTTCTATTGTTATGAGTCTTCTCCCTTTTTTTCTTGATGAATCTGGCTAATGGTTTATCAATTTTATTTAGCTTCTCAAAGAACTAGTTAGGTTTATTGATCTTTTCTATAGTTTCCTTCATTTCTTTTTCATTTATTTCTGCTCTGAACTTTATGATTTCTTTCCTTCTGCTAACTTTGGGGGGTTTTTGTTCTTCTTTCTCTAATTCCTTAGGTGTAAGGTTAGGTTGTTTATTTAAGATGTTTCTTGTTTTTTGAGGTAGGATTGTATTGCTATAAACTTCCCTCTTAGAACTGCTTTTGCTGCATCCCATGTGTTTCAGGTTGTTGTATTTTCATTGTCAATTGTTTCTTGGTATTTTTTGATTTCCTCTTTGCTTACTTCAGTGATCTCTTGGTTATTAACTAGTGTATTGTTTAACCACCATGTGTTTGTATTTTTTAGATTTTTTCCTGTAATTGATATCTAGTCCCATAGTGTCATGGTCAAAAAAAATACTTGGTACGATTTCAGTTTTCTTAAATTTACCAGGACTTGATTTGTGACCCAAGAAATGACCTATCCTAGAGAATGTTCCATGAGGATTTGAGAAGAAAGTGTATTCTGTCATTTTGGGATGGAATGTCCTATAAATATAAATTAAGTCCACCTTGTTTAATGTATCATTTAAAGCTTGTGTTTCCTTATTTATTTTTATTTTGGATGATCTGTCCATTGGTGAAAGTGGGGTGTTAAAGTCCCCTACTATAACTGTGTTACTGTCGATTTCCCATTTTATGGCCATTAGAATTTGCCTTATGTATTGAGGTGCTCCTATGTTGGGTGCATAAATATTTACAATTGTTATATCATCTTCTTGGATTGATCCCTTTATCATTATGTAGTGTCCTTCTTTTTCTCTTGTAATAGTCTTTGTTTTAAAGTATATTTTGTCTGATATGGGAATTTCTGCTGAAAGATCAGCTCTTAACCTTATGGGGATTCCCTTATGTGTTACTTGTTGTCTTTCTCTTGCTGCTTTTAATATTTGTTCTTTGTATTTAATTTTGATAGTTGGATTAATATGTATCTTGGCATGTCTCTCCTTGGATTTATCCTGTATGGGACTCTCTGTGCTTCCTGGACTTGATTAACTATTTCCTTTCCCTTATTATGGAAGTCCCTTTCTTTTTCTCTTCTTCTTCTGGGACCCCTATAATTTGAATGTTGGTGCATTTAATATTGTACTAGAGGTCTCTGAGACTGTCCTCAATTCTTTTCATTCTTTTTTCTTTACTCTGCTCTGTGGTAGTTATTTCCACTATTTTATCTTCCACGTCACTTATCCGTTTTTCTGCCTCAGTTATTCTGCTACTGCTTCCTTCTAGAGCATTTTAAATTTCATTTATTGTGTCGTTCATCACTGTTTTTTTGCTCTTTGGTTCTTCTAGTTCCTTGTTAAAAGTTTCTTGTATTTTCTCCTTTCTATTTCCAAGATATTTGATCATCTTTATTATCATTACTCTGTTTTTTTTTTTTTTTTTTTTTTTTTTTTTAGGTAGACTGCCTATTTCCTCTTCATTTGTTTGGTCTGGTGTGTTTTTATCTTGCTCCTTCATCTGCTGTGTGTTTTTCTTCCTTCTCATTTTGCTTAATATACTGTGTTTGGGTTCTCCTTTTCACAGGCTGCAGGTTCATTGAACTGCTTCTCACAAGCAGTTCCTGTTGTTTTCAGTGTCTGCCCCCAGTGGCTAAAGTTGGTTCAGTGGGTTGTTTAAGCTTCCTGGTGGAGGGGATTGGTGCCTGTGTTCTGGTGGATGAGCCTGGATCTTGTCTTTCTGGTGAGCAGGACTGTGTCTGGTGGTGTTTTTTGGGGGTGTCTGTGACCTTATTATGATTTTAGGCAGCTTCTTTCCTAATGAGTGGCCTTGTGTTCCTGTCTTGCTAGCTGTTTGGCATAAGGTGTTCAGCACTGTAGCTCACTGGTCATTAAGTGGAGCTGGGTCTTAGCATTGAGATGGAGATCTCTGGGAGAGCTTTTGCTGTTTGATAATACATGGAGCCAGGAAGCCTCTGTTGGGCCAATGTCCTGAATGTGGTTCTCCCACCTGAGAGGCACGGGTCTGACACTGGAATGGAGCACCAAGACTCTGTCAGCCACATGGCTCAGAAGAAAATGGAGAAAAAAAGAAAGAAAGAAAGAAAGAAAGAAAGAACAAATAAAATAAGATAAATTATTAAAAATAAAAAAATTAAAATTTATTAAAAATAAAAAAAAAATTTAAAAAGACAGAAGAGAGCAACCAAACCAAAAAATAAATCCACCAATGATAAAAAGCACTTAAAAATATACTAAAACAAAATACAATAAAACAAAACAAAACAACAACAACAAAAAAAAACCAGACAGAGAGAACCCTAGGACAAATGGTAAAAGCAAAGCTATACAGACAAAAATCAGACAAAGTCCACCACCTCAATTTTGGGATGATTCATTGTCTCTTCAGGTTTTCCAGAGATACAGCATGCATCAAACTGATTGTGGAGATTTAATCCGCTCTTCCTGAGGCTGCTGGGAAAAATTTCTCTTTCTCTTCTTTGTTCACACAGCTCCTGAGGTTCAGGTTTGGATTTGGCCTTGCCTCTGCGTGTTGGTCACCTGAGGGTGTCTGTTCTTCACTCATACAGGACAGGGTTAAAGTAGCAGCTGATTAGTGGGCTCAGGCTCACTCAGACTGGGAGGAGGGAGGGGTACGGAATGTGGCATGAGCCTGTGGCAGCAGAGGCCAGTGTGATGTTGTGACAGCCTGAGGCATGCCTTGTGTTCTCTCGGGGAAGTTGTCCCTATATCACAAGACCCTGGCAGTGGCAGGCTGCACAGACTCCTGGGAAGAGAAGTGTGGATAGTGACCTGTGCTTGCACACAGGCTTCTTGGAGGCTTCAGCATCAGCCTTATAATCTCATGTCCATCTCTGGTGTCTGTGCTGATAGCTGCAGCTTTCACCTGTCTCTGGAGCTCATTTAGATGGTGCTCTTGATCCCCTCTCCTCGTGCACCCTAAAACAATGGTCTCTTGCCTCCTAGGCAGTTTCAGACTTTTTCCCAGACTCCCTCCCAGCTAGCTGTGGTGCACTAACCCCCTTCAGGCTGTGTTCATGCAGCCAACCCCAGTCCTCTCCCTGGGATCTGACCTCCAAAGCCCGAGCCTCAGCTCCCAGCCCCCATCTAACCCAGCAGTTAGCAGGCAAGCCTCTCAGGCTCTTGAGTGCTGGTATGCACCGATACTCTGCGCAGTAATCTCTCCACTTTTCCCTCTGCGCCCTTGTTGCTGTGTTCTCCTCCATGGCTCCAAAACTTCCCCCCTCCACCACCCGCCATCTCCACAAGTGAAGGGGCTTCCTAGTGTGTGGAAACCTTTCCTCCTTCACAGCTCCCTCTCACTGGTGCAGTTCCCATCCCTATTCTTTTGTCTCTGTTTTTACTTTTTCTTTTGCCCTATCCAGGTACGTGGGGAGTTTCTTGCCTTTTGGGAAGTCTGAGGTCTTCTGCCAACATTCAGTAAGTGTTCTGTAGGAGTTATTCCACATGTAGATGTATTTCTGATGTATTTTTGGAGAGCAAGGTGATCTCCACGTATTACTGCTCCACCATCTTAAAGGTCTCATATATACATTTTTAAGCTGTAGTAAGAATTATCCACAGAGGAAGACTAGGCACAAAAATTAGAGCCAGTCTCTAGTGTTTTAACTAATCTCTTTAGGGTTATTTCCCTACTTGAAAGCCCATCTGAATTGAACATTCAGTTGATGTTAACTGTTGAGGATCATAGCATTCTCCTTTGAACTGTTTACATAAAAGGTACTTTAAATTTTTATTTATGTTTTACTGGGCAGTAATGTGATGTTTCTTAAGTTTTAGCTTCAGAACTCAGATTTTCCAAAGTTAAAAAATATCAGAAATACATTTATTTGTTCCCAGCTTTGTTATACTTCTCTCCTTTTATTATTTTAGGTCACTCACACTTTTTAAAAAAAAATTATTCATTTAACACAGATTTTTTGAATTCCTACTGTGATAATGTAAGTTTCTTATTCTTGGTAAATTAGTGGTTCATGGGACAAACTAAACATGATTTTGCATTTGATTCTTCAATTTATGTAAGAGGTATAATAAAAGCATGAACAAGAAGATAATGACTTATCTTGGTGAGATTTTTCAGTTCCTTGATATCTAATTGTCATGAATTGTGGTATTTGAATTCATTAGAAATACTGAGGTGTATCTCACAAATCTCTTCACCTATTATCAATTTAGCTTGTACACAGAACCAGATTTTCTCTTAGCCTCTCTATGAAGCTCATTTTTATTAAAAAGATGTTAGGGCTTCCCTGGTGGTGCAGTGGTTGAGAGTCCACCTGCCAATGTAGGGGACACGGGTTCATGCCCTGGTCCAGGAAGATGCCACATGCAGTGGAGGGGCTGGGCCCATGACCCATTGCTGCTCAGCCTGCACGTCTGGAGCCTGTGCTCCACAATGGGAGAGGCCACAGCAGTGAGAGGCCCATGTACGGCAAAAAAAAAAAAAAAAAAGAAGTTAGAGGGAGAATAGTTTTCAAAAATTTTAAGCTTTCCCTGTCATCTCTTAACTGTAGCCCAAAAAATAGACCTATGAATGTCTTATTTGAATTATAACATAGTCTATAAAGATCTACTTAATACTTGGCATGGTTAAAATCTTTTCAAGTTTTTGTTTATAATTTTATTAAGAACTATATTATACTTAAAAATGTGTATATAATTTTATACATACTATTTTAAAAAAGAATAAAGTAAACATCCCATATGTATACCACATAACTTAAGATATAGAATATTCCAGAGGCTTTCAAGCTCTCAGTTTGTCCCTTTTTGATTACATTATGCTTTCCGCTCAAACATAAATATCCTGGCTTATGTATTCATGAGTTACTTGCTTTCCTTTATAATTTCACTCCATATGTGAGAAACCCTAAATGATAGGTTTATATGTACCTACATATTAGGTATACTGTGAAATTTTGTGTAATTCTGATTCACTGTAGTTAATATTCTGTGAAATGAGTTTTGTTTAATATTTATTTTTGAGCATTAATTTATGTTGAAGTTTTGATATTGAACATTCACTTTAGATTTTGAAATTTCATTCTATTGATGAAGTGAATTACAGTGCATTGAATCGTATAAATACACCACAGATGTTTTACACATAATGATATCATGAACAGTTTTTATGTATCTCCTGGAGCAAAGATGTAAGAATATCTTTAGAAATATATGCCTAGGGGATGAATTACTGTAGCTTAGCATTTGCATCCTTACATTACTAGATAATTCCATATTATTCTCCCTAGTTATTGAATCAATATATATTCCCACAAACAGTATATGATACTTCACCTGGTTTCACAGCCTCCCCAGAATGTAGTGTTACTAGATTCTATAATATTAGTACATTTTATTAAATAAGAAATTGAATCTATTTGTGATTTTATATTAATGGATGCCCCCAAAGGTGGAGTTTTAGAGGTATCAAAGGAAGTCAGTAATTATTATCAAGTAAAGGATTACCTATTCTTAATATGTGGGATGGGGAGAGACATTCTGGGGCCAGAGTAGGGGCATGAAACTTAGCAAAAAGAAATACTGAAAATAACTAGAAAGCAAGAGAGAGTATGGGACATCTCAGGAACTGGAAAAACAAATCAGAAAACTGAGGAGTAAGGAAGGGGGAGGCAGTGTTGTCAATGGGGGATCTGCTTATAATCCTCAAATTCTAGAGATAATATTCAGGCTACAGTACTGGGGGAGGTGGACCAGACTGGAGGTGGAGAAATAGATGTGATGAAAGGTTAAAGTGGCCAATAATAAGGTAGAATTGTGGGAGCCAGGAGAAATTGACTATTTTGTAGATGAATTAGTAAGAGAGAAGGAGAAATTAAGGATGACTGTCAAATTTTTAGGATAAACTAGAGGGTGAAGGGGATATGCAACTAAGAGGGGCATATGTAATTCCAAGTATGTTGGAATTTGCCAGGGGGACATGCAAATGCATATATGCACAGGAGAGGTGGGTCTGTTGTTAAGAAAATAGATATAGAGATTTAAAAGCTGTGGTCTACAAACTATCCAGAATCACTTGTCCTGAAAAATTTTAAATATTATTGAGTAGTTTCCAGTAGGGGAAAATCTTAATTCAAAACAATGGACTTTCAGAAAGTCAAGGTATCAAAGATAATAACAATAATAACATATCTTTTAAACATACCCACACACACTGTTTGACAATTTACTAGCTTTCTTACATTAAAGAAGAGTTCTTATCTTTACTGTTATCTTGGGCTAGTCCAAAACTAAATCTGTGAAGCAAAATTTGAAGAAATGACCGTCTGAACCTAAGCCCCAGTGACATTAACTTGTCAAGTACGGATGTATCAAGAATGAACTGCATTTATGTAACAACTTATTCTTGTTGCTAATGGTTTCCATTTGTTGGTACATGTAGAGGACTCCATAGGGACTAACTTTCAAGGATATAAGGAAGCTTATAGATCAGGGTTTCTCCATAACTTCACTATCATGTTTTGGACCAGTTGATTATTTCTTGGAGGTGCTGTTATGTGCAATGTAGGGTGTGTAGTGGTATCCCTGGCCTCTACATGCCAGTAGAACACCCCTCCTAGTCATGACAATCAAAACTGTCTCCAGACATTGTCTTTGCTGAAGTGGATTCAAATCTCCCACTGTTGATTTTAGAGCCACAGCTGTAGATATTTAAGAAGGGAAACGTTAAGGTAATGTTTCAAGCAATACCAGTTACCTATGCCAATCAAGAGCGTTCTTTTTACACTTTACTCTGTTTTACAAATTCTTATTCCCTTAGCCAAAAAAAGAAGAGATAACAAGGAGTTTTGTTAGTGTTTCAGCTGTAAGCTGTGCTCTCAACAACTGGTAGCTGTCACCATTAAGAAGACATGCCTGCCAAGGCAGTGGCTCACAGTATTACCTACCCTGTAGGAAATATGTTAAGATGGAAATGAGTTGCTTTCATCCATGTGGTCAAATCACATGAAGCATGAAGCCACCTCAGTAAGCACAGCTGGCAGGCAAGCACCTTATTCTTGAGCTTTAACAGTGATGTTCCTGGCTGGAAGGATGGAGAGGAGATTGATTCTCAACTGCTGCTTTTGACAGTAGGTATTGTAGTTATTGACAATACGTTTCTGTTAAACTAGAGATATTATTTCTGTGTTTGGTTTTCATTTACTCTGTGCAATTCTCTCTAGCATCTTGTGAATTCCTATTCCCCAGAGATGTAGAAAGCCTTGTGATGTAACCTACACTGCTGATCAAATGTTTTGCCATTCTCTTCTTTATCACCTATATTATCTGTATGTGCATATGTGATTGTGTTAAGGGAGTGTGTGTGCTTTCCACATGAGGTTTAACACAGTGTGATTTGAAAGTTACAGAAAACTACGTAAGTGTTGTAAATTAAATTTGCCCAGACACAGTCAGACATGAGATGGGCTGTCCAAATGCTAATTATTTCTCCTTGTACTCCTTTTAAACAGGGATGTGTACTTATTTAAACCTGAGAAACATAGAATCCAGTATCAGAATAACCAGGTTTTGTTTGAATGATTATGTGCAATGGGATTGTGACAGATGCTGAATAAATAATGGATTAATAACAGGAATATGGTTTTCCAAACAACTGTGTGTGAAGAGCTGTAATAGATGGTTTTCAACTTTTCTTTTTTGAATAATACTCTTCAATATCTTACAATTTCGTTCCCATTGATTTGAAAATCCAACTTATCATGAAAGATATTGCTTCTCCTTTATATTTTTCTCATTTCCAACTTCTACTAGAAAAGCTATATGAGCATATGAATATAAACTGCACAGCAACTGTTCCCATAGGGTAGAAGCGTTTGATACACTGCACTTATTTTTGTTGACGTTGTACAAATAAGAGTTACCATATTTCCTAAGTTTTGAATTGATATTTCTTAACTTTTAAAAGTTTAATTATTAAATATTTGATACATATAGAATGTATATAGCATATATGTAAGTGATGAAGCATAATAATGAAATGAAAATCTAGGAACCCACCATCTCTTATAACAAATCGAACATTAGCAATGTCATTTCATCTAAATACATGCTTATTTTCCATCCCTCTCCCTTTCCTTCTCCAACAGGTAACCATTTCCCTAAATACAGTGTTTATTTAATTTGATTCTCAAATTAGATTTGGTCTCTGGCTCCATCTTCCATTGGTGACCCTGACCCACTCTCCAGATCTGATGTTTTGGAATGGATGAAATAACCTTTAACCACTGACTTTCATAGGAAAATGCTTATGCTGAAGCCCATGGCACTTTCTGTTTCTGAACACTTAACCTTTGTTATAATTCTGGGAAAGTCATTGACATCAACACCTTTGAGTGGTCATTCAGTCAGACCCACCCTAGTCACACTAAGGAAGGTGAATTCATTGAAGTCATTTATTTTTTAATTAAAGATCAAATAAACATGTCTTTCATGGCCATGTTTTCCTTCAGGAAAGACCAGTGCAGTATGATTAAACAACCTGTAGTGCCAACCCACAGATAGATTAACCTACAATCTATCTGACGACAATGAGCTTGCTATTCAAAAGCACCTTCAAGAAAAGTAACCTAGTCCCACTCCACATTCAATCACATCCAGCAATGGAAAGCTCTACCATATAGAAATTCCAGAGCAGCACTTACACAAGATGCTTCTACAGAATATAGTGTGAAATCTAATAATCAAAAGTGTAAATGTATGAAGTTAAAAATTAAAGAGTGCATTATCTTCATTTTGATAAAAATAAACACACTCTATGTGCTTTACCTCCACTTATTTCTAAAAGTTGTATCTAAGAGTTTCTGGAATCAGAATTTTTGATTTAATTAAATTAATTCAATTAATTAATTTAAAGTAATTAAATTAATTAATATTTAATTAATGTGTTACCTATAATTCCTCTCTAAATTGATATGATCTAACAGTGGATATAACCCAACACTGATGTTAATCCATTATCTAACAATGGCATTGATTTGGCTTATTATTTATGGAAAAATGTAGAAACTTTAAGATGCTATTTTCACCAAAGTAGATTTAGCCAGAGTTTGCAAATATACTTACTCACAGATCTTAATTAAATAAATGATGCCATACAAATGGTTTGTTTCTAAAATGAAACTTTGATATCTTAGTATTAGAAGTTGAGAATAAAGTGTCACATTGGTCTTCAAGGAAGTGCTGGCTAATGCACTGTGATTTATTACAGTACTTTACAACCCTGTCTTGCTTTCCATCACTGCAATACTTTTTTAAAATGTTGATGTTTGGACCCACCATCTTAATATCTGCTTTCATTTAGTGAATTGGGGCTCAGGGTTCAGTATTTAGAATTTCCCTGATGATTCAAAAGTACAACCAAGGTTACAAAAACTGCTCTGTTATGACACCTATTTAAGTATGTATGCAGGTTCATCTAGGAAACAGTTTAAGACTACATTGCCTATGGACAGTCTAGCCCATCAAAACAGTATTACCTTGTGGTTCAAGATATAGATTTTTAAGTCAGATAGTATGCTTTTAGAATTCTGAATGTGATGGATTTGCAACTTTGGAAAATGTACCTAGACTATCAAGCTATTCAAGGGTACCTCAGTTTTCTCATACATGATAGTGACCTCACAGAATTACTGTAAAGATTAAATGAAATAATATACATACAATATGTAAACTATTTGGTAGAATACTAGACATGCAATAAACTTTCAATGAATAATAATTATTTTTATTAGATCACCAAGAAGAGGAAAAATTCACTTAGATAAATGTTTGAAAAAATGATATGGCTTCTTACATATATGTATATACTAACATATATAAGCATAAATACTATATATAAAATGTACATATACATATATATGTACACATATTATATATCCATATGTTTATAATATGCAAATCTATATCCAAATGGGAGAAAGAAAAGCAATATAAATTAAGAAAAAGTAGTCTAGGAAAAATATTTAAAATTAAATGGACATGTATTAAACATTTATCATTCCAAGTATTGAGATTTCTATGATAAATAATGCAAAGTATAAAGAATAAGCTAGGTTATTTAATTTGAAATAATATATCAATAAATGAAGCAAAAAGTTATTTCTAACTGCAATATTCTCTTTTCAATGAACTGAACAGACCTTTTGAAGAGGTGGTTTCCTTATTCTCTATGTACTATATAATTCCAGGGCTATTTGTGTACTAAAAGAATAGAAAAAATAAAGCAAAAGCACAGAGAGTGGAGAAAAAGTATCCCATGGAAAGATACAAATATATTTACTAAATTTCCTAAGATGGATTTTTTTCCACAGGGGCAATGCCTAAAACTTAGAAGACAAATTAGTTACTAGAATACTCAATCCAAACTAGAGACAGTATCACACAAAGAGATAATCAAGACTAAATGTTCACACTAGGAAAGAGAATGAGTAAATCAGAATGTGACATGGAAGCAGGAGAGTTTTCTGGTTAAGAACATGACTCTGCCAGTTCCTCAGAGTGTAGTCTTAGACATATTACAAAACCTCTCTTCCTCATTTTGTACAACTATAAAATAGGCAATTGCTTAGTATTTTGTGACACTCAAATGGGGTGATATAAAATTATATGCTTAGTAAATTGTATATATAATCTTATTAATAAATGCTAAATAGTTGATAACATTATTACTATTACATCTGTAGCATAGAATATTATGAGTATTCCATTGTTTTTATGATAACAGGGTAAATATTATACTATTGAGAGATATAAACAAAAAATCACATATAAGATTTATGATTTGAGCTATCTGAAGATCATGCATAAAGGAATGTGGCAAAAATTAGAAAAAAAGTGTGTTAACATGGGCAATGTTTAGAAGTAAAAAGGTAAAAGATTTTCATTTTCATCTTACATTTATCTTCTATTTTCTATAATAGGTTTACACTGATTTTATATCTAAGATTATATAAATACATATTTCACCTCATCCTCTACTGAAAGAGTTGGTATAATAATGATAGTATTTCTTCCTTAAATGTTTGCTAGAATTCACAAGTAAAGCCAACTAAGTGAAATTTCTTCATGGGGTGGTTTCTAATTACAGATTCAAGTTTTTGAACAGCTATACTACTATTCAGATTGCTGATTTCTTTTTGTGTCAGTTTTATAACAGGTATTTTTCAAGAAATCTCTTCATTTTGTCTAAGGTTCCTATGATGTTATTCATAGCATCTTCTTATCACATTAATGTCTATAAGATATGTACTGATATCTACTAAACTTTTTCCCTTTTCTTCAGTGTTAGGAGTTTATCAATTTTATTGACACTTTCAAAAGACCCACTTTGGGTTTTGTTTATTGTTCTGTTTTATCTCTGGTTTCAATTTCATTAATTTATGGTTTTATCTTTACTATTTACTTCTTTACACTTATGTATTATTAATTTGTTCTTTTTCTAGTTTCTTGAGGTAGAAGCTTATATCATTGATTTTTTTCCTTAATTAAAAAAATTATCATGAAAAATGTCAAATTTGCACTAAAGTAAAAAGAATATCATAATGAACCATCATTAATTATCAGCCATCTTCAAAAATCATTAATATATTACCAAAGCTGGTTCCATCTATACTGCCCAACCATCATCCTCGCTAGTAAATTTTTTACAGTTCTGTTGAGGTACAATTTACATATCAATCCCCTATTGTCAGTGCACTCAAAGTGATTTTTAGTAAATTTATAAAGTTGTGAAACCATCACCACCATCCAGTTTTAGAACATTTCCATTACCCCAACCTACAATTCATTTAGTAGTCAGTCCCCATTCCCACACATAGCCCCAGGAAACCACTGATTTTCTGCCTCTATAGATTTATGTCTTCTAAAAATCACACTTAAATTGACTCATACAATATGTAGTATTTTGAACATAAGTATCTAACATCCTTCACTTAGCTTAATGTTATTAAGATGCATCTATGTTGTAGCAAGTTCCATTTTATTGCTAATTAATATATTGTTATGTGTATAAACCACATTTTGTTCATCCATTCACCAAATTATAGATATTTAAATTGTTTAAGATTCTCAGCTATCACATGTAATGCTGCTATAAATATTCATGTATAAGCCTTTGTACAGACATATGTTTTGATGTTTCTCTTGTTGATATCTAGGAGAGGAATTACTGGATTATATAGTAAAGTTATGTTTGATATTTTATTAAAGTACCAAATTCCCACCATTTTACATTCCCTGGGATAATGAATCTTGTTTCTAGTTTCTCCACGTTCTATCCAATACTTGTTAATGCCTATCAATTTTATTAAGTCAATTCATTGTGTATGAAGTATATCCATGTTTCTGCAAGTGGCAAAATTTCATTCTTTTTATGGCTGAGTAGTATTTCATTGTATATGTCTACCACCCCTTCTTTATTCCATTCATCTGTTAATGGGCACTTAGGTTACTTCTATATCTTGGCAATTGTAAATAATGCTGTTATGAACATTGATTGGGTTGCATGTACCTTTCAAATTAGCATTTTGGTTTTTTTAAATTTATACCCAGGAGTGGGGGCTTCCCTGGTGGTGCAGTGGTTGAGAGTCCGCCTGCCGATGCAGAGGACATAGGTTTGTGCCCCGGTCCGGGAGGATCCCACATGCTGCGGAGCGGCTGGGCCCGTGAGCCATGGCTGCTGAGCCTGCGCATGCAGAGCCTGTGCTCCCAACGGGAGAGGCCACAGTAGTGAGAGGCCTGCGCACCACAAAAAAAAATAATAATAATACCCAGGAGTGGAATTTCTAGGTCATATGGTAGTTCTATTTTTAGTTTATTGAGAAAACTTCACATTGTTTTATACAATGGCTACACCAATTTATGCTCCCACCAACAGCGTACAAAGGTTCCCTTTTCTCTACATCCTCACCAACATTTGTTATTTGTGTTCTTTTTGATGACAGCCATTCTGACAAGTGTGAGGTGATATCTCACTTTCCTGATGATTAGCAATATTGAGCATCTTTTCACATACTTGTTGGGCATCTGCATTTCCTCTTTGGAAAACTGTCTATTCAGGCTTCCCATCATTTTAAATTGTGTTGTTTAGTTTTTTGGTGTTGAGTTTTATGAACTGTTTATATACGTTGGTTATTAAACCCCTGTCAGTCACATTATTTGCAAATATTTTCTCTCATCCAGTAGCTCATCTTTTCGCTTAGTCAGTTATTTACTTTGCTGTGCAAAAGCTTTTAAGTTATGACAGGGGTCCAAAACAAATTACTGCTGTGATTTATGTCAAAGAGTGTTCTGCCTATGTTTTCCTCTAGGAGTTTTAGAGTATCTGGTCTTACATTTAGATATTTAATACATTTTGAGTTTATTTTTGTATATTGTGTTAGAGAATGTTCTAATTTCATTCTCTTACATGTAGCCATCCAGTTTTTCCAGTGTCACTTAATGAGGAGACTGTCTTTTCTCCATTGTGTGTTCTTGCCTCCTTTGTGGTAGATTAAGTGACCATAATGCCATCTTTCACAGAATTAGAACAAATAATTTTAAAATTTGTATGGAAACACAAAAGACCCCAAATACCAAAACAATCTTGAAAAAGAACGGAGCTGGAGGAGTCACACTCCCTGACTTCAGACTATACTACAAAGTTACAGTGCTCAGAATAGTATGGTGTTGGCACAAAAACAGATACATAGATCATTGGAACAGGCTAGAGAGCCCAGAAATAAACCTATGCACTTATGGTAGAAATACCATATGACCCAGCAATTCCACTCCTCAGTGTATAGCTGAAACAAAACAAAAACAAAAACACTAATTTGAAAAGATACATGTACTCCTACATTCATAGCAACATTATTTACAATTGCCAAGATGTGGAAGAAACTTAAGTGTCCATAAACAGATGAATGTATAAAGAAGTTGAGGTATATATATACAATGGAACACTACTCAGTAATAAAGAAGACAATGTGTATATCTATTTGATGAATTGTCCATTAACATCTGTTGTGAGCTTGTGTTCCCCCTAAAGATATTTTGAAGTCCTAAATTCTAGTACCTGTGAACGTGACTTACTGGGAAATAGGGTTTTTGCAGATACAATCAAGTTAAAATGAACTCACAGTAGATGAGGATAGGACCTCAATCCAATACAACTAGTACCTTCATAAGAAAAGGAGAAACACACAGGAGAGAAGAACATTATGTGATGACAGAGACAGAGACTGAAGTGATGCAGCTGTAAATGGAGGAACATCAAGGAATGTCAGCAAGCACCAGAAGCTAGGAGGAGGCAAAGGAGGATTCTACTCAGTTTCAGTGGGAGCATGGTGCTACTTGATTTGGGGATTATAGCCTCTAGAATAGTGAGACAATACATTTCTGTTGTTTAAGACACCTAATTTGTGGTACTTTGTTACAGCAGCCCTAGGACACTGAAACAATATTTTTGCCAATTTTTAATTGGCTTATTTATATTCTTATTCTGAATTGTATGGGTTCTTTACATGGTCTGGATATGAGTGCATATCAGATGTATAATTTGTAAATATTTTCGTCTAGTCTGTGGCTTTTTTTTTTCCTTTATTTTTACATAATAGTTTTAGGCTCACAGCAAAATTGAGAAGAATATACACAAATTTCCCATATACCCTCTGCCTTCACACATGCATAGCCTCTCCCATTATAAACATCACCCACCAGAGTGGTACATTTATTACTGTTGATGAACCTACATTAACACATTATTATCACCCAAAGTTCAGAGTTTACATTTGGATCCACTCTAGGTGTTGTACATGCTATGTGTTGGGACAAATGCATAAAAACATGTAGACATCATGATAGTATTATAAAGTATTTTCACTGCCTTAAAAATTTCCTGCGTTCTGTCTGTTCAGCCCTCTCCCCACCCCATCTTTTCATTTCATAATGTCTTTTGAAGTACACACATGTTTTATTTGGTGAGATCCAATTTAACAATTGTATTTACTTTTATGGTTCCTGCTTTTGGTGTCATATTTTAAAACTTTTTGCATAATCCAAGGTCATAAAGAATTTCTCCTATGTTTTCTTCTATAAGTATTATAGTTTTAACTTGTAAATTTAGTTCTATGGTCAATTTTTATGTATGGAATCAAGCTGGGGACTAAACTAATCCCTTTATATGAGATTCATATTGTTCCAGCATCTTTTATTGAAAATCCTCCCATGGAATTCCTTTGGCATCTTTGTTGAAAATTAGTTAGCGATAAATGTAAGACTTTGTTTCTGGATGTTAATTCTGTTCCATTGATCTGTATGCCAATCTCTGTAGCAGTTACCTCACTGTCTTGATTGCAGTACCGTCACAGTAAGTTTTGAGATCAAGCAGTCTAAGCTTTTCATTCTGTTCTTCTTTTCAAAATTACTATGTCTATTCAGGATCCTTTTCATTTCCATGTGAATTTTAGGATCAGCTTATTTAAAAAAAAACTTACTAGGGTTTTAATAGGGATTCAATTCAATCTATAGCAAAATTCTGAAAAAAACTGTTGGCATAACAATCTAGTCTTTCAATCCATAAACATAGAATATCTCTATTTAGAGCTTAATTTCTCTCAGCAATGTTTTATAAAGTTTAGTGCATAGGTCTTGCATTTTTGTCAGTTTTATTCTTAAGTATATTATTCTTTTTGATGCTATTGTGAATGGAATTAAAAAACTTTATTTAAAGATTGTTTATTGGTATTATATGGAATAATATTGATTTTTTAATGTATTGATCTTATATATTGGGACATTGCTGAACTCATCAATTAGTTCTAGCAGGAGTTTTATGATACTTTAGAATTTTTCACATTCAGGATCATATCATCTAGGAATAAAGTTTTAGTTCCTTCTTTCCAAACTGTATGTATTTTATTTCTTTTTCTTGCCAGATTTCACTGTCTAGAAAGAACCTTCAGTACAGTGTTGAACAGAAGTGTCAGAAGTAGACACATTTGTTTTGTTTTTGATCCTAGGGAAGAAACATTTAGTCTTTCACCATGAAGTCTGATGTTTACTGTAAGTTTTTCAAGGCTACTATCAACCTGAGAACGTTTTCTTCAGTTCCTAGCTAATTGAGAGTATTTTTGGTTTTGTTTTATTTTGTTTTTTTAATCAGGAATAGGTGTTGGATTTTTCAAATGATTCTTACATGTTCGTTGAAAAGATTGTCATTGCTTCCCCTTATTTTGCTAATATGGTATATTACATTAAGTGATTTTTCAATTTTGAACCAATATTGAATTTCTGGTATAAATTCCATTTGGTCATGGTATATAGTACTTTTTATATGTTGTAAAATTCTGTCTGCTAAGATTAAGGAGTTTTGCATCTATGTTCCTGAGGGTTGTTGGTCTGTAGTTTAATATTCTTGTGATGTCTTGGTCTAGCTTTGGTATCATCATTGATCTCATAGAATGAGTTGTGAAATATTTGCTCTATTTCTATTTTCTGAAAGCTTTTAGAACATACATTATTTCTTCTTTTAACATTTCATAGGAATATCCAGTTAAGTCATCTCAAATTAGTCTTTGTGAGAAGAATCTTAATTACTAATTCAATCGTATCACTTATTATAACTCTACTAAGATTTTTCTATTTCTTCTCTTGTCAGTTTTGTTAATTTGTATCTTTCAAAAAAGTCATTGATTTGAATGTATTGTATGAGAAATAAATATGATTTCAAAACAAGTCTGGGAATTAGGACACAAGGGTCAGGTCTAACTTTTCCTCTGAAATCATTTGTAAAACATTTCATATCTCTGGGCAGCTAAACCTCTAATTTTGCCTTAGAAGGAAGAGGTTAGATAACCTTTAAGGAACCAACAGTAAAGTGATGTTTTTACATTATGAACAGAAGAATGTCCAGTTGAACAATGACAGATTTAGTTATTCGCTCCTGGATGTTTTATTTTGGAAGTTCTTATATTGTTTACATGAGTTATTTTTCACAGATGTTTTATTTTTGT
Organism: Mesoplodon densirostris; assembly: GCF_025265405.1. NCBI lineage: Eukaryota > Metazoa > Chordata > Mammalia > Artiodactyla > Ziphiidae > Mesoplodon > Mesoplodon densirostris. Next base: position 20,261,344 of record NC_082664.1, read on the forward strand.
TCTTTTTGTTGGTAGTGTATAATCAAGCTTTGAAAATATTTACTATGATATGTTTCCTTGCCCTATTGTTCCCAGGGCAGGTGGCCTGGATAACTAGGAAAACTCATTTAAAGAGCAAATATAAAATTTCATGATATTTTAACCTTTTTTGGCAAGTCTGTGATTGGGGAAAAAGCAATTTGGCAGTCATAGAACCTTTTTATCTCACCATGAATTTCACAAGTTTCATTATTTGTAAAAATAATAAATATCTTAGGAATTGTGGAACGATTACCAATGCTTTCTATAAAATAAAACACATTAAATTTATTTAACTCCATTTATTCTAGATTCTCATGTAATAAGGTAGTAGTCCTTTATGGGATATAGCCTAAAATACTGAAGCTTTCAAATATTTTTCTCCACAGCACATAATAAGGAATTTATTTTATATCACAACTTAGAATGCACACACACACACACACACACACATCTCCTTCCCACACAGTCTTAGACATGCAAATATTCCCCCAACATTTCTTGGACAATGTACAAGTGTACTTCATAATGCTATAATGTCTATTCCATTTCATTGTATTAGGTTTCATTCTTTTGAGTGGAGGGGTTACCCATTAAATTGATTTTATCACTCACTAATGGATGACAACCCACAATTTGAAAAATATTGCCAATATGTAATTGGCATTTAAATCATACACTTAGGTCACCTTTGCAGAGGTGATATGCTAAGTACTATTTGGAGAGTTGTTCAGAGGAAACTAGTGGGTAGGTCATTGGAGTGTGCCCTTTAATATGCAGGGAGAACTGGGAGATAGCACACTTCCTTGACTAATTCTATGTGCCAACACCACCATCATTTAACATCCCTACCTTACCTGTACAGTGTCCCTAATACAACTTATAAGGTAAAAAGGGCATATAGATAGATCATTTTCACAGTCAGTGAAAACTAAATTTAAATCAAAGCCTCATTTACTAAATGTATGATACAAGGTATATTAGTTTCCTAAGGCTGCCATAAAAAAGTGCTTTACACTAGGGGAGCTTAAAACAACAGAAATGTATTGTTTATAGTTCTGGAGATTAGAAGTCCAAAATCAGGGTGTCAGCAGGGACATGCTCCTTCTGAAGACTGTAGGGAAATTATTCCTTGTCTCCTCTTAGCTTCTAGTGGTTTGCTGGCAATCTTTGTCATTCCCTGGCTTGCAGCTGCATAATTTCAATCTCTGGCTCTGTTGTCACATGGTATTCTTCCTAAGTGCCTTTATCTTCACATGGTTGTCATCTTCTAAGGACACCAGTTGTATTGGATTAGCAACCCACCTTCCTCCAGTATGACTCATCTTAATTAACTACATCTGTCAAGACTATTGTGAAGTCAGGTCACATTCTGAGACACTGGGGTTAGGACTTCAACCTCTATTTTTTGGAGGGATACAATTCAACCCATAACACTGAGAAATATTTCTCCACACTCTGTTTTGTCTCAGATTTTACTTCTCAAATATCATAGTGTTATAAATTATAACTGTAGTGTCAGGAGATTTGGAAAGAGGGCAGTTGGAGGAATTAGGAAAAGGAAAAAATCATATTGGTCATAAGTCAAGAAATTGCAAAAGAAAATGTATTTTAATTTGTGAGACCACCTGAAACTGTGCCGGGCTGTTCCACTCAGAATCATTTCAAGAACTACTCTTGAAAGGCATGCTTTATTATGCTTTCAATTCCTAACTTTGACACAAAATGTGTTTTTCTGCCTCCCCTTCTTTGGCCATTAAATAGTGCTGAGTTCCTACAGTCATCCATTCCAGTGTAGCAACTCTTTCATAGATCACTGTTGTTTAGTTTATTTGCAAGAATGCTGAGTTTTGGATTAAAAAAGAAGAAAAAAAGAAAAATCCGTCAGCTGCATGGCTTTCCCCTGCTGAACTAGAGACCGGAAAATAAATGTTTGCACCTTTAATGACCTCCATTGTCCTGACTTCACAGAATCCCCAGTGGGCAGCTAATCCTTTGGAACAATACAGTACAGATGTTTCACAAGATAAGAAGACTAATTCCAGACCAATCAGAGCCACTCCAAATGTCAGCACACCAAAATAAACTTAAAATATGGGACAAACAGATGCAACCTCCACAGTCTGATCCCTTTGTCAGTGAGTCATTCTACTGTAATGGGCGATATTTCTGCTTTGTTTACGTCGATGGCAACTTTCTCCTTAGTAAGAACTAAGCTGCCCTAGGTGTTCTCTCATATTTGCTATGCTCACTACTGTCAGAAATTCCCCTCAACGTAAACACTGCTTGACATCTCTGAACTTTTACATTTACCTCTGCCTCTGAAATTACTGTCATGGTTTTATATCTGGATAATAAGTAGTTCAGTGGTGTTCAACAATTCAAAGAAGTTTTGATTAAGGCAGAGAAAATGTCCCCAGATCTCCACTATGAGAAAAAGAATTACTTTGCTTAAATAAAACATGTTGCAAAATCTTCTGGAATTATCCAGATAAATGCTATAAGTTTCCTATATTTTTATGTTTATAGTAAAAATAACTCTAATGTGATTACTAAATATGAGGTAATAGAAGTGAAGTTGATATTAATAATAAATATAACACACTTATTTCTTACATGTATTTTATTTAACAATTTACTATTTCATCTATAGATTAATATTTTCCTGATTCTAAGAACACACAGACAAAGCAACAGTCTTGGGGAGAAAAGGGTAACCTCCTTTCCCTTAAAGATTACATTCAATGTACAAGTCAATGTGAGAATTTTTCTCGACTTACAAAACATTAAAATGTTAATCATAAATGTTGAGAAAATACAGAATTCCTCCATAATATATAAAAATGTCCATATTGTAGAAAACCAGAAAACATTTTGATAAAAGACTACTATTTAAATGCCTTAGGATTTAGATTATTTTAAACCAATTTTGAGTTATGATTAAAAATTGATAATTGGGAGATGTAAGACAGTAAAAATATTTTTAAGACTCATGAGAAGATTTCATTCCTTCTCTTTGTAAATTTAACTTGGCTTTAAACACTGTGACTAGCCCCCCCACCCCAGGTATAAGTAATGGAGAATCCTCCCCAAATTTTTTCAAGTATTTGGGCCAATGGAGTTGTTGAAATAAAACAACTGGAAGGACCAAATTAAGGCAACAGATTATCAGGTCTATTGCATTGGAAAAGATTGTGCCCTATGACAAGTTTTCAGGTGAATTTCTGGGTTAAAATGAGAAAACAATACAATTTTGTATCCAGTTGCAGGGAGGGTTGGTGGTTCCAGAGTAATTACACTCTTTAGGTTCTTTCTTGCCCTTATCAGCACAGTCTCTTGCCTCCTCAGCAATACCAACTTAAATAGTTTTATTGTTTTTTTAATCCTTGTTTGCTTTTCTTTTCAAATGTCCTGGTTTTCCTTTTACTTGTTGAAGTTTAAAATTGGGAGTGTGTTTGGTAAAAATAAATAAAAGATGTGTGTCTGTTTATTCTTTCATTTGTTTATTTACTTAACTTAATTTTTTGATGTGTGCCTGCTTAGATTCTCATTCCATAATTCTTTGGACAATAATTTGTATCTACCTAGGAGTTCAATGATTTCTGGAGCACTGTGATCAGCTACAGATCAGCCAAGAAGACATTATCTGCGTAATGGAAATCATGTGAGGAAAACATAAGAGTGGATATAAATGTTTCTCTCTCTCTCTCTCTCTCTCCTGTGTGTTTGTGTGTGTGTGTGTCTGTTTTTCTGATCTTCTTTCTTTTATTCTCTTTGTTGATCCATCATCCTCTTCTTCTGTTTCTTTCTTTGGACTTCAGTAGTTTTGCTATGAAGCCCGTTTTATAGTAAATTTAGAGTTGAAAATAGATGAACAGAAAGTTAAAGCTTTCTGGTAAGTCAACTCTATTATGTAATGTATTCACTGTTATACTATATCATCTTTTCCCCAAACAAATTCTCATTTTAAAAGAATATTTTAATTTTGTTTCCTTGCTTACTTATTTGTTTTCAATCCATTACTTAAAAAAATAACAATATTAAGATATTATTGAACTCTGTGAATCTGAACCACAGTTTAGCTTTACCAGCAGAACTATGGCCAACTTACTCACATGCTTGTTTTGTCAGTTTGTTTTGTATTGTTTACTGCCTGTACCCAGGAATAGAGCAGTTAATAGAACTGAACATTTATCAGATGGCTGTCCAGTAAACATGCATGCTTAAAGAGGATAATCCATGTAGTATGTTTCTTCTAGGAGACACCAAAGCCTTCCTAACTCTAGCTTATGATCAATTTATGTTCTGGCGGTTGAGAATGGAGTAGAATAATTTAACTCAACCGGCTTGATTTTTAGAATATTCATTTAAACCAGTCACATATTAAATGTTGATGTAGTCTTTGCACTTGAAAAGACACTTATGGAACTTGAATAATATTTTTGATGTCTAACATTGGTTGCTGACTTAGCTGATTACAGTGTCCATAAAGACCTTCATTCCAATCTTTGAGAAAAAAATATGAATGAATGTCCAAGGTAAATTTATGCTTACTACAAGAGGACAGCCAAAAAGTCATAGAAGTTTGGGAGTTTGGGAAAGGAAGAAAACACTTTTGTAAATTAGTAAACATTTGGTGATAAAGATGGGAAGAAAATTTGACATTTGGCACCAATTTTCCCTATAAAATGACAGATAGTTTAGCATTCTGCAAAGTATTTCTTAGAAGCAAAACCCAGAAGATCCATTAGATCTATGTCTTTATAGTGATAATTTGTGATTTATCACATTATACAACATTAATTCTTGTATGTAACATTGTATGTAATATTAATTGTAATACAATATTAATAAGTGGATTGAATATTATTTTTAAATGAAATCAAATTCATGAGAGCCATACTGAGGCACTTTTGCTTTCCTATTTGATCAAATCCTTTCTTCCAAAAATATGTCTTATTTAATCTCTTCTGAAAAAAGGTTATCATGAATTTCTTGGACTATTTCATAATTTGGGGCTTCTTGGTGTTAATAAGAAAACTATTCATGAGACAAATATCTGAACATTTACAGGTTCATCCATCATAGTGAAGAAAGATTTAAATATTCTGAGAAATTTCTGATGAGAGCCATAGTGAGAGGGAAAACTTATTTAAAATAATAAGATTTTTCTGGTCATGTGCCATACTTCTTGATCCATTGTGTTTGGCACCAGGAAACAACTTGGCATGAACTGTTGAAAAATCCATCAGCAACTGTGTCAACTTTATCACTTCCTGAGCTCATGCTTGCAGGAAATGGATACAAAAACAATGATTTAAAAGGGGAAAGATTACTCTTTGCCATTTGAAAAATTTTAAAAATATGCATTTAACACTTACTTGCTTTTTTCCTTGTAGTAAATAAGTTGGAAGTTTGCCCTAATGATAAACAACAGATATATCATAATATATCAGATTAAGCTTCATCTATGAAATAAAATTAAGAATGCATTCCCTATTTTTTCGCCTGGTTGATGTGAGTGCTTTTGAAAAACCAAAACAAATCATTTGAATTTCAGTGTGTAATGAAAGGGTAGGAAGAGAAGAATAATACAATGATGGCAAACTCAGAAATACTACCAATATTGCTACTTCCAAACATAAATAGTGGTTTTATATGTTGTATGGACATGTAATAGTGATTAGAAAAGATGACCAAATGAAAAAAAAAAGATTCACAGAGCAGAATGGTGTAATGGCACAAACAACTTTTCAATTGAATTTTAAAGGAAATGGAAATATATAAAATGTTTCCTTATACTATATTTGGATTAGAAAACATAGTAAGTAAAGGGGTATAAAATCCATAAGTATTGATAGCCTGATACTTTGATCTTTTAACCATGGACTATAAAACAAACTCTTCCTTGGTCCCATTCCCTCAGCATCTAACTTGGCTACAGGCACTCATGTGATTACTTACAATATTTGCAGCTGAGATTCTAATAAGTGATCATTGTTAAATATGTATTCCCTAGAAAATAGTCTTGGCTTTTTATCAGAGTTTTTTTTTTTTTTTTTTTTTTTTTGCGGTATGCGGGCCTCTCACTGTTGTGGCCTCCCCCGTTGCGGAGCACAGGCTCCGGACGCGCAGGCTCCGGACGCACAGGCTCAGCGGCCATGGCTCACGGGCCCAGCCGCTCCGCGGCATATGGGATCCTCCCAGACCGGGGCACGAACCCGTATCCCCTACATCGGCAGGCGGACTCTCAACCACTTGCGCCACCAGGGAGGCCCTTTATCAGAGTTTTATTGCTTTTACTACTTAAATTTTCTTCCAAAGAGCTCTACCTTCAAATCTGATTAACTATTACATAATAAATTAAATCCAAATATTCCTTGAATGAATTGGCTGTCAGAGTGACTAAATATTTAGGCAGGCAGGTAGAGCCCAAAAATTGGAAACAAAACAAAACTCAGTTAAGATTCTATGTTTTCCTTTTTATTAACATCTTTGAAATATGTAGTTATATCTTTATTAGACTGATGATTTGGGAAACAAAGAATTCTAGATTATGCCTATACTCATATACCTAGAAATATCTCAAGAGTATTTCCTATTTCTATAGTACCTAAAATTTCTTTCACAGATATCATATTTTAGGATATTGGAATTTATAGTTTGTAATTAATAATACTAAATCCAGTAACAAAAATGACTCATCTATGTCACACAAAGGGTAAGTAGTAGAACCTAAACTAGAAATCATATCTCTTGATTCCAGGGTGCTTTTCAGCATAGTGTCCACATGTATTTTAGTCTATGGCCTGTGGAATCTAAAGTAGATTGAGCTAAAACCTCAGTTGCCATTACTAGATAGGTGGTCCCACTGGGATATGCCCCAAGCTCCCTAACCACTATTCAACCCAAGCAACTCCATTTGGATCTATTTTACTAGTTGGGTTTTCAGACTTTTATTTGGAAAGGAGATTTGAAAACAAAACCTTAGCAATCTACCTTTACTTACAACAGATTAGTGTCATAGTTCCTTAAGCATGAAAACTAAATTTGACAAGGTAAAGTGTGAGAAAGATTTACTAATGAAAAACTAAAAACTAAGCTGTAGGTTCCTCCAACACCCTCCAACTAGATTTTGTTGAATAATTCAGCTAAAACGAGTTTTAAAGATTAAACAGCACTTTTTTTTTTGGTATATTATTAAGAGAGCTACCTGAGGACAAAGAGGTAAAAATAAATAATGAATGGTAAATTTGGCCCTTTTTAAAGAAATTTTACAATGTTGATATTCAAATTATTTTATTTGGAGTAAAAAGCTATATAACAGAATACAGAAAATACCAGACATTACAGTGGCCTGGTATTCTTTGCCAGTCCAAATAAAAACAAAATATTGAAAGAGAATGCTTTCCAATTCTCCACTGAAAATAAAACTGCTATAAAACTATATGTACTAAAATAAAGGAAATGAATGAAGCTCTACTAAAATATAGGAAGTAAATGAAACTCAAAAGTAATAGAAGAAATAGTGGGGGACATTTCAGTACATAATAAAAACATTTTAATCATCTCACACTTGACAGAATAGCTGTTATCAAAAAGTGAACAAAAGACAAATTGGCAAGGATGTGGAGAAAAGGCAACCCTAGTACACCATTGGTGGGAATGTAAATTGGTTCAGCTGCTATGGAAAACAATATGAAGGATCCTCAAAAACTAAAAATAGAACTACCATATGACTCAGCAATTCCACTCCTGGGTATCTGAAGAAAAGGAAAACACTAATTTGAAAAGATGCATGCACCCCAATGTTCATAGCAGCATTTACAATAGCTAAGATATGGAAGCAACCTAAGTGTCCATCAGCAATGGAATGGAATGCTACTCAGCCACAAAAGGAATGAAATTCTGCCATTTGCAACCACATGGATGGAACTAGAGAGTATTATGCTTAGTGAAATAAGTCAGACAGAGAAAGACAAATGAAAGATTATAACAAAACAGAAACAGACTCACTGGTATAGAGAACAGATTTGTAGGTACCAGTGGGTGGGGGGGAGAGGAAAAATGGGGGTGTGGGACTGAGAGGGACAAACTACTATGTATAAAATGGACAAACTACAGAGATGTATTGTATAGCACAGGGAAGTATAGCCATTGTGATCGTATATGGAGTATAATCTATAAAAATGTTGAGTCACTATGTTGTACACCTGAACCTAATATGCTGTTGTAAATCAACTATAATTCAATGAGAAAAAAGTGTTTAATATAAATCCAAAGTTAAACTAAGCTGCTTATGACAACAGTGAGTTCTCTGTCACTAGAGTACAAATGTCTGATAAATATTTTATTCACACATTTAATATATACAGGTGATTCTCATTATTCTTGATAGTTATGTTCAACCATGTCACTGTGAAACCTGAACTAGTAAAACTGAACCACAAGCTCCTAGGAGAAATCCCGGATTAGGATCCTGTGAGCTTCTGGACACAATATTTTCCTCAATGGATCAATATATAACCTGTTTTAAGGCATATTTCTGTTTAAAGATGCTTTATTTAATATCACTGTTGATTCTTTAACATTGAACTCACAGCCAACAGCACTATAAGTCATTTCTGAATGAAATATATCTAACACATGTATTTTCTTCGTAAGGCACATCACAGCCTTCTCAAGGGTGATAAGTAACACCCAACAACACTGCAGCACTGTTCTTGGAGGATATTTTAAACAATGAAGTCACCTCTGATAAAACACATAAATGAGAAAAATGTGACAGTAAATAGACTGTGAAACGGACACACTATGATGTGAGAGCTGAAACAAACTCAGATGGGAACATGCATGGCAGGATAATCAAATGTTTTGCCACTCTGCACATCCACAAAAGACCGAGAATACAGAGTGAATATTGATTTGGAGGGTTACAAATAAGTTTTAGTAGACAGGTAAATTCACATTAGGGAATCCATGAATAATGAGGGTTTGTTTATTGAGATATTGCCATATTTCCAAATGAAATACATTTTTCTAGCATTTATTTTACTGGAGCTCTCAGCAACTATACCTGTTCAATCACTCCTGCCTTTTTGAAACTTTCTCTTCCTTTCATTACCAGGACATCACACTCTCCTTCCAGATGTTCATCTTCATCTTCCTTCACCCCTTTCTCAGTGTTCTTTGTGGGTTCAATCTCCTCTACCATAGTATTAAATATTGAAATTCGTTCAGGAACACACTCCAAACCTCTTCTCCTTTCACTCTGTATTCTCCCTACACAATTTTTCTATACTCAGAAGACTAACAAAACTTTATCTCCAGTTCAAATCCCTCCTCTGGACTTCAGACATATTATATACAAAGGACTACTAGACAGTTCTACGTTACTGTCTCAAAGGTACCTAGAAATCAATGTGCATAAAATTGAATTTATGATATTTCTCCACAAAACTTGAACCTACAATCTGAAGAGTTTATGAGAGAAAGAAACTTTTATATCGTGGGTCCTGGGGAATATTGGAAATGATTTTAGGTAGCACACAGTGGTAAGGACAATTTTCTTCTCAATATTAAACAACTGGGTTATTTGGCAAAGGAGAATGCAGACAGGAAACATCACGGACCAGCCATATATAAGGCCTCCCATTCCCAGGATCTGGGGCCATCATTTGCCAAGCTGTATCATCACCATCCCTGGTAGCACAATATTCTGAGCCCAGGATTCAGAGCAAGATGATAAATGTGTCAGATAATCACATTAGGCTTCTTCCTAGTAACCAGATTAAAAATTTCATTGGCAGTTATGATATAGCAATAAGAATCTATAAATCTTACTCACAGTTCCCCAATCTTTTGGTGAAAATTTTTACATTGAACTAAGCTAAATTTTATAAGGAGATATCTTTCTGATTATATATTTATATCTTCCAAATCTATGCAAAGGGTATGTATTACTTTTTTACTGATAAAATAACTAACATCATCTATAATTATAATAAACAGACAACAATTTTTGTCAGCCTACTGTAATTTGGTCTGTTTATTTTATTGAAAATTCAGCCTCTGACTTCACAGAGCAAGATAAGTATTTATGGAGGGTAAGTAATGATGCTAGTGAGGTTTCAAAAGTCAGCACTTGCTTATTAGAGGAAAGGTTATTCAGTATTCTGGTTAATGTAAATTTTGAAATTTCATACTGCACATCTGAGAATCTTGCTTGTACTTAATAAAGAGTTTTGAATGAGTTGATGAGGCAGATGATGAACAGAAGAGGAAAAACACACTTTTTCATATCATTTTCAGGTAGGTAAACTTTCCTCCCACTGACACAGAATAAGATTTTCAACACGGTCAATGTTACTTGCCCTTTGATATTTTTAAAGTCTAGTGTATAACTTTGTAGCTTATGGAAATTCTTTCCAGATTCTAATAATAAGTTGACTGATAGTTCTAGTTTATGATATTTCTTTAAATTATCATTTTTTGTGTCTTCATGGTACTTAGTGGGAGATTGGGAAGGGTTGTCTCAAAGGAAGATAGCCAGAGGAAAATTTACACTGAAGGATACTCCATTATAATATTGAAAGTTATTAGGCAGGTCTTGAAAAATGACTATCATAGCACTAGATATTTTCATAGATAACTTGGTATTTGGAAAAAGGGACCCATGTAAAAAGTAATATAAAGCTAATCATTGCAGTCTCCTTTAACATGTATTTTTTAAGGTGATATTAGCTGCTGAAACAAATATATCCTCAAGTTTCAATGTCTTAAGTGTAATTGTTCCTCATGTAACAGTCTCATGAGATGATTCTCATTGGTGAGTGGACCGTCCACATAACAATTGAGGACCCAACCTCTTTCTATGATATGGCTCTGATTTATACTAAAGCTTTGGAGACTTAGACTTGAGGAAAGAGTGTAGAGAAGGAAAAAACTGCTATGTACTCAATCAAGAAGATTATACCTTGTTTATTCTTAAAACAAATGTCATTAAAGTCATCTACTTGATGACTGTTTCTCACCATCAAACAGTGAATCGGTCCAGTGTGAACAAAATATACTAAATATATGTAAACATATTAATCCTTTATGGAAGATCTTTGAGGTCAAGGACTTTTTTGTTTTGCTTAGCTCTGTTATCCATCTTTTGAAGATACTTTTTTCTCTCCATATGTTAACTCACCCAGTAAAGATGCTCTACCCATCCTGTTTCACAAAAGAAGGGTATGGGGGAACCTAAGAGACACTTCTGAAGGCTGCAGCCCAGAAACACAGGCCTACTAATTATATTACTGGGACTTCATTATAAAAGTATAAAATGTTTTCACTCCCCTGCACCTTATCACCACACCCAAAGGGGTCTAATATAATAACAGTGGATTGTAGATGAAATACCTACAATTTTGAGGAGAGGTACTTAGAAACACCTTGAGAAAAGAGAAACACTAGAGAACTTCAAAAACTCTGGCATTTACACCTACTGCAAATATGAAAGACAGCCCAACTCCCAGTCAAATTAACATTACCACAGATTGAGGGAGCTCAGGGAACATGCAGCAGGATATATATACAAAAAAAAAACTACACCTAGGCAAACCATACTCAAACTACAGAAAAACAAAGCCTTGAAAGAATTCATAAAGAAAACAGTACACCTTACTTATAGAGGAAAACTGCTAAGAATTGAAGTTGACTTCTTGTCAGAAACTATTTAAGCAATAAAAAAGTAGAGTGAAATATTTAAATTAAAAAAAAACTCAACAACGTAGAATACTATAACAAATGAAATTATACTTCAAAAGTGAAAGACAAAGAATTTCTCAATTAAAAACAAATGGGAGAGAGAGCCTCATCCACCACAGGGCAGATGGCAGAAGCAAGAAGAGCTACATTCCTGCAACCTGTGGGACAAAAACCACATTCACAGAAAGATGGACAAAATGAAAAGGCAGAGGGCTATGTACTAGGTGAAGGAAACCAATAAAGTCCCAGAAAAACAATTTAATGAAGCTGAGATAGACAACCTTCCAGAAAAAGAATTCAGAATAATGATAGTGAATATGATCCAGGACCTTGGAAAAAGAATGGAGGCAAAGATCGAGAAGATGCAAGAAATGTTTAGCAAAGACCTAGAAGAATTAAAGAACAAACAAACAGAGATGAACAATACAATAACTGAAAATAAAACTACACTAGAAGGAATCAATAGCAGAATAACTGAGGCAGAAGAACAGATAAGCGACCTGGAAGACTGAATAGTGTAATTCACTGCCATGGAACAGAATAAAGAAAAAAGAATGAAAAGAAATTAAGACAACTTAAGAGATCTCTGGGACACCATTAAACACAACAACATTCGCATTATAGGGGTCCCAGAAGGAGAAGAGAGCCAGAACGGACCTAAGAAGATATTTGGAGAGATTATAGTAAACAACTTCCCTAACATGGGAAAGGAAAGAGCCACCCAAGTCCAGGAAGTGCAGAGAGGCCCAGGCAAGGTAAACACAAGAAGAGACACACCGAGACTCATAGTAATCAAATTGACAAAAATTAAAGACAAAGAAAAATTATTAAAAGCAACAAGGGAAAAACAACAAATAACATAAAAGGGAACTCCCATAAGGTTAACAGCTGAATTCTCAGCAGAAACTCTACAAGCCAGAAGGGAGTGGCACGATATATTTAAAGTGATGAAAGGGAAAAACCTACCACCAAGATTACTCTACCTGGCAAGCATCTCATTCAGATTTGACAGAGAAATCAAAAGCTTTACAGACAAGCAAAAGCTAAGAGAATTCATCACCACCAAACCAGCTCTAAAACAAATGCTAAAGGAACTTCTCTAAGTGGGGAACACAAGAGAAGAAAAGGACCTACAAAAACAAACCCAAAACAATTAAGAAAATGGTAATAAGAACAAACATATTGATAATCATCTTAAATGTGAATGGATTAAATGCTCCAACCTAAAGACACAGGCTCGCTGAATGGATACAAAAACAAGAACCATACATGTGCTGTCTACAAGAGACCCACTTCAGACCAAGGGACACATACAGACTGAAAGTGAGGGGATGCAAAAAGATATTCCATGCAAATGGAAATCAAAAGAAAGCTGGAGTAGCAATCCTCATATCAGAATAAAATAGACTTTAAAATAAAGAATGCTATAAGAGTCAAAGAAGGACACTGCATAATAATCAGGAGATTAATCCAAGAAGAAGATATAACAACTATAAATATATATGCACCCAACATAGGAGCACCTCAATACATAAGGCAAATGCTAACAGCTATAAAAGAGGAAATTGATGGTAAGACAATAGGAGTGGGGGACTTTAACACCTCACTTACACCAATGGACAGATCATCCAGGCAGAAAATTAATAAAGAAACAAAAGCTATAGATGAAATAATAGACCAGATGGATTCAATTGATATTTATAGGGCATTCTATTCGAAAACAGCAGATTACACTTTCTTCTCAAGTTCACATGGAACATTCTCCAGGACAGATCACATCTTGGGTCACAAATCGAGCCTCAGAAAATTTAAGAAAGTTGAAATCATATCAAGCATCTTTCCCATCCACAATGCTATGAGATTAGAAATCAATTACAGGGAAAAAAAACGTAAAATCAAAAACATATGGAGTCTAAACAATACATTACTAAATAACCAAGAGATCACTGAAGAAATCAAAGAGGAAATTAAAAAATACCTAGAAGCAAATGACAATGAAAACATGATGATCCAAAACCTATGGGATGCAGGAAAAGCAGTTCTAAGAAGGAAGTTTATAGCAATACAATCCTACCTCAAGAAACAAGAAAAATCTCAAATAAACAATCTAATCTTACACCTAAAGGAACTGAAGAAAGAAGAACAAATAAAACCCAGAGTTAGTAGAAGGAAAGAAATCATAAAGATCAGAGCAGAAATAAATGAAATAGATACAACAACAAAAAAAAACAATAGCAAAGATAAATAAAACTAAAACCTTGTTCTTTGAGAAGATAAACAAAATTGATAAACCTTTAACCAGACTCATCAAGAAAAATAAGGAGAGGGCTTCCCTGGTGGGGCAGTGGTTGAGAGTCTGCCTGCTGATGCAGGGGATACGGGTTCGTGCCCCGGTCCAGGAAGATCCCACATGCCGCAGAGCAGCTGGGCCCGTGAGCCATGGCTGCTGAGCCTACATGTCCGGAGCCTGTGCTCCACAATGGGAGAGGCCACAACAGTGAGAGGCCCAGTTACCACAAAAAAAAAAAAAAAAAAAAAAAGAGGGAGAGGACTCAAATCAATAAAATTAGAAATGAAGAAGGTGAAGTTACACCAGACAGTGCAGAAATACAAAGCATCCTAAGAGACTACTACAAGCAACCCTATGCCAATAAAATGGACAACCTGGAAGAAATGGACAAGTTCTCAGAAAGGTGTAACCTTCCAAGACTGAACCAGGAAGAAATAGAAAACATGAACAGACAAATCACAAGTAATGAAGTTGAAACAGTGATTAAAAATCTTCAAACAAACAAAAGTCCAGGACCAGTTGGCTTCACAGGTGAATTCTATCAAACATTTAGAGAAGAGCTAACACCCATCCTTCTCAAACTCTTCCAAAAATTTACAGAGGAAGGAACACTCCTAAACTCATTCTATGAGGCCACCATCACCCTGGTACCAAACCAGACAAAGATATTACAAAAAAAGAAAATTACAGACTAATATCACTGATGAATATAGATACAAAAATCCTCAACAAAATACTAGTAAACAGACTCTAACAACACATTAAAAGGATCATATACCATGATCAAGTGGGCTTTATCTCAGGGATGCAAGGATTCTTCAGTATATGGAAATCAATCAATGTGATGCACCATATTAACAAAGTGAAAAATAAAAAACATATGATCATCTCAATATATGCAGAAAAAGCTTTCACCAAAATTCAACACCCATTTATGATAAAAATTCTCCAGATAGTGGGTATAGAGGGAACCTAACTCAGCACCATAAAGGCCATATACAACAAACCCACAGCAAACATCATTCTCAATGGTGAAAAACTGAAAGCATTTCATCTAAGATTAGGAATAAGACAAGGATGTCCAGTCTCACCACTATTATTCAACATAGTTTGGCAGTCCTAGCCACGGCAATCAGAGAAGAAAAAGAAATAAAAAAAGAATACAAATTGGAAAAGAAGAAGTAAAACAGTCACTGTTTGCAAATGACATGATATTATACATAGGTAATCCTAAAGATGCCACCAGAAAACTTGTAAAGATAATCAACGAATTTGGTAAAGCTGCAGGATGCAAAATTAATTCACAGAAATCTCCTGCATTCCTATACACTAACAACAAAAGATCAGAAGGGGAAATTAAGGAAACAATCCCATTCACCATTGCAACAGAAAGAATAAAATACCTAGGAATAAACCTACCTAAGGAGGTGAAAAACCTGTACTCAGAAAACTATAAGACACTGATGAAAGAAATCAAAGATGATACAAACAGATGGAGAGATACATCATGTTCTTGGATTGGAAGAATCAATATTATGAAAATGACTATACTACCCAAAACAATCCATATCAGATTACCAATGGCATCTTTTACATAACTAGAACACAAAAATCATAAAACTAGTATGGAGACACAAAAGACCCCAAATAACCAAAGCAATCTTGAGGGAAAAAAAAAACAGAACAGAGGAATCAGACTGCCTGACTTCAGACTATACTACAAAGCTACAGTAATCAAGACAATATGGTATGGGCACAAAAACAGAAATATAGAGCAATGGAACAAGATAGAAAGCCCAGAGATAAATCCACACACCTATAGTCAACTAATCTATGACAGAGGAGGCAAGGATATACAATTGAGAAAAGACAGTCTCTTCAATAGGTGGTCCTGGGAAAACTGGACAGCCACATGTAAAATAATGAAATTAGAACACTCCCTAACACCATACACAAAGATAAACTCCAAATGGATTAAAGACCTAAATGTAAGACCAGACACTATAAAACTCTTAGATAAAAACCTAGGAAGAACACTCTTTGACATAAATCACAGCAAGATCTTTTTTTGAACCACCTTCTAGAGTAATGGAAATAAAAACAAAAACAAATAAACAGGACCTAATGAAAATTAAAATCTTTTACACAACAAAGGAAACTATAAACAAGACAAAAAGCAACCCTAAGAATGGGAGAAAATATTTGCAGATGAATCAACGGACAAAGGATTATTCTCCAAAATATGTAAACAGATCATGCAGCTCAATATTAAAAAACAAGTAACCCAATAAAAAAATGGACAGAAGACCTAAATAGACATTTCTTCAAAGAAGACATACAGATGGCCGAGAAGCACATGAAAAGCTGCTCAACATCACTAATTATTAGAGAAATGAAAATCAAAACTATAATGAGGTATCACCTCACACCAGTTAGAATGGGCATCATCAGAAAATCTACAAACAACAAATGCTGGAGATTGTGTGGAGAAAAGGGAACCCTCTTGCACTGTTGGTGGGAATGTAAATTGATACAGCCACTACGGATAACAGCAAAAACTTAAAATTTAGTATTTTAGTTCCTTAAAAAACTAAATATAGAATTACCATATGACCCAGCAATCCTACTACTGGGCATATACACAGTGAAAACCACAATTCAAAAAGACACATGCATCCGACTATTCATTGCAGCACTATTTACAATAGCCAGGTCACGGAATCAACCTGAATGCCCATCGACAGAAGAATGGATAAAGAAGATGTGATACATATATATAGTGGAATATTAGCCATAAAAAGGAATGAAATTGGGTCTTTTGTAGAGATGTGGATGGACCTAGGGACTGTCATACAGAGTGAAGTAAGTCAGAAAGAGAAAAACAAGTATTGTGTGTTAGTGCATAAATATGGAATATAGAAAAATGGTACAGATGAACCAGTTTGCAAGGCAGAAATAGAGACACAGATGTAGAGAAGCAACATATGGACACCAAGGGGGGAAAGTGGGGTTGGGGTCATAAGGGTGGTGGGATGAATTGGGAGATTGAGATTGACATGTATACACTAATATGTACAAAATAGATAAATAATAAGAACCTCTGTCCAAAAAATAAAACAAAATTTAAAAATACATGGGAATTCATAGCCAACTGAGTTGCACTACAAAAATGTTTAATAGAACTTATTCTGGGATAAAGGAATTACATATGTTAGAAACTCAGATCTACATAAAGAAAGAAGAGTGTTGGAGAATAAATAAATAATGGCAAAATAAAATCTTTATTTTCTTATTAATTGATCCAAAAGGTTACTATTTAGTTAAAGTAATGATAAGAGAAATGAATGACAGAAACGTCATAAAGGACAGGAGGGAAACATTGGGACTGCTGTGTTAAAAATGACCTGCACTACACATGGAAGAGTATAGCGTTTGTAAAAAATTAATATACAGTAACCTTAATTAAATAGAATTGGGAGACCAGTAGGGGGAGCTCTCATGCCCTGCAACATTAGCAGAGTATAATAAGAAGAAAAAAGACTCTTCTTTCCTGACAACAACTCAGCCAATGAATAGCTGCAGACTCTACTATAGCCCTCAGGTGTTCCTTTTCATCTCTGAAAAGCGTTCTCTTTCTTTGCTGTTGCGGGACTTGCATGGGGCTTGACATGGTTGAAGACCCTGAACTGCAATTCTCTGCTGATCCTGAATAAACCCATCTTTGTTGGAGAAGTATCTGAAAGTTGGGTTAGGGTTGGTTTGCTTGCTTAGAGAGCCAGTTTACCAGAACATCACCTCAAGGAAGGTTTGCATCCAGTGAAAAGCCCAACTCTAATAACTTTATTCTATCTTCATTACTCCCACTTCGGTTTAAGACATGTGTACCTCTTGCCTAGACTCTAGTAAGAGCTTCTTATATTTTCTGCTTTCTTTCTATCTTGCTTCCATACAATTCATTGGCCAAACCACAGCCAATAATATTGTTAAGGATCAATCAGAACATGCAACTCCCTGGCTCACTATTATCCAATAGCTTCTTATTTAGAATCAAATATAAATAGCTTGTAAATTCTAAAAGTGATACCTGCTTACCTTTCTGGGATCATCTACCATCACACTTCCATACTATCAGTCCCACTGATTTTCTTTCTCTTCTTCAAATGCCCCAAGATATTCCAGTTTTGGGATAGTGATCCTGCTGTTCATGTCTTCTGAAAGACTTTTTACATAGCTGGCTTCTTTCTGTCATTGGATCATAGTTCAAATGTTCTCACCTTTGTAAAGGATTTCTTAACCACACAATCTAAAACAATGTCTCCCCCTCTTTCTCTGTCTCCATTACCTGACATTTTTGCCAGTATTTCTCCTCTCATAGATTAGCATTGTAGTTGTTTTTTTTTTTTTTTTTTTTTTTTTTTTTTTTTTTTTTTTGCTGTATGCGGGCCTCTCACTGTTGTGGCCTCTCCCGTTGTGGAGCACAGGCTCCGGATGCACAGGCCCAGCGGCCATGGCTCACAGGCCCAGCTGCTCCGCGGCATATGGGATCCTCCCAGACCGGGGCACGAACCCGTATCCCCTGCATCGGCAGGCGGACTCTCAACCACTGCGCCACCAGGGAGGCCCTGTAGTTGTTTTTACCATTGCTTTCATGCTTGTTTTTTGTCCCACCCACACACAGCACTCTTCAATGGAATGTCAAATCCCTATCTGAAATGATCCTGATTCTTGTACCCTTATTGCTTAGAATAATGCCCAGAATATAGTAGTTAGTTAATAAATATATTTTTCAATGAACGTGAATAAATTGGTGGGTGAGACAGGTGATAGGCCTCAGACCCAACTTCTAGTTTTATGAACTGCTGAGAATTCTTTGTATCAGCTGAGAGTTAAGCTCAGTTCAAACTGAGAGCACCCAGTTCAAACAGAAGTTTCTCTTGGTGAGTACTTAAGCCATATTTGGTCCTGTGATTATGTGAATTATGCACCCAGCTTTATACCAACATATAACTACACAAATAAAGTATGTTAAACACTGCTAGTTCCTTAGATGAAAGACACAAATTATGGAAGTCAAAATGTATTTAATCAGGAATGAAAAGCATGAAATTAGAAAATGGGCTTGCTATAGATGTAAAATTCTGAAGTGAAAGAATTAAAACAAACCAAAGGCCTTTTCTTATCACTTCTAATTATCCAGATGTTCTTTATCAGAAAAACAGTGTTTATAACACAAAGGATTTATTATTTCCTAGTGATGGTGTGATAAAATTAATCTCCTCTTAAGTTGTTGATAGAAACATATAATTATTTTGAATAAACATGTGGCTAATAAGTTCCCAAATCTTTATAAATTCACATTATCTTTATTTTAGCAAACACTTTTCTGAAACTTCTCTAAGAAATGATCAAATATTTGGGGCTAAAATGGAGTGAAAAGTTTATGCATGGATATATTTCTTACAGCATTACTTATAGTAAAAAAAAAATGGAAAAAAAATTAAAATGAAGACCAAGCACCTTATGTTTCCTAAATATGGCAGACTATTAAACTGGTCTAATTCTATAAAAGTTAAAACACATTGTTAAATTTTATAACATAATGATAAAAGTAATTATATGAAGAGGAATGAAAGGATTACAGATAATTATATTCTTTTTGTCTCTTTTCTAATTCATTTAACTTGGCGGGTACTCGTCTAAGTTGAAGTATATTTTTATAATAAAATCTTAGTTGCTTTTTGGAGTCTTTGCAAATATTATCTTTCTGTGGTTTGTATAATCTAAGAGTTAACACTTTAGCTTATTAGAATAATGTAGAAAATTATTATTGAATACATAGAGATTCATAATTTAGTTAAACCTTTAGTTAGTAGACTGTTTTGTGCAGGACAATATTATGTCCCTGAAATAAAAATGTGGGTTTTTTTTGTTTGTTTTTGTTTTGATTTTTTTACCTTCCCACAAATAGCTGTGTGATCTTGATGTAATCCCAGTATCTTCACTATATACACTTGCTTGGGAGGTAACTTTAAGATTTCACAAAACAGTAGCTGATGTTTCCAAATATAAATGTGAAATATTTAAGCAGGTCTGCCTCTGAGATTTTAGTTAGGATTTCCTTTAAGCAAAGAGGCAAAGAATTGAGAGCAGGGAATACTTTGGGGACTGTTATGATTCACCAGGGTTCCATTTTAGCCATGAGAAATAAATATCCTCATTTTTCTCTCCCTTACCATGAAATATTTACTTTTACTTTTCAGTATTCTATCACTGCCATTCCTTGTGTTTTACAATCACAGACTGATATATAATACAGTGCTATATAATTGTATACTGTTGCAAAGAGTGTGGGCTTTAAATTTTAAAAAGTCTGAGTAGAAGTTTGATTTCATTTATGACTAGTTATGCAGCCTTAGACAAAATATTCACATTTGCTATGTCATAGTTTACTCATTTCAAAATCCAGAGATGATTTCCATTGGGAAAAATATACTGTGAGGAAGAAATAAAGAATTGTATCTAAAGTGCCTGGCATGTAGAAAGTGTTCAGAATGTCAGTTGCCCCTTCCCCAACTATGTCTAACTATGTACAAACTATATTATATTCTCATAAAGCCAGTGACCACATCATATAGAGTAACAGAGAGAACAATTATTTGTATTCCTTATAGAATCTAGCACTCTGCCTTGAGCATCATATGTACTGTCTCCATAAATACTTGTGGATGGATATTTTGACTACAAGATGACTTTTATGGTAAAAAAGGACTAGATAAATTGAAAACATTTCATTTGCCTTTTTCCTTTTCTGAATGTCATTTTTTTCAAAGCTTATACTAATTAAAATTCGATTAATCAACTCATTCCATCTAGCAGATTGGTTGATATATTCTTCTGTTTAATCAGGCTAATTAAATGAAGGACACACTTGATATTGCTGGTCTATTCAATGCAAATGTCTTTACAAAACATACACATAAATAATTATTCTGTGCATTTTTTAAGGCATAGAAACTATAAAGACATTGCCTTTAAGTAAGGCCACCATCATCTTACTCCCTGTCAAGACTATACAAATACACATCAAGGGCATTATTTCTTTAAGAACTGGTGTCATTTTTAAAAGGTATGAATTTAAATGTGTCTCACATCACCGGGAGATTTTTACCCCCATAGTAGTTCTGCAAAGGGTCACAATCACATTAATATGAGGAATAATATCTACATATCATTATTTAGACGCAAATTTCTCTCTGTGATAGCAGCTCATTGAGGTGATTGAGGTCATCACCTTCAGCCCACCGTGAATAAATAACATTTGGTAAAGAAATGACTTCTGCAATAAGGCTGGCCTGTTCCTGAAGTCATTTGTCGACTGCTCTCAACACACATTGTCTCTGCAATGCAATGTGTACACAGACTTTGGCTGTAGTTAAAATTCTGGCTCATTGGCTGCCATGATTGTGAAAGCAATTTATCACAGAGGTAGAACTATGTGTAGGTTAACTTTTTTCCAAATGGAAAAGAATGCTATTAAAATCAACCTGAACAACAGTTCCCACTCATTCTCTGCCCCCTGCACAATATTCTTAACATCTAATCAAGTGAACTACTAAATTGCTTTGAAGGAAAGTGAAAGGGAATGAAAAGCAGTTACTCTAACCATGACTGATGTGAATTTTATATTTATTTTGGCTTTTAACCTAATGGTGTTATTGAATCTGAATTCAATTATGTTTTGGTTGTATTGCTAATGATCCTCTATAAATTACTATATATTAGTCCACAGATTAAATGCATGGTGGTCATGACTTTACACTCTTTATTAAGATCTTTTCTTGTTCAAGCTTTCTTCTGGATTTAAGCACATAAAAATCCCACACATTAACATTATAACAGTTAT
Source organism: Mesoplodon densirostris (assembly GCF_025265405.1). Taxonomy (NCBI): domain Eukaryota; kingdom Metazoa; phylum Chordata; class Mammalia; order Artiodactyla; family Ziphiidae; genus Mesoplodon; species Mesoplodon densirostris. Next base: position 20,283,309 of record NC_082664.1, read on the forward strand.
TTTAAAATCAAAATTGAATTTTATAATTTTTCAGCAATTCAACAAACATTTGTTGAGCACCAACTACATGCAAAACACTGAGTTGAATATTCTGGGAGAAGTAGTTTGAGTAAGTCAAGATTACTTGTCTCAAAGGATCCATACTCCAGTTAATGTTACAGTAATTTTAATTAATTCCTACTGTGACTAAAATGTTTCTACTATCTTAATGATAACGGGAAAAATCATATTGACTGAGCACTTCATTTGTGTCAAGTACTTATTTGTGAAGATAGGATGGTATGACACAGGGTGCATGGGTGTTGGAACTAAGTATTTTAATTTAAATCCATGGGGTTCAATACCATAGGGGCCTAGAGTAAGTAAATTAGCCTTCCAGGGCTTCATTTGCAAAAAAATTATGATGACAAAAAATGGCTTTTATTGTTTTTCTAAGGACTAGATATAATGTATGTAAAGCAATGAGAATAAAATAAAACATAATATAAATGGTTGTTATTTTCATATAATTATACATATGCTCAGTATCATTTAATCCTCAATGGAAAAAAAAAGACTCATATATGAATATTATCCTCATTAAACAGACAAGGAAATTAAGGCAAAATGAATTTAAATTTAAAATAAATGTATCTGCCTAATTTATCAAGATAATAAGAAGGGGAAACTGGTTCTAAATTTACATCACTCTCATTTTAAACCCAATTCTCTGTTACAACATGTTGGTTTCAAAGTAATGCAGGCTGGAAGTAATTTGCCTGGGTAACAATCAATCCAAGATTGTCAAGGCTTAGCAAGTATAGCAGAGGAGACCATAGCCCACATCAAAGCACTACCAGAGACCATGGAAGTAAATCAACAAGACCTGGGGAGTTGCTGAGAGCAAGAATGAAGGAATTGGTCCACGTGATGAGATGGACCACAGTGGAAAGGTTTGTTTTTTTTTTTGCGGTACGCGGTTATCTCACTGTTGTGGCCTCTCCCATTGCGGAGCACAGGCTCCGGACGTGCAGGCTCAGTAGCCATGGCTCACGGGCCTAGCCACTCGCGGCATGTGGGATCTTCCCAGACCGGGACACAAACCCATATCCCCTGCATCGGCAGGCAGACTCTCAACCACTGAGCCACCAAGGAAGCCCTGGAAAGGTTTTTAAGAAGATGTTGGTATCAGTTGCGCCTGCAGTCATAGTTTTGAATTAATACAAGGAATGCTGGAACAGAATCCAGCTTCAAATGAAAGTGTAGTGGATGTATATTTGTGTTTGTGATTGGGTGTTTGGTGGATAAAGATAGATGTCCTTTTTGGTCATAGTCTTAGAGGAAAATAAGTGAAAACCAGAAATGTAGGCAGAAGGAAATAGTCTTCAGCAGCACTTTAAAAACACGCAGATGACTTTAAGGACAAAGCAGTTAAATGAATATGTAAAGGAACCTGGCTTAAGACAATGAATGGAAAGGTTATGCCCCATCTATACTCATTCAGATTTTAAAATTAAGAGGAGAAACCTTAAATAAAGCACAGGACCATTAAAATTATATCAGCATGCCAGTTTCTGCCTGCTGGATCACAGTATGTGAACTTGGTTCCATGGTAAATGTCTAAATAGAAAGGTGTAACAAGAAATTCACACAGCCTTAGATCTCAGAGGGCACAGACAGGAAACAGCAGACTACTTCCAATAAATTGGGTATTCCCAAAGTGTAAGTTTTATTCTTAATGGCTCAGAACCTGGTGCAGAGGGTAAGGTGTATGTGTTTGTGTGTGTGTATTTGTGAGGGGCTGAGGAGTTAAACCTGATGTTCTCTGATTCCTACCACGTGGTACTGAGTCAGGAAAGGGAAGAACAGACAAACATAGAGATAAGAGTTGGAATGATGATTCATATAGACCTCCCCTATAGACATACACCATTATTTACTATATTGAAAAATATATTATGTACATTTTATATATTTAGTATATATGTTATATGTCTGTGTGTCTATGCACATATATATGTGTTTATATCTGTGTATATATATATATATATATATATATATATATATATGCACGTGCACATATACATTTTACCAAATGAAATGAAAACTGGAGGGGTTGCTAAATGGAGAATGAAGGTAGTATTGAATCGACAAATAAAAAGTAAGCAATGAGATAAATTACAGGACCCATATACAAAAATACTTGACTTGTTATTTTAGAAATCATCCTACAAAATTCACTGTGTGTATACAATGTTCTGTAATATATGGATGATGCCAAATTTAAAATATATTCAATTATCCTTAAAATATATACATTATAGGATAAGTTCATTAATTGGGTACATATGAATACATTGTTCAACCTAGTATTTTATGTAAACATTTAGGCCTAAACACTTCTCTGGGTCTTCCTGTTTCTTGGGAGGTCTCCCGTGCACATATAAATAAAAGTCATTTACTTTCTCTTGATAGTCTGTCTCATATCAATCCCAGCCAGAGATCCTATTTGAATGGAGGAAAATTTTACCTCCCCTAGAGTACAGAACAGAAAGTCCTGAAACATATTATCATACTGAGTGAAGTACGTAGACAGAGAAAGTCAAGTGTCATATGATATTTCTTATATGTGGAATCTAAAAAAAAGGGTACAAATGAACTTATCTACAAAACAGAAATAGAATCACAGATGTAGAAAACAAACTTATGGTTACTAGGGGGTAAGGTGGGGGAGGGATAAATTGGGAGATTGGGATTGACATATACACACTATTATATATAAAATAGGTAACTAATAAGGAAGTGCTGTATAGCACAGGGAACTCTAATCAACATGCTGTAATGACCTATATGGGAAAATAATCTAAAAAATATTGGATATATGTATATGTATAACTGATTCACTTTGCTCTACACCTGAAACTAACACAACATTGTAAATCAACTATACTCCAATAAAATTAAAAAAAAGAAAGTCCTGAAATAGATTAAAGGATTTATGACAATGCAAAATATTGTAAAGATGGGACCTCAAATTAGTGGGGTAAAAGGTTTTAAAAAAAACAATAAACAGTGTTGCAACAAAAAGATTGACTTGGAAAATGATAAAATTGAGTTCAAATTTCACACACTATACCAGGATAAATTTCAACTGTATTCCAACAGATATCTAAAGTTAACAAACAAAGCAAAACAAAATGAAAGAAATGCTGGAAGAAAACATGAGTGCATTCTTCTACCCCCTAAGAGTGAGGAATTCCTTACTTGGGACTCAAAACAGACAACTGAAAATTTTGATATGTTCTTACTATACAAAAGTAATAAAAACATTACTTTTGCATTAGTAAAATTGATCATAAGCAAAGTGAAAAAATCAACTGCACTCAAAAAATTTCACTATTCAAGGTATTATCTGGTAGAAAAAAACACATAGAGAAAAACTTAGATTCAGAGAGCTATTGCTTTTGTGTCTTTAAAATGTGACTAATCTTCCTCATTTGTTTCAAAGTTCAGTGAAAAACTGAATAAATTTTTTTTTTTATTTTTCTCATCTGACAATTCATAGTTTCCCTTAACAAAAATTGTCCTCCCATCTGGTCATTTTTATAATTGTAATTAAATAAAATAATCAACCTTAAAATACTTATACTATAAATTTTCTAACTTAAATTTACTAAATTACAAATGTCATCAATTTGAGAAGAAAATTCATGCAGAAAAACAGTAATTGATATAGCACCAATGTTATATTCTACCCATTGTTTAAAAAGAAGGAAACATTTTAATGCTCTTTCCAACCCGTCTATATAAAATGTAATCATTGAGATAGAATGAGTTTTTATAAAGCAAGTCGACATTCCTGGTAGAGGGAATAAGTAATGCAATATATATAGCTTGACTTGCAAAATCAAGAGAAAAAATTACAAAAATATTTGTAAAACTTTTTTAATTTTAAAATTTTTAATTTACTAGACAAAGTTAAGCATACAAGCATAGATTCCCTAGACACAGAAACGTCTCCTACCAACATAACAAATCATAGCAGTGTTTATAGATGCAATGTAAATAAAACAGTAAGCAACTTGAATTTGGTCCTGAAAGACCCTGCAAATGAACTCAGTACATAGATAACAAAAGAGTACCTTGGCTTATAATGAATGAGATTGAAAGTATCAGTTGTGTGCTGAAAGGATCAGCAATGTCAACCTCATACCCAAAATGGCCTACATGTTTGTCAAGACTAGTTATTTTTTTCCTTCTTCCTCAGCAGCTGGACTGGGAGTTGAAGTCATATGGTCAGTGACTCACTAGGAAGGCAAAGAAAGGGAGATTTAGGATACAAGACCAACATTGATCAAGCTAGATAGAAACACAACTGTGTAAAATTACAGAAAAACAAACACTTTTCTCACCATATTTCCAGTGCAGCTCCACTAATGGACATCCTCATGTCATACTAAATACTCTGTATTTATTTTTCTGATAGATTTCCCTATAATCTGTTTCAGATTATTTTAGTTTACAAAAATAACTTTTTCCAAGATTGGGGAACACCAAGGAACTACATCTGCACGCATACAGAATATCATTCCTCTAGTCCTGAATTTAGAATATTCTTTGAGTTGTGCTTTCCACCTAAAAACAAACAACCACCTTCCCTTTCTCTCCTCTCTTCCCCCAACCCCCGAATTTTTTTCTAAGTAGCTTTGGATCAAAAAGATGAAATTTCACTGAGGTACACAGTTAATCTAAGAGTTCTGGGACTGTTTCACATTTCGACAACTCTTATTGTCATTTCCACGTTTCTGTGCAGTTCACAATGCCAAGGGACCTGCTGCCTGCCATGCTTATATTGAAAGGGCTTTGTCTTCATTACAATGACTCAGAGCAAATGGAGAGTCCATTTTTCATGGGTGATGGTGCTTACAAATATTCTCTCATATCTCTGGTAACTGATGTCATTGACAACTTTCAGAGAACATATTTTAGAGTTAGTTCTGCTTATTTTGGCCTTAACTTAGAAGAAAGACATGGGAAATACCCATTTTGAGTACATAGATTTTACCAGGGACCATGCTGGGCATTTATATACTTTATCTCACTGAAATCTTGTGAAAATTCCCAAGTCAAGTGATTTGCCAAAGCCCACCCAGAGAGTACTTGATACACCACTTAAATTAGAGCCTATATGCCTTCAAAGTCTACATATGAATGTTCTATTTGCTTAGAACCATTGTTGGAGTTACAGATGTTTTTATACAACTTGAGAAATTCTGTTTCAGGACTTCTGTAATTGGTTCTATTTTTCAAGTAAGTTTAGATGAAGTCTTTTGAGCAACTGAATGCTGTTATCTGGTTTGAATCAGTGGTTAAGTCATGATTCTATCCCTACAACACTCTTCTCTGTTCATTAGTACACTTGAACATAATCATGTGTATGTTATATAATGCATTTATGTAAAATAATGATAATAAAAATGAGTAGAAAATAGCTGTCTGAAAACATTCTCTCAGCACAGACAGTTCAATATTTTAAGGCCCTTTAGCACCTGAGTAGAATAGCCATGTAATCAGTCAGCCTAATTGCTCTCCACCACGTGACAAAATGGCCATGCCATAACGAATGCCATTGAGACATATTAGCATGGCCTTAAAAATGCTGGGACTTTAAATCTGTTTGAGTTTTTTTTCTTTTTTCAAAAGTGACCTATTTTACTATTATCAATTAGAGCAAAAATTCAAAGAAACCACACCACACTTCCAGAACTCCACTACTAGATTTTACTTGGTGGCATCAGCACCTAAAGGAAACTTTGAATTTATAAAGGATTGCATCAAAAATCAAGCAACTCAGGGAAAGAAGGGGAACCCAGAGAGACTACAAGGAATTAGAATGATCAGGTCCAGGATCTAATCAAGGTTGTCCCTTTATCGTATTCTCTTTATCAGTCTGCATCAAGTTGACCTGAATAGAAGAAAGGAAAAAGAAATAGAGTTTAACGTTAAGGATAACAATATCTTTCACTTCAAAACACATAGGTTTATGATGAAACAGACTTTTGTAAGGCTTGACAAATTTGGAAACAATTCACTGCAATAGGTGTGTAATAGAAAAAGATCTACTAATAAAAATAGTATTCCTGATGCTCTCATGCCAGCTATGTTTTCTGTGAATTTTACTCAGTTTTCGAGTGGAATTGCTTTAATGGTAAGGATCATGAAGGTATTTTCCTCCTGAAAGATACCCAAAGGAGACTACCCATAGAAATCATTTTGTTCAACATTGGATTCTGCAATGGGAAGAAGCGGCTGTGAAAATGTTGTCCAGCTGTTCTATAACACTGGTACGGTAGGAGGAGATGATACATCAAGATGTGACAGATTTTCTTATTAAGAATTTGGCTGACACTGTTAAACAAAGCAGCTAGACATAAGCATTCTCCAAAGTCACCAGTGCTTGAGTGTGGGAAAAACTGCATTTTTACTCCAGAAAATGGAAAGTAACATTGAAGATGTCAAGATGTAGATTGATGAAGTCTGTGGTTTTCTAATTTATGTCTGTTTCTTTTGTTTTGTGACAGGGAAGCATCTAATAGGCTGATCTTTGTCCCAAATATGCAGATTTGACAAATTCTCCATAAACTATGGGTCTGGGATACACTTTAGCTCCAAATTCTAACATTAACACAGGCATCAAACAGGTTTACTGAGAAATAACATAGCCCATGACTTGCAAATCCATAATGACATACTTTGTGAGGATTTGGAAACACTTGACTTTCAATCCACACATTGAGAGATGAGAAGAGATATTGCTGCCCTGGACAGCTTAATCATATACTCCAACTGTAAGAAGAGGGCTTGATAAATTAGACTCATGACTTTCAAATTAGCCTAAGATCAAGACTCTGTGGATCAAAAGAAATGTGGAATGAGAAGCTGAAAAAATGACAAGGTGGCCCATTATGGGTGATAATTGGGAAAGATCCTCTGAGGTCAGTTCTAGAAGACAGTTTCCCATCAGCCCTGTTCTTTGGCCAACTTAGACAACTTCCAAACTCCACCTAGATTTATATCATCCAGAAAAACAAAAATGCTTCTCAGAAATATGACTGGGCAGCATGCAGAATGGCAGTGAGCTAACAATTGTGTGGTAGGATTTTCTGTTGACAGCCATATAACTCAGACTTGGTACTGAAGGAGCCAACATCCCCAAATACAAGCAGGTGCAGACAAAAAAAGCCCCCTAAATGTCTTCTCTCTCTAGTCAAATTCTACTCTCCCTAGCCAAAGGACCAGGAAAAGGGCAGCCTTGTTAGGCAGGCATTTTTAGACAAAAACTTCTCTACTCCAGCCAAACACCACAGAAAAAGTATTACAGCCGCAGCTCTGCCCCCTCCAGCAAAGGCTGAGTGGGGAGCCTAGATTTCCACATCTACTCTCTAGTTCAATCAGGTCTCAGTCAGTCTTACTTTTCTCTCACTTCTATGTCTTCACCTTGTTTATTTTCTTCTATTTAGGACTTTCTGTTTAGAACCCTTTGACATGAAGTGATATGATGAATTTATTATTATGTTTATTTTTTCTCCCTATGAAGACTTAAGCAATATAAAGGCAGGAACTGTTTCTATCTTGTTCATCATTGTGACCCAAGCACATAGAATAGTGTCAGGCGTACAATGAATATTTAATAAATGTTTATTTATTAAATGAATTAAAACATGGAAGGACAGCACCTTTTTAATTCAACAATAACAAAAATAATATTACTAGTAATAGAAGTATCAGATGTTTGATCACATGATATTTTGGTATGAATCAAGAAATATCTTTTTTTCAGCAAGAATGGTATATTTCTCATGAATTAAACAAAGTAATATATTAAAGCTTTCAGCATGATAAATATAATTTCTAGATGAGGATACTGATGTGGAACATTGAGGTAAGTGACATGAGGTCATACTTCTAGAATGTAGGAGAAAGAATTGACTCACATGATTATGGAAGCTGAGAAGTCCCAAGATTTGCAGTTGGCATGTTGGAGACCTATGAGAGCTGAGGTGTAGTTCAAAAGCCTGAGAGCAGAAGAGCCAATGGTGTAAATTCTAGCCCAAAAGCCTGAAAACTTGAGACCCAAGAAGAGCTGACTTTTCAGTTACAGTTAGTAGACAGGAAAAAACTGGTGTCCAGCTCAGTAGTCACACAGGAGTAGTTCCCTCTTGCTCAGCCTTTTTTTTTTTCTATTCAGTCTTCAACTGACTGAATAAGGCCCAGCCTCATTAGGGAGGACAATCTGCTTTACAGTCTACCATCCAAATGTTAATATCATCCAGAAACATCTTCAAAGACACACCCAGAATAATGTTTGGCCAAACATTCAAGCACCCCATGGCCCAGTCAAGTTGACATGTAAATTAACCATCACAGTCAGGAAAATATAAAAACTATATTTTGCCATTATTATTTAATTAGTATATGCCAGATATATGTCCTCTTTCAGAATGATTCTGTGAGCTAAATATTATCACTTTGCACATTTTACAGGTGAGGAAAGCGAAGCCAGAGAAGAAAAGAAAATGATTAATTTTAAATGGATGGTGACCTACAGAACAAAGATTTTAAGGTCCACTATGAATTTCTTGCCATATTACTTCATGAGGCCATCACACTTCTTCCAAAATCCATATGTCATTTTGGGGCAGACACATAGAGATTATATTTTTCTTTTCAGTTATGAATAAATATATATTCATAATTCAAATAGAACCCAATTGTTACTCTGAAATTGAGAAATTTGAGGATAATCTAATGCCTACTAAAAGGGACACAACCAGAGACAGTATCACACCACAGCTAGTAATATCGGGGCTATTTCTATTACCAGTGTTAGAGGGGTTAAGTAGGTAAAGGGATACTGGAAATGAAGAAAGCTGGTGGGGGGTGGCAGGGGTCGGTCTGTGTGGTGAGTTGGCACACACTTGTCACCAGAGAGCAATGTCTACAACGGGAGTTATCTCCCCAAACGGGAGTCTGGGTAGATTCCCAGAAGTAGAACTGAGTCACCGTTTCCCTCAAGTATGAAAAGGCTGGCCCAGGGCTACCTTCTACAGACAAATAAATGCAGTCTTGAAAGTTAAAAAAAAAAAAAAACCCAAACACCAGGAACAGTAACCTGCAGGTAGAGTGTGAGCAAAGTATATATCATAGAACTCTTACTCTCCTTTCTCCCTCCAGTCTTCCACAAGCTCTGCTTTACATGATCTGAATTCCACAGAAAACCAGAGGGCAAGGGGGTCCATTGATGTATTCCACACAGGACAGCCTTCTGAGATGCAGAGCAGGTTGGAAAAGGGCAGAGAGGGGACTGAGGGGGGAAACAGGAGATGCTCAGCAAAGGAAGGCAACTTTTCCATAAAGAGCTATTTGGAAGTCAGTGAGATGGAGATGTCGGTTGGAATAAAAAAGCCCCTAAGAATATAAACACCAGGGGCTCAGGGAACTGCTCCCTCACCTACAGAAAGGAAGCTTAGCTGGACAGCCCAGAAGTAGGCTCACACGAGTGTCGAGGCACATAGATCCAGTTAGTTGAATTCTCATGCCAAGCCAAGCTGAATATCAATGTTAACAGTGTTTTGTGCACGGCTTCTACAAGATAGGGTGAAAATGTCCTGCTTGGTCCCTAATACTGATTCATTTTTCTGGGAGCAACAAGCTAAAAGATTTGGTCGTGATAAATTCTTACCTGGACTGCTCATTTATAACAAGGCAGCTCCCAATTCTCAGCAGATTCTTTTGTGTGAATATAGAACCTCATTTAAACAAAATCCAGTCTCTCTTGAGGTATTATTATCTACCTTTATAAGAATAAAATATTGCATGTAAAGGTGTTGATTCATTCTATATATTTTCCCATTCATGTTCTACTTAAAGAATCCTATCATAATAGTAGGCAAATTAAAAATATACTTTAAAATGTATATTTATTTCAGCTGAATGTTAACAAGGTAATCACTATGCTAGTTAGGAAGCTTTCTAATGAAATGATAATTATAAGACAATAACTCACAATTGGATAGCATCTTCAGTTTTGATACTTTTCATTAATAATAATGCTATTTCATCATTTATTCAACCAATGTTAGCTAAATATCTGTAGGCACTAAGCATTGTTGTAGGCACTGGGGAAACAGAAGTTTACACTCCAGTGTGAGCTACAAAAAAGACTGAAGTGGGAAGAAGCTTCATGCAGAAAACTAAAACAATGCATCCTGATTAATTAGAACCAAAGTCAGGATTATAACCTAAATACACTTAAAAAGATGCCTCCCATCATCATTCTAAATTCCTTCCTACATTCAGGGTTTGAGCCATCTTTCTGTTTCTGAACAAACCAAATATTTGCCTGCCATCAGGTCAAGTGTAAACATAAACCTCTTCATTAGAAGCATCTGTGCTGTAAACAGTTTTGAAAAAAAAAGTATGATGATTTTATTTCCTTCTTAAAAGGACAAATGTAGCTGTCCACACCTCTGCAGGGTTACAGAAACAGAGACAGCTATTTAGAATCCTTAAGAGTCCACACAGAGGCTAGGATTACAAAGTTAGTTTTGTCTATAAATTAACATGTGGCTGTACACACATCATGAAATTACTTGTAACTGTGCTTGTCTTTGGGCAGATGAATTAACTGCACGTGTGTCTCTGAGTGCAGGTGCCTAGTACAGAATATTACACAAGGGTAGAATTGACAAAGTGAATTTTTCCTAAACGAATTAGATGTGCATTCTATCCTTGGCTGTTGTTATGAACTGAACGGTTGTGTCCTTGCAAAATTCCTGTGTGGAAGATCAAACAACCCCTAAGTGTGGCTTTATTTGGAGACAGAAGTAATTAAGGTTAAATAAGGTTATAAGGGGAGGAAGGACACCAGTGTCCTTATAAGAAAAGAGCTTCCTTGCCTCTGTTCTCTCCATGCACTAAGAGGCCATGGGAGTACATAGTAAGAAGGCAGCCAACTACAACCAAAGGGGAGAGCTCTCAGCAGACACCAACCCTGCTGGCACCTTGATCTTAGACTTCCAGTCTCCAGAACTGTGAGAAAATAAATTTCTGTTGTATAAGCAACCTATTCTATGATATTTTGTCCTGGCAGCTCCAGCAGAATAATACATCTGTTGCAAAACAACGGTTTCTTTCTTTTGTTGTCATTGTTGTTTGTTATTATGTCCTGGGCATGTAGACCTAAGCCAGTAGGCAAGACCACTCCAGTACTAGGAGCCGAATCGAACTCTTGCACTGGTAAGTACATAATTTCATGCGTCCAGCATTTTAGAAAATTTTATTTTAACTCAAGAGTGCAATTTCACAACGTATCACAGTATTAAATTTGGGAGGCTAAGGCTTCCCTGGTGGCACAGTGGTTGAGAGTCCGCCTGCCGATTCAGGGGACACAGGTTCGAGCCCTGCTCTGGGAAGATTCCCGCAGAGCAGCTGGGCCCATGAGCCATAGCAGCTGAGCATGCACGTCCAGAGCCTGTGCTCCGCAATGGGAGAGGCCACAGCAGTGAGAGGCCCACGTACCGTAAAAAAAAAAAAAAAAAAAAAAAAAAAAAATTTGGGAGAATAAAGAAGCCCTGAATTTTGGATAGGAATGAATTCTGGAAAGCAAGGAAAGTAGTTACTTTTTACAAGTGAGTAGTTAACATCTACTATACATTTTTGTTACTAAAGTGATTACATTCTCATTTTAATCTCACCTTATACCAAAGCGGGTCTAAATGTCTTGATGATTCATTTCAAACCTTGTATTATCATTTGTGGTTAATCCCTCTGACACTGGAATTTTTTTGCTTGATTTCCCTACTGGGTTGTGGGTTCTGTGTTTCCTATTTCTGTATAATGTGAATTGTCAACTGTTATATTTGGGGGTGAAAGTAGGGAATAAAAGATGGAAAATGAGCTGACACGTGTCCTTTTTCTGAAGGATTAGGCAATGGAGAAATTCCAGTGAAAAGAATAAAAAATCTCTCCAAGGAATTAATAATCCACTAGCCATGTTCTACTGCCTCAAATCATAGGAAAGCTGTTTATTTCCAGGTACAGACTGATGGTGAAAATGATTCAAATTTACCACATCACATTGAGAACCATTAGAAGCAAATACACGGGAGAACCAAAGCCCCTTGGGGAAACTCAAGAACAGAGTTTTCACGCATTAGACACATTAGGCATTTTAATACAAGGCATTTCTCTATAAAATCTCATCATTTTCCCCCAATTTCTTTATACATGTTAAATCATTAAAGGAATACAAAACAGAGATTTCTGAAACTTTCATGTTAAATGTCCATTATATTTAATAATATATATTCACATCTTTAAAATGAACTAAGGTCAGATTGATAGAATCAGTTTGAAGGTGAAAAATGTAACAGTGTAGCAGATCAACTTCCCCCCAAAGAAAGTCTAAACATCATTCCCAAAGCTCTTGTTTTAAACATATGAGGAATGGGCAGAAATATTATTTATTATATCATGACTAGGCCGATACAAAAATCAATTAATCTCTATAAGCCCAGATTCTTCATTTAGATTTTGTACAGAATAATATACATGTGATGGAATGGCAGTAAGGGATGAATGAGGCAATGGATACAGCGTACCTGGAAGACTGTAGATGACAAATAAATGGAAGTTACTCAGGTACATCTTCCTAATATTTATCAAAATCTTCATTCTTAACATTATGAAGTATTATTAAATAAGGGTCTCTAGAGAAGAGGAAAGAGACCACTATGACTGTGGACTAGACGATACAGGAGGTAAACATTATAGAGTTATTAGAAAATACATTTTAGATTTAAGGAAGTGCTATGGTCTGAATTGTGTCTTCCCAAATTCATAGGTTGAAGCCTTAACCCCCAGTGTGATTAGCACTGGATATGACTGGGCCTCTGAGGAGGTGATTAATCTTAAAGGAGGCCTTAAGGGTGGGGCCCTAATCTATAGGGCTGGTGCCCTAATAAAAGAGGAAGAGATGCCAGAGCTGTCTCCCTCCCTCTGCCAACTGAGGACAGAGTGAGAAGATGACCATGTGCAAGCCAGGAAGAAAGACCTCATCAGGAATCAAATTGACCAGCATTTGGATCTTGGACTTCCCATCCCTCAGAGCTGTGTGAAAATGAATTGTTGTTTCAGTTACCCAGTCTATGGTGTTTTCTTTGGTAGCCTGAGCTGACTAAAACAGGGAACATTAAGAACTAATTGATATTCTTTTCTTTACATATATAGAAAGAAGCATATATACAAATATATAGAAAGAGGCAAATTTACAAATAAATCACATTGTCTAAAAATAATGATAAAAATCACTGTGGCCTACTTAAAGAGTCTACTTAAGGGCCCAGCATTTTCACCTAAGAAATCATGGAAGACTGAAATTTGAATGTGTGCTATACTTCCATTTTTAAGACATAATGCCATAGAAGTTTGTTCTGATCAAGATTCTTTTATATGCATAAAAAATGCCACCAAAGAAGCATGAGAGTGGTAGTAATAACACCATATTATTTGTGTAAAGTAACATGGTGAGAACAAATAGCTATATTTGAAAGCAGTTGGCTGTCAGAGCCATATTACAGAAAACACAAACAGAATTAATTTATTCAATATTCTTATGCTTCATTAGGCTTTTGATTTAGTCTTTAACATTGTCAGGAGGCAGTATCGTTTTATCGAGTCTTTTTTTTTTTGGAATTATGTGCAAAAGATTACTAGACCTAAAAGAGTACTTTCACTTTTAATATTTATTATGGCTTGGAAATAACTGCCCTACATACATCTATATTCATATGTATATGTATATATATACAATTGAATGATTACATGTGTGTTTGTGTGCACGTGTGTGTGCATTTACTTGTATCTTGGCAAAATCAATGTGACTGTGGTAGAAAATATTCCTTATTTTGGTAGAGAATCAATATCATTGACTTATTTTTACTAAACGAGTTTCTAATACTAAAAAGAATGACACACATCTGTCTGAATACAAGTGTCAAACAAAATGTTCAAGGCAAAAATTAAGATAATTTTTTGCAAGTTTAGCTTATTATATATAAAAATATGGATTAAGAATGAATTTAAAAGCTCACCATGTCATTTTTTCTTAATCTAATTTAACTTAAATTAAGCTAAGGGGTGGTTTTCCAATCCCTAGCTTTATATAACTTGCATGAGTTTACTATGCTAATTATATCAAAGGAACAATTCCACCCTCTCACTACCTCAAATAGAAACTCCAACCTAAATTATTCATGCAAATTCCTATTATTTACCCCTCTGGTAACATACTTGAGTTGTTATCATTGTTGTACATTTGAAATTAAGCCACCCATTTTTTGAAAGCCAATTGCTTATCTGAAATATGTTCTTTGTATGTAGAAAACACACATTAAGGTGTCACAATCACTTTGAACATGTGTCAGCTATAGAATCATGTTAGATTTGGGGGTTAGGTGCTTGCCTACTCAACAAGACTGTGGGACCCTCTAGTGTTTGTGGTCTGGTCATTTTTTAATTCCAAGAATATAGCAGAATACACAAAAGGAAAATTTGACAAAATATATTTAATTGAATAAAAAGAATCAATTACTTTGAAAAAAAATCTATTCCTTTTCTGAGATCCTTCATTGACAAAACATTTGTAAAGCAAGCAATTGGTGTACAGATATTTCTAGGACCATAGTTAAGCTCACCGAATGATTGTCGAGACACTCATGAATAAGATATGCTAAGAATGTTTCTCAACAGGGTGTCCCCATGTGCCCTCTATGACAATTTTTTAAGTGACTGATGATTATTTTAATTATATAAAGATATAGTATCCCAAATCATCTAAGATTTTAGTGTCTGAGTGAATGGGAAATGCTTTTGTGCATGGCTTGACTACCCCTTGGCCTCATATATCATTCCAGCCACTGATGCTGTGGACAGTTTCACACAGTCTTTGAGTAGCTTGGCTCTAGTGTAATCAGAGCCTTCCAAACACACAGCAGGTCCTCTGACTTTCTGCCCAGAGATCTTCTGATGCTGAGTGTGTGCCTCATGAAGGGTTTGGCAATCTTACAGGCACAATCCTTACTTGTTGGAGGATGAATCAATGGATGAATGGTTTCCCCTTTTTACTTCCAAGCTGGATGGTTCTGAAACACACCAGAAATTTTCTTAGAAGCCTCTGGGATCAAGCAAACAATATTCCCTTGAAATGGCCAGTTCAATATCATATGTTTGAATGAACTTTCACATGTATTCTCTCTGCTCCAATGTCCTTTATTCTGACTCCCTAAAATCACACTTCCAAATAAACCATTCATATGCTAGCTTTTGTCTTAGAGTCTGCTTCAGAAAAAAATTAAGACATTGAATCTCCTTATTTAAAATACTCCTGGTTGCCAAATTGTTCTGTCAAATTGCAGAGGGTTCCACTGCTGGCTGTTTTTTAAAGAAAAAAAAAAAACAACACTGATTAGAAAAGATATGTGGAGCCCTATGCTCATTGCAGCATTATTTACAATAGTCAAGATATGGAAGCAACCTAAGTGCCCATTAATACATGAATAGATAAAGAAGATGTGGTATATATATATATATATATATATATATATATATATATATATATATATATATATACACATATACATACAATGAAATACTACTCAGCCATAAAAAGGAATGAAATTTTGCTATTTGTGACCACAGGGATGGTCCTAGAGTGTGTTATGCTAAGTGAAATAGGTCAGGCAGAGAAAGACAAACACTGTATGATTTTACTTATCTGTGGAATCTAAAAATTAAAACAAATGAATACACATAGCAAAACAGAAACAATTATAAATACAGAGAACAAACAGGTAGTTGCCAGAAGGGGCAGGGGGAGGATTTAAGGTAGGAAGATTAAGAGGTACAAACTCCAGTTGCAAAATAAACTAGTCCTAAGATGTATGAAGTGTACAGTGTGGGGAATATATTCAATAACCATGTAATATCTTTATATGGTGACATATGATAACTAGACATTTTGGTGATCAATTTAAAGGTATAGAAATATTGAATCACTATGCTGTGCACCAGGACTAACAGAATTTTATAGGTCAGTTATACTTTAAAAACAAACAAACAAACAAATAAACTGATAGAAAAAGAGATCAAATTTGTGGTTACCAGAGCAGGGCGAAGAGGGAGAGAGAATTGGATGAAGGTGGTTAAAAGGTACAAACTTCTAGTTATAAGATAAATAAGTACTAGGGATGTAATGTACAACATGATAAATATAATTAACACTGCTGTATGTTACATAAGAAAGTTAAGAGAGTAAATCCTAAGTGTTCTAATCATAAGGACAAATATTTTCTTTTTCCCTTTTGTATCTATATGAGATGATGGATGTTCACTAAATTTATTGTGGTAATCATTTCATGATGTATTTAAGTCAAAACGTTATGCTTTACATTATAAACTTCTACAGTGCTGTATGTCAATTATATCTCAAAACTGAAAGAAAAATAAATAAATAATAGGCTTGTTATACTAATGATAATATCTAGGAAAGTCACTGAAAGTATGATTTGATAGCATATTTGAATTAAAATTGCCCAGGAATTTGAATACAAAAAAGTGATGAGGAAATTGCATCATCCCCAGGGCTACATAATAAATACAAAACAAATTCAAGAGTCCCTCTAACTATAAGACTAGTACCATATTCATATATAGGCAGCAATTTAAACTCTGCAAAATAGGTCCTCCTTTGAATTAAATTAATGTTATTGATTTGAAATATATTGGCTTTGTAGCTTAGCTTGTAGCTAATACTTATATTTCTCTTTGGTTTTTGGTTATGTAACAACTATAAGTGTAAGGGATTTAAAACTAGATCCGTAACAGGATATTAAAATGATTTAACTAGGGGCTTATGAGTAGCTTCCCCCCAAAATGGATCCATATATTATTCAACTTTCAGAAACAGTGTTCAAAGGTGAGGACCTAACTTCCCTTGGGATTATTTATCACTATTAATAGAAATTCAGGAAGCAGTTTCATCAGTGAATGTAATCAAAGACTGTCACATTATATTACAATATGGCATTTACTTTTATTAAAAAATGCAATAATTTAGTCCCCACAGCTTTCTCCAAGTTTTCTCAAAGAGTAAGATGACAATGCACATGAATTCTAAAGTCTATCCACCTCAGCGATGTCTGTATTCCCTCAAGACCAAGGTAACCCAACAGCTGTTTCTGCTTTAAAGGTCACTGAGAATTTATAAACAGTTTCTTATTCTTTGTTTCCCTTAAGCTTAAATAGCCATATAGTCAAAATAAAACAATACAAAACAAGTTTAAGCCTCATGAGGAAATAAATCTAAAGATAATAAATATCTAGAGAATACAGTCTTCTACATTAGGTCCTTTGGTAATAACTGGAGAGGCCTATGGTAGGCTTTGTAGTCACACAGACCTGGGTTCAAAGCCATTCTGCCACTTCCGGTCTGTATGACATATATGGCCTTAGGAAAACTACTTATCATTTTTGAGTCTCAGTTTATTGACCCAGAGAGTATGGTAAAATAATATTAATCTAAGTAATGCGTGCAAATATCTATTTTTTTATACAATGTCTGGAATGTATAGAACATTGGAAGAACTGAAATAAATAAATAAATAATTTTTTAAACGATTTTTTTTATGTGGACTATTTTTAAAGTCTTTATTGAATTTGTTACAACATTGCTTCTATTTTATGTTTTTTGGTTTTTTGGCCGTGAAGCACATGGGATCTTAGTTCCCCAACCCAGGATAGAACCCATACCCCTTGCATTGGAAAGCACAGTCAAGTCTATATATATATATATATATATTATAATATATATATATATTATATAAATATTCTATCTATAATATATATATATATTCTATCTACAACTAATATATCTATCTACAATAATATAATATATATATATTCTATCTACAATTATTTAAGTGTCATATATATGCACACTAAAGGGATATAAGAAAATCTCCCAAAGGTAAGCTAGGTTCCTCTTACCAGATGAAGAAGGAATGCCTGGCAAGGACAAAATTATAAATGCTTATATGGCTCCAAACCCTGTTATTGTCACACTCTCATGAATTTAAAGCCAGAAAGTGAATCAAAGACCTATCCAAAGAAATATGTTCCATAAATGGGGTGATATCCTGTACAGCTGGTGATATTAATAATTAGCTGTGTGACCTCTGTATCTATCTACTGCAACACTTTTCTGACAGAGCACAGCATCAGGGTGCCCCTTAACTCCTAATAAAGCCTAGGGCCACACTTCATTCATTGGTCACTGTCAGTAACCTAATAACTGATACCAGGAATAGCAGTTACCTCTGTGTTCATCTTAGCTCTTGTTAAACTCCAATTTTTTTTCAGGTTTTATTCCTACCATTGAAAGCTCTTTGGTAAGTATATTTTAAAGTGTGATTTTTTCTTTCTTTTTTTCCCTTCATTTTCTATATGACAGAAGCTGAAAAGAGCCATGAAATTCAATTATCCTGATTCTTCATGGCCCATCTATGTGAAACAAGCCACATAGCTGAAACAGAAACATCAAGTATTCCCAGTTGTGTGACATCAAACAATACTTTGTGGAATCAGTCTCAGGAGGATCAGATGTCTCAGTCTCACTTATTCTTGTCGTGTGTTCCAAGCCAAAAACACACAGGGGATAATCTCAGTGCTATGGTCCAAAGTGTGTCTGAAATTTCCTGGCACTGTTGTCTAAAATCACTAAGGTCAGATGCATAGGTCATCAGAGATCCATTCCATTGGATTGTGTTCACTCAAGCCATATGATTAAGCGGCCAAATCAAGATGGATGCTGAAAGCTTTTTTTTTTTTTTTTTTTTTTTTTGCTACTAACAGATGTTTAAGTACTCACAGAAAATGCCGGCTTTAAAATTCAGTTCCATTGGATGGAGATATAAATATTATGTAATACTTAGTTTTGATGAGAGTAAATTCTTAGGCAATTAGAGAAGCATTCAGAGTATATTAGTATATTATAAAACTTTCTATAATTTTATGTTTTTAATTGTTAAAGCTTTGTGTTTTTTCTTTTCTTTTCTTTTCTTTTTTTAATTCCCTTTCTGAAGGTAGGAAACTAGTTTGAATTCTCT
Organism: Mesoplodon densirostris; assembly: GCF_025265405.1. Taxonomy (NCBI): domain Eukaryota; kingdom Metazoa; phylum Chordata; class Mammalia; order Artiodactyla; family Ziphiidae; genus Mesoplodon; species Mesoplodon densirostris. Next base: position 20,302,511 of record NC_082664.1, read on the forward strand.
CAAAGCAGAGAATTCTAAGAGTTTATTTGGGAGATGATCCAAAGGACTCGCCAGTAGGAGGTCCGGTGAATGAGACGGAATGGGATGCCAATTAAGGGAGAGTTATTAAGCACATCACTGGTACAGACAACTGGAGTTTAACACCAATAGAGAGTCAGAGTCAAGTGTAATACAGTTACACACCTGAGGTTTGGAGAGGATGTTATTATCCATCAACTGCCTCTTTCACTGGTTAATGACTTATCCTGGGGGTTCCAATTCCCAGCACTTTCCTGTCAGCCCTACCCTGGGCAGAGCCAGCTCTGATGGCTAGAGAATGCCCTCAGGCACAAAAACAGGAGATTTTTCTAGTTGGAATCAAATCAGTTGGCTTAGGGGATACAGGCAGGGCAATGAAAGTGTCTGCTACAGAAGTATATCAACATTTCCATTTTTCATATGTAGAAACTAGGGCAAAGATTTTATGTGGTATTTATCTCAAGAATACAAAGAAGTCGATTGGGCTAATTGTCATAGAAAATATGCTAATGCCTATTAAAATTGAAACAACAAATTAAACTAATCTAGTTTTTGTCCTTAATCCCCAAATCTTTAACAAGATAACAGGAAGATACTTATGCTCATTCCTTCTCTCCATTTCCCAGAATGACTGATCACATACTAAATCAGCAATGCTATGAGAACCCTTCAGAAAACTGTAAATGAGTAACATTTCATCATTTCAATTTAGTGCTTGGAAGCTGAAAGAATCATACCTACATTACATTTCTGATGATTTCTTTACTATCTAATTGCAGACTAGTTCATCTGAACTCAGACCAAGTGCACAATTTTAATTCCAGTTGGAGTGTATATTCTATTACCTTATACTCTATCAGCTTCTATTGAGTGCTAGCAATCTAGAATATGAATGTGATTTTTTTCTTTATCTATGTAGATAAATTAACTTGAGAAGGAAATGTTGCTCTCTGTAATATAAATAAGTTACCTAGATAGAAATTTATTCATAAAATGATTTTTAATCAATTATTTTTGACAACCCAAATTTCATATCATTTTCCACAATATGCTAATTTTTTTCTTTCTTTTTTAACATACTTTTTAAACATTTTTAATAAAAATTTCCAAACATACACCTAACTTGGAAGAAGTATATGTGTACTCCAATATACCCATGATCTATATTCTATAATTAACATTTGACTACATTTGCTTTATCAAATAAATCTTTTATTTTCCTATTAGTGTTATAATAAATTACCACAAATTCAGTGGCTTAAAACAACACAAACTTATTATCTTATACATTTGGAGTTCAGAAGACTAAAGTGAGTTTCACTGAGCTAAAATCAAGGTGTTGGTGGGACCGTGTTCTCATTGACCAGATGCCTTCCTGGAGGTTCTAGGGGATAATCCATTCCCTTCCTTTTCCAGCTACCAGAGGTCACTTGCATTCTTTAGCTTGTGGTTCCTTTCTCCTTCTTTAAATCAGGTAGCATAGCATCTTATCTTTTTCTGATTCTGATCCCTGGTTCCCTTGTTACAATCCTTCTCTGACTCTTCTGCCCTTTTCTTCCATCTTTTAAAGACCCTTTAAAAGATGACAGAAGATAATATTTGATGCAGGATAACCCAGAATAATTTTCCTACTTTTGTATCCATGAGTTGATGACACCTACAAAACCCCATTGCCATGTAAGTTGATACTTACAGCTTCACATTATTTTGCCTTCCACGCCATCTATCCTCTGTCCATCCCTCCTTTCATTCACCAATCCATCTTTTATTTGTTTCTTTCAGACTGCTTATTCCTAAGGGTCACTCTCTATTGAGTTTTCAGTCAAGTTTTCTGTATCTTTAAACTTCATTTAAAGAAAAATATATTTTACAATTTCCTCTTATTTTTTTAGGAATTTGTGTGAATGCTTAAACAGTTCTGCTACTCTATGCATGTATTTATACTAATCTTCTTAGTGTATCAACACAGGGTGCCGAATTATGGATATTTTTATGTTTGTTCTGAAATTGTTTCTTTTTGCTGCTTTATATAAATATCTTGTTCTCAAGAAGCCCATGTTGAATTCTTCTCACAACACTGATTGAGAAATAGAGAAATGAAATCCATGTTCCAATGAGGTGTTTTATTCCTATGGGCCAAGTTTAGCAGCAGTGTGGTTCATTGGCTGTATATATCCAAACTGATATAAATCATCCTTTAATAAAGTGAAGATATTCTTCCCCAAGGTGAGCATGTTGCTATAGTAATATAAAGTGGTGAATAATTCAATTATTATTTAGATTTGTCTCTACAATATGATATCAACTTTGAATTTACAAATTCATATTATACTACATAATGAAGTAGAATTCCCCACACTTCCCCTCAAAAAGTAACAAAGGTAAATGGTATAATAGTAATTGACACATATTGAGTACCGAATATGTATGTGTCAGATGCTGCATTATTTAGTATTATCACACCTTTTCTATAGATGAGGCAAAAAATCACAGATTGAGTAAAATACTCATGGTCATATAGCTAATGTGCAATGAGACTAAGGTTGAAACAATCCTTCTGAACATTGTGCCTGGGTCTCAGATAGAGACAGAAACCAAAGAAGGCATCTAATTCAGTCTGGAGGGAATAAACAAAGGCTTTCCAACAGAGGTAACTCTTCTCTCAATTACACTATAAAGTGTTATCAACTACCATCACCATGTTTTACATTAGATCCTCAGATCATATTCATCTCATAGATGAAAGTTTGTGCTGTCTTAATAAACTCTCTCTGTTTCCCTCAACCCCCAGCCCTTGGAAACTACTTCTCTCTATGAGTTTGACCTCTTTTTTTTTTCTTTTCTTTTCTTTACTTTTTTTTTTTAAGATTCTCTATATAAATGATATCATGCAGTGTTTCTCTTTCTCTACCTGACATTTCATTTAGCATAATGCCCTCAGGGTCTATATATGCTGTTGCAAATGAAAGGATTTTATTCTTTCTCATGGCTGAATAATATTCCATTGTGTATATATATATATCACATCTTTTCTATCCATTCATCTGTTGACGGATACATAGGTTGCTTCCGTATCTTGTGTATTGTGAACAATGCTAGTATGCACATGTGAGTGCAGATATCTCTTTGATATTCTGTTTTCATTTCCTTTGGATGTATACTCAGAAATGGGATTTCTGGATCATACTGTATTTCTATTTTTGAGTTTCTGAGGAAATTTCATACTTTTTTCCATAGTGGCTGCACTCAGTGGAGGTGACTTTAAGAACATGGCAGAGTCAGTCAATAGTAGAAATCAGAGTAGAGCCTTCCAGACCAAGAAAACAGAATAAAAAAAAAAAAAAGTGGAGCTGTGTTTCTCAAGGGAGGTTTTGTTCCTCACACACACACCCCAGCCAAGGGGCATTTGGTAATGTTTGGAGACACTTTTGCTTGTCCCAACCATGCATGGTGGCTGCTGGTGTTCAGTGCGTGGAGCCAGGGATGCTGCTCTCTACCCCGTGATGCTCAGGGCAGTGCCCACAACAAAAAATATCTGGTCCAAAATGTCAGTAGTGCTGAGGTTGAGAAACTCTAACCTAGAGTGTGTACAAATGCCTGAAGTTTGTCATATGCAAGAGATTCAGGAGTAGTGTTAGAACAGAAGAATGAGGTGTAAAGTGGGAGATATGACAGTGGTAATGCAGGCATGTGCTACCTTTGAATCATTTTATAAGTTAGGCAAAGGAATTTGGACTTCATTGTCCATGTAATGGGGAGGAAAGGAAGAATTTTTACAGTGCATGAATTGACAAACCTGTATGTCTTATAGGAGGGGTTGGCTTATGAGAACAAAATGAGATAATTCTTACAAAAAGGGTTCATAAAATTCTATATACATTTTAGGAATTATTATTTCATATAAGTCAGTGGTCGTCAACTATTTTGGCACCAGGAACCCATTTCATGGAAGACAATTTTTCCACGCCAGTGGGGGGAGATGGATCAGGAGGTAATGTGAGTGATGGGGAGCAATGGGGAATGGCAGAAGAAGTTTCACTGGCTCGCTGCTCACCTCTTGCTCTGCGGCCTGGTCCCTAACAGGCAAAGGATTGGTACCGATCCATGGCCTGGGGGTTGGGGACTCCTGATATAAGTCATCATTCAGAGAGGTTGCTATCAAGTTATATTTATTAGAGCAATAAAAAGATCACACCCTAATTTGACAAGATCATCTACCAATAGTCCCATGATCCAATGCATTGTTACTATACCCCTAAATATCTCTGTCATATGATTTCTATAAAAGTGCTAGTTCTTGTTCTCTTCAATGCTATTTATATATCTAACTCTCAATATATGCACTCACACTATAAATCTCTTAGTCTACTAAGCCAGCTCTGCTCCACCCTCAGTGGTTTATTTTGCTTTAACATCTGCAGGAGCACCCATCACATTGCTCACTCAGCTAGACACGATTGCATAATAAAAAGTGAAATTCATAGAAATTAATACTTTTCTATTAATTTCTTTCTTCACATTCCCCTTTTTCTTCTTACTCTCTCTCCTTGTCTTCTTTTTCTTCCTTGTTTTTCTCCTTGTCTTTTCTCCAGAATCTGGGTAATGTCAATAGGAAAGAAGGACAAGAAAGAACCCTTACCAAATTCTAACCAAGACATTTGATTATGTTATTTGTGAAGTATAATCATAAATGACTTCAAAGCTGATCTCTGGCAGGAACCCTCTAAGATAGCACCCAAAGATCTTGACTCCTGATATTTACAGCTGTGTATAATTTTCTCCCCCTTGAATAATTTGCTACTAATCAATATAAAATGGCAATATTGAGGAAATTCACTTCTGTAATCAGGTTACAAGAGACAGTGACTTCTGTGTTGCTAGTAGACTCTCTCCATCTCTTGCTGGCTTTGATAAAGTAAGCTGTCATATAGGAGCAGTCCATATGCTAAGATCCCAAGGTGCAAATTTCAGCCAATAGCTAGCAAGGAACTGAGGTCCTTAACCTAACAACACTTGAGGAACTGGGAAACTGCCAATAGCTACCTGAGTTACAGTAAAAGTGGATCCTTCCATAATTGAGCTTTCAGAAGAGATCCCAGTCTCAGCAGACACCTTGATTTCTGGCTTCTGAGAGTATGAAGTAGAGGGACAGCTAAGCCAGGTCTAACTTCCTGACCCAAAGAAACTGAAAGATAATAAACCTGTATTGTTTTAAACTACTAAATGTTGGGATCATCTGTTACACAGCAATAGATAAGTAATGCATGACCCTTAGTCTAAGTTCACTTTGAACTTAAATATCTTCCTCATCAACTAATAGGCACTGAGAACACAAGGATGAAAAATGTTTGAATTTCAAATTACAAAATGTTAAAAACAGTGTTGTTTCATAGTGAGGTAAGTGAATTGAATGAAGATAGAACACTACACAAACACTACACAAATACTTATTTCTGACATTCTAAAATATAAATGAAAAGAAAATTTTGTTTTTTTCTCTGTTATGGATAGTTGGTCAACTTTACACTATAACCACAGTATTGAATGGCAACATCAAAGCATTTTTTGGACCTAAGGGTTGACACAATCTATATTAGTTGAGGTAATAGTAAATACTGTAGTAGAAAAAAACAAAATAGTAGCACAATACAGTAGCCATTTAGCTCATTCACATAAAGTTCAAAATGGATGTTTCTGATCTGAATGAATCCCTCTTATCAGCTATACATTAGAAATCCTGGGTCTTTAGTCTTAAGGCTCTATCATTTTCAATTCATTTCCAGAGTTTCCACAGAAGGAAAAGTGGATGGAGTATTGTTCATAAGAAGATTTTATGAAGTGTCAGTAACTGGCTTTTCTAGCATCTGCCAACATTTCCTTGGCCATAAACTAGTTGCATAGTCACAAGTTACCAGGTTAGCAGTGCCCTGTAGAAGTATAAATGGATTTGCTGAATAGCAAATCAGGCTCTACTGCAAGTTATTCTTCCACTTTGCAAATCAGAAAATGAAGATTTAAGTGAGTTCAATACACTTGATGATGTTCACACCACAAAACTAATTGTAGACATTGGAGGAGTGCTCCTCCCTCTAACTTCTTGTTTGATACAGTTTCTGTCTGTTATTATATATATATATATATATATATATATATATATACATATATATATATATATAAAATTATATATATATAATTTTTATATATATATATAATTTTATATATATATAATTTTATATATAATTATTTATTCTCCATTTATATATAGAGAGAGTTTTCCAAGACTAAAGTTATTAAAAGTTTTGGTAGGCTATTATTAAAGGCCATTTGCAAAGATTCAAATATGTGATTACTCAACGTGCAATTACTCAGTATGCCAATTTAAAAAGTAAGCCAATTTAAAAGTGGGAGGCCATGGATCTCTGTTTATGTTGAAAGGACAAAAGAAATATAGCCTCTCTCTAATCTTACGTTAATGAAAATTAATTAATGAAAGTGTAGTTCATTTGTAAGAAAACATTTGGGGCATTTGTAGGTTTCCTGAGCACATCACTTTAATTAGAAATATGCAATTCTATTATCTTTTGACTGAGTTTAAATTTTATGCCATTAGATTATCAGCACTTGAAAGAAACAATATGCAGTGTGTCCCAAATGAGTTGTGTGGATTCTGACATTTAGTAACCTTCACCTAGATGAGCTATCCAAGCAGGTCTATGTGACCATGAGTTTAGGAAATTTAGTTACCCTGAATTTGCTAGATGGAATCATACTGCTTCAAGTCCTAGACATTCAAATTTTGTTTCAAATTAACTAGTAGGTTCTCAAAGCCTTAGTTAAACTAGTTCATGAAACAAATATATATATATTTTTTTCTCTTTCTATTCTCCTAAACACTGAAATATACCTTTGAAATATAATTATCTTGTTTACTGGTTTTCTAGTTGGGATGAGGTTCTTTCTTTTAAGTAAAAAGACTCACCATGATTAATTTTAATTTAGAAAGCACTTGGAAATCATTGTATGTGATTTTTAAACAAATGCTTTTAACCATAGAAATGAAATACACTGCTATTTTATAAGACACAAATGTGGCAGCGCATTGCGGTTAATTGAAGATGCTACATTCAGACGTCCACATATCTTGCCCCTACTCTGCTGATACTCTCTAACTATGTAACATTAAGAGAGAATTGGTAGTTTGGGTGGGTGTAGTTGTGCCTCCTGGTTTTATAAAACTAATATTGTATAACAGACCTAGATTTTGAGGATTCCTGTGTAAAAACGCAAAGTGTTGCAGGATTTGTAGGTAAGGCCATTGTGTTGAGGTACTTTGGTGGAATGTTTTAGTGAAGAACCAGGAGTGGACTGAGAAAGAGAGAGAGTTAGCAAAGCATACTTGAGCTCATTCTGGTTTAGGAAATGGATAGAATAAATGAGAGATACGTTATAAATTGTTCTTTAAAACTGATTGTTTGGGCCTCCCTGGTGGCGCAACTGGTTGAGAGTCCGCCTGCCGATGCAGGGGATACGGGTTCGTGCCCCGGTCTGGGAGGATCCCATATGCCGCGGAGCGGCTGGGCCCGTGAGCCATGGCCGCTGGGCCTGCGCGTCCGGAGCCTGTGCTCCGCAACGGGGGAGGCCACAACAGTGAGAGGCCCGCATACCGCAAAAAAAAAAAAAAAAACTGATTGTTTGTAGGAGAAATCATGTATCTTCTTACAGTTGATCACTTAAAGATCAAAACTGTAACTGGAGGCCAAAATTTCCTTTTATAAATCACATACACACACAAAAACATCACAAAAGGGTTAACTGTGCAATCTTTTTAAAACTTCTGTAGGGCACTATAGTTTTACTGACTATTTGTAAGGCTCTGTGATAAATTGACTCATGTATATAAAAAATGTTTTGACCTTCTTGGTGTGAGGTACTATTTTAAAACAGTTGATTATTTATTATTAGTGGAAGAGAACACTGAACAAATAGAAGAAGACACATTTTTAATCATTTATGAGGGAAAAACTGCAGAAATCTTTCTCCAAAACGGAATTTACTTATTTGCTTATTTTCTTAATGATAATAGTAGTGATAATTCAAGGGACCTGGAACATCAAATATCTGGTCTGACAAATTCAGGTACAATAATCAATCAGATGCAATCTTTATTTAGGAAAATTAGAAAAAAACCCTGTAGCTGTTCGTTCTCATAGCATCTTGGACTATCTTTAGGTGTGGAAATACTGAGCTTGAATTTGCTTATTGTATGTAAGTGAAGACAAAAGAAGCATTTCTCTCTGCTTCATACATCTTACAAGTTCAACCTTCATTGGAGGCCAACATCTCTTCACCATCCAGTTCTTTGATTTCTTAAATTCAGCACCCACATCTTCTAGCTTGATAGACTTGCCATTGCTAAAGTAGATTTTCTCCCTCTATTCTTTGAAAGTTTAAATCTGGCAAGTTGCCAGCTCTTTTTTCCTTCCAGCCCAGGCTCATCATTTTAGAGTCCTTAAATTACCTGATTGATAGCATGAGAGACAATAAGTTATCAATTCCCACTGAGCTAGTTTAAGGCAAGGGTCCAGAAATTTAGTGAAATTGAACCAATTTCTGGCTATTTAAAATTCTTAGTTGTATTCTTGGATTTTTTCCCTCAATTTGCTTAACCATAGTAAGCTTTATTTTGACATCAGAGTTAACTCTCTTAAAATCAGTATATATTATAATTATCTTTTATTTATTATCCTTTTGGTGATCTAATAAAATTAGATAACCCTTTGTATTTCTGTATTATTATGAGCAGGATGAAGAAGCAGGTACAGTGGACAATAAAGTGAGACAATAAAGAAGGTAGCAGTTAAAGGAAATAACAATAACAACAATGGGTGGGGGAAGAATCCTAAAGCTACTATCATTTTACAAATAGTCAACCCCAAGGAAATAAATGCAGGATCAGTTAACAGTAATACTGGAGCTTTCTGGAGCTAGCATTTCTAACCCTCCATTGTGTATGTGGCTTAGCAGTTTGAATGAGTCCTTGTCAGTGTTCAAAAGGAGAAGAAAATATACTGGAAATAGAAACTAGAAAAAGGATTAAAAAGCTGTAAAATCTCTGTAGAGTGAGTAACCCAGTAATTGGAGCTGAGAACGTGAGGGGTATGTCCTGTTTACCTCGGGTCACCACTGAATCTGGCAAGTCTCCGTTAAATGCTATGAATTGGTTGGTTCCCAACTAACCCAACTACAGGAGCCTGAAACTGTATTAATGCTAAAATGGTAGACATGAGAAAATGAAAGGAGAGAATAACCTATTGCTCAGTGTTATGCACTGAATTGATCCTCCACCACCCAAATTCACATTCTCTAGCCCTAACCCCAAATGTGACTATATTTGGAGACAGGGCCTATGAGTAGATGATAAAGGTTAAATGAGCCCACGAGGGGTGGCAGGGAGCTAATCCAATAGGGCTGCTGCCCTTTTAAAAAGAGAAAGAGACACCAGCGCCTTTTCTCTTTGTCATATGAGGACACAGCAAGAAGGCAAACATCTGCAAGCCGGGAAGAGAGACACACCAGAACCCAGCCATGCTGGCACCTTGACCTTAGAATTCCAACCCCCAGAAATATGAAACATGAAAAAAATAATTTTTGTTGTTTAAGTCACTCAGTCTGTGGGGTTCTATAATGGCAGACCCAGCATAGTAATACACTCCATTAGGTAAAGGAATCTAGCTTCTGCCTTTTGTCTTTAATCTTAATTACATAAAAGGCTGGCTCCTGGGCAATGCAGACCCTAGATTTGAGGACATAACTTCAATTGCAGTGGCAGATGAAGATAAGACCTGTTTGTGGCCTCTCCAGAAAATGTATATGGTCTATCTCATGTCTAATAGGAACTATTTCATGGTCATTTATCTGGCTTGCTCACTTAGAGAAAGATTAGTTATAGTCTTGGTGAGTACAAATAAAATA